>NC_136383.1:139700772-140900772 GCF_965140285.1 Lepidochelys kempii
ACGCCGCTATCTCAGAGTGCCGGCCGCGAGGCAGGTTGGCACACAGTGTAATGGGTCACCTGCGCTATGTTTGCTGTACGGGTACTGCAGCCGCGCCTGTGTCTAGGGCTTGGCACGTTCGCCCTGCTCACATGAAGCCCAAGGTGGCAACTCCGAGCGATTTCCAGGGAGCCACAGTGTTAGAACCGACGTTTCCCAAGGCCGCCCGGAGACGGGAACAATCATGCTTCCCATGTCCGAGGGCCCCGGGATGTGCTTTTCTCCCGGCTGCAGCTCTGTCTGCAAACCACTGCCTGGTTCAAAGGGGAGCTGAAAAATACCAACAGGCCACAGGGTGGCTAAAGGAACCACCGAAAATATAGGAGGCAGAAGACTAGACAAAGCAACAGGGATTTTATTGTTGGGACCAGCCCTGCCCTGGTCGGGGTGGAACTGGCTGCTATAACAGCCGTTTCCATCTCTCATCTCTGTGATTATCTGGTGTGTTGGCCCCATGTTTTGCTATATTTGCAGCAGTTTTGTTCCTCATAGAGTGTAAGCTCTCTGGAGCAGGGACCTTTTCTGCTTATGTGTTTGTCCTGTGCCTGCCGTAAGTGGGCCCCACTCTGATTGTGCCCAATGATTGCGACTATACTAAATAATTACACTAATTGCTCTCTATAACCTTTCATCTGAAAGCGTTTAGGGATCATGCCTGGGTGGATTTGATTTAAATCACGAGTCAGGGAGACTCTATTTAATCATGGATTTCTACATAAAAGTGCATTCTGGTTGGTTGTTATACCCTTCATACATATTCCTCACAACTCAGAGACAGACGTAGGTTTCATTTTTAGAAGGTACATGCTATACATTTTTTAAGTGATTTATTCTGAAAACTTTTCAGATGAGTTTTACAGCTATATCCGAAAATGAATTATTGTTTGGTTATTTCATTTACCAAAGGTAATTGAAGCAGATAGTTCACCTCCCAATGACTTCATAAGTATCTCCAATTCAAGAGGTTAATCATTAATAGTTGGAGGATTTTCTTGCCAGGCTCTATTCGGAGGAGAACATCTCCCGACAGATATTTAAATTGTTTTATTTACCTAAAACAACAGCATTATGTATTCTGGATTTTTTTCTTCAACAGCAAATTGACAATATATTAACAAAACAAGCATATGCATTTCTGAATTGACATTAAAGTTTTTTAAAATCAGGTTTGTTTTTGTTAAAACTGTTTTTAACTAAAATAATTAAATGAAATATTTAAAAAAATAAATAAATTGGCTTTGTCAGCCAGGTCAACATGAATATTAACTTAAACTATTGGCTTCTGCAGCTAACTCAGTCGTCTTCACCTTCTTTTTCCTGTTTGTTCATAATCTGGAAAAATAAAACTAGCTTCCCTGCTTTTTCAGGTCCCAAACAATTTCTCAATTTGGAATGAATTAGTCCAAAGGAAGAAAATATTCTTTCTACACTGGCAGAAGAAGCTACTGCTGTTACTGTTGAAGTGATAATCTCACTTTTTTTCTGAATCCAAGTGCTTAAGTGACTTCCAGCAGTTCACTAGTGTGACTTTCTTTAAAACATCATCAGCAAATATAAATTTCTTCAGTGGTTCTTATTCCCAAACTGGATCTCTTTTACAGCCTGCTGCTATTATAGGTTTTTCCCTTCTAGTGAGAGAATGGTATGGTAGATCTCAAATCAATGAAGGCTACACTCAGAAAGACCTCAAGAATTCTGGAATATGCTGCTCAAACAGTTTCACTTTTGTTTCTACTGCTTGTCCCTCCCTTCTCGCATTTGTCTCCAGACTTCTTCTCCTTGTACAGATCTATTCTGCCCCAACAATCTTCTATTCATTGAACTTTCTGAAACTTTGCACTTTTAGAGAGGTATAGCTCAGTGGTTTGAGCATTGGCCTGCTAAACCCAGGGTTGTGAGTTCAGTCCTCAAGGGGGCCATTTAGGGATCTGGGGCAAACATTGGGGACTGGTCCTGCTTTGAGCAGGGGGTTGGACTAGATGATCTCCTGAGGTCCCTTCCAACCTTGATATTCTATGATTCTATGATTGACTCTGTGTACACAGATTTGCAGAGGGACAATAGGGTTGAGGTCTGTTAAGGTCTGTTATTTCCCACCTATACTTTATTTATTTATTTAAAAACATTTTTGCTGTTAACAAGCATGTTGTCTCTGGAGACATAAATACACAGTCTGAGAACTGCAAAACTAAGCATCTCTGATGGTATCATCTAGACTGAGCACAGAGTCCCATTGAGTAGATAGAAAGATTAACCTGAATAATCTATACAGAAGCCCCTGAAACCCCATAAAATCAGGTCCCTAATCCATGAACTATTGGAACTCATTGACAAAACTTTTGTAAAATATTACGTGAATATATTGTCTCATATTATAGAATTAGAATTTATAATCCCTATTCCGTGATGAGATATCTTTGAGCTATAATGTATCTTAAAATGACCTTTAGATAGGTTTTTTCCTCAAAAAGCATTTTATCAAAAAAATCCAATTTAAATTAAAAAAATATGGTTTTTTGGGGGATTTAAAAAATAATAATTGATTTTTATCTACCCTGGATCATGCTTCCCCCATCATTGAAATGCATCCACCTCTGGAGTGGAAGGCAAGCAGCTGTTTAACAGTGCCCAATGACATCGCTCAACAGTTTAGATGGGGTCTGAAGAAACTGCAAGGTAGCTGTAACTATGATCATTGGTATTGATTGGCTGCAAATTGCAGGCACGCCTAGTCTATGCTTAAAATCCTATTTGGGTTGCTCTGTCCTTATTTCCCCACCTGCTTGTAAATTGTTCCACCCATCTGGTGCGTCTTGCCTTTAGGTTGTAAACTCTTAGGGCAGGGATTGTCATCTGTGCAGTACCTCACAACGGGCTGATCAACTACCGACTTCAAGCCCATCAGGTCCAAGTCACCCCGCAGTAACGTCGTAGCTGTTTTTCCTGGGTGCGCAGCTCCAGCTTTTCAAATGAAGTCAGCTGCTCAGCACCCGAGAAAACCAGGCCAATGTGACTCAAGTTGGGGAGCCAAAAATGGAGGCCCCTCGAATTGGAGCCCGGCTCTGAAAGTCCAGGCCGCTGCATCTTGGAAACGGCTGCAAGGCTTCCAGTGCTTTTGGAGTTTGTGAATGTGAATCTGTGCAGCCAAAATCCACTTGAAATGACCAGTCTAATTTGCATGAGCACTTTCTGGCTGTGAGCTGCAGTGAGAGTCTGAGCCTGAAATAACCCCTTTGCTTCCCTTCTAGCCGCTGGCCTCTACTATCTGGCGGAGCTAATAGAAGAATACACTGTAGCTACTAGCAGAATAATCAAATACATGATCTGGGTAAGTCTCTGGCTGTTTGTGTTCATAACAGTCCTGCGGTGGCGGGGAGGTAGATTAGATGATCTTTGATGACCACTTAGACACGTACTACCCCATGAACCTTTACTAGTACAAGTCTCCTCTCAGTTAGCCTGTGAAAGCCAGGCAGGAAAGTCAGTTAGCCTGTGAAAGCCGATGGCTCTTGGAAGCACCAGCCCACAAAACGAACTGTTCCCAGTGAGTGCCTAGAATGGGTAAGCAAAGAGGATCATGAATGTACAGTAACTCCTCACTTAACGTCCTCCCGCTTAACATTGTTTCGTTGTTACATTGCTGCTCAATTAGGGAACATGCTCGTTTAAAGTTGTGCAATGCTCCCTTATAACGTTGTTTGGCTGCCTGCTCTGTCCACTGCATGTAAGATTTTGTGGACGAGCAGCGACTTTACAAGGGAGCATTTCACAAGTTCCTCTTCTCCACCTCCTCCCCCCTCCCTCCCAGCGCTTCCCCCATCGCTGTTTGGCGGCGCTTAGGACTTTCTGGGAAGGAGGGGTAGGATTGGGGAAGTGTCCCCACTCCTCCCCCTCCCTCCCAGAAAGTCCTAAGCCTGCCAAACAGCTGTTTGGTGGCAGGGAAGTGCTGGGAGGGAGGGGGGAAGGAGTGGGGAAGCGCTGCGTCTCTGCTCCTCCCCCTCCCTCCCAGAAAGTCCTAAGCGTGAAGCACTGGGAGGGAGGGGGAGAAGTGGGAAACCACCATGTCTCCACTCCTCCCCCTCCCTCCCAAAAGTCCTAAGCCTGCCAAACAGCTGTTTGGCGGCGCTTAGGACTTTCTGGGGGCGGGGAAGGAGCAGGGATGTGGCGTGCTCCTGAGAGGAGGCGGAGTGGAGGTGGGAAGAGGTGGGCCTGGGGTGGAGCGAGGACGGGAAGAGGCGGGTGTGGAGCATTCTCGGCGCCTGTTCTTCTCCGGGTAAGCTGCCACTGTTGCTGCGAAGGTGCTTCTTAGCGTCCTTGCCTGCAGCGGGCTGTGCCTGGGTGGGGTAAGCCAGGGGCACTTCCCAACCACAGTACATTACTGTACAGTATATAATGCCTTTTGTCTGCCCCGCAAAAATTTCTTTGGAACCTAACCCCCCGCATTTACATTCAATCTTATGGGAAAATTGGATTTGTTTAACATCGTTTCACTTAAAGTTGCATTTTTCAGGAACTCAACTGCAACGTTAAGTGAGGAGTTACTGTAAAAAACAAGGGGCGCTGGATGGTCAGGGATTTGCCTGCCACAAAACGTCAGCTTGCGGAACGGCCAGCTGTGGAGTGCAGCCAACCTCCTCATGGAGAGAACTGCACAACTCTGCCTTCCTCTCTCCTCCTGGGGTTGCTGAGGTGGTTGGAAGGGAGGGGCCATGCTCCCTGCTTTCCAGGCTGCCTGTGGAGGGAACAGAAACTTGGGGACTCTCTGCATCAGGGCTAGCCATGGGGAGAAAATAGCAATGGCTTGTGGCAGCTCCCTGAGCAGACAGCCTCCAGCTCCACTCCTCCTGGAGAGATGGAGGGCATTAACACTCCCAAACCCCCTGCAAGACAGCTTTTATCCCCAGATGGGGAAACTGAGGCAAAGATACCAAGTGACTCATCCAAGTGTCACA
This sequence comes from Lepidochelys kempii, assembly GCF_965140285.1. Taxonomy (NCBI): domain Eukaryota; kingdom Metazoa; phylum Chordata; order Testudines; family Cheloniidae; genus Lepidochelys; species Lepidochelys kempii. The sequence continues at coordinate 139,705,764 of NC_136383.1, forward strand.
AGGAGCTGGGATTAGAATTTGGTAATTCCTGGCTCCCAGTCCCATGATAGTGCCGCTAGGCTGGGATGGAAGGTACGAGGGTGGGTTGCAATGGATGTATGTGTTTTAAATGGTTAAGCAACCCAGTTGCTGAGCCTGTTTCAGACATCTCAGCGAAGGCTGAAGGAACTGGGTATGTTTGGTTTGGAAAAGAGACTACGGGGGACATGACAGCAGTCTTCAAACATCTGAAAGGCTGCCGTAAAAGGATGAAGAAAAGTTGTTCTCTCTTGCCACAGATGGCTGGACAAGAGGCGATGGGTTCAAACTACAGCACAGCAGATTCAGATTAAATCTCAGGACAAACTTCCCAACTGTAAGAGCAGTAGGACAATGGAACAGATGCCTAGGGGGGTTGTGGAAGCTCCTTCACTGGAGGCTGGAGCCATCTGTCTGGGATGGGTCAGACACAACAAATCCTGCATCTTGCCAGGGGCTAGGCTAGATGACCCTTGTGGTCCCTTCTGACCCTGTGGTTGTATGATTCTATGAAAAATCACACCTCTTATACAGCCCTTTTCATCCGTAGATCTCAAAGCACTTTACAAAGGAGGTCATTCATTAGCCCCATTTTACAGATGGGGAATCTGAGTCACAGAGTGGGCAAAGGACTTGCCTAAAGTCACCCATAGACCAGCGGCAGAGTCAGAACTAGAACACAGGTCTCCTGAGGTCCCAATCCTGTGCTCTATCCATTAGATCATGCTGCTCAGCAGATGCTGCCTTACAGATGAGTGGCGGAGGGCTTCTGACTCCTGCCTCCAGGGAAGGTGCTTCTGAGGCACTGTGCCCCTAGAGAAACTCCCTTTGCTTGGCTGATCCCCTGGGGCAGGACTGAAAGGGACCTCTGAGTCCATGCATCCTGACCTCTTAAGTGGAGGAGCAGAGCCTGCATGTCAGAGGGGAGAGGGGCGATTTAGAGAGCCGCTCCAAAAGGCCTTCAAGGTGGGGATCAGTGAGGGGCGGGAACATCACAAGTCTCCTCGGCAGTGTAAGATCACTGATACTTGCAGCAGTAAAAACTTAGTGTGATCTGAAGATGCCGTGAGACATACTGGAGACAGACTCATAGTCCAATAGGGTTTAAGGCCAGAACGGACCATTAGCTCTGGCCTGATCTGTAAGTAATAGGCCATCAGATGTCACCCAGATATCCACAGACATGTTGTAGAGCAACCACAGGTCACACAGCTGTCTCTGGGCCTGGCCTCGGATGATCTGAGCACTCGCAACTCCCCCTGCTTGCCGGGAGGGGGTCGGGGGGGGCACAGAGCCTGTTGGTGTACGTGATAGAGAGGCTGGATTAACTGTGGGCTGGGGTGTTTCTCTCTTTCAGTTCTCGACAGCGGTGCTCGTAGGCCTGTACCTCTTTGAACGCTTTCCTGGCTTCATGGTGGGTGTGGGCCTCTTCACCAACCTGGTCTATTTCGGCCTGCTGCAGACGTTCCCTTTCATCATGCTGACATCGCCAAACTTCATACTGTCGTGTGGTGAGTGGCTGCCTTTGGGGAGCAGGGGGATTGCACCTCAGTCCATTCATCTCAGTGTGCCGCTGGGGTTTGCCGCAGAGGGGACAGGCATTTGAGAGGGCAGCGGGAGACCACCTCAAGAGCTTCTGCCACCTCCACCATAGGTTCAGCTGTGACTCTGGGCCAGCTAGTCCCAGACGTTTGAGTCTCTTGCAACATCCTGCGGCATTAGCAAGTACGGCGCTAATCGAGTGTGTTGAACTTGGTTCATCACCGAGCATCTGGGGATTATGAAGCACAGGCAGAGGTGGATAGCCAGTGGCAAAGCCGGGAACAGAACACAGATCTACTGGCTTTCAGTCCTGTGTCTTACCCTCAAGTCCCATCTCTTTCAGTCCTGTGTCTTACCCTCAAGTCCCATCTCTTTCAGTCCCGTGTCTTACCCTCAGTGGCCGTCAAAAAAGCGAACAGAATGTTGGGAATCATTAAGAAAGGGATAGAGAATAAGACAGAAAATATCATCTTGCCTCTATATAAATCCATGGTACACCCACATCTGGAACACTGTGTGCAGATCTGTCTGCCCCATCTCAAAAAAGATCTATTGGAATTGGAAAAGGTCAGAAAAGGGCAACAAAAATGATTGGGGGTATGGAACGGCTGCCGTATGAGGAGAGATTAATAAGACTGGGACTTTTCAGCTTGGAAAAGAGGCGACTAAGGTGGGAGATGGTTGAGGTCTATATGTTCATGAGTGGTGTGGAGAAAGTAAATAAGGAAGTGTTGTTTACTCCTCATAACACAAGAACTAGGTGGTCACCAAATGAAATTAATAGGCATCAGGTTTAAAACACACAAAAGGAAGTGTTTCTTCACACAACGCACAATCTGCCTGTGGAACTCTTTGCCAGAGGATGTTGTGAAGGCCAAGACTATAACAGGGTTCAAAAAAGAACTAGATAAGTTCATGGAGGATATGTCCATCAATGGCTATTATCCGGGATGGGCAGGGATGGTGTCCCTAGCCTCTGTTTGCCAGAAGCTGGGAATGGGCGACAGGGGAAGGATCACTTGATGATTCCCTGTTCTGTTCATTCCCTCTGGGGCACCTGGCATGGGCAGCTGTCAGAAGACAGGAGACTGGGCTAGATGGACCTTTGGTCTGACCCAGTCTGGCTGTTCCTATGTTCAAGTTTGTTCTTCCTTCCTGGAGTAACTTGCCCAGAGTTACACAGTACTGCACTTGTAGGAGATGCTGTTTTATACTTAAGGATCAAAATTCCTGGTGCTCATCAGGTGCTCTGTGGGAGGTATATTTGATAAAAGGCAAATATATTTTTAAAAGCAGACTGGAAAAGTTTTGGAAGAGAATGTGGACTAGGATAGTGCGCGTGCTTTTATAGCCGTGCCAGGAGAGACTGTATAAACCCCATCACTCCTGAATTTTTCCTACTCTGTAAAATACACCCCATGTGGTTGTTAGGGGCCGACGATAAAAAGGAAAGGAATATGGAGAAGTCTCTTAGGCCCGGGATTAGGATTCTATGTGGGAATTTAAAAGAAATCATTTGAGAGAATCGTACAGGAAAAGAAATGGCTCACTGAATTTAAATCAGGGGGTGTTAACGTTTGGATTTCAACATTCCTTGTGCTGTGGGCTACCCCAGCTTTACAGCCTCCTGGGTTCTATTCCCAGCACTGCTACAGGCTTCCTGAGTGATCTTGGGCAAGTCCTTTGCCATCTGTTCCTCAGGCTCCCCATCTGGGCATGGGAACATTTCTTTGCCTCCCGGAGGGCTGATTAGAAGGTTCTTTGAGATGCTCAGGTGGAAGATGCTGTTGATGGGCCAAGTTGTATGATTAATAAGTGTCCTGCTAGCACGGGAGAAAGCAAAACTGACCAGTTAGTTTCCTGTCCAGTCTGAGTGAAATACAAGGAAAGGGAAACAGGCAGCCTCACTGAGGAATGATAAATTCAGATGGTTAAAATGAATTTAGTCTAATAATCCAAGCTGTTAGTAATGCAGGTAAAGGATTTTTAACCTGGCTTTGTTCTTGGACTAAAAAGAAAGTTAAGCAAATTCTCATTATTAATATTTATTATTTGCATTACTATTGCATCTAGGTATGGACTGGCCTGGTGTGGGTCACAGCTGAGAGTGCCAAATTCAGGACAAACTGATAAAGATAGGGCAGATGCACCCCAAACTGGTGGCGAATCTAACATTAGATTCACCAAACCAGTAACAAAATGAGCTTCTATATCACCATGCTGGTTAACAAGAAGCTAAAACACACTCCCCTAGGAAATCCAGCCCTTATCCCCACCCAGACATCTGGTCTTTATGATGAGAGGTTACTGAAAACCAGATTCATTGTACGTAAAGTTCTTCCAATCCGAAAGGATCAGCCACTTCTCCTGGTCAATATCTAACTCAGATCTTACCCCAAAATCACACTGATGCCAATCCTTTTGTAACTAAAAACTAAAGGTTTAATAACATAAAAAGAAAAGAAGAGAGCTGTTAAATGGTTAAAAGAGTCATATACATTACAAGTGATTTCCAGTGTCTGTAACTCAGGATCATAGCGGTGATGTTCAATCTGCTGGCTTGTAATAAATCTCTCTGGTTCACCCAAGCAGGTAGAGGGTCATTCGGTCCTTTGTTCCAAGCTTCCCTAGAAAAATCACACTACAGAGATGGGAAACAGGCAGGAAAACAAAGCAGTGATTGCGCAGCTTCCAATTGCTAGCTCGGCTCATGTGCATGGGAAATTACTGGCCAGTATGGAACACAGGCTCACATGGGCATGGAAAGTCACTGTAAAAGATGGAGTCTTAGATCACATGTCCTCCTCACGTGTCCTTACACGCTTTGCTGAATCAGAGGGGTAGCCATCGGCTCCACACTGAGGCATCCCCAGGAAGGGCTCTCTGAAGAGCTGAGGCCTTTCCATGACCGACCAACCACCGATGGCTAGTCTGAATGTAAATTGGGCTGGGGGTATCACCCACAAGCACAACATATGTCTGAGATACAAATACACAGCAAACATTTATAACGTCCGATGCAAAGATGATACATGCATATAAACAGGATCGTCATACTTAGCAGATTGCAGCTTTTCCATTGATACCTTACATGTTGTACTTGGTATCGGATTTATTGCCGTTGTGCAACAGTAGTGATACATTAGTGATTGTAATAGTAGTGTGCCCCTGGTTATCGTTCTGTCTACACAACATCACACTAGGAACCCCCAGTCATGGACCAGGGCCCCATTGTGCCAGGTGCTGTACAGACACAACAAAAAGGCAGTCCTTGTCCTAGGGAGCTTACCACAACCTATAAGAGACATTAGACAGAGATGGGACCACTTGGAAACAATGGGGCAGTGCTGAGCTGTGGTCTTAGCACATCAGCTCCCTGGTTTGACCCTTTACTTCATACACTGTGCTTCCTAGAAGCTATACAGGTATGAAGCTGCAGCTATGGTGTTGCCTTACTGCACTTGTCTGATATGCTGGGACAAGCTTCATCTAGGTAAGGTACTGCACTAGCTGGACCATTGGTGTCTCGGCAGCTGTGTAGTTTTAAATGATTTCAGTCGCACTGAATTATTTAAATGACTCCTGACATGACCTCTCGGAGTGCCTGTGTATGCTCTGGAGAGCTCTGTGTAGAGGACTTAAAAAAAACCCTTTAGTTCTAAATGATTTTTAGTGACGCTTTATGTGTCTAATGTGAGTCTGTTTGCTTCCTGAACAGGAGAGTAGCTCTCCACTGGCATGTCATCCGGAGCTTGGCATTCCAGGTGTCCTGCAAGCCAAACCACCTCGTGGTTGGATCCGCTCAGATCTCTGTGTGTGTACAGGATGGGGTCGGGTCTGTTCTTGCCTAGGAGATCTCCACGGGACTGTAGGAAGTGGCGTTGGTGCTCCAGAAGGTGGAGTTGCTACTCTCTCAGTTCTGGAGCAGTGCTCAGGCGTGGCGCTAGGGGGCGCTGTGCTGTTGGCAGTGCTCTCTTTTGAACAAGACATAAAACCAAGTTCTGACCCCTCCCGGCTCTTAAAAAGCCGATGACGCTTCTTGCAAGAGCTAGAGGTGTTAAACCCTCTTTCCTAGCCACCCTCCAACTTGGGCTGCTATCTGCCCCACTTAAAACTCCCCTTGTGCAGCAGCAGTAGTTGGACATGACGTTCTTCGCTTCCTGTCTTCAACTGTTGTGTGGCCTAGAGCCTTATGGGCACTAGACTCCTCCTCCTGGCATTCCCCAACAGAGAAGTGTGCCACTTATTGCATGTGACAACAGGCAAAGAACTCAGGAGTCCTAGCTCTCTGCTCTGGCCACTTGAACAACACTCCCTTTGTCATCAGAGAGATTTGTGTTGTGACGAGAGGGGTTATTCTGGCGGTAGTAAGATACTGACTTTGTGTTGGATCCGTTGCTGGGGGCAAAGTAAGGGTATGATTGTATTTCAGATGGCTTTTATACTGCCGTTTTCCAGGGCCCTACGGTGAGGGAAGGTGCCTCACTTCAGTGAGCCTGCAAAATAGGCGGGGTGATGGGTATTGCTTTAAATCTGGCAATTCACTCTCTCCTTTCCTTTGGCAGTGCTGGTTATATTGAACCACTACTTAGCGTTCCAGTACTTTGCTGAAGAGTATTACCCATTCTCAGAGGTAAGAGAGAAGCATCCATTTGGGAGAAGCATCTCTTTAAGTCTCTTTATAGACTTTTGAGCTGAGTGGAGTGGAGTGCTGGTGGGAGGAGAGGAGAAGATGAGGGAGTTCAGAGGTCACCTGCCAAAGAAAAATAGCTGTCCCCAATTTGGGGGCTTCCCCTCCTTAGTTAAAGATGCCCTGACAGTGTTTTCTCTCAGGACTTCTCCCAAGTATTTTTTTCTGCTTGTTTTTTCCATATCAAGAATGTCGAGTCTTCTCTTTCAGGTTTTTGCAAGAGGACTCTCTGGAGGATCCAAAAATGTGGATTTTGTGCTTTCTCAGCCTAAATAAAGGGGCGAGGTGTTGAATCCTTCACAGAGCCTTTCTCCCAAGTGTTTTGAGTCAAATAGGGGTTAACAAAAGACAAACCGAAGAGTTTTAAACAGTCAGAATAAAAATCCCTTCCCCTCTGGTGCAATCTGGTTTCACTATCTTGGTGTCTCCGGCACGAAACCTCCTGGTTCACCAGACATCCTAGAATATTCTGGGGTAGAGAAGACCTGAATTTAACCCAGTGGTTTCTACACAGCTAAATAAAGATGTGTGCATGCTAGTTATGGCCAGAGGGTTATTGTGGAGATCTAGTGGAGAGCCAGGCTCCATGTGGTTCTGAGCACCTCGGAGAGCTGTTACCTTCTCGTCTGGTCTGTCTTCAGCTTTGTCCATATTTGAAATGCCATTTTTGCCATCCTTGGATTTGACTACCAAGACGCTGCTAGTTTGTGGGCTTCTGCCCCAGGAGAAATGTCAGTCTGGAAACATAGTGGTTGGGTAACTGACGTTTCTGGATTGTTAGCTGCAGCAGTGAGTCTGTTGTGATTTGATGGTAGCTTGGTCTCTCACTGCCTCTCATATTTCACCTGCAGGTTCTTGCCTACTTCACGTTCTGCCTGTGGTTAATTCCCTTTGCATTTTTTGTGTCCTTGTCGGCTGGAGAGAACGTCCTGCCTTCTACGGTGCAGCCTGGAGGTGCGTGGCTTTGATGTTCTGGGAACCAGCAGGAGCACATGCTCAGCTCTTACAGCAGCAGTGTTTTACACTGCTCCCCCTCCCCCCGGCCCCAGAGGGCCTGGCTTGTGGAGACCACAGATCCCACTTGATCTGACGGGCTAGACAGTGGGGTGGAAGGCAGTTAAAACCGGGCCGGATGTATGCTTAGAAAACCTGCTAAGGAGCGGCCTTGCAGTGCCAGCAGTCCTGCGTCTGGTCTTTGGGCACTAGTCTAGGGCTTGGGAGACCTGGGTTCACTTGTGTGTTCACAAACTTCCTGTGTGACCTTGTCCAGCCATTTAGCTTCTCTTGTGCCTGGGTGCCCCATCTGTAAAATGGGGATATTTCCCCGCCTCACGGGGGCGTTGTGAGGATAAATACACGAAAGACTGTGGAGCACTTTGAGATCTGCTGATGAAGAGCTCTGTAAGAGCCAGGTATTCTTATTCCATCTTCTGAAATGTAGCTGTATTAAAGTAGCTGTTGTTGCTTCCAGTTGGGCAAAACTTGGGCATCCAGCAGAAGCGATCTAAGACTTTAAAGGGGACTCTTCTTTTCCCAAGCCTGAATGCTTCTTCATAGAGGTAGTGGTGCAATATTTGGTGGGTTTTGATCTTATTGGCCTGCGCTCCCTGTCTCCACAGATGACGTGGTATCGAACTACTTCACCAAGGGGAAGAGGGGTAAGCGCTCTGGCATCCTCATCATCTTCTCCTTCATCAAGGAGGCCATCCTGCCCAGTCGACAAAAGATGTATTGACCCCCTGCGGACGGCATGAACTGTGACAAAGCCGAAGGGAAGACCCCAGCTGGATGTGGACGGCAGCGCTGTCCCTGGGTCTCCAGTGAACCCCGCTCCTCCACTTCTCTCCAAGGGGTTTTGTCAGGAATGTATAATCTGTGCAACGGCCAGAGGCAGCTGCCATGTCCAACATGTGCGCTTAATGCCTCAGTTAGTGCAAATGCAGGAGGCTGCCTTTTTATACGTCTCCGATCATCCCCCGGGACTTGCTGACAAGGAGGCGGTTCTGTTCAAATTGCGTTTCAGGAGGGCGGCAGCCTCCGCGAACCATGGATTGCGTTCAGAGACCATGACGTGAGGCCATGCCGTCTGTTCCTCTTTAAAGCCAAAAGCCGCCGTAGGGCGCAGGGTGTCCGAGAACAGGAGGAACACACGCAGTGTCTACCTGAGGTTTGCAGACAGCCACGGTTTCAAAAAATAACCGAACTCCTGAATTCCAAAACGTGTCTGTCTGGAAACTTGCCAGGGATGGAGAAGAGCAGGTGACGCGGCTCGCTCGCTCGCTGGTTGCAAAATGCATATCCGTGATCCGGGCACAGAGGCCGAGACCACAGTGTGTCTGTGAGCCTGGCGAGCGCTGATGCATTCTGCTCCTGCGGCTTTTAAAGGTGACTTGCCAGGGATAAAAATGGGACAGGTTCCTCTTTTGCTGCTTTATGATGATGATTAAAGATGGCCTAAGGGGGTGTTTTATATAATTTTTTTTCTGTTTGTTTTAACCTAAGACATTTCAACTTTTGTTTTCCCTGGGTTTGCTAGAAGTCTTGTTGGAGGCTCAGAAGTGGCGTGTAGGCTTCCTCAACTTTCAATTTAAGGTTGTTGACTCTTTCACAAAAAGAGCTCTTCCTCTCACTGTGTTAGCCAGTTGAGCTAAATTGGTGTTGACAAAACCAGAGAGCCCAGCGTTCAGAACTGTGAATAACAATCGCGTCCCTTCTTCTTCAGGTTTCACTTACACGGCATCTCCAATGCCGTACAGTTCTCCAGCCATCCATAGAGTCTTCTGGTGGGGAAAAAAAGGGTTTGACAAACCCTGAATGTTCAATGAGAGCAAGGGGAAAAACTTGTAGGTGTTTTTCATGTATAATAAAGAAGCAAAACCAGGGCCCAACCCATTTTTGCCCCTTTGCTGGTCACCTTTAACCGTTGTGCCAGGAATAGAGATGTTTTCATTAAGGTGGTACCACATTTGGAATTGGGAGTTCTGCCACCAGGCAGCGTCTACTCATCATTTGGAAAGGGTTTATGAAGATTCCATGAGGCATGTGTCTATCCTCTCGTGGGCCAGCTCTGGGTGAGGGCCACTGAGAGCTGTTGAAATCTATCCTGTGTATTGGGAAGAGCCTGGAAACCGCAGGCTTTGACTGTGGGATCCTATGATAATATCTGTCATTCTCATGCTTAATTTAATGGCAGTGTGATTTCTGTTCAAGTACCAATTCTCTCTTTTAATAAAGGTTCTAGATGCAGTTTGCCTTATGATCAAAGGAGCTGAAATTTGCTGTCTCCCTCTTGGCACTTCACCAAAACCATAATTTACTGGTTAAAGGGGAGGCTTTTCAAGCCGTGAAGCAGTCCCATGCTCCTAGTTTTAAGAGGGCTACAGGTCATGTCTGTATGATTTGTATAGCACCAAATATGATCTATACAGCACTTGGCTAACCCTGCATCAAAGAGCTAAACACGTACGGCCCAGATTCTATAACACTTTTAAAAGCATGTTGAAGAACTGGAGAGGGTGCAGGGAAGAGCCACACATGACTCGAGGGCTGGAGAGAATGCCGCACGATAAGAGATTTAAGGAACACCTCCGTTGGGTGTATCAAAGAGATTGAGGAGACTTGGTTACAGTTATTTAGTACTGTAGCACCGAGGAGCGCTAGCCACAGCCCAGGACCCTGCCGTGTATCAGTACCTTCACGGGGAGAGAATACTGGGAACTAACAGGCTCTTTAATCTAGCAGAGAAAGACAGAACAAGAACCAATGCCTGGAAGTTAAAGCCTGACAAATTCCAGTGGGAAATAAGGTGCAAACTGGGGGAGGGAAAGTGATTAACTTTCAGTATAAACTCTCAGGGGAAGTGGTGGATTCTCCACCTCTTGATGGCTAAATCCAGCTTGGCGGGCTTTCTGGAAGATGCTCCAGCCAAGCACAAGTTATTAGGAGGTCAGATTAGGTGATCTAATGGTTCCTTCTGGCCTTAAAATCTGTTAACTGGATCCAAGCAGGTGAACTCACATGGTGTGTAAAGGTCCATTGACTTCAGCTGGGCTTATGTGGGCACAGGGTCTATCCACATGGATCCACCTGCAAAGCCTGGCCCTAAACAGCTAAAATGCAGGGGGAAAGGTGCTGAGGTTCTTAATTAATGCTGATCTAGACAGTTCTTGGGCTGACTTAACTATTGGTTTAGAAACTGATACAGTTTCATCAGCACAAGCCCTTAGGGTGGATGGATTTATACCGCTATAAAGGTGCTGGTCTACTCACAAGAATCTGCTATACTGATAAACACCGTTATTCTGCATCCATACTTGGGAGTTGCATTGATTCAATTGTTTCTGTCTCTTATCTGGTGATATGGTTAAATCTGCACAAAAGATGCATGAATTAGCCCTGCCACCCGAATGCAGAGCTTAAACACTGAAGAGCAAAATGAGGAAGCACCTCTACAGGACAGGGTGTGAAGAACTCCTGGGTTCTGACTTTGACTCTGGGGGCTTGAGCAAGGCATGTGCTCTTTGCCTCAGTTTACCCATCTCAAATTTGTGGACTGTTCTTTCATATTTATTCAATAATCTCCATGTTTAATTTGGATGAAGCTGCTGTAGGGATCTTATTGCAGAAGCTAGGTTCAGCTTGCAGTGAAGTACATGGTGGGGGAAAGATGGGACTCTGGTCTACTTTTTTGACAAGGCAAGAACTGGCTAGTGTGTTTGCCCAACTGTCCAGGCTACCCTGTGTGAGGACCCGGTTATATCATTACAGTTACCAGGATAGTCATGAGCATAGTCCTGTAGGATCTCCCTCTTTCCCCCTCCCCTCTGTGGGGCAGGGGCTGATGTAACATATTTTGGGAGGCACAGTGGTGCTTGAATTTTATTCTCCACCTTGGTGTCCTGGAATAAATTGCCCAGGGAGGTTGTGGAATCTCTGTCGTTGGAGGTTTTAAAGAGCAGGTTGGACAAACCCCTGTCAAGGATGATCTATATCAGTGGTGGGTAACTTTACCCTGCAGGCTGCACGCGGCCCATCAGGGTAATCTGCTGGCGAGCTGTGAGATAAGTTTGTTCACACTGACCACAGGCCTGGCCACCCGCAGCTCCCAGTGGTCGCAGTTCGCTGTTCCTGGCCAATGGGAGCTGCGGGAAGTGGCGGCCAGCACGTCCCTGCATACCATAGTACTTCGTCCTGCCATGAGTGCAGGGGACTGGACTAGACCCCTCAAAGTCCCTTCCAGTCCTACAATCCTATGATTGTCCCCCTGATATCTGCCACTGTATTAAAAAACAAAACAAAACTGGATTAGGCAGTTTTGCATATGACTATGTTTGACTCGAAGATTAACAGTTCCCAGACGTGAGTGGTAGGCTTCAGAGTTAACACTGCAGCTTCCAGCTCTGCTTCACACTGTTTGCCACCTCTGGCAGGCAGTACTGCGTCAGGTCGCAGCTGGCAACCAGAAGCGCTAGAGACTATGTTTGAAAATGAAACCTGAAGGCAGAAATGCAGAGAAAGCAGGGCCCAGGTCTGCGTGGGTGCTCTCTAATCCCTGGGCACGATGGGTACTCCCAAGGAAGGCAGCCTAGACTTTGCCTGCCACATTTGCAGTTCGATCCAGCCTGATCTTTTACCCCCTGCTGGGGACTGCATCTGAGCATATCTTTTTATGGCAGTTTGCCTTCCTGGAGGGAGGGAAAGTTTAGCCAGGGCCCATGCCCCACTGCCAACGTGGTGCCAAGAAGCAGAGAGAGCATGTGGGTCTTGGGCTCTGTAGGAGAGCTCAGAATTTGTTGGGCAGCAAATCGCTGGCACTCTGTGGCCTGTCTTCTCCATCAAGTTCTGTTCTGTGGTGGAATTACTGGTCTGGTGGAAGAAGTGAGGTTCTGGAGACATCAGCCCAGTAATACCAAAATGCCCTGAATTGGGTTGTGTTAGTGAGCAAGGACACAAGGCCTTAGCACAGAAGAGCAGTAGGTTTAATGCACTTCCTAGTTTAAAGGGCAAGGCTGATGTCTTTGAGCTAGTTTTTCCTGGCTAGTTCTCTTATGATCATAAGGCACGTCAGGTGTTAGTGATGCCGACTCTTTATCTGCTCCAGCTCAGTAAGTCACATAGCTGGGTCATGCCAATCGAAGTCATTCTAAGCGGAATATTAAAAAGAGTCAGAAAAAGGCAGCATGGAAGTGGGGGGAGGGTATCCGCATAAGGGCTGATCCATTGAGGTGCTGAGCACCCTCCGCTCTTCACTGACGTCAGTGGGAGTTGGAAGGTGCTGAGCGCCTTGCAGGATGAAGCCCTGGTTTTGCAGATGGAAGTTCTAACTGCTGTCGTTGATTGCAGAGAGGTGAGCCTTTAGCATAGCTCTGAATGCTGGGTCCAGAGTTTCCCGCAAGCTCACAGCCATTTCGTCCGTCCACCTGTGCTCCAGGCTTGGGCGGCGCTTCCTTGTCACATCGAAGATGTGTGTGGGTTTAAATTCTTGCGGCATCTTTAATCTGAGGGGCCGAGCGTGGGGATACAGGCTTTTCTCGATCACTTCATAGGGCAGGTTGGGGACGGGGGAGAGTCTGCCTTTGTAAGCCATGTTGATCACCGGCTGTCCGCGCGAGTCCTTGGAGAGAAACAAGAAGGAGCTGAAGTCATGATCCCCACAGGCCTCGGGGTTGGTGCCCAGCCGGACTGTTGTAGGTCGGAATATGTCTGTCACCCGAGGGGAGGATGGATTGACGCTGGCATTCCAAGCTCTCTGTGATTTCCCAGTGCGGGGCTGAGCAGTGGCAGATAAACGAGGTTCCCCTTTAATCTTAGCCCTCCGCTTGGTGTGCACGCTGGTTTTTTTTTCTCCAGGAGGTATTTTAGCTACTTCCTTCTTGGGGACAGCATCCAGCTTCGCTCTGTCCTCCGGAAAATGCCACCGTTTAGCAGAGTCAGGCAACCCCTGTTGCTGCTTCGTTGCAAGCCAGTTAGAGAATGCCACGGCATTCAACAAGTCCTGCTCCCTCTGCAACAAACACACACACAACCAAGTCAGGCCTGGGTCATTAGATCGAACGTTTGTCACCCAGGCCAGGCCATACTAGCTTAAAACGTGTTAAGGAGCCAGAAAGCCTGGCAGGTGTTTTCTAAATGTGATTTGGTGGGGTGGGAGGGGCGAGGGTGGTCTTTCCTCTGAATCACTGCTGAATGACCCGCTACTGGACACTATGCTGCTACAGTGCCTTCTTCCTTGGACGGAACGTTAATTCAGTGTCTTGGGTTCTGGCTACATTCCAGCTCACGTTAATATTTTGCCTACCTACAAGTTCCCCCTCTGGTTTCCTGGGGGCACAGTGCTCAATTCCTATCCTGCACTCTCGGGTCGGAAGCAGCTTCTGCGTTCCACCCTCGGGGCGCTTCGTTGCAGGGGGGCGAACTGAGTAGTGAGTCTAAAAAGGCAAGTTCAGCCCAGGTGAAAGGAGGCAAATATCTCAGCAGTATCTGGTCTAAGGGCTTCCCTGCACCAATGAGGCGAGAACAAGTCCTGATCTGGAGGATTTTAACAACAGGGGAGTCACGCTCATGAACAGACCTGAGCAGTCCAGAGAAAGGACTGGGCTGTCACTAGGTGCAGGGCTGGGCCGTGGGCTTTGTGATTTGCTGATACGTATTTATATTTTCACAGGTTTTTAATGTCTCAGAACTAGGTCCAAAGTGCCATGAGACAAGGTACCCCATGATATTCAAACCGAAGTTCATGGCTTGGGTCTTTCTCCTGTCTGGTGGAAATACCATGAGGAGATGAGATCTTAGCATTATTGTGGTCCCTCAAACAGCTTAAAACATTAAAAAGCCATTGACAATATAAACATAACCCCTATTTCTTATATAGATCAAAGCGCTGCATCATTTTTCATGTATTTATCCTCACAACCCTAAGCAGGATTATCCCCTGATGGAGAACTGAGGCAGAGGGGGGGCTAAGTGACTTGTCCAAGGTCACACAGGAAGTTCATGGCAGAGCAGGAAATTGAACCCTGGTCTCCTACGTCCAGGTCTGTGCCCTGCCACTGGGCCATCCTCTCTGTGGAAACACAGCATCTGACCCGAACGCTACCATTCTGCAGCCCTGCTCGCAATGCATGCTCTTGCTGATGGTATTCTTGTAGAATCATAGACAGGTAGGGCTGGAAGGGGTCATTAAGTCCAGCCCTGTGTGCTGAGCCAGGGCCAAGTAAACCTAGATCATCCCTGACCGGTGTTTGTCCTACCTATTCTTCCAAACCTCCAGTGACAGGGATTCCACAAGCTCCCTTGGAAGCCTGTTCCAGAGCTGACCTCCCCGAAGAGTTAGAAAGCTTTTCCTGCAACCTAACCAAAGTCTCCCTTGCTGCAGATGAAGCCCATGACTTCTTGTCCTACCTTCAGTGGCCATGGAGAACCATTGATCCCCGTCCGCTTTGTAACAGCTCTGAACGTGACGACTGTTACGCGGTTCCCCCTGTTCCTCCCACTCTTCGTTTCTCAAGCCTCTACCTGCTCAGTCTTTTTAACCTTTCCCCATCAGTCAGGGTTTTGAAACCTTCTCTCATTTTTCTTACTCTCCTCTGGACTCCCTCCAATTTATCCACCCCTTTCCTCAAGCATGACATCCAGAACTGGACACGCTGCTCCAAGTGAGGCCTCACCAGTGCCGAGTAGAGTGGGACAATTACCTCCTATGGCTTACATACAACATTCCTGTGAACACCCCCAGAATGACATTAGCCTTTTTTGCAACTGCATCACACCGCTGGCTCATATTCAATTTACGATCCACTCTAACCTCCAGACCCTTGTCGGCAGTGCTGCCTCCTAGCCCATTATTCCCCAGTTTGCAGTTGTGCATTTGATTTTTCCTTCCCAAATAAATTCCTCTGTGCTTGTCTTCACTGAATTTCAGCATGTTGATTTCAGTCCAATTTTCTAATTTGTCCAGGTTGTTTTGAACTCTAATCCTGTCCTCCAAAGTGCTTGCAACCTTCCCATCTTGGTGTTATCCACAAATTTTATAAGATTACTCGCCACTCAATTAACCAAGTCATTAATGAAATTATGCCACTAAATATGCCTTCTAGTGTGACAGCGAACCATTGATAACTACTCTTTGAGTCGGTCTTTCAACCAGTTATGCACTCACCTTACAGTAATTTAATCTAGACCACATTTCCCTTGTTTGCATATGAAACTATCATGTGGGACTGTGTGAAAAGTCTTACTAAAATCAAGCTATATCACATCTACTGCTTCTCCCATCCCCTAGGCCAGTAACCCCGTCAAAGGAGGAAATTAGGGTTGTTTGGCATGATTTGTTCTTGACAAATCCCTATTGGCTATTCCTTATAACCCTATTATCTGCTAGGTGTGTACAGAATGAATGTTTAATAATTTGTTTAGAATTGTTCTAGGTATTGAATTTAGACTGACTGGTCTACAGTCCCTCTGGGTCTTCTTTGTTCCCACTTTTAATAAGTACTATGTTTGCCCTTGTCCAGTTCTCTGGGTCTTCACCTGTCCTCTATGAGTTCTCAAAGGTCATTGCTAATGATTCTGAGATTGCTTCGGTTAGTTCCTTAAGTACCCTAGGACAAATTTCTTCAGGCCCTGCTGACTTTCATACATCTAATTTATCTAAATATTCTTTAACCTCTTCTTTCCCTGATTTGACTTGGATTCCTTCCCCCTTGTTAGTCAACACAATTAATATTATCTGGTCACCATTTACCCTTTTAGTGAAGACTCAAGCAAAACAAGCATTAAACACCTCTGCCTTCTTGATATCATCAACTAGTTCTGCTGCCCCACTAAGGAGAAATCTAGGGCCAGCAGAGTTAAGGACAATCAGTACGTTTTAAAAATATACTAGGAACAAAAAGAATCCTGACAATGGAACTGGTGGACAGGGTAGAGTTATCAATAATAATGCAGAAAAGGCAGAAGCCATTCAATAAATATTTCTGTTCTGTGTTTAGAGGGAAAACAGATGGTGTAGTCTCATCATATGGTGATGTTAATACTCTTTCCACTCCATCTGGAGGATGTTAAACAGGAGCTACTCAAGCTAGACACTTTTAAATCAGCAGGTCCAGATAACTTGCATCCAAGAGTTTTAAAAGAGCTGGTTGGTGAGCTTGCCAGACCGTTAATGTAGATTTTCAGTAAGTATTGGAGCACAGGGGAAGACTGGAAGAAAGTGAATGTTGTGCCCATATTTAGAAAGAGTAAATGGGACAACTCAAGTAATTTTAGGCCTGTCAGCCTGACCTCAATCCTGAGCAAGATAATGGAGTGGCTGATACAGGACTTGATTAATAAAGAATTCAAGGAGAGTAATGTAATTAATGCAACTCAGCATGGGTTTATAGAATACAGATCCTATCTAACTAACTTGATTCTCTTTATGAGATTACAAGGTGTTTGATAAAAGTAACAGTGCTGATATACTAGACTTAGACTTCTGTAAAACCTTTGACTTGACACTGCATGCCATTTTGATTAAAAAACCATAATTCTATAAAATTAACATGGCACACGTTAAATGGATTAAAAACTGGCTAAGTGGCAGATCTCAAAATGTAACTGTAAATGGGGAATTATCATTGAGTGGGGCCATATGCTATTTAACATTTTTATCAATGACTTGGAAGAAAACATGAAATCATCATATTAATAAAGTTTGCAGATGATACAAATTGAGGGAGTGGTAAATAGAGAGGACAGATCACTGATTTAGTGCGATCTGGATCATTTGGTAAACTGGGCGCAAGCAAACAAAACACATTTTCATGCAGCTAAATGTAAGCATATATATCTAGGACCAAAGAATGTAGGCCATATTTACAGGATGAGGGACTGTAACCTGGGAAGCAGTGACACTGAAAAAGATTTGGGGGTTGCGGTGGATTCTCCATCACTGACCATGTCTAAATCAAGATGGGATGTTTTTCTAAAAGGCTCTGCTCTAGGAATTATTTTGGGGAAGTTCTCTGACTTGTGTTACACAGTAGGTCTGACTAGGTCTGTCGACCACAGTGGTCCCTTCTGGCCTTGGAATCTATGACTCTATAATGGGAGGACCTACGCTTTGTGCTGGGTGCTGTACAGGGTAAATGACAGTCCTGAGAAGCTGCAGAAAAGCTAGACAGACTTCTGCAGCCATGGTGGAACAGGCCTGTTAGGTCACTGAGTCCATCAGCTTCCTGACAGGCCCAGCATCCCCTCGACAGAAGATCTCTCTGATATTAAGCTGACTGGACAGATTTAGACAGTATATTCCTATAATCAGGCTAGCCTGTAGTCAGCAAACAGCAGCTGCAGCTTTGCTCATGGGTTGTGGCCCCTGAGGCATGATTCACTCATAACGCAATTAAGCCCACAACTAACTTTCATCCTCAGATCTGACTCTCGGCTAGGCCAGGTGACATCTGTCTGCAGATTGATTTGGCATGGTTTCTTACAGCGCAGGGGCAGCCAAAGTGCAGCTCTCCCCTGACCGCTATGGAGAGCTGACGGGGAATTTTTTGACTCCATGTTTTTTTCATTGGAAAGGGCCCCTTGGCTGACACCAAACCTGTGTGTGGAAATAGCGGTTGGCTGTTCTGGGGTGGGTTTGGCGCGTGGCACACAGCTCCCCTCTTGCATTACTGCTCACACCCTAGGGCTTCAAGGAGTCCTGGGCTAGTGGATGGGACGGAGTGGGTGCTTCTGCGTAACAGGGACTGAGGCATCCCGCTGAATGCCGCAGGCTACGTCCTCCCTCCGGAGGCGGAGTGCGCCACCTGGGGCCTCAGGAGAAGCCCACCCGGCGAGCGAGGGGCGTGCACGCTCTCTCGCTAGCTCTCATCAAGCTCGCACAAGGAGCGGTGGTGGAGAGACAGCTCAGCCGCGCTGAGCACGAACCCACCTGGGGGGACTGAGCACGGCTACCCTGCCACGACACACGCTGCCGGGGCTACCCTGCTGTTCCGCTCGCGGCGGCAGGGAAATCATGCCCCTAGCTGCAGGGCAGATGTAGCCTCGGATACATAGGAACACCTAGACAAGCATATCTGCACAGCTCTCACGTGCCTTCTGGCCCTTGGGCATAAGATTCAGGGGGGAGCAGGCAACGCTGTTTCTGTGAGTCTTTGGCGTGTGTAATGAACAAGGGGGGAGAATTCTTCCAGTCGTGAACGGGTAAAATGAGGAGCAGTGGAATGAGATCAGGAAAGGGGAAACTTAAACTTAGTAACAGGAAATGGTTCCAGGCGATGAGATTTGTTAGGCAGCAGAAGGGCAGGAAAAACACTTATAAATGGACATGGTAAAACAGGGAACAACCCTACCTTGGCTGTGACCTAAGAAGTCTCTTCCAGCTCAGGCCTGGTCTACACTACACTGTTAGGTTGACATACGGCAGCTTATGTGGACATAACTCCAAAAGCGTCTGCACTAAAATGTCGCTCCCACTGATTTAACTCGCACACTACACCACCTTAATAACTCCACCTCCGTGAGAGGCGTAGCGCTTAGGTCGATGTAGTTAGATCGACGCAGCATCCGTGTAGATACTGGGTTGCTTACAGCGGCTGTTGCTGCCTTTCAGAAGACATCCCACAATGCCCCACACTGGCAACAAGGCCAGCAAAAGACCTTTTATTCGAACTAGAAACCAAAACCAGTCAGGAAAGTCCCTGGCTCTTCTGGTGCTACAGCCGTGGTGATCTTACCTTCTCTATCTTCAGGAAGTTTTGTTCCGAGTGCTGACATTCACTTTTGATTTGATTCAGCTTGTGCATTTCACGAGCAAAATTGCGCTTGTCTGTTTTCCACATGGCATCATTCAGGTACCTGGAGAATCACAGACCAGTCAGCTTGACTTCAGCACCCAGAAAGCTAATGGAGCAAATAATCAAGCAATCAATTTGCAAAGACTTAGAAGACAATAAGGTGATAAGTAACAGTCAGCATGGGTTTGTCAAGAACAAAATGTGTCAAACCAGCCTGATAGCTTTCTTTGACAGGGTAACAAGCCTTGTGGATGGGGGGAAGTGGTAGATGTGGTATATCTTCACTTTAGTAAGGCTTTTGATACTGTCTCACATGACCTTGTCATAAACAAACCAAAGCTAGATGGAGCTACTATAAGGTGGGTGCATAACTGGTTGGAAAACAGTTCCCAGAGAGTAGTTATCAGTGGTTCACAGACAAGCTGGAAGGGCATAAGGAGTGGGCCAATTTATTAAGTGATCCATCCCTTGTTACCCAGTCCCAGCTTCTGACATTCAGAGGTTTAGGGACACCCAGTGCATGGGGTTGCATCCCTGACCATCTTGGCTAATAGACATTGATGGACCTGTCCTCAATGAATTTATCTAATTCATATTTGAACCCAGTTATACTTTTGGCCTTCACATCATCCCCTGGCAATGAGTTCCACAGGTTAATGGCACATTGCATGAAGAAGTACTTTTTGTTTGTCTTAATCCTGCTGCCTGTTAATTTCATTGGATGATCCCTAGTTCTCGTGTTACGTGCAGGGGTAAATAAAACTTTCCTATTCACTTTCCCCAGAACATTCATGATTGTATAGACCTCTGTCATCTCCCCCTTTAGTCATCTCTCTTCTAAAATGAGCAGTCCCAGTCTTATTAATCTCGCCACATATGGAAATTGTTGCATATCCCTCATCATTTTTATTGCCCTTCTCTGTATAATTCTAATAGACCAAATATATCTTTTTTGAGATGGAGCAACCAGAACTGCATGCAATATTCGAAATACCATGGATTTATACAGTGGCATTATGATAGTTTCTGGTTTATTATCTATCCCTTTCCTAATGGTTTCTAACATTGTTCGCTTTTTTGACTGCTGCACATTGAGTGGATGTTTTCAGAGAACTATCCACCATGACGCCAAGATCTCTTTCTTGAGTGGTAACAGCTAATTTAGACCCCATCATTTTGAATGTATAGCTGGAATTATTCTTTCCAATGTGCATCACTTTGCACTTATCAACACTGAATTTTACCTGCCATTTTGTTGCCCAGTCACCTAGTTTAGTGAGATCCCTTTGTAACCCTTTGTGGTCAGTCTTGGACTTAACTATCTTGAGTATGTTTC
Organism: Lepidochelys kempii; assembly: GCF_965140285.1. Taxonomy (NCBI): domain Eukaryota; kingdom Metazoa; phylum Chordata; order Testudines; family Cheloniidae; genus Lepidochelys; species Lepidochelys kempii. The sequence continues at coordinate 139,726,135 of NC_136383.1, forward strand.
TAGTGTCTGCAAATATCCCCAAACATTTCGCTCCACCATTCACAGATGACCTTCTGTTATGCAACTGATTTGTCTGCTCTTGAATTGGTCACTTCAGACTGGTTTTACTGTAACTGGAGCGAGAGCTGGCAAAACTGGACCAGCAGGAAGCGGGGCAGGTCAGGATGAAACATACACGGGCAGAGCCAAGCGAAGGCCCCACACGGGAGCAATAGGAGCTACTGCAGATCTGACATATTGTTCACTGAAACTGCTGCAGGGGGCAGCTTGCACAGCACACGTCTGTGATAGGGGGACTCTGCATTGCATGCATGGGGTTTAGTGTCCACACAGAGCGTAATACCCCAGTGCGGATATAGACAGCAGTGTAGACCACGTGCCATGGCTCCGGTGAATAGAGTAAAGACAGGTCTGAAAGGGTGTGGGGATGTACCCAAGTGCAGACCCTGCACGGCTCTCTGCGGCCCAGTCCATGCCTGCATGTCTACACTGCTATAGTCAGCCTTGCCCCTGCGGCAGGGAAAGACTCTGGCAATCTCCGGCCGCAGGGAAAGGCTGAGCTGGGAGCTGCTGAAGCCTTTCCCCACTGCATCCCCCCTGCCAGAGCCTTTCACTGCCAGGTGCAGCTACACACTGCAGGGCGGCTGCAGCCTGCATTTCGCTGTGCCAGGTAGCTACTACGTGACACTGCCGTTGGGTCTGAGTGAAGATGCAGCCTCTGTGGGGCTCTAGCCAGTGGTTTTACTCCATTGTCACCACCAGATTTCCCCCAGTTTTAAAGTACTAGTGAGCATGATTCTGTGGCATGGAGAGCTGCGGGGGGGACTGTTGATTTCCCCGACAGATGTGTTTATTTCTCCACTGCTGGTTATCAGTTCATATCATTAAACCCACAGCTGGTTGCACCTTAGCTATTTTTTAAAGGTTTTTAAGGCCCGGCTTGACTGATTTAGTTGGGGATTGGTCCTGCTTTGAGCAGGGGGTGGGACTAGATGACCTCCTGAGGTCCCTTCCAAACCTGATCTTCTCTGATTCTATTAACCAGTATTGTAGCTGGCAACTCTGAACCAGTCATCATTTGGTGTGCAACGCTCACCTAGCGCAGCTCCTGTGGGCCCATATCCTGCAGAGGTCAATGGGCTGCTGCCCCTCTGCGTCCTTGGCGTGGACATCAGCTCCAGCCTCAACCAGTTCAATGATGCAGTCGAGGCGTCCTTCACTGGCTGCCTTGTGAAGTGGCGACGTTCCGCCCTGGTTCTGACTGAAAAACAGACTGTCATTCCGAATTCTAGTCCAGATTTCTGAGAGACTGCCCCTGAGTTCTTCAGAGAGTATCTCCTTCCATTTGGCATTACAGAACAAACCAGTTATGGTGGTCGGAGATGAAAGACGACTACAGGTCCCCTCCAGTCCATGCCCCCCGCCACTACAGGATCGTGTTCTATTGGTTTCTGGAGCTTTGTTTGGCCTAGATTTCAAGGTCCCCAGTGATGGGCTTCCACCACTTCTTTTGGAAGACTCTTCCCCAGCCTCTGAAGACAAGAAAATCCTCAACCCCCTTATTTTTTTGAACAGAGCTTGGGTAGGGAGAATTTTGGCCAGGCCAGCAAGTGAATCTCTTCTAATTACAACCAAACTCTTTGCAAGTTGGTGGCTCCAAGTCTCAACTCAGTCCAGGTGGATGGCTGGGTCAGGACTTTGGTCATGAGGCAGGGTGCCTTTCAGGCAGAGGCTCTGGTTTTAATGTGGGTCACATTGTTAGTGACTGGAAATCACTTTTTGGGTGGCCTGTGTGACATGGGTGGATGGGATGGGAAGTGACTGAATGTTCCTAGCGGAGAGAAGTCCCCACCAGAATAGGCCTCCCCAGGGGCAGACGCAGCAGAGAGACCAAAGGAAGAATGGATCATGGAGACAACTTTTCGTTCATCCCTTCAGGTCAGGATTGAGGTACCTTATGTTGGAGTGGTGGAAATTTACACTACAGCTTTCTGTGCTATGCCTATTCTGAGAATCAACACAGGACTTCAGCCTCCAGGTTCTGCCAAGCCAGTATCTTTAAAGTGCCGTAAAGTCACACAAATTAAAAGGGAAAAAAACCATTAAGATGAGGTAAAAAGTTATGAAGTCTCAAGCCATCACTCACACATTGATGTCTGCCCCCTTTCCAATGAGGTACTGCAAACACTCCAGTGCCCTGGGGCCACTCTCCTTGTTCATCACCAGGTGAATGGGTGTCCATCCTGTCAGACTGGCCAAGTTCACATCAACCTCAAACTTTTCGACTATCAGTTTCAGGCACTCCAGCCGGCCGTATAGAGCTGCTAGATGGATGGCTGAGAAGCCCTAACAGGGAGGAGGAGGCAAAGGACAGTTCTAAATGTTTCTTGTCAGACTGTCCGCTAACTAATCCACTCTAATGGGGACGCTTTTCATACCAGAGAAGTGTGGGCTAGTGTTCTGAGAATAAAAGCTCTTCCTGGATTCTAATTTTGGCTCCGATAGTAACGCGTTCTGTGACACTGGGAGAGTCACATTGCCTTTCTGTGACACAGTTTCCCCCTCTGCAAAATGGGGCTAAACCTTCTTGGTGTGGTCGGGTATGTTTTTTATTTATTTATTTTGAGGACTAGTGATTGGAAGTGATTGAGAATGGAGGGTTACAACAGAAATGGGATCTGAAATGTAACAAGTGTCTGTACCCCAATGTTTTATCGACATACAAGATGGAGTGTGTGTGTGTGTGCGTGTGTACATCTTTATACTTTGCAATGGCCACACACATACAGGGATAAGACTTTCAACACTGACACACACATCTTGACCACCTGTACCAAACTGCTTCTAATTGTGAAGATGTAGAAGGTTATTATAATTACTCAGGACAACCACTAGAGGGCGTGATGATCACATGTACTGGGCCAAGGTGTACATGATCTGTGTAGAGGCATAATTTCATTACAGATGCGACACTACAGATGGGGTATTAACCCTAGAAATCAGTAGTTCACAAAAATAGTCCTAAAATAACCCAATTTTCCTCTTGCTTTTGAAGCACCCAGAAATGTTGCCAAGTTTCGGGGGCAGGTGCGTGGAGAAAACACACATTCAGAAAAGACGTCAGTTTACTAAAGAATTAAAGGTAGATACTCAGCATGAAACTATACGTTGTTTAAAATGCCTGTCTTTTCAGGTGTTACTTTACATACCTTAGCTGACTGAAACTGAAAGAACTACAAAATAAAAATCCGGATTTACTTTTCATCTTTCTGAGCCAGTGAAAGTAGACCCATCAGTTCCGCTTGTGTCCAGTCAATTTCACTTCACTGCCTATTTGTTTACTTGCAGGACACACTGCAGGGACATGTTTAAATACCCCCTCACTGTATTTTTTGTTTCCTGAAACATTTCTATTCTCCATAGGTTTTTTTAAACCCACCCACTCCCCCTCATTTGCGTCACCACAAGATCATGTCCCAATTTCACTATCAGGCCCATGTGGGGGAGAACACTGCCCTCACGTGGATCCCCACTTGGGCTTCAGGCAGGTGTAGAGATCCATCTGCGTGGATCCAGTTGCAGGATTGGGGACCGAAGGGTCTGGTCCTGAGTGAAACAGAGCCCCTGCACTTCCCACTGATTTCAATGGGAATTGCAGGTGCCTAGCATTTCTCAGGATCAGGCCCCACGCTGACAGTGTCTTTTAAAAAGTTTGACATTCAGCCAGCTAGGCGGGGGGATGGGTGTTGATTCCTGAGCATGACCCTGAAAGGCAAGATCCTGATCTTCTGAAGGCAGTTGGAATCTTTCCAATATCTTCAGCAGAAGCAGGGGCGGGCCCTACCAAACTACCTCTGTCCTCTCATGATAGGGCCCAGTCCCGTACGGTCTGAACACCTGCCAGTCAATGGACATTGAGGATACTCGGCATCTCAGAGGAAGCACTTGGCCGGCTCAGGCCCTTTAATGAAGCAGTCATTTTTTTGGTCTGGTTTCTGCTGACAAGCAAAGATCCCAAGAGCGAAGCGGAATTGTTTTATTTGTCACCAGAGGCTCAGTACAAACACAGCCTTGGGCTGAGTGCAGTTTATTCACGCTATAATGTCACAATTGCCCCTGTGCTGTAAAAGCCCTAATTTTCACAGTGGGAACATTTGGTGGCAAAGGAGGAAGCACTTAATAGGACTGTGCTCTCAGCTAAATGACTCTGCATTTATTCTGCATGAGAGCGGATCAGAAAGGCTGCTAACGCCCAGCTCCTTCCATTCAGCACTGCTGTCAGTGAGGCTCATTCCTAAGCAAGCCTGTGACCTGTAGATCAAGCTCCAAGCAGTTTCCTTCGAAGAGTCACGCTCAGATAGCCAGGTCTCTCAATGAAATTACGTTACACACTAGGGGCCTGATCCGAAGCCCAGGGAAGTCAATGCAAAGCTTTCCAGTGACTTCAGTGGGCTTTCGATCAGGCCCTGGCTAGACCCATTGCTAGAAGTGCAGTGTCTGAATTGTATACTGCAAGCAAGCCTGGCATGAAACAAACCAGAGAATCTTTCTGGCTAATTCAATGTGACTGCCGTGAAGCCTAGAACTCCTTCAGTTACGTTCTCCTTTGCAGGCAGCAGCACGGGGGGAAGAATACTTCCCACAGCAAGAAGGTTCAATTGTTCTTTGGGAAAAAAGACCACAGCACTTCCATATGGAAACACCCCGCTATTAAATCTTATTGTCCATCTCAAGGGGCAGTATCGTGCCATTGATTTTCAAGCACAAATCCCACTGAAATCCATAAAAAGAAAAGGAGGACTTGTGGCACCTTAGAGACTAACCCATTTATTTGAGCATAAGCTTTCGTGAACTACAGCTTACTTCATCGGATGCATACTGTGGAAAGTGTAGAAGATCTTCTTATACACACAAAGCATGAAAAATGGGTGTTTACCACTACAAAAGGTTTTTTCTCCCCCCACCCCACTCTCCTGCTGGTAATAGCTTATCTAAAGTGATCACTCTCCTTACAATGTGTATGATAATCAAGTTGGGCCATTTCCAGCACAAATCCAGGTTTTCTCACCCCCCCAACCCCCCCACACAAACCCACTCTCCTGTTGGTAATAGCTTATCTAAAGTGATCACTTTATCAACAGGAGAGTGGGTTTGTGTAGGTTGGTGAGAAAACCTTTTGTAGTGGTAAAAACCCATGCTCAAATAAATTGGTTAGTCTCTAAGGTGACACAAGTACTCCTTTTCTTTTTGCGAATACAGACTAACACGGCTGTTACTCTGAAAACTGAAATCCATGTTAAACTCATGGCAAACTGGACAATGCTGGATTGTTCCTTACAGTTTATTCTCTAGTATTTCTCACCTAATCTAGTGTTTAGAGCAGGGATAGTCAATAGGTGGACCATGGGCCAAATCCAGACCACCAGACACTTTTGAATGAACCCCGAAATCTTTGTATTTACTTATTATCATCATCATTGTTATTTTTAAAATATTATTGACTCTGGAGTCTGGACCTTGACTATATCTTTTGACCAAGAAATGTGAGCCTTGACAAAAAAATAATTGACTATCGCTGGTTTATGTCTCAAATGCTGAGGCTTCTCTTGGGAGATTTCATTCAATGTCTACAGGTCTGACTGTCAGGAAGTCCTCCCCGATGGGTAAATTTAGGCTGGCTTTCTCAATGCCATTCCGTCACTCCTATTTAGAGCCCCTGAGTTACCTAAACAATTCCTCTGCCTCTTTGGTAATTACACCCTTCAAATATGGACCCACAGTTATGTTCCCCGCTGAGCTGTCTCTTAGCTGCCCTATACAGTCAGTTATTTACATTTCCTCGATCCATCTAGCCCATTAATCATCGAGGTTGCTTTTTCTCTTAATTCCCTACAATTTACATAACATTTTTTCTGGCAATAAAGAGCCCAGAGCTGAATGCGGCATTCTATGAGCTGGCCATCTCCCTTCAGCTGGCTAGAAGAGTCTATCACCTCCCTACTCTCTGCCCTGCTGACTGTGTAAACATAGTAGAAAAGAATTCATCTGCACAGATAGAGAATTTCTGAGCCGGTATGGCAGGGTTCAGGTTGGCAGGCTCTGGAGGAATACAATTTTCAAATTTGGATAACTACCATTAGACACCAAGGGACAGATTTTTAAAGGTATTTAGGTGCCTTTCAAAGGTGCACGGTAGGATTTTCAAAAGCACCAAGACACCTAAGCGTCCCTCTGCCATGTACATTGGTCAAACTGGACAGTCTCTACATAAAAGAATATATGGACACAAATCAGACGTCAAGAATTATAACATTCAAAAACCAGTCGGAGAACACTTCAACCTCCCTGGACGCTCAATTACAAACCTAAAAGTGGCAATTCTTCAACAAAAAAACTTCAAAAACAGACTCCAACGAGAGACTGCTGAATTGGAATTAATTTGCAAACTGGATACAATTAACTTAGGCTTGAATAAAGACTGGGAGTGGATGGGTCATTACATAAAGTAAAACTATTTCCCCATGTTTATCCCCCACCCCCACCCCCACCCCCATTGTTCCTCAGATGTTCTTGTCGACTGCTGGAAATGGCCAACCTAGATTATCACTACAAAAGGTCCCCTATTCTCCCTCCCCCCTCCCCTGTTCTCCTGCTGGTAATAGCTCACCTTAAGTGATCACTCTGATTACAGTGTGTATGGTAACACCCATTGTTTCATGTTCTCTGTGTATATAAATCTCCCCACTGTATTTTCCACTGAATGCATCTGATGCAGTGAGCTGTAGCTCACGAAAGCTTATGCTCAAAGAAATTTGTGAGTGCCTGAAGTAAAGGTGCCACAAGTCCTCCTTTTCTTTTTGCGAATACAGACTAACACGGCTGCTCCTCTGAGATCTAAGTCTCACTGAGTCTCATGGGCATGAGGCACCGAGGGGCTTTAGAAAACCCCATGCAGCACCCATCTCCATCTGGAGGTGCCTAAATACCTTTAAAAACCTGGCCCTGATTTTTCCGAGGTGCTGAGCACCCAGATGCCACTGAATAAATTCCCATTAGATAACAGGTCCTTGATGTAACTGGAAGCAGGATAAAAGATGGGACTGAGGCCTGGGTGGCTCACAGCAAGTGTCTTAAAATGTTTCAAAGGGCAGATCAGAGACTTAACAGAGACTATTTTGAGAATACCACCCCTCTCACTCATCGCTGTACGGACCATCTCCGCTCCTACCAGATCCCATAACATCCCTGTGGCAGCTATACAGCAGTCGTTCACATGGGAGAACAAAGGATTTTATGCATTTTTTAATCGTCTTAAAGAAAATGAGCCACTGGAAGCAAGGGGCTTCAGTGGGAATGCTTTGCTTTGCTAGATCAGAGCCCCAGTGAGCAGCCAACTCTCTGCGGCGTACAAGTGGAGAACCCTTGATTCGGAGGATTAGTACACAGAGCCTATCGCCTCTAGGTTGCTAGTTCAAAGCTGAAAGCTCTCTTTTGAAGTGTGCCTGGTGGCCTTGTAATAATGGTGATGGAGCTTACACACAGGTGGTAGAATCAGGAGACCTTGGTTCTAGTCCCAACTCTGCTGCTGACTTACTAGACTCACTTGGGCAAGATACTTCACCTGATTGTGCCTCATTTTCCCATCTGTAAAATGTGGATAATTATTCTAATCTTTATAAAGGGGTTTGAGATCACTGGATTATAAACACTGTTTTTAGTTATATCTTCCAAGTGCTGTGCAAACGTTAATTGCAACAACTCTGTGAGGTAGGTATGCATTATTCCAATTCTACAGACGGAGGAACTGAGATACAAAGAAGGCAAATGTTTTGTCTAGGATCACAGAGAGTATTAATGGGGAAATAGAAATCAGGAGTTTCCAGCTCTCCTTCCCATGCTTAGTCCCCTATGCCACACTGCAATGAGTTTGGGTCTCAGACCAGTTGCTAAGAGACAAGTGTCCAGCTCACAAAACCAGCATCACAATTGTCCATCACAATGGGCCCCAGGTTGTCACTCCTAGCAGAGAAGCCAAGGACTGAATGGGCCAGGGGAATCTGAACTCCTTTCTCCCCAGTTTCCTGGTTTTCTTTCACCAATATTACATTCACTTAACAAATGGGATTTACATTGATATCGGCTTGGGTAGGTGACTCAGCTTTTTGCAGACATTCCTGGAGCCAGTGCAGGTTTCCCACGGTGGCTGCCATATGCTCATACTTTCCTCCATTCAACTTCTTACAGACTCTGGTCGGTTTGGGAGTGCCTCTAAAGGAAAACACAGACACATCACTCCGTCTGTCCCATAGTCTTCTTCACTTCTGCCCAAGGCCTCGAGTTGTAGTCACTGAGCTAAGCGGGGACTATGTTGCAGCCTGGTTTAATGAGTAGGGGCAGGTCATCATCCTTTATACGTTCCATGTCAATCTCCACACAAGCTGGCTTCGGCCCTCCAGTTCCTGTGGCCAGCAAGGTCAGCTATCCTCCATATTGGATGCAAACAAAACAACCGAGGTTTTCTTCTAACCTCAAAGTGCCCTGCATCAATTACATTGAATTTAAAAGGTGCCAAGTGACTAGAAATCAATAATTTTTAAAAATAACCAAGTGGAGGGGCACATTGTCTCCTCCCCAGTGAAAAACCACAGCTCTGGGCTCCAGTGATTCTCCAGTTACTTGGGATTCACACTCTGATTGCCACAGCTTCCAGAGACCCTGGGGGAAAACCACCTGGGGCTCTATTAACTTTTTGGGGCCTCTTCCAGGGAGCTAAAGGGCAGAGCTGATGTGCTTCCACTTGGCCCCTTTCCCCTGAGGGGACCTTTTATCTGGAGAGTGGAGGGGGGAATGCAGCCGTCTCAGAAAGGCAGCAGCTGATCTAACAATGTACAACAACGCTACCCGATTTGGGGCAGGAAGGGAAGACCCCGCATAGATATCGACAGGGCTCTGCATTGTGAAGCCAAAAGACCTGAGGTCTTTCCCTGCTGCACACCTATGTGGTCTGAAGGGAAATGAACGGTACGTTGTCACCCGACACAGCCCGTACTGAGCTGCTGAAGCTCCACAGGAGTGGGCTTAGCTGACCTGGCTGTTGGGTCTTGTCTTTTAGGTTTTAAGCTCCTTGGCGGAGGGCCTGTCATTTGCTATCTGTGCAGCACCCAGCGCCCGGGGCCAGACATGACTGAGGGGTGTGTGAGCGCAATATAAATAACGACATGAAAAAATACAGTGGTTTGGCGTCGCCCGACCCCCCGACACCTGACGCACAGAGGGTGAAATGTCTCACAGCTGGAATGGCTATTTTTGGGAAGTGGGTGGCGGGCAAACTTTATTCGGGACCTATGTGATATGTCAACACACAAACCCCGCAGACGCACTTCCACAGCCACAGTCCCCAGACCCACCCACAGAATAAGCCCACATATCTCAGACCCATCCACCAGCTCTGACACACATCCAGCCCTCTTGCCATCCATCCCTGACTCACTGAAACCCCCAGCTTCCTCACAGTGCCTGTCCCCCAGCTCCCCAACCAACCCCCACCGCACGCAACCCCCCCATCCGCTCCCGTCCCAAACATAACCCCCAACTCCCCCCATTCCCAACTCCCCCCCAACCCACAGCTGCTCCCCAACTCACCCCCCAGCTGCCCCCAGCTCACACCCCCAGCCGCTCCCCAACTCACTCCCCCAGCCGCCCCCAACTCACACCCCCAAACCCACAGCCACTACCCAACTCACACCCCCAGCTGCCCCCCCAGCTCACACCCCCAACCGCCCCATCCCCAACCTACAATCCCTCAGTCACCCCATCCCCAACTCACACCCCCAAACTCAAACTCACACCACCAACCGCCCCACATCAAACACCTCCCAACTCTCTAGCCACCTCTATCCCCAACATACAACCCCCCAGTCACCCCATCCCCAAATCACATCCGCACACACACATCCACTAACCAACCCCCACCCACCCCCATCCCCAACACTCCCCAAACCCCCCAGCCACCCCCACCCCAACTCACCCCCCACACCCATACCCCCAGCTGACCTTTACCCCTACTCATGATCGCTGAATCCCCCAGCCGTCTCCCCAACTCACACCCCCAGTCCCCCAGCTACCCCAATCCCCAAACACACAACTCCCAACCCCCCAGCCACCCCATCTCCAACTCACCCCCTCAATCCCCCCAACTGCCCTCAACCCCTACTCAGGACCCCCCCAATCCCACTTCCACCCCATCCTCAACTCAACCCTGCACTCCCCACTTGCCCCACATGAAAACTCACCCCCAACCCCATATTTATGATGCTGCCAATCTCAACTCACCCCACAAACCCACAGCCACCCCCCAACCCACACCCCCTAGCTGCCCTCAACCCCTCCTCTCAACCCTCCAGCCCCACAGCCTCCCCCAACACCCCACCCCCAAGCCCACCAGTTGCCAGGTGTCCAGTTTTCGACTGGAATGCCCAGTCGAAAAGGGACCCTGACGGCACCGCTGACCGGGCAGTTAAAAGTCCAGTTGGCGATGGAGGCAGGCTCCCTACCCGGCTCCGCGTGACTCCCGGAAACCTGCTGGCGCCACCCTCCGGCTCCTAGACACAGGGGTGGCCATGGGGGCTCTGCACTCTGCCCCCACCCCCAGCTCAGCTCAGCTGCTCCCATTGGCCAGGAACCACAGCCAATGAGAGCTGAGGGGGCGGTGCCTGTGGGCGCAGGCAGCGTGCAGAGCCATGTGGCTGCCCCTGTGCCTAGGACCCAGAGGGAGATGCCCTCACCCCCTCCGGTGCCCAACCCCCTGCCCAAGCCTCCTTCTGCACCCCAAACCTCTCATCCGCAGTCTCACCCCAGAGGCCGCATCCCAAGCTGGAGCCCTCACCCCATCCTGCACCCCAACCCTCTGCCCCAGCCCCGATTCCCATCCCACACCCTGAACCTCTCATTTCTTCCCCCCCCGAGCCACACCCCTAGCCGTAGCCCTCACCCCCCCCCCCCTTGGGCCCCAACCCACTGCCTCAGCCTGGAGCCCTCTCTGTACCTCAAACCCTTCATCTCTGGCCCCACCCCAGTGCCTGCACCCCAATCCAGAGCCCTCACCCTGCCTTGCACCCCAACCCCCTGCCCCAGTCCGGTGAAAATGAGCTAGTGAGCAAGGATGGGGGAGAGCGAGCGACGGAGGGAGGGCGTGAATGGGGGGCGTGGCCTCATAGAGGGGGCGTGGCCGGGGGGGCAGGACGAGGGTGTTTGGTTTTCTGCAAATAGACAGTTGGCCTCCCTAAACCTCCCCGCCCCGCTCACTGCCCCCACGCCCCCGCCCTTGCCGCCATGGCAACAGCACCACTGGTCCACAGGAGTGCTGCCCGCTGCTCCCCCAAACCCGGGGCGCTCCCCGGCACTGACCTGAGGGCGGCGTGAGTCCCGTGCGCAGGGCTGCCCGGAGGATTTTATGCTCGCCCCCCCCCCCCGCCCCCCGTTCGCTCCACCTGGCTTCACCACTGGCCCTGCCATAAAACAAAGTTGCAATACTATATTCTCGTGGGGGCCCCTGTGGGGCCTGGGGCAAATTGCCCCACTTGCCCCCCACTCTGGGCAGCCCTGCCAGTGCGCCATGGCCGGGGGCCGCCCCGCGGTTAAAGGGGCTGGGGGCTGCGCCCTGTTTGGCTGACGGTAACAGTCCAGCAGCCCGCCCTGATGCGGGCCACACTCTCCCCCCAAATCCCGCCTATCCCTTGGGGGGCCGGTCTGTGGGGGGTCCACACTTCCCCCCGCCCCCCTCCTCTCCCTTGGGTGCTGGTCTGTGGGGGTCCACATTCTCCCAGGCCCCCTCCTCTGCCATGTGGGGGGCCGGTCCGTGGGAGTCCGCACTCCCCGCGGTCCCCTCCTCCACCATGGGGGCCGGTCTGTGGGGGTTCACACTCCCCACGGCCCCCTCCTCTGCCATGGGGGGGCTGGTCTGTGGGGGTCCACACTCCCCACGGCCCCCTCCTCTGCCACGTGGGGGGCCGGTCCGTGGGTGGCCGTGCTCCCCACTGGGCTTGTGACCATACATTGGGGTCCTTGCTCTCATGCTAGTGCAGAGGGACAGGAAATTGTATAGCCCTCGGGGCAGGGTCATTGCTCTTGGTTGGGATGTTCCACAGTTTGGGGCAGTGTCCTCAACCTTTCCAGACCACTGTACCCCATTTCAGGAGTCTGCGCACCCCAAATTTCACCTCACTTAAAAGCGACTTGCTTAACAAAATCAGACATAAACATACCAAAGTGTCCCAGCCCACCAGTACTGAAAAATTGCTGACTTTCTCATTTTTACCATCGAATTATAAAATACATCACTTGGAATATAAATCTTGTACTTACAGGTCAGTGTATCCTATATAGAGCAGGATAAACAAGTCATTGTATGAAATTTTAGTTTGTACTGACCGCGCTAATGCTGTTTATGTAGCCTGTGGTAAAACTAGGCAAATCTCTGGAGGCGATGATGTAGCCCTTGGAAGACCCCCGCATCGCCCCAGGGGTACCCGTAACCCTGGTTGAGACCCACTGGCTTCGGGTAAGGCTCATGTGGGCCAGCTGGTTTAAGGTCTGGAGTAGCGTGGCCCATGCTCTTTGCATTGCCCATGCTCCTGCGTGCTTGCTCTAAGGAGAGCTTCGGCTGGCAGATTTTTCTTATCTGCTTTCAAAACCCACCAGCTTTCACTGACCCAAAGACCCATTCCTGGATTCCAAGGCCAGAAGGGACCTGTGATGTTGCACTCTGTACGATTTTATGAAAATATGCTGATGAGTATGAGTATGATGTAACTGGAATATGCTTCATGCAAAAGGTCTCTTGTAAGGTATCATTACAAAGCTTATAATCTACTAAGCGTGGTCATCCTATTTGTGTAAATGTATCACACTTGTATCTGAAACTAGAAATATGAAATATAACTCTGCGGGCCTATTGTAATTATGCAAAGTGTGGGCCATTAATGGTGGTTGGGAATCTTGATGGCTCCCATCAACGAGGACAACAGACTGTGGATGGCTCTGTTTGTAGACAAGCCTTCTGTGAGACAGGTAGGAAGGAATGACGGCTTGGAGTGTCACAGGAAATGTGACCATGTCACCTGGTACTGAAATCCATCTTAAACCCAGTGCTTTTCCATTTAGAAGGGGTGGAGAGACCCAGAGAGACAAAAGATTCCCGTCTTGTGCCAAAGCCATATAAGTGGGTGGAACAGAACAAAGTGGGAGGCCATCATGAGGAATCCCCTAGCTACCAACTGAGCTGGAACAAGGGCTGTACTAGGGGAAAGGATTGTGCCCAGACTAGGAAGGTGTCCAGTCTGTGAAAGAAACTTATTGAAACATCGTTGAGGGTGAGATTTTATCTGTATTCAGTTTTATTAGTGTACTAGACTTAGACTTGTGTGTTTTATTTTATTTTGCTTGGTAATTCACTTTTTTCTGTCTGTTACTACTTGGAACCACTTAAATCCTACTTTCTGTATTTAATAAAATCACTTTTTACTGATTAATTAACCCAGAGTATGTATTAATATCTGGGGGGAGGGGGGCAAACAGCGGTGCATATCTCTCTATCAGTGTTATAGAGGGCGAACAATTTATGAGTTTACCCTGTATAAGCTTTATAGAGGGTACTTGTATAAGCTTTATACAGGGTAAAACAAATTTATTTGGGGTTTAGACCCCATTGAGAGTTGGGCATCTGAGTGTTAAAGACAGGAACACTTCTTAAGCTGCTTTCAATTAAGTATGCAGCTTTGGGGCCCGTGGTTCAGACCCTGGGTCTATGTTGGAGCAGACTGGCGTGTCTGGCTCAACAAGACAGGGTGCTGGAGTCCCAGGCTGGCAGGGAAAGCAGGGGCAGAAGTAGTCTTTGGCACATCAGTTGGCAGCCCCAAGGGGGTTTCTGTGATCCAATCTGTCACAGGACCATTGTGATAATCTAGTCTGACCTCCTGTGTAACACCTGTCAGAGACCTGCCCCACAATAATTCTTAGAGTAGATGTTTTAGTAAAACATCCAATCTTGATTTAAAAATTGTCAGTGTTGGAGAATCCCTGGTAAATTATTGCAATGGTTAATTACTCTCACCTTTAAAAATTTACCCCTTATTTCCAGTCTCAATTTGTCTAGCCTCAACTTCCAGCCATTGGAGCGTGTTATAAATTTATCTGCTTGATTGAAGAGCCCATTATTAAATATTTGTTTCCTCTGTAGGTACTTACAGGAAGTGATCATGTCACCCCCGCCCCCCCCGAACTGTCTCTGTGTTAAGGTAAATAGAGTGAGCTCTTTGAGTCGATTGTAGCCTATAGTTATACGTATTTTCTCGTGAGGCATTGGTGGAAGCTAAGGCAGTAATGGAATGAGCCTACAAGCCTCAAGGCCTGTAAGATGATAGTTAAGCTAAATTAAGGCCAAAAAAGCCTCAGCAGAAGTATTTCAGAGTAACAGCCGTGTTAGTCTGTATTCGCAAAAAGAAAAGGAGGACTTGTGGCAGTTTGGATGAGCTATTACCAGCAGGAGAGTGAGTTTGTGTGTGTATGGGGGTGGGGGGGATGTGAGAACCTGGATTTATGCAGGAAATAGCCCAGCTTAATTGTCATGCACATTGTGTAAAGAGTTATCACTTTGGATGGGCTATCACCAGCAGGAGAGTGAATTTGTGTGGGGGGGTGGAGGGTGAGAAAACCTGGATTTGTGCTGGAAATCACTTTAGATAAGCTATTACCAGCAGGACAGTGGGGTGGGAGGAGGTATTGTTTCATATTCTCTGTGTATATATAAAGTCTGCTGCAGTTTCCACGATATGCATCTGAAGAAGTGAGCTGTAGCTCACGAAAGCTTATGCTCAAATAAACTGGTTAGTCTCTAAGGTGCCACAAGTCCTCCTTTTCTTTCAGCAGAAGTAATTAACCAAGAGTAACCCTCGACCATAAGCTATGAGGAGACAGAACGCTGTAACGACTAAACTGCTGATAGGTAACTGAGATGCTAGTTTAGAGCAGCTTTTGATATTTTTAGTCTGGGATATCGGACTATAAGATTGCCATGGTAACTAATTGATATACATGCTAATAAGCTGAAAGTAAAAGGATTAAACTGTATGGGGGAAGGGCACCCCAGCATTAGTAGGATGATGAACTACAAATAAAGGGGTTGAAACCCCTAGTGAATATGCATGAGGCATACTGGCACCAATCTGTATACCAGCCTGTGCGCCTTGGACGATGCCAAAATGATGCCTACCAGTGATGATGGTGTCTATGAAGGGGAAGGAGAGGGGGAGGAGGGTGATAATGACAAACAGTTTAGGTTGTTTTGCAAGGAACGGTGTGAGTATATGGATATTAAGCTCTACATTCTGTCTACCTTGCTGGATGAGAGTGTCTGTGACCTTGCTAACTTTATTAAGACGTACTATTATAAATATCGTGTGATTTCCTACGTGTGAGTGTTGCAACCATGCACAGTGGGGTTCCCAAATGAACAGTAATTTGTTCAATAATTTGTTCAGTAACAATAAATTGGTTAGTCTCTAAGGTGCCACAAGTCCTCCTTTTCTTTTTGCGAATACAGACTAACACGGCTGTTCCTCTGAAACCAGTAATTTTAATAATACTGTGCCTAATTTTGAGACAAGAACCTGTCAAACCTCAGAGTGTTAACCAGGAATTCTTAATCAATAGATCCAGCAACTCTATCACTATAAGGCTAGTTTTCTAATCCTTTAATCATTCTCATGGCTATTCTCTGAACCCTCTCCAATTTATCACCATCCTTCTTGAATTATGGGCACCAGAACTGGACTGGGCTCTTTCATGGTAGTCATGTTGATTTTCTCTAGTGGTTTGAAGCATCTTCTGGTGTATTTTGCTAAGTGTAGTGACATGAAACTTCTCACAAGCGGATGGTCTGAGGGCCCCCTCCTTCGACACCTCTCAAAGAGTGGGAGATATACACATCTTTCATGTCTTTAGAACATACAAATACATAGTCTAGCATATGCCATTGTTTTGACCTGGTATGCATCCTCGTTGCCTTACATTTGTTGGCCTGTTGGAAGACTGTGTTGGTAATAGTGATATTGAACTGGACAGAAGTAGTTGACTATTGGAGTTTGACCTTCCAATGCCTTAACGTCCTAGTACCCAGCTCCCCATGTCAGAATCATCTCTCACAGGAGCATTAAAGTCTCCAAGGACAATGAGTTTGCCTGGTATGGCACCCCTTTGATGACCTTGCTGAGATCTTTATCAAATGCCTCCTTGATCTCGGCTGTATGAGTCATTGTTGGCTCATAGGCGCTGACGATGGTGGTATACTAGTCTCTGGACACGTTTTTGCGGAGCACCATAAATCGGTCAGCTTATGTGGCGCACTGTAAGCCAATCATTGACTGCCTTGGGGAGTGAGTCAAGCTTCCAGGCAATGTCAGACCAAATGGGGAACCCTACCCCTGGCTATCTTAGGTCCTCCTTGCCCTTGCCAATCCAGTAAGTGAAGTAAATTAAGTCTGCTCCTCCTCCTCAAGGTGGGACCCATCACAGTGTCCTGTGTAAACATTTAAATATTAATGTCCTTCTTCCCACTCACCAGTACTGTTTCTAAACAATGCATTGAACAGGCTGTGGAAGCATCAACCGCAACAAAACACATTTTCCTTTCCCAGCAACCAAACATGCCTACCTAGGACTGGAAGGGACCTCCTGGGCCATAGAGTCTCTGTTATCACAAACAATCCTGTCAAATCATCCTGTATAAGAACTGGTTTGGAATTAGAATCCTCCTACCCCATAGTGCCAGGCCTACCTCCTGTCTTCATTTGAATCCCACCCGGCGCTCCACTTCTATGAGGGCCAGAAATATTAACCCATATCAGTATTACAGCATCACCACATCCCGGAAACAAAACGAGAGCTCTCCTAGGTTACCCCTGCTCTGCCCCTCCCTGTGCATCCTGTCTGTCTGCAGCTCCAATGGGCCTGCTTCTCCTCTCACAGTGCTGTGAATTCAGAGCAACCCCTTGAGATCCCCATTCTCCCTTGCTCCTTCCACTCTGCCTCCATGATTTCCTCTGCCTATTCCCCACCGCTATTCCTCTCCATTCTCTGGGTCCACCTCCCCTCGGCCTCCTCTTCTCTTTGAAACTCAACTCAGAATCCACAACTTCTACATTGCCTACAATCTCTGAGCTTTCCTTCAGGTCCTCTCCTTGCTACCAACCCTTCCTGCCTCCCCTGTCTAACCCCAACACACCCTGCTGCTTGTCACGAGAGAGCTGTACTCAATTTAATAACCTCGCATCTTGCATGCCGAGCGTCCAACATCTTGCAATACCCAGAGCAGGCAAATCTTACCAGAGGCACACATTGGCCATTCTCTTCCTACCCCTAGCTTACAAGAAGCAGAAGCCTGCACAAGGCTCCAGCCTTTCACAAATGGGGCCCTCGGAAGAAGGCATTCCCACAGCTGTTGGATCCGCTCCACTTTGGTTTGTTAGGGGTGATAGTGAAAGTTCTTGAGCTGCCAGGCCTCAATATTAATTTGTTTCAAATTTAAATACCCTCCCACTGAGATGTGCCGTGAGGTTCTCTGTCCAAGCAGCCCTCAGAATTGTTTCAACATGGCATGCACTGGTGGAAAACGTCAGGGCCTGAAATGCTCCCAAGACCTATACAATTTGTGGGGCTTAGTCATTTTTTTCTGTGTTGACGTGACCCTACTCATTAATTGCTTTGATGTTCAGGTGCTATCACAAACTCATTCAGGTCAATGTATGCCTAGTGCCTGTCCTTGGACAGCTGAATCAAGTTATGTCATTCCTTAACACACTGAGGGGTCTTTCATGGCCCAAAATGAGATCCTCCCATTCCAGATTCAGCAGAGAAGGTTATTGCCTACCTTCTGGTGGATACACCTGCTTGCTGTACTAGAGGGTATGAACGCTCAAAGCCCTCACAGAAGAAGTGTGTTTTCAGGGGCTGGGGTGATGGGCGTGTTTGAATGATGAGATGGAGGGAGGTACAGGGAGCATGGAAAGGAGGCAAAGACAAGAGCCAAACGTTTCAGAAGGGAGGCATGAGAAGCAAGAACCAAGACAGGAGCAGACACGGGACAACTCCTGAGTGTGAGGCTGAGGGGTGTGAACTTGATGGGGAAGCCAGGAAAGGGACCCAGAGCAGAGCTTAACTTGAGCAGAGCAGTGGGAGAAGACAGTTTCTTGTCTGCATTGTTTTATAGGCTGCAGGAAAGTGAGATGGGAGGCAAGGGGGCTGAAGTGACCCAGGTGAAATAGGACTCCGGGATGACTTCCAGCCCATGATGGTTTAGGACACAGTGGGATCACCCCCGAAACTTTAGGGATGTCTCGCAATGTACCTTTTTATTCACAGTCTAACAAGAGATCTCTGTGATGCTGGCAGACCAGATGTCAGCTCATGCCAAGGCCCCTAGGCCTCACTGAACACTGACAAATGCACAGCTTGAAGCCAGTCTGACTCACCTATGGGTTAGTATTGTTAAAATAGGTTTTAGATTTGTAAAAAAAAATGTGTTTAGACTTTATGAAATGCTTGTAGGATGCTGCATGTATTAATCTGACTTATAACAGCTGTACCCCATGTTGTAAGGCAATACATAAGTGTTTGCTCTGTAACTATAAATGCGTTTGCTCTAAAACTGTTACCCCCCCCCAGTCAGTACAGAGGCGTTACCAAGGGTGAAATACTGGTTTACCACAAGAGGCGTCATCTTCTGCCCAACGAAAGAAGGCCCAGGGATACCAGACAAGCCATTGTGGAACATCAGTGGACAAAAGACTCCATTGATTGCTCCCTCAACACCCATGAGGAAGAGACGTGCACAAGCACTTGTCCCATCACCTTGAACTCTGGGGGAAGAGAATAAAAATCCTGGACAAGAAAGAACTGTATCTCTATGCTGCTTGAACTCTGACGGGTGAATATTTCTAAGCATAAGCGAGGGATCCCCAACTGTTTGGCCTAGGATGGCCCTAAAGGACATATAGAGCTTGAATATTACAGCTGCTTCTATTACCTTTTGGAGTCTAAGATTGTAACACGTTTGTGTGTGTATGTTTATCTGCTTTAGCCTTGTACATAACTCTCTTTTCTTAGTTAATAATTTTTTAATTAATTATAGGATTGGCTACAAGCACTGTCTTTGGCATAGGATCTGAGGTGCAATTGATCTGGGGTAAGTGACTGGTCCTTTTGGACTGGGAGTAATCTGAATATCATTGTGATTTTTGGTGTAAGGGATCATCTATCACAAAGGTAAGCTTGCCCGGGTGGCAAGATAGACCGGCGTGCCCAAGGAGACTGTCTGTGACTCTATGTTAAGGCTGTCATAATCCTTGAGGAGTTCAGACTGGATACTTGGTTGGTGAAATATGAACACAGAACTCTGAGCCAGCTTGGGGTTTGTGCCCTGCTTCTTCACAATCTGCTCTGAGGTGGGTACTCACACTTGCGAGCCACTCTAGGCAGCTTGACAAGCTCCTCAACATGTGAAGTGCCGTGTGATCTGAGCTTAGTACATCCAAATTCAATTTTTGTCTCTTTAGCCCTTTTCTCTAACAGGTTGTCTAATTAAAAGGTACAGAGCTCAAATTTCAAATGTGGGGCTTCTTAGAAGGACACTCAGATCCTCAGATCCCTGATCAATGGCTCCATGTCTAGTTGGCAGCCGGTATCAAGTAGAGTGCCCCAAGGGTTGGTCCTGGGGCTGGTTTTGTTCAATATCTTCATAAATGATCTGAAGGATTGTGTGGATTGCACTCTCAGCAAATTTGCGGATGATACTAAACTAGGAGGAGTGGTAGATACGCTGGAGGGCAGGGATAGGATACAGAGGGACCTAGACAAATTGGAGGATTGGGCCAAAAGAAATCTGATGAGGTTCAATAAGGATAAGTGCAGGGTCCTGCACTTAGGACGGAAGAATCCCATGCACCGCTACAGACTAGGGACCGAAAGGCTCGGCAGCAGTTCTGCGGAAAAGGACTTAGGGGTGACAGTGGACGAGAAGCTGGATATGAGTCAGCAGTGTGCCCTTGTTGCCAAGAAGGCCAATGGCATTTTGGGATGTATAAGTAGGGGCACAGCCAGCAGATCGAGGGACATGATCGTTCCCCTCTATTCGATGTTGGTGAGGCCTCATCTGGAGTACTGTGTCCAGTTTTGGGCCCCGCACTACAAGAAGGATGTGGATAAATTGGAGGGAGTCCAGCGAAGGGCAACAAAAATGATTAGGGGTCTGGAACACATGAGTTATGAGGAGAGGCTGAGGGAGCTGGGATTGTTTAGTCTTCAGAAGAGAAGAATGAGGGGGGATTTGATAGCTGCTTTCAACTACCTGAGAGGTGGTTCCAAAGAGGATGGATCTAGACTGTTCTTAGTGGTAGTGGATGACAGAACGAGGAGTAATGGTCTCAAGTTGCAGTGGGGGAGGTTTAGATTGGATATTAGGAAAAACTTTTTCATGAGGAGGGTGGTGAAACACAGGAATGCGTTACCTAGGGAGGTGGTGGAATCTCCTTCCTTAGAAGTTTTTAAGGTCAGGCTTGACAAAGCCCTGGCTGGGATGATTTAATTGGAGATTGGTCCTGCTTTGAGCAGGGGGTTGGACTAGATGACCTCCTGAGGTCCCTTCTAACCCTGATATTCTATGATCCGCCAAGATGCTCAGCTCAGCAGCTAAACAAGTAAATGCCCATTCATCAAATCCACCATCCAGGCACTTTCACTGCAACTTAGGGCTGATTTGAGCATGACAGATAGATGTCCTGCTAAGGTCCCCAGTGAAATTCTCTTCTAAAGGACTGATCTGGAGCTCCCAACTCCACTTCTGATCATTAGATCTAGAGATGTGCCAGAGCGCCAATGCATGGCTCCAGATCTGAGCTTCTCCAAATTTTGAAGGTGCCTGTTACCAAGGTTTTATTGTGAACCACATGATATTTTGGCGCAATCTGTGTGTGGATGCATCAAAACAAGTTGCTTCCCACATTAACCTTCTGCATAGAAAGAAAAACAAATTGCCACCTTGCCAGTGGGGAGGATAAAGACAGGACACCTTGCCAGGGCTGAATGTTGTTATTGATGGATCTGTTATTGTCACAGCAGCTCAGTTAGAAAAGAATGGACTCGAACGGATGCTCCCATAAGCTGCAGCCTTCTTATCTGCAGCCCATCAGTCCTCAGGAAGAGTGTGAAATTACGTTTGGCCGTTGAAAGAGGAGCTAGCTAATGGGATAATCTGATCCACAGGGATGGATGATCTTTACAAACCACTGTCAACAAAACCACGTTCCACTGGCCAATGACAATGCATCTCTCAGCAACCACCGAGGCAAGTGGAGCAAGCTAGTATGCGCAAGCAAGCAGGCTGTGCATCTGGCTGCACTTTGCGCTAACAAGCCCAATTCGAGAATTGCATCCTCAGGCCGAGCTCATGCTCTGAATGTTTGCGTGACTGAAAGATACGCGGGTGGGGCAGGTACTGCAAGGAGCATCGGCAGGGTGCGAGACCAGGCGGCCATGCAGTGTATTGTGGTGCAGCCTGAAAGAGATGCAGGTTTAGAACGTTAGAACAAAAACATGATAGTCTAGTTGCAATGTGGTCGTGCCTGGTGGCTGAGATTGGGACCCCCCTGTACTGTACCAACATGTCATAAGAAACAGACCCTGCCCCAAAAACCTTGCAATTACAGGCAAAGGAAGGACTTTTATCCCCATTTTATGGATGGGAAATTGAGGCACAGAGAGACCCACGCACTCAATGCCAGAGCCTAGCACTCCAGAGTCCCATGCTAGAGCCTTACCCACACACCCACCCTCCCTTTCAGAGATGTAGCTTATTCACAGTAACTTCACCAAACTCCCACAAATCCAAGTCCCAACTAAATCCCCTGGACGAAACTCTGGCCTCAGTGGCACAATTCCCACTGACTTCGCTAGGGCCGGGATTCCACCCCCCTGCGGACACCAGCAGCAGTCTGTGGCAGGGATACCCATGGAGTCCCAGACGGCAGCCTACAGCTTCCCTCTAGTCTGTAATGGTCGGGGAAAGGCAAGGCTGAGCGATAGCAGGCTGTCACTCTGCAGTGTGTGCTAGTCAACACTCAGGGCTGATACAGAGCCAAAGAAAAGTCCTGGGGCCTGATCCTGGCCCATTGAAGCCCAGGAGAGCATTGGCATTGCCTTCAGCAGGCAGAGGGTCAGGACTCGGGGTGGCAGCCTGTCCCCACACAACCAAAGAGATGTGACCACAACATCATCTTGACTCACGATCTTCTGCTGTCGCAACCAACCCTTGTCCTCTCATGACCCCTTCTTCTCCCCTTTGTATGATGTCATACTTTTTGGTGTCATAGCCAATAAATGGCCAAATTCAGGAGCACTAGCATCTCCCAACACCTATCATGAGGTTGTGGGGGCTTAGCCCTTTCTGGATTGTATCCACAGCCTGTGATCTGCGCCCACTGAAGTCTGTGGCAAAGCTCTCACTGAATTCCATGGGAGCTGATGGTTAGACTGGAAGCATTTGGGGGCAGAGCTCTGCCATGCTCCTGGAGCCTGGGGTGCTGCAGACAGCCCTACCTGACCTCCCTGTCTTTGGATTCCCCAGTGCTTTGCAGCCCCATTATCGAGGCCAGCTGCCCTTCCCCCACACAGAAACAGTCATGGTTTGGTGTAACAGGCACACGCTAGCCTCTGGGGAAAATACTGAAACAAACCAGAACGAAATGCACAGACAATGACCATTGTAACAAACTTGTGCAGCATGTCTGGCATCTCCCACCTTGAGTGGCTGGTCTACCTGGAGGATAATTGCCTACTACTCCTGCCTGCTAGTGGAGTTAGTCCTTTAGCTCAAGTGGGAGGTGCCTGTGCTTTGGCACTGAAGGTCCCAGATACAACCCTTCCTAATGCCCCAATGAGGTGGGTTGTCATGGATGTTTCTTACAGGATGGCTGGTTTTCAGGTAGACTCTCTCTGTGCCGGCTTGTCCTCTGCTTCATTCAGGAGAGCCATTCGCCTGCTATTCTGAAGGTGCACTGATCTTGCTCTTAACTGGACAACAGCTGCATTCTCCTCTGAGCATGGGCTGGACACAGCTTTGCAAATTTCACTGTCACCTTAGAAAATAAGAAAGCCACATAGACATTGCGTGACAAGACCGTGATTCACAGAATGCTGCTATTCTGACCGGGTGCTGGAACAAGTTGTATAGTCGGGGTTCTGAGAGCCATTGAACCAAAACTGTAAACCCTGTATATAATGGAAACCCCTTCAAGCCCGAGGCTGCTGCAGCACCCCCCTGCACTCCTAGCTCCAGCACTTATGTATTCTGAGATTCCACAGCTGTCAAACCTGCCCCCGCAACAGTGGCTAAAATCAACAGCCACTCAAATATCAATATCTTGGCCTGATTTGTTCTGCTGAATCATCCCTGTTATGACAGACTGACCACAGAAATAGGACTTGACTCATCCCTCATCTGAAACTTACAGTGTTAAGCAAACCTAACAAATAATGAACTGATGAGAATATTCTGCATCAGTAGATCTCCAAGCACTATATAAAGGTTGGTCAGTATCATCCCATTTTATGGATGGACAAAGAGATGCAAAGCGACATGCCCAGGACTGCCCAGCATGTAAGTGGCAGAGCTGCAAATAGAACCCAGGAGTCCTGTCTCCCAGCCCTATGCTCAGTGTACTACTGTTTCTGCAACCAATAGAGTCTTCTATAAAACACAAAGCTTTTCAGGGATTTTGAAGCTGGGCTAGCTCAAAGGGAATGGCCCAAAGGGTAGATCTACACAGCATTTAAACACCTGCAGCTGGCCCGGGTCAGCTGACTCAGGCTCCTGGGGGTTCAGGCTGTGAAGCTGTACAAATGCGGTGTAGACATTTGAGCTCTGGGAAGCCCCTTGAGGGGTCCCAGAGCCTGGGCTCCAGCCTGAGCCAAAATGTCTACACCACAATTAAAGAGCCCCTTAGCTTGAGCCAGCTGACATGGGCTGGCTGCGGGGTTTAATTGCTGTGTAGACATTACCCATAGAGCCCTACAATGTGGCTTCTGTCAACTACCTCTCAAACAGCAAGGTGTGGCCTGCCCCAACCCTGGCTGCCAGCATGCAGTGCTCCACTAAGCAGAAGGCTGCTCTGGCCGTGAAAGCATGCTGGGACTTGGTATTGCGGCAGGATGGCTTCCTGAATAGGATCGGAGAGACCCGAGGAGGAGTCACTGCACCTTGATTCTGCACCTCTTTTCTGAGCTCTGCCTGCAGCGGCAAGGGCTGGGCGGGAGTGGAGGAGTCCACCATCTTGCGCCGTCTCTGCAGGATGGACTGCAGCTGGTCGTCGTTGACCTTTCGGCTGTGTTTACGCCAGCTCTGTTTTCTGACCGGCCTTTTCATTGTGCCCTGACAAGAGGAACTGGCGCACGTCAGTGGATGGCTCAGAAAGTGAGAAGCACAGTTCCCACCCACCCAGGGGCTGCGCGCGCAGGTCTTTCAGCTCACTCTCAGAGATGCTCTGGGGCTGAGCCCCCAGTTGCCTAAAGGGGCAAATCAGAAATGCCTGTTTCAGGTTTGTGGCAGAGAGGGGACTTGAACCTGTGTCGTGCCCCACATCCTAGGCGAGTTTTCTAACCACTAAGTTAAAGGTTGTGTCTACATGTGTGTGTGGGGGCTGCATGACTGCCTCCTCCTTCTCTGGCTGTTTTGGGAATGGCTGAAACCATTTATGTCAAATTTGTGAATAGCTTCCAGTCACCCGAAGCTACATTTTTCTTCGAATTAACTATTTGTCCGAAAAAAATGTCCCCTGCTCAGACCTCAACCCCTTGAGCTGATGGAGAAGCTCCACTGGGGGTCATGTCTACACTACAATCTTAAGTTGACCTAGGTCAACATACAGCCTAATTACTCTGGTGGCCAATGTCCACATTACCCTCCTTCTGGTGGTGGTGCGTGTCCTCACCAGGAGCACGTCCACCGACTTAGGAGAGGAAGTGTGGGGGGCTGAGTGCCAGGGCTCTCTGCTCCATGCAGATCCCCTCTAGGAGCCCAGCAGCTGCCTGGGGCTTCTCGCATCCGGTGGAGAAATCCGCCCCCGCAGTCTGGTCAGCTGCTGTATCCCCAGCGGGAGCCTGCACCCTGGGCATCAGCAGGGTTCCCAGCAGGGAGCCCAGGTGGCAGCCTGGCTTGGAGAAGAGACCCAGCAGCAGCCCAGCTGGGAGCCAAGAGCTGGCTTTCTTATCAATTTTGGAGCCATGAAATTGTCAAGACAGCTAATAGTGATATAAGTAACGCAGAGTCTACACAGACACTGCGTCACCCTAACTACACCAGCATAAGCCCTACACTGCTCCTCGAGGTGGAGTTACTATGGGCTTGGCTACACTTGCGAGTTAGAGCGCATTAAAGCAGCCCTGGGCGCCCTAACTCCTAACGTGTCCACACTGGCAAGGCACGTGGAGTGCCTGGACTCTGCAGCTGGAGCGCTCCTGGTAATCCACCTCCACGAGAAGCATAATGCTTGCTGCACCCCAGCTGAAACGCGCGGGCGTCAGTGTGGACGAGGTGTTGCACTACTGTGCTCTGATCGGCCTCCGGAAACGTCCCATAATCCCCTGAAGTCAAGTGGCCACTCTTCTCATGGTTTTGGAATCGCCGCAGGCATGCGGATATGCCCTTTCAAAGCTCCGTTCTGACAGCCGGCTGCTTATCTGCTCCAGGACAAAGCAACCATCACTGTGGGATGTTGCTGCTGTGAGTGTGAGAGAGAGGCGGAGGGAGGAAGGGGTTCTGCTGCTGTCTGAACTTACAAGACAGCATGCTGACACTCTCAGCCCCCCAAAACACACCGTCTCTCCCCGCACATACACACAACACACCCCCTGTCACACTCCACTCCCCCCGATCTGAAAAGCACGCTGCAGCCACTTGCCCACTGGGATAGCTACCACAATGCCCTGTTCTTAGTGGCATTGCAAGAGCGGCTAATGTGGCCATGCCAGGGCGCTTGCAGCTGACAGTGTAAACACACAGTGGCGTTTTCCCTGTTGCGCTCTACATCTGCGAGTGTTGCCAAGCCCTGTGTCGGTGCAGTGGGGCACTTACATTGGCGGCAGCAAGGGCAGACACTGCGTAGACACGGACGCAGTTAGATTGACATAAGCTGCTTTATGTCGACCTTTATGTAGTGTAGACCAACTTAGCAGTAGCAGGCTATTATCCAGCCGCAAGAGAGGTAAGCGACACACGTTGTAACTGTGAGAGGCATTCAAGCCAGAAAACACCCCCACATACCACTCTCCACACGTCTAGTGAGACAGGTTCACAGAGTGTCGTGAAGGTCAAGACCCAGTGGGCAGCACCACAGACTCTGCTGTCAACCTGATTCTGTGGATTTTCCAAACCCAGGAAAATGAAGTGGTGGCAAAATTGTCAAGCTTGCTTTCTTTCCCCCCTCCCAACATGCGAGCAGGGCAGAGATCAGGCAGTCAACAGCTGGATGTTTCAGGTCCTCCCAGCATGAGCTGTTCAAAATCCAGTCAGACATCGTACAGGGGAAATGCGGAACCTTCCAAAGCGGAGAGCAGGTTTTATTTTTAATTTAAATTTTTTAAAAAAAAAAAGGAGAGTGGGGGGGAATTGAAACTCACATCAAGAGTTTCCAAGGGCCAAAAAAAAAAAAAAAAAGTTCATTTACAACAGAAAAAGCCTCCCCAGTTTGCAAAATTTTGAAACTTTCACATGCTGGGAGCACAGCTCCAAGGCCCTGCGGTGAGCAGCCGAGGTAGGAGGGTCAAGGCACGTGAGTCAAGTTAAAGATCAGGCTCCCTGCACGGAGTGAGCAGATTATAAGGGCCCAGAGGAAAACGGGGCAGGAAAGGGGTGTGAAGGAGGAGGTGCTTAAGCGTGATACGCATCCTGCTACTCAGCTATGGAAGGGCTCTGTCCTGGAGTAGCTTGATGAAGGCATGTTCCTGCAGGACAGGGGACTCCCCTGCACGCCCCACCTTGCTCAGCTTTCTGCACCTGTCGTGAGCAGGACCACGCCTGGGTGGAAATGTACAGGGTTCTCCCAGGCACCGGTGCCTTTCTGCACAGCAATGCTTACCAGGATCCCTTGCAGCTCCATCACGGTGCTCTTGCGTTTGCTGGCTGCTGTTGAGTGATCCTGAGAGGGGAGATCCCTTGAGAGAGGATTCTGCTGTCCCTCCTCAGAGCTTTACCCCCACACCCCAGCACAGACACACCTGGTGCTCATATCCCAGTGGCCCGGGGTCCTTGGCCTTTCTCCTGAGGCTGCCAAACAAGCCGGCCAACAAGGGCTGGGTGTAGACTGGCATTCAGTGACATTAACCCCCCTCCCCTGGGAAACCACCCATTCACCTCACATTGGGCATTTATGAGCTGGTAAAGAGCCTTGGCATCTATCTGCCCCATGCCAGAGTCAGACTGGTGTGCGAGAGGGGAAGGGCTCCACAGCCCATTCCCCAGGGCTGGCTGGATCTGGGGCCCTACAGAGGAAAGGCCCTGTCCAATCCTCCTATTTCCCTCCTGGAGCCAGCCAACTGCCCGTCGAACCCACGGCTGAATTGGAACCCCGGCAAAAGGCCCAATATCCCACTCCTGGACTCCTCTGCCGGAGCCAGGCCCATGAAATCGGTTTTCTACATCCCATGACGCTGGCTATTACAAGTGCCATTGATAATGGGTCTGCACTCCCAGGTGGATGTCAGGGACCAAAGCCTCCCTTCCTACACCCTGGTGCCACCGTTTACCTGGGACAATGCAGTCCTGTCCTTCTTTGCTGGTCTCAGGGCAACCCCGCTCTTGATCCTGGCCATCATTTCCTCCACTGCTTGAGCTTTTACGTCATCGGTAGCAGGTTTGCCTGCAGCCATAGGAAGAATGAAGCTTATTATTCATATTTCCGCAGTACCTGGGAGCCCCAGTCATGACCCAGGCTCCCGGTGTGCTAGGCACTGTACAAACACGGAACAAAAAGATGGTCCCTGCCCCAAACAGCTGACAAACTAAGTATAAGACAAGAGACGACAAACGGAGACAGACATGGGGAGCACAAGGAAACCGTGGGACAGCACTGGTCAGCATGACAGGTAGTGGTCTCTGCACTTCAGCGGCCTGGGCCCTGGCCATCGTCCAGTGTTTTGTAGGCATCATGGCAAAGGAGAGTTCTGACAGTGGATGGCGAGGTGACTTTATGGAGGTTTATGGGGAGCGCATCCCAAGAGTGTGAAGAGTGAAGGATCAAGAAAAATAAAATGGAGCCCATGTTTAAATCTCCCTCTATGTCCAACAGCAATGGAGGTGGTTCAGAGCCCCACTAGGTCTGCGATCCTGTGGAGAGGCACAGACTGGCCACATGACATCACAGGAACCAAAGGGACAATGGATGAAACTGGGAGGTGGCGGTAGCAAAGGAAATATTTGTTCACAGTGTGTAATTAACATGTGGAACTCACTGCCACAGGATGCTGTTGAGGTCAAGAACTTAGTAAAATTCAAAGAGGGGGTTGGACGGTTCCTTGGATAACAAAGTTTGGAAGGGATCTTAAACCTTATATTTCAGGACTTGTGGCAATCTGTTAGAGACCAGGATGAGACCTAGTGTGTGTGGGGGGAAGGCAAGCAGATTATCCCACATCTGTACAGTGGGGTTTTTGCACCTTCCTCTGAAGCATTTGGTGCTGGCCCAGTCAGAGACAGGATCCTGAGCGAGACGGGCCATAGAGCTGATCCACTCTGGCAGTTCCAGTGTAACGCTTTGTCCTTCTAGCATGTCTCTCATCTGAGGATCTCCAAGCACGCCACACACACCAGCCTCACAACCCTCCGCCAGAATGACGCAGGTATCATCAACCCTCTTTTACCTCGGGGAAGCCGAGAGTGGGAGAAACTTGTCCAAGGACACACAGCGAGCCAGTGGCAGACCTCCTGGATGTGTGCTTCAAGCACAAACCCAGCCACTCTCCTGTATAGCTGCATATTCTGGTAGCATCCTCTGCACTTGAGCAGAGAAACTTAAAGAATCCCTTCCACACTGGTTTAATCTCCCCATGGATCTGTATCTATCTCGGGGATTTATCTGCCCCTCCCCCAAGTATCTGAGCACCTCACAATCTTAACGTACTTATTCTCAAAGCCCATATTACAGGTAGGAAAACTAAGGCACAAAGAGACTCAGGCCCAATAGTTAAAATCAATGAGAGTGAGGTGCCTAAACACCTTGGAGGATCTGGGCCTCCGTGACATGGCCAAGGCCACAGATGGACTCAAACCTGAGTCTCAGGCTAGCACTGTAACCACTAGACCACCTTGCCCATTCAGCAGCTGTGACCATCTGGGCCCTGTTCAATACATTCACTGCAGCACCCAAGCACCACGGAAACGCCGCCCAGCCAGTAACGCGCCGTAGCCCTGCAGCAGCGGGCTGGTTTCAGCCAAGAGTCCCATGGCCCTCCAGAGAGACAGACTGGATGATACACTGCCTCCACCCCATCCCCTCCCCCTCAATGCGGAGAGGTCAGCGCCCAGGGGAAGGAGAGCACTTGAGTGCGCCGTGGCCCCATGCCACCGGAGTGCCAGGGGATTTGGCTTTAGTGCCGTGAGGGATGCCTCTCGAGTCGGAGTCGGGTGGCTGTCAGGGCTGGCTTACTGGGTTTCTGTTGCCGCATCCCCTTCCTTTGTTTGATCATCAAAAGGGGACTGAAAAGGAGAGAGACGTATCAATGCATTGTCACGGATAGCACTCAGGGCCCCACCTGGCCCCACTTCTCTGCTCTCTGCCTCCAGCCCGACCCCACCATTCTCTCCCAGACTGCCACACCCTCAATGCCCCCCCAGCTCCCTGGAGCCCCCACAATGCTCCCCTTGCCCCAGATCTCTGCACCCCACCTCCCAGACAGCTGATGCCCCCACCAGAACTCCACCCTTTGCCCTCTCACCCAGTAACTCCATGTCTCCCCTGTCGGCAGGCACAGAATCGGGCAGGGTGAGGAGCATGAATGTATAGGGAAGCAGTGTGGGACCCGAGGCTGGGAGAGCAGTAAACAGGGCAGGGAGCTGATGTAAATTGCATTTAATGCTGGTTACAGCCCCAGAGGAAGACCCCCCACAGCGACCTGTAGCAGGGCAGGCTCCCCCACTACTCTTTGCTGACGTACGAGGGGTCTGGGGGTCCCTGGATCAACCAACGGGGAGACTCGTCTCTGTGGTCCGTTCTATCCTTGGACTACCCACTGAGCCAGGCAGCATGAAGGGAAAAGGCTGCATGATTCATGCCCCCCCTGTGGCTCCAATGGGCTGGCTGGGCTCTGCTGCCCGCTCCGGGCACTGCAACCCGGCGCACGGGGTCACCGCAGGGCTCAGGTTTGGCCCAGTCGCCCCTCCGCCATGAGGATGCAGGCTGGCCGGGCCAAACCGGAGTGAGTGGTGCTGCGACCCCATGCGCCGGGTTGCAATGCCACCGCACTAATTTGGCCTGGCTGGTCCTCGGCAGGGCGGCGGGGCCAAACCTGCAGCACCCGGAGGTCGCAAGGCCCGGAGGGGGGAGTCACGCCCAGCGAGGCCTGCAGGACAGGAGCCGCTGCTATGGGGTGCACGGGGTACTTATTTAGCACTTTACATGAACATGTATGCTGTATACCACGGGTAAGAAGTATTTACTAACCCAGATGGCTTCTGCACTAAAGCTGTGGACTGGCTCACGAAAGGCCAGCGAGGGCTACCTATGGGTCTTGAAAGGCTGAGAACCGCTGGTCTGCAGAAACCATGGGCACGGGCATACGCAAGGCACGGACTAGGAGTGCGCCATGTCCCCGCCTGGTGGCTGGGCTCTGACCGACAGCCAGCTGCTGAGGCCCCGCGAGAGGAGCGACTCCCTCAGGGCCAGCGGTCTCTGTAGGGGAAGGTCTGGGTGTGGGAGGCACTTACTCCACGGGGGCGGAAGATGCTGGCGGTGGCAGAGGAGGTGGAGGTGGCGGGGGTGGGGGCGGAGCCACTTCTGGCGAATCAGGTTCAGAAGGCGGGGCTTCAGCTGTCTCCAATTTCTCTTCTAGTAACGTCACTGAAACGGAATGCAGCCAGGAATAGGTTCAGCGCTCCTGGGGCCACAGACACCGGGCTAGAAGGACCCTCGGTCTGACCCAGTAGGGCCGTTCTTATGTCTCCCTCCCAGCCCCGAGATGCTGGCCCGTGGAGAACTGGCCTTGGACAGCTGGCTGGTCACACGGTGCTGGCTCCTCCCTTCTGTTTCCAGCTGCTAATTAGCATTAAGAAATACACCACGTCAGTTCAGGGCCGAGAGTGAGGGCTGGACAGAGGCTATGTGATTGTACATGAGAAGGGAGGCGGGGGGCGGTGGAATAGCGGGTGGGGAAGCAGGGCTGGGTGATGGGGGAAAACAGGAGGGGAGGCAGGACCTGGTGATGGGACGGGAGGTGAGGCTGTGGGGGGGGGGGGGTCGAGCTAGTAAAGAGATCAGCCTAAGTCAAACCCTCCCCCACGCCAATTGGATCCGCTTGCCCCCAAAGCTCGGAGAGGTTTGAAATCCAGCTCCAGTGCTGGGGTCTCATCCGCACGAGGGGCTGAAGCCCCAGCTCTGGGCTCCGCACAGCCTTAGACGTGGGGGCCGGTCTGAGGCTCTGAACCGCACCGCTGGAGTCTAGCGGCTGTAACATCCCCTTTAATACCAGGCCCACTCATGAGAGGGTGGAGAGACCCTTGGCACGGATGGCTCTCAGACAGCCAGCCCGCTCGCCAGGAGTGTCCATCAGATCCCAGCTGGGCCTGCCTAGCCCCTGGGCCCGCCTTGGGGGCCCAGAGCGGGGAACGAGGGCTGGGTGCTCATCGCCAGGTGGAGGGGCCAGCACAGGAACAGTGAGGAGAGCACGTACCTTTCCCCTCCAACTCCATGTTCCTCTCCTCCGCCTGGTGCAGCTGCTTCCCCAGCTCCAGCTTCTCTGCTTCGGCTGCAGCCAGGGCCGCTCGCACTGCGCCCAGCTCCTCCTGGCTCTCCCCTAGCTGCTCTTCCAGACCCTTCACCTGAAGGCAGAAGAGAAGAGGTGTGCAGGGGGCAGGAGAGTTTGGAAGAGGTAGCCTCGTCCCAGCCCAGGAGGCCCCCAGTCATCCACCTGAGAGACACATGGTGCTCCCCGGCCATCCACCTAGGGAGCCACTCCAGCACCAGGGTGTGTGCCTGCGGCCAAGGCCTGGCTGCTTGGAGAGAGGTCACTCAGGACACCCGTGGGCTGCCTGCGACATACAATATTACACGGTCCATCTGTCTGTGTGGTTTGCTCTAGGACCACATGGGGCGGGGTGGGGGGGGTGGGACAGTCAAGCAAGGGTGACCTAGGCATATGCAGGAGTGGGGCCCTTAGCCCAGATCACCCCATTTAGCAGGACATATGGGACCACTCCAGCGTCATTCATTTGGCAGTTTTCCCTGCATCCAGGCTGAGCTCGAGAGTCCTGCTTGGCACAGGGGTGCCAGCTTGTGAGCCCAGGGAGGATCCGAGTGGGAAAGACTGGACCAAAGAACTTTGCGGGGTGTGGGGGATAAACAGCCAGTCTCCAGTCGCCATGGCAGAGGGGGAGGCAGGGACTGCTGGGGAGCAGGCTGAACCCCAATGCCCACAGCTGAGGGTGTCCGGGATAAGCTAGGCCTCCCTGGGTATGTCTATGCTGCACACTAAGCCGGGCTCTGACTCAGGTTTGAGCCCAAGCCCCACTTCTGTCCACACACACATCAGTCTGATTTGGGCCAGCGAGCACTCAGGACCCAGGTCCTAGGACCTTGCTAGGGGGGTGGGTCAGAGCCCAAGTCCTGCTGTGACTCGGATCCAGGCCCTGTCATTTTGCAGTGTGGACGCAGCTCAAGCCGCAGCCCTGAGTCAGGAGGCCTGTGCAGTGCAGTGTGGATGCGTTAGCACGGCTGTGAGGCCTGGGTCTGGCCATGGTACACCCAGGTTTACAATGCAGGGTGGACGCTCAGCAACGCCAAGTAGCAAGCCCGTGTCCCCATGCCTGGATTTACCGTGCAGTGCAGACATCCCCCCGCGTCTCTCGATGACAGAGACGTGGGCTAACCCTTCTGCTGGGCCGTGTCCTTACTGCAGCTATTCGGCAGCACTTGGGGGAAGAGGCTGTCAGGTCTCTGTATTCCCTGCTGGTGGCAGCTCCCGAAGGGCAGACTCACAGGGCAGGAGCCCTGGGACCTGGCCTGAGAGTGGGAGAAGGGCAGGATTCCACCCTGGGGCAGGTGGAGGCCCGGGGCCCAACCCTGGGGGGAGCACTCAGAGAGAAGGGTTTGAAGTGCAGCTAGCCCTGAACCTTGACAATCCAATTCCCCCAGCCCCGGAGCTCAGGGCTCCAGAAGAGAAGAGGGAGGGGCTGACAACCAGTCCTACTCCTGGGTGCCGGGACCTCCCAAGCTGCAGCAGGATACTCCTGATGGCCTAGGCCTTTCAGAGAGCAGCTGGGGTCTCCAGGGAGGGGGCAGCTCATGGCCCAACACCCCCCCATGCCATCACCACTATGGAGCAGAAGGCAGCTGGGTTTCATGGGCCCATACAAAGGTCCCTGCTGCTCTATAGGGAGGGGCCATGGGCGGCACCCCCTGGAGAGCCCCACAGCTCAGTAAGCAGATACTGGAGGGGAGGGGGTTGATGACCCAGGCGAATGCCAGGGTTAGCCCAGGCCCTGGTTACCGAGACAGTCCCTGACTTTTTTCTGCTGCTCCTGCTTGGCTTCCTCCAGCATCCCAGTCAGGCTAGCCACCTCCTCCAGGGCCTGGAGCAGCTGGGCGTTGGGTCCCACGTTCTGGAGCAGGATCATGCTCTGCCTGTTGGCTTCCTTCTGCTTCACCAGCATCTGCGCCCAAGAGATTGGGGAGGATTCAATGGAGGGCTTGTGGGCACCGTATCCGCCACTGAACTCAGCCCGCTGGCCGCATGACCCAGCCACACTTTAACGCCGGCTTTGACACACAAAGCCGCTGGTCCCACGGCCCCACCCAGCTCTGCTCCCCAGAGGCGTCCAGTGTCACAGCTGGGTGACGCAGCACGTGACGCGACTCTCTGCTGCTTTTGGAACAGAGCAGTCACCAGGCTCCGTTCCCCGCTCTGCCACTGACCAGCCAGGTGACCCTGGGCAAGACTCTTTTCTCTGGGGCTTGCTCTGCATCTGTTAAATGCTTGGAGAGTAACGCGTGGAATGTGTTCAGCCTTGTGGCCCATTCAAGGCAATAGGAGGCTTCCACTAACTTCAGTGTGCCCTGGGCCAGGCACTTGGAGAGGCAGGAATTTGTATTTTTACTCCTGTTCGCCCTGCCGGGCCAGCCCGGCTGTGGGGCAGGGAGCCAGGGCCTGTCTCCATCAGAGGCACCCCATACCCACGAGGTATCCAAGGCAGGCAGTGCGAGAGCTGCAGCTGCCAACAGGAGAAGCAGGCCAGGCCGGTGTCCAGCGAGGGGAAGGTGTTTAAGGAGAGCAGCAGGGTCACTGCGGCTGGGGTGTGGGACAGGCCTGGGGCATCGTGGGAGGAAGTGGGCAGCTCTTGGCTTGGCTTCAGGGACAGCCCTAGGCAGAGCAGAGCAGAGACGTCAGCATCACCCCTCTGTCCTGCTCAGGTGTTCTGCCCCGGCCCATTAAGACCCACCGCCGCTAGCAGGGGAGAGAGGAAGGCAGAGCAGAGGAGCATTACCCCAGGGCCAAGCAGCTCTTCCCACGCACAGACCATCCACTGTCCCCTGACCTCCTGGGCCCTGGCACTCCCCAGTGACCCTCCTGATTCCTAGCATCAGGCCCAGCGTTTGCTGGTCCTCGCAGCACCCCTGGATGGGAGATCGCCGCCCCCGCGCCACCCTGTACCTCGTGGGCAAAGGTCTCTGCATGCTGCCTCAGGTCCTGCTCCTGCTCCAGCTGCTGCACGGCCTCGCTGTACTCCTGAGCGGCCATCTGGGACACTGCCCGGGGGAGAAGAGCCGTCAGCCAGCCTCTCCCCATGTGCGTCCCCAGGGCACCAGCCATGGCACCGACCACCCAATCTCCAGCTCCGTGCCACACCGGGGGCAAATTCAACCCTTGGTTTCGACAGGGGCTGCACCCGCATGGGCTGGGACAGCGATAAGTGTCTGATCCTGCCCTCCTCCCTCGGGACAAATTCCACCGACGTCAATGGGAGGTTTGCCCGAGTAAGAACTGCAGGATCAGTAATACACCAGCAGCTCTTAGACCTGGTCCAACTGCCCGGCCCTCACTGGATTGACAGTGACTTGCTCCAAGGCTCTACCCCACAGTAAGCACCCTCCTCCCCTTTGACCAGTGCCCCCGCACCCCTCCAGCCATGGCCAGGCCAATTCCAAGGGTGTGTCCCTTGCGTGGCTGCAATAAACACAATGCGGGGTGAACGTAACAGGGAGCGATAGCTCAGACCAGCTCAGTTGATGCCCCTCAGCCCTGATCTGCAGCCCCCCACTGCTGCAGGGCTGCCAGCTCTCATGCTTGCACCCCGATTCTCAGGATATTTGGGGGAGGGTGTGCAGCCCCAGCTCCTGGAGTCAGGTGAGACTCTCAGCTATCAGAACTAGCATGGGTATGTCTACCTGAGCTGGAGAGTACACCTCCAGCTGCCATGTAGCCATCGCTTGAGTCTCTCTATGCCTGACCAATGGGGTAACAACACTGCCCTACCTCTCAGGGGCCGTGGGAAGAAGATAAACACATGAAAGATGGGGAAGGGGGACAGTAATGGGGGCCAGATAACTCCCATAGGTGGGTTCCTTGATGGGCTCAGACAGGAGTTCTAGCAACGGATTTTCCTCAGGTGCTCGATGGGACGTGTGGTTCACAGTCACAAAGGTGCTTTGGAGCACAACCGCTAAACATCTAGGTACTCATCAAAATAAACTCTTTGATCCCACCCCTCCGCCCCCCAAGTTCCAGCCGAGCTCTGGGAATGAACCAGCCGGGGAACGGGAAACGAGGAGCAAGCAGAGGGGACAGGATGCAGAAAGGGAAAAAAAAAACCATGGGAGCAGGTTCCCAGGAAATTCCACCCACAGAGGCAGAGATACAGCTGGGATGGACCTGGCCCAAGCTGTGCTCAATGACCTGGGCTTGGAAAAGCGGGAGGCGGGGGGGAGGGGAATATATTTGTGAAACATTTCGAACATTCGGAACTGGATTTCCATTCCACAAGTTTCCAAAAGGCCCAGTTCCCACTTACCAGGAGGGCTTTTTCCCCTTGAGAAAACCTTGTACTGAAAATATTCATTTTTGAAAATGTTCTGAGTCACATTTTGTGTGTGTGTGTGTGTGTTTCTTATTTATCTGATTTTTCTCCTCCCCCCCTTTGCCATGGAAAAAAGGGAAAATGCTAAACTGAAAAACAAAGGAAAAAACAAACAAACAAAAAAGGGCTAAAGTTTTCATTCGGAGGTTTCACTGGACAACACTTTTCAGTGTGGCAGGCAGGCCAGTGTTTCACTGGAAACACGGCACCGGAGAAGTTTGGAGAGTTCTGCCATGACCGTGCGGTGGACTCACCTCTCTTGTACTTCTTCAGGGCCTTGTGACTCCTGTCCATCGCGGCCTGCAGGGACCCCCTCTCTGCTCGCTCCTCTTCCACCTGCAGTGGGACACCGGGTGTTTGTAGCCGGTTCTTTATTTGCACCAAACTCAGCCCCACTGACTTCAGTGGCCCGTTGGCTTGAGCCGATCCCGGGCTTGATCCAACCCCTGCGCCTATGGGGGGGGGGCAGTGTTCACCCCAGGGAGGGCAGGGGGCTGTGCACAGAGAAGCCTTTGGATCTGGCAGGCTTCCCGCTCCCTCCCTCCCTCAGACGTCCAGCAAATCCACGCCCAAGCAGCAGCAAAGAGCTGCAAGGACAGTCAGGCACCGGGAAGGCCTGTAACTGCACTAGGGGGTCTCCAGCTTCCTAAGGCAGGTTGAAGGCTGAGAGTGGCACCGAGCGAGCTCTGGACTGGGCTCCGGGGAGCTGAGTTTATACTGGAGCTCAGGGAGGGTCTGTGTGAAACCCTCTGCCGTTAGCGGTGATACTGAAGCCATCACTCCGCCCCTAGGAGAAAAGTTCTCGCTGTGAACGGCTTCTGCTGTTGGGTTGTGCTGGCCAAAGCCAGTGGCTTAGACTGGGCAACTGCCAGCACCAAGGGCCCTTCAGCCAGCTCGACCGGGCCTATGGGGAACAGCCCTGGCGGAGGGGGTCCCCAGCAGGTATGGAGCCAGCGTAGGTGGCATGCTGCGGGCATTCCAGGGGTGAGCTGGAGCTCAGCTACAGTCTGGCAATTCCCAAATGCAGCAGCAGCAGCCCGTACAGGCCGTAGGTAGCTGAGTGCAATTCAGGGCAGCCCCCAGGCTGCTCTAAACTGTGGTGAAGGGGAGTTGCCCCGGGCAGCCCCAGCATCGGGCACACACAAGGGAGGAATCTCCCAGCCCCCTGGGGCTTTATTTTCTTAGGGGGAAGCTTGGGGTTGGATCCCCTCGGACCCACACCAGCTAGTGTGGAGGCCCGCAGCATGCAGTGGCTCAGCTGGCCACCTGTGCCCCGATTATTGATTTATATTACGGTAGCACCGAGCACCTCACTGTGCAGACACAGAACGAAGAGACAGCCCCTGCCCCCATGACCTTACAATCAGCGCATCAGGCTACAGACAACAGGCGGCGACAGACAGGGGAGCACAAGGTGACGAGAGGGGTCAGCAAGGGGAGCAGTGGTCTTAGCACAGCAGTCGCCGAGCTCAGAGAGCATCACGGCCGAGCAGAGCGTCAAGGAGGGGCCGGCATCGGCACCGTACCTGCTCCCCGAGGTCTCTGATCTGGCTCTGCAGCTCCTGCACTTGGATGGTGAGTTCCTTCTTCTCCCCCAGCAGCCTGGAAACCTTTTCCTGCAAATCTGGAGCCAGAGGAAGGGAAATAAAACGAGGCGCCTTCTCTCTTCCTGCTTCGTGCAACAGACCCTGGTCCTATGGCAGCCAGGCCTGAGTGGAGGGCCACATCCGCTCTGTGTCTACAGGCCTCCCTCTCTGTCTAGGGCACGGCGTGTGCTTCAGACTGATAGCTCTCCTAGACTGCTTGTCATCCACCGCTCTCATAGCACCTCCTCAAAGTGGGTCACTAGCACCCTCCCCATTTGACAGATGGGAAACTGAGGCACAGAGCAGGGAGGTGACTTGCCTGAGCTCACTGAGCACCCAGGTCCCTGCTCTATCCACTAGAGCATGCTGCCTCCAAAGCAAAGTTGTCTTAGCTGTCTCTGAACTTTGTGAAGGGAGAGGACGTGTGGGGTCAGACAGGGCTTAAGGGGGCAGGGCTGTGAGGGGAAGAGAGCGGCATATGAACGGTGCCCAGTAGGGAGCTAGGCCTTTGGCTCCTCCAAGCATTTCCATGCCACAGAATGAAGTTGTTCCGGGGGAAAGGTGCCACCCTGGCAGCTCTGGAAACTGCAGGCCATGCCCAGCAGGCAATGGAAACACAACCATGGACGGACAACCATCGCGGACCTGGAGAAAAACCCCCCTCGGACAGGAAGGGAAGTCAGTGT
This sequence comes from Lepidochelys kempii, assembly GCF_965140285.1. NCBI lineage: Eukaryota > Metazoa > Chordata > Testudines > Cheloniidae > Lepidochelys > Lepidochelys kempii. The sequence continues at coordinate 139,764,789 of NC_136383.1, forward strand.
CCATGGCCTAGGCTGTCCTCAGCCTCTTTAAGCAGTGCCCCAGCACCAGGGAGGGTTTTGGGATGTGGCTGCCTGTCTGCTAGGAGCTGGAATGAGACCCACCAACTCAGCGCACGTAAGCCACCTAATAGCCAGCAGCTGCTTATAGCTCCTACCTTCCTGGGGTTGGATTTCAGCCTGGTCTTTCTTGGTACCTTGTACCCTATTCTGTCTGTGGCAGGCACATTCAGTGCTCCCCGCCTGGGGTCAGACTGGCATGGACGCCCTTAGCCCAACCGCATCCCCAGCTGTGGTTTTCAGTCACCTCTACCCTTGGAATTTCACCCCTTGGGTTCCTTGAAGTGCACCAATGGAGTCTGATTTAGCAACTGGGCCACCGGCGTCAGGGCCCAGTGCACAAGTCCCCCTGCATCTCGTAAACAATTTTATGTAAGTCAGCAAAAGCTGGAGACACAGAGCCTGGGTCAAACTGGATTGTTCACATTGAAAAAGCTGGACTTAGGGGTCTGCTGAGCTCCAGGTAAACTCATAAGAACGGCAAGACTGGATCAAACCAAAGGTTCATCTAACTCAGTCTCCTGTCTTCCAACAGTGGCCAGTGCCAGGTGCCCCAGAGGGAATGAACAGAACAGGTCATCATCAAGTGATCCTTCCCCTGTTGCCCATTCCCAGCCTCTGGCAAACAGAGGCTAGGGTCACCATCCCTGTCCATCCTGGCTAATAGTCATTGATGGACCTATCGGCCATGAACTTATCTAATTCTTTTTTGAACCTTGTTATAATCTTGGCCTTCATAACATCCTCTGGCAAGGAGTTCCACCGGTTGACTGTGCATTGCATGAAGAACTCACAGGTTGGTATGGCAACAAGCTGAATAATCCCCAAGCTGGTGAAACATGTGCCTAGCTGAAATCTGACGTGTTTCGATTGATTCCTGTTAGTGGGGTGAGGCTGTGTCCCTCCCGGGCCATTGTTCATCACGGGTGGGGGGTCACTCGGTGGAAGCAAGGGGACATGGACTGGAAGGAGCCAGCTTTGTCATCCTGGCTTCCACCTCCACCATCTCCCAGGATGCACCATGACACCACTGGGCTTTCATTGTCCTGGTCCTGCAGGGCCTCCTGTCCAGATCGGGCCAGAGAGAGGGAATCAGACGTGATCGCCTCCTCCACCGGCTTTGGCTAAATCCTCAACAGCTCCTGGGATGGTAGACGAGGTTCCTGCTCTCACCCCCTTCTTCATGTGTCATCTCTTATTCCTTCTATTTCCTCACACTCTCCAGTTGCCTTTGACCAATAAGGGTCTGGCTGAGCCACTCGGGCAGTCCCACCCTGCGATCCGAGAGGTGGCTAAAAGCAAACCCTTCCACAGCCCAATGTTACTAACAGTTTGCCAGGTCTTGAGTGGCTGATAAGGCCACGTGTCGGGGCTGTGTGTTCTCTAGCCGGGAACGTCAGCACCAGAGAGAGATGTGGCATCTTCTCTCTGTGCTGTTCTTTCCCTTCCCCTTTTGCATGTCTTTTGTTTAAGGAAAACAGGAGCGACTCCAATAGCAGTTACAACAAAACACTCCAGGTCATCTCAACTAAACTTTGCTTTTATCCCCGCAACAAGGGCGGTGTAACAAAATGGGTCCTCCTGGAGCACTCCCTCCTGGCTGGAGATAGCCCCGCAGGACCCCGCCTACGTTTCCCCCGTCATAAAATTCCTCAAAGTCCATATTTGCTCTTTAATTCAAGAATGTCCTTGCTACGGGCTAGTTTATTAACACAAATGCTTCAAACTAACCCCTCAAAAGTCAAAGTTTGGAGTCCATCACCATAATACCAAGCCGGGCTCTTCTTCCGCCTCCCTCTTCAGCTGGAGTGGTGGGTTCTCAGACGGCCCCTCCCCAAATCCAAAGCCCAAATGAAATGCACAAAGTAAACAGCATCCACCCACCCAGGGCTTAACAAAAATGCAAAGTAACCAAGCTCTGCCCACTCTGGGTTATGTTCTTAGCCCCTCCTGGGCTCTTTCCAACCACGGGATTATTCCCTTATTTGACCTTCTGTCTCCCAGGGTTCAAAGACATCAGCAGGCAGATCTCCCTCCGCTGATCTCTTGGCCTTGAGCTTTCCCAGATCTCTCCACCCAGCTGCTCCCCATAACTCTTCTCTGGGGGCACCTAGCTTGCCTGCTCTCTGGCCTTTCTGCCAGCCCCCATCTACTCCTTCCTGTCTCCTTTCCCAGCTGCCACCTGACCCTTTATATAGGCCAGGTGTCTTCTCTCCAGTCCCATTAGAAAGCAATTAACCAGGCACTGGTGGACTGGGTCTGCTCCCTCTTCATGGGGCCAGCCTGTCTGTGCCATAGAAAAGGCTGTCAAACCGGATGTTCCCGCTATAAAAACCTCTCTAGACAGGGAATAAGGGAAATTGTTACAATGAAAGTCTTACACGAGACTTTACATTTCAAAGGCTTTAACTGTTGTCCTCTCTCTTTCTGTGACTTCAGTAAAAGGGTAAAAAGGAGTCACCAGCCATAACATGACACTAAAATCCAAACCTGACTGAAGGGTTGATTGTTATAAAAGTGAACATGGGTGTCCTAAACTTATCCTGTGTCGGGCCCAACACACCCCCCTCTTCCCCTCCCCCCACTTCTCAACACAACAGCACCAGGGTCTGGCCCATGCCAAGGTCTCCTCGGCCAGTGGTTCTCAGCCAGGGTGTGCATCCCCCCCAGAGGTACGCAGAGCTCTTCCGGTGGGGACATCAACTCATCTAGAGATTTGCCTAGTTGTACAACGGGCTACATAAAAAGCACTAGCGCGGTCAGTACAAACTAAAATTTCATACAATGCCTTGTTTATCCTGCTCTATATACGATACACTGACATGTAAGTACAAGATTTATATTCCAAGTGATGTATTTTATAACTATATGGTAAAAATGAGAAAGTAAAAGCAATTTTTCAGTACTAGTGTGGCTGGGACACTTGTATTTTTAGGTCTGATTTCGTAAGCAAGTCATTTTTAAGTGAGGTGACATTTGGGGGTATGCAAGACAAATCAGCCTCCTGAATGGGGGTACAGTTATCTGGAAAGGTTGAGAGCCACTGTCCTAGGCACTACAGTAATACAAACAACAATAATAGGCTTCTGAATTGGCATCTGGGTGTCTCAACGGCAAAGTGAAAGACCTTATATTAGCGACCAAGTTTAAAAACTGGATTCAGTTTAATTAAGTCCTGGAAAACCCCTCACACCACTCCTTAGGCAAGAATCTCCAGCTGTCAGCGCTGTTATGTCCAAAGTCAGGTAAACCATGACGTTTCTGCTCTGCCCCACAGCCCTAGCTAAATGCCCAAACCCCATCCCAGCACTGGCTCAGTGTAAACACCTGGACTGGATTCCCAGGGGAGAGCCTCTTCTCTGGTTGTTCCCAAGCCTCGGTCTGGGACCCTGGGGCGGATGCGTGCAACTCACCTTTGATCTGCTGCAGGTACGGATATGCTGGATCTCGGCTTGGGTCCGCGGGGGAGTCTACTTCAGTGGCCAGACTCAGCACATCCTCAGGAAGCTGGTTCAACATGGGTAACAGTGCCACACTGATCCGCTTCAGCTTTTTGTTCTCCCTGTTCACCTACACACCGGGGTGCAAGAACAGACAAGAGCCCTTTGTACTGAAGCAGAGTGCAGGGAGGCTGCAGGAAATAGAACCCGGAGTATCTTTTACAACCAGAGGAAATAGGAACATAGGCCGGACTGGATCAGAACCAAGGACCATCTAACCCAGGAATCTGTCTCTGACAGTGGCCAGCACCAGCTGCTTCTCAGGAAAGGAAAGTTTCCTCTTAGCACATTATAGTTAGTGTCCCCTCATACCCTAAAACCCCCTTCTGAAACCCATGGTTATATTTTTAGGGTTTATTATGACAACTCTGGATGTTCTCTTTATTCACATAGCTGACCAGTCCCCTTCTGAATCCTGCTAAGCTCTTGGCCTCAATAATTTCTTGTGGCAATGAGTTCCACAAGCCAACTGTGCATTTTGTGACAACATAGTTCCCCCTCTCACTTTTGAACTGGCTGCATTTCAATTCCAACAGTTTTTCTCTCATCTGTGTCCCTTTATCCCAGCCCCAGGTGTCAGATGCTGTTTGGCTTTTCCCTGCTTGCACTGCAGACAGGGCTAATAATTGCATCATAAAGTACAGCTAGTTGTAAAATTCCCCCAAGGAAAACCCATGAAAATTAAGAGAATTTCATTTTCTTGATGAGGATTTTAATTAACTTTTCAGCAGAAATTTGAATTCCAGAAAGATCTCAGCCAAAGGAAAGTATGTAGATTGGGCAATGCTGCCACAGTGCCTCATGGGAGCTGTAGTCCAGGCGCCCCATGCTCACATTTGCCTCTATCGGCCAGGCTCCCTGGTCAGACTACATCTCCCATAATGCAACATAATCTCCCCTCTCCAGGAGTCCCGGGACACGGTGCATCATGGGAGACGTAGTCCAGCTGAGGAGTCCAGCCTATGGGCAAGGATGAGCACACGAGGCACTTGAGCTACAACTCCCATGGGGCGCCATGGCAACATTTCCAAATAAATGGTGGGGGTGCTTGGTTTTTCAGCAAAAAATTCCTCTGTTTTCCACTCTTTTCAAGCCATTTCATGTTGTGGAAACGCCCGTTTTCCACCAAAGAGCAGTTTAGCTGGGCAGTTTCCAAGCAGCCCCAGCACTGGGTCTGACAGCCCCGGGAGGCGGGCTGGGGTCAGTTTGGGGAGCGGTGTGACTGCTGCTGCATGCTGCTTCCCCTCCCCTGCCTGCTTTGGCCCCATGCTGGGGAGCCAGGACTGGCAGCTGGCTACCGCTGCCCTGGCAGCTCCCTGGTCCTCACCTGGGCTGCGTAGACTTCGGCTTGTTTGCGACACGATATTTCGATTTCATACTCTGCCTCCAGCGCCGAGAGCTCGGCCAGCAGCCTCTGGGATGCTGTGAATGAGAAGGGGAAGCTGGCAGAGGTGGGATTCAAGCACCCAGCTCCACCCCCAACACAGGGCTCCTAACAGAGCGCTCCATCCACACAACCTGCCTCCGGCTCTAGTCCCATCACAGCCGCCCCACGCTCCTTCATGGAATTTGCCCGGTTCATAAGAAGATAAGAACTGGCCAGACTGGGACAGACCAAAGGTCCATCTAGCCCAGTATCCTGTCTTCCAACAGTGGCCAGGGCCAGGTGCCCCAGAGGGAATGAACGGAACAGGGAATCATCAAGTGATCCACCCCCTTTTCATCAGTCCGTTCATCAGGCCACCGCTCCAGTGGCAAATGGGTGGACCCTGCAGATGGCAACCACATGCTACGTCCCCTCCAACTGCTCACTACATTTCCCCGGGCCACTTCACCGCAGCCCCAGCACCTTCTTCACCCTCACCTCAGGGCCTCAGCATTTCAGTTCTGGCAGCCAGTCAGGAGCTCCCTCTGGCTCCCCCAGTCCCTGCCAGCAACTGCTCTGTCCATGGTGATAGATTCCATCCATCCGCTAGGAATCCAGTCCTCCCTCCTTGACCTCCAGGCCATGACTGACTAACTCTGGTCCAGCAGCTTCTTTTATGTGAGACCGCTGGGCCCTGATTGGTTGCTCCCTGCAGCCCTTCCCTGATTGGTTGCACCCAACCCACTCCGAGCACTCACCTTCATGGCTCACTCCTAGGGTTAACCCCTTCTACACCCGTGTGGGGTAGACACCCCACCACAGTGCCTCAACAAGCTGCCTTGTTACCAGAATTGTTACTAGTTTATCCCCCTCCCCGGGCATCACTTTATAAGGGCCTTGCTGTGGTAACCACTGCTTGGTGAGGCCACGGCAGGATGGTAGCCCTTACGGCCGGTTCAGAACTTGGTGACATATATTTGGAATTGTTGAGATGTTAAAAGTTTCAGCAATAGCTTTGATGTTGTGTGAGACCTGAGAAAAAGAGAATTTCCATTCAGATATCAAGAAGAGAGACGTTCAAGCAATAAGGAAGGCAAAATAACACCAGCACTGGCGGTTTTGAAGAAAGATGGGAAAAGAATGTGGCAATTTCAGACATCTGGTGCTGCCTCCAGAAATGGTTAACAGGCAGTGCTGGGAGTAACATAGTATATTGTTGCTTCTTATATTTGCTTCTTTCAGCTAAAGTAACCATTTGGGCTAATGAAGGCTCCTGTGACTTGAAAAATCTGTCACGAAATGCGTCTCTACATGGCTCATCACAAGAGCACATGACAGGTGACGTTTACCTTGAAATGCTTAAAGCAGGAAAGCACTTGTATGGATGTGCTGCTTAGTGGCAAAGGTGTCCTGCTGCCTTGGAGCATAACCAGAAAGTCAGGAAGAACAGAGAGACTTTGAAGCAAGTAGCTGATATTTCAGTGGTTTTATCTTGTCAAGAACTTGCATTATGTGGCCAATGTGAGACGGAGGAATCTGTCAGCTAGGGTAAGTTCAAGGAACATTTTGATTATTGCTTTTCGTCACGAAAAGGGATTGAAGGCTTATTGGCAGAAAAATGAATTCATTTTTTCCAGCCTAAGAAAGACAATTCAGAATTAATTGATCGAATGCATGGCTGAAGAAATAACACCCTATATTGACCAGGAGATTGAAGAGCGCAGCTTGTTCACTTGCGAGGTAGACAAAACACCCGAGCTGTCTCACTTAAACCAGCTTTCACTTGTGTTGCGCCACACGGACAAGAAGAGGCAAATACAAGAGAAGCTCATGGGTTTTAAGGCTGTCCGCTCAGATCGAAATGCAGTTGATTTGAAGCAGGTTGCGGATTCAGGGATATTAGAACACAACGACAAAACTTGTGTCTCCGTCGTGTGATGGGGCTGGAGTGCTGGCCGGTGAGTTGGGGGGTCTGAAAGCCCTGATTAAGAAGAAAAGGTTCCTCAGGCATTGTTTGTGCACTGTTTTGCACACAGATGAAGTCTAGTTCTCCAGTAAGGGGCACAGCGTATGAAAGAAACCTGTGGCTTTTTTGAAACCTTGCAAGGCTTCTCCACAATTTTTACATGCTCCAGGAACCACAGTGAACTGCTGGACCAAACTGTCGCAGAAGGACCTTCCCTGGGTGCAGAGTCTACATGCCATTGTCTTGGAAAGTGAGACACCGGGCAAGGTGTTTCAGGAGCTGTTCAGTGCCTGTGGCTGGGATGGAGAATCTCAGCGACACACTATAGGGTGCCTTGGAAAATTAAACAACTTTGTTTCTTTTCTTGGCATACTCCTACAGTAACATCTTCAGCATCACCGACATTCTCTATGATCAGACAAGGCGGGGAGGGAATATCGTTAATTGCACCAACTTCTGTTGGTGAGAGAGACAAGCTATCGAGCTACGCCGAGCTCTTCCTCGGGTCTGGGAAATGTATGTAGCTGTGATGCTCTGAGTACAAGGTTGCACCGGCTTGAGTGACGTTATTGCATGCTTTGTCTCAAATAGAGAAAGGCAGACTGAGCTTCGCTATCAATGAGATAAGCTTCCATCTCTCTTACTGCATGTATAACTGTCCATTTCTGGCCACGCCAGGACAAACTGCCTTGTTTGTTTTGAAATTTTTGAATTAATGATTTTTTTATACCGTATTTGTGTCTTTATAGCGAATATTCCACTAAACAATACATGATTTTCAGGTTCTGATTTGCTAATAAATTATACGTGCACTTTTTTTAGTGCTAATGTTGCTTTTTTTTAATTGATGGGGTATATTAGAGTGACCATAGCAACCGCAGTCTGTTATTTGAATGCACACTCCATTTAAGCAGAGGCATGTACAGTAGCTGAGCACGGTCAATTTATGTTTAGGACTTTAGCCTAAGCCGATATTTAAATTAATATGAAAATGTTGTGGGTCTTTTAAACTATTTTTGTTTACTCGGAATTGCTCTTTTTTTTTTCTCTGTAAAGAGATTAATTGGGGATGGCTCACTCAACGATTCCCTGTTCTGTTCCTTCCCTCTGGGGCACCTGGCATAGGCCACTGAAGGAAGACAGGAGACTGGCCTAGGTGAACCATTGAACTGACCCAGTCTGGCCATTTTTCAGAGTAACAGCCGTGTTAGTCTGTATTCGCAAAAAGAAAAGGAGTACTTGTGGCACCTTAGAGACTAACCAATTTATTAGAGCATGAGCTTTCGTGAGCTACAACTCACTTCCTCAGATGCATATCGTGGAAACTGCAGCAGGCTTTATATATACACAGAGAATATGAACCAATACCTCCTCCCACCCCACTGTCCTGCTGGTAATAGCTTATCTAAAGTGATCATCAGGTGGGCCATTTCCAGCACAAATCCAGGTTTTCTCACCCTCCACCCCCCCACACAAATTCACTCTCCTGCTGGTGATAGCCCATCCAAAGCCTGCTGCAGTTTCCACGATATGCATCTGAGGAAGTGAGCTGTAGCTCACGAAAGCTTATGCTCTAATAAATTGGTTAGTACTTTGGATGGGCTATCACCAGCAGGAGAGTGAATTTGTGTGGGGGGGTGGAGGGTGAGAAAACCTGGATTTGTGCTGGAAATGGCCCACCTGATGATCACTTTAGATAAGCTATTACCAGCAGGACAGTGGGGTGGGAGGAGGTATTGTTTCATATTCTCTGTGTATATATAAAGCCTGCTGCAGTTTCCACGATATGCATCTGAGGAAGTGAGCTGTAGCTCACGAAAGCTTATGCTCTAATAAATTGGTTAGTCTCTAAGGTGCCACAAGTACTCCTTTTCAGTCTGGCCATTCTTATGATTCTTTTCTGTGTATTGAAAAATCGTCTTATAATAATAGCTATCCAATTATAAATTGGGTGGGGGTGGAAATGACTATTTTGTGATGTGTGCCTCGTCTGTCAAAAATGTCCCAGGCCACCACTGGACCCCAGGTCTGTAGAGTCCTAATGCAGCACCCTACCCACTAGCCATCCCGGAGCATCTCTAGCTGTTTTGCTAGCCAGGTGGAAAATGTCTTCAGCATCTCAGTAGCTGAGCAAAAAAGGCCAGCCAATCAGTGGAGCAAAACCAGCCAGCCAATCAGAGCCGAGCCAAAAAAATAAGGTGAGTGCTATGCCCCCCACACCACCCCAGGAAGTTGGTACCCAGGGAAAATGCCCTGCTTGCCTGCCCCTAGAACCAGCCCAGAGGCCATCCTTCCTGGCCTGGTATCCTGCAGCCGAATGCCAGTGCAGCTGTGTCTTACACTTGGCAGTTACAGATGGGCCCAAAGCAAAATGCGCCCAGTCTCTGGGGCATGTCCAGAGCTTGACCTGCCGCTTGCGGCTTGATCTGGTTCTGCTCACCAGTGTGAGTGTGTGTGATTGGGGCTCCAGACCCTAGGGCCGCCCCGAGAACAATCCTGCTGTCCTCACTAGCTAGTCACTGCCCCGCACTCCCCACCAACAACTGATTCAATCCCTGTCTCTACCACTGCCTTTTCATTCCATACATCGCTCAACATGCCGGGAGGTGACCAGGACCCCGGGTCTCCGACCTGAGCTACAAAGCAGCTTTGTCAGCTGCTGCCGATAGCAGGTTTATCGCCCTCCCCGTGGTCCCAGTCACCGGGGGCAGCATCCCTCACTCACGCACAAGAAGTCAGCTCATGACATGTCTGGTGCCCGCTTATTTTATCTATCTCTGGGAGTGAGCAGGACGATGGGGGATCCTTACTGGCCGGGGAGGGCTGTTTGCCCACCCAGGGGGAGGTACCAGCATGACCACGGATGCTTTCTCCTTTAAAATAAGGGTGGTTGATATCCATATGCTCCTGCGAAGAGGGGATGGGTGTTGGGCTGAGCTCTCCCCCAACTGCCCAGGTAAGGACCCGTCTGCAGCTCCTGGTTATTCAAGAAGAGGGTGCGGGAGATCAGAGCAAAGGTGGGTGAGGTCGGAAAGCCACTGGGGACACTCAGTATTGTGCAATGAGCCATTCCAGAGTAGAGAAAGGGGGTGATGGAGCAGCACAGATCCCACGTATCTGGGCAGGGAACCCGATTAGAACATAGTCCAGCTCCTAGCACCATGGGGTTGCTTGTCTGTGCAGCCGTCGGGGGCACGTGTTCACAGCTCAGCAGATGGGCCCCTCCCCTCCCTGTGATGCAGAAGGGCCCCTGATTCTGTAGCCGCAAAGTGCACAGAGTGGGCCGTGCATTGCTCCCAAAGGGCAGGGTGGGAGGAGGCTGGCTGGCTGGTCCATTAATGTATGTCTACACTGACGCCAGGGGTGTCATTTTCAGCTTGAGCAGACATACCCAGGCTAGTTCTGATTGAGTTAGAGTGCTAAAAATAGCCACGTCGATGGGGCGGCGTGAGCAGTGGTACGGGTTAGCCACCCCAAGTATGATCCCGGTTATTTTTAGCATATGAGCTTGAACAAAGGTAGCCCCCATATGTCAGCCCGAGCTGGAAATGACAGCTCCAGCACTGGAGTAGACGTACCCTGGGATTGCCAGCTCTAAGGGGCTGGGCCCTTGACGTCAGGGTGTTTGTGCAGTGCCTGGCACAATGGGGCCCCCTCTCCTGGTTGGCCCGGTGTCCCTGCTGTAATAAACTTGAGTCATAATAGTGAGCTGCAGGAGGAATGGAATGGCTCCGCCAGCCAGGCAAACAGCCCCTTTTCCCAGGTGTCCCCCATGGCCACAAGGAACTGCAGGCAGAAAGTCAGATTTCATGGTCATCCTCAGGGCAGATACACTGAGCAGTCAGTGCATACCGTGGCTTTAATCCACAGCTTGTCTGGTAGGAGGAAAAAATGGATTCGCCAGACCAGGATTTTGCTCATTCCAGGCTGCCCAATGAGAAGAACAGGTCTGGACAGCATGGGGGTTAGAATCTCCCGTGACCTGGCTTAACCAGTACTCTGTCCATGGTACAGTAGCACGAGAGGCCTCGACTGAGTTCAGAGCCCTGTTGTGCTGGGTGTGGTACAGACACGTAGCTGAGGAAAGCTAACGCACAGAGAGGGGATGTGACTTGTCTAAAGGCACCCAGCGGGTCGGTGGCAGAGCTAGGGAGAGAACCCAGGTCTCCTGGTGCCCAGCTTGCTGCCCTATTGCCTGCACAGGTGGGAGGATGGCTTTAGGAGACCAGGCCCCACTATCTACTTCCCAGCCTCCATATCCTGCCATCTTTAATGAGCCTGGAGACTACACGCCTCATAAATGTCCTCGTCTCGCTCCCATGAATTTTGGGGGGAAGGAGAGGAAGAAGAGGGAGGCCAAGGAACAGGACTCACCTTGCTCAAACTCAGACAGCTTCTCTTTAGCTTCATCCCTCTCCTGGAGGAGGGCCTCATGCTGCAGGCAAAAGCAAGGAGACAACACTTCATTTACACATCCTTTTGTCCCGAAGGATCCCAAAGCACTTCACCCACCACTCAAAAGCAGCCACCTTTGGGGTGATGCATGGCACCTTTGTTTAACACCAGGCCATGGTTTGGGACAGGAAGCAAAGGATCCTATATCCAATAAAAACTGCAGGGGATTTGAGGAAGGAAACATAGTCACCCATGTTAGGATTTGGTCAAGACTAGTGGGCTACCTGCTGCTCTGGGGCTTAGTCATTTTCACTGACCTTGACTGATCAGGATGTTGGTTTTGTGTTTCATCCAATGCCCCCCATGGCACAGGGCCATGAGAGAGGGACTACTGCCCCATAATCAGTCCCCTTGGCTCTACCGTCTCTGTGCCAGGCTGGGTTAGTTATTTTGGTCCTGGTGGAGGGCTTTGTGAGTGGAAGGGAGGCCTCTGGAGGAGATGTAGACGTCTTTCAGAGCACAAAATTCTATTCAGTGATGAAAAAAGAACGGTCAGCTGTCGCTGTTGTGACTGGGAGCAGCAAGAGATGAATTCCTACTTCTTCCAGCCCAGGAAAAAGAGCACAAAGATCTGTCCGAGCCACTAGCGATGATGAAAAAGAAGTTGAAGTCAAATCTTCATCCATTCGTCTTATGATATTCCACTCTGTGTTCAAATTCTCTGTTCTGTCCTGAGCACACGGCAGCCCTGTTGCTGGCAGTGCCTCACTCCACTCAGCTGTCGGTGTTTTATAGGACAGGGATCCGTAAAAGCTACTTAGAGGGTGAGTAGAATCTAGAAGTTGTTGTTGTCGATTTTTAAGAATCAAGTCTGTGGACTTTTCCAGTTGTCTTAACAAACACTTCTTGTCCTCTTCACTTAAGGATTCGATATAAATGCCTTCATTAGTCAACTTCTGAACTGAAGTCTTTGCTTCTTCCAGTACGTTTTCAGTGGATAGCTCTCTGATTGATCCAAATGTAGCTTCTCTTGCTGGACAAAGATCTGCTACTGTTGTAGCAGATGCCTGGACGGCATTGTTTAATGACCCAAGTGGTTTCAAGAATAGACTTGCAAGAGAGAGAATGGCAATAGTCTTCTCTGAACGTAGTAGCAAAAGTAATCCACCAGCCTCACTACTTAGATCCATCCTATCTTGGTAGATACTTTCCAAAGCTAGTAATAATGGCTGGAGTAATTTTAAGACAACAGCCAAGGATTGCTCATGAGAAAGCCAGAGGGTTTTCCCAGGTTGGACTAATTTGAACTTCAGTCCCAGTGTATCTTCTATATTTTCCAAGATATTCAGTCTTTTTGGACTCTTGCTGAAAAAAGAATAGAAGGAAGACATTCCATTTATAGCTTTTGTAATGTCTTTTGAAGAGTCTGCAGCTCGTACTAGCGCTAGGTGGAGTAGATGGCCACTGCAGGGTGGATAGGAGAGACCAGGGTTACACTTTTCTCTGAGCAAAGCTTGTGCTCCACCACGTCTTCCAGAGAAGTCTGCAGCTCCATCAAATGCACAAGCAGCCATCTCTTTGGGATCCAGTTGACAAGCATTTAACTCTTCTAAGATGTGGGTTGTCACAGATGCAGCCGATGTGTCTTCTATAACTTGAACATCTAGAAATGCATCTACTGGCCTTCCCCTGACATCAAGATAACGTACACAATGACTTAATGCTTGATGACCATTTGCAATGGTGCATTCATCAGCCAGGTATGCACACTTTTTTAATGTGGTGACAGAGGTCTTCACTTTTTCAGCTGTTGAGTTTTTCACTGTTGCACCACATACGTCTAGCCAGTCAGCTGAGTTTTTTGCAGAAAGACAGTGAGCATTTGCTGGTCGTGTTCGGAACCAGTGTTCAACTTCAGGATGAACAAGTGACCATGCACTTAGCATTGGCCTCCAGTTTGCAGTGTGTGGTGTCTCTTGCTTAAATAGAAAGGACAATGCCACAGCCACGTTTGTTCGCATGAATGGTGTTGTGTCTCCAGCATTCTTAACAGCCTCATTAGCACACACCGGTGTTGTCCTGGGTCAGTGGAGACTCAGAGTTCAGAGGTGCTTTCACATGAGTTCACCTCCCAGGTGGGCAGCAAGAAGGCCCCTCGCTCATTCCTCCAGCTGCTCACTGTTCACTCTGGCCACTGCTGTTCATTGTGCCACCGTTCACTCCTTCGCTCTGTTGGAGTAATGGTCTCAAGTTGCAGTGGGGGAGGTCTAGGTTGGATATTAGGAAAAACTTTTTCACTAGGAGGGTGGTGAAACACTGGAATGCGTTACCTAGGGAGATGGTGGAATCTCCTTCCTTAGAGGTTTTTAAGGTCAGGCTTGACAAAGCCCTGGCTGGGATGATTTAGTTGGGGATGGGTCCTGCTTTGAGCAGGGGGTTGGACTAGATGACCTCCCGAGGTCCCTTCCAACCCTGATAGTCTATATTCTATGACTCTGTGGCCCATGGCCCTGCGCCGTCACCTTCGGCTGCCACCTGCCCCTGTGACCTCTGCCAGTGGGTCTCTGGAGGTTCCATCGGCTCCCAGTGGTTTCAGCCGAGCTCGCAGTGGGGGAACCTCGCTGCGGGTGCAGGCTGGGCCGTCTCTGCCACAGAAACACGGTCCCACCGCCGGTCTGAGCTCTTAGACCTGATTTCAGCTATAGCAGGGGTCACTTAGCAGAACAAAAGACTCTCTATGGAGCCTGATCAGCTCTGTCTTTAAACAGTGGAGAGGGGCAGGTCAAATCGTACTTGTGACTCAGGCAGACCATCAAGCAAAACACCTGTCCCCACCCTCCCTCCCGCTCGATGCCCTCAGTCAGCAGAGGCTACGTCCAGTTCTACTGCCCTTTACTCCTGCAATAAGAACAACCCCATTTCATCCCCCCTCACACCCCGCATCCAAGTGATGTGTAACCCCACCCCAGCCCAAATCTATCACTTGGGCAACGCAGCTCTGTTTGCTGGATACCTGGGTAGATTAGGTTGGAATGTAAATACAATCTGGTCCTGGAGCCTTTCCCCCCAGCCCCAGCTCATCACTAGCTGTCAGGGAGAGCTCCTTTCAACTTTGCTTACAAATCATCATCTGAAATTGTGAGGTTGGCCAACATCACCGAAATGAAGGCAGTGACGTGGTCATAAAAACAACAGCTGTGTAAGGAAGCTGGTCTCTGTTCATACTTTTCAAATCTATTACACCTCTTCAGATACACGTATTTTATCATACACTGTGTATGCTTTTAAAGTGTGTATTAATGTTTCAATTTCAATTCAAATGTCCAAACAATCAGTAAATTGGCAACACTGCATGTAACGAGTTCCCAAAACTGCGTGGTGTGGGGGAGAGGGAAAGGGGGGGAATTCAGGGTGGGTGTAGGGAAATCCCTGCTTGGGGAATAAAAACAAAACAGAAGATAACTCTGTACCGTAGCCACTTCTTCATCCTCCGATGACTCGCTGTCAGACTCCAGGATGGCTGCAGGGAACAGAAAGCACACAGCAGGAAGTTACCACACTCAGCAAGAAGCATGAAACCTTTGCAGGAGTGCTCAGCATTCAAGCTGTGGGTCAGCACGTCTTACCTGCCTGCAGCGCCTTCAGCCGAAGCATTTCCATGTGTGTTCCAACCCCCCGGGAGGGACCCTGCACCCTCAAATACCCCAACATCTATGGGAGTCGAGAGTGCCTTGTGCCTTCTAGGGCCGCGTCCCGGGTCTAAGTTACCTGCTCCAGAAAAGCAGCCACCACTGGTAGCTTCATGCATTTACACCACAGTATTGCCAACTCCTGCGATTGTACTGCAAGTTTCATGTGAATTAGTATTCTTCAAGCCCCAGCTCCTGGAGTCATGTGAGGATGTGAGAATCCACCGTTTGTTGTTTTTTAAAAAAGTCTCTTGATTTTTAAGCCATGCGATCCTGGCCGAGCAGGTGCCAGCTCATGCCAAGGCCCTTAGGTCTCAACTGAACACAGACATAGCTGGAAACCAGTCTGGCTTAGCTGTGTGTTACTATTGTTTAGATAGGTATTAGAATGATAAGAATGAGTTTGGTGTTCAGACTTTATGGAACGCTTGTCAGTAGCTGCCTACATTAATCTCACCTATAATACCTGTAGCCCATGTGATAAGGTAATATTTAAGTATTTGCTCTGTAACTGCAAATCACCAGACAGGAGAGGAGCATTAACGAGCGTGAAATACTAGGGGCCAACAGGAAGTGTGATCTCCTGACCCTCAAAGGAGGCCCATCAACGCCAGACGAGCTATTATGAAACATCAGGGGATGAAAGTCTTTGTTGTTTGCTCTCCACCCTACGGAGAGGAGAAGTGCAAGTGAATTCCGCCCAACAGCTGAATTTGCAACTGGAAACAGAAGCAGGGAAGCAATAAAAAGCCCTGACAAGGAGGAACTGTATCTTTCATGCTGCTTGGATGCTGAGGGGCAAGGATTACTAAGCATAAGCAAAAGATCCCCAGTGCTTGGCCTGGGTTAGCCCCAAAAGACACATAGAGCTTGCTTATTATAAAAACGTCTATGACTTTTTGAAACTTAAGATTGGAACTCATTTGGGTATCTGTGTTTACCTGCTTTAACCTTGTAAATAACTCTAGATTTCTTTTTCCCACTAAACTAATCTTTAGACAGTTTATTGTAGGATTGGCTACAAGCGTTGTCTTTGGTGTGAGCTCTAAGGTGCAACTGACCTGAGGTAAGTGACTGGTCCTTTGGGAGTGGGAGTAACCTGGATATTGTTGTGATCTTTGGTGTAAGGGACCATCTGTCACAAAGGCAGGCTCACCTGGGTGGCAAGAGAGATCTGAGCACCCAAAGGGACTGTTTGTGATTCCATATTCAGGCTGTTATAGCATCTGAGAAGTTTACACTTGATAATTGGTTAGTGAAATCCAACGATAAAACTCACAACCAGTTTGGGGTTTGTGCCCTGCTTCTTTGCAGCCTGCCCTGAGGCTGGTCTTCACACCCCTGAGTCCCTGCAGGACAGCTTGCCAAGCCAATCTCATGAGCATTTAGGGGCCTGACTCAGGACTGTGGCATGGTTGGGGCTGGCGATGCTGATTGCTTTGCATCACTTTCCCCACCTTTCCCCATTGCAAGGATTTCACCCCATCGCTCAAACAGGCGTGCAAGGAAGTGAAGCCCTGGGAGCCATGCTGGCCACTGGAAGCAGCTGGGAGCCCAAGAAAGAAGGGTCCATGTACGGTGTTATCTGGGCTTAGCAGGAAACTATCTGACATGGGCTGGAGGAGTGCCCGGGGGAGACAGACCGCTTGTGACCTTTCCATCTCTTAACATCTCTGATTGATGCAACGCAGGAAGCTGGGGGCACCGGTGGTGGTGTTTGGAATGGGGACTGCAGCAGCCGAGGCCCCCAGGGATAGAATTCTGGGGTGAACCCCCCCTCACAAAAACACTCTCCCCCACTCTGAGAAAGAGCAGACCCATTGACTCTGACCAGACCTGGAGAGAGTGAAAAGTGCTCCCATTCACAGGCCACTCCTGCCTACCCAGGCCATATGTGTAGGAGCAAAGAATGTGGGTCCCACTTACAAGACGGGGGACTGCATCCTGGAGTGCAGTGATTCTGAAAAGGACTTAGGGGCCATGGCAGATGACCCCTGGAACATGGCCTCCCAGGGGCATGCTGTAGCTAAGAGGGATGGAGATTCTACAACCTCCCTGGGCAATTTATTTCAGTGCTTGTCCACCCTGACAGTTAGGAATTTTTTCCTAATGTCCAACCTAAACCTCCCTTGCCGCAATTTAAGCCCATTGCTTCTTGTCCTCTCCTCAGAGGTTAAGAAGAATAGCTTTTCTCTCCCTCCCCCTTGTAATAACCTTTTATGTACTTGAAAACTGTTCTCATGTCCCCTCTCAGTCTTCTCTTCTCCAGACTAAAAAACCCATTTTTTCAATCTTCCTCGGTCATGTTTTCTAGACCTTTCATCATTTTTGTTGCTCTTCTCTGGACTTTCTCCACATCTTTCCTGAAATGTGGCGCCCAGAACTGGACACAGTACTCCAGCTAAGGCCTAAGCAGCGTGAAGTAGAGCGGAAAAATTACTTCTCGTGTCTTGCTTACAACACTCCAGCTAATACAGCCCAGAACGATGTTTGCTTTTTTTGCAACAGTGTTACACAGTTGACTCATATTTAGCTTGTGATCCACTATGACCCCCAGATCCCTTTCGGCATTACTCCTTCCTAGGCCGTCATTTCCCATTGTGTGTGTGTGCAACTGATTGTTCCTTCCTAAGTGGAGAACTTTGCATTTGTCCTTATTGTCTGGATTCTACAGGTATGGTCACTTTAGCAATGCAGACAGACCTAGATGGATGGGTCAGACTCCTCCAGCCTCATCCCTTCGCCTGACATCAATGAGACTGCAGTGGGGTTATGATCCCCTTACAACCAGCAGCTCCTGCACTGGACCAGACCAGTAGCCAGCCCAATCTGCCAGGGGCCAATGCCAGATGTCTCTAGGAAGAGAGACATTTCCAGTAGACCACTCCTTGGCTCAGCTGACATTTCCAGTAGACCGCTCCTTGGCTCAGCTGATGATCAGCTGATACCCTGGAGCATGGGATCACCCTTGTAACTTGCAAATGCAACTGTACATGTGTATTCTCATTACCAAACACTCTCATCCTTTTCTAAGAACCTGCTCAGCTGTTCGCAGCTCATGTTATCCCATGCACTCGGAGGTGGGGGGGCCTTACCTGGCAGTTGGTAATCCATTCTGACCCGAGCTGACGGAGCTGTGTCTCCACGCTGGTGCTGCCTGTTGCCTCTGATGCGAGTTGACTGGTCTCCTTCCCCGTTTGCACAGAGGCTGGGCGGTTTCCATTCCTCAGCCACACGGGGAACCGAAACCATCCCTCTTCCTGTGAGCTGGCAGCTGCAGTGTTGCATGCAGCCCGGGGAGCCTTAGCAACCGTATCAAGGAAGGGACCCAGCAGCTGTGACAGGACAGGGCTATTCCACCAGCAATTTGCAGGAACGTGAGGGTCTAAAGGGGCCCTGAACCTTGTGATCTCATTGGCACTGGTGCAAAGGGGGAACAAAATACTATGGGAGAGATTCTGTCTTATACAAAGGCCTTGTCTGCATGGGGAAGCTAGTCCAGTGTAAGGTAGGGAGTGAATTTAAACGGCAAGAGCAATGAGGAGTCCTTGTGGCACCTCAGAGACTCACACATCTAACGAACAAACCCCTCTGTAAACTGCTAGCTCGTCCAGAGTGAGACCATCCACCCGCGCGGCTACTGTGGAATAATTTACCCGGCAATAGCTACTCGGGTCAACTGCGCAGACAAGCCCCTCGACCGCTTACGCCTCTAGCCTTAAAGTGGCTTTCAAGTGAATACACCTGCTTTACGGCCCCTTTAATCTGCCAGTACACTGGGATGGGGCCTTTGTATAAATGAGACCCGGGCCCTACCAATCTGATCGGATAGCGTTTTACACCAATACCAAATGGGGGTAACGGGGCTGGACAACAAATAATAAATGACCATAATAATGAATCAGGCCCCAAATGGCTCCGAGTTAGTCCCTTAGCCAGCCCCTCATCATTCCCCACGATACTTTCTCCAAAGCTTTGCTCGATCTAAATGTAAACGTCCCAAGCACTGGGGCTTTCTTCACCTCCTTGGGACAACTCCTCAACAGCCCGGAGCACCTCACTGTCAGGAATGTTGCCTGACATTCAGCCTACATGCCCCTTCCTTAATCCCACCTCAGTGCTCCTCATTAAACCTGCTCTGTGCCACCCCAGGACACCTGTTTCCCTCCAGGGGGGTTTACACATTTCAAATACCTGTAGCCGGCAGTTATGTCCCCTCCCTGAGCCAAGCTGAGCAGATCTAGGTCTTGCCTTAGGAGCTGATCCCTTACCATTTTTGTGGCCCTTCTCTGAATGCTTTCTGGGGAGGAGGTGCCCAGAATAATATTCCAGGCAGCAGAGCTGTATCTAGAGGTGCTATTCCCTCCCTTGTCCATGATGCCCTGTGGAGGCAGCCCATCATTGCATGGGCCTTTTTTCCTGCAGTCTCATGGTGCAATCTTGCCATGAAACTCAGCACGGAGATTTGAACCAGCTGTCCATCATGCTGCCAGCGCCGTCATCGTCTCTCTCCCCCCGCCCCATACTTCTAACTTCTAAAATACCTATTTCCTCTTGACTTGCCTCTTTGGGCATCTCCCGCAAGAGAACAACTTTGGAGGAAAGTCTGTGTTTTTTCAAGCAAGGAGTTTCAGAGATATAGGGGGTTGGAGGGGGAACACACAATGCAGTTGAAAACGGATAGAAGTTTTTCACACAGTGAGTAACTAGCCTGTGGAACTCCCTGCCACATGATGATATTGCGGCCAAGGAATTAACAAAGTTCAAAGGAAGACTGGACATTTCTATGGATAACAAGACCATCCAGAGTTAGAATAGTTAATGCTAACTAAAATAACGGTAGAGATATGAAACCTCCTGCTTCAGGGCTTAAGCCAATATCTGATTATTACAGAACAGGATGAGCCCTCTGTGGGGTCAGATTATCCCACATCTACTGCTGTGGGGTTCTTCCTCTGCAGCATCTGGGTCTGATCCAGTCTGGCAATTCCTAGGAGAGTTTAGAAACCATTAGGGATTCTCTTACTCGCCGAAAGTATCTTCCATCCGTCTGACAATTCACATTTGAGTGATTGGCTACAATTTTGTTTAACCCATTTGATGGCTACAGCAGCCCCTGGCCAGCTTTATCGTATTCTTTATAGTTCAGTAGCACCTGGAGGCTCCAGCCAAGATCAGGACCCTGTTACGCCAGGCGCTGCACAGACCCAAGGACAGTCCAGAGCTGACAAGCCCTCACTGGGTTTATGGACCCTGAAAGGTCCCTGTAGAGTATATCAAGCTGACAGCGGCCCTTGGTTGGAGGCAGCCGGCCGTACCCCTCACTATTTGTACTGTTGCTTGCAGCGCCTGGGGCTGCCAGCGCCAGGAAGAGCTCAAGCAGTGCCAAGGTGGCTCCTTTTTTCTGCAGCTACTCCCCCCTTCCCTCCCTAACCGTGGAAATCCTCCGAACTCAGAGTTCATGCTAGTTAATCAGCAGGGGATGCAGTAACATAGGACTCCCCGGGACGCAGGGTGCATTTGGAGAGCTAGGATTTCCAGGGAACGGGAATTGGGGTAAGTGGAATTCACATTGAATCTAGTTGTAACAGCGATCACATCTCTCCCTCTGCCCCCTCTGGCTGGTGGCACAATCACTCCTCTCTCAGGATCAAACTCATCCGTGGGGCAACTGTGCTGACTTTAGTGAGTTACATCAAGGATAAATGTGGCCCTCAGTTGGTACATCTCCAGGGGGTTCTTCATACCAGGCAGCCTCCCACCTGTGGTTTTCTTGAGCCAAGCTGGTTCCCCACGTCTAAGGCTCTTGACTAGAATAGGGGAGCCAGCGCTGGAATACCTCCAGGGACCTTTACATCAGATGAAAGGAACTAAAAAGAAACACTTTGTCATGTAACAGCCAATTAGCTTGTGGAACTCACTGCCACGGGATGTCATTGAAACCTAGAATTTAGCAAGATTCAAAAAGGGATTGGATTTTGCATATAACGAATAGCCAGTTGTAACAGCTAATGCAAACTCATTTCGCAGGGGCATAAAACCTCCTGCTTCAGGGTATAAGCCAGTTTCTAACATTAGGGATCAGGACAGGAAACTTCCATGGCGTGGGGCAGATTATCCCTCAGCTGCTACTGCCGGGCTCTTACACCTTCCTCTGCAAGCCCTGACGCTAGCCACTGGCACGGGGGTTACTCGGATTAGCACCACTCTGCTGCTTCCTATGTTGCTGGTTTTGTGGAAGTGAAGGTCAGTGCTCAATACCTGCTAAGCTACTGATAGCGATGTGCTCTGCAAAACTCCACATTATGCGTTTGATACGTGGGCCAATCGCTCTCCCGTGGAAAAGCTTTGGTGTCAGAGCCCAGGACTGGGGCAGGAGTCAGGACTAGGAGCCCGTGGTCAGAGGCAGGGCCAGAGCAAAGGGTCGCAGCCGGAGTCAGGAATCGGGGCAGACGGCCAGAGCCAGGTTAACTACAGGGGAACAAGGCGGGGCAGGGTTGGAACAGGGCAGGCACAGGCTCTGGGCGAGTGCTTTGAGCAGCCACTGACCTGCCGCTGCTGGGCTCAAAAGCCGGTCTGCTGCCTCTTCCCACCAGGCGGGAGGTGCACCCGTCAGGCAGCCGACGCCAGGCCAGCTGTGCTCGTCAGGTAGCCCGGAGGCTGGCTCTGCCGCAGGCCCTGGCGATGGGCACCTCACTCATTAGTGCTGGGCTTGATTTCATCAGAAGTCCACAGCAGGCGAGCGGCCTGCGGAGACCATGCTCCATCCAGCCCCTGAGCCGGCTCCCCTGGAAGTAGTCTGTGTGCCGATGCCTCCCTGCATCAGGTTATAGGTGCTGAGTTATTTGCAGAGCATAAAGTCTTAGGCCAACCCGTCAGGAGCTGTACGGTGCCCGCGTCCTCCTCCGGGCCAGGTGGCGTGGGCTTCTCCGCCACTCAGCTCCCAGGCCCACAGGCCCCCCGAATCGCAGCAGCCCAGACAGCATCTGCAAGCCCCGCATGGACCGACAGTGATCTCAGAAGCATCCCGTCTAAGCACTGAACTGTCCTTGGGCTGGGACACATCGTGTGGTGCTGCAAGGGCAGGTGGGCCAGGGAGTATCTGGTCCCGGCTGTGTCTGGGGAGAGGCCAGCAGTGGGAAATTTGCTGGCGGTTTTGTGCTGAAGAAGTCCAGTGTTTATAGGAAAGTCTCCCCCACTCAGATACAGGGCCCTGCAAAGTTCTCTTGGTGGAAGGGGCTCGGGTCTGAGATGTTCCCTCATGTACTGCTCACACCGCCAGCTTCCCACGGGAGCAGGACTCCACATGGAAAGGGCCCACACAGTGGCATGTTGCCTCAGGCAATGATCCTATCACCCATCGGCAGTAGGTGTTCTCCCCCCACGTGCCACACCGTGCTTCTCTAACACCACAGCGTTCGTTCCTTTGCCCAGGAACCGGCCAGTGCGCCAGGTCAGGGTGGACACAATTGGCCAGGGCATCCCCAAGTTCTAGTGTGACTCCAGAGCAGCCAGCGCCAGCAGCTTTTGGAGTCCGGTTTCCTCTCCTTCGCTTCTGCTGTCACTCGGCAGGACTCTAGAGAGCAGGACGGGCTGGTGCGGCCTTGTTCCGACCCACTCCTGCTGCCAGGCCGTGGCTCTGCCCAGCAATTGCTGAGGCATCGTGGCCTTCAGGCTAGGACCTGATGTGGTTAACCCTGGGCGGACGCGCTGCGGTCAGTTGGAA
The DNA here is from genome assembly GCF_965140285.1 of Lepidochelys kempii. Classification (NCBI taxonomy): domain Eukaryota; kingdom Metazoa; phylum Chordata; order Testudines; family Cheloniidae; genus Lepidochelys; species Lepidochelys kempii. The sequence continues at coordinate 139,787,488 of NC_136383.1, forward strand.
AGTGGTGTTGTGGGGTTAGCTGGTGAGAGCTGACCACCCGGGCGGGACGGCGCTTTTTGAAGACCCCCTAATGGCTGGGGGCCTCTCACGTCCCACAATTAAAGAGCCAGAGACGGATTTTTCCCCCTCGCATTTTTTTTACTGAAGGTTAATTATCCGCTCACCGTTGCGGGTCCCGGCCCATGGTCCATTGTAAATAGCAATGTCTAGTCAGGCCTGGAGCCGGTGAGGCCAGGGGGAGCGAACCGGGATTCCTGGCCTGGGGCACGGGGTGGGAAGCGATCTCGTTCCATGAGGAGGACACCTGGCAGGACTGTGCGGTACAACGGGCTGCTTTGCTACGGCTTAAGGCCAAGTGGGGACAGGGGCTGTGGCCATGCGGGGAAGACTGGAGCCAGAAGCGCAGGGAGGAAAGCCCGGGAGGGAGGGACCCAGGAACCCCAGGGCAGGGATGGGAGGCACTCTAGGGCTCTTTTTGGGTATTGATTTGGACCTCGTTGCCCGAAAAGACCTTTGGTTTCCAATAAAAACAACCCCCCAGAGGAAGTGGAATTTTGAGGGGTGTTCTTCCTCCTTCTCCAATGTGGGATCCCCCCTCTTTTAACCCATTCCCTTCCCCAAAGAGCCCAGGCTGCTCCAGCCACCAGGCAGCCTGGGGGGGCAGTAAAACGACTATCCCAGATGGGAGTGGGGGGCACTCGGCCTGCCTGGGTTTGGGGGGAGCAGCACAATCAGCCTGCTGCCCTGACACACACCTCACCCCAGGCTCCGTGGGAGAAAGGCTTGGATCTCTGCCTCTGGCAAGAGAGGGCTGGATGGGGGCAGGGAACCGACACACGGGGGGTTGGGGGCGGATGGATAGTGGTGAAGAGGCATCAGTGCTGGGCTTAATCTGCTTCAGGGAAGGGGCTGCAAAGGTGGGACTGGTCTGGCCAATGCGCTCTCCTAGCCCTGCCTTCCTGGCGAAACATAAGCCAGAGGGATGCAGCCCAGAGCTCCCTCCATCCCATCATCCCCAGTGCCTCCTCCCCACTGCCCTGGCTAGCTACGGATCAGAGGCTGTGGTGTGAAGCAGAGGGTCTCCAGGAGTTGGCAGAGCTTCCTTTGCACCACTCAGCCTCCTGCCATCCCCGAGCAGAGGGAGCACCGCTGGGTAGGCAGCTAAGTTCCCAGCCTCTCTATCTCCGCGGCCGCTCCTGGGAGAGGGGACCTGGGACATGGCTTTGTTGTTAGCATAGGGACTGGTCATCTCACAGGGCCTCTGTTCCCCAGCAGCAGCTGCTGCTCTGTTCACTTGCTGTGGCTGATGTGACAGGGCAGACAAACCCTGCCCCAGACAGGAAGGGGTTAAAGAGGGAATCTTTCATTTGCTGCATTTTTTGGCTTTGGCTTAAGGGACCCTGTCACCCCACAAAGGGTTGAAGGCTTTCCAGTTGCTGGGCCAGAGGACCAGTCACCTTTACAGCCAGAGCAGGCCGAAAATTGCCGTGGGGAAACTGAGGCAGAGCTGTAGCATCACTACCTCCAGCCACAAGGGGGCGCGCTGGGACAGCACCTCTGGGACAGCATCACAGAAGCATGACAGAGCACAGAGCACACTAGCTGCCGGCTGTGTAAATATCACGCAGCCCCCCCCCAGCCGCAGAGCCACCCGGGAACTGCCTGGGAAAGTGCCATCTCAGCAGTACGAGGGGCTGTTCCGTTACATAAATACACCCGCCGAGGGGCCCAAAGGGGGTGACAGGAGCTGGTAACTAGGCTCCGAGCGAGGGGCTGGCCCGGAGTGGAGCAGGTGGTTACAGGGCGGTGTCGTGGTGCTGCGGGCCTGGCGCTTTGGCCTCCCGCGGGTAGTACTCGGCCAGGATGCTCTCGGGGATCCGCTTTAGCAGCTCCTTCGGGAAGATGCGGAGCAGCTGCCAGCCGATGTCCAGCGATTCGAAGATGGTTCTGTTCTCGTAGGGGCCTGGCGAGCGGGACAGAGGCGTGTTGGGAGACAGTGGAGACGGGCTGCAGACACCTGGGGCCCAAGGGTGGACACCTACACCACGCCCCCGGTGTCTGCACCCCAGCACCCTACGCTGGTCTGGAGAACGGCTAGAGATACATGAACCCCAGGACAGTCTAAAGGGCTAAAGAGCCTCACTCCCCACCAAATCCTAGAAAATGGCCAGGGACACCCATGGCCCAGGAGAGACTTGAGAACAGGCAGGGCTCCTGGGAGGGGCTGGAGAACGTCAAGGAGACCCTGGTAGGGGCTGGAGAATGGGCAGGGGCCCCCAGAAGGGGCTGGAGAACAGCCAGAGGGTCCCAGGAGAGACTGGAGAATGGCCAGGAGGCCTCGGGGCGGGCTGGAGAATAGGATTCTGGAGACTAGGGCTACAAAGTTTTTTGTGATAGGAGCTTTCAGCCCCTTCTGTCCTGAACTGGCTGTAGGCTGTGCCCTCAAAGCCCGATGTTAGCTCCCCAGAGGGTACATAGCACCACTCGTTTGCTGGCTCTCTGCGGAATGAGGGCACCGGGCCGCCCACAACGCCTGCCTGCGAGCCGCTAGCCTGTCCTCTGTAGCGAACACAGTGGCTTGCTTCAGCCGTGCCCTTCCCCGCCCTGCTGCAGACGTGTGGGCGCTGCGGGCCCGCTGGGCGCGTGGATCTGGACGCTGGGCTCCTTACCCTGGGCGATGAACTGCTTCTCAAACTTCTGCAGGAACTCCAGGTACAGCAGGTCGTCTGCCGACAGCGCCTCCTCCCCGACCACGGCCTTCATGGCCTGCACGTCCTTGCCTATGGCGTAGCAGGCGTACTGGGGGTGCGACCGAAAGGACGGGCCGGTGAATGGGGTGCTGGAGACCTTGCAACAGGGGCGCGTGGGGAGAAATCCACTGAAGCCTGTGTGGTGCCCAGATACTATGGAGCTGGGCACCACGTAAGATAGATTATCCCCCAGGCAGGGCTGTTATCTTCAATTTGCATGTAAAGGAACGGAGGCAGAGACGAGGTGACCGGTCCCAGGACACAGGGAGTCTGGGGCAGAGCAGGGAATTGATCTGAGTGTCCCAAGCTATCACCCTAACCACTGGGCCATGCTTCCTCTGGGGACGTCAGCACACTTAGCCCGGTCTACACCACTGGTGTAACTTGAGGGCAGCCTCCAGCTCTCCGTATGAAGGGACTGACGTAGCAAATTATTCCTACCCCCGACCCATTGCAGCACTTACCAGCTGGTTGGACACGTCACCATGGTCTTTCCGGGTCATGCCCTCCCCGATGGCCGACTTCATCAGGCGGGACAGGGAGGGCAGCACGTTTATCGGGGGGTAGATCTGTGGCGGCAGAAAGCACACGAACACAACAGCCTTAGCATGCCCTGCGTGGAAGGCGTGTTAAGTGCCAGAGGGACACCCACTAGTGAACCCCCACAAGAAACCTCAGCAGGAGATGGGGATTGTGAGCCCCGTTTTACACACAGCGGCTGAGCGATTGGCCCAGGCTCACAGGAGCGGCCAGTGGCCCAGCTGGCATTAGACCGGCGGAGTTCCTGGCACCCAGGTCTGTGCCCTGGGCAGTAGATCTCGCCTGTCTGTATTATGTGCCCCCTCACTAGCCAGTCAGCACCCCAAATTCCCCAAAGCCACGGCTCCGGGAGCCCCTGCGGTTCCAGACTTGGGGTCATCTCCTTTGGCAGTGGCTTTCCCTCGCTGTGATCAGAGCCTGAGCCCTCTGCTCCACCGCGAGACACGGAGAGGGAAGGAAGGGCTCTCGGATTCAGGGGGCGGCGAACCTGTCTGTTATGGAGCTGTCTGTCCACGTAGACCTGCCCCTCCGTGATGAAGCCTGTCAAGTCGGGGATGGGGTGGGTGATGTCTGGGAAGGAAAAGACAGAGCCAATGGTAGCCTGGGAGGTCTGCAAACCAGCCAAGGGCCTTGGGCCAAATGAGCCCTCTCCGCAATGACCCCACCCTCTGACAGCTGGCAAGGGACTTCACCTGGCCCAGGATGCCAGCCTATGCCCGGCCTGAGGAGCCAAAGGAATGGCTCATCATACAGAGGGAATTGCCATGGGCAGACCCTCACCCGCTCCCCCCAGAAGAGGGCAGACCCATCCTCCCCTGACGAGTCTCCGCCTGGAGCAGAGGGAGCGCTCCACCTTCTGACAGCTCCCCCAGGGCGCTCCCCCATGCCACATTCGGGCACCATCCCCTCCCTCCCATGGGATGCTGATGGCTGGGGAGGGGGGTGCAGGCCGCAGCCTGCGTGATTCTGGCAGGCGAACAGGGGAACTTGTGGGACCTCAGGTAAGGAATTGGGAGGCAGGGACGGAGGTCATGCATGGGCGGCAGCTTCCCTCTTTCCATTTCCTGCTTCTCATGCGCCCGAGGGCCAGACGCTGCAAGGAGAGAAACAGCCGCAGTCTGGGTCCCCCAAAGGGCCCTGGGAGACCCGTGTGCGGCGTGCAGGAGCCAGTGAGCGGTGCTGCCCCCTGGTGGCTGGGCCACAGAGAGGATAAAGGATCTACCACTGCTAGCCGAAGAGAAGGGTGGCGTCCATTAGCCCACAGCTGGTGTGTTGGGTGCTGAAGGAGGCCAGTTCTAGCCCTGCTCCCTGGGGGCCCAGCTGATTCTGACACCCCCACCTCTCTGCAGGGTTCAAAACCAGCGTGGGGGAGAGCGTGGTTGGGTGTGGGCACACCAGCTTGCTGGGATCCCCCCCCAAACCCCCTCCCCATCGGGTGTATGGGCACAGCCGCCTGCTGAGATCCCTCCCCCCACCAGGTGTGGGTCATGGCCACCGGTTGGGATCCTGGCTGCTAATGCAGCATCAGCAAATCTCCGAGCAACATGCTGATGCCCCCAGCAACCTCTGTGCCCTGACTGCCGTGGGGGCCATGGGCTGGCCCGCCGTGCGCCCTTTGCCCCACGCTGCTCACCGTCGTTGGGCATGGTTAGAATGGGGATCTGCGTGATGGAGCCGTTCCTCCCCTCCACGCGCCCGGCGCGCTCATAGATGGTGGCCAGGTCGGTGTACATGTAGCCAGGGAAGCCCCTGCGGCCTGGCACCTCCTCCCTGGCTGCCGACACCTAAGGGGAAGAGCCAGGAGTGAGAGTTACTGCTGCAGGAGAGCTGCCATGGGGCCCACCCTCCTGGGATCCTCCGAGGGGCCCCGTGGGGAGGACCTGTCCCAGTTTTGGCCCCACCACCACACTTTGGGTCTGTGATACGGAGCCGGATGCTCCCCCTGCCCGGCTGTCCCGTAGCTGCAGCGCCCCCCTCTGGTGGATCCCGGCTGAGGGAGCAGCGCCCCTCCTGTGCGATTCCGCCCCCAGGGCTGGTGAGCCTGCCCCCTCCAGCTCTCTGCCCAGTGGCACACTCTTGCTACACCTCGGATTGCATACCTGCCCCGCCTTTGGGTTCCCCCTGAGCTTAGTTCATCCCAGTTTCTTTCCACCCTCTCCCTTCTTTGGAGGGGACAACCCCTGCTGCCCTCCTCCCACTGCGATCCAGTGGGCTGGCCCCTTCCCCCAGCACCGGGTTCGCTCAGAACAGGACAGAGCCCAGTGCTGGCCATTGTGTTTCTCCACGGCCAGCTCAGCCTGCGCTGGTCACCGTGAGCCCCCGCCAGCGCTCGCTGGGGCTGGGTGCATGTGAATCGCTGGGTGCTCTGTTTTACAGGGTCAGATGAACGGCTCTGGGGCGAGAAGATGCCCTGGCAAAATAAAACCCAGCCCTTGAAGCTCAGCTCTGCCCCCAGGGAAGGGACACTGCCCTCACAGTGGAAACGGACGTTTCAAAGGACAGCAGGTCGCACCTTTGCCAGAAATCTGCACTCTGCCCAAGCTTTGAAAAGCCTCCAGTCCCATCCATTCAGCGTGAGGATCCTGGTTGTGGGGCCCATGGAGCCCGCTGACCCGGAGCCACGGTGTAACCCACATGCATGCCATTCCATTGGTGGGATGCCCCCTGGCAGGGTCACTGTGTGGGGACTGAACCCAGGGCCTCTGGTTGTAAAAGGATGGGGCCCGACTGCTTAAGCTATATGGCAAATTCCACTTTTTCTGTATGTTTATAATCTTCTTACTATAAGTTCCATTCTATGCATCCGATGAAGTGGGCTGTAGCCCTCGAAAGCTCATGCTCTAATAAATTTGTTAGTCTCTAAGGTGCCACAAGTCCTCCTCTTCTTTTTGCAGATAAACCCTGCTGATTCTCTATGCATCTCACTCTGCCCCTCTTGCAGCCACATAGTAAAACTCCCCCAGGCTCTCCCCACCTGCAGCATCCTTCTCACCGGCCTCGACAAACGCTATCTTGTCCTGCTCAGGCCCATTCGGTGTCTGAGGCAAAGATCAGCCTCCCGGCCTGTCGCTTTGAGCCCCCCCTTCCGCTTTGCTCCCCAGGCCCATTCGCATCACACACAAACTGCTTGTCTTTGCTTCTGAAGCTCCACTCTCCTTTGCCATCATGCTGTCAGCGCTCAGCTCCGACGGGCGCACGACACCATCACCCGCCCCTCAAGTCTTCACCCCGGCCCCTTTGCGTTTCCCCCCGGCCGCCCCCCGTGCTTGGGAGGAGCTCCCCAGGAACACCCGCAGAGCGACCTGTTCTCCTTCAAACCCCGCCTGAAAACTCCCCTTTGCCACGATGCCTCCAAAAAACCTTGGCACTGCCTAGGACCCCTCGCTGCCAGCCAGGTGGTTTGCTCAGATTAGTGATCTCAAGGTTCAGGGCCCGAGGGAGGACACCCGACGGGAAACACAAACGTGGCCCCAGGACAGAGGCAAGCGTGAACTGGAGTCACTTTCCCCTTCCCCAACCCTCTGCAATGCACGTTACCCTGCGGCCATTGGATGCCGGGTGCAGCTGCGGGGTGAGGCCCAAGGAGGCAGAAGGAAGGAGCGTAGTGAGGAAAGCGAGTCCCAGAAGGTTGTGGGAGAGAGTTGGCCACGTTCACCCCAACCTGCCAGCCCCCTGGGGTGTACGTGACACCAGCCGAGCCTCCCGTGCATGCCAGGAGGTGGATGGGAGTGGCTCTAAGGGAGTGGACGGGAGCCTGACGCAGGCAAGGGAACGGGATCATGTCACCCCTGAAGTTTCCCGTTCGGGCCAGAGTCTCCACAGCATTTGTCTCCCATTTAGGAGGCCAAAGGAAGCAACTGGGTTTGATGAGGGCCTCAGCTCCCGGCAGCTCCCACTGCTTGTTCACCTGCTTCAGTGGGAGCTGCTGGGGGCTGATCGCCTGGGGACAATCTGGCCCTCCCCGGGCAGTGGGACCCAGTCCGGCCCATTCACAGGTGCCTCCAGCTCTTGGGAAGGCTGTGGCCTGAGTCCAGCTGCGGCGTCAGGGTGGGAAGCGTTGCCGTACTGACCTCCCGCAGGGCCTCGGCGTAGGAGCTCATGTCGGTCAGGATCACCAGGACATGCTTCTCGCACTGGTAGGCCAGGAACTCGGCGGTGGTCAGCGCCAGGCGTGGGGTGATGATGCGCTCGATCCTGCGGGAGGAGATGGCCGTTAGCGGAGGCTGGTCTCGGACAGCTTCCCGCAGTGTCCCCTCAAAGCACGTACTCCGCAGCCATGCCGTTCCCCCGAGAGACCAGGTTACAAGGGGGCCAATCCCCGCTGGGCATCAGATGGCCCCGCTCCCACTGACCTCGGAGTTCCCCATTCTCCAATGGCAAGCACCCCAACCCCGCGGATAGCATCGGCACACACACACGGGGAGCTGGAACGTCCCCTGGGCCATGCAGATCGAGCCCAGAACCTCCTGCCCCCCAAAACCAGCCCCTCCCAACTGAGCTAGGAGACAACGCTCCCCTTGCTGGGAGCAGCAGCTGGCCTAGGATGTGTGGGGGAGCAGTTCTGAGTCTATCTAGCAGGGTGCAGCCGTCTGCACACACCAGCCCTTACGTTACACTCTCAGTAGGAACTGGGCCATCCCCTGGCCTGTGCACAGACATGGCAGGGGAACCTGCTCTGGGGTGAGCCATCCCTTGGACGCTTTCCCTCTCCTCCACTGGCCACCAAGCCGGATTGCAGAGTGTCCTGACCGCCCTACCCAGCAAAGGGCCGGGGGGCATTGTGAAAGGGCTTGAAATCTGCAAGGGGCTGGGCAGCATCCACTCGAGCTGAAGTCAAGGGGAGCTGAGGTTGCTCCGCGCCTTGCAGGATTGGGCCCAAGGCTCTGCTCCTGCTCCCACTGGAGTCAATGCTAGATTGGCCCCTGAGCAGGACTGTGCCCGCGGCAGGAGGGGAGGCACCTTCTAGTTGTCAGTGGTTTCCTCCTGATGCAGGAGGAGGGCTGCCCAATGTGTAGCATCCACGTGGCATGCACCCAATAGAAAAGGAGTGTGAGCACCGCCCAAAGAGACGAGCTCCTCCCCAGAGTGGCATTTGGGCCCGTAATGCAATGGGGGATTGGGCCTATTGACCTCTGTAGAATTACTCCAGAGATAACTAGGCCCAGTGGATCTGACCCTCCTCTCACTTACACCGGAGCAATTCCATCGACTTCCACAGAGTTACTCCAGCTTTACACCACCGTGAGGGAGATCAGAGCCAAGACAAGAATGTCTGTAGCCTCCCAGGTCGCAGGTTTATTAATTGTTTGTATTACCATAGGGCCCAGGCGCCCCTGCCATAGACCAGAACCCTGTTGTGCTTGGCGCTGTATGGTTTAATTGCTATTCGGTGTATTACGGTAGTGCCCAGGAGTCCCAGCCATAGACAGAACCCCGTTGCGCTAGGTGCTGTACAGTTTTATTGCTATTAGGTGTATTACGATAGTGCCCAGGAGCCTAGCCATGGACTGCACCCTGGTGTGCTAGGCGCTGCACACGTGCAGAACAAAAGGCAAGGGGCCGGGCGTGTTATGGTTAATGGGCCCTGATCTGGCGCAGTTCCCTTGATGACAGGCAGGGGCTGCACTCACGTGGGGTCATTGGCGAGGTTCAGGAAGAGGCACACGTTCTCCATGGAGCCGTTCTCCTCGAAGTCCGACTTGAAGAACCGGGCGGTTTCCATGTTCACCTGCCAATCGCATCCAGCATGGGGTGGGGCTGAGCAACACAACAGTCCCCATTGTACAGATGGGGAAACTGAGGCCAGGGGAGGGCACTGACTCGCCCACAGTCCCACAGAGAGTCAGTGGCAGCGCAGGGACTAGAACCCAGGTGTCCTGAGTCCCAGTCTCCGGTTCCCACCCCAGCCTCTTCAGTGTAACTTGGCTCTTTTAACTTCTTTAAAGTTCTTTTAAGTTCTTAAAGGGCCCGGGAGCAGAGCAGGTTGCAAGGACACAGCTGTCCACCAGGGGGGAGCACAGTGCTGCTGATCTCGACCACCTGGCTCTTTACAGGGGGATTCTCCCTGTACCCCGGCCCAGCCCGAGGGGGCTGGGAGGCGGTTCCAGGGCTTAGCAAGTTTCCCCACCAACCACTCGCTCTGCCTCGCCCTTCCAGCTGCCTCCAAGGAGCAGTTCCCTGGGACCAAAGCAGAACGTCGGATCCTCCCACGCTCGTGCTAATCCCCCAGGGCCTGGGCTGTCCCTGAACCCGCTGGCTTGGGCTCAGCCCCAAACTCTGGTCTGCAGGGATGCCCCTGCCCGAGGGCCCTGGTTCATCCCAACGCTCAGCCCCGGGGCCGTTCTGAAACCCAGACTCAGCCCCAAGCCTGAGCTCCCCAGATTTGTCCCCGAACCCAGCCCCAGCACCATGACTCTGACCCCCAGGTCCCGAGGCAAGGTCTGGACACCTTGCTCTGGGTTTGAGCCAAAGCCCTAGTCCAGGCTGTGCTCAGAACCTTGCTGCACGGGGCTGCAAGGGGCTCAGCTGGTGTCTCGGCAATCTCCAGCCCTCCGCCCCGGGACCTGCTGCCTGAGGCAAGGCCCTGCACGGAGCTGGGAGGCCTGCGCTGCCCCCGCCAGCAGCCTCCCCAGCTCCTGGCCGGACTCACCCCCATGGCTGCGAAGACGATGGCGAAGTTCTCTTCATGATAGTCCATCACATCCTTGGACTTTTTCACCAGGCCGGCCTGTCTACAGATCTGAGCGGCGATCTGCGGAGGGGAGAGACGCAGGGCTCAGACCCAGAGACGGGCACCTCAGCCCGGCCTCAGAGCCCGACGCCCGAGCCGCCAGCTCACTTGGGCTCTGGGTCCAGTTCTGCAGCCTGAGCCCCGTCTCAGATCCGGGGGGAGGAGGGAGGTGCTTGCGAACTGCACGCTGGGGTAACTTCACTGAAGCCAACGCGTGACGCCGGTGAAGAATTTAGCTGACGGAGACTGGAGCTTGGTCAAACCACAGCAAATGCAGAGCCAGGGGGAACATGGGAACTGCCTCTGGGAGTATTTGAGGGATGTAACAGAAGAGGACCGAGTCACGGGATGTTGCTAAGCAGAGGAAAATGGAGGCTGAATCCTAATCTCCTCCCAACCACTGCCGTTCTCCATCACCGTGCATCCTGCCTGTCACTCAGGTGCAGAACCTGGGCCCCCTCTTTGGCTCGGCCATCTCTCTGGGTCCCCCCTTCCAGCTACGTCTAACCCTGGCTGGTTCTTCCTGTGCCCCGTCTCTATGATGCGGCCATTCCTGTCCCTCCGCTCAGCCAGAACTCCCATCACCGGGCGCCTTTTGATTGCTGCAACAGCCTTCTCGCTGGCCTGGCAACGGCAGCCGGCCCTGCTCAGCTCCACGCAGAGGCAAAGGGGGTTTGCCTAGCCTGGCACTGTGACCATGTCACCCCTCCCTTTGCCTCCCTCCACTGCCTCCCCCTTCTCTAGCTCAAACACCAGCTACTTGTTTTCACCGTCAAGGCCCCACATGGCCAATCCCCACCCTCCCTATCACCTCTCGCTCACTACTGAGATGTCGACGCTCGTCTCCAAACGGCCCTTGATGCCCATCACCAGCACTCACTTGCTATCTTTTCAGACAAGCCCCTTGGTGCTTCCTCCCCTGCTGCCCCACGTGCTGGGGAGGAATTCCCCGTAAACAGCCCCGAACATCTCATCATCCTCCTTCTCTCCCCCGGCCCTGAAACTCTCCTTTGCAGCGATGCCTACAAAAAACAGGACGATGGCTCCGCTGCTGGTGCCTCTGAGGACAGGACAAGAGGCAATGGGCTTAAATTGCAGCCAGGGCGGTTTAGGTTGGCCATTAGGAAAAACTTTCTGACTGTCAGGGTGGTGAAGCACTGGGTTAAATTGCCCAGGGAGGTTGTGGAATCTCCATCATTGGGGATTTTTAAGAGCAGGTCAGACAAACACCTGTCAGGGAGGGTCTAGATAATACTTAGTCCTGCCTTGAGTGCAGGGGATGGGACTAGATGACCTCTCGAGGGCCTTTCCAGTCCTACGATTCTATGATTGTATGCCACCATCTCTCTGTATCTGTCTGCTGTCTCTTGTCTTACACTGTGAGCTCTTTGGGGCAGGGACTGTGTTTCTCCAGCACCTGGTGCAGCGAGGGCCTGGCCCGTGACGAGGGTTTGCAGGCAGTACAAATAATAAATAACAGCAATAATAAAAATAATAATTATCCACAGGCCTGTGGGTGTCATGTGTCCTTCTCTGTGCCTGATCCACAAAGGGGACGAGTCACTGCCCCCTGCCTTCCCCTTCACCCCCCCATCCACCATCACTGCCCCCTGTCTTCCTCTCCACCCCCTGCATCCACCATCACTGCCCCCTGCCCTCCCCCCACTCCCATCCTCCATATTCCCTAGTGAGATCTAGTAAGCCGCAGAAGAGGGATAGATGGGTGGGCTATTGAAACCGATGCTGGATGAAGCCCTGGAGAATGGAGGCCCCTAGAAGAGTATATTAACGTGGCCTGTCCCATCTCTAAAGCCTTGCTCCCTGTATTTAAACAGGTGTTACCAAAAAGGCAGGAACTCCAGCTAGAAACGCAGCTGAAAAGCTTTGGGAGCTGGTGCTGCAGGAGATGAGAGCCCTGCTCAGACCTGGCTGTGCTGTCTTCCCAACACGCCCTACCAGGTGGAACTGCGCTCCCCACCAAGCCGGCCCGGCTGACCTGACCTCGTTCAGGCCAGGGCTCAGGGTGCTGCTTACCCATGAGTTAGCCGGCAGCTTCGCCGATGCCCTACCCTGGGTTAATAATAATCATTCTGTTAACAGGGTGGGACCTTGCTGGGAACTGGTTGGTGTGTGAGGGGAAGGCAGGGGGCAGTGATGGAGAATGAGGGGAAAGCAGTGGACGTGTTATTCCTTGACTTTAGCAAAGCTTTTGACACGGTCTTCCACAGTATTCTTGTCAGCAAGTTAAAGAAGTATGGGCTGGATGAATGGACTATAAGGTGGATAGAAAGCTGGCTAGATCGTTGGGCTCAACGGGTAGCGATCAATGGCTCCATGTCTAGTTGGCAGCCGGTATCAAGCGGAGTGCCCCGAGGGTCGATCCTGGGGCCGGTTTTGTGCAATATCTTCATTAATGATCTGGAGGATGGCGTGGATTGCACCCTCAGCACGTTTGCAGAGGACACTAAACTGGGAGGAGAGGTAGATACGCTGGAGGGCAGGGATAGGATACAGAGGGCCCTAGACAAATTAGAGGATTGGGCCAAAAGAAATCTGATGAGGTTCAACAAGGACAAGTGCAGAGTCCTGCACTAAGGACGGAAGAATCCCATGCACCGCAACAGACTAGGGACCAAATGGCTCGGCAGCAGTTCTGCAGAAAAGGATCTAGGGGGTTACAGTGGACGAGCAGCTGGATATGAATCAGCAGCGTGCCCTTGTTGCCAAGAAGGCTAAGGGCATTTTAGGATGTATAAGTAGGGGCATTGCCAACAGATCGAGGGACGTGATCGTTCCCCTCTATTCGACATTGGTGAGGCCACATCTGGAGTACTGTGTCCAGTTTGGGGCCCCACACTACAAGGAGGATGTGGAAAAATTGAAAAGCATCCAGTGGAGGGCAACGAAAATAATTAGGGGACTGGAACACATGACTTATGAGGAGAGGCTGCAGGAACTGGGATTGTTTAGTCTGCAGAAGAGAAGAATGAGGGGGGATTTGATAGCTGCTTTCAACTACCTGAAAGGGGGTTCCAAAGAGGATGGATCTAGACTGTTCCCAGTGGTAGCAGATGACAGAATGAAGAGTAATGGTCTCAAGTTGCAGTGGGGGAGGTTTAGGTTGGATAGTAGGAAAAACTTTTTCACACGGAGGGTGGTGAAACCCTGGAATGGGTTACCTAGGGAGGTGGTGGAATCTCCTTCCTTAGAAGTTTTTAAGGTCAGGCTTGACAAAGCCCTGACTGGGATTATTTAGTTGGGGATTGGTCCTGCTTTGAGCAGGGGGTTGGACTAGATGACCTCCTGAGGTCCCTTCCAACCCTGATAGTCTATATTCTAGGATGGGGGAAGAGGGGCAGTGACGGTGGGTGGGGAAGGACCTATAACTCGCCCTGTGATGAGAGTCCATGCTCTAACCTGATCCTTCCTGTAAGTACCTACCATGGGCATGCGCTCCCCTAACAGCCTTTAAATCCACTTCAAAATCACGGCAGGACCAGTTGGAGGCCTGGCTCTAACACAGGCACCCAGGCCTACCCGCGCCCCTTGGTCCCCCAAAAAGAGGGGCCGAGGAGGAGGCTATTTCCCTGCCCTCCTTTATCAGCCGGCTGTGCTCCTGGATCCCTCCCCACCTCTGGCTTGTGCTGCCGCAGCATCCATTGCACTGGACCCTGACTTTATTATATTAACTTTCGTCTGTCACTCCCGATCTGTCAGGCCGGGTTTTCCGTCCGATTGCCTCACTGTCTTGCTCTCTGGTGTGGCATGCGCTGCTGTTGTCAGAGGAGGAAGCGGATTGATTGCCTCTTGGGCCGCGGATCTCCGTTTCGTTGCCAAAGCGGCTGCACCTGTTGCATTTATAGATCGACCGGATATTTCGAGTTCATCGAAGTTCACGGCCGAGGGGTTATGATCAGGGCTGATGCAGCTTGGCATTGCGGCGCAAACTTCACTTGGCGTTTCTAGTGCAGCCCGGCTTCGCCGCTCACCGGCTTTCATGGTCTTGCCTGGTTCAGCACGCAGGGCTGAGGAGTCAGCCCAGCCGCCACCCTGCCCTTCCAAACCCGGGGCTGGATTTGAGAGATTGGCCGATGAGTCCGGGCACCGGCGCCGGAGGTGCAGAGAGATACAAACAAAAATAACCACATCTTCCATCTTCCATGCAGACTCGCATAGATCCCAAGGCCAGAAGGGATGATCGTGATCATCTAGTCTGACCTCCTGTTTAGCCCAGGCCAGAGACCTGCCCCCCAGTAATCCCTAGAGCCGAGCTTTTAGACAAATCTTCTATCTTGATTTAAAATTTGTCAGTGACGGATAGTTCACCACGACACCTGGTAAATTGTTCCAATGGTTAATGACTCTCACTGCTAAAAATGCACACCTTATTTCCTGTCTGAATTTGCCTAGCTTCAGCTTCCAGCCACTGGATCATATCAGACCTTTGTTGGCGAGACTGAAGAGACAATTATCAAATATTTGTTCCCCATGTAGGTACTTATACACTGTGATCAAGTCACCTTTAACCTTCTCTTTGTTCCATTAAATAGATTGAGCTCCTTGGGCCCATCACGAGAAGGCAGGTTTTCTAATCCTTTCTTCATTCTCGTGACTCTTCTTTGAACCCTCTCCAATTCATCAACATCCTTCTTGAACTGTGGGCACCAGATCTGGACCCAGCATTCCAGCAGTGGTTACACTAGTGCCAAATACAGAGGTCAAATAACCTCTTTTACTCGAGATTCCCCTGTTTCTGCATCCCAGGATCACATTAGCCCCTTTGGCCTCAGCATCACACTGGGAGCTCCTGTTCAGCTGATTATCCACCATGATCCCCAAATCTTGTTCAGAGTCCCTGCTTCCCAGGATAGAGTCCCCCATCATGTAAGTACAGCCTAAATTATTTGTTCCTAGAGGTATATATTTGTATGAACCAGGGGTCACCCAATTAAATTAACAGTCAACAGGTTTAAAAGCAATGTAAGGACGTACATCTTCACACAATGCACAGTCACCCCGCGGAACTCCTTGCCAGGGGATGTTGTGAAGGCCAAGGCTATAACTGGGCTCAAAAAAGAATTAGACAAATTCCTGGAGGATAGGTCTAATGAAAGGCAGTTCCTTTTACCCAAGAGTTGACAATCTAGACTGACAGGAGAGACAAGGGTGGAAGGGGAAGCCACTTGCTGGACGTCACCCAGCAGGTCGGAGCTGGGCCTAGAACCGAGGTCTCCTGAGTGCCAGGCCAGCGCCCTGCCTGCAGAACCAGAATGGCTGGCTGGTAGAAAGTGTTGCACTCCCAGGCTGTCGCCCTGACAAGGTGCCACACAGAACAGGCACCGCACTGGGCAGAGCCAGGACAGGCTTCTCACCCGCACGGCTCTGCCCGGGTGTCCCGGCTCCGACTCAGGGGGACCTTCTCTAAGGTCTGGTTCGCTCTTCAGGGCTCACCCAGTTTTTGGCATCCCTGCTGAGGCTGCCAGAGGGGTGGGGGATTCCGTGGTGCTGGGGGGTTCTTGGGCCGGCCTGCTGGCAAAGGAGGCCTTGAGGTGCACCTCACCCGGACACCGCACAGCCAGTCAATGAGGGACAGCTGTTGGGAACAGCAAACTGGGCCAGCTAGGAACAGGGGAATCAAACTCCGGCCACCATTACCAATCTCCCGGGCCAGGCACCCCTCCCTGCAGGAAACGTCCATGGTTACCGGGGACCCAGTGCTTGCAATGCCACGAGAGCTCAACTTCCAGCCCCTCTGATGTTAGCATAAAGCAGCGATGCATCCACCCTCGCCCCATGTGCCCTGGCCGCCCCTGCTGCAGAAGGGGACGGGGAGGGATGGGCAGAGAGGTGAGGGCCTACCTCGTTGTGGGGGAGCCCGGCGGCAGAGAAGATGGGGATTTTCTGCCCCCTGGCGATGCTGTTCATGACGTCGATGGGCGAGATGCCAGTCTGGATCATCTCCTCGGGGTATATGCGACCATGAGGGTTGATAGGCTGACCTGAAACAAGAAGGCAGGAAGCGGTTGTTGCAGGGGTGCTCATGGACCTGGTTTGTTATTGTCGGGTCACTTAAAAGACCTGGATGGTTTCGTGGGGATAGGGAAATGAACGGTTAGATATGAAAAATACAAAAACCTCACACAGAGGGGGAAAATAGTCTAAACAGGGAGAGAGAGAGAAGAGCCCAGAAAGGTGGGTGTCGTTCTGGGCCTGCTGACCTGGGCAATGCCCCTTTAAAATCTATAGGGCAGGGGTTGCATGGGGGTGATCAGGTGACTGAGCAGTCATCTCAGGTGTGCAGGAATCCAGATTCTTGTGGGGCAGCCTGCGTGTTATTACACAGGCATCACTTAGACACCCGTGTGTAAAAATGTGCCCCCTGGAGGTTGACATTGCTCCCCCTCAGACACATCCATGCAAATGTAACCACAACTGGCAGAACACAGGTTCGGAGCTCCCCAGTGGCTGGGCCATATAGAAGTTTATGAGTCTGCTACCATCTCTGACCTAACAGACTGGGCCCTTTAGATCAAGCAGTAGAGGCTTGTTCTTTTAGATCCAGGTTCAGTCCCCAGAGATGACCCACACAGTGGTGTCATTTCGACTGGGGGCCCACTGGGGGCTGTTTCACTGTGGGTTATGCTAGTGAAGTCAGTGGGAGCTGCAAGCACATAGCTGAGGGCAGTAAAGAGCTGGTTGTTGTTAGAGGGACATCGGCACAGTACAAATACATTGGCCAAGCCGTGTAGACCTCACTCAGCTTCACAGAGGGAGCTTTTGCCTGAATAAAAGCTACGTAAGGGCTTCTGGATCTAACACCACCTTAGATTACGACAGCTGAAAGTAACGGAGAAACCTGACATACTGTTATGTTGAAATGTGCCAATGGTCACGGTCAGGGAGTCTATGCCCTGGTCTACAGCAGGAAATTAGGTCGATGTAACTACACTTAGAGGTGTGAAAAATCCACACCCTAGAGCGACGTGGTTACACCAACCTACCCCCTGTTGTAGACAGTGCTAGGTCGACGAGAGAACTCTCCTGTGGACCTAGCTACCGTCTCTCAGGGAGGTGGAGCACCCGCCAGTGGGAGACCCTCTCCCATTGGCATCGGTAGCAGCTTCCCTGAAGGGCTACAGCAGCGCAGCTGCTGAATTTAAGCGCAGACAAGCCCCCTAGATCCAAAGACAATCACGTACCTTTTTAAAGCCTGTGGTACTGGGCTCTCCTTCTGACTCAACGGACGGAACAATCAAGCCCCTTTATATGTAGTAAAAACAGCTGCAACCATGCAAGGCAACAGGCCGCATGGCAACAGAGAGCTAACCCAGTTAGCTTCAAAGAGGTTTCGCTGATTGCAAAGGCAGAGGCTGGATATTCATAGAATCCTAGGACTGGAAGGAACCTCGAGTGGTCTTCTAGTTCAGTCCCCTGCACTCAGGGCAGGACGAAGGATTATCTAGAGTCAGACCATCCCTGACAGGTGTTTGTCTAACTTGCTCTTTAAAACCTCCAATGACTGAGATTCCACAACCTCCCTAGGCTGACTCTTTGATGAACTATTGATTGCGGGCTGTGGGTGCTGGAGACAGAGGGAGGAGCTGTGAGTGTCATGCAGAAAGGAAACAGAGGGACAAAGCTTCTTGGGCACAGAGCTGGCTGGAGGGGCAGACTTGGGGATTTCTGAGCAGGGGACCTGTTCCTGTTTGTTCCCACAGTGCTCTAAGAAGCAGGACTCTGCGTTCATTTTTTGTAAACAAACAACCCTTCACCGAAGAATATACCTGAGTCCAAGCTTCAATTTCTCATCATCACTGAAACAGCCCAGGAGGACCCCAGATGTTGGCTAATCCCTGGGACTAAAGAGGCGACAGTATTCTTTGGAGCCTCATCTAACTCACACTGGCCAGGAAGATCTCCCCACTGACTTCAGTTCCCTTCTTACCCTTCACTTGGCTTGGGCACTTAAAACAGCTTGGTCCATTTCATTGGTCCTTCTTGTCAGTCCCTAGTCAATTTCACCTGCAGAGTCTCATACACAAGCCCAGTGCTGCAATGTTTGTATTGCAAACACCAAAGAACAATGGTTATTTGTTCACAAAAATAACTGTTCACATTGGAATTTATTACCTATTAACAAAAAAACCTTGGTAACTTGGTCAAATTCAAGCCCAGCAGCCTCTTGCTAACGTGATCTGAAACCTTTAGTGCTGGCTCACGTGGTCCAGGGACTAGGGCCTGGCCCTTGTTAGCCAGGAGACCTGGGTTCTTTGGATCTGCCACTGACTTGCTCTGTGATCTTGGTCGAGTCATTGCCCGTCTCTGTCTCAGCTTCCCCACCTGTAAAATTGGGATCTGCCTGCCCCCCTTTGCAAAGTGCAAACATAAGAACAGCCAGACTGGGCCAGACCAAAGGTCCATCTAGACCAGTATCCTATCTTCTGACACCAGCTGATGCCAGGTGCCCCAGAAGGAATGAACAGAACAGGGCAATTATTGAGTGATCCGTCCCCTGTCGTCCACTCCCAGCTTCTGGCAGTCAGAGGTTTAGGGACACCAGAGCATTGGGTTGCATCCCTGCCCATCTTGTCTAATAGCCATTGACGAACTTATCCTCCTTGGCCTCTCTGCTATGACTGACAGCAAAAGGGCTGTCATCCCAACACACAGGAAGACATGGTCTCTGCCCCTTAGATCATGCGCTCAACACCTCTTGCCATCTTAATTTCTTGTAATGGGCTTACCATTAATATCGAGAAAATCCTCGGCCATAACAGCTGGGCCTTTGTCGATGGGTTTTGCAGAACCGTTAAAAACCCGACCTGCAAAGGGAAATAAACGTTATTTAACATTTTCACCAATGGCCTCGAGGATAACAAAAAGAAAAGGAGGACTTGTGGCACCTTAGAGACTAACCAATTTATTTGAGCATAAGCTTTCGTGAGCTACAGCTCACTTCATCAGATGCATTCCAATGAAGTGAGCTGTAGCTCACGAAAGCTTATGCTCAAATAAATTGGTTAGTCTCTAAGATGCCACAAGTACTCCTTTTCTTTTTGAGGATAACAAAGCCATCACTGACAGAGTTTGCAGACGACACAAAGATTCGGGAAGCGGTAAATAATGCAGAGGACAGGTCAGTAATACAGAGAGAGCCGGACTGCTTGGTAACCTTGGCACAAGCTTGCCGGGGACACCCCCTCGGGCTATGCACCCTTCATTGGAGAACTGCGCAGGTTCCAGCTCTTGTTTCCTAGGCTCAGAAAAGCATTGAAACTTCAAGCTGCAGACCCAGCTAGTACACTTAACGTGGCTCCCATCCCCAGGTGGGACTTGCCCAGGGTCACACCAGAAGACCATAGCAGAGCAAAGAATCAAAGCGAGGTTTTCAGAGTCCCTAGCCCGCATCCTAACCACTGAGCCATCCTCCCTCTCACCCAGAGCCTGGGCTCTCCCCAGGTATGGCTGAAAATGGAATCCATTTTGCATGCAACACCTGCCCATCCTATGGACAGCGGTCAGATGGTTGCTCAATGCCTGACCCACAACCCATTGAAATCAATGGGGGTCTTTCCTCCTATGTCGAAGGGCCCTAATGACCCAGGTGCTTTGTCTTACTTGACGTTTCCTTCAGCAGCTCACCCCTCCTCCCGCCTCTGCTTTTGCTTCGGTGATAAATTAAACAGCTGTGTGTCTAAGACAAATCGAGGCGCAGTGAATACCAAGGTTACTGACCTTTCATGGTCAGTGGCTCCCTCTTCCCAGCCCCATCTCGGTATTGATCTTTATCTGCTGTGACAAGGACAATGCTTTCCCTGGCCCTCTTAAAGGGCCGGAAGAGAGTCCTATAGGGCAACTGCTGGTGTACGGGGGAGAAAGGGCTGAAGTGGGGGGAGCAGTAACGCAGAGCTATCGATTCCCCAGTGCGGCAGGGGCTGATAACAGCTCTCTAATGGGGCTTCAGCTTGGGAGCGCCGGGGGAGTGTGCTCAGGAGAAAGAGGCGCAGAGTGCGAACGTTCACTCGCTACCTCGGGAGAGCACCTGGGGTTTAACCCCTGCATACTGCGGGCACCTCGGGGCTGATGGGGCTCAGCTAGAGTGCCTCGTTCACTGGTCTAGAACTTAACGAGGGTCATGGAAGCCCAGGGGAAGGATGAGGAGGGTCACCCAACCTGACCCCTTGCTGGACTCCTCCCTGTGCACCAACATGTAACCCCCAGCAAGGTGGTTCTCCCCCCGCCAATCCAGGTCTCCCTCCCCTCCCTTGAATCTCTTCAGTCAAGCTGCTCCCACCACCATCTGCACCTTCTGGGAGGCTAAGCTTTTCCTGCCTTAGCCACAGCTCCTTGCCCCTTGGGTAGCTGTCTCTGGGGAGTGTACCCCTGCACCATGTCGTTTCCCCGGCGGTGTGCATCCAAGGGGACAGCACAGGCTGTGGTCGTGTCTCAGTCTACACAGAGCCCTTCCTTCCCTAGAGTCCACAGCCTGAGCCCCCTGCCTCATCCCCCGGCCTTTGTGTCCCTTCTTTGTCCGGTCTCTCATTTTCCTCTCTCCTTCCTGGACTCTCAGGATGAGTGAGGCCCTGTCCTGAGGCACTGACCTTGGCCCGGATCCTGGACTCTGCTGAGGCTGCCCTGCTCTGGCAGGGCAAAGCCACTGGAAACTTGGATCATCCAGAGGACTTCCCCTCCGCATGGGAATCTCTGGGTGGCCAACGGCCAGTGCAGTGGCTGCTACACTGTTTCCCCTCCTGTCCCCCCACCCAGAATATGGGGGACTGGCTTGGACACAGGGGGCATGTCTAGGATATCTCTTCATCAGATTGTCTATTGGAAGGGGGCCACTGGCAGCTGGAATAAGCTAGAGCAGCCTCACAGCCAGGGGCTGGGTTTGGCACTCACTCACTGCAGGATCACGGAGCCACTCACGTTGCTTAATACCCCACCAACCATGACATGTGCCTAATCCAGCTCAGCCTGTCCAGAGAATCCAGACCCGAGGGCCCCAAATGGGCTGGCTCTGAGCTTCAGAGCAGCCCTGTAATGACCTTGGATTTACGTACAATTCCCCTGATCAGTACGTCCCAGCAGAGCAGATTAGGGCTGAACCGGGTCCGTGTGGACCGCCTGGAGAGGTACACTGCCTGGACATACTTCACACTCTTTGCAGCACTCACAGGGACACCATCAGGATAAAAATAGTGGCCTACATTTTCAAAAGGGGCTAAGGGTTCTGGGTGCCCAGTTCCATGCACCTCAAAGAGGCCTGATTAGCAGAAAGGGCCACGCGCCCATCCTCTGGAAATCAGGGTCCTTTAAGGTGTCTCAACCTGGGCACCCAAAAGTTGAAGTCACTTTTGAAAATGGAGGCCAATACACAGCAGTAAAAGACACTTTCCTGTGTTACTAATAACAACCTGAGTCATCAATCCAGAAAGATATTTGGACAAATCACATTCACCTTTCAGCAAGGAGGCTGCTTGGCCGCTTTTTATCCTTCACTTCCGGTGAACAATGAAACCCACTTTCACTTTCTCTGTCTGATCACTTTCATGTCCTGATTTTCAGGTCTTGGCCCAAGGCTGTTGCACTTGGGTCTATCACACGGCAGGGGAAGGTTTGCATTTTTTAAACGAACCCCTCTCTCATTGAAAATGGTCGAGCTAATCCTTACTCCTGCCGTGAGTGCAGGGGATGGGACTCGATGGCCTCTCGAGGGTCCTTCCAGGCCTACGATTCTAGGATTCTATGAAAACCCTTGTAGCTCAGGCGATACGGGCTGGTGTTTATGGAACAGAACTAATGCAATTGTTTCAAATGAAAGAAAATGGGCATCACAAAATGCGGAAGAGATGGCCAGCCCTCTGTGGAGATAGAGGCGGTTAGGGACTATTTAGAAAAGCTGGACGTGCACAAGTCCATGGGGCCGGACGAGTTGCATCCGAGAGTGCTGAAGGAATTGGCGGCTGTGATTGCAGAGCCACTGGCCATTATCTTTGAAAACTCGTGGCGAACCGGGGAAGTCCCGGATGACTGGAAAAAGGCTAATGTAGTGCCAATCTTTAAAAAAGGGAAGAAGGAAGATCCTGGGAACTACAGGCCAGTCAGCCTCACCTCAGTCCCTGGAAAAATCATGGAGCAGGTCCTCAAAGAATCAATCCTGAAGCACTTGCATGAGAGGAAAGTGATCAGGAACAGCCAGCATGGATTCACCAAGGGAAGGTCATGCCTGACTAATCTAATCGCCTTTTATGATGAGATTACTGGTTCTGTGGATGAAGGGAAAGCAGTGGATGTATTGTTTCTTGACTTTAGCAAAGCTTTTGACACGGTCTCCCATAGTATTCTTGTCAGCAAGTTAAGGAAGTATGGGCTGGATGAATGCACTATAAGGTGGGTAGAAAGCTGGCTAAATTGTCGGGCTCAACGGGTAGTGATCAATGGCTCCATGTCTAGTTGGCAGCCGGTATCAAGTGGAGTGCCCCAAGGGTCGGTCCTGGGGCCGGTTTTATTCAATATCTTCATAAATGATCTGGAGGATGGTGTGGATTGCACTCTCAGCAAATTTGCGGATGATACTAAACTGGGAGGAGTGGTAGATACGCTGGAGGGGAGGGATAGGATACAGAAGGACCTAGACCAATTGGAAGATTGGGCCAAAAGGAATCTGATGAGGTTCAATAAGGATAAGTGCAGGGTCCTGCACTTAGGACGGAAGAACCCAATGCACAGCTACAGACTAGGGACCGAATGGCTAGGCAGCAGTTCTGCAGAAAAGGACCTAGGGGTGACAGTGGACGAGAAGCTGGATATGAGTCAGCAGTGTGCCCTTGTTGCCAAGAAGGCCAATGGCATTTTGGGATGTATAAGTAGGGGCATAGCGAGCAGATCGAGGGACGTGATCGTTCCCCTCTATTCGACATTGGTGAGGCCACATCTGGAGTACTGTGTCCAGTTTTGGGCCCCACACTTCAAGAACGATGTGGATAAATTGGAGAGAGTCCAGCGAAGGGCAACAAAAATGATTAGGGGACTGGAACACATGAGTTATGAGGAGAGGCTGAGGGAGCTGGGATTGTTTAGCCTGCAGAAGAGAAGAATGAGGGGGGATTTGATAGCTGCTTTCAACTACCTGAAAGGGGGTTCCAAAGAGGATGGCTCTAGACTGTTCTCAATGGTAGCAGATGACAGAACGAGGAGTAATGGTCTCAAGTTGCAGTGGGGGAGGTTTAGGTTGGATATTAGGAAAAACTTTTTCACTAAGAGGGTGGTGAAACACTGGAATGCGTTACCTAGGGAGGTGGTAGAATCTCCTTCCTTAGAGGTTTTTAAGGTCAGGCTTGACAAAGCCCTGGCTGGGATGATTTAACTGGGAATTGGTCCTGCTTTGAGCAGGGGGTTGGACTAGATGACCTCCTGAGGTCCCTTCCAACCCTGATATTCTATGATTCTATGATTCTATGATTCTATGAAAAACATGGCCAGTCATCAGTAGCAATGCTGCAGTTAACACCAAGAGGCACGAAATGGAGCTCGGGGGCCCACTGTGCTAGGCACTGTACATACAGAGGCAGATTAAGATTTATTGGGGTCCTGGGCACAAACAACATTTGGGCCAATCACACTCCCCTCACCACGGAGACCCGTCCCCTGCTCCTTCTTTTCCTAGGGTTGCCAACTTTCTAATTGCACAAAATAGAACACCCCTGCCCCGCCCCTTCTCTGTTCCCCGCCCCCGCTCACTCCATCCCCCCTCCCTCTGTCTCTTGCTCTCCCCCACCCTCACTCACTTTCACTGGGCTGGGGCAGGGAGTTGGGGTGTGGGAGGGGGTGAGGGCTCTGGCTGGGGGTGCGAGCTCTGGGGTGGGGCTGGGGATGAGGGGTTTGGGAGGGGGCTCCGGGCTGGGGCAGAGGGTTGGGGTACAGGGGAGGTGGTGCTGGCTTCGGGTGGGGGTGTGGTCTCTGAGGTGGGGCAGGGGATGAGGGTTTGGCGTGCGGGAGGGGACTCCGGGCTGGGCAAGGGGGTTGGGGGGCGGGGTCCCAGCGGCACTTACCGCGGTTCCCGGAAGTGGCCGCCAGGTCCCTGCAGCCCCTAGACACATAGGCGGCCAGGGAGGCTCTGTGCACTGCCCTCGTGCCCACAGGCACCGCCCCAGCAGCTCCCATTGGTCACGGTTCCCGGCCAATGGAAACTGCGGAGCCAGCCCTCAGGGTGGGGGCAGTGCACGGAGCCTCCCTAGCCGCCCATGCACCTAGGGGCCGCAAGTACCTGGCAGCCACTTCCGGGAGCCGTGTAGAGCTAGGGCAGGCAGGGAGCCTGCCTTAGCCTCGGGCCCGCACTGCACCACCAGCCGGAGCTGCCAGGGTCCCTTTTCGACTGGGCGGATGCCTGGCAGCCCTACCTCTTCCCCCTGAGGTCCCACCCCTGGCCAGGCTGGAAGCTGGAGCTGAGCCCTGGGAAGAGCCACCCAGGGAGCCTGGGCTGCTGTGGGAAGCCCCGGACCTTCCACCTGCCATGGGCGGCGCACCCCAGGGGGCAGGGGCTGCTCTTGGGCACCCCGAACGGCTCTGGCTTCCAGCCTGGTCCGGGGGCAGGGCCTCGAGGGGCAAAGGAGGAGTGGGGGCGGGGCCTTGGGGGAAGAGGAGGAGCAGGGGCAGGGCCCCAAGGGAGGAGGTGGAGCAGGGGACGGGGCCACAGTTCTGGCACCAGTCGCCCCGCCACTTCTACACAGGTTCCAACGCTCCTGCGAGGAACCCCAAATTGGCTGGGACCCCAGGCACGGGCCCCGTGTGTTAATCCGCCACTCTGTCCATACCATAGGTGCTGGAAGTAGGGGTGCTGCCACACCCCCTGGCCTGAAGTGGTTTCCATTATATACAGCATTTACAGATTGGCTCTAGGCACCCCCCGCTATACAAATTGTTCCAGCACCTCTGGTCCATACACGTGCTATGAGACAGTCTCTGCTCTGAAAAGTTGACATCTAGACAAGAAAAGAGAGGATTATTATGCCCAGTTTACAGATGGGGGGGCTGAGGCATAGAAAAATTTTACCAGAGGTCACCCAGATAGTCTGTGACAAACCGGGAAGTTGAATTCACAGCTCCTGAGTCCCAGCCCAGTGTATTAACCATAAGACCAAGGGGGGCCTGGACTAACTCTAGGTACAGTCATGAAACATGCATAATAACCACAAGGCCAGATCTGCCCAGAATGCCTGTCTGCAATTGCACAGATTCTAAGGCCCGAAGGCATCACTGTTTTAGTCTGACCTCCTGCAGAGCACAGGCCCGAGAACTAATTCCTGTTTGAACCAGAGCAGAGCATTTAGAAAAAAAATCCCACCAGGATTTAAAAATTGACAGTGATGGAGAATCCACCACGACCCTTGGGAAGTTGATCCAGTGGCTAATTAACCTCAATGTTAAATCTCTGCACCTTATTTCCAGTCTGAATTTGTCTAGCTTCAATTTCCAGCCATTGGATCATGTTAGACCTTCCGCTGCTAGACTGAAGAGCCCATTTGCAAATTCTGTTCCCCCTATAGGTACTTACGGACTGTGACCAAGTCACCCCTTCACCTTCTCTTTGTTAAACTAAATAGATTGAGCTCCTTGAATCTATCGCTATAAAGCAGGTTTTCTAATCCTCTAATCATTCTCGTGGCTCTTCTCTGAGCCCTCCCCAATATATCAACATTGTTCTTGAATTGTGGGCACCAGAACCGGACACAGGATTCCAGAAGCGGTCGCACCAGTGCCAAATACAGAGGTGAAATAACCTCCCCACTCCTACTCAATAATCCTGTTTAGGCATCCAAGGTTTGCATTAGCTCTTTTGGCACCGGGTGCTCATGTTCAGTTGATGAGCTAGCATGATCCCCAAGTCTATTTCAGAGTCACTGCTGGCCGGGATAGAGTCCCCCAGCCTGGAAGCACAGACCATCAAGTGCTAGAAAACGAATGGAAGGGAACACACCTGTATAAGGAGTTGGAGTGACTTAATAGTTCCCCCCGCCCCATCTCTATATTCTATGGATGGGACCCTAAATAAGGCAAAAACAGCCTTTCCTCATGGCACTGTGGGAATTCAGCTCCCAGCCGGAACCCCTAAGAGCAGAATAATTGGCCAAAAAAAAAAAATCACATTGTGAGGGAGATAAAAGTAATTTTTAGACCCATGCAAACAGCCCAGTTCTCACTGTGCACCTTCATAGAATATCAGGGTTGGAAGGAACCTCAGGAGATCATCTAGTCTAACCCCCTGCTCAAAGGAAGACCAATCCCCGGTTTTTGCCCTAGATCCCTAAATGGCCCCCTCAAGGATTGAACTCACAACCCTGGATTCAGCAGGCCAATACTCAAACCACTGAGCTATCCCTCCCTGCTTGCCTTGTCTGGCTTCCTATGGGGCAGCCCCAGTGTGCATGGCTCTGGCCTGCGTCATGCCAATTTGGCCAGTGGGCTGCTGAAGGTATCCCCAATATGCTGGTGTTGGCTGGTGGCCTAGCCATGGACACGCACAGCAGACCTCAGTGCACCTCCAGGGGAAGGCTTTGCCCATCAGGCTAGGAAGGCGCTGGCCTGGGGTGGCCACCGCACATGGGCTTAGATGACTTTGGTGTCAGCTCTTGATCCTGCGAGTCCCTAAGTGGTGTGCAGCAGGGAGTAGGTGTGGGCATCAATTAGGTTAAGCAGTGGGTGTAGCCTGCTGCAAGGAGCAGCAGGAAGCCTCCTGCACTCCTGTTCACGTTTTCACAAGGGACAAGTCAGGGGTGGAGAATGGGGGTGTCGGATCCCCACCATGCTAAGGAGATGCTTAGCTGCACATTCCAGTGTCACAGCAAGGCAGGGTCAGGTTTCCCCACCTACCCAGGACCTTCTGTGCACCAAAGCTCTACACCTGGGCTGGGCACGATTAACTCTTTAGCGTCTCACTCTTTTCCCCTTCTTCCCACCTCACCAAAACCAAACCAAACCAAACCAAAGCCCAAACTCCCAGCTAGTATGAAAATATGACCTCCCCTCTGTGTCTCTGGGTAGCAGACACATCCTGGAAAGTGGCAAATATCCCAGCGCTGCCCCAGTGGGCAGGGAGAGGGGAGACAGAAGGTCTCCTAAAGTTTTCCAGCGAGATGAGAACAGATCCCTTAAGGAACCATCCACTGTCCAGTGATCACGTTACCCCAAGTTGCTGCACTGAAACCTGCCCCCTGCGTGGTGCTTTGCCCTTGACCATTGCCCTTTGAATACAGGTCGGTGGCCAGTTTTCCTATTGCAAGTCGACAGGAGAGTAAGATTGCATGAGACACTCTAGCAAATACTTAACTGATGTCCAGACAATGACACATCACATCTACTGAGTTCCCGACCCCCACTGATTTTGTCCCTGGGATTGGGTCTGCCCAGATCCATTCTTTACAACTCCCCAGTGCTGTTCTCACTGCTCACGCCTCCATCGTTAGCCTCCAGGCGGTTACAGTATTGTTTTCCTCTTCACGTTTATTTTATTCCGTTACTAAGGATCAAAGTTAGATTCGCTGGACTGCTCGGGCTCCTCTCTTGTGTAGCCAGTTTCATGCCAGTGAAAGGTGCTGCACTGGCAGAAGTTCTCGGGTTAGCCACAGACTGCGTACAGCAACGTACGCTTCCCCCCCACGGACCCTGTCCTACCCTAAAAAAGGCCCCGTCTACACTGGAGCTGGAGGTGTAAACTGCAACTTGGGCAGACGTACACGCAGCAAGGCCTCCCCAGCACAGACAGCGGCTCAGGGACACCCCTTCCGAGCTCCTAGGTATGCATTCAGGCAGCTAGCTCGAGGCTCTGTGGCCACACTTCTACGTTAGTAGGCTAGCTCAAGCTGGGTGGGAGGTGGGAATCACCTCTCCCAGCTGCAGTGTAGATGTCTCCAAAGAGGCCTGTGGCCAAGGGGATAGAGAACTGCAGTGGGAATCAGGTAGCCTTGGGCAAATTCCCCTTCCTGTACCTCTGTCTCCCTACCTTTATTTCTATTACGAGCAATTTGGGGCAGAAGCGGTCTCTTACTATATTTATATACAGCGCCTTGCACAATGGGGCCCGGATCTCACCTAGATTCACTGCTGCTAGTTCATTCACAGGAAAGGAGTTCAGGTTCTATACTTATTGCATCCTTGGTCACTCCTCTGAGAGAAAGGGGCCAATTATTTCCAACAAGGATGGTGCTATTTTATATATTTTTAAGATGCAGCCACCTATCATCCAGTAGGAACTAGACTGAGACCCAACAAACTCATTTGATATAGGAGACAGGCCAATCATTAGACGGGTACCACCTTTAACTCACCTCCAAACCTAGACCAGATTTGAACTGGCCTGGAAACAAGAGACCCTGTAGCCCACCACCACTAAACCCTCCTGCCCTTTGCAGTCGTTAAACAATTTTACTGCCTTGTCTTCCTGCCTTGCCATTATTATTATTGCTGATTTCAATCCCTCCCTTCGCCTACTAGTGGGGCTGAGTTTTGTCTAGCGTTCCTGATCTATTCGCTCGAGACCAGCCGGAAGCAAAGCCCCAATTCCAACCCTGGGGAGCATCAGATTGCACTCTGCAGCTGGGCTGAACCAAACCCCAGGATCCAAACATCCCCAAACTTTGGTGGTTTAGAATCTGAATTTGAATAGGGATTTTTTAGCTGGTCCCTCTCTCTCTAATGCACCAGACACCTCCTGAATGTGAGATCAGATCCCAGCTCGTCACCTTGGGCCCACATGTGCCATCGGCAGAAGCCTGTTGGCAGTATTAATTCATTCTTGGGTTTTGTTGCCTTCCACTTTCCCCCAGCAGCCTCTATGGACGGTGTGACCTTCCCCACGTCTCCTCCCCCTCCCTTCTCCGATTCCATTACTGCTTTTACCCTCTGCTCGTGGGGCCGGTCCTGTATGGCACACACTGGCCTCTTCAGGAGCCTTTGGAATTTCCCTTTTCAGACTCACTGAGGGGTTCCCGTATCAAAAGTCACCCAGCAGCTGTTCAGCGGAGGCCAGGAGGCATTTCCAACAGCTCCAGGGGAATCGGACCAGCCTTTCAATCCATTTCCCAAAGCGCTTGATACTAGGGTGACCAGAGAGCAAGTGTGAAAAATCGGGACACTTTTTTCGGGACGGGAGCATAGTTGCATATACAAGACAAAGCCCGAAATATTGGGATGCTCCCGAAGGTATCAGGATGTCTGGCCCCCTACCTGCAGCCCCTGTCTCAGACAGGTGAAACAATGATAAATACTGACCAAAGGAAAGTGACTCTCTCTGCAGACAAATCAAACGTTGCAAACGTAAAATCAGCAGCAGGCTACAGGCTCTGGCAGCCCCTTGCTGCTGGCGCAGTAACTCGTTGCTGTTCATTTTTGCCACTGAGATCCGTGGATTGAGATGAATTCGCTCTCAGCTTGCTCTTATGGACCTACCTAGCATGTCCTCGGAAACAGGTGTGCGGAGGATGTCCCCGGTAAACTCGCAGGATGTCTTCTTGGCGTCGATCCCAGATGTTCCTTCAAACACCTGCACAGACCCGGGGACAGGAACCGAATTAGTGGCAATTAGTGGGGATTAACGGCAAATGGCTGGAGAGGGCCAGGCGGGTTCAAATGAACTGAGGGGAAGGGAATCTAGAAGATAATGTTATGTGATCTGCACTGTTTAAAAAGATGCACCAGACAGAGAGGGCGAGGGAGCCTGGGAAGGAAGGAAGGAAAGAAACTTTGGTATTAAGAAAACTTTCCACTTTTAGGACCTGATTGAAAGCCTGTCCACGGGAGTTTTCCCATTTACTTCAACGGGCTTGGGCTCAAACCCTTACTCCATAATGTAACTAGGTGCTGTGTGGATGTGTCTCAGCATGCCAGCTCTCTCGCTTGGCGTAGATGTGGAGCCTGTCCAATTGCCAGTGTGTGGCCTCAATGCAGCAGCGCATGGATCTGGGGAACTGGAGCTCGCCTGGCTGGAGAGCACTAGATGCCACCCATCGGCATGGCTACGCCTCCATTTAAACCTACCATCTCCCTCATGTCTTACAGTGTAAA
Source organism: Lepidochelys kempii (assembly GCF_965140285.1). NCBI lineage: Eukaryota > Metazoa > Chordata > Testudines > Cheloniidae > Lepidochelys > Lepidochelys kempii. The sequence continues at coordinate 139,817,569 of NC_136383.1, forward strand.
ACCTCCGGGCTGCCGGACCACCCCAGTGAGATTTCTGTCCCTTTTCTGTACACTCACAGACGCGGCTGGCCTGGAGAACGATGGGGCTGTCGAACAGAGATGACTCTGTAATGCTGGTACATAATCAGTACTACGGTCGATTTGAAGTAGTGGCTGGTGATCTCGGCCAGCACGAGGGATTGAAGTGGGGCCCTCTAGAACTAAATACACAAATCTCTATGACATGGGCAAAAGAACCCACCTCTCCAGCTGCGATCCTGTGACAGATTCATCTCCTCCGTGGATCAAGTGCAGAGGGGGACAGGTCACACACACTGACCAGTGGGTCACTGCTCCAGAAGGGGCCTGATCCGTAGCTACTGATGAGGCTGATATCAGTGACGCTGGTCTGATTTACACCAGCTCGGGACCTGCCCCCTAGACGTCCCTATGTAGACTCAAAAGCAGGTCACCTGTACATCCCCGCTCAGCGACCCTTCCTTCACCAAAGGACAGGGTAGCGCTCTGCTTGTTCTCCTCTGGCCGCACAGCTCTGTGCTAGCCACGAAGCACCCTGTGGCCTTCGCTTTCTAGCTGCTGCTATAATTCTTCTCTCTCCCAAGCTAAGCGGTGTAGGACCAGATCAGCACTTGGATGAGAGACCCTGAGGCAAAAATCCAGGTGCTGTAGGCAGTGGAGTGTGTGTCTCAATGGCTGGCGCTCTTGAGCCAAGGCTAAACTGGAGCCACTTTTCAGATTTGACTCTGGGGGGCTCAAGCCCTTGCAAGCTATGAAAGTCCTCAGCCAGGGATCTGCTGGTTGCATCTGTGTGTGAAGAGCCAGGCTTACTCTCAGCACCGCGTGAGCGCGAACCACAGCTCCCCAGCCCGAGCTGTGTCTTTAGTACAACACAAACCGAGCCCTAGCAATCAGACAGGAAGCCAGCCCCTGTCGTGATTTGAGACACAGGAAATGGAAGTTGGCATCAGAATATCCTGCTCCTCTCTGCATTAAATACTCAGTGCCCCGGTCACCAGTGAACTTTGAATCCTCAGCGCTGCACTACAGACCTTTGCCATGTGAACAAATGAAGAAACATCAGCTGAGAAGTCGACCACCTGCTAGGGGAGAAAATGGCACATTTGTTGCTCGCATGTAACGAGCTCTATTTCCTGCGTCTCAAGAGTTATCATCAGACCAGCTATCCTGCTGGGAAGTTCAGTAGCGTATATGAGACACACACAGGCCCAGATTCTGCAACGAACTCACCATGGGTGAAGGGGTTCGCTTGAGCAGAGCCAATTTCAGGATCAGGGCCATATTTATGTATCACGCACATATATTATATAAACATTACACGCTGGTATTTACATGCAATTTCTTTAGCTAAGAGATCACTGCAATTTTCCATTCGAACTCCTGCCATATGAGAAATAGTTCTTTTAAAATTGCTTTAAAATATAGATTTGCTCAAAGAAGGCAGATCTAAAGATCCCAGCAATTCCAAAATGAACCAGGGAGAGGCTGGAATAAAGAAAGCATAAAACAGTCTCATTAATGCAGTGGAGGTAACAGTTGGATGGTTTAAGGGCTGTGTTTTCTCCCAGCTTGCTAACGAGATTCTACCAGAGCAGCATGCTCTAGCAGAGAAGGGAATCCAAAGGCACTTTGATTGGTATAATATTTGCCACCATTTGTATTAATTAACCTCCCGACCGCTGCTTTAATTAGAGCCGTGTGGCCCCTTGGAAAGGACTGGACTGTGAAAGAATGTGGCACATTCAAGCAGGCTCATTCATACATCTGCAGCTGCGGCAGCAAGGAAGAAAGGAAAAGGCTGCCCTACCCCAGTGCATGTGTGTGGGTCAGGCCCTTCCTAAGCCGCTTCTGCAAAAGACTCAGGTTTTTGGAGGCTGACTCCCTAATAGGATTAGAAGGGCACTGCAAAGGTCTCTGCAGCATTGGAGGAGTGAAGTTTCGCAGCTCGCCGGCAGAGGTCCCAGGCAGGTCAACTGGGTAGCTACCTTGTTTCATTAGGCTGAGCTCAAGGCGTTAATGATTCGAGAGGGACAAGCCGGGAGGGAAGCGGGCTGATTGGAAAGAACAGGGAGTTAGATTACAAAAGGTCAGGACGCTTTCAGAGAAAACTGTGACTTTTATTTTGGACGGACCCTGGTGCCCCCATGGAGACCCACAGAAATCACCCACATGGATCCCGGTGCAGGATCAGGGCCACAGGGCGAGACTTTTTGCGCCAGTTGTTGCGAGGGTGAGGGGTAAACTGGTGATTGTCAATGCACAGAGTTTGCTGTCTGGGCGGAGGGGTGGGGGGCATGGGACCTGAGAATGGCATTTCCAGGGACCTCCAGTAGGGGTCACTGGAGAGGGAAAAGCTCCAGCAGGGCCAGGGCCAAAGGCGCATTTTAGGGGGCAATGAGCTGACGCAGCAGGAACTGGGGAACAAACCAGCTGTGCCCATGGAATTAAAGGCTGTAGCCTAGGCCATGCACACAACGGGGGCAAAGTCTGTTTGCAGGAGGCAACTCTAATTCCGGCATTTCCTAACTTTTGAGTGCTTGACTTCGCCACCTTAATGCTGCGTTTTAATGTAGTTTTTCGTGTGTATTTCCTGGATTTTTGAAAAAAAAAAACAAACTGAGAAAACAGGAGTGCCAACTTGTGGAACCAGGCGGGTACCCACAAGGGTCACCGGAAGGGTGCAAACCGTTAGTTCCATAGCACAGGCCTCTGCCCCAGAGCAACTGACAGCACTAGTAGGTTGTCATCCCCAACATGAGCCAACCAGTAGATGGGGATGAGACACACACTTTGCCAGTGGGTTTCACTGCTATTGGCTGGCAGCAGAGGGATACTGAGACTCAGGAATCCTGGGTTCTAGTCTAGGGTCCGAGGGGAGCATCTACTCTAGTGGTTACACAGCCCCTGCCCTGCCTGGCCTGACTCCTCATGCTCCCGACCCTTCCACCCCCCCATCTCAAGTCCTCATTCCTGTCCCAATATCCCCCAGCTCCCTGGCCCCCTTGGCTCCACATCCCCACCCTCACTGGTTCCATGGCCCAGCAGCACACCCCAGCTCTTTGTCCCAATCAACCCAGTACCCCACACCCACCCCTACCCCCTTTGCTTCTTGTCCCTGTTCCCTCAAACCCTCAGCTTCTCTTCTCCATGCTGCCCACATGGATCTTTGTCCCAGTCTCACCCACCACCTGTCTGGCCCCTTGTCCAACCTGCCCTCCCTCCACTGCCCCAAGACTCCTCTCCAAGCAGGCTGAGTCCTCTTCTCCCTGCTGCCTGTGTGCCAGCAGGGGGGTGGCCTTTGGGAGCACAGGAGACAAGTCCCTGCTCCAGAGCGTGAAGGGGCTACAGCTTCTCAACAAAATGCTTAAGAGTTTTATTAACATGGGCAAAACAAGGGATTTTTCCTTAGACTTGTTCTGAGAAACGGCTGAACCATTTTTGCTGGGGGAAAAAAAACTTCAGCTGGAGGCAGACACTCAGCAGGGAAAATTCCAGCCCGAACGGTTAAAGTTTGGCAAAGTTATAAGCCGCTGACAACGGGGTGTTATAACAGGAAGTGTTAACTCAGAGGCTCTGCTACTGCGCTGCATACAGTCCTGTAACCCTCCCCGTCCCCCTGGTGCCGGCCTGCTTGTACACCAAGAGCCAGTTGTAAGGGTGGTTTTGTGAGTGTGATGGGGCTGCCTCATCACAAGGAGCTGGAATCAGACCCCCCACCCAACTCCTTTCTCACAGAGACGCCAAACAGCCAGAGACACATCGATTCCAAGGGCAGACGGGACCACCGTGATCATCTAGTCCAGGGGTCGGCAACCTTTCAGAAGCGGTGTGCCGAGTCCTCATTTATTCACTTTAATTTAAGGTTTCGTGTGCCAGTGTTACATTTTAACATTTTTAGAAGGTCTCTCTCTCTCTCTAAGTCTATATATTACATAACTAAACTATTGTCATATGTAAAGTAAACTAGGAGGAGGGGCAGGCATGCTTCATTTAAAATTAAATTAAAATGCTGATCTTACGCCGCCAGCCCGCGCAGCCCACTGCCAGCCTGGGGTTTCGTTCACCTAGGCTGGCAGCAGGCTGAGCGGGGCCTGCGGCCGGGACCCGGGCTAGCAAGGGACTGGCAGCCAGAACCCCAGACCGGCAGTGGGCTGAGCGGGGCCAGCGGCTGGCACCCCGGCTGGCAAGTGGCCGGCAGCCAGAACCCCAGACCGGCAGTGGGCTGAGCGGGGCCTGCGGCCGGGACCGCAGCTGGCAAGTGGCCGGCAGCCAGAACCCCAGACCGGCAGTGGGCTGAGCGGGGCTGACAGCCGGGACCCCAGACCGGCAGTGGGCTGAGCGGGGCTGACAGCCAGGACCCCAGACCGGCAGTGGGCTGAGCGGGGCCGACAGCCGGGACCCCAGACCGGCAGTGGGCTGAGCGGGGCCGACAGCCGGGACCCCAGACCGGCAGTGGGCTGAGCGGGGCCGACAGCCGGGACCCCAGACCGGCAGTGGGCTGAGTGGCTCAGCCGGCTGCCACTCAGCCCGCTGCAGGTCTGGGATCCCGGCCCTGCCCACATAGAGTGGGTACCTACCTTCTCCCTGGTTCTGGCCCATTCTCTTCCTCTCTCTCTGCACTGAGCTGAGGGTGGGAGTGCACTGAGCACAGGGCTGGGGGTGAAGAAGCAGGCTGGGGGTTGGGGTGCAGAGTCTGGCCAGGAGCTAGAATGAGAGAGGGGGCTCAGCCACTCTTGTGCCACTGTGGGTACAGAGCCTGACTTCCCCAAAGACACTCGCAATCCAATCTCTGCAGCAGCTGCTCTTATGGCCCTGTCCCGAGCGTGTGTGTGAGAGGAGAGGAGAACTGAGGGTAGGTCTACACGTCAATGGAAAACCCAGGGCTGGCCCGTGCCAGTTGGCTCGGGCTTGTGGGGCTGTTTCATTGCAGTAAAGATGTCTGGGATCAGCCCGGGCTCTAGGACCCTGCAAGGTGGGATAGTCTCAGAGCTCCGGCTCCAGCCTGAGCCCAGATGTCTACACTGCAATGAAACAGCCCTGCATTCCGAGCACCGGGAGCCAGAGTCAGCTGGCCCGGGCCAGCTGCGGGTGACTAGTGGCTGTGTAGACACACCATGACCAGGTAAGTCCCCTGCACTCTCACAAGCTCATTGGAGCAGGGGTGGTTTTTCACTATGGGTTTGCGCAGCGCCCAGCACAATGGGGCCCTGATCTAGGTTATGGCCTAGAGGTGCTACCATAATACAGATAAATTGGTATCCTTCTCAGTTTCCTGAGCCATCCAGTCACTCTGACAATGTGCTTTGCAAAGAATGAAACTCATATGGAACCGAACTGGAAAAAGGAACCCACAGAGAATACAATACAGGTGCTCAGCAGCAGAATGGGCCGAGTGAGTTGTAGTTGTGGTGTATTGAAAACTGTGTTAAAACGATAAGCTACCACAGTGAGTCTCAGGGATTTTCGTGGTCTGTTTGCAAGGAGGCATGCAATCCGAGTTATCAACAAAGAGCCAGCCTAGAGCAAGGTGGGTAAATCCTGCCTTAGGGAGCAGCCTGCTTTGTCTCTATCTGGTTTTGGCTCTTGTGTGTCAAGGTTCTGGGTTTGAAGAACCAAAGTCGTGTTACATCGCAAGCTTCCAGCAAGAGGATTTCCTGGTTTTAGCTACCCTCCCGTGTGTATGCCGTGAACATAGTGACACACTGCATGCTGTGCACTCACCTGCACGATAGCTTTAGACCCCACCACTTCCAGGACCTGCCCGCTCCTGTTGGTGCCATTGGGAAGGGTGAAGTTGACAATCTCGGCATACCGGGCGAACTGCGCAGAGAGAAGCAAGGCCGGGGTTAATGTCCGAGCTGCCGCTGTCCTGTGGGAAGCAATCCTGCCCTGGCTGACTTTTCACACCACAACCAGACTCCAGCGAGCTCCCCACATTGGTACAACTGTTGTGTGATGCCTGGCTCCCTCCCTAGCTCAGTGGGAATGTCAATCGGAGAGCCTGGGCCTGAGTGTAACCCCTTGGGCTGGCATCCCCGGCCCACACTTCCAGCTGAACGATCAGAAATATTTCTGTGTTCCTTTGGCAGTAGGAGCACCGCCTGGGTGCTCGCTGCTTCGGAGCACGGCCCACACCGTGCCTACCTCCCATTCCTTGGTCCACACTTTCAAGGGGCTCCTCGGCTTCCCCATTGCCCCTTCATGCTCATTTCTTCCTGCTCTCTTCTCCGCCCCCTGACCAAACTTCCTGCACCTTTGCATCCTTCCCCTGTGCCCCTTTATGCTTCCTGCCATGCAGCCCCTAGGCCTGGAGCTCCCTCCTGCCCCACCTGGACAAATGTCTCTCTTCATTCCAAACCTTTCTTCACACTCACACCTCACATTAATCACTTCTACAGATAAGGCACCAGACTGGGACTCAGCAGATCTGGGGTCTATTCCCAGCTCTTCCACTGACCTACTGCGGGACCTTGGGCAAGTCCCTTCATTTCCCTGTGCCTCAGTTTCCCACCTGTAAAGTGGGGATAACAACACTCCCTTGTCTATTTAGAGTGTGAGCTTCCCCACCTAACTGGGGTGCTGCAAGGATAAATTCATGAGAATTTGTGAGGGGCTCAGACACTGGGGCAATGAGCACTGCTGGGCAGCCCGTAGACAAATAACTGGTCAGTCGTAGTTATTGGCTGATTGCTATTTAACATTTGAGTATGGCACTCCTGCCACAAAGCCTGTCAGCGGGAAGCCATCAAAACCATGGCTGCAATAGATGAGGAGCCCAGATGGGACCATTGCGATCAGCCAGTCTGACCTTCAGCATGACACAGGCCAGAGAATTTCACCCGGTGATATCGGCATGCAGCCCTAGAGCTTGTCATTGAATTGCTGGCGTAGCCTCCAAGACCTTAGCCACTTGGTTCCGAAGCACTCAGCTCAACTCTGAACTCATCCCTGCGGTCTCTTTATTGGTATATGGTCAAACTACACTTGAGCTGCCAAGCCTCAGGCAGAGGGGGTGGATACAGGGCAGCAAAGTTACCCAGCAAACCTCTTCCTTTCTATCCATTTGCACATCACTGTGTGTTTACTGTACACTGCATGACACGTTGCTTGGTCACTTTGTAGGAACCAATCTCTGTACAGCATGGTCTGGCCACGCACTCTCCATGCACGACCTGCTCTTTACCTCCTCTTACGTTCCAGGCTTATCTTACCCACTGGTATCTTGTCCATTGTCAGTGGCTCCCTGATCATAGCTAGTACAGACATTTTGTTCTCAGCCTGGTGCTCCATTTACTTCCCTCATCCAGTTTCCCAAGAAATGAGGCCTCCCTCATGTCCAATTACTCATCAAGCCAGGCCTACATGAACCAGAGCAGATCTTTTATGCAGACACCCAGTCCTGCTGGGGAAATGCCCAGCAACGGAGAAGCTACAGCTGTCCCAATGGTGTGTTAATTAGGTTGCTGCCCTCTCTTGTATGGCTAAATATGGGGAGTCCAGAGTTGTCAACGCAATGATAAGAATGTCCCTGCATACACACACTATGCTTGTGAGCGGGGATTGAACCTGGTACCTTCGGCACCAAAAATGCAGGCGGCAGCAACGTGGGCTGAAGGCTTATACTAGTTCTACGGGGAAATGTAACATGCGAGCCACCATTTATATAGCTGTGTTGTTAGACACGGCTCATCCCAAGTGTCTGGAATAATGGGAGTTCAAATCTTGTCTGAAGTGCCATTTTGTGCTGAACCGAGGCCATAGGCATATGCAGAGGGACCGTCAGCATCAGACATCCATACTCTTGTGCCTTGCACTAACTGGGGCACTGTCCGAGCGGTAAAGCTGTTCTTGCCCATGGGACTGGCCCGATGTCAGCATCCTAAGCAAGGGTCACCAGTGTTTCAGCAGCAGTAAGGAGGAGGAAACGGAGCGCAGTTAGGAACCAATTCCTCTTGACCATTAGTGAGAGTTGGGCCCCAAACTCCCCTTTGGGCCTTTGAAAACTGACCCCAACGTTTGCTCCTGCACAAACCCAAATGATTTAATTGCTGGCAGATTTAAACAACTTTTCTCTTGCCTTTAAGGCCAGCTCCCACTTAGAGCCGGGGGCCATTTGTGGCAACTGGTGTGGATTAAGTTGGCCTGGAGTTCCATCCGTGTCAGCCCGGAGAAAAATGCCCGGCATAAGACGTCCAAACAGCTAAAGCTAGCAGGGAAATTGGCTCAGAATCACGGTCTGCGCTTGGACCTTCAGTCAATGCCAGGCTGGTGAAAGCCACCACATCTGAAAGCCTCTCCTTCTCCACAAAGCAGGGAGAGGATGAGGGCGGGTGCAAAGGGCAAGCTGCCCCCCCCACTGCCCTGCCCTCCCATAACCCCCATTATGAGCAAGGGAGTAATTCACCTTCTGGCTACAGCTAATCCCCCGGACTAACACCCGTGCAGTTACACCAGGGAAGGATATGTACCATGGTCGCTCTCTACTGACCTGGCTTGGATTCGAACCAAGGGTTACGTCTACATAGCACATGCAGATTGCAGTGCGGGTAGGCTTTAATCTAACGAACCCAGGTAACGACCATAGTAGAGACGTGGCGGCTCAGATGTCAGCGTGGGCCAGCTGCCGCAGTACAAGGCTGCTGGGGACCTGGGTACGTACTCAGGTTGCTAGTCGGCTGTCATATCTTCACTACTGTTGTTACCCATGCTAGCTAGATTAAAACTAGCACAGATGGGCCTATATCCCATTACGGCACCCCCCAGCCCCCCTTTTGCTTTCTAAGCTCTGGCACTGGCCCACTGTCCTTCCCTAAAGTTGCCAAATTGTGTAAATTCCAAGGGACGGGCATTTTGCCAAACCTCCAGCAGCCCTGCTCCATTTCCCTTCCTTGCACGCACCGGCGACTGGCCTGCTGGCTTAGCCTCAGCCAGGACTGTACAGTTTCCCTGGCTACTGGGCATCTACGCCTGTGAACTTTGGACTTTAAATCTCCAGTAAAAACCTTCTTTTAAAATAAACAAACACGTGGCCCAGCTCTTTAACTGATCTTATTCATTTCCATCCTGCACATGTCAGAACGAAAGGCACTATCGCCATGATCCATGATGTTGCAACTGATCAACAAAGCATTTATTTATTACCAGGCATAACCCTTCCTCGGGATCCAGGGGCAGCTACGTATGGAATGCAGCTTTCCTGGCTTTAGTGTTGGCCGCTTTTAACTCGGGAGCTGCCTTATTGCCACTGAAGAGAGCCTGGACAGCAGGGTTCCAATAACAGTGAACTCACTCAGACAGGTGGGTTCGATCCCTGATCTCTAGACAAGTACTGAGACTGGTGACAAACACAGAACTCTGAACACCCAGTCCCGTGCCCGAGCCAGAAGATCATGCCCCCATCACTGAGCAAACCGGAAGCAAACCGGGGCCTGGTGTGAGGGGACGCACAACTCCAGCCCATCCATGTCCATGGAGCTTATAGCCGGGCTGAATCTGCTCTGAAAATGCAGGAAGAAGAAAAGGAGTACTTGTGGCACCTTAGAGACTAACCAATTTATTTGAGCATGAGTTTTCGTGAGCTACAGCTCACTTCATCGGATGCATACCGTGGAAACTGCAGCAGACTTTATATACGCACAGAGAATATGAAACAATACCTCCTCCCACCCCACTGTCCTGCTGGTAATAGCTTATCTAAAGTGATCATCAGGTTGGGCCATTTCCAGACAAGTTTTTTCATGCAGTTGATAGATTTCCACTCCATACGGCTAAATGCAGTGCCTTGCAATAATGACAGGTTTCAGAGTAACAGCCGTGTTAGTCTGTATTCGCAAAAAGAAAAGGAGTACTTGTGCACTGCATTTAGCCGTATGGAGTGGAAATCTATCAACTGCATGAAAAAACTTGTCTGGAAATGGCCCAACCTGATGATCACTTTAGATAAGCTATTACCAGCAGGACAGTGGGGTGGGAGGAGGTATTGTTTCATATTCTCTGTGTGTATATAAAGTCTGCTGCAGTTTCCACGGCATGCATCTGATGAAGTGAGCTGTAGCTCACGAAAGCTCATGCTCAAATAAATTGGTTAGTCTCTAAGGTGCCACAAGTCCTCCTTTTCTTTTTGCGAATACAGACTAACACGGCTGTTACTCTGAAACCTGAAAATGCAGGATGACACACATCAGTGTCCACTAGAGGTCGCTTTGTCAAACCAAGCGACGGTGTTTCCCCGTCTGCTAAAACCTCCGGGTGGCAGTAGCTACAGCCAACAGAGCTAGTCAGTTTGCACAAGGGATGGAACGGCCTGTGTCCACTGGTGTCAATGGGGAGGAATCTCTTTCAAAGACCATGGTGTCATGCCAGAGTTTCACTGCGGAGTCTGGCCTTGGGGAGATACAGGCATTTTACATAATGGGGATCACAGCCATATAAATCTCCCCACTGTACTTTCCACTACACGCGTCCAATGGAGTGAGCTGGAGCTCACAAAAGCTCATGCTCAAAGAAATTGGTGAGTCTCTAAGGTGCCACAAGTCCTCCTGTTCTTTTTGCGAACACAGACTAACACGGCTGCTGCTCTGAAAACAGCCACAGAGGTGTAGGTGAATACCTACATACACAGTGAGAAGGCAATTATATAAGAAAAGAAATCTAGCTGCCTTTGCAGGGTGGCCTGTTAGGGGGAACACCACTATTTACTTCTCTCCATTCTGAAAACAGACCATTTATTCTTACCCTTTGTTTCCTACCTTTTAACCAGTTTCTGACTGATTCAAGAAGGCCAACAGCATATTGGGCAGTATTAGTAGGAGCATTGCCAGCCGATCGAGGGACGTGATTATTCCCCTCTGTTTGGCACTGGTGAAGCCACAACTGGAGTACTGTGTCCAGTTTGGGGCCCCCCACTAGAGAAAGGATGTGGACAAATTGGAGAGAGTCCAGTGGAAGGCAACGAAAATGATCAGGGGGCTGGGGAACATGACTTACGAGGAGAGGCTGAGGGAACTGGGGTTATTTAGTCTGCAGAAGAGAAGAGTGAGGGGGGGTGTTGAAAGCAGCCTTCAATTACCTGAAAGGGGGTTCCAAAGAGGATGGATCTAGACTGTTCTCAGTGGTGGCAGATGACAGAACAAGGAGCAATGGTCTCAAGTTGCAGTGGGGGAGGTCTAGGTTGGATATTAGGAAACACGATTTCACTAGGAGGGTGGTGAAGCACTGGAATGGGTTACCTAGGGAGGTGGTGGAATCTCCATCCTCAGAGGTTTTTAAGGCCCGGCTTGACAGAGCCCTGGCTGGGATGATTTAGTTGGTGTTGGTCCTGCTTTGAGCAGGGGGTTGGACTTGATCAGCGGTTTTCAAACTGCGGGTCGCGACCCAGGACTGGGTACAGTCAGGCACTGGGTTGCGGTGGCTCTGGTCAGCACCGCCGACCAGGCCGTTAAAAGTCCCATCGACGGTGCTGCCCGGCTAAGGCAGCTAGTGCCTACCTGTTCTGACACCGCGCTGTACCCCAGAAGTGGCCAGCAGCAGGTCTGGCTCCTAGGTGGGGAGGAACATGTGGCTCCACACGGTGCCCCTCCCCAAGCACCGGCTTCGCTGTGGGGGGGCGATGCCTGCAGGCGAGAGCTGGGCAGAGCCACTTCCGCACCTCCACCTGGGAGCCAGGCTGCTGCTGGCTGCTTCTGGGGCGCAGCCGGTCCACGGTGCCAGGACAGGCAGGAAGCCTTCCTTAGCACCCCCGCTGCACCGCTGACCAGGAGCCGCCTGAGGTAACCCCGTGCCCCAACTCTGCATCCCAACCCCGTGTCCCAATCCCCTGCCCCTGCCCTGAGCCCCCACCCAAACCCAGAGCCCCTTCCTGCACCCCAAACCCCTCATCCCTGGCTCTACCCCAGAGCCTGCACCCCCAGCCCAGAGCCCTGACGCCCTCCCCACCCCAACCCCCTGCCCCAGCCCTGAGCCCCCCCAAACCCAGAGCCCCCTCCTGCATCCCAAACTCCTCATCTCTGTCCCCACCCCAGAGCCTGTACCCCCAGCCCAGAGCCAGGCCCTCCTCCCACACCCTAGCCCCCTGCCCCAGCCCAGAGCCCCTCCCACACCCTGAACCACTCATTCCCAGCCCCCCCTGCAGCCCTCACCCCAACCCTCTGCCCCAGCCCTGAGGCCCTCCCACATCCCAAACCCCTCATCCCCAGCTCCCTTGGGTCATGAGCATCAACAATTTTCTTCAACTGGGTCACCAGAAAAAGAGTTTGAAAACCACTGGACTAGATGACCTCCTGAAGTCTCTTCCAATCCTAATCTTCTATGATTCTATGAAAGAACCTTCCTTCTTGGCCCATGACTACTTACTTTGCTTAAGAGCCTTTGGTGAGGGACCTTGTTAAAGACTTTCTGAAAATCTAACTACACTGTATCCACTGGATCACCCTTGTACACGTTTGTTGGCACCTCAAAGATTCCCCAACAAATCCTGTTCATCTCTGTGCCTGATAATTCTGTTGTTTACTATAGTTTCAACTAGTTTTCCCGATACCGAAGTCAGGCTTACTGGCCTGTAATTTCCGGGGTCACCTCTGGAGCCTTTTTTAAAAATTGGCATCCCATTAGCTATCCTCCCGTCATCTGGTATGGAAGCTGATTTAAATGATGGGTTACATACCAGAGTTAGTAGTTCTGCAATTTCACATTTGAGTTCCTTCAGAACTCTTGGGTGAATCCCATCTGGTCCTGGTGACTTATTTGTGTTTAGTTTATCAATTTGTTCCAAAACCTCCTCTAATGACACCTCAATCTGGGACCGTTCCTCAGCTTTGTCACCTAAAAAGAATGGCTCAGGTTTGGGAATCTCCCTCACATCCTCAACCACGAAGACCAATGCAAACAATTCATTTAGTTTTTCTGCAGTCTCCTTATCGTCCTTGGGTGCTCCTTTAGCATCTCGATCATCCAGTGGCCCCACTGATTGTTTGGCAGGCTTCCTGCTTCTGATGTACTTAACATGTTTTTTTTTTTTTTGCTGTTACTTTTTGAGTCTTTGGCTAGTTGCTCTTCAAATTCTTTTTTGGCCTTCTTAATTATATTTTTACCTTTCACTTGCCAGAGTTTATGCTCCTTTGTATTTTCCTCTGTAGGATTTAACTTCTAATTCTTAAAGGATGCCTTTTTGCCCCTAACTGCTTCTTTTACTTTGTTGTTTAGCTATGATGGCAGTTTTTTGGTCCTTTTACTATGTTTTTTAATTTGGGGTATATTTAATTTGAGCCTCTATTATGGTGTTTTTAAAAAGTTTCCATTCAGCTTACAGGGATTTCACTTTCTGCTCAAGAAACTCCCTGAAAAAGCACAAGAACAAATCTGCACAGACACACCCCTAGAACCCCGACCAGGGGTATTCTATCTGCTTCCCAAGATCCATAAACCTGGAAATCCTGGACGTCCCATCATCTCAGGCATTGGCACCCTGACAGCAGGATTGTCTGGCTATGTAGACTCCCTCCTCAGGCCCTAAGCTACCAGCACTCCCAGCTATCTTCGAGACACCACTGACTTCCTGAGGAAACTACAATCCATCGGTGATCTTCCTGAAAACACCATCCTGGCCACTGTGGATGTAGAAGCCCTCTACACCAACATTCCACACAAAGATGGACTACAAGCCATCAGGAACACTATCCCCGATAATGTCACGGCAAACCTGGTGGCTGAACTTTGTGACTGTGTCCTCACCCATAACTATTTCACATTTGGGGACAATGTATACCTTCAAATCAGCGGCACTGCTATGGTTACCCGCATGGCCCCACAGTGTGCCAATATTTTTATGGCTGACTTAGAACAACGCTTCCTCAGCTCTCGTCCCCTAACGCCCCTACTCTACTTGCACTATATTGATGACATTTTCATCATCTGGACCCATGGAAAAGAAACCCTTGAGGAATTCCACCATGATTTCAACAATTTCCATCCCACCCTCAACCTCAGCCTGGTCCAGTCCACACAAGAGATCCACTTCCTGGATACTACAGTGCTAATAAACGATGGTCACATAAACACCACCCTATACCGGAAACCTACTGACTGCTATTCCTACCTACATGCCTCCAGCTTTCATCCAGACCACACCACACAATCCATTGTCTAAAGCCAAGCTCTACAGTACAACCGCATTTGCTCCAACCCCTCAGACAGAGACAAACACCTACAAGATCTCTATCAAGCATTCTTACAACTACAATACCCACCTGCTGAAGTGAAGAAACAGATTGACAGAGCCAGAAGAGTACCCAGAAGTCACCTACTCCAGGACAGGCCCAACTAAGAAAGTAACAGAACACCAGTAGCTGTCACCTTCAGCCCCCAATGAAAACCTCTCCAACGCATCATCAAGGATCTACAACCTATCCTGAAGGACGACCCATCACTCTCAAAGATCTTGGGAGACAGGTCAGTCCTCGCTTACAGACAACCTGTAGCAAATACTCACCAGCAACCACACACATCACACAACAAAAACACTAACCCAGGAACCTATCCTTGCCACAAAGCCCATTGCCAACTCTGTCCACATATCTATTCAGGGGACACCATCATAGGGCCTAATCACATCAGCCACATTATCAGAGGTTCATTCACCTGCACATCTGCCATCATGTGCCAGCAATGCCCCTCTGCCATGTACACTGGCCAAACCGGACAGTCTCTACGCAAAAGAATAAATGGACACAAATCAGATGTCAAGAAGTATAACATTCAAAAACCAGTCGGAGAAGACTTCAACCTTCCTAGACACTCAATTACAGACCTAAAAGTCGCAATTCTTCAACAAAAAAACCCTTCAAAAACAGACTCCAATGGGAAACAGCAGAACTGGAATTAATCTGCAAACTGGACACCATTAAATTAGTCTTGAATAAAGACTGGGACTGGATGGGTCATTACACTAACTAAAAACTATTTCCTCATGCTAATTTTCCCCCTACTGTTACTCACACCTTCTTGGCAACTGTTTGAAATGGGCCATCCTGATTATCACTACAGAAGTTTTTTTTCTCCTGCTGATAATAGCCCACCTTAATCGAGTGGTCTCGTTAAGAGTTGGTATGGCAACCCCATTTGTTCATGTTCTCTGTATATATATATCTTCCTACTGTATTTTCCACCGCATGCATCTGATGAAGTGGGCTTTAGCCCATGAAAGCTGATGCTCAAATAAATTTGTTAGTCTCTAAGGTGCCACAAGTCCTCCTCGTACTTTTCGGACTGTACCTTTTAATTTCTGTTTAACTAGCTTCCCCACTTTTGTGTAGTTCCCCTTTCTGAAATTAAAAGCTACTTTGGTGGGCTTCTTTGGTGCCTCCCCCTCCAGGATGTTAAATTTAATTATATCATGGTCGCTATTATCAAACAGTTCAGTTATATTCACCTTGTGAACCAGATCCTGTGCTCCCCTTAGGACTAAATCAAGAATTGCCTCGCCCTTTGTGGGTTCCAGGACTAGCTACTCCAAGAAGCCGCCATTTATGCTGTCAAGAAACTTTATCTCTGCATCCCGTCCTGACGTGAGATGTATCCAGTTAATATGGGGATAGTTGAAATCCCCCATTACTATTGAGTTTTCTATTTTTATAGCCTCTCTAATCTCCCTGAGCATTTCACAGTAACCATTACCATCTGGTCAGGCAGTCGGCAGTATATCCTACCGCGATATTCTTATTATTCAAGCACTAAATTTCTATCCATGGAGATTCTATGGTACAGTTTGGTTCATTTAAAATTTTTACTACATTTGACTATGTTTTCTTTCCCATACAGTGCTACTCCCCCACCCTCACGACTTGCTCTGTCCTTCCAGTGTTACCATGTCCCATGGATTATCATCATTCCACCAAGTTTCTGTGATGCCGGTTATATCCATATCCTCATTTAATACCAGGTACTTAAGTTCTCCCATCTTAATATTTAGACTTCTAGCATTTGTACATAAGCACTTATAAAATGTGTCACCTTTTAGCTGTCTACCAACACCCCCCACCCCCCATTTGCTTAGCATAGGATTTAGCCAAACACAAACTAAACATGATTTTGCATGTACAGTATTTGTGCCACATACCATGGTTACTTTCCAGCGTGGCTGCATCACATCATCCAGCCCGTGGGGAGAGCTCTAAGCAGGCAGCATGTGCCAAGGAGGGAAGGGGACAGAATACAGGGAGGGCTCCGAAAGGACTGTACCGCTCCCTTGTTCTCTGCCCAGCCCAACAGGGGTTTCGGCTGTGCCAGGACAGGCCGTCCCTCCTCCCCTTGATGAGTGTTAATTGAGACCCAGGGCCCACCTAGACCCCTCCTCCATGCAGGCTCCCACCTCTCTGGTCACAGGCCACCTGCAGCAGGTGCTGCTGGGCAACCCGTACCACAAACCAGCTGTTCTGGTGCTGGGCACAAGGCTCTGCTCCAGGGGGCAGGGGGAGGGAGGGCACTGCAGGGCTCCCCCTTGATCCGTCCACGCCGAATGGGCTCCAGTTGCAAGATCCATGACCCCCGCGCCCTGCAGCTCCCTTCCCCAGAAGCTCCCTTCGGATCTCAGGCCCACGTTCTCCAAGACATTTAGGCACCACCACCCTGTGGGAGTTTGGCATCTAAAAACCTTGGAGGACCAGTGCCTGAGAGACAGCCTAGCCCTTCTCCCTCTCCAGTGTCATCTCTGGGAATAGGGATGCCCTGGGAATAGGGATGCCTCTGGGAATAGGGATCCCCCAGAGATGCCCTGTTTTCCTCCTCCCCTCACTGCACCTGGGCAGGGTCCGGTTCAGCCACTCGTGGGCCCTGGGCATGACACAAGGACTCCAGGGCCTCTGCTTCCCTCTTAAAGTGGTGGTGGCAAGGGGGCCCACCCCTTCCCAGAGAGCCGCCCTTTCCCCCAGGAGCATCAGGGACAACAGCTGGGGTTCATTCCCCCTGCCCCGCTCACCCTCAGGGGAACAGGAGCAGAGGTAGCAGGGTGCCTGCCCGGGACTTACCCCAACAGTCAGGGGTGTAAGTGTTCGGGTGAGTGCCCCAGGCCCACTGTGCTGCCTGCAGGCTCAATTGCTGGGCTGAACAGTGGGTCTTGGGGTTAACCCTTTGCCCCTTGTGAGGTATAGGGCAATTTCCCCCTCTCAGAGCTATTGGTGCAGGCTCTCAGCAGACTCAGGCAGATGCAGTTGCTGCATTGGTTACCCTTAGGTCATATTTTCAAGCTTTCCTTTGCACCCATGGTTCACGTGACTCCAGGAGCCGGCACCCTTGTTGCAGGCTTGTAATGCCTCGGCCTTAATCCACCATACATCTGTGCTTTCCCCCATCTTTCTGCCAGCAGCAACACCTGTGCCACCCAGCTGTCATCTGTAGGATTGACCGGGGGGGCAGCGGGGGCGGTGGGATCACTGACTGGAGCAAAGCAGATAATCCTAATGCACAAGAAGGAGAATCCAGCAAACCCCATCCCTCCTCCCTGGGCCCAGCCCAGCTGCCCAGCACAGATGTAGATCAGAATTGGAGTCACTGTCCCTCCCCTTCCCACTCCTACACACATGGTCTGACTCCCACTGGGGCAGAAAGACCAGCAACCCAGTGGATCTGGCCCACCTGAGCCTGGAATCACTAGTGGCAAAGAATCAGCATAGCACCTCAGTCTGCGCCATACCCCCCGGGCAGCCCCAGGCATAGGGGGCACGGCTGCGGGAATGGGGGCATGGGCTGAGTGGCTCTGTGCTCCGGCTAAGCCCAGCGGCTGGAAGTGGGGAATCAGGGAGCTGCAGACCTGCTACAAGCCCCCTTGGCTCCCTCTTGCTCACTGAACACGGCTCAAATTAGGCCCCCTCTTATGGCCCTTTACACCCAGGGGAGACACATGATTCTGTGAGGGGAGGCTGGGGTAGATGACATGGGGGGAACCAGACCCTTTCCCCCCACACACAGCAGCCTGGCCCTCTGCCGGGGGCCCGAGAGGGTCAGGTTCATTCTTGTGCACTCCCTGCTCCCTGCACGGGGGGCAAACCCCTTGCTCCAGGAGATTGCGCTGCTGGCCCTCCTCGGCCAGCTGGACAAGCTAAGTGGGAGGCTCCCCATGCCGGGTCCCGGGCCGACGGGCTGGGTAGTCAGGAGAAGCGGTAACGAGGAGGCCAATCGCGAGGCCCTAGGGAGACATCTGTTCATTATGGGCACAAACCCTGGAGGCAGCTTCCCTCCCACTTTGCGTCAGAGGGGAAATGCTGCACAGGGGGCCCGATCCTGATCCCGGTGAGCTCAGTGGCAGCTCCCACCCCCTTGGAATGGGATCAGGGCCGTGGGGAGCAAACCAGCTCTTCCTGAATGGTTCAGGGTTTCAAGAGCAGGAAACCCTCTCCCAGTCCGAGGTCTGGGGCTCTCTGCACGAGGCTGCGGCTGGGTGGCTGCGGTGTCTTTGTGGCAGCGAATGGTGCTGAGCCAGGCATGGCCCGTGGGGCTGGGAGAGAAGGGGCATGCTGAGAAGGCATCAGGGCTCAGCAGAGCTAAACCCAGCCCCGTCCTCCCACCCCTCTGCCCCCGAACCCTGGGCTGGGGCTTTCAGTCATTCCAAGGAGGGCTGTAGAAGGGACGGGCCAGTTCCGGGCCTTACCGGCCTCGAGGGCACAGAGAGATGCCTCCCCTGGGTAACTCGAATACATCTCCCAGCCCCCCCGGCACTTGGCTTAGACTCATATCCTACAGTACCACTAAGGAGGGACCAGAGGAAGAAAACGGGGCCACTCAAGGGAGAGGCGGGGGCCAAGTGGGGTTGACCAGGGCTGTGTGTGAGCAAGGGGGAGAGCCCAAAGCAGAGGTGGGGAGAAAACATAGGGCTAACGCCCAGTCGTTTGACATAGGATAAAGTACCAATGAATGCATGCCTGTTACCTTCACATTGTCCAGCACCACGAGCGGCCCGTTGACACCGCACACGGTCCAGTACGCTGCAGAGCAAAGAGCACGGCATTAGAAACGGACTCAGAACAGGGCTGGTTCCCAGGATCCGATAAGACAGGGACAGCCCCAGGAACATCAGTGCAGCATCCACTCTATCGAAGGGTCAAAGCTGCAAATCTTAGGAACTGCCAGAGTAGATTGAACCTTGGGTCACTGGTCCAGTCTCCTGCCGCTGCCAGTCACCAGAAGCAGGGTGTAAGAACCCCACAGCAGGCAGAAGTGGGATAATCTGCCCCCTGTTAAGGTCTCAGCCTACTTCCTATGAATAGTATTTACACTGTGGTAGTGCCCAGCAGCCCCAGTCATGGGCTGGGACCGCACTGTGCTGGGTGCTGTACAAACACAGAAGAAAAAGACAGTCTCTGCCCCCCCAAAGAGCTGACAATGTAAATTAGAGATTAGTTCAAACCCTTAAACACAAGGGTTTATATCCCTTCCAAAATCTGTGTGAGTGTTAACTATGAAACAATTCTGGCTAGTCTAGTTGTCTAGCTTCTAAGTCCTTAACTGCATCTGGTGGCAATGTGTTCCACGGGCAATTTATACACGGTGTGAAAAAAATATTCCCTTTCATCAATTTTGAATCTACCATCTTTCAATTTCACTGAATGCCTCCTGGTCCTTGTGGTATGCGAATAAAAGCCCTTGATCGGTCTTCTCTAGCCGGTTGATACTGTCTGGGAAACAGCTGGGAGGGGAAGCAGGGGTCTCTGCAGCCTTAGAGCCGGCCAAAGGGGCCTCTTGTAGTCACTGCCTCTGGCATTCCCATCCCCAAGACGAGGTGGGGGGGACTTTTTAGCATTGCATGGGCCGAAGGGTCTGAGCCAGAGTCCTGACTGCAGCGAGGCGGCTGCCGGTCTTCTCTCTGAACCACAGCGGGAGGGGCAGACGTACCACCTGAAACATTTCTCGGGGGACACCCCCCACCTTGAGATGTTATTGAAGTTTAAGTAAGAGGGGAGCCATTCTCTTATTTAATTGTCTGACTGTGTAACCCCACAACTGGCTTCACGGCTAAATCCTAAAGACAGGATCAGGGTCTAGGACCTGGAATTATGTTCCTGTACGCGGCCCACGGAGGTGCCCCGAACCCAGCCCCCTGTGAAAAGGCTGGTGCATGACATGTGTAGGCACCTGACATACGTGTGTGGGTGACAGAGAGCGAGCACAAACTGCACTCTACTGGATAGAGTGAGAACGGGCCAGCTGTGTGTCATAGGCTCTGTACTGCCTGCGGAGGTTCTCCTTGAGCTCAAGCATGCAGGGGCCATGCTTTTGGAGCAGGGAGATTTATCCCCGTGGCTGTGGTGTGCGGTTTAGCGATACCTGGGACGTTGCTAGGTGAGCAGGGATTTGTTCTGGGAGGAGAGATGGCTGCTTTCCTGTTAAAATCCCCACGCTGGGTCTGTTGTTGTATTAATTAGACTCTGCACCCCTTTCCCCCGGTGAACGAAAGCTAGCGCCAGAGAGCTCCTTCGGCAAAGAACCGCAGGGTGTGCCCATCCCCTTCCCTAGCTTCACGCGCACAGCCACCAGACCCAGAAATTCCTCCAGCAACGAGAGCCGCATTTGCACTGATCTCTTCCTGAATGCGCTCTCTCCCCTGCCCCCAGCCCGCGCCTTGCAGCGTCAAGTCCATTAGCCCTGACATGTATCGCCACCGTTTCTGTAAAGGTCACGACCTGCCCAGTAGGCCTTGCACATCTGGGAGCCCCGGGCCCAGGCTGCCCCCGCGGCGAAGGGGGGATGGGATCCCCTACCTTGCTATTTGCCAGATTTCAGACCCCTTCACCCAAAACCAACCCCGGCTGCAACCGAAAATCCAGGCATTGAACTCGCAAACGCTGCTGGAAGAGAAGCGAAGGCGAAACCTACCTCAGCCTCTCCCCCATGCCCAGGCCTGCCTGGAGTGTAATTAACGAGGGCGTACGGCCCCGCCCCCCCAGCCAGCTGCAGGGCTGTGTCCCATGGCAGGGCTCTGGTGACATCATACACCGTGACAGTGGCGAGACTGGGCGACAAGTGAGTTTAGCACTTCAGAAATGTCACTGTGTTTTTGTCGGAAGCTGTGAAAAGCGGCTCTCACTCTCTCTCTCTCTCAAAAAGAAATGGCACCTTCTTACTCAGCTGCTCCCTGGGCTCCTCGATGTCAGAGCCGCTGGCGCTTTGGTGGCTCGTTCCTCCTGCTGGAGCTAACTCGGTGAAAGACAGAAGGAGCTGCACTTGTGCCTCACCAGCAGGATTGTGTACCCAGCAGTCTCGCCTGGGCAACCCCATGACGGCGAGTGGAGGTGCACAGGTGTGGGCAGGAAGGCAATGGGGCTGCACAGGATGGAGGGGCGGAATGTAGCCTGTGGAATCTTTATTCCTGGTGGCGACCTGGGAGATGGAATGACACCAGCTTGACTCTCAGATCCCAAGGAGCAGCTTGTGGGTCTGGCCGTTAGAAAGCCAAACATTATTTGTATTATCACGGTGCCTGGAGCCTTAGTCATGGCCCGGGACCCCACTGCACTAGGTGCTGTACAGACCCACAGCAAAAAGATGGTACCTGCTCCCAAGAGCTAACAGGCTAAGTATAAGACAAGAGACAACAGATGGATGCAGACAGATGGAGGGTTACATGTGAACAATGAGAATGCTGGTCAGCATGCTAGGGAAAGGTCTGGGCAGCCCAGCCAGGGGGAAGGTTGCAGGGCCAGCTGCTAGAAAAAAAATAAAATAAAATCCATCTTTCTACTTGTAAATGAAACACATATGATCTGGCTTCATTGGGACAATCAGCACTGAGCCCCGCACTGCCATTTATACAGAGCAGACCCACCATTTCAACCGAGCGTAGCACGGAGCCCAAGTGGGCATCTAAAAAAAGAGCCCAAAACCTAGCATAGCAGTTGAAATCTGGGCTTGGAGTTTGCAATGGGGGCCCATGTGGAGGTTGATAGACAGGCTGCAAGGAGGTCAGTGGTTCTCTGCAAGGCCTTTGCCCCAGTTTTGTTTCCCAGGGTTTATAGTCTCAGAGCTTCCCTGGGAATCTCAGGTTCTTTTGAGCCCAAAGCTCCGGATGCAGCTCAGCCCAAAGGACTGAGGAAATCTCAAGTCTCCCAAGGTTTTGGCTGGAGATGGCCCCAGACTGTCACCCCAGAGTTCTAGGAAAGTTAAGGTCCCGATCCTATCTTTGCAGCTGGCCTCTCTAATGCAATGGGCCAGGACAGATCCCCTGATCCAGACGCCCCTGGATTGGGAGGGAGGTTGGCTCTGAAGCTGAATTTTGTGCCCTGCTTCCCTCTGTAGTCTGGACATGAAGCAAGAAATCGGCCCCTGGTTCTAAGCCGGGCTACTTCAGCTTGTCAAAATCCTCATGGAATGAGGGGGGTTTCAGGCGGATATGGCTAGGTTGCCAGACATTTTCTTTGGCTCTTGTTGCTGATTTGCACTCCCAGGAGAGGAAGGGTGACCTTGCCATTAAGGTGCTAGCCGGGGACTCAGGAGATCTAGTTTCCATTTGTGTCTCTACCACAGACTTTCTGCCGTGACCTCGGGCAAGTCACTTGATCATGCTGTGCCTCAGTTTCCCCATCTGTAAAGTGGGAATAATAATCCTTCCTGTCTCCCACCTTGTCTGTTCAGGCTGCAAGAGCTTCAGGGCAAGGACTGTCTCTTGTACCTAGCATATTGGAGCCTCAAGGTGCTAAAGTAACGTTCCCACAGAGTGGTGCTCTCCCTTTCTCTCTACCACTGCCCTCACTTCCCCTGGTGTACATCTGCTGATGCCAGTGGAGGGACAGCCAGGCGTAAAGCTGGGGTGAGAGGCGTGTCAAACCCCAGGGTGCTTTCTAGCCCCGTCCTGAGCAGCAAGCAATGGCAAGGTGATGGAAAAACCTGCCCCTGAGCGATCTACACCAAGCCCCACTGGGCTCTTCTGTGCCTGCCATGTAATGGTCTCGAGGAGCCTTACAAACATTCCTTGAACCTTACAACACCTCCCTGCATCAGTGTGCACACACACACTCTACCCTTCGGTTGCAGGCCAGCACGAATCCAGAGGCTGTCAGGGTTTTGGCTACCTGACACGGGCTATCTATTTAGACCTGGGCCCTGCATGATTGCTGAGCTGGTGCTGCCTTGTAGCAGACCATGGACTCAGCGGTGCGGCGCCTCCTGCTGGTTTTAGGAATTAGCTCAACTCCAGAGCATCCTCTGCTGGCTTGCCTGCCTCAGGCTCCCTGTCCCTCCGGGACCCCGGTGCCCCTTTACCCTAGGGGCTCTGCTCCCACAGCAGTCCCCACACTCTGGGTCTCCCCTCCCAGGGGAACCCCCAACCGTCTATGCTAACCTCACCTCAGTGGCTACTGCCAGTCATCATCTAGCCCTGCTCACTGGGGCAGACTGCAGTCTGTAATGGCCGCTCATCATGGGCAAGGGGTTAGGACCTGCTGCCTTTGCCTATTCCCAGGCTGCTCCTCTGCAGCCCCAGTACCTCTGGAGGCCTTCAACAAGGCCTCAGCCTGGGGTTTTACCAGGCTGGAGCTCCCCAGCTCCCTTCATCCTTCCCCAGCACTGCACTGCACTGCTGCGCTGCGCTGCACTGCACTGCACTGCACTGCTCTGCTCTGCTTCCGGTACCTTGCTCCCAGGCAGCCAGGCCCTTCCCACTCCAGGGCTAGGGTAAGACTCCTTCAGCTCCTGGCCCCCAGCCCTCTTATCAGGGCCAGCCGGGCCCTGACTGAGCTGGCCACTCCTGTAGCCAGCTACTCCCTCAGCTGCTCTCACTCCTTATCCCAGCCACAGCCCTCTCCCGGGCTGCTTTAACCCTTGTTCTACTGGAGTGCCCCACTACACCCTCCATACCCGGAAGCATGTTCTCGCTGGCAGGGAGAGCGCACACTTTGACCTTAGCCTGCTTCCAAGCTGGGGCTTGACGTCTCCTGCTTCTGAAAACTGCATCATTCAAGGTGGTTACCTGGGCAGGTGGCGTCGCTGGCAGCCCTGCAGGTGGCAGCCAAACCAGTGTCCAGCATGGCAGGAATATTGGCTTGCCTTTAAATAGCTTGCGAGCCCTCTACTGGCTCTCACTGGGTTCCACATTTTAGAAAGCAGCCAGAGATGCAGAGTGTCTATGTAGCTAGGCCTTCTCCATTGTGTAAGTCCAGCAAACATGGCTATTTGGACCCCACCATGGCTGCATTACTGGTAGTGCTCTGTAAAGAGCAAAAGACACAACATTTGTCTTGTGAATGGCACACCTCATGCGTGGGGACATAAACCGATCCTCAGCTGGGGTCCGGAGACAAGGGCCCCATCCAAACCCCGTCTAGGCCAACGGGAGTCTTTCCAATGGCTCCAGGGGGGATTGGACCAGGCCTTCATTTCCTATTGCACAGGAGGGGTTATGCCTTCCTCTCAAGCGTTCGCTCCAGGCATTCTCAGGGACAGACCAGCTGACCAGATGGAGGGTTTGGCCATTCTGGTAACACCTCTTTTAAAACGTATGCTTGCTCTGGCAGCTCTGCTCCAGGCCCCTGACCTGGGCTCATGCCCCAACATTTATCGTCTCCACGGCAAGCAGGATACCCATGTAAGTACGCGCAGGACTCAGACCTTTCCTCCAGCCCATCCCTCCCACGCAACTGTCTGAGCGGCCACTTTCCCTTTCAAGTCTAGTCCCGCCAGATCTCAAACCCAGACCGATCAGTCCCACGCTGTTTTCTGTCCATCGCCATCACTGGCTCCGTCCTCTCACGCCCCTTTGGGTGACTCTACTTGGGAACAAGCTGAGGTCTAGGCGACACGACCCTGCTTCCATGTGTTACCTTCAAGATGTGGTTCATGTTGGGTGATATTATGACCACTTGACCTTTGAGCCACTTGGATGTATCCTAGAGGTTCCTGGCCCTCTTCCCAGAAGGAAATCCAGGGCAGCGGCTGAGCAGAACTTGGCTTGGCATCAGTGTCTGGTTTTTATTTTTTTTGCTATGTTACTATTTGGCATCAAATGAGGGAAGGATCCTGAAGTGCCTGGCTGGCAGAGCTGGGATCCTGCCATGCTCTTCCCAACATCTGAGCAGTGACAGTATTGTGTTTTCTGCTCTTAAGTTTTCTGTACAGGTGGTTTGACTTTTTCAGGTGTGCAAAGGCATGTTTCCTAACCACCCTCCTGTTTATCCCTGTCTATCCCCTATCAGTTCCTCCATCCCCATACAAATCCATCTAGATAAGAACATCAGAACGGCCAGACTGGGTCAGAGCAATGGCCAATCTAGCCCAGTATCCTGTCTTCCAACTGTGGCCAATGCCGGGGCTTTGGAAGGAATGAAGAGAACAAGGCAATTATCAAGTGATCTATGCCCTGTTATCCAGTCCCAGCATCTGGCAGTCAGAGGCTTAGGGACACGAGAGCATGGGTTGCATATTTTTATACTATTCCTATGCTCACCACAGTGTCATAACACCTTATGGTACTTTGCTCCTTCTAGTCAAGGATCTCAAAGCACTGTCTTTCGTATTTCCCTTATTCCTGGCGTTTATTGGCTTCTCAGACTCTGCAAAGGAGTGAGGGATCTAATGGGGCGATGGAGACAGACCTGCCCTCTCAATCTTCATCCTGCCCCCGAGCCTTTGATGCTCGTTGACAATGGAGATCTGCTCTGCTGCTGCCTCTCATGGGCCGGTTCTGTGCTTAAATTCGCTCTCCACAGCACTTCCGTGTCATGGCCACAGGAGCCTTAGTGACGCACAGATGGACAGATGGGGCTGCCAGTCCCACTCGTGGGCCCCTTTTATCAACAAGGGATTCATTTTGATGAGCAGCAAAAGCTGACGCTGAATGGAAACGAAAGTGGGGCTCAAGGTAGGGAGACCGCCGAGTTCGCACAGGACAGCAGGCTCACAGTGTCCCCTTCGCAGAAAGGATCAGCAGGTTTGTAATGACTACAAGAACTCAGCATCTTGATTTGACACCTCCTCCTACAGAAAACATCTCCAGCAGCTAGCAGCACAGAGGGGCATTATCTCAGGACTGACTGAGTGAAGGGTTGCGGGGCTAGATGGACCATTGGCCTGACTCAGTTGGGCCATGCTTATGTTCTTACATGATTTTGTGTCAGAGACAAGGTGGGTGATGGAATATCTTCTGTCGGCCCCAAAAAAGGTACACAGAGCTCTGCTTCAGGCTTATGCCAACAGAAGTTTCTGCCTGGTTTCTGTCATATCCTGGGACCAACACGGCTACAACAACACTGCAAAACGCTACGGAAGATTTCTTGCAGCATTTAGGTTTTTCCTGGGGTGGGGACAAATCTCCCCTCCAAGTACTGACCTGGTTAGATTCCACTCCGCTGGGGAATCTGACACAGTCCCAGCATAACGTACAATGTCATCCAGTTTATAAAGATGTTTTAAAAAACACATGAATAATTGTTAATGCTTTTTGTCTTCCAAGCACTCTGTGAACTGACTGATCCTCGCAACACCTCTGTGGGGTAGTTAAATACCACAGTCCGCATGACAGGTTCTCTGCCTTGCCCATGATCACGGAAGGCATTAGAGGCAAAGCCAGGAGCAGAACACAGGGACTTCGCTTCTGTCAGCTATGAGTACGTGCAATTTCCCCTGAAGTCCATGGGAATCGTGCTCCAGATAAAGCAGTTCCAGGTCTGACTTTACACTATAGAGGCACCTAGAAACTACATCTGCACCGTAAGAGACAGTCCGTGCCCTTTGGTGTTTGCAGTCTAAATAACCAAGACAAAGGGATTAGATTTAGCTGCAATTGGGGGATGGAGACCTCTGACAATGAGAGATTTATTGACTTGCCCCAGGTCACACGCATGTTTGTGGAAGAATTAGCTAGCAAACCTGATCTTCTGAGTACATAGCTAGCACCTTCGGCCAATCTCCCTGGACTCCCCTTTCTTGCTACCCCATCTCTGTTCTCACATAGCCAGTGGTGTCTTTGCTGCCTCCCCGCTCGCTGTCGATAGCTCCAGCCCACACTCCCGCATACCCTCTTTGAGAGAGATGCTCATATTCCCTTAATTCCTTCCATTTTTACAATTAGCCGTCTCTCTGTTACTCAATTACCTCACAAGTCTGCCCAGCAAACCGGCCTCCCATTCTGCAGCCTGGGGGGGTTTGGGTGTTGCGGGGGCTGCTTCCCCCAGTCACTGGTCTCCCCTCCTTTGTCTCTTTTATTCCCAAAGTGACTATTCTTCCTATTATTTCACTCCCCACTTTTTTACAAATATCCTTTGCTGCTCTGGCCGCTTCCCTTCCCCAGGGAGGTTTTGTTGGGGCCTTTTCTTCTCTCCTTGCCTTTCCTAGCCCAGCCCGTTGTTTAGAAACCACCCACATGATACAGTAGTCGATGGAGCAGCCGGCCGGTTCAGTCCCTTCCTGTCTGTAAAAGCAGCCCCGGCTCCTAGCCATCTGGCGCAAACTGGCCGCCGTGACCCCATTCAGGAAACTCATTGGCTCCCGGGCAGCCGCAGGACTGGGCATCTCCTTCTAGCAGCGGTGTACGAGGGCTTGGGAAGAGGCCACTCCAACAGCAGCTACTCTCCCATTGGGGCACAAGGACACTCTGCCCATGGCTGGCAGCAGCATTCCCTTTCCAATCCTACAGCTTGAGATCATCAGGCCATTATATACCAGTTCCCACTTCCTATTCCTCATACGTGCTTCCTGGCTGGCTCCCTAGCTGCCCAGCCAGCTTCTCCATATGCATGTTCCATTGCCCCAAGCTTTGCTTTGGTTCCCCTTGCATCTTTGGTCTCTTCTGCCTGTGGACCTACCTGGCCCCCATCGCTGGTGTGCACAAATATAGCTTCCCACCTTCACCGTGGCTCAGGACATCATGAGAACAGCAGGCCTGTTTTCAAGTCCCTTCACTGGCTCCCAGTCAGCACCTGATGCCAGCTGAAGCCTTTTGTCTTAATCTTCAATGCAATTCATGGATCAAGCCCCAGCTAGAGCAAAGACCAAATTTCAGTCTGTGCAGCCCCACGACAGCCCAGGATGGAGCTTGTGAGAGCAGGGGGCAAAGCGCTTTCTGTCGAGGGACTCCAGCTCCGGGACCATTGTCTGGAGGAGATCAGGCAAATTGCCACCTTTAGGAAATGCTGCAAAACCTTCCTCTTTGGAAAGACTTCTGCTCCGTAAGAATGACACTCCCAACGCTGACACCCCTTCAGCCCAATAAACCCCGCCAGCCATCCAACACATCCCAAAGGAAAGTAATGTCTTAAAGCAAAATCAGCAGCCCCTCCATTCCACGCAGGGTGATGGCCCTGAAAAGAGAGAAGAGCCCGAGATTCCATGAAATACGCTAGGGATGTTGCTACTGTTGTGGATTTTACGTGCAAGATGCTCAGACAGAATGGGAATGGATGCCAGGATAAAACCCTTAGATAGACCTGGATCTTGAGGAGGGATGGGAAGGAGAAATGGTTTAAAGGATCAGTTCAGAGGGGGCGTTCCAGGCGTATGTGCCGTGTGGATGAAAGCACATGAAAATGTCGGTGGAAGAGGCAGACAAACAGCCGATGCAGGATGGTGGGAGGGGACAGGATAATCAGCTGGACAAGCGAATAAGCAGAGGGGGTAAGTGTGTCTTAGGGTGTGTCTACCTAGCAGCTAGGACGGTGCTGCCCAGTGCAGGTAGCCAGTGCCCAGGTACAAACCCACTTGACCCTCGGGGTACATAGTTGGCTGGCTAGTCTGAGCCGTTGCTGTGGCCAGACTTCTATTTGTAATGCACTAGCTCATGTTCCCAGCTGCTGTGTAGCCGTACCCATAGAAATAAGGACAAAAGGCTTGGACATAGAGTTAGTCAAAAAGTGTATTTTCAAGAAACACCAAAATTGTTCTTTTTCTTCTAAAGTTTGTTGGTAAATTTTTCCGATTTTCACCAAAAAGCCAACTACAAACTTTGTTCGGTTTGCAGAGGTTGAAAACAAAAACAAATTGCCGAGCGACGAAACGGTTTGAGCCTTTCAGCCACCAAAGTGATATTTTGATGAACAGATCCATTTGTGGGACATGTCCCAGTTAATCAAAACAACCATTTTTCGCAGCAAAAAGCTTTAATAAAAAATTATCAGCCAGCTTGGCGTCAACGCAGTGGCTTGTCTGAAATTACACTCGCTTGTGCTATGTAACCTGGTCCTTACTGTGCTGAATTCAAGCCTCTCTGAGCCATCGTTGCTTTTCTCTAGGTTATTCTCCGTTATGGTCTCTGATGAAAAGCAGATGAAGAAGGGATTCTCCTCTGCTTGGGCCTACTCTCTTTTATCCACCTGTTGCATAGTCTCAAAATTCTAGATTGCGAGCATTGTGCTTTTGTCTGTACTGTGCAAGGGGGCCCGGATCTGCGCGCAAATGGAGTGACCTTGTTGCAAAGAGGAAACAACAGCACCAGGCAAAAGGAAAAATGGACCTTGATCATGCCATGGTGAAAATCCATCGATGGGAGCAACAGTAAATGAGTGACAGGAAGAAGAGGGGAGGAAGAGAGAGAGAAGACAGAAAACACAGAAAGAGGAAGATGGAAATATATTTAAAGAGACTGAAACAGAATGAGTGATGAAAGGAAAGAGAGAGAGAGAGAGACCCTCTCCCCCACCGGAAAACACCAATTCAAATAATTAAGGGGTTGAACTGTTATGAAGAAAAGCCCGGCACTCCTCCGAGGAGCGGCTGGCTGGGTGGGCTGTGATTTTTATTGAGATGGGGGAGTGAGGGGAGAGGGGGAAAAGAAGCTGTTGGACGTGATTGCCAATTCCGCACAAGGAGGGGAGGGGAACAAATCAAAAAGAAAGTCTTTCAACCTGGCCTTTCCACACACCCATCCCCAAATTCACAGCTCCTGTCACATGTAATCTCCATTAGCCCTGACAATCATGCACTATTAACTCCCCTTGGGGCAGGAGGGGGGGGGAAGCCAAGTGAGGGGGGTGGGGGGCAAAGTAGCAGAGGAAATTGACCATGCTGACAAAGAGGACAACTGGCCCAACTACACCAAAGCACTAATTGTTTCCAATCATCCATCCTCTCCCCACTCCCGTCCTCGCCCCCCTTTCCCTGGCATCTCTAGGGTGGGTCCTCTTTTCAGTTGGGGGGCAGGGGAGGCTGTACAGGAGTTTAGGGCTCTGGTGCAAAGTGCTCATTTCTCTTCCAAGGGATGGGCCGAGTGGCTGGCTGCCAACAAATCTCAGCCTCCAGGCGCAGCTTGGGGCTGGTTGCCCGGGTCAGGAGGAAGTGTGGCTGCTCCCCAAAGGGACGGTGGAAACTGTTTAAGCCGGAAGATAAATGACAGAAGATTGAGGAATCGGGGTTCCAGCTGTTGGTGCGTGACTCTTGTGTGAGCCTGGGCATATGTAGAGAGCTGCCGTTCCCAGGCATCCATGCCAAAGGGAACCTGGTCATGGAAATGTCACAGGGAGCGAATCATACAGAGTCAAACCAAACAGCCATTTGGGAGTGGAACCAACAGCGCTGGTTTGGGAGGGTCCCTGGGCAAGCGTGCGCACAAATGGAAACTCCCTGCTCTGCCTCGGACTTGACCTGCAAGGACCCCTTTGAGGGTAGGGATGGGCCCATCTGGCTTTGCATGGATGCACACTGTGTCCCCCAAAGGGTCCCTCAGAATTTGGCCTACGTACCCCTTAAAAAAGCTTTAAAAAGCTCATGAGCCCTGATGAATCTGGCCGGGGGGAGAGTGGGGCTAGCGACTTACTTTCCTTTTTACACGAAAGCCGAGACTCTCACCTTATCACGTGACTCCAGCAGCTGGGGCTTTAGGAAAAACACCAAATATTGCACGATTCACACTAAAACCATAAGGACTGGCAAGAGGGATAACGGCCAAAAAAACCTGCCCACCCAATTTTCATAACTTTCCACGACACAGACAGATTTCTCATTTCCAACTATGCTCCCACTAGCTTTGTTACTGTGTCAGTATTTACTCTGCAGTACTCAGACGCAGGTGCCATGAGACGCAAGGAGCCAGAAGGGAGTGCACACACTGTTCAGGAGAGGGGTTGATCCAAGCTCGAATCCTGGCTCTGATGCGGATACGCAGGGCCCGAGTCTCATTTACACTAGGGCCTTGGTACATTTAAAGGGGAAGCACAGTGTGTGTCAGGGGCCCCATTTATTCTGCCAAAGCCGTGTAAAAAGGTCTCCGTGTCAACGGGAAGCAGGCCCAATATGGGCTTTTGGGCTCACTTGCCGAAGCTCTCCATTTTGCCACCTATAAAATAGGGACGATAAGGGATCTGCTTCGCTGGGCTGAGTAATGTTTGCAAACGTAAAGCATAGGACCAGTACCTGACGGTCACTGGGCTCCTCTATGAACAGCAGAAGTCACTCAAATAAGGCAGCAATGGTCATGGGAATAAATCTCAGACCTCCCTGCTCTGAAAACCCAGTTTCCTTCTACTTGAGCTACGAAGACAGCCGCCATTAGCAGTACGGGTCCCATGACAACCGTTTCCATCCTGCCGAGGGCAGCGGTGCGCATAGGCCCCAGCTGGCTCATCCCAGGGCTGACATTTCTTATTTCTCTTTCCTGGTGCTGGTGTTTAAGTAACATTTGAAAACCTTGAGAAGGTGACGGGAGTGGCTCGCAGCGGAAAAACCTGTGTCCTAAGGGAGGTTGCAAACCACATCGGCTGCTCTGACTGTGCATCCCTCGCACACCCAAGCTGCCCACCGCCCTGCAGTCTTCACCCAGCACTGTGGGCAAAGTTTCCATAAAGCTAGCACCTCAATCCACATGTAGGCACCAGACACTTGGGGTACGTCTACACTGCACAAAAACACCCGTGGCAGCGAGGCTCAGAGCCGGGTCAACTGACTCGGGCTCACGCTCTAGGGCTAAAAATAGCAGTGTAGACATTCCCGCTCAGGCTGTGAAACCTGGAGGCTATTTTTAGCCTTGTAACACAAGCCTGAGTCAGTTGATCCGTCCCCAAGACCTGCTGCGGGGATTTTTTTGCTGTGTAGACGTACCTCTGGGCTCTATCCCCAGTTTTGCCACTGACTGTCTGAGTGCCCTTGGGCAAGCCACTTCTGTCTCGCCGTGCCTCGGTTTCCCCCGCTGTGCACTGTGGAGAATGATACCGACCACCCTGTGTGAAGCACTGTGAATTCTATGGAGCAACAATGATACCCCAGTGCGGCCAACGCCTTAAATGCCAAAATGTAGCAGTTTTCAGCCCAGCAGCCAAATTCGGCAAGGAGCTGAGCACCCTTAGCGAACAGAGTTAAGGCCACTCAGTATCTCGCAGGATCAGACCCTCAAACCAGGGCCGTAAGGCTGGACAATCCATTGAGACACGTCTCCTGCTCCACAGCGGATATGTGCGCCGTGCCCACCCTCCCCTTTCCCGAGGCCCGCGCTTGCTGCAAACTTTTCCGACGCTCCCTCACTGACCAGCTTTCGCTCTTATGCAACCTGCCCATTGTGCGATGTGTCAGTTTGTGCAGCGCTGTCAAACACATTGGCCTATCCAAGCCGACCGGACCCTGTGAAAGGCCCAGCAGGGAGTCACACACTATGCCACTAATTAGGGCCTGCAGTGGAGGGTTCCCAGACACACCTGCACGGTCATGTGACGGAGGCCCCCTGAATGGCAGGCTCGCCCAAGCGTGAACCCAATGAGCTAGCCTGGAAAATATGCTGGACTCGTTGTCGTGTTTTCTGTCAGACAAAACAGACTTGGGCCCTCGGCCGGGGGTGGGGGAGAAGGACCCTATTCCGGTGAAATCGAGCTCTGGCGGCGCCCAGGGTGCCGGCTTTGACGGGCTCCATGGAAGAGACAACTTGGTGTCACCGGATCCTGCTTTAGAAACAGGTGTTTAATGAAACCTGGGAAACTCCCCCCCCCCCCCCCGCCCCCGGCCAAAATCAGCCCCCCTGAAAGACCACTTTTCCTGCCCAGGGTGTGACAATATTGCTCAACATGCGGGGTTAGTCAGCTGGGGATGTTCCAGGCAAAGCCGGCCTGGCCCAGGGCCTGCCTGAGGAGCAGGCCCGTCTTAGCCAGGGGCCTCGTTGATGGTGGCCAGCACTGGCTGCTTTGGAAAGAAGTCCTTAGATTGTGCTCTGTGGGACAGGAGAGTTTGTACAGCACCTAGCGTAACAGGCTCCCAGGCCCTGGACACTGTGGTTAGACAAATAATAAATAGCATTAGGAGGAGTGGAGGGCAAACAGCCTAACTAATGTTTAGATGGAGTTTGATAAGTTTATGAATGGGATGGTATGACGGGGTTGCCTGCGATAGCAGGGGTCTGGGTTTGAGGACCCAGGAAGGCTCTTCCAGTCCTATGTTCCTATGAAGTGCAAGAAACCTGCCTTTATATAGCATCCTGAAGGCCCCCACAGCCCTTTACAAACCAGAATCACTCCGCCTGCCTCTGAAATGCAGCCACTTCTGGGGACTGGAACACAGCAGCTGTTTAATAGCTCACAGCAGCACAACACAACAGTTTAGGACATGATGGGAATATGAATACAGTGTTCAGTATGACAGGGGTTATTTTAGGCCAGCAGGATGTATTTTCCCAAACTGGAATTTGGCCAGGACACTGGGATCCACCCTGCTGTCTTTGCAAAAGGATCTTCAGGCTACAAGTGGTGATGATCAAATGCAAGTACTCCACTTAGGAAGGAACAATCAATCGCACACATACAAACTGGGAAATGACTGCCTAGGAAGGAGTACTGAGGAAAGGGATCTGGGGGTCATAATGGATCACAAGCTAAATATGAGTCAACGGTGTAACGCTGTTGCAAAAAAAAGCGAACATCATTCTGGGATGAATTAACAGGA
Organism: Lepidochelys kempii; assembly: GCF_965140285.1. Taxonomy (NCBI): domain Eukaryota; kingdom Metazoa; phylum Chordata; order Testudines; family Cheloniidae; genus Lepidochelys; species Lepidochelys kempii. Next base: position 139,851,409 of record NC_136383.1, read on the forward strand.
GTGTTGTAAGCAAGACACAAGATGTAATTCTTCCGCTCTACTCCGCGCTGATTAGGCCTCAACTGGAGTACTGTGTCCCGTTCTGGGTACCACATTTCAGAAAAGATGTGGACAAATTGGAGAAAGTCCAGAGAAGAGCAACAAAAATGATTAAAGGTCTAGAAAACATGACTTAGGAGGGAAGATTGAAAAAACTGGGTTTGTTTAGTCTGGAGGAGAGAAGACTGAGAGGGGACATGATAACAGTTTTCAAGTACATACAAATTTGTTACAAGGAGGAGGGTGAAAAATTGTTCCGATTAACCTCTGAAGATGGGACAAGAAGCAATGGGCTTAAATTGCAGCAAGGGTGGTTTAGGTTGGACATTAGGAAAAACTTCCTAACTGTCAGGGTGGTTAAGCACTGGAATAAATTGCCCAGGCAAGTTGTGGAATCTCTGTCATTGAAGGTTTTTAAGAACAAGTTAGACAAACACCTGTCAGGGATGGTCTAGATAATATTTAGTCCTGCCATGAGTGCAGGGTTCTGGACTAGATGACCTCTCGAGGGCCCTTCCAGTTCTACGATTCTATTATCTCAGTTTTACACAGTACCCCCGGAACTGTGCTGGGGCCACCAATCCTGAACTGACGGAGACAAGAACACACCCTATTGAAAGATGTGCCTGGATACCATGGGGAATGGCACACTCGAAGGAGATAACATAGATCCTCCCCATCTGCTGCAGCATCCTGGAGTTTCTTTGAAGATTTCCAAGCAGTTACCAGGCCAGTCCTGCTAGGCTAAATCCACAGTCTAGTGAATGCAAAGCATTTGATGGTCTCTGTCTATTGTGCACCCTCACTGCTGTATCTGAGGGCCTGAGAGGGGTGGAAGCTGGAGTGGCCAAAGTAGAATCTGCTACTCAAATGCAGCCAACGTTGTTCTACAGAGCCCACAACGGCCCTCACATTCCATGAGGCGGAGGAGTCCTTTGGAAGCCACAGGTGTGATAAAACCCTTAACCACAGGAATGCTGGCTGGGAAGAGACTGGACACTGGCCGACGTCACAACCCATGTCATGGCTCAGCATCGCTATCCACCGACACTCACAGCAAATACAATACGACTGCTTCCGGTGTTTTTCCTGCTCGGTAGCCAGGCGGGCACGTTCTACTTCTGCCCCTAGAGGAGCACTGTCCACAGCAGTCCTGATGTCCTCACGAAATAGAGCTCTTTGCTTTTATTGGGACATTTTGGGGGTTTCTCTTGTCGGACTGACCACCGGGGTGGTTATGTTTAGAGCTGATTGGAAAATTTAGTGGAAACGGTTTTGACGGAAAAAAATGGTTTTGACAAAACTGAATTTTTTTTTTACAGACTCATCTCTCTATTTCAACCAAATTACCCAGGGGCTATTTTTTAAAAAAAAAAAACCACTGAATTAAAATGTGACCATTTTCCTAAAATAAAATGTTCTGAAATGGAAGTTTGGGGGATTTTCTGTTATACAGGATGGAAGTTATCTGACACTTTCTGCTTCTAACTTGCACTCCCACTTGCCAAGGGCACTTGGTTACTGTTCGACATTTTATCAGAGAAGTTCTTCAATGTCCTAGTATGTACTGGTTTTGTAAATCGCCCAGTATATCCTTTGAAGAATCCAAGGATAATTTTATGGAAACTTTCAAATTTGTTTTCATTTAGAAGTGTTTGAAGCACAACCAGGTTTTGTTTCTCATTCAAACTTTTTTTGCCATTTTTTTCTGATTTAAAAAATATTGAAAACATTTATCAAGACAGTTATTAAAAGTTATTTACCCAAAACCAGGGTTTGCTAAACCATCTCGGCAATGTGTGTGTGTTTGTTCATTTTTTGAAATAAAAAAGGCACAACACTTTGATCAAAAATGTTCCTTTCTTGCAAATTTTCATGGAATTTTTTATTTAAAAAAGACCATCTTTTACAAAACCAAACCAACTCGGATCCCTGTTTATTTAAAAAGTTTTGACTTGCTCTAACTTCAAGGTTAATTGTCCGTGGTGCAAGAAGATTGGCATCAAATGCCAAGCTGTTGGCACTCAGATTTTTATCCTTCTGCCCATAAGTATCGGATACAATAAATCATTCTGAAATGTGTTGCAATACTCTCAAAATGCTAAATACAGATATCTTGACTTTGCTTGGGCTTCAAAATCAAGTCCTTTGTTATTTTTTGATAATCCACCTGACTGGGCCTAATAAGGGCTTGTATTAATGTATCAAAGATAATGGATTAAGTGAAGTATTTGTGGATCATTGTAGGCCTGGCTTGGCATGCGGAGCTGGGTATGGGAGAGGCCTCATTTCTCAGGAGACCAGATTAGGGAGGTAAAGGGATCAGCGGGCTGGGAACAGAATATCGGTACTAGCTATGATAAGGGGGAGCACCCAGCGAACCATGTTCGATGGACAAGCTAAGCCCGGAACATAAGATGAGTTAAAGAGGAAGTCCTGCATGGACAGTGCGTGGCCAGAGCGTGCTGTGCGGGGATTGATTGCTACAAAGTGACCAAGCCAAGCCCAAAACGTGTGGTGCAATGTATAGTCAGTGCAGTGTAATGTGTAAATGTCTGTAAAGGAAGAGGTTTGCTGTGTAACTTTGGGCGTGTGGTACGCCCTATACCCGCCCCCTACGCTCGAGTCTGATCAGCTGAGCATAGTTGTGTGGTACAGCACATAGAGGAACCTGAGCGATGAGGCTGGACCAGGACTGAATTCTTGGGGAACCGAGTGGAAGAGGTCTTGGGGGAGCTCCAACAACCAATATCTGTTATTAACTCATTCAGAATGGCATGGCAAGCTAACTACAATTTGCAATGTGCTATTAACTGCTGCTTGAGGAGTTGTGCAATAGCTTCACTGAACAAAACAAGGCTTAACAGTCCACACAGGAAATCTTCTCCGTTTAACTGAAGTCCACATGGGCCAACTTGAACCCGCTGGCACTGAACCAGGGGCTTTATTTTCTTGGCACCTCTCAGCTGGCACAGCCATGACTGCAGTATAAACAGTGGTGAGCCATCAGATCCTGGGCTGCTCGTGTCCCGTACTCTCTCTGCAGCCCTTTCAGATATCTGCGCTCTTGACTGAGAGTTTTTCCTCCCTCCCAAATTTTACACTCCTTTCGTGGGCAATCAGGAAGCTCGTGTGGTATCAGTAGGTTTTTTGCATTCTGTTTCACACGTTTATTGTACGTACGTGGCTGGTACCTTTTCTTTGACAGCCTCATTTACGCCTGGCCAGAGGACAAGTCACTTCCATGTGACATGTCTCAGTACTCCAATGGGTGCTGTGGGTTATGGTAAATATTTCCAGCCTTCATCCTGTGTGAAATGTTCTTCACACACAATTGCATATGCAATCATTTAATCTGGTATAGTTCCAGGATGTTTTTGTACTGAGAAGTGCCGGGCTTTTTTTTCTTTGCCATCCATCTAGAATTACTCTCTCCAGTTCTTGCAATGCCAGGTCATTTTATGTTTCATGTTTGAGACTTGTCAGATAAGCCTTTGAGTGCAACTCCCCCTATAAATTAAAAACACTTTTAAATATATTTAACACCATTATAAATGCTGAAGGCAAAGTGGGGTTTGGGGTGGAGGCTGACAGCTCGTGACCCCCCATGTAATAACCATGTGACCCCCTGAGGGGTCCCAACCCCCAGTTTGAGAACCCCTGGTATAACTGAATTATATTTACCTCTTCCTAAAGCATCCTGCTCTCACTACATCAAACACTGCTTAATGGCATCTCTCCAAAATGTGGCTTTTGCTGATTCGATGACTGCTATTTGAAACCAACTTTGTTTTCCGTTTTAACATTGGCGGGTCACTGATTTCCCTGTCTATGCATTCTGACATTATAATGCACTGAGTTTCAATATCTCTTCTGAGAGTCACTTTTCCTCTGTTTATTTCCAAAGTCCCAAACAGGGCCGGATTTACACCTTATGCACCCCAAGGCCCAGCATCTTCAGTGCCCCCTGCCTACAGCTGACCTTCATGTTGCACACAGTTTTACAGAGGTAAGGTGCACCTAGAATGCTGGTGCCCCTTGGCACGTGCCTACTATGCCTAGTTGGAAATCCGACCCTAGTCCTAAACAATCTCTCATAGATCCTTGCTTTGAGAGCTGCTTGGAAATGTTTCCACAAGACTTTTTCATTGGAAAACGCCAATTCATTGAAACTGAAGCTATTTGCAGGAAAGGGCTGGTTTTCCCCATTTTGAAAATTAGAAAAAAAAACAACCCTTTCTAAATTGTTAAAACGGGACTGTGACAAAGTTTCTCCTCTGCTTTGGTGGGTCCTGCGCTTATTGGCGGATTTGCTCACCTCAGAGATTCACGGCAGAGATTCACGCTCATTTTGGCCACTTTTGCTAGTGGCTCACTGACCAGCATGGGAAAAAGGAAGAAGAACAATCCCAGCAGTCTCTGCTGATCCACCATGTGGGTCGGGGAACAGCCCATAGACCTTCCCGTCTGGTGGAACCCACAGTCCAGGTCAACTCCTCCTGTGTCTGATCAGGAGTTGGGAGGTTTGGGGGGAACCCAGGCCCGCCCTCTACTCCGGGTTCCAGCCCAGGGCCCTGTGGAATGCAGCTGTCTAGAGTGCCTCCTGGAACAACTGTGTGACAGCTACAACTCCCTGGGCTACTTCCCCATGGCCTCCTCCCAACTCCCAACTCCTTCTTTATCCTCACCATAGGACCTTCCTCCTGGTGTCTGATAATGCTTGTACTCTTCAGTCCTCCAGCAGTATGCCTTCTCACGCTCAGCTCCTAGTGCCTCTTGCTCCCAGCTCCTCGCACGCGCACCACAAACTGAAGTGAGGTGCTTTTTAAACTCAGGTGCCCTGATTAGCCAGCCTGCCCTAACTGATTCTAGCAGCTTCTCAATTGGCTCCAGGTGTCCTAATTAGTCTGCCTGCTTGAATTTGTTCCAGCAAGTTCCTTCTTGTTCTGGAACTGCCCCTGTTACCTTACCCAGAGAAAATGGCCCTGCTTAATCTGGGACTAATGTATCTGCCTTCTAACCCTCTCCTGTAGCTGGAGTGTGAGTTAGGGCAGCAAAACTGAACAGCTCAGCGATCAAGCACCCAGATTCTTGAGGTAGAGATCAAGGAAGTCATAGATTGAACAGTATGGGCCAGATCCTTATCAGGTGTAAAACCGGATAGTTCCACAAATGATTAATGAGGATATATACCAGCTGAGGACCAAATTTTTTTACAAAAAACGCAAGCATTCAGTACAAATACATTTTTTGTTACTTTATTGTAACACTCTCTGGTAGCCATCTGGCTTGACTCTGTCACAGGGACTTTCAACATTTTTTGACAAAAACATTCTGTTGTTTGGGTCAAAATGACTTTTTGTTTAAAAATTTAATTGAATTTAGAGTAAAAAATGTAATGACTAAATAAATAAGCAAAAAGGTCAACATCAAACTGAAACATTTTTACTGGCAAAGCCTGATGTGGTGATTTTTTTCAGATTTTTGGTTCGTGAAAATGGTTGAGATTTCGATTTTTCTTTGTAATTCGACACGGGATTTTCTTTCTTTATGTTTTTTTTTTGTAGTCTCTGAAAGTCTTGTGGGATGGGAAACCTGTTTCCCAGCCAGCTCAGCTTGCTTTTTAAATGCATCGAGACCCGACACTACTCAGATTCTGCAGCAGTCACATCAGCACTGTGTCCTTCAGCTGTATGCTCATCAGCCAACCCACAGACACATGCAGCCCACTTTTGTGCAATCATTGGGCCTCTGGTCATTCCTCAATGAAGCCTTCAGGAGGGAAAAGCTTGGGAGCCCTTTGCTGTTCCTCTGCCTAGGTGTGGTTCCAATCCCATGTTCACAGTGGGTCCTCCTAGGTGTTTTTGGCCAAACAGAAGTTCCTGGGCTCACTGCAGAGGGAACTGGAGGGAATTCTCAGGCCTGTGCTGTACAAGAGGTCAGACTAGATGATCTAGGGCCTCCTGGGCCTACACTTCATACATCTCTGAACCACTGAATACACCCCATTCTCAGTTTAAGCGTAACGCTAATGCACCGAGGCTGCAGCGGGCAAGTGCGGAGTCTAACGGAGAATGCTAGAGGGAGCTGTGGAAAGGAGTGAGGTATAGTGCTGCTTCCCCCATGCACAAATGCCTGCCTTGACAGGGGAGGGATACTGTACGCAAGCAATAGCCCTCGACTGCTGACTTCTTGGCTGTGTTACATGCCCGGCCGTTTCTCCTGAGATCCCCGGGAGGTATTAGCAGCTGTTTCGAAGCACCACCAATCCATTAGCAGGAGTGAGTGGAAGAAGCACTTATCACCTTCTGGCCTTTGGCTTGCTCTAGCTCGGAAAAAAACTGCCACCGGCACGTGGAGCCTCCAGCTGCCGATTTGCAGGGTCGGGGTTAGCAGTGCCCGGGCCAGGAGTAACCCCCAGCTCCAACCATTGCCGGTCCAATGGTCAGAGTCCACTAGGCCCTGCGAACCCAAAGAGACTCAGAGATTCCACGGCCAGAAGGTACCATTGTGATTGTCTAGTCTGATCTCCTGCATAGCACAGGCCAGAGACCTGCCCCACAATAATCCCTAGAGCCGAGCTTTTAGAAAACCAGCCAACCTTGATTCAAAAATTGTCACTGATGGAGAATCCACCACGACCCTTGGTAAATTGTTCCAGTTGTTAATTACTTTCCCCGTCGAAAATGCCACCTTATTTCCAGTCTGAAATTGTCTAGCTTCAACTTCCAGTCATTGGATCGTGTTTAACCTTCCTCTGCTAGATTGAAGAGACTGTTACCAAATATTTGTTCCCCACGTAGGTGCTTATAGACCGTGATCAAGTCACCCCTTAACTTCTTTTTTGCTAAACTAAACAGATGGACCTCCCTGAGTCTATCACAACAAGGCAGTTTTCTGATCCTTAAAGAGTTCTCATGCCTCTTCTCTGACCCCTCTCCAATTTATCCTCATCCTTCTTGAACTGTGGACACCAGAACTGGACCCAGCATTCCAGCACCAGTCGCACCCGTGCCAAACGACTGACGGGCTATCCAGGGATGCTGCTGGCCTCACCCGGAAAACCTGCATTAATTCAGCTCACCCACCGACAGGCAATCGGAAACTGTCTTTAGGTATAAACTTGGCTGAACTTGACAAGTAAACAGTCACCAGCAGCAGCTGTGGTGTGAGAGATTCCCAGCAGCGCGTCGGCTCACTGGCAATAGCCACCGTGGTTTCTGAGAGGTGGCAGGCTGTGCTTCCCTGATTCCCTGGCCGCATGCTAAGAGACTGGCACTGTGTGCTGGCCAAGGGCCATGCTTCTTAGTGAGGCCACAGCAGGCTCTGTGATGCCACTGTCCTGTTACCCGAGCAGAGCCGAGATCCCTCTGCAAGGCACAAGCTGATCCGTCTGCATGCACCTGGAGTGCCTGGCACGGCTCGCCAGCTAGGGCGCGGAGCAACACTGCTGGGCTGGGAGCGAGCGTTCAGCAGCCCAGGGGACGGCTGTGGGTTTGATCTGCATGACTGGTGCAGATGGGGATTGTGCCATTGACTTCAATGGCAGCAGGAGCAGGATCTGTGTCACCATCCAACACGGCTCCCAGCCCCACCGTGAGCTCTTCTCCCCAGCCCAGCCTCTCTGAGCTGAATCTGACCCCCAACCCCCTCCGCTCTCCTGACCCCCAATCCCCTCTGGCTCCCCTGACCCCCAACCTCTCTGGTCTTCTATCCACCACCTCCTGTACTCCCTCTGATCTCACACCCTCTCCCTCCGCCCTCCAGCCCCCTGGCCTGCTATCCCCCTACTCCCTTACTCATGACGGTTCCCTGCTGGTCCAAGCTAGAGTCAGAGTTTAAGGCCCGAAGGGGCAACCAGAGCACCCAGTCAGACCTCCTACATAGCACGGGCCCACCCGGCACCCGCACACGAAACCCAGCAACTGAAATGAGTCCGAAGTATTACCGCCTGCAGGAGACTGGCCGAGTATGTGCCCCAGGCAGGGAGTAGGAAAGACTGAGGCACACCAGTGCCCGAGGCCGCCACGATAGCAGAGAAATGGTTACATGAGCTAGACCCAGATAATCCTGGCAAGTGATCCGCACCCACACACTGCAGAGGAAGGGAACCCGCCCCCCCCCCGGCCCAGGTCCCTGCCAATCTGAGCAGGGGGGAAATTCCTTCCTGACCACACACGGTGATCAGCTAGACGCTGAGCATGTGAGTAAGAGCCAGCCAGCCAAGCACCTGAGCGAGAGAGACGTGCCGCCATCCCTGAGCACGGCCCTCCCCGTCCTGTGTCCCATGTCTCGCTGTGGCCATCCCTGATGGTTCGGAGGAAGGAGACAAATCAAAACAAAACCCAGAATACCCTGGGGTGGGGAGGAGAACACATCTTCCTGATCCCTGCAGATGACTAGCTGGGCCCTGAAGCATGAGATTTTAGGAACTTAAGATATAAGGTGGAAGGGACCCCACTCCCAGGGCTCTAGAGCCTTCCCCCCCCAAAACCTCCTAGTCACCTCCTCATCCCTCTCCCCCATTCCCCTCTCACTCCAGCTTTGCTTGTTCTCTCCCCTTCATATAACTCCCTGATCAGTCATTTCACTTACACACACTTTCCCTCAGCCGTCCATCTGGGACGTTTCCCCTTCCCCTGTCTCTCTACCATGTCCCAGCACACCTTTAGCCGGCAATTGCCTTTCTTGCTGGGCAGCGTTTGTGTTGCAATGCCTGAAGAGAAAGGAATGGGGTCAGACAGGGAATCGCTGTCCTACCGCCAGCCCTGCTGGGCTTTCCAGTCCATGCAAAGGGCTGTAATAAACAGGCTCTGAGCTACCACCAGCAGCTGCTCAGAGCACAACAGTTCAGTTGCTGAATCTGTCACCAGACTGAGGTACAACCTGTAACAAGTCATTTGCCTGGATTTCATGTGGTTTCAAGTGAAACGTTAGGACAAACACACACCAAGACCCCATATGGAGCAGGTGTTCAATTCTTCCTCCTGGTCGCTCTCGGTTTAATTGACCACAGACTGTCTCGGGGCTCAGGCAAAGAAATGAAAATATCTTATGTTTCTAGAATGCCCTTCGCTCCCCAAAGCTCTTTGCAAACTAAAACCATCACTGTGATGCAGCCCCCTCTGGGGTGGAATGTGGCAGCTGTTTAACAGGTAGCACAACAGTTTTGGATGGAAAGCGTAGGAAACTGAAATCGCAAGGAGCATGTGGGCTGACAGAATGTCATTCCCTAGCCAAGCATTTGGGCAGGGCTTTGGGATCACATTCGCCACCTTGCAAAAGGTGTTCAGAGGTACCAAGCTTATCGGAAAGGGCAGCAGCTCCAGCAGAATAGCGCCCCCAGACACAGTACTTCAGCTCATAGAATAGTACCTACGGCATCAACAACCCCACTCACCCGCTAGCGCCGTGTGGCGGAGGTTTCCTATCCAGGTACCAAGCTGGCCTGAGTCACCTCCCTGAGCTTGGGAAAACTGCCTTGGTCACGAACCGAAGCTGGATGCCTCCAGGCAGACTAGATCCCCATCCAACCACCATGGTCGGTTTGTATTGGGTTCCAATTAACAGGCCGAATCTCTCCCTGGGGTAAACGGAGCGGGAGTCGGCAGAGTTGTATGTAGCTCTTTGCATTTCACAACTGGTGTAACTAACCGCGGCTGTCTTCTTTCTGCCTCCCCAGGGAACTGGGAGCTGGCCATTGCTGCCAGGAGCAGTGCCAAGGCAGGGGCACAGCCAGGCACCAGTGGAAAGTGGGGAGCGAAATTAGGGAGGGAGGAAAAATGCTCAGTCAAGAGCGCAAATAGCTGACCAGGCTGCAGAGACTAGGGAACATGAGCAGGATCTGACGGCTCACCACTGTTTATACTGCAGTCATGGCTGTGCCAGCTGAGAGGTGCCAAGAAAATGAAGCCCCTGGTTCAGTGCCAGCTGGTCCTCTTGCCACCCGTCCCCTACGGGCTGGCTAAGCCCCCCCCTGTGGAACTGATGGCAAAGCTCACACTGGGGGACCAGAGCTATAGCAGACAAGGCAACTTTGCTACAGTTACGGGGTAATTTCCGCTGAAGACACCCACTCCCCCTGAACCCTGAGACACCCTCCCCCTTCGCCCAGTGCCCTCAGGCTCTGCTCTCCCTGCCCCCTCTCCTCCAGCCTCGGCTGTGCAGTGAGAAAGCGGCCCCTTTATGAGCAGGCCTGGAATCGGAAAGACACATTCAGATGCAGTTCCAAGCCCTTGACCCCGCAGAGCACATCCCTGTTAAGAACAGCGTGCGCCTTCACGCCTGGCAGACGGGAGGTCACGGAGGTTAGAAGCATGCTGCTGGGGGTACCAGGCGGATTGGCCCTGCCGAGCATCTGCAGCGGCCTCTCCGGAGCTAAACTTTAGGGGCACTGCAGGGCGGGTTGTGGAGGGAGCTGCTCATTGGAGGTGCCTTTGATGGCTGGGAGACCTTCAGCTGAGCCAGATGGAGGAGGAGGAGAAAGCAAGTGTCTTATGGTGATCTCTAGCTCCATCGCGGGAGGGAGGGTCTGCACCAGGTTCCCAAAGGCAGAAGCCGTGGGGGCAACCAACTAACCAGATTGAACATGGAGCTTGACGAGTAAATGGGTGACATCAAGGGCTTGCCTGCGATGGCAGTGTTTGGCCTCGGTGGCCCAGGAGGCCCCTGTCAGTCCTGCGTCCCTGGTCTAGTGAAAAGATCCTCTCCTTGTGGGTGCAGCGAGGCTCAGAGGGATCCCAAAGTGCCTTTCAAATGGCTTATAGAACAACTTAACCAACGCCAGAAATGCAGCCACTTCTGGGGCGAGACACAGCAGCCCCATGGCCACAGCACACAACAGTTTAGGAAGCAAAGGAGACTCCTCTATTCAGCTGAAGCCACAAGGGAAATCCAGAGAGGGAGAATGTAACTCCAGAATCTGGCGAAGGGAGCGAGGCTCCCAGCCCTGCCCCCGGGGGAGAGCCAGGGGATCCTCCGTGGGCAGGACCTTGGTTTGCCTTCTCAATCACAACCAAAAGACAGGCCCTCCAGCAGCACAGTGCCCCCTAGCAGGGGGCAGAGACTCCGAGGAAGGAGCCACCCATGCCACGTCACCCACTCCATCTCCGGCAGCTGCTGCCTTTTCCTTGGAGAGCTCTCAGCCAAAGCCCTGCCCCTGCCCAGCCCGTCAGCCCAGAGGGGAGGCAAATCAGCAGGCTCGGGTCTGTGTTCAGCACCCGCTGGCACTGACGCACTAACTCCAGGGAAGCCTGGACTCCCAGCAGTGCAGCAGGGGCTCCCCTGGCAGCTGGTGGCCAGGATACCAGCCATATTGTAAAGCGTCAATCGAGAGGCAGTGTTCCCTAGTGGCTACAGCCTCGGACTCAGGAAACCTGGATTTTAGTCCTGGCTGTGCCACTGACCTGCTGTCTGACCGCTGGCAAGTCCCCGCCTCTCTCTGGGCCTCAGTTTCCCCTCTCCCCTGCTGCCTGTTCAGACCGTCAGCTCTTCGGGGCAGGGACTGACTGCTGCCTCTGTGCAGGTGCAGCTCCTAACCCAGTGGGGCCCTGGTCCTAGTCGGGGCCTGTCGCTGCTCCTATGATACAAACAAGAACTCAGCAGTGGCAAGTTACTATTGAACTAGTGTCGGGGGAGCAGCCCGGAGGTCCAGACGGTCGGCCAGGAGAGGCATCCAAAAATTACTTTTTCTGAAGCTTTGGCTGAACGGTCAGAAACTTTTCAGCTTAGAAAATGGGCAGGAAATTCCACTGGGCTACACTCAGCGCCTCTCTCAGGTCCTCTGCCATCCACCCTCAGCCACAGCTCCCAGTGAAGCCAGCGAGTGAACCAGACCCCCGCATGCGAACAGCCTTGAGCGCTGGATCCAGATTGGGATTGGGAGCTAAGGCGTGATTAGGGAGCGAGCCAGGTGCTGCAGCCCTGGGCGCTCAGCCGCCACTAAACGCCAGAGGTGCGCACAAGACCAAGCGAGCCCCTCCTACCAACCTCAGTGACGGTGGTGAGGCCTCTCTCTCTTTCATGCTGTATGGCTAGCAGTCCCCTACTGGCAGCTGTTTGGGGGGGGGGCGGGAACCAGCCCTAGGGACAACCAGATGGAGAGTGTGGGAACCCCCCAGTCCTGATAACCTGCCCCAGGAAACAAAAAGCTCTATGCAAGCAGCATGCATGGCCAACATGCCAACACGTCTGCTCTTGTTGCCAAGAAGGCTAACAGCATTTTGGGCTGTATAAGTAGGGGCATAGCCAGCAGATCGAGGGACGTGATCGTTCCCCTCTATTCGGCACTGGTGAGGCCTCATCTGGAGTACTGTGTCCAGTTTTGGGCCCCACACGACAAGAAGGATGTGGAAAAATTGGAGAGAGTCCAGCGGTGGGCAAGAAAAATTATTAGGGGAGTGGAACACATGATTTACGAGGAGAGGCTGAGGGAACTGGGATTGTTTAGTCTAGAGAAGAATGAGGGGGGATTTGAAAGGGGGTTCCAAAGAGGATGGATCTAGACTGTTCTCAGTGGTAGCAGATGACAGGACAAGGAGTAATGGTCTTAAGTTGCAGTGGGGGAGGTCTAGGTTGGATATTAGGAAAAACTTTCACTAGGAGGGTGGTGAAGCCCTGGAATGCATTACCTAGGGAGGCGGTGGACTCTCCTTCCTTAGAAGTTTTTAAGGTCAGGCTTGACAAAGCCCTGGCTGGAATGATTTAGTTGGGGATTGGTCCTGCTTTGAGCAGGGGGTTGGACTAGATGACCTCCCAAGGTCCCTTCCAACCCTGATATTCTATGATTCTATGAACACGCATGACGAGGGACAGAAAATTTCTTCTGGGGTGCAGCCCTGAATGCTGCAGGACCTCATATTGGTTGGCGTGAAAGGATTCGATTTTTTGGGGATGCAAACGTCAATTTCATCGTATGCACATAAACCGGTGAAAAAAGGTCTCCACTGATAATCTTGGACATTTGTAGCGAGGTAAAGCAAGAAAATGCTCCTCGGGAACTTATTCGAGTTCGATTTGAGGATATTTACTCTGTATATTTGGACATGGGATATTGACAATTTGTGTTTTAATGGTTATAAATCTTTAAAATCTCAGCATCTCCTCTCATTAAATAATTACTCTGACCCCCCCGCTCCATCTCCCACATCTGAGAAAACGAACATCGATCAAAATAGGGGAAAAATGCTTCTAAATGAACCTCAGTATTACTCAACGACATTATAACAGAATAAAAATCGCATTCTGCTAAGCCTAAATAAAGCCCATGTTGCATCCTGAAGGGAGGAGGGGCTGGTGGTGAAAACCTGGGATGGAGGACACCTCGGTCCCAGGGGCAGACCCAGCACGGGAGTCCCGGGTCCCGTCGGGCAAGGTCTGGGATTTTAGTGGATGACAAATTGTACTTGTTTTAGTTTTTCTACAAAAAATCCTGAAGATTGACTTTTCCTCATTGTTTGATCTCCCTTCTCCTTTGCTCAGGGGAAAAATGGAAAAAGGGGCAGGGAGAAAAAAAATCGGGGGGGACTAAACCAGTTGCTAAAAAAATCAGGGTTTTTTTTAACCCTCCATCCCCCCCTTTTTTTTTAATGAGAATTTTCTCCAAAATTTGTCATGACAAACATAAAAGGAGGGGAGCCATTTTCCCCCAAGAAAAGTTGCCCAGTTTCCCCCTCCCCTGTGGAGCCTGAAGTTAATCAGCAGCAGCCTGGCCCTCGCCCTCTGCTGCAAACTGGCTCTGGGCTTGGTCTGACGTCCCTTTTGCCTCCTGGCTTTGAGCCTCCCTTCCCCCTGCGGCTGCCCAGGGCAAGGCAAAGCCCTCCTGGCTGGACTGGGCGAGGAGGGGAACCCTGCCTGCTGAGCCCGGCCCCTGCTGTTGACAGCAAACACCAGCTGCTCCGCGGGACCAGTTCAGCTCCGTGTGAGGCAGAGCCTGACCGGGGCGTTCTGGTTTCCCTTGAACTGGACAAGGAGATCACAGCACACAGGGCAAGGGGGGCAGTCAGGCAAAGGGAAGCGTGTTTCAGGCCTTCCTGATCTCAGAGCAGCTGTACAGAACAGCAGCCGCAGCATCCTTCCCCCTCCCTGGCTCCTTCCCCCCACGAATCCGATACCACCTGACAAGCACCCAACACGTCCCGGAGACAGGGGCTGATTAGTACCTAACCCTACTGTACAGCGGGAGAAACTGAGGCATGGAGCACTCCAGAGCACCAGCTACCACGCTGATTAGTGTGCGATGGCTAGCCAGCTAGCTTCCAGGTATTCATTATTGCTATTGCACCTAGGGCCTCAGTCACACACCAGGCCTCCTGGGTTCAGCACTGTACAAACACAGACAGTCCGGGCCCTGAGGCGCTTACCGTCTAAGACAAGAGACAGCAGCTGGCGAAGGACAGACTGAGGAGGGGACAGGGGGCCCAAGGTACCGATGAGCCGATACGTGCCTGCCTGGAAAGCTGCTATCACAGTGCACACCCGCTGTTTAGCCGTAGGCAAAGAGAGCCTGTGTCTCCTCTCACTTCCACGGGTGTAAATCAGGAGTAACAATGGACTCACCCGAGCACAGAGCTGGTGGAAGTGCGAAGAGAATCAGGCCCAGCTGGTCTTTTTACGAGCACACTCGGGCCTGCGAAACATGCACCCACCGGTTTTGGCACCTGCACTGAATTACTGGGGCAGATTCGGCCCCTCTGCTCTGTGCCCACAACCCAGGGGGCTGGGTGGATAAAGTCTTTGCCCCCGGCTCATGCCACAGGTGGCAAGCAACTGAGGCTCCGGACTGGGACTGAGGAATTGAAGGCTCCCCCACGCTGCTCTGGCAGGGAGGGACCAGCTCTAGGGATGAGCAGGCCGGTCTGTCTCCAGAGGCCCTTTCTTCACAGATTGCCAACAAGGGGCCGTTAGTGCAAGGGGCACACCTGGACAGAGCCTCCCTTCCCTCCAGACTCAGTGCTCAAAGTCCACTCAGGAGCCATCACCTGTCTGGACTGATGGGCTGAGTTGGAACAGGTACCTTAGAGGGGGAAAAGGCTCTGTAGCCCACCCTCACGCTAGCCAGGTCCCTGCAGATTCCTTCCCAGGTGACTGGTACCCCTGCATCCCTCGCCACTCGGCATTTCACAGCAGCAGGGCACACAACTCAGATCCTCCTGTTCCAAAAGCCACGCCTCTGGAGCATCTCCGGTAGCTGTGTGCAGTGCAGGGCCCATGACACACGCTTGAGCAGTTCTGATTCCATCCAGTGGAGGGTGGGGGTGCCGCATACACACAAGCCAGTCCATGGGATGCACGCAAGCAGCAGGGGCTGCTGTCTGAGTGGTTGGGGGGAGACTGGTTTTGTTTAAAGACTTCAGGTCATCTGTTGCTTCTGCTCAGGAAGAAGCCGTGACCTGGGAGCTGTGGACATTTGGTGTCACAGTGCCCGGTCCAGGGCTGAGTATTACTCTGAGAAGCTGTCACGCTGGGCTGACGTCAGGCAGCCCGGAGCTGCTGGGACCTCTTCCGGGAGTTCTCCTTGGGCAAGGTTAGCCGGGAGCAATTGCAGGGCAGGGGACTTGAGGCGCTGACTGTGTGGGTGGGACACAGACACGCAGGTCTGCACACAGAGACAGCCACGCACACCCAGACCTGCAGTCTGCATGTGTCCAGAGGCAGAGAGGAAGACAGGCAAGTAAACACACACACACACACAACTACATACACAAACAGAACCTGATCTCTCTCTCTCTCTCTCTCTCTCACCCACCCACAACACCTCAGGAGGGGGGGCAATGGTGGAGACTGCTGAGTACTTTGCCAAGTGACTTCTATACACAGTTTGGGAGGAGAGAGACTCCTTTGCCATCTAAAGTTTCTCACTGAGCAATCCACTTTCTGGGCCTGATTCTGTTCTCATGTACACTGGTGTAGATCTGGAGTCACTCCATCGGCTTTGCTGGAGTCACTCCACATTTATGCTGGCGTCGCTGAGAACAGAACCTGGCCCAGTGCCCTTCTCTTTGGGGTAAATGTCACTCTTTTACTTCAGTATGAAACAGCCTCCCAGATCCCGAGCCTCAGTGTGAACACCAGGAGTTATATGAAGCCAAGGGGTAGGTGGCTCAGCCCCAAAGCCACAGGGAAATGGTGCCCTGGCACCATGGCAGGGTCACTTCCTCTCAGCCATTCTGGGCTGAGGGTGCAGCTAACACAAGGAGGAGGCAGAAGACAGAGACTAAAAGGGTCCCTGTCCTAGAGGGAATTAAGGACTCCAATCCAACAGGCCCCATGTACACCCCAGAGGGGAAGGGTGACCCCCTGAGCTTGCAATACAGATGCCCTCAGTTGCCAGGGTTTGCGGAAGGATACCTCCGTGACTTCCCAGAAACGTGTACCGGGCTCGGCCCTTCACCTGAGGTGCATCCAGCCATTCAGAAAGGACAGGTGGGGAAACTGAGGCACAGAGCAGGGACGTGACTTGTCCAGGGCCATAGAGCAGGGGAAAGAACCCAGGCGTCCAGCTCCCGCACCCAGCTGCCTGCTCTAAACACTAGATAACCAGCCGGATAGCCAGGGACAGCTCTGGCTTCACAGTCAAGGCTGAAACCACACAGGCCTTGGGGGGGCCTCAATGCAAAGAGCTCAAGTCCCCATAGCTTTCCCCCCTCCTTGCTAACCCCCCCATACACAGCCCCTGGCTGGGTGCTAGCGGGGCTAACATTATGGGGGTGGGGGGGTGAGAACTGCTGCGGGAGGGGAAGCGTTCTCGCCAGTCCCCTCCCAGCACAGCCCCCCCCCGATGGTACTCACTCAGCCTGGGGTTGGTGACATAATTCCTGGTGACGGCGTGGGCATGCTCCTGGGCCCCTGCCAGCGCTGCTGGGTGCCCACCGAGCCTCACCTCTACCTTGGCAGTCATCGCTGGGCACAGCTGGGGCGGGAGGGAGCTGGGGGTTTTTATAGCAGAGGGTTACGCTCTCCTGCTCATCCCTCCCAGGCCCACACCGGTCAGATCTGCCCTTTCCCGGCTGCTTCGCTCTGCCCCGCTGGCCCTGGCGTGGGTTAGACCTGCCCACACAGGCCCCTGTTGACTGTAAACTAGGGCAGCCTCAACACCTGGCTGGGAGCCCCAGACCCCGTGTGCAGGTGAAAGTCACCTGAGAGCTCCCACCTGGGGGTGGCTGAGTGAGGCTGCAGCTCAGGGCTCTGCACTGAGCTGTGTGTGTCAGGAGAGTTCGTGGTTGTGTGTGTGGCAGGGGGTTGTGTACCTGTGTGCTGGGGGAGTAGGTGGTGATTGTGTGTGGCAGAGGTGTGTGTAGCCGTGTGTCGGGGGAGTAGGTGGTTGTGTGTGTGGCAGGGGGTTGTATAGCTGTGTACCGGGGGAGTAGATGGTGGTGTGTGTGGCAGGGGTTGTGTAGCTGTGTGTCTGGGGAGTAGGTGGTTTGTGTGTCGCAGAGGGTTGTGTAGCTGTGTGCTGGGGGAGTATATGGTGATTGTGTATGGCAGGGAGGTTGTGTAGCTTTTTGCCAGGGAGTAGGTGCTGTTTGTGCAGCAGGGGGTTGTATAGCTGTGTTTTGGGGAGCAGGTGGTGGTTCTGTGTGGCAGGGAGTTGTGCAGCTGTGTGTCAGGGGAGTAGGTCGTTGTGTGTGTGGCGAGGGGTGTGCAGTTGTGTGTCAGGGGAGTAGGTGGTGGTTTCATGTGTGTCAGGGATGTGTACAGCTGTGTGGCAGGGGAGTAGGTGGTGGTTGTTGGATAGTTGTGTGCTGGGGAGTAGGTGGGTGTGTGTGGTAGGGGGTTGTGTAGATGTGTGCATGGGGAGTAGGTGTTGGTTCTGTGTGGCAGGGGGTTGTGTACTTGTGTGCTGGGGGGAGTAGGTGGTAGTTGTGTGTGGCGGGGGGGTTGTGTAGATGTGTGCAGAGGGAGTAGGTGGTTGTGTGTGTAGCAGTGGGTTGTGTAGCTGAGTGTTGGTGGAGTAGGTGGTTTGTGAGTCGCAGAGGGTTGTGTAGCTGTGTGCTGGGGGAGTATATGGTGGTTGAGTATGGCAGGGGGGTTGTGTAGCTTTTTGCCAGGGAGTAGGTGCTGTTTGTGTGTGGCAGAGGGTTGTGTAGCTGTGTGTTGGGGGAGGAGGTGGTGGTTTCTTGTGTGTCGGGTGTGTGTAGCTGTGTGGCGGGGGAGTAGGTGGTGGTTGTGTGTGGCAGGCGATTGTGTAGCTGTGGTCAGTGAGTAGGTGTTGGTTGTGTGTAGTGTGGGGTTGTGTATCTGTGTCCTGGAGGAGTAGGAAGTTTTTGTGTGTGGGTGGAGTGAGAGTTGTGAAATTGTGTGTGTTTGGAGGAGAAGACAAGTGTGCATATGTGTGTGTGTAGGAGGTTTTGTAATTTGTGTGCATGCAGGGAGAAGGGTGTATAATTGTGTGTGCTTGTATAAGTGGTTTTGTGTGTGTGTGTAGGGGAAGATTGTGTAACAGTGTGGGTGGGAAGATGGTTGTGTGTGTGTGCGCACACATAAGTGAAAGATTGTGTAACAGTGTGGGCAAGAAGGTGATTGTGTGTGTGTGAGTGTAAAACTGTGTGTGGATGGCAGCATGGTCAGTCTTTGTGGAGCTTTCAGCACGGCCCAGCAACCTGAGCACCGGCCTGCGAGCCAGGAATAACCCATTCTGCCACTGCCTCCCTCTGTGGCCTTGGTCCAGTCACTTAGGGCTCAGTGAGTCCCTGCCCCTGGCGGGCACAGTGGGGCGGATACAATGGGCATGTGCCCTGTGCCAGGTCCCAGTGCAGTCCCAGTGGCAAGGCGGGTATGAGACCGAACTGGACTGGAGAGAGGATTGACGAGAACATAAGAACGGCCAGACTGGGTCAGAGCAAAGGCCCATCTAGCCCAGTCTCCTGTCTTCCGACAGTGGCCAGGGCCAGGTGCCCCGGAGGGAATGAACAGACCAGGGCAATTAGCGAGTGATCCATCACATCGTCCTGGCCCAGCTTTTGGGCTGGGGCAGGTGAAGAGAAAGCAGCACCTTCTCCAGCTTTAATTTCTACGGCTGGAGGAAAGCGTTGTGAGAGACCCTGCGTGTGTGTCACTGTGTGGATGTGAGGGGACGCATGTTCTGCATTTTATTTCCCTAGGACGGTCTCTCTGCCACAACAGGGCCTTAAAGGCTCCGTCTCTTATACACACCCCCTACTCTGGCCCCACATCTCATCTGCCAACCTGGGTTGGCTATTGTCCGCTCACTCGCAAACGCCGGCTGCATGCATTGGTTTGTTAGTGCAGGGTTGCACATGAGCACTGGGTTGCTCCGGTGTGGCGGGTTGACAGCATTTATCAGATTTTAATCGTCAAAAGTTGATATTTCGCTGAGCTGGTTTATAGGGAGGGGGAGGGGACATTGGGGACATTGTTTCCATTTTTTCCCCTTAAAAAAAGTCGAAGTGGGCAATGTTGCTGGCGTCCTGACGTTCAAACTGTGGGACTGGTTCACAGCGATCGCTTGCTCTGCACACTTGGAAAGCAAGGAGGAAAAGGCAGGGGGGCATCATGACATCACTTTTATTAACCATCAGAAACCACGTTGTTCATTAAAGTTTTACATACAGTACTTATTTTTTTCTTTTTCAAATTGTACAAGTTACGATAAATTTCCAGGATTTATCTCTGGTGTTCGAGACTGTTAGAACTTTGTGTGTGTGTGAGAGACAGAGAGAGAGGGCGGTAGGGTTACAGGGTTATTTCCTGAATGGTTGGGGTTGCAGATTTCAGATTTGATGGTGATTCTTTGACTTGTTAAAGCAGACATCTGAACATTTCTGGAGGGGACGCTAGCGACTTTGGAAGGGTCTCTGTGTGCAGCAAGGAATAAGCAGCAGTACCAGCTGAGGGTCAGGATTTGAGCCAGGTAAAGATAGGAATTATCCTCTCCCTCCAGCCAGGAGTTTTAGGAAAAATATTTGCCATTTTGTTCCAGGTCCGTTAGTGGCTTTCCTCCCCCAGTATATTACTTTCTGCA
The DNA here is from genome assembly GCF_965140285.1 of Lepidochelys kempii. Taxonomy (NCBI): domain Eukaryota; kingdom Metazoa; phylum Chordata; order Testudines; family Cheloniidae; genus Lepidochelys; species Lepidochelys kempii. The sequence continues at coordinate 139,871,429 of NC_136383.1, forward strand.
AAATCGTCTCCAAAGTATGGATGGTTTGTTGGCAGGGTTTTGGGGGGTTGGTTCGTTTGTTTTTTTTACATCCGAACTTGTGACATTTCAAATGCTCACAAAGCCTAATTTTGTCACAACATTTTGAAATTTCAAAAGTTTGGAGGCTCTCTTGCAAGAAAACCGGCCCCTGTTTGGGGTGAAAGTTGGCCCTTTCTTCCTCGAAATTTACAAGGACAAAAAACAGCTCTCAAAGTGCAATGTGTTAGTCACCAGATCGGACCATTTCCCCCAAATTAGAACAAGACACGAGAAACCTTGCAAAGTTGTCAAACGTCCTCATGAATATTTCCCAGGCCCTTATTCAGGGTTTGGAACAAAGGGACTGCTGTATTGGAGACGACTGTCCGGTCCTGGATCTTGTCTCAGATAGGGGCCAGCACCAGAGAAATGTGTATGAAACCTGCAGCAGGCAGATATGGGATAATCTGCCCAAAAGAGAAGGTTCTGCTTTCCAATGCCCCTCTGTGAGAGAATCCTGGCCCTAAAGCACGAGGATTCTATTTCTGCCAAGTTTGGGGCCTCCAGGCAAATATGAAATTCTTCGTATTTTAATTACAGGATCCGTGCACAAATTTTGCCGCACACGGCTGTGTCAAAATTCAAAAGGTCGGAAATACTCCTCGCCAGGAATAAACCATGAAATGCACTTGAACATTAAAAGGAAACGGTTTGCTAGCATAAGGCCCCGATTCTAGATGTTGGTTTTCCAGACAAACAGATTGCAAACAGAGCTGGAGGGAAAATGAAAAAGAAAAAAAAATTGCAAAAAAGTGTTTTGGGGGGGCGTGTCTCGTTTTTTCCTGTCGAAACACCATATGTCAACCAAAAACGTAATAAAAAATGCTGAGCTTTGCAAACCTGCCCCCAGCACCAGAGCTTGAAGAAAAACATAGGAGACAAAGTGTGCAAATGCTGCTGTGATTTTTTGTTGGTGCAAGTCAACCAAAAAGCCCAGTGAAAAGTCAGATTTGGGGAACTGTAAACCAGCAATAGTAACAAACCCTGATAAGAATAGAGAGATGTGGTCTAAGCAAAGGACCGGTGCCCAAATCCTCAAAGGGCGTAAGGTGCACCTTTGAGGTTCTGGGGCTGGGACAGAGAAGCTCCTTATTCTGGGCTCTGCCAATAATGTCTATGACTTTGGGCAACTCACAGGCCCTTCACTGTGCCTCTGTTTCCCCATATGTGAAAAAGTGATAGTGATACTTTCCTACCTCCCAAAAGTGCCAATTCACTAATATTTGCAAAGTGCTCAGACAGTGACATGCACGATAAATATTATTTCATAGATATTGATCTTTTTTTAAAAATGAGTGAAACCTCTTTATAAAAACATTTATTTTAAATATTTCCCTTCAAAATAGGGGGAGGAGTTTAACACACTGGCTAAGGGTAAGAGACTGGTCCATATAGAGGAAAACAAGTTACTCCTGGGAGCAGCTGTGGAGCTGGTCACTGAGTTAAAGCAGTATAGATCTGTGCTTTTAGTCCCTCATTCAGCAAAGCACTAAATCACATGCTTAACTTTAAGCATGTGTATAAGTACTCTTCCTGAACTGGGGCCTGGGGTTTGAAAGACGAATGGTTGACCCCACTAATGACCCTATACGGGTTTACAAACAGCAGTTAACAGGCATGGGTAGGAATTAATTTAGGCCAGAGATTCCTTATATGAAAAGCACCACAGAACCCTTGGCATGAACTGTACAGGGCTTTGCTTTTACCTAGAGCAGGTAGGGAAAACGCCAATCAGTTGCAGCCAGCCAAGTAACTGAGCTGTTAATATTTTCTATTAACCACTTCTGGGTTTTGACCAAAAAAATGGAACCAAAAGCCGAGGGAGCGTGGATTGAAATAATTGGTTTCTGGAAAAACTGTTCTGTTGTTGAAAAGCCAAAATTTTTACTGCACTTTTGTTGCAGGAAAACCGGGACCCATGCGAAAATTTTCCATGAAAACAGGCCCTTTGGTGGGAAAGCCAGTTTTGCAAAAGGTATTTCGACCAGTGCTGCATTGATTACCTCTCCAGGAAGCCCTTAGGGTTTTGATTTATACGCCCCAGGATGAGAAATTACCTTTCCACCATGTGGGGGATTTAACCCTGTAGCTTTACAGTTACAACCTAGAGTCTAGCCTAGGTTCACCCACTAAGTGACACAGGAAGGTGTCTCCACTCTCCAGTGCTTATTATTCCCCACCTGATTCCTGAGGGGCAGCATTTCTGGCACAGTGGACATGGCACAATACTATGAAATGGCAAGTTTGCTACCCTCCCTCCCCGCCCCATCCTGGGCCCGTGGCAGCTGCTGTGCGGTAACTCAGAAGTGCCCCCGCTGTCCCAGCCCAAACACTGTAACAAACCCTGAAAGTGCCGTGGCCCCATTGTGCTAAACACAGAGAGCGGAGCAGGGGAAGGGGGATGTAGATAGAGGATGGGGAGGGGATGGCGAAGGGGGGGCAAATGAAGATAAAAAGAGGTGATGGAGAGAGGGAACGGGATAGCTGGGAAGGGACAAGGGGATCAAATCAGACAGAGCCCATGTTAGTGTGTAGCTCAAGGGGCTCCTCCCATCCCAATTGCCACAGGGTGTCATCAATCTTGGTACTGAGGATATCACCTCAGCCCCCATTGCAACCTGTGTCACCGCCCCGCCCCACCATGACCTCTCTCTCCCACCCGGCGGGTGGCAGCCCTCCATGCACAATCACTGACTGGATCGCAGGGGAAAGCCACCCACCCCCAAACATCCAGGGCAGATCCTGTCCATGGTGACAGTGGCATCACTTCCCTGAAACCAACAAGGCATTTGCAGCTGGGATCTCAGTGGGCACTGGGCAGGGTGCCAGGCGGGTGAGGTCAACTGGCACCTTGCTAAGGATTCCCTGGGTAGAATGCGAGCGTGTGGGTATCATCCGTCCCTCTAAGGGTTAATCTTTGCACACCCCTGCCACACACCCCCATCGGCTCCCACGACTCGGCATATAGTGCACAAGGCTCCGTCTGGGTGAGCGAGTCGACATGGGTGTCATGAGATAAAGTGGCATGGGCTCCGCCCAGCGGGCTACGCAGTGGGATGTGCCCTAGACTCCAAAGTCCACTCTCTTCTCATCACCCCAATGCAGGGGCACCCTGAGCACTAGCAGGAGTGCTGGGTTTGGGTGCTGTGGAAGGGGGGTGGCTGGATCCGACCAGGCCAAAATAGCAACAGATCTGGCTCGATCCATTCCTGCTTCCCAAAGCTGGGCCTTTAATGCGGGAGTGGGACAAAGGAGGCGCTCGACTATGCCCCTAAAGGTCACGGGTTCGAGTCACACCTCTCGAGTTCACCCAGCTGCGCAATGGCTGCCCGATCACACAGGGGAGAGCCGCCAAAGGTGGCTTGCCTGCTGGCCACATCATGCCCTTGCGTCCCGCTGGCTGTGAAACTGACGTGCCTGAACTGCGTCAGCCCCGCCAGCCATCGGCTCCGGGGGCCTTGACTTTGACAAAGGCGGAGTGGCTGGTTGATTTCGCTTGCCAGATACCCCAGAATGGGCTGGATTAGCAGGCTCTGGCCTCAGCCCCTGTGCTGCTGGCCGTGCAAATGCAGGCCCCGCCTATGGCCCTGATCCTGTGGGGTGCTGACCAAACACCGCTGCTGAGGACGGCAGATTTCGACGGGGTTCAAAGCCGTGCTCCTTCCCGAGAATCGTCTGCGCTTCAGCCCTCCGCAAAGCCAGGTTTCCTGGCTGGAGGCAGCCGGGGGACCCTCCTGGCCCCAAACCCATCTGCAACCTCATGGCAAAAGAGCCTTCGCCGGGACACTCAGCAACTTCCTGCTGAGCTCTGAGCCTGAGAGGTGGTGGGACGTGGGAGAGAGGGATGAGGCGGGGGGACCCCTTAGAGATAGCAAGGCCAGGCCAGGCCAAATGCCATGCTGAGCAGCAGACAGCAATCCAAGCACAATACGCCACCGGCCAAAGCCTGGCCTCATGGAAGCCATTGGTCTCAATGGGGGGAGCTCAGGGTGGGTAAAGTTGTCAGGATCGGGCCCTAGTTTACAATGGTGGGGGTGGCACCTGTGACTTGTCAATGGCCAGTTGAAGGCCGGTGGGGCCCAACCCTGCCATCAAAGCCACAGATGCCAAGGCCAGATGGGACCATGGGACCATCTAGTCTGACCTCCTGCATAGCCCAGGCTGGAGACCTGCCCCGAAATAATCCCTAGAGCCGAGCTGTTAGGAAAACATTCCGCCTTGATTTAAAACTTGTCAGTGCTGGAGAATCCACCATGGCCCTTGGTAAATTGTTCCAATGGTTAATTCCCCCCCATTACAAAATTTACACCTTATTCGAATCTGAATTTGTCTAGCTTCAACTCCCGGCCATTGGATCCTGTGAGATCTTCCTCTGCTAGACTGAAGAGCCCATTATTAAATATTTGTTCCCCACGTAGGTACTAAAAGATGGTCATCAAGTCACCCCTGAGCCTTCTCTTGGTTAAGCTAAATAGACTGAGCTCCTTGAGTCTATCGCAAGAAGGCAGGTTTTCTAATCCTTTCATCATTCTCATGGCTCTTCTCTGAACCCTCTCCAATTTATCCACACCCTTCTTGAATTGTGGGCACCAGAACTGGGCCCAGAATCCCAGCCACAGTCGCACCAGTGCCAGATAAAGAGGTAAAATCACCTCTCTGCTCCCACTCGAGATTCCTCTGGTTATGCACCCCAGGACCCCGTTAGCCCTTTTGGCCACACTGGGAATTCGTGTTCAGCTGATTAGCCACCACAACCCCCCAAATCTCTTTTAGAGCCGGTGGGACTTCAGCCGCTTGCAGGATCAGGACCTAGGTTTGCAAGGGAGCCAAGAGGGCAGGAGGAAATCCTGAAGCCCTTCCAAGTCGATTTGCATGAGGAAGCCTGTTGACATCCAAAAGGCTGCTTGCAGGAGCAGACGTGTGGATGCCAGGATCAGGCCCTCCGTCTGTGCCCAATTCTGAGAGGTACTGATGCTGAGCGCCCACCACCCTATCGGTGCTGCAGGAAGCTGCAAGTGCTAGGCAGGTGCTCAGCAGCCCAGCCCAGCTCCCACTGGTGTCGATGGAAGTTTGGCCCAAGTCAGAACTGCAGGATTAGGCCCATTGCTAATAATGCACTTGTGCTCTCACAGCCATTCTTCCCTCCTACACAGCCCACACATCCTGGATTCACCTGCTTTCTGCCTTTTTATGTATCTATTTCCCTATTCCCAGGACACGGCTGGACAGACAGGCAGGAGTCCTGGCCAGCCTCGACTCCAATCAGTCATGCCCATCAGCAGGACATCACACCCCCCTGGGTGTCTGTGGCAAAGCGGTAGAAGTCATAGAATCATAGAATCATAGAATATCAGGGTTGGAAGGGACCCCAGAAGGTCATCTAGTCCAACCCCCTGCTCGAAGCAGGACCAATTCCCAGTTAAATCATCCCAGCCAGGGCTTTGTCAAGCCGGACCTTAAAAACCTCTAAGGAAGGAGATTCCAGGTAACTCCCTAGGTAACGCATTCCAGTGTTTCACCACCCTCCTAGTGAAAAAGTTTTTCCTAATATCCAACCTAAACCTCCCCCACTGCAACTGGAGTCGCTTATTGCACCAGTTGCTTCGGCAAGGAGACAAGGCGGGAGCAAGGCCATGGTGGGGGGTTAAATTAGAAATGGGAGGAGGGAAACAGGGTGGCTTTGGCTCTGCCCAGGGTTCACTGGGCCTCACAGAACCAGATCAAGGGTGGTTTGAATCTGGGTTTTGTCTGATCTGAACTCCCACTGCCCGGGGCGTCAGGAGAAACGCTTCTGAGTCTGCAAAAAGAACAGGAGTACATGTGGCACCTGTGCTCAGAAATGGGCCAGAACCAAAGTGCCACATTCCAATAAGCCTCAGGGTGCGTTTGAAACCCTTTCGTAAAGGCCTGCGCCCCGTGCCCGCTCAATTGAGGGCTGAACCGAAACCTGGGTCTGAATTCGAGAGGGTTCAAAAGCTGGATCTGGATCCCAATTTTATCTCTTGATCCCACCTGTAACTTCCAGTTACTGGGGTACTATTCCGCCAATTTCTCTTCTCTCTGAAAACCCTTTACCCAGTCGTCACAGTAACCCCATGCAAGCTAGAACTGAGAGGGGTGAGACAGGGAAAAGAGTTCAAGTTTTGCTTTTCAGTTTGGTTGCTTCGTGCATTTGATACCAATTTCTGTACAGTCGTTTTCAGGCTGTCCCTGTCCAGGCACTTAGTCAGTTGCGCCTGTTGTTTGCCTCCCTCTTTCAGAGGTTTCCAGAACAACAAGAACAGGAGACTGAAATGGCCAGCGGCACATGGGGTCAATGTCGGGCCTGAAACAATGTTGAACGAGAAACACTCGACCCTGTTCAACCCAAGCCTTGCTGCGGGGGAACTTGGCTTTCTGTCCCTGCAGGGAGTCCCATAGGAAATGCCCAATTTCAATGGTTTGAGCGTTTCGTTGACCCCCCACAATAACTAAAAAGGCTAGCTTTCTGCACCCAAAACCATTGTCAGCCAAAACCTGGAATGTTTTCATCTGGGTCAAAAATGTTCATGGGTGGACAGAGGAAAATTCCCAAGTTGCTTTGAACTCGGGTTGTTTGGAACTGACAAACTTTCCACAGGTGAAAAGAACAGGAGGACTTGTGGCACCTTAGAGACTTAGAGACTAAGGTGCCACACGTCCTCCTTTTCCTTTTGCGGATACAGACTAACACGGCTGCTCCTCGGACACCTTTCCACAGGTGGCATCTCTTTAAGGCAAGGACCAGCCTCAATCTTCTGACACCATCTGAGTGATCTTAAGGGTATTAGAAAAGGTCTTGCTAAAGGCTTAGGTCCAGATATTCCAAGGTATTTAGGTGCCTAACTCCCATTGGCACCAAAATACCTTTGACGGTCTGGGCCTTAATGACTCACCCGCATGCTGTCACTGTTGGTTGACATGGAAATGTTTGGGTCTTGGGCTCTTTTCCCATGTCCCTAGTAGAAAAGCCGTAAAAACATGAGTCACGTTAGTTAACATCCCTGCATAGCCGTGTTTTCTAGCAGCCACATTGTCCAGGCTGGCAGCCGTCCTGGGAGCTGTGTTTATTATCCTGCTTGGCAAGTGGGCATGGACATTGGGGTGTTGGTGTGATACATAAATCGGTGACTATCCATAGTTCGTTTGTTAAGCAGCTGTGTACAGTCTGTAGGGCTCCCCATTAATTTCCCATCTGGGCAAGCTGTCAGTGCTGTATATACCCTGTCAAAAGCCAACGGCCGCTGCTCCAAACACCAGACAACCCTTTTGGGGCTGGGGGGGGATGCAATGATTTCGGTCAGGTCCATCCTTAAAGCTGCTGCTCTGGAACCTGTCTTTGCACCGCTGCAGAAGAGCTGCCAGAGGCCCCCAGGCCCGGCATGTGCGCGGCGCTGGAGAAAGGTGAGAGGGGCTGGGATCCAGGCAAGGGGCTCTCTGAGTCCCACTCTTCTCTGTGCCAAAAGTGCTTGTGTGGGGGGGAGAGAGGGACTGAAAGCACCAACGCCAGCCTGTATGTACAGTCCTCATTATGCTTGAGGTGCCTGCTTCCTCCTTCAACCACACCCCCGCTATGTTGATGGGATTAACAAACCAAGGGAGGGTAGTGCTGACCCCATGTGCAACAGGGACAGATTAAGGCAAGATCAAAGAGACTAGACTCTGAGCCTCCCCCTCCTGCTAGGGGCTCCCCAAACTCCCCCAAGCCACCAAAACAAAGGAGCACAAAGTTCTTTACAGATGGGGAAACTGAGGCACAGAATGGGGACTTGCCCAGAGGCAGATCCAGGAATAGCACCCAGGATATTAGCCCTGGAATAGCCCTGACTCCCATGTCTCTGCTCTAACCACGAGATCACACTGCCTCTCTAATCAACACGCAGGAGTGGGGATCTGCTCTTCCCAAGTCACACCCCGCCCCTGAATATTGTAACATCACAACCCCCCATTATAAAATCCGGGATTGGCTTTAGCTGCCTGGCACTTCCTGTCCCACTTGGCCTCCGTCCAGGTCTGGCTCCACATCCAGGGTACTGGGTAATTTCTGGAGCCTGCAATCAAACAGATCAGACAGCAACCGCGCGGTCTCACTCCGTGGCGCTTTGCTCGGGTGCGAGGATCATTGGCAAACAAAGACAGAATAAAACACATGGTGCCAGCAAAGCTTCCCCCGACCCTCACTCCCCACCCTGGCTCTGATGGCAAGAGACAGAGCATCTGTGTATAAATACTACCTGGCTGGCACCCTGAAGCGGGGCGCATTTGACCCCCGAGCAATCTGAGATGGGGCGAGGCCCACCAGCTGTGCTTTCCCCTGCGTCTCCCCGGGGAACCCCAGTGAGTCGGGCACGTCAGGCAGGGTGTATATGGGACACACAGTCACACGCAAGTCACCTGGGCATTTGTTCGCCGGCCTTTGAGAGTCCACAGGCAAAAGACCAGCCCCAGGTGGGAGACATGGCGCGGGGAACGATTTTGACCCTGGGTTTTAGTTAAAGGCTCGGCTTCTTGCTGGGGATCGGACTGTCTCTCCTCTCCGCCCGCGTGTAAGGCTCAAAGGCAGAGGTCCCCAGCCCATAGCCGCTGGGTAGCTCATGCAGGCTTCCCAGGAGCGGGCCGCTGAAACAGAGCGCGGTGGCAGGGAGCCGGGGTGAGGAAGAGGAGGATGCTAGAGACGGGACCTGCAGGCGGAAGGCTCCAGTCCCCGGAGGGCTGTTTCCACTCCTGCTCAGCCCGGGTGAGGTGGTGCCGGAGGGAGCCCGGCTGGCTCCGTTCCCGGCAGGGCTCCCGATGGGATTCGAGTTCGGAGAGAGCAAGTTGGAAGGGGCCGGCACAGACAAAAGTCTCCCTTGTTCCAGGAGCCGGAGGATGTTACACGTGGCGAAGGATTCGGAGGTGGAGGACGAGCGTTTCTCAGAGTCCCTGCTCTGGTCCTTCTTCTGCTTGGTGCGCCGGTTCTGGAACCAGACTTTCACCTGGGCGGGGGGGGGGAGGCAGACAGAGTGCAGCCGAAGTGGAAAAGAGAGCCAAACAGGGTGATGGAGGAGAGAGGGGAGAGGCAGGATGGGGATAGAGCACGCAACGGGAAGCAGGGAAAGAAGAAAGAGCAAGAAAGGCAGAAGGAAGAGAGGGAAGGAGGGAGAGAAAAGGAGGGAATGGGAAAGGAGAGAGAAAGACACAGCCACAATGTGTTAAACATCCTAGAGCAAATGGATTCACCCACCCAGTCACCTTCCCAGGAGCCAGAGCGACAATGGGGTGCCTCCAGCCACCAGGGGACAGTGAAATCTGGAGCGACAGACCCTCCCTGGCAAACGCTGTGTCCCTTCTGGGGAGAAGATGCCCTGGCTACATGGAGCCCATGGTTCAAGGGAGGGACGTAGCAGATGGAGGGATAAATGGATACAGCAGATCTACTCTCCCCAGGCTGCGTTTGGGCTGCCCACTGGGCTGTGTCCATCGTCCCTTTAGACCCAAGCTCTCTGGGGGAGGGATCCCATGAGCCGCTCCGCACATTTACCCAGAGTGCAATGCAATGGCCTGATAGAAAGAGCGAGAGAGAGCGATGGGGTCAAACCAGACCTCGGAGCAGCCCCAAGCTCTGGTGGATCTGCTTCCAGATCTGGAACCGACCCCTGTAGCTGACCATGTGCCCTGTCACAGGCCATGCCAAGGGATGTGGCAGATTCTCCATCAGGGACTGTCCAAATCAAGATTGTCGTCTCTTTCTAAGACACACTCTAGCTCAACCACAAGATATGGGCTTGAGGAAGGAATCCGGGTGTGGCATTCACTGGCCTGTGTTCAGCAGGTCATAACAGCATCTGCTGACCTTAAAATCTATGAACCAGATCCCCGGTTTGGACTTGGCTGGACTCTGGGGACGTGGAAGCTCTCAGCACATCACCTCCTCTCAGTGAAATAAGGAGCGGGGCTGAGTTAAGGCTCAGTGGGTTACAGATACACCAAAAACAGAGGCTCTTCCTCCAACCCCTGGATGACACTTGCCCTTGGAAATCCCAAGTCTCTGTTTTCCCTCCCAAACCAGGCAGCCCAGCCACCCCAAAGTAACCAGCACCTCCTGCCTCTCTGCTTCTGACCTGTGGCCGACCCTCGGCCTGCTCTGAGCTCCCCGCCTAGACGCCAAAGGGCCGAGGACCCACTTGACTGTGCCCCTGAAAGAGAAGCGCGACAGAGCGAGAGGGGGGTACTGAGATGCCAGGAAGAGAGATGAGATGGAAAGCCAGACAGATAAGGAAGGGGTCTGTATAGGGAGATAGATGAGATGGAAGAGGCAGGGGTATGTGTGGGGACAGACGGATGGATGGACGGACGGACGGATGGACGGACGGACAGTCAAACTGTAGACCTCAACTGCGTGTTTAAATTCTAGCACTGAGAGCAGTGAGCGTCTCACTCACCCATGTCATTGAGGAACCGCGCCAGCAATGACTCGCGTCCTCATAACCTGCAGCCCTCACGCACCCATTGACACCACAGGCCTGCTGCGCTGAGCTGCTGGACCACGGGCAAGGAGCCGGTCTTGGACCCTCCCCCAAGGTAATAGCACAGCAAGTGGCTTAGCAGGCTTGGAGAAAGGCTGGGAGATTTATACGGCAGGAATAGCATCTGCAGTGACACCGGCTAAGGCAGGGGCTCCAGATCCTCATGCTCCTGGGCAGCAGACCAGCTGGGGTCAGGAGGGAAAACCCTCTCCCATGGTATAGCACAGTCTGATGCATGCTGGGGCCTGTAACTTCTATCAAAGCAACATCCATTGGCCACTGTTAGGCAAACCCTGTATACGATACCCTCTGGGCTGAACGGCGCCAGGCTGTGGACAGAGGCTATAACTGCTGGGACAGGACCTCATGAACCGCACTGTGGAGGTCCAAAGCTCACCTGAAGGACCAGCAGGTGGGTGAAGGGCACCCACCTGCTGCCCCTCCTTAGGACCGCCTAATGGCCAGTTTGGAGCTGCACTGAGATCTCTGGGAGAAAAGCGCCTCCTTCTGGCGCCAGCGGCATAATCCCTGGGATTAGCGAGGGGCTAGGGGGGTGGAGAGGGCACGGCAACCTGGGGAGGGGGAAATTCCCCTCGATTCATTGGGATCGGCCCTGGTTCCTGAGTGCCCTTGCCCACAAAGCAAGAGCTTCTTGGAGAATTTCCTTCTCGGGGCAGGGCAGGACCCTCCCCATTTCTAAGCAGCACTGGGGATAAACGGGGGTGGGAACGGGGGGCTCAGGAGACAAACTGAATAGGCCCCAGATACTGAGCCCCTTCTGGCCCCCCAGGCTTGGTTCCTCTGAGTCGGGGCAAGGAGATTCTTTAGTTGGGCTGTGGGGGAGGGCGCATCATGCCCCACACTCTGTCCTTCCTGGGGATAACTAGTGGGTTTCATTTCCCAGGGCTCTCAATCCTGCCCCTCTCGCCAGCGTGAAACCCACAGGGAGCCCAGTCCTGCAAGTTGCTGAGTGTCCGGATACACTCCTGTTGAATTCAGTGGGAGCCCAGCACTGCTTGGGACTGGACAAACTTACAGATAAGGAAGCAAGGGGGTAATTAAAGATCTAAGCAGCTCATTCCTTGCGCCTGGCGATTTACATTCACTGCTCCCATTAATAGCAGGGTGAGTGGATTTAGATCGAAGAAGTGATTTAAATCACCCATTTTAACCCTGATTTAAATCAGCAAACAGGAAACCTTTGTTTCTATTGATCTTTGCATTTGTGCTTTTTAGTTATTTTCCTAAAACCAGGTTTATTCATTGGTTGGTAACCATTAAAACACGACGATTTTAATGAAATAGAGCTTTTATACTGAACGTGGTGCTTCTTTTTGCAAACCAGGAGGATACACCATATCTTGCTATATTTATTAAAGCAGTTATATAACTTAACTTACATGGACTTAGCGTCTTTTTTTTAAAAAAAAAACAAACCTGTTTTTATCCACCCTGATTAATAGGCCAGAGGCAGGGCATGGCCAGGGCTCATAGTAGAGTATATGGTGGAAGGGAAGTGGTTTCTTCCCAAGCCCTGTGTCTGGCTCAGTCATCTCTTTTCCTTCTGTTAGGAGGCAGATTCAGAGGCATGTATCTACATAAGAAGGGCCAGACTGGGTCAGACCAAAGGTCCATCTAGCCCAGAATCCTGTCTCCCGACAGTGGACAGTGCCAGGTGCCCCAGAGGGAATGAACAGAACAGGGAATCAGCAAGTGATCCGTCCCCTGTCGCCCATTCCCAGCTTCTGGCAAACAGAGGCTAGGGACACCATCCCTGCCCAGCCTGGTTATCCGTTCTTTGAACTGGCTAGATGGTGGTTGATGTCCCCTCTACCAAAGAGGGGAAAAAGCCCTGTAGACAACAGGACTGAAAGGGATGCAACCAGAAGCTGGGGTGCCCAAGCTTCCATCAAATGTCACTGTTTAAAAAGGTCTTGTACATTTCAGTGTATAAATACAAAGGTTCCGCGCTCTTTTCTCCGGCAGGGCCAGCCTGGCTCACACAACCCCACAGTAACAAAAGGGCTTGGCTGAGCTAAACTTTCAGTAACGAAGCGACAGCCTTCCATGTGTTCTGACTCTGGATAACCTTCCAGTAGCACGCTGGGTGTGTCTACCCTGCAGCCGCGGGCGAGCTTCCACGCCCAGGTGGACAGACCCATGCCCGCTGGCCTGGGGCTAGCGTCAGCACAAGGCTGGCTGTCCGAGTACAAGCCCGCCTGGTCCCCCGGGTCACAGAATCCTAGAAGATCAGGGCTGGAAGGGACCTCAGGAGGGCATCTCGGCCAACCCCCTGCTCAAAGCAGGACCACGCCCCAATTTTTGCCCCAGATCCCTAAATGGCCCCCTCAAGGATTGAACTCACAACCCTGGGTTTTGCAGGCCAATGCTCAAACCACTGAGCGATCCCTCCCCCCAATGCTCAGGTGGCTAGTCCATGCCACTGCCCGTGCCGCAACGTTTTAGCGCGCTAGGTGGGGCGGAGCTAGTCCTCGTCTGTCTCCCCAGATTGGGAGGCACACTCCCCGCTGCAGTGTAGATCATCCCTCCTTCTGCCCGTTGTTGTGTGTAAACCTTTCAGCCTCAAGCCAGGACCCTGCAACCACCAGCTTGGCGTCACGAGGAAACCCGACCTAAACTGTGCACTTCCCAAGCAGCGCGGCTGAGCTCACCCTACCTTAACAAAGCGGCGCTCTTCAGCAAACTCTTCAACATGTGGCTATTCCTGGCACAGTCCAGGAGCTCATGGGGTGTAGCCAGACTGCAGCTGGCAGGGGGCGAAGGGTCTGCCCAAGCAAAGCCCAGGTTTACTACCCAGGGCTGTGTGCAGACTTTGCCTTTGGGTTTTGCACTGAGCACTGCTCTGAGTTTTCAGTGCAAGGCACACTCTGTCAAGTTTCACCTCCTTTTGTGTCAAGCTACAAACACCTCTTGGGTTTGATGCCAACCCCATCTGCTGGTTCCAGGTTTCCCTGCAAGGTTCACAAGCCTCAGAGAATCCCTTACTGAACTGGGGTCTGAGGTTTGAGATTGCCAACATGGGAAACTGAGGCACAGAGAGAGCCTAAGGCCAGATTTGTAAAAGTACTAGGGCATTGCTGCACACAGTGTCACAACACCTAACCAATTTAAGAGCTTAAAGCTCATTTTTTAAAGAGATTTAAGCCCTTAGGAATCTAAATGGACTGACTGTCAATGAGATTTGAGCTCCTAAATCTCCTTTACAAATCTAGGCCTGAATGACTTACCAAGGAGGCTGTGGTAGAGGTAGGAATTGAACTCACACCTTCAAAGCTGCAGGCTAGCATGCTAACCACTGGCCTGCCCTTTCCCTATGCTCCTACTTTTGTGGTGTTCACCAAACCAGTTTCACTGTGATATAGGGCTTGTAAATCAGTTTGTTGTCAAGGACAATACAAAGGCAAATGCCCTGTTTGTCTAGCTAAGGGGAAGCTCCGTACTGGGCACAGAAGGATCGGCGTTCTATCACTGTAAAGTCCAGAGAGGCCAAGGTGTATACACAGCATAGAGATACCTGTGAAGTCCTCTGGGCCAGGGATTTGTAACACTATAAATAGATTCTTGATTACATGAATGATGTGGGTCAATCAGATCTGAGAAGGATCGGAAGGCACTCCAGGAAAGGTTCACAAAGCCAGGGGAATGGGCAAGCCAGTAGCAGCTGAGATTCTGTATCGACAGGAGCAAAGCAATCCACACAGAACTGACCAGCTGTGTCGCTGGGTTCTAAATTAACTGGAACCCCCGAGGGGAAACACCTGGCTATCGTTGCAAACAGTTCAATGGAGACCTCTGAACAATGTACAAGGTCGCTAAAAAATAACTTGGGAATGATAGGATGGATTCAGAAGAAGATAGTGGGTAACAGCGTAGTTATTATAATGTCAACAGTACTGTCAAAATGGGAAGAAGCTAAGGCTGCAGCAGGAGACCAAAGATGGAAGGCAGTGGGGAAGGGTCTATGCTCCATATGGACAGAGAGACAGAAGAGAGAGAGGATTGTCAAAACTGTGATCAGTGGACAGACAACGCACAAAGAGGGCTCCATTAGACAAGCGGTTTGCTATGAATAATTCACCCACCCCTACAAATTAATAGGATATAAAAAGAATGAGCTATTTAGGGGCAGACTTACAAAAGAGATCCGGAGTCAGAACATCAAGCTCTTGGTACCCACAAGTGGGGTCAGGTTTTAAAAGTGCTCAGAGTCAGCACCCATCATGCACTGGGCCTGTTGACCTGGTTTGACCATCTGGCCACTTCTTTTGGTCCCGTTTTTTGATTAAACGTTTTTTCACAGGAAACAATGCTGTCTCGTCAAAGCAGAAATGTTTCATGGGAAGATCTCAAAATTAACAACGTTTTTGATGGGAAGGTTTCTGAGGTTCAGGGTGAACTCTCTGGTCACCTCCAGAGAGAGAGAGAAAACTGAACCTTTTTGATCCCAACCCAAGACATTTTGACACAATTCTGTTTCGTTGAAATGTCTGAAAGGTTTCGGTTTCATTCCAGCGCAGAACAAAATCAAATCTCTAAACCTCGAAAGTTGTCATGAAACAGAGTCGTCATTCTCTGGGAACTCTAGTGGTGGGAGCCGTGATCTTTTGAAAGCAAAGCCCCATGTGGATAAAAATAATATCTGGCATATGAGTTAGAGTAAAAACTTTACAGGATGTCAGCCCTCATGCCTCAGATAATGCCGCATCTTCTGAAGAGCTAATGTTAGGGTTAGAGCTGGTAGAAGATTTCCATCAACATTTTTTTTTGACATAATGGATATTTCTGTGGGAAAAAATGTCCATTTTTGTCAAAAATTTGCTGAAAACACCAAATAGACTTTTTTTTCCCAATTTTTGGCTACTGAAAATCAAAACTTTTCTGTTTTAACCCCCAAATGCTCCATTTTCAATGGCAATGATTCTCAGCATTTTGAGTTTTTCAATGAAAACCTGCCAAATTTCAGAGATAATTTTTGATGGAAACAAACGTAACAATTGGTTTGGGTTTTGGTTTCATGGGACTTGGATGTTTTTCAAAAAGCTCGTCTCTAAGGATTATTGTGGGGAAGTTCTCTGGCCTGTGTTGTACAGGAGGTCAGACTCGATGACTCCAATCTATGACTCCATGAATATTTCACAGGGGAAAAAATCATTTCCCAGTCAACTCTAGCTCGTAAGAAACTTCCCCCATCAGCATATGACTTCATAACTGTCCAGAATGAAAGGGCTTCATCTCAGCTGGCTGGTGCTGGTCAGTGCTGGAGACAGATTACTGAACCAGATGGACCCCTGATCTGATCTGGTGCGGAAATGTCTATGTTTCAATCAAGCAGAACCCACTTCTGATCTCCTAGATTGCTCCGAGCCTTGAGCAGCCTCTATGGGCTTCAGATGAAACTTCCCAAATAAAGAGCATATGCCCCTCTCGGAATCAGCGCTTCATCCCTCACCAAAGGCTCTCATTGCATCCCCAAACACAGCACATACTCAGGCATGACACTTGTCCCTGACTTTATAATCTTTGTTCCATCAACATCAACTCAGACTAATCCCTACAGAACTCAGTCCCTGCAATCCAGGCAACCACCCTGTAGCAATTCTTTAAAAAGGGATATTGTTCTGAATCAGCTATAACCCTCGAGCAAAAGCCCATGGAAAATTCCAGCTCAGACTTTGCCATGCACAAGGTCTGGGCTGGTAAATGGTGCTTACATGCCAAGGTGATTGGAGATGCGGAAATAGATTTTTTCACACAAATATTTAAGTCACGGCTACACAGAGGTCTAGATCTGCAAGATATTGGGCAGAGAGCCGTGTGTGTGGAAGGCCCTGGGTCCATGCGACGGGTGGATGGATGGTTCAGTAGAAGAGGAAGGATGGTCCATTGGTTAGGATACTAGTTTGGCTCTTGGGAGACCTAGCTGAATTCCCGGCTCCACCGTAGACTTTCTGCATGACCTTGGGCTTAGTCTCAGTTAGTCTCAGTCTTAGTCTCAGTCTCAGTTAGTCTCAGTTTTCTCCTCTGTACAATGGGGATAATTGCACGGTGGGGCTGCAGTGAGGATCAGTACATTAAAGAGTGGGAGCTGCTCAGATACGATGATAAGGGGGCCAGATAAGTTTTGATACACTGCTTCAAGAATCTCATTTCTCCTGAACCCGTGGATAACTACAGAGCCAGCGGAATGCACAGCGAGCTCTACGTGACTTTGCACAGAGTAAACAGCTCGCTAACATCTGGCACTTTCTCAAAAAGAATCAGCTGTTCGGAAGAGGAATAAAAGGTTTCCTGAAAAGCGAATAATTCCAGTGCACTCAGTGCCGTTGAGATGAGAAAAACATTTGCCCAGCATCAGGTCAGATTTGTCATTAATGCTACTGAAAAGAAAAATTCTGTTTCCAAGGCATGTCTTGCCATTAAAGGTACACGCTTAAAAGACACAGAGATACAAATCTCCTTCTTGTTATGGGTTCAGAGGGGTGGATGGTGCGAAGCATTCATGGCAGAGCTGTAGCCGTTAAGGTAGGGACTGGAACACGGCACAGTGTTTTTCCAAGGAAGACGTAGCACACCGTAGCTAAGGAAATGGTATGGAATTCAAAGGCAAAACTTGTTTCATAGTCAAGCTCTAAAATATCCATATAAAGACAACAAACTCTGACAATTGCTTTTAAAAATCGTACCTCTTTAGGGGAACTGGGCCAATAATTTTCTACAAAGTAAATGCACATAAACCACCTGGAAACCTGCTTACTTATGCAGTTAGTTAAAAAGATGTTTACTGGTAACTGCCAATGGAAAGTGTAGACATAGCCAGGAGAATTCTTGGATGTCAGAGAACACTTAGGATTTAGGGAAGAAGAACACGATTTTAAAGTCTGCATTCTGATCCTGGTTAAACTTCAATGAAGCATCTCTAGATTTGCACCCAAACAGACAAACCAGTAACTCTAACCCACCAAGAAAAAAATCCAGCAGGTGAAGTAAGAGTTGAATTTAGTAATACCGAGGAGAGCTACTGAAAAGGTAAAACCCATATATTGGTGTAATTCTACAGCTGCAGATGAAAAGCCAGATCCAGTCTGGATGTGCATTTCTCCATGCAATTTAAATAAAATATGCCTGTTATCTGAGGCAAGCCATGGAAGCCGGGTCTGGTGCTTAAGGCACTGAATGGGGAATCGGGAGTGTTCAGCTGCCAGGTCTTCCACTTGGAAGTCAGCTCCCCATCTGTGAAACAGGGATTGTAGCTCCCTTTGCCTGTCATGTCTGCTGAGAATATATGCTCTGCGGGGTGGGAACTGCTCCTTGCTGAGTATCTATTAATATCTACCTGGGGAACAAATATGTAACAACGGGCTCTTCAATCTAGCAGAGAAAGGTCTGACATGATCCAATGGCTGGAAGCCGAAGCTGGACAAATTCAGACTGGATATAAAGGGGTACATTTTTAACAGTGAGAGTAATTAACCATTGGAACAATTTACCCAGGGCTGTGGCGGATTCTCCATCACTGGCAATTTTAAAATCAAGACAGGCTGTTTTTCGAAAAGCTCTGCACTAGGAATGAATTCAGGGCAGTTCTCCGGCCTGTGTTATACAGGAGGTCAGTCTAAATGATCACAGTGGTCCCTTCTGGTCTTGGCTTCTATGAATCTGTACAGGGCCTGGCACAGTGGGCCTCTGATCCCCCTTGCTGCTTCCAAGTGCTGCTGTAATACAAAAAATAATACTGATACCATCAGGTAAGATCTCAGAAGCAAAAGCGTTCCCAGTTCCCGCTGTGGGACGAGTGCTGTGGCATGCAAAGTTAGACAACTCGTGTTCCGAGTCAGGGGCCTGAGATAATGCCCCATTTGGCCATTCTGGCCATATCTGCAGCTGGGGTGACACAACTCCTTTGCCTTGCGGGGAGTTGGACTGATTCACCCCTGCTGAGGATCGGGCCCATCTAAGTTGGAGTGAATCCTATCCCATGCAAAGCACCAAGCTGGAAGAGACCCTACCTGTAGGCCCACACTCAGTGTTGTCATGGGCAGCCTCTCCTCTGCTACCAGACTGTTCTCCTGTAGCAAATTTCCAAAGGCACAGGGGGAAGTTAATTGACCCCCGACAATGACTTTCACTGAATACCGCCCCCCAGCTCTGTTCTATCGCCCTGTTCCTGAAGCCACTTGGGGGGAAGCACTGAGACAACACTGTCCCAGAGGTCGACAATACCTAGGTGTCACCCATCTCTGTATTTTGCTCACTTCTGAGGCCAGGACCACTCTCACCCAGCTGTCTCAGGGCTTAGCCCCAGGGCTCCATGTGGGCTTGTACCACCCACTCTGAAGTTCCTGGGGCCACAGCCTCACTGCTCTGTGGCCCAAGTGAGCTGGATTAAAGCTAGCTCAGGTATGTCTGCTCAAGCTGCATGCATGCCCAGTGACCGCACTCTAGAATGACCTGCATTCTGGACGGGAGCTGAGAGGAGCCAGCTCCATTGATGATCAAGAGGCGTGGTTGAAAGGTCTGCTCTGCAATCTGCAGAGATTTGCAAGGGATGACGAACTCTTTGACAAACCTCGACTCTAAACCGACGGACAGGCAATATGCTCCCCCAGGGGACGGCAGGGGGTTGACCCTGTCTGGCACTGGGCAGACCGATATCAGCAGACAAGCCGCGATTGTCGGCCTATCACTTTGAAAACCGTATGATTGCACTCGGCCCGTTGCATTGCCTACAGGTGCGTCTCATGAAGGACATGGGTCCCTGGAGGTCGGCCACTGAAGTCTGTCTGGGGATCCCTAAGCCAGGCAGGCAGGAACGAGCAAAAGGGAGACCATGGTCACTGTGTTCAACTCTCGTAAGTTCAATCAGAAGAGGTATGTATGGGAGTGTTCAAATGCCAAAGCCGCAGCTGGGGATAGGCGTGGCACAGGGGCATCCAGGCCACGCCCCCTTAGCGCTGGCTCCACCCCTTTCCCCTGTTCCACTGACAGCAAGACAGGGCGCAATAGTCTCTATGCTGTCGGAGGGTCCCCTCACATGGAGTGATCCTCTCTGGTCCAGATGGGCTACCTCTACAGCCAGCTGCCAGGGACTTGACACAAAGCAGCTGCACTGCATCTGAGAGTCTGGCCCACGTGCAATAGAAATCAGGTAAAATTGTTCCCCATCCTCTCTAGGTGTTGCCACAAAACAACAATATAAATAATAGTATGGGGAGACAGCATGGACACAGCAATAAACAGGAACTCAGGAAACCTGGGTTCTATTTCCAACTAAGCAACTGAGCTGCTGGGTGACCTAGGGGCAGTCACTTTCCTGCTCTGTGCCTCAGTTTCCCCTCCCAGACTTTGTCTGTCTGGTTCATTTTGTCTGTGAGCTCTTCAGGGCAGGGACGGTCTCTCATTAGGTGTTTGTACAAAGCCTGGCACAATGAGGTCTTGATCTTTCCCCACCGCACAGGGGCGTTGTGAGGATAAATACATTAAAGATTGTGAGGTCCTCAGATATTACCAGAATGGGGTCAGATAAGTATCTAAGACAGACAGATAGATGGAGCTCAGTTGGGGCCCCCAGGCACTAATGTAATATAAATAATTAATAATAATAGTACACATAGCAGACACCCTGAGCAAGTGTAATAAGTAGATCAATATTAGCTGAAAGTGATACTGATTAATATGAATTTCATATACTGAGACCCAGTTTTGCATAGCTGGGAACACTGTGGGGGGAGGGGTCCAGAGGACTGGGAAAACAGCCAATGTGACAATATTTAAAAGGATAAATGGGGATGACTCTGTTAAATATAGGCCAGTTAGCCTGATATCGATCTCAGACAGAAATGTGGAATGGCTGATATCGGACTCACATAAGAACATGAGAACGGCCAGACTGGGTCAGACCAAGGGTCCATCTAGCCCAGTGTCCTGTCTTCTGACAGTGGCCAGTGCCAGGTGCCCCAGAGGGAATGAACAGAACAGGGAATCAGCAAGTGATCCATCCCCTGTCTCCCATTCCCAGCTTCTGGCAAACAGAGGGTAGAGACACCATCCCTGCCCATCCTGGCTAAAAGCCATTGATGGATCTATCCTCCATGAACTTATCTAGTTCTTTTTTGAACCCTCACACAATAAAGAATTAAAGGATGGTCACATCATTCATGCTAACCAACATGGTGTTGTGGAAAATAGGTCTTGTAAAAAAACTTCATATTGTTCTTTGATAAGATGATAAGTTTGGTTGAGAAAAGTAACTGCGTTGACCTTATAGACATATTTCTGTAAGGGCCCCAATAATTTAGTTTAGTCCCAAATAATTAAAATATTAGCACTATGCACAATCAATGCCTCCCATATTAAATGGATTAAAAACCGTCTAACTGATAGATCTCAAGAAGTAATTGTAACTGGGGAATATCATCCAGTGGGGACGTTTCTACTGGGGCCCTACAGGGATCAGTTCCTAGCCCACTGTTATTCAATATCTTTAACAATGATCCGGAAAAAATATAAAATCATTGCTGGTCAAGTTTGCAAATGACACACAGATGAGTGAAGTGGAAAATAATGATGAGGACAGGTCACTTATACAGAGCAATCTGGATCATACAGTATGATGGGAACAAACAGCATCTATTTGAATATGGCCAAATGCAAGGTCACATATCTAACAGCAAAGAATGTAGGTCACACTTACAGGATGGGGGACTCTATCCTGGACAGCAATGACTCTGAAAAGGTCATAGAGGTCATAGTAGATAATCAACTGAACATGAGCTCCCAATGCGGTGCTGTGATTAAGAAGGTTGACATGATCCTTGGATACATAAGCAAGGGAATATTGAGAAGGAGTAGGGAGGTGGTATTATCTATATATATGGCCACTACTGGGTGTTGTGTTCAGTTCTGTTGTCCCCACTTCAAAAGGGACACTGACTGGTTGCAAATGGTTCAGAAAAGATCTACAAGAATGATTCGAGGTCTGGAAAACCTGCCTTACAGTGAGAGACGTCAGAAGCTCCATCTATTTAGTGTATCCAAAGGTTAAGAGGTGACTTGACTACAGTCTACAGCACCAACATAGGAAAGAAATTTCTGATTGTAGAGGGCTCTTTAATTTAGCAGACTAAGCCAGAATGAGACCCAAGGGCTGGAAGCTCAAGCTAGATAAATTGAAATTAGAAATAAGGTGCAGAGTTTTAACACTGGGGGTGATTAAGCACTGGAACCATGGACCTTGGAATATGGTGGAGTCTCCATCTCTTCAAGATTAGATATTTCTCTAAAAGGTATGCTCTAGCTCAGCCAGACTTGTGGCCTGTGTTTGAGGCTTCTGTCACTCAGGATTTATTAATTTCATTTTTCAGCGTTTATTTTTAGCAATGTTTGAGTTTTATGTAGATGTCAGGGCTCTCTCTTTGTATATGCTGTACTAACTAATGCATATTATACACACTGCTCATTACAAAAGTATATACACTAATGAGTAATCTCTTTATAACGTTCCCTTGTGCGTTTTAACATAGTACTCTTTCAAACAGCACTATATTAAAGCACACTAGGGAACCTCTAGTGTGCACCAGCAGGGTCTACACAGACCAATTAATGAGCAACATGTTAGTGTGCTTTAGAAATCACACCCCTGGAATCTGCATTACTGCTCCATGTAGACAAGCCCTTAGATACCAAAACCATCTGAGGTGCTTTTCCGCTGCTTTTTGGATAAACACTGAATTGTTATTTTATTTTATTTTATATTGGGGATGTTTTAATAGTGTTCATGGGTTAAACCCTAAAATCAGAAGCCCTACCCATGTTATACAGGAGGTCAGACTAGATAATTACAATGGTCCTTTATGGTCTTAAAATCTCTGGAACTCTGAAATACATGACCCTCATGTAAGTATTAACAAATGCGAACAAAGGGCAAGAGATATTTTGCTCCAGTCTGGACTGCGTGCTTAGATAACAGACTCTTCGCTCATTGTGGTACGTCATCGCTTCTGAAGAATACAGCCAATAAAAGAGCCAAGCAAGGGTCATGGAGATCCTAGACAGACCATGGCAAAGACAGGACTTGTTTGACTTTACTGCTAGTTTGTTACTACTCTGATTTCATGGCGGTTTCAAAGTGAACAAATACAAGGATGTGGAATGGCAGCTGCCCACATCAAATCTCAGTATGTGGGAGGTTATATCACTCAGGTTCTGATCACTGACAAAGGACCTCAACTCTGACGAGTGAGCTTTCAGGAATTTGCTAAAACTTAGCCATGTCAGTCATCACCTCTTTGCCAAAATACTCACCGAGTAACTGGATGGCCCAGAAAGCCATTCAGACAAGGTGAGATCTCTTAATGCTAAACCTGGTGACCCACAGAAATATTCTAGTGGAAGGATTGGCTTCCCCAACAGAGATACTAATGAGCAGATAAACAAGCACTATGCGTCCCACAAGAGTTATTCAAATCCACGCAAATCTAACTTACAAATGCAAGGGAAGAAGCATGGCCCAATGGATACAGCAGTGGATGGGGTGATGGGGAACCTGGTTCCCAGCTCTGAAACTGACACACAGTGTGACCTTGAACGAGTTACTGTTGTGATAATTGAACCTACAAATTTACCATAATTGCGAGTTTAACTGTAAAAAGTGAGTGAAAGTTTATAAGCTGTCACAACCTATAACAACAAACGTTGATGGGAAAGGGTATGAAAAAGAGACAGAAAAGACTAAATCAGTCCCCCAAAAAAGGCCTCCTAACTGGTTATAATTCAAGGACTGGGTCAAGATCATGCCTGGTAAACAAGAACAGTGTAGAACCAGAAACCAATGAACCAAAATGGGTGTGTTGGAAACTAGACCTAACCGGTGGACAAAATAACGAGGGGCCAGGCTATTCCACACACCGCTCCCTTTGTGGGGTCCTTAAAGAAAGAGACTTTGAGGAGAAAAAATGGCTACTGGCAAGAGCTTCGCCATCATGGCTGCCACCCCCAACACCTCCTGGGACTCTGGGCCTTTGTCCTCCTGATCCTAAGACATACCCTGACCAGGCCAGGCCAGGCCAGAGAGAGGGACCCAGATGACATCACCACCTTTACCAGCTCCAGCTGAAACCCAACCACCACCTGGGATGAAACGGGGTCCGACTTTAACAACAACAGCTCCAGCCTGTCTCAACTCACTTCTCTTTCCTCCCGAGAAAGACAGCAATCGCCATCTTTGGTGCCATCTAAGAGAGTATCAAAGAGGGGAAGTTTCCTTCTCAAAACTCTCCCCAGCTAACGGGAGAGGGAACAAGGAACTACTTTAAATTTCAAAGGCTTTACCTGCTTCCCCTTCTTTTTCTGTGTCTTCAGTAAAAGGTTAAGGATTTTTAATGGTGCCGTGGTACTAAGCAGCCTAAAGTCTTTGTATGCCAAACCCCAGACCTTCTTTAAAACGAATATTGGACAGTGACTGGTTATGTTAACACCTTTAGCTGATACGTTCCACCTAAATTAACACAACTTCACTTCACCTCTGTTTCTTCTCCCACCCCCCTTCTAGCTGGACTCTGAGCTCTCTGCAGCAGAGACTCCATTTGTCTCGCACAGTGGGGCAGCTGATCTCACAATGGGGCCCTGACCTATGCCACCCCAATACAAATAACAAAATAGCAACCACCGGAAGAAAGGCAAGGGAGGTAACCATGTTTCCATGACAGACCTCACCCACCTGAGGACCGATGATAACAGCCAGAAGCCAGCAAGACTTAGGACAGTCATCAAAATACCAAGGAGCACCTGAGACGTCCCAGTTACCTCTCGCTGCAGAATCCATCCCCCCTGCTTTTCTAGCCCTGCCATAATTTGTTTCCCCGCCCCCAACCCCTGTTGTATTTTGTCATTAATTAAAACTTAGAGCTTCTCAGACCAAGGGTGGTTTTCCCTGTTGTCTCTGTGCAGCACCAATGGGGCCTTGAGCCCCAAGTGCCGGCCCCCAAACAACACCATGGTAACAATAACAGATGATGGGCAGCCTGGTGATGGCGGCAAGGATAAAGATCAGATGACTGATGATTCTCTGGTCTGTTCATTCCCCCGGGGGCACCTGGCCCCGGCCACTGTCGGAGGACAGGACTCTGGGCGAGATGGACCCTTGCTCTGCCCCAGCCTGGCTGTTATGTTCCTATGACGGCGACTGGCACCTCTCTGGCCCAAAATGAGATGCATTTTTTAATATTCTGCCCACTCTCAATAAAGAAGAAGAAGTCATAGTTATGGTCACTGAGAGCTAACAGCAATGGGCGGCTGGAGCCGGGAGTCCTGTTATTGGGGTTGTTAGGACTGGTTGAGGGAATGCGTTTGGGGGCACACTGCATTCCCCCTGACCGGGAGCCCCAGGCAGACTCCCAACTTCCTTCCCTTCCCCTCCCCACCTCGCCCTACCATCACCTGGGGACACAGCAGAGAGGGTCGCCTTCTGGGGAGCTTCGTTTGAATTTCGATGCCGTGGAGTTAAGTGGCTCCATTATATTTTACTGTTGCGGGGAGGGTGTGTTGGGGGGGGAATTGCTGTGAAAAGGGGCTTGTTGGAGTTAGCAGCTTAATTAGGCATCATTGGAGAGGGAAAATAAAGGCTGAATGGATAATTATTTCCCATTTTTACTGCCAGTGAAAAGCCCTTCCCTGCACTCCCCCATCCCCTGGTTCTGCTTCTAACAGATCTTTCCATTGATTGCTCTAGGGGGTGAGGGGGGAAATCCAATAAAAAATCAAGGGAAAGAGAGGGGCCAGGAGAGATCAGAAATTAAAACCGCAAGCGCCAGCCATCACTACTTCTGAAGAGAAGCACGCAGGAGCAATGTAAATTGTGTTGGTCCCCAGCTCGAGAGAAAGGCAGTGCTAATACCACATGCCCCTGTGCAGCATTTGCAGTAATAGGGATGTTCAGATTTCCAGTTACTGGCCTCTGAAAGCTTGTTTTTGTGAGATGTCGAATGGCTTGCTCAGAAAACCCAGCTGGGGGTTCGTCACTGGCTATTAGAAAGGAGCCACCTGCTGGAGTCTCATATTTAAAGCTATATCTCAAATAGATGAGGGAGGTTAAAATAACCCAAACTCATTGCTGGCTACTTTCATCAAAGCTCAGAGGCACTGGAAATGAGGGATATGCTTTGTCCTTTGAAAGGAGAGAATGAGAGCTCGGAGGTTCTGCTTACAAGGCACCTGTCCCTAGATCTAGAGGACACTTGATTTTATTATCGTTTATAAAATAGGAGCACCTCAAGTCCCCAGATAAAATCCAGACCCCTTTGTGGTGGCCACTGTGCATACACCCAATGAGAGACAACCCCTGAGAGATTGGCAAGACAAGGCAGAATTATTATCCCTCTTCTACTGACCAGGCACAGATAGATTTAGAACCCAATTCAGAAAAAAAATCACTTTTTATTATTGTAGCATTTAAGTCCCACTGAAGTTATTGGCAAAAAGAAAAGGAGGACTTGTGGCACCTTAGAGACTAACCAATTTATTTGAGCATAAGCTTTCGTGAGCTACAGCTCACTTCATCGGATGCTGTAGCTCACGAAAGCTCATGCTCAAATAAATTGGTTTGTCTCTAAGGTGACACAAGTCCTCCTTTTCTTTTTGCGAATACAGACTAACACGGCTGCTACTCTGAAACCTGAAGTTATTGGGACTGTCCTGAACTGAGACCTTAAGTAACTCATCCAAGGTCACGCAGGGAGTCTGTAGCAGAGCTGGGACATGAAGCAGGTCCTGGTCTAATCCCCTATCCATCAGGCCATCTTTCCTATTCTTTTACCACTCATTCATTCCAAGACCTAGAACCACAGTTTGGTCCCTAAGAAAATCACGGCAGTGTCATGGGCCTCTGCACATACGGGTCTCGTTCTCAGCGTGGCTCAAAGCACGAGGCAGCAGCATCGTGTCCGAGCAGCAATTCAGCGGGGACATGGCAACCGGTTTTGTGTGAGCACCGCCCCTGCCTAGAAGGCACACTACAAGCTGCACCAAGCCAGAGACTAGCTTACGCAGATGCCAGCTTCTGCCTCCCCACTGAGGCCGTGGCTGCTTTTGTTCCAAGCAGCAACTGCTGCTGGGAAAATCTCAGGAATGGGCTAATGTACAATTTCCACACCATCCATGAAAGTGCAATTGTCACAGGGCCCTAACCATAACTGCCCCATTTCATCACCACAACCCACTGCCCTCTCGTCTCCTTGTGTTAGCCTGGAGTCATTTGTCTAGGATCATAGAATCTTAGAATCATAGAAACATAGACATTGACAACAACTGCTGCTCTAATGAATACACTGAGTATTTATCTTATTTTCTTCTTGAAAGTGTCAAAGTGTCACACTGTTTCATTACAACACAAATAGGAGATACCCTGGTCTAGAACATAAAATATTTAAATCTGTGTTAAGCAGCAGCTGCCCATAACAATTTTAAAGTATAATAAAACAATATAAAATTAACAGAATACTTTGACTATCATATTCTGTCATAATATGTCAGCAATGTCACAATATAACGTGACGTGTCATATTATGTACTACTCCTGACATGTCATGAAATAATGTAGAAATAATAAAAATAATATCAAAATGAAAAAAAAATGAAACACAAGTCTCATTTTGAAACAAAATTGCTTTTTTTTTTGTTGTTGTTTCAAAACGAACAATTGGAAACAGATTTTTCTTGGAATTTCTGTTGGGGAAATGTCCCTCTCCCTCCTCAGTGAAAACATCTCTGGATACATCGCTGGCAAGGTGGGTGGGTGACAGCGGGGTGGGCAAGCCAAGTCCTGCTCCTCTGGGAAAGTGCTGGAGAAGCTAATGGGCTGTCTCTCGTCATGGCAGACAGTGTGGGCTGGTAACATCCTGGGTTGGCATCAGGGCCTCCCATGCAGAGGGTGACTCCAGCTTTGCCTCTGACACCGACTCGAGGCAGTTCAATAAACACACGGACTCTAATTTTTACAAGTGTTCGGTGCCGAAGAGAGCAGAGAGCTGGCAGCTATAGAAGCTGGCTCCCCAAGATGGGACAAAACCCAGGGGGTATCAGCACGAGCCACCCCCACGCTGTTCCACCAATGAGCCCCACATCTGGGCAGGTGTTGGAAGGGAGCTCAGCCTCCCAGCTGCGAAAGTCAGTGCAGGGGCTTGTCGGGGCTTGTACTGGCTGTGCTGGGGGGTGTTGGAAACACCGATCCTATCCCAACCAGACAGAGGCCTCTCCCCCACCCACCAGCTCATCCAACACAGGCCACAGCGAACGGCATCATACGGTAACCATGTTCATGCAGAATCAGCTCATCCCATACTTAGCCAACTTCCTTGGGGCGTTCATGCCTACAGCCTTAGTCTGGGCTGGATGGAAGTGAGGGGTAAAGCAGACACTTCACCAGCTGGCGAGCCTTTTCCTGGTGACAAAGACAACTTAATCAGTTGGCAAGAGCAAACAGGGTGCGGAGGAACATGTGGGGAGCAAGCAGTGATGCCAGCCCCACGCAGGGAGGGAGGAAGGGCTCAGGCGCAGGGCAAGAGCGAGCAGCAAGGCCAGCTCCAGCCTTTGGAAAATATCGTCACCCTATCTAGTATATGCATCGGTGCTCATCCAAGTTCTGTCTGCAGCCCCCCCTGGGGAGGGGGCATTGGGAGAGTGGCTTAGGCCAGCCCAATGCTGCGGGGATCAGGTGAGTGGCTCGGGCCAGCCCCAGAGGGGCAAGGAGGGGAGGCTCGGGCCAGCCCCACACACTGTCCTGTTTTCCCTTTGGGAAATATAGTCACCCTGCGACTGCACCCAAACCAGTGCTGCAATGGAGTAGCGGGCCTGGTGGAAGCCTCGTCTTTCATCCGCGGCCTACGGCTGTGGTCCAATTTTGTCAGGGGTGCTGAGGGTGCCTGGGAACCCCCGTTCGCTCCTCTCCTGACGTGACAGAACAATCAGGGGAATCTATTTGAGGGCTCCAAACGCATCCCGCTCCAGGAGCAAGGCACAGGATTGTAGCTCCCCCTCGGTCCAGCTTCTGCAGGGTCACGGACCTGACCTGGGAGCTAGGCTGCAGCCAGTGCACTAACATACATGCTAGTCATCAAGAGAGAATGGGAGAAAGAGAACTGCCAGGAGAGAGAGAGCAGGAGAAAAGCTAGCCAAGTGGCAGGCAAGCCAGGGGAGTAACCAGTTAGACAGTGGGAGTTTAGGGCAAAGTGACAGTCCGGAGACAGAGACAGGCTGCCAACAAGAGGGAGGAAAAACATCATATGGACCCAAATCCAACTCCCGGCTCCCACAATCCCCCTCAGATTCTGGGCAAGTTTGGATCCAAATTCCTTGGTGCCCCCATCTCTCCCTAACGAGCTGAGCTGAAATCTGGGAGCCCAACTTTGGAAACATTAGGGGCCATATCCAAGCTTTGTGGTCTTTGAACAAAATCAATTTTAGTTACAAAACCCCTCCCCAAAAATGTTCAGATGTAAAAAAAGGCCAGATTCCCATCATGGTGAGATTGGGGAACGCCAGACTAACATCCCCGAAATCAGCGGAACAAATTCCATCCTCAGGGTCAGTCTGGAGCAACTACACCATCTCTAATGGATTACAATGGCAAGATTAACTAATGCCCATGCCTTTGAGAGGGGAGTTTCCATCCATTTGAAAGAAAGAAAGAAAGAAAGAAAGAAAGAAAGAAAGAAAGAAAGAAAGAAAGAAAGAAAGAAAGAAAGAAAGAAAGAAAGAAAGAAAGAAAGAAAGAAAGAAAGAAAGAAAGAAGACTTTAAGCAATTTCAAGTGTCACACGAAAGCAAAAATAGTCTAGATGATCAGATTCTCAGCTGGTGTAGATCAGTGAAGCTCCATTAAGTTCAGTGAGCTATGCCAAGTGACATCAGTTGAGGACCTGCTCTAGAGTTTATCTTAACACGGTTACAATAGCCTTTCACACACCACCATTGTGCTTGTATATTACACCCCCCTGGTTCAGTCAGAAGGTAAGCTTTCACATATGCCTGATCTTGCCGTATGCTGAACATTTACACGCCAAGTGTTTCCTCCAAGACATCCCCGTAGTGTCTCCCTTTGGGCCAGACTGGCATGGCGATTTGTACCAGCTGAGGATCCGCCCTCTCTCAATATATTTGGTATCATCCGATCTCCATTAAATGCCTTTTGCCTAGGCTGGCATTATCAGGAATGGGGCATGTTTCTATCTCCCCATCACAACCTGCACGCCAAACCGGACTGAACTTCTTTTGCACCCATCTCTTCCCTCCTCGTCCTATGTGACAGGCGTGTGATCCCTGCTTGTTAAGCCTTCTTTGCATGTCTTCCCCCTCCTGACAGTGACGGTTTCCTAAATGTCTAGGCCTTCAGTGTCTGTCTGAATTTTGCATCCTGACGGGAAGGTTACCCCTCATGGCGCCCGCCCACGCTGGAACTGACAATACGGCAGTTCACCTTGGCCACTGCTTTGTGAAGTGCCCAAGGCTGGGAGCAGCCAGCTCCGCAGCCCAGGCTGATGGGCAGAGCTGGGGAGGGTTTTTTGACGATTATTATTTAACAGGCTGCCCTGCGAATGACCTCAGAGGTTTAAAGCTCTCAGTGCCACGTGCTTGTCAGTCACTCCCTGCATCTGGGCTATTCATAGCTTCCCTCCGAGGCCTTTTTCCCTACCGGCTCCAGGATTAGCTCCTCCTGACAATCAGCTGACAACGGTTGTGGGGAGGGCGAAGGCTTGATCCATGCCTGCAGCTGCCACCTTTTAGCCCCATCACTGTTTGCCCTCTTCCCTCCCTGCCCCTCCATTCAGGGCTTGCTCTGGTGGGTTGGGTAGTGCTCTCAGTCCCCATAGATTTCAGTCAGAGTTGAGGGGGGCAGGACGTACTGCAGGATCGGGCTCTTAAGGCTGCATAAATGACCCAACATTTCCAGCAAGGCTGCAGCAGGGTCAGGAAGTTTTATAACCCGAAGGCTGCAGTGACTCAGAAGTTAGCTCAGGGCCAACAGCCCAGGCTCTGGTGGCCAACTTCCCGGGAACCCCAGAGTCCAGCTTGGCTAGCAGTGCAGAAGGAACTCCAGGGGGAAGGGGGGAGTGATGGTGACAGGAGGTCCTCAAAGGATCTAGGGTACGAAGGCTGAGCCGCAGTTCGTGGTCTGGAAATCACACAACAGCTGTCGCTTTAATGAGCAGAGAGGAATAAGTGTTCTGACCAGATCTGAGCACTGGGCTTTTGCTTTGCAGCTATCTTTGCTCATGAGATTTCTGGTCCTTCCTGTTTGCTATTTCAGCCAGAATCTGGATGCCAGGAACCAGTGGGAGAGCAGGAGAAACAAGGAGGGCAAATCCCATTATCCAAAATATTTGGAGCCACAGACAAGGTTCAGTTCAGCGGTTGACTCGAGGGCCAGGAAGAGTTTGGGACAAGGGACAAATTGAAATCATTTACCTGAACCTCTCAGAACTTTGTGGATCCCCGATGGGACCCAGCCCTGGTTTTACAGAACCACTACTCCATCCAACACGCTTCTGCAAAATCAATCTCCCTTTTGATGTAGTTCTCCTACCCAAACTGGCCCCTCCTGCCCTTCCTCAGCAGTCAGGTAAGCAGGTGGCTAGGAGAACTTTTTAAAATTGAAACAAGACTCCCCTGTTGTCTGTTTGTGGTTGTGCTCCCGGAGAGAGAGGACAGGGCAGAGCTATTCTGTGAAAAGCTTGGGCCAGGTATGAAAAATCATCAGTATCATACCAAGAAACTACTCATCTAAAACCGCAGCTATGGAAGTAGATCAGGAAATGTCTAGGAAGACGTGATTAGGTTTATCTCTTTTTATTTCTTTATGGCTTGTGGACTCTGCTGTGCTAATCCCAGGTGCTTTTGTGTTGCTGGTAACCTTTAAGCGGGAGCTCAAGAAAGCGATTCTTAATGCTTAATCCTTGTGGGTGTTGTTTTTTTAAAATCTAGCAAATGCCTAAATTCCCAGATGTATTTTCTTTCTCTTTTTTTTATTAATACAATTTACCTTTTTTAAGAATGGAATTGGAGGTTAAGAGGTGTGTACATGTTGTTTAATTAGCTGATGGCAACAGCTGATTTCCTTTGTTTTCTTTCTCAGCTCTTCCCCGGAGGGGGGTGAAAGGGCTTGAGGGTACCCCAGAGGGAGAAATTCCCAAGTGCGCCTTCCTGGGTTCTCAAAGGGGCTCTGCACTTGGGTGGTGGCAGCATCTACCCATCCAAGATCAGAGAAAAGCTGTAACCTTGGGAGTTTAATACCAGCCTGGAGTGGCCAGTATTAATTTTTAGAATCCTTGCGGGCCCCCACCTTCCGCACTCGAAGTGCCAGAGTGGGGAATCAGCCTTGACAGCATAACTCTGCCCTGTCCCCTCTCTCTGGGAACACAACCACAGACAGATAGAAGGGGAGTCTTGTTTCAATTTTAAAATGTTCTAGCCCTCCCATTGGCTCTGTTGGCCAGGTGCCTACTCACTTCCTTTTACCTATCCATAGCAGTGAGACTTTTTAACCCTTTACGGGTAGAGCAATTAAAGAACAGCTACTAATAGGGATTTTATAGCTACTAGTTGGCTGGGTGTCCATAAAAGGGAGCTACCCTCCCCCTTCATTTATCACAGAAAGGTTGCAGCGTAACCGTACTTTATTCCTTAGAATGCAGCACAACAACACACAAGAACCCCAAAACAGAGAGAGACAAAGCAGGCTGCTCCCTATAACCTAGTGACACAACTCACCCCACTTTAGTCTAGATGGGCTGACTACACACTGACAGATGCTAGGCCCAATCACCACCTAGACTGCAACCAAGACCAGGAAAAAAAACCCTGAAATTTAAATTGACAGCCTACAATTTTAACAGAGTTTTCAATACTCCACAGATACAATTTGTGCTCGCAATTATCTTCAGGCGCAGCACCTGATCTGTGAGCACTGTGAGGACAAGCAGCCCAAATTTCAGGCTCAAAAGCAGAGGCCGGAAATCTGTCCCTACATCTCTTTTGCCCTTTGGTTTTGATATAGTTTCTGTTCCCCAGGAGAACATGAGATGCAGCAGGAGCCTGACAGGGAGGAGTCTCCTGAGAATGAGACAAATTTCTCTAAACAAAACACACTAGCAGCCACTAGTGGTGATGGGGCCTGGAGAGTGTGCGGGGAAGATTAAAACAAGTACTTGGCCATCTATCTCCTTGGTGGCCCAAGCAAGTGGCATCATGGAGAAGAGGGGCAGAAATGCTCTTTAAATTCTATTTAGCAGACTTGGGAAATGGCGGGGGCACCTCTAGAAGCTTCTCAGAGGCTTTCCTGAAAGCTGCATGTGATTTTAATTCTCCATCAGCACCACGGAGGATTCAATCTCGTCTTTCTCTCCCACAAGAGGCATTTGACTTTTAAACCATTCCCCGCAGCCGGCTTCATTTTGCTGCACGTATCCTGCTGGAGACATGGGGGCCACTTCCTGCTCTCAGTTACGTCAGTGTAAATCTGGAGGAACCCAAGGGAAGTCAGTGGGCTCCCTCTGAATTGACACCAGCGTAGCTGGAAGCAGGATGCGCCTCAGACAAATATATTCTGGGTAGCGCTGGCTGGATAGGGAGGGGAAAGCATGTGGTTTGTACTAGATTTTTGGTTTTTGCACAAGAGAGAACAGGCAAAAAGATTTAGGAAGAATAAAAGAATTACAGTAGAACCCCAGAATTACAAACTGACTGGTCAACCACACACCTCATTTGGAACGGCAAGTACACAATCAGGCAGCAGCAGACACACACAAACACACACACACAAAAGCAAATACAGTACAGTTCTGCGTTAAGTGTAAACTATTAAAAAAATAAAGAGAAAGTTAAAAAACAAAAGATTTGACAAGGTAAGGAAATTGTTTCTGTGCTTGTTTCATTTAAATTAAGATGGTTAAAAGCAGCATTTTGCTTCTGCATAGTAAGGTTTCAAAGCTGTATTAAGTCAATGTTCAGCTGTAAACTTTTGAAAGAACCAGAACGTTTTGTTCAGAGTTACAAACAAGCTCCATTCTGGAGGGGTTTGTAACTCTGAGGTTCTGCTGTACATACAAACTGGGGGGCTGGGTTCTTGAGGTGCTATGGGCCTTCAGCACCCATTGGGAACCAAAGATGCTCAGCACCTTGCGGGATTGGGCCCCAGAAGAGGAAGTATCCAATATCCATGGCTGCCTTTCTGGATTCCTAGTAACTCTACAAAGACAGAAATACAGAGCGAGGACTGTCCAGGAGGGAGAGGGAAGGCTTCAAGCATTAGACCCAACACAGGTCCTAACTTGTACTAACAGCCTGTTGTAAGTGAGGGGAAGGGATGTTTGACAAGCATCTCAGGGCTCTGGAACATCAACAGGCTCCTGGCTTCCAACAGGGCAGGAAGAAGCTGAGGGCCATACACAAAAATGCCAGAGTATTTTGG
Organism: Lepidochelys kempii; assembly: GCF_965140285.1. Classification (NCBI taxonomy): domain Eukaryota; kingdom Metazoa; phylum Chordata; order Testudines; family Cheloniidae; genus Lepidochelys; species Lepidochelys kempii. The sequence continues at coordinate 139,905,487 of NC_136383.1, forward strand.
GTGTGTGCCCAATTGCAAGCAAGCAAGAATCTAGCATTGCAGCCCCCCTGCGTATCTGTGCAGAGAGCTCTCCCCAAGTCACCCTAACCGCTTTTCATTCCAGCATCATCCACTTGCCTTTGTCGCACTGCAGCTCCTGTAAAAGGAGCTAAATCTTAGGGAGAAGGCAGATTTCCCCAAGAGAGAAGGGAAGAGCAGGAAAGCAGCGTAGCGTACTGGGGTCAAAGCCCCCCACAGCTAGTCTAATAACAGCCCCAACACACTTTGGTGGTCCCGGGAACCCGTCACTCCCCAGTAACCAATGGGAAAGCAGAGTTGGACAATTCCCCCCTGAGAACCCTGACTATTGTATTTAGCCTCTCTGTTTAAATCCTGGGGACGAACTGAGGCCCGCACAGCTCTCACAGGCCCTGATCCTGCAAAGCACTCCCGCATAAGTATGTGCCAAAAGCTAAGTATTTGCTTACGTGCCTTGCTGAATCAGGGCCAAAGGGCACTGAAATGGGAGGCCCTGGGCCACAATGACCAAAGCCAGAAAATTCACATATGAGAAGCTGACTCACCTAGCTCTTTACTCCTGATGTGATGGATAGATAGATAGATAGATAGATAGATAGATAGATAGATAGATAGATAGATAGATAGATAGATAGATAGATAGATAGATAGATCTTCCAGCCAAGGACTTTACCTCCTTATACGTTTGTAATGGGCTTATCCCAATGGGGCAGCAATCCTGAACGAAGTCTTTAAACGTTGCCCTAATATAAGTAAATAGCATTAATGACACTAGATCAGTGATGAGAAACCTGCCTTGCAGACACTGTGGTCACTGGGGCTCTAGGAACCTCCTGCTTCCTGCCAAGCTTTTGCCTGCAATGTGATTGAAATGTATCATTTCTTTCCTCTGCAGTTTGGTGGAAGTCTATAACAGTCTATAACAAAGGTAAGCAGCAGGATACGGACCCTGGACTTCAGGAAAGCAGACTTCGACTCCCTCAGGGAACGGATGGCCAGGATCCCCTGGGGGACTAACTTGAAGGGGAAAGGAGTCCAGGAGAGCTGGCTGTATTTCAAGGAATCCCTGTTGAGGTTACAGGGACAAACCATCCCGATGAGTCGAAAGAATAGTAAATATGGCAGGCGACCAACTTGGCTTAATGGTGAAATCCTAGCGGATCTTAAACATAAAAAAGAAGCTTACAAGAAGTGGAAGGTTGGACATATGACCAGGGAAGAGTATAAAAATATTGCTCGGGCATGTAGGAATGTTATCAGGAGGGCCAAATCGCACCTGGAGCTGCAGCTAGCCAGAGATGTCAAGAGTAACAAGAAGGGTTTCTTCAGGTATGTTGGCAACAAGAAGAAAGCCAAGGAATGTGTGGGCCCCTTACTGAATGAGGGAGGCAACCTAGTGACAGAGGATGTGGAAAAAGCTAATGTACTCAATGCTTTTTTTGCCTCTGTTTTCACTAACAAGGTCAGCTCCCAGACTGCTGCGCTGGGCATCACAAAATGCGGAAGAGATGGCCAGCCCTCTGTGGAGATAGAGGCGGTTAGGGACTATTTAGAAAAGCTGGACGTGCACAAGTCCATGGGGCCGGACGAGTTGCATCCGAGAGTGCTGAAGGAATTGGCGGCTGTGATTGCAGAGCCACTGGCCATTATCTTTGAAAACTCGTGGCGAACCGGGGAAGTCCCGGATGACTGGAAAAAGGCTAATGTAGTGCCAATCTTTAAAAAAGGGAAGAAGGAAGATCCTGGGAACTACAGGCCAGTCAGCCTCACCTCAGTCCCTGGAAAAATCATGGAGCAGGTCCTCAAAGAATCAATCCTGAAGCACTTGCATGAGAGGAAAGTGATCAGGAACAGCCAGCATGGATTCACCAAGGGAAGGTCATGCCTGACTAATCTAATCGCCTTTTATGATGAGATTACTGGTTCTGTGGATGAAGGGAAAGCAGTGGATGTATTGTTTCTTGACTTTAGCAAAGCTTTTGACATGGTCTCCCATAGTATTCTTGTCAGCAAGTTAAGGAAGTATGGGCTGGATGAATGCACTATAAGGTGGGTAGAAAGCTGGCTAAATTGTTGGGCTCAACGGGTAGTGATCAATGGCTCCATGTCTAGTTGGCAGCCGGTATCAAGTGGAGTGCCCCAAGGGTCGGTCCTGGGGCCGGTTTTATTCAATATCTTCATAAATGATCTGGAGGATGGTGTGGATTGCACTCTCAGCAAATTTGCGGATGATACTAAACTGGGAGGAGTGGTAGATACGCTGGAGGGGAGGGATAGGATACAGAAGGACCTAGACCAATTGGAAGATTGGGCCAAAAGGAATCTGATGAGGTTCAATAAGGATAAGTGCAGGGTCCTGCACTTAGGACGGAAGAACCCAATGCACAGCTACAGACTAGGGACCGAATGGCTAGGCAGCAGTTCTGCAGAAAAGGACCTAGGGGTGACAGTGGACGAGAAGCTGGATATGAGTCAGCAGTGTGCCCTTGTTGCCAAGAAGGCCAATGGCATTTTGGGATGTATAAGTAGGGGCATAGCGAGCAGATCGAGGGACGTGATCGTTCCCCTCTATTCGACATTGGTGAGGCCTCATCTGGAGTACTGTGTGCAGTTTTGGGCCCCACACTTCAAGAAGGATGTGGATAAATTGGAGAGAGTCCAGCGAAGGGCAACAAAAATGATTAGGGGTCTGGAACACATGAGTTATGAGGAGAGGCTGAGGGAGCTGGGATTGTTTAGCCTGCAGAAGAGAAGAATGAGGGGGGATTTGATAGCTGCTTTCAACTACCTGAAAGGGGGTTCCAAAGAGGATGGCTCTAGACTGTTCTCAATGGTAGCAGATGACAGAACGAGGAGTAATGGTCTCAAGTTGCAGTGGGGGAGGTTTAGATTGGATATTAGGAAAAACTTTTTCACTAAGAGGGTGGTGAAACACTGGAATGCGTTACCTAGGGAGGTGGTAGAATCTCCTTCCTTAGAGGTTTTTAAGGTCAGGCTTGACAAAGCCCTGGCTGGGATGATTTAACTGGGAATTGGTCCTGCTTCGAGCAGGGGGTTGGACTAGATGACCTTCTGGGGTCCCTTCCAACCCTGATATTCTATGATTCTATTCTATGATTCTATGCACATTGTCTACCCCGAACACACCACAACAGCTCATTTTGAACTTTAACCTGGCCCCCATTGGGAGCATATGTATCTCTGATCTGAATAGAGAAGTCTATTCCTTTCTAAAGGAACAGAGAAAAACTAATGTCCCCAGTCAACACATTCTGGGGTTTGGCTGTAGGGAGCACCCAAAATTTTGCAGATCCAAACCTCAGAAGCACCTGATCCTCATGGTCAGAGATAAGGTACATATTGTGCAGAACCTTAGCCACAAAGTTTGGATCAGGACCTGGATCTGAACTTTCCCAAAGATGTTTGGATTGGACTTTTTTTGGTTCATAGGCATCTTTAGTAAAAACCCCAAACAGTGTGCAAATTTATCTGAGTTTTTGGCCCAAATAAATAAGTAAATAGTTTTCATTTAAAACACATACAAAAATTGTGAATTTGCAAAATTTCTCTTAGGAAAAATTTCCACTTTCTGACCATCTCCCATTGTACTGTGTCTAATCCAATGGGGCTTGGATCTCAGTTAGGTTCTCTAGCTGCTACTGTTAATTCATAAATTAATAATAGCAATGATAATAATATGGATCTATGGGTTTGGTTTGACTCTATCTCTAGTCTTTCACATTCTGATGGTCCACTGTGAAATGTGGTTTTTATCCACTGAAAGTTTCAACTTTTTTCGAAAAAACAAAAGTTTTTTGCTCGAAACCAGAAGTTTTCAGCTTTTGGCCAAAAGGTTTTGGGTTTTTTGATTTTTCACCAAAAAGTGAATGTTTAGCAGAAAGTAGAAACTTTTCACAACAAAAATTATTACTCAAAACCCCAATTTTTCATTGAAAACCAGTTCCACCAGCCTTAGCTGTGACACCCAGAATTAATTTAGGATTCTTGGACAATCACATAAAGCAGACAGGCTGCAGGAAGTTTGCACCCTATAATCCTAAATTACTGACCAAATTTCCTGGTGATACTATAGAGATTAAAAAATTTATTTGGGCATAAGCTTTCATGGGCTAAAACCCACTTCATCAGAGGCATGGAGTGAAAAATACAGTAAGCAGTATATATATTACAGCACATGAAAAGATGGGAGTTGCCTTCCCAAATGGGGGGTCAGTGCTAACGAGGCCAATTCAATTAAGGTGGAAGTGGCCTATTCTCAACAGCTGACAAGAAGGGGCGAATATTAACAGAGGGAAAATTACCTTTGCAGTGCTAACGAGGCCAACGCAATCAAGGTGGAAGTCACCCATTCCCAACAGTTGACAAGTAGGTGTGAGTATCAGCAGAAGGAAAATTACTTATTGTAATATTTATTTATTTAAGCCCCGCAGTCTCCTGGGTGCTTTACAGAGCAAATAAAAAGATCTGATCCTGGCAACTAAGAGTTGACAATCTGGGAACCCGATCCTGCAAAGATTTACCCACGTGAGTCGATTTATTCACGTGAGTAAGTTTACACAGGATGGGGCAGGAAAGAGAGGAAAAAAAACGAGGTGCGAGTGAGTGCCAGGGTTACGCAATGGGGCTGCCCAGTGTCTCAGTTTGTTACAGTACGTGGGTGCCTTGTGGGACAAGCACTTAGTGCTACTAAACGTGCTAATCATCAAGTTTTATGGAAACCTTCTCAGCAGAAGCAAAAACATGAACATAAAGGGTCTATTTCTGATCTCATTCCAGGTTCGCGCTGTTGTAACTCCACTGACTTCAGTGGAGATACTCCCAGTGAGATCAGAATCCGGCTCTGTGTTATCACATTTTCAACAGGTTTCAGAGTAGCAGCCGTGTTAGTCTGTATCAGCAAAAAGAACAGGACTCGTGGCACCTTAGAGACTAACAAATTTATTTGGGCATTAGCTTTCGTGGGCTAAAACCCACTTCATCAGATGCATGCAGTGGAAAATACAGTAGGTAGATATAGATATATATATATACAGAGAACATGAAAAAATGGGGGTTGCCATACCAACTCTACAGAGACTAATCAGTTAAAGTGGGCTATTATCAGCAGGATAAAAAAAACTTTTGTAGTGATAATCAGGATGGCCCATTTCAAACAGTTGCCAAGAAGGTGTGAGTAACAGTAGGGGGAAAATTAGCTTGGGGAAATAGTTTTTAGTTTGTGTAATGACCCATCCACTCCCAGTCTTTATTCAAGCCTAATTGAATGGTGTCCAGTTTGCAGATTAATTCCAGTTCTGCAGTTTCTCGTTGGAGTCTGGTTTTAAAGGTTTTTTGTTGCAGAATTGTGACATTTAGGTCTGTAATCGAGAGTCCAGGAAGCTTGAAGTGGTCTCCGACTGGTTTTTGAATGTTATAATTCTTGATGTCTGATTTGTGTCTATTTATTCTTTTGCGTAGACTGTCCGGTTTGGCCAATGTACATGGCAGAGGGGCATTGCTGGCACATGATGGCATATAGCACATTGGTGGATGTGCAGGTGAACAAGCCCCTGTTGTTGTTGCTGATGTGATTAGCCCACCTTAATTGATTACTTTCACTAGAGTTGGTATGGCAACCCCCATTTTTTCATGTTCTCTGTATATATATATCTATATCTTCCTACTGTATTTTCCACTCCATGCATCTGATTAAGTGGGTTTTAGCCTACGAAAGCTTATGCCCAAATAAATTTGTTAGTCTCTAAGGTGCCACAAGTCCTCCTCGTTCTTTTCACATTTTCAACTGGATTCTTCTGCAGAAATGACATGGTTAAGAGAACTGTACCGACACTTTGGCCTTAGATTATTATTGTTCCTGTCCTTAAAAACTCATTTGGTTCCTCACCTGCATCTTCCCACAGAGATGTCACACAGCTAGGAGATTTCTTTTAAAAAGAGGTTCTGTTTTTAGAAATAACCCAACCCCCTGATCTATGCACCCCACAACTTGGTGGTATTCGAAAGCCAAACCCGAACATTACGCTTGTGCTATGAGCCCTTCTATAGAGTTAATCAATCCAAGCAAAACACATGGGCTTGTTGATTGGCTCAGTTCAGCAACTGCCCATTGGGTAATCGTAAATATGGCCACAGCCAAGCATTGCAGTGGTTTAAAATTACACCCAAGAAGGGAAGAAGGTTCCTATTGGAGATTTATTAAAGACAACACTTCTCATCTAAGTGCTCCTACCTTTGTGGAGGACAGATGGACTGGCAAGTTAGATTACTGGATAGATTCTGTACCATCAAGAACCACCCAACGTTAGCTACCTGCGTAACGACATGATCGTCTTTTCATCACCCTCATGCGTTCTCCCTAATGTTTGTCACTCATTTTGCATCTTGTTTAGAATTAGCCTTTAAGGCCTGGATCCTTGAAGAGATTTAGGCCGCTGACTCCCATTGATTTCAAAGGCAGTTTGGCACCTAAACCCCTGTGAGGATCTGGGCATATGTTCTTTGGCTCGTCCCATGTGTTTGTACAACACCTAGCACAAGGGAGCCGCAATCCGGCTAGGAGCCTTGGGGCAGCACTGTAATATGAACACATAGAATCAGAGACTACCAGGGTTGGAAGGGACCTCAGGAGGTCATCTAGTCCAACCCCCTGCTCAAAGCAGGACCAATCCCCAATTTTTGCCCCAGATCCCTAAATGGTCCCCTCAAAGATTGAAATCACAGCCCTGGGTTTAGCAGGCCAATGCTCAAACCACTGAGCTATTCCTCCCCCCATATTTATGATGACACACAGACAGACAGGTAGACAGATGGACGGACAGAGCACTAAAGGCTGTTTAGCTATAGCACCCTGCTCTGTCACTTTCCTCTGTTGCACTGGGCTGGGGTATTCAATGCAGTGTATGGGTACTCAGCTCCCCACTCCCACTGGGAGTTAAGAGGGCGGTTTCCAAAGACACAAGGGGCAATGAGGTACCCAGTCCCCACTGTAAGCCAATGGGAGTTGGGCACTTAACTCCCCTGAGTGCCTTTGAAAACCTCCGACCCAGTTCCTTAGGCTCCTGTGCTGACCCCAGACAATCATACTCTCCTGTTGTTTTGCTGCCCTTTCCACATTGTAGCTCTCGTGTGTATTGTCGTGGGTTCTCTGTGCGACGGGAGGACACCGAGCGCGGTTGCAGGCCAGCGTTTCATCATCTGGCTTGGTGGAGATTGTTAATTGTTAATGACTAGATGCGAGATTAATTTTTAATGGCAGCGTCTTAATTGTGGTGCTATAAATAGACCCCTTGCGTCTGTTTCTGGATTAGCAGCCTTGACAGGCGCACTTTGAATCACATAGAGGTTTTCCGGGGCCCCGTCCTCTATTCCTTACCGTGGCGAGTACTTCTGGCTCATGCCAATGTGGGACAGCTCAGGTGAGTCAGGAGTACTCATGAGAGCACCAGTTCTTTGGGCTCTAAGGTTCGGATTGACTCCTATATGAAAAAAACCCCACAGAGCAGCCAGGAATCTCCCAAGAGTTTCCACTCCAGCATGTCATCCCAGCTGGGTGAGACAGGGTGGGGCATGCCCTGAGGAGGACGAGATTGGGGAGCAGACCCATCCCCCTGGATGGAGTACCCCAAGATCCGTGGGGATATCCCATGCACCCCAAAAAATCTGCAGAGGAGGGACGAGGTATTTGCACTGCTCCTCAAGCACCCAATGGGACCGCAGGATAGCAGCAGCCTGGGGGGTCTATGAATCTAGGTGACAGTGGGAGCCACTGCAGCTGCTTGGCAAGATTTCTTCTCACCACTGTTCGTGATGCGTTTGGACTGGACGCCCAGAGCTTGAGATGGACGTGTCTAATAACGGATGCCAGCCCGTGCATCAGACAGATCTAAGAGTCTGCATGGCATGAACGGGACTGAGATCCAGCACCTCATTTCAAGCAGGGAATAAGCACACAGCAACGGGCACCAGACTGGGTTTTGATTGAACTCATGACTTAGAAAGACCAGGCCACAGAACCCCAGGAGCCAACCATGCCCCTGCTTTCTTGCCTGAGGATTTGCGGGAATTATCCGCCTTCAAACAAACCTCTGTGACATCTCCACCTCCATGTCTTTGCACTAGTATCACACTTCCATCTCTCAGTGATGCTAAACAGGGGTCATTTGCACCTAATCTCTGAGAGTATGTTGCCTAGGAAAGTCCTGCTCTGATGCCAGGAATACAAGGCCAAATTCTATCCTCATTTACACTAGTGTAAATCTGGAGAGACTCAATCGAGTCACTTGGGATTGACATAGGTGTAATTTAGAATCTGGCCCTCGCTCTAACAGATTAAATCCAGCCTATTGCATCTGGAGCTGTATGAAAAAATTCTCACTGCTGATGAAACTGGCTTAAAGTAGAAGGAGGACTTGTGGCATGTTAGAGGCTAACAAATGTATTTGAGCATAAGCTTTCGTGAGCTACAGCTCACTTCATCGGATGATAAATTGGTTAGTCTCTAAGGTGCCACAAGTCCTCCTTTTCTTTTTGTGAATACAGACTGACACGGCTGCTACTCTGAAACCTGGCTTAAATAAAAAGTCATTTCCATGGATTAGTAGAATAGCCAGACAGCTGTGGCCCCCCGTCCAGAACGGCTCATGAAAGAGCAGACAGCAAGGGAAGCAGTTTTATTTGCCAGAAAGAACAGGTGAATTTTCCAGTGGAAACAGAGAAACAGGATGATTTAGTTGGGGATTGGTCCTGCTTTGAGCAGGGGGTTGGACTAGATGACCTCCTGAGGTCCCTTTCAACCCTGATATTCTCTGATTCTCTGATTCTATGAAACCAAAATAAATTCACACTTCCCTTCTTGCCCCCGGGGTTGGTGTTCGGATTTCACCATTTCCTGTGTGAGGGTGAGTAAATTTCATTTTTCTCTAGTGAAATTTGGTCCTGGATCAAACTGACAAGTACTCAGCAAAGAAATATGCTGAAGCGTTTAGAGAGGCAGCTTGGCCTAGTGGATAGGGTAGTCAAGTGACCTGGGTTCTAGTCACAGCTGTTCTACTGTGTGACCTTCAGCTACTCACTTCCCCTCTGTTTCTCTCCATCTCCTACTGATTTTATGCCCTTTGGGGGCAAAGACTCTCTCTTCCTGTGCACTGGTGGAGTGCAGAGCAGAGTGGGGTCTGGTCTTGGCTGAGGCCCCTAGGGGTGAGCACCACTGTCCCCTATTCATCTGATTGGAGTCTCAGCTTTAAAACCCAGCAATGATGCCTCAGTGTCAACATTCATCCGATGAAGTGAGCTGTAGCTCACGAAAGCTTCTGCTCAAATAAATTGGTTAGTCTCTAAGGTGCCACGAGTCCTCCTGTTCTTTTTGCGAATACAGACTAACACGGCTGCTACTCTGAAACCTGTCATTATGCAAGGCACTGCATTTAGCCATATGGAGTGGAAATCTATCAACTTCACGAAAAAACTCGTACAGATACAGACAGATTTCATTGCCTGTGTGTATATAAATCTCCTCACTGTATTTTCCACTTTATGCATCCGATGAAGTGAGCTGTAGCTCACGAAAGCTTATGCTCAAATAAATTGGTTAGTCTCTAAGGTGCCACAAGTCCTCCTTTTCTTTTTGCGAATACAGACTAACACGGCTGCTACTCTGAAACCTGTCATTTAATCACTGATCATTTTTCTTGGCTTAGATGGGAGAGTGAAGCCCAAGAGGCTGGGAATTAGGAATGGCCAAAGGGAAGGAAATGCAGCGAAAAGAGCAGAAAGGATTCACAAAAACCGAGCCGATGGAGAGATGCAGAGAAAGAGTTTAGAGAAGGAAGAGATAGCCATGGCTTGAAGACAGGGAGATTTTCTCACCGAGTGAAGAATGCAATAACGAGGCACGGAACAGTTAATAAATAACTAGACATTTAGTTACTACATAAAAGCCGCGTCCGCCCCTTGATCTTGACACAAGCCTTCTACTGATGCCAACAGACATTTCTCGGGGCACTGAGAGGAATATATCACCCTCAACTTATCCCCCAGCCTATGGGCTATGCCCAGTCCTGGCTTTCAGCTCATTCCTTAGAATGAGACTGACGCCCCGACCCTAGAACGAGCTGGAAAATATTCATCTCAAGGGTTATTCAGCGGCAAATGAGGTTTCCATCTACATTTGAACATTTTCAAAACGTGTGTCCATTTCAGCTGAATTGTGTTTCAAGACACCGCCTTCCGCCTGGCCGGAACACAGCGCTCCGATAATGCCGAAACGGCCCGTGTCGACAGCTGCGGAATGGAACGGGTTCGGTTTCCTTTTGAAACGACTTTTTGGAAAGCAATTCTTTTTTTGCAATTTTTTTACGTACAAAAGAGGTCAAAACTGGAACAAAATGTTGCCATTTTAGCAGAACAAAACATTTTCACTAACCCAAAACAAATTGGGGGGAGGGGGATTTTGTTCCATGTGAAATGTCATTTTTTCATTTGGGCCCATATGGAAATGGGAAAAAAGATGTGAAAATGCAACATTTCCCAGGAAATGGAAAACCCAGCGTGTGTCAGCTCTAATAGATACCCAGCGACAGCATGTACTCCCCTCAAAGTGGATGGGACTCTTTCCACTATCTTCAATGGCATTGGGTTGGAGACATGGAGAAACAGGCCCTTCCTCATACACACAGACGGTCCGGATCACAGCCTTTCGGTTGTCAGTTGCCGGGAAAAGTAACTTTTTTTTCAGATTTTTTTTCCCAAAACCCTGCAAGATTCCAAGGAAAATGCTCACCATCTCCCCTCAGGTTTAGCCTGTTTCGACACAAATGCCATTTTCTGGACAGAATTATTTTGTCAGTTCTACAATTGTACCTTTCCCACCCACAACAAACACTCTTGTCAGCGACCATGCAAGCTAGAACACTTTGCCCTTAACCCTACCACGGTTGTGCTCATTCTGGTCTCTTTTTTGCCCCTTAGGACACAAACCTACCCTACAAATCCATGATCACACAAACAACCAGCTGAAGGCAATCATTCCCCTCAGCTCCTGTAAGGCCTCCTCTTGCAGGCTGACTTAAGTGAGGCAGTCAGCAACTTTCATAGAATCATAGAATATCAAGGTTGGAAGGGACCTCAGGAGGTCATCTAGTCCAACCCCCTGCTTGAAGCAGGACCAATCCCCGATTTTTGACCCAGATCCCTAAATGGCCCCCCTCAAGGATTGAACTCACAACCCTGGGTTTAGCAGGCCAATGCTCAAACCACTGAGCTATCCCTCCCCTCAGGGCAAGGATCAAATCTTACGACTGTGTGTCGGCCAACTCTCCAAGTGCCATTAGACAGAAAGATAAAGAGTCTCCGCACATTCACTTCCTGGGCACAGATCATCTTATCTCAGCATGCACATGGAAAAGGTGAAGTTTGGCACCATGATGAATTATCACACTTGCTATCAGAGAGGAAATTAGGCAAAAAACCAATGTTCTGGTGTGCTCCCCTTCAGTACATCACCTGCCAGCTACACAGGTACAGTGCCCTCTCCAAATATGAGCTGCCCAGAGCCATACGGTAGATTCGAGGCTTTCTAAAGTCCTTAGAGAAAGTCTTTGCTTGCAGCAGTAACACCTCTTACAGGGCAGAGTTAAGGTTGTTTGGGGATCATAGCTGAGACTTACCCTACTTCCAAAAGTCTGAGTTTCTTGTAAGTTTAACCTTAGCTATGAATTTCCTAGCCTGTTAATGGGCATGTTTGGTAACAATAGCATCCTTACAATGAGTCTTACTTTTCTGTTACTAGTATGGACTTTTAACTTTACCTTCAAGGTTTTCTCTGGGAATGGCTTTATCAGTCCCAGGTGCATGATGGGTACCTGTCAGATTCCCAGCAGTATTTCTTCTCCTCCCAAAATGGTTCCGTTCCTAATGGGAACCTCAGACTCTTAGGAGGAGCTTCCCCAGAAAGTGGGGCAAGAATTTTTTGTACACCAACCCAGCCAGGCCATGGAGCAAATCGGCGGGAGCCCTAACACCCCAGCACTAGGAGCCGCCGGAGAGCTGTGCTGCAGGGTGCAGAGGGACATCCTGAGTGGTCCTCTGGGGTCTTGCCCCCATGCAAAGTGGACAGGAATAGCCACCAGAGCCCTTGTTTCTTACCTGTGTTTCTGATAGGTTGAGCTGCCTTGCTAGCTCCGTCCTCTCCCTGCCGACGACATATTGACACCGCTGAAATTCCAGCTCCAGCCTGTACAGCTGCTCGGCTGTGAAAGAGGTTCGGGTCCTCTTGGGCCGGTCCAGATCCAGCCCTTTGGGGAGAACAATCTCCCGGATGGTCCCTTTGGCATCTGTAAGTCAGCACAAGGAGAGCAGCGTGAAGAGAAGGCTCCTGGTTCTCAACGGCCAGGGTGGGGCTCAGCAAGGGCGCAGCAAGAGAGCCGTTTGAGTCTCTGCCCCGTTCCCACTGGCTGTGCATAGCAAGAGCTTCGGAGCATCCTGCCCAGACTCTCTGTCCGGAGACTCAGCCCTTAAAAACCCAGTCCCCCAGACCCCAAACGGCAGAGCTAAGGAGACAGACAGTCCTGGGTATGGTCCCTTCTGACCTTAAAGTCTATGAGCTATTAAAAAAATACCAATTTTTTTTTTTTGGGGGGGGGGGGGGGAAATTGAAAAAAATAAATGCTTTTAAATCCAGCCCAGTTGCCTTTCTGGAAGATGCTTCAGTCAAACACTTTACTGGGCTCCATGCAAAGATAAGTGTGTGAAATTCTCTGGCCTGTTACACAGGAGGCTAATCTTGTGATCCCTTCTGGCTTTACAATCTACAAATCTAGGGGGCGGGGGGCGAATCAGAATTTCCCATTAAAATTATTTGATTTTTGGATGAAAAACTTAAGCTGGAAGCAGAAAAATGTTCATCTTTTTTAAAGTGTTTTTGGTCAAAAAATTTGTGATTTTTGAAACCAGAATTTTTTGTATGAAATAAAGAAAATATTTCAAACAAACTGCTTTTCTTTTTAAGACCAAAAGCATTTAGCTTCTGGTTTCCACTTCTCACAGGAAAACTGGAACATTTTGTCTGAAATGAATATTTTTCGCACAAATGTTCATTTTTGTCCAAAACCCATTTTGGATTGAAAATATGTTCTGCCAAAAAACTGCCCACCAGTCCTAGTTGTGGGGTTTGTTTTCTTAGCTGCCTGTCTGGGGCCTCGGTCTGCAAGATGTTGCGCACTTGTTAGGATGTACCTGAGAACCCTGTGGTACCACTGAAAGCAATGGGTGGGGAAAGCAGCCAGCACCTTGCTGGATTGGACCTGAGGTGAGTTGAGGTCACAGGAGAGACCTAACCCAGGTCAGGAAAGAACAATGGCCATTATCCATATCTGTATCAGAGACTCCACCCCGCACTTGGAACCCTCTCATGGGTTTAGTTCAGACACCATGTCATGATATAGGGAATAAGTCATAGTCTGTCTTACAAAGTAGACATTTATTAGAGAACAGCTATAAAATATAGACTCTGACACACCGGCTTCAACCCAGCTCAGTTTCCAGCTTTGCTTCCCTTGTTCAGCAGGGACCACACCCTGTCTGGAATTCTATACCAGGGGCTCTCAACCTGCAGGATTGTGAGCAGGTTTCAGGGATTTGTAACCACCCTGGCCTTCCCATGTGGTGCTAAATCGGAGCTAGCTAGATCCCAGCACTCTGGGCATGGAAGAGTGGGAGATCAGCAGCAAGGTAAAATAGATCTCACTTAAAAACCTGGGTGATCCTGTAACCTTCCATGTGCAGAGTCTGTGGAAGTTCTCAGCATGACGGGTTTGTGAGGCCAGGGCCAATGTTAGCTAAAGTCATCCTTACAAAAAAAACCCTCACAAAAGGTAAAATTCCCCCCTGTGCAAAAGGCTGGTGTGTAACACGTAACACTTACAAGGCACGTAAGGGCATATGTGGGACATATGTGATGCATAGCCCTTGCACTGGTCCTCTGTATAGGGGGAAATTTTCCCCTAAGAGATATCTGTGATCAGCTCCAAAATTGTGATACAACAGTAAAGCCCTCAGCAGCTAGGGGTAAATGTCCTAGTCAATCTCCCTTTTCCATGGACTGATGGAGAAAGCACAAAGCTCGAGTCTCATTGGATTATATGTTCATTATTTACAGGGTGCCAAAAAAAGTGCATGGCACTGGAAAGACTTATAAGGAGTGGAGAGTGGAAAATACCCAGACAATTTTCCTGAAAATATTCCCTCAAATCATAAAGGGCACTGGGCCCGTGTTCACTCCCCTTCCGTGTCTGCTTTCCTCACATATTCAACTGCGTGTATTTCCTGGTAAGACCATTCCTGGGAATGGCCAATGCTAAGCAAACACCAACAAAGATTGATAGACGGGAAAATTTAAACTGGAGATCATCAACATTCATGCTAGAAACCTGGCTCTAAAACTACACTCATCCAACCAGGAAGCAGGAACAATGTGACTCGGAATCCAGATACCTTGGAGGCCCCCAAATACCAGAGAGAGAAAGAGGGGACTTGCCTCTAAAGATCAAGCTAAGAATTTGCTCTCTGAAGCACCTAGTGCATGGAGGTGGGGAGAAGAGAACTGTAAGTTAAAGAGATAGAGAGAGATATTAGACAGATAGAGATCTGTGGATGGGGGTGAGAGATCTAGAGATCTATGTGACCGATCAACTCAAGCTCCAATTTTAAGCTCTGAATTATTGAGCGCTTACTGATAAGCTGCTCTCACGTGACCTGCAGCCCAAGAATTAGTCACAGAAATTACCGGGTGAACAAAAAGCATATTGTAACCTAAAAAGAGTCCCAAGCTGCTAGGGGACAGTTGTGAAAGAGGCTCAGGTCCCCGAATATTGGAATACCCGAATATGAAGGCCTCTCCCAGCTCTCCCGTGGAGACACGGCCCCTTCCCCAGCATGTTTGCCATCTAGCAGAGGCACGCACAAACCAGGCCCAATTTCTCCGCGGCTGGTGTCACACGGCTGGTGGAGTCTGGGCCCAGGATTTGTGCTGCCGGCTGTTGGGAGATACCCATGGTGCAGGGGAATAAACCCTTGGACGGTATTGGGATGTCAAAGCAGCTTCTATACCACCCTCCCTCCTTCCTGCTGGCACAGAAGGGGTGGCCGGGGCCTTCTGCAGCTCCCTTGATGCCATGTTGGCTCCTTTGTCGATGTAACTGGGACACTGACATGGCACAGAGCCGGACTCGGGTGAGGGGAGAGCATCTCTGAATCTCCTGCAAATTTACTCTTATTCATTATGATGAGCCCGGAGATTAGGCTCTGGTTTCATCCCTCTTTGCTCCCATCAGTTATGGAGCTCAGCCCTGAGCCCTGGCCTTTGAACGCGCTGCTTGCTAATTCTGGTTGGGCCAGGAGGGGAGGAGATTGTAAAGCCAGCCAGGGAGGGCAGGGGACAGGGGCTCAGGGTGCAGGCATTCGGGGAGGGGAGTGTGAAGAGGTCGGGCTTGGAGCTGCAGCTGGAGATGAGGCATGGGAATGTGGAAGGAAGAGAGCAGGGCAGGCAGGCTTGGAAGTGGAGTGGGGCTGAGGCAAGCACGGCTAGGCTAGGAATGGGGCTCGGGAGGCTTGTTATGGGGGGGCTGTGATGGGCGCAGCGAAGTGGCCATCGAAGGGGGCAGGGTTCTGTCAACGATTGTGGCAAATCTTCTAAACTCTTCTCTCCCAGTGTCTGAGGCTGCAACAAACTCCTTCCAGGGGAACAGGTGTTACTGTCTTCGGTGGGTAGGGTGACCAGACGGGCAGCTATTAGGGGCTTTTTCTTATATCCGCCACTGTTACCACCGCCACCACTCCAGGAAAAATGTCTCCCGACTTTTCACGTTTGCTATCTGCCCGCCCCATCCGTGGGTCCTTGACTGTCCTCTAACTTGCAAGAAACGAGCGGCCCCAGCTTCCAACACATGGCGGCGAGTCCTCGCTTTCTGCATGAAGCCCTCATTTCCGCCATCAGTTGCCATGCCCACGCAGAGCCCAGCCTCATGGCCAGTGTTACAAAAACCCACAGTCCACTGACAGCACTGCAGGGTGGGACAGTGATGCTGCCTCCAGCTATGGGGCGGGGCACTGGCTACCTAAACAGGAAGTAACGAAGAGAGGGGGTGGAGCATAGCCCCACCCCATAATACTCTTCTGAGTAACCCAGTTAACCCCTGGGTGGCCATTTTACTACAATAGGGTGGGAGGGATTGAGACTGGCTGACAGGTTAGAAATGGGCCAGGCCTGTGCAGATCATCTTTGGGGAGCCACCGGTCCGCCTCCTCCTGTCCCCCAGCCCAGCTGGAGCAGGAACTGCATCAGACCCCGGTGACCAGCGCCTCGCCCATGGGGAAAGTGGTTTTAGGGATAACTCTAGCTGTCTCCAGAATCTTCTCCCTGCTCCAAAGCCCTTGTATGCCGAGATGGCTCTAACACACTGTTTCTCAAACTTTTTGATACCGGGGACCGGCTTGCTGCCTTCCTAACCTGTGTCAGGGAGACCTCAGGGACCGGCGCCGGTCCACAGGCCGTCCATTGGGACACACCGATCTAACACCCGAAACAGCGAGGGGGGGCAAATACTGTTATGGGGGGAAATCCAGCTGCACCTGCAAAAATTCCCTATACACACGCACACTATTTGTCACACTATGTGTGTTTAGTAGCTACAGCGTAGAGCACACGTACACAGATATAGGCAACACACACTCGTGTGTGTGTGTATATATATACACAAACACACACACAATGAGTATGTGTTGCCTATATCTGTGTACGTGTGCTCTATGCTGTAGCTACTAAACACACATAGTTATACCATATCTAGATATATCACAATACATATCAACATATCGAGAAACACAATATATATATCAGAGCAATAAGGTGGGGGAGGTGATATCTTTTTTTGGACCAACTTCTGTCGGTGAGAGAGCCGAGGTCCTGAAGAAGAGCGCTGTGTAAGCTCGAAAGCTTGGCTTTCTCACCAACAGGAGTTGGTTCAATAAATCAGCGTCTTTCAACCTTTCCAGACTACTGTACCCCTGTCAGGAAGCTGATTGGTCTTGCACACCCAAAGTTTCACCTCCCTTAAAAACGACTTGCTTACAAAATCAGACACAAAAATAACAAAGTGTCCCAGCCCACCAGTACTGAAAACTTGCGGACTTTCTCATTTTTACCATATGTTATAAAATAAATCTCTTGGAATATAAACCTTGTACTTACAGGTCAGTGTCTAGTATATAGAGCAGGATAAAACAAGTCATCGTATGAAATTTTAGTTTGTACTGACTTCGCCGGTGCTGTTTATGTGGCCTGTTGTAAACCCAGGCAAATCTCTAGAGGAGTTCCTGTCCCCCCGGGAAGACCTTTGCCTGCCCCCAGGAGTGCACCTACCCCCCGGTTGAGACCCACTGCAAAGATATTACATCGCCCACCTTGCCTCCCTAATAGCCTGGGACCAACACCATCACAACATTGCACACCTATTTATACGCTACAAACCAGGGATTCTCAAACTGGCGGTCAGGACCCCTCAGGGGGTTGCAAGGTTCTCACCTGGGGGGTCGCCAGCTGTCAGCCTCCACCCCAAACCCCGCTTTGCTTCCAGCATTTATAATGGTGTTAAATATATAAAAAGATGGTTTTAATGTATAAGGGGGGGTCGCACATATTTTTAAGCTATATAAATATATACATATGCCTAGGGGATACATCACATACTGATGATGGGTGTGGGTGCATAGGGACCTAGGTCTAGACAGCTACACACATGACATCATAGCTTCCCTGCGGGTTCCCTCCCACACATCTGTAGCTCTTACAAGCGTTTATGTGGGTGTGGGTGTGTGTGTGTGTGTTACAGCCTATGCATTAGGAATAGATCAGATATCGACTGTATCTGAAACATACATGCATATTGCACCATGTCAGGATATAACCCTCTACCGCAGTACAGACACCAGCTGAGGCAGGCTTCGGGGAAATCGGGCCCTGTCTTTTTTCTTTCCTTTCCTGGCCTGCAGAACCAACGTGCTGAGTTGATTTCTCCCCTGGGGACAGACCAATATGGGATGGATCTAAGCCACCACCAGTAGATCAGGATGTCAGATGCCTGATGGGGATGTTGCAAACCTCTGTGGTTATCATGTCTCGCCCACCAAAGATATTAAGGGGGTGTTTGTTTCTTGATTGTTTGTAGTGGGCTTTCTTTGGGTTGGTTGCTTTGTGAAATGCTTCTTTCCCTGATGCACCAAGCACCGCGCGGACTCTCCCGCAGGAGGAGGGGAGAGGTAAGGGTGTGTCTGGGTTGGAGGAAGCAGTGGGGTGACTGTGGATGATCCCTCGTAAAGACCTCGGCGCCTCTCTAGGTACCCTCAGTCCCTCCCCTTCCACGCGTGTCTACACACAAATACACCCACGCACTGAGCGTAGCCTCCTCTCTCCCGCTAACCTCCCCCTGGCTCCAGCCCAGAAGAATCGACTCTGCGGGTGCACGGTCTAGCTTCTCCCGCCCGCACCCCCAAAA
Organism: Lepidochelys kempii; assembly: GCF_965140285.1. Taxonomy (NCBI): domain Eukaryota; kingdom Metazoa; phylum Chordata; order Testudines; family Cheloniidae; genus Lepidochelys; species Lepidochelys kempii. The sequence goes on from NC_136383.1 coordinate 139,924,071, forward strand.
GCAGCTGTCTCTTTAACGGCCGGAGCCAAGCGCCGCTCCTTTAACAGCAGACAGGCCGCCCATTGTCCGGCTGCCGGGTCTCGCTCCCCATTCATGCCAGAACCGAGCGTCTTCACAGCTCTTCCGCGAAGGGCGCACGGAACCCCCGGGCCAGCTGTGTCGGGGAGAGGGGACTGGAGGGGGGGGGGCGATGGCTCTCAAAGTGCCCCGCCCTCCATTGCTACGATTAAGCATATTTTCTTTAAACAAAAAACAAACAAAAAAAACCACCAGGCACCTTCCAACTTTCCCGAAGGCGGATCGTGCTAACGAGTCCACACACACCCACCACAACAGAGAACAAACAAGAGGGTTTGAACCGGACCAGCCCCTCTCACAGCGGCTAGGGCCAGGCCTCCCTCGCTTGTTTCAAGCCCGGTCCGATCGCGGCAAAAGCTCCGGACTCTTCCCTTCTCCTCGATGCCCGGCGATGGGGTGGCAGAGGGGAAACCCCGCCGCTTTGAGGAACTCCCCGGCGGCGCGTCGAAGGCTGCAGAGCCCAGACGTATTTCAAGAGGGAAGCAGTCAAGTTGCGCGCCGCCTTCACAAGGGAGCGCGCAAAGGGCTCCTCAGATGCGGGGTGTGCGGTGTACCCGCGCGCACAGGGACCGTCGGCGATTGTCTAGGCACAGAAACGCGCCCTGTGGATTCATGCAAGGAACAACCCTTTCCCCGAATCCTATTTCCTATTTTGCATCTAATGTGAACGCGCGCCCCCTCCCTCCCCCCCCCCCCCCCACGGCTTATCACACCTGTTCTTGTAAAGAGTGCCATTTAAAGGCGATCTAGTCAAAGGAAAGCAAAAACCTGCCTTTGTTAGCCTGGTTCGATTCGATTTGATTTTTTGTATTGGCTTGAGGCGCAGTCAGAGAGAAAACAGAGAGACCCGTTTCCCAACCCACGTTTCTCTTCTGCAAAGCCCCAAGCCAAGCCCCTTCCTAGAAAGGGGGGGGGGCGTTTCCTTCTCAAAACCCCGCTACATTCGCGCTGCTTTTTGGCCCTTCTGACCTAAACCACAAGCAGCTTTGCTGCATGTAGAAAGCTCGGCGCGCCGGATTCCCTCCGGGCGCCAGGCGCAGGCGGCGCAGCGCGGCTAGCGCCCGGCTCTACATTCAGACTTGAACACGTTTGAGGGCGACTCTTCTCTTTCTTTCCCCATTTTCCCTCGATTTCGCCCAGCCAGCCCCTGCCCAAACCGCTTTCTACCAACACCCTGGCGCGCGCAAAGTATTGACCGGTTGGGTTTTAAATGAAAGCTGCGAGGCCTGAAAATGGCAATGTTCAAAATACTGTATGGAGAGACTCCTGGGGGGGGGGGGGCTGAGAATTTTTTAAAGAGGAAAACATACAATCTGACGTTTTCCTACCTGTGAGAAGCCACGTACGGTCCCTTGTTTGTAAGACAGCCTGTCAGTCCCCTCAAGTCATCGTTGTTGACAGCTTATCCCCCCGAAAAGTGACGGGAGTTTATAAAGGATGGTCTCTGTGGCCGGGGGGATCCGCTGTTGCTAAGCCCATTGATCGCAGATAAATTACATTTTAAAATCTAAACGGGCAGGAAGCTCAAAACTCCTTTGCAGGTGAGTTGCACAGACGTGTGTAACATTTCCTGCACAAGATACTATGGGAAATATCCTTAGTCACGCTATGTACCATGTATATCTCATGCAGATACGGATCTTCAGAGAAGGGATCTTCCTCTGATTCCCCTTCGCCCTTCTATTTTTAAACCAACAATCTAGGTGATCCGAAAAATTAAGACAATTCGCTCTTCTCTTTGTTCAAACGGTATCACGCTAAGGGGGTTTAAACGGGATTTCCCCGTTTAGCAGCGCTCCTGAGATAACTACAGAAAACTTGTTCAAACAATCGTCTTTCCGACAAGCTGCCATCTCTTTTGACAAGTAAATTATTATTTTATAAATACTGGGTGGAACAAAGTCACGGGGTTGGTTTTTTTTAAGTGCATTCAAATAAAGTCCAATCATTCCAAAGGACAATACATATAAAAGTCACACGATTCGGTCCGTCTCCTTTACCCCCTCCAGCCCCAAGTTACACGTCAACTTCTTCCTGGTCTGAGAAAAATATTTACTCCACCGCTCAATGAACAAAACCCCGAGCAGTTCCAGGAGCAATGGCCCATCCCATGCTACTCACCCACCACTGCGATAAATACAGAGCCCCCTAAAGCCAGACCCTCGCCAGCTGCCCAGGGCAGAATTTATTTGTATTTGACCAGGTGTGTTCCCGGTGTTGGATTGTTAGGGGGCATGGTGCGGTTCTCATCAAATGTTGGGGGGATTTTTATTTTGTTTTTTTTTTTAACCTGGCCATAGTTACTGTCTGATCAGCTGCTACTTTGGCCTGGCGGTTGTTGGTCTCTTTTCCTTTTGGGGAGGACGATCTGGAAGGGCTGCGGGAGGGGCGGGGGCAACATTTAAAATATTATTGTGCAGCTATTTCCCGACTTAAGGCTGCTGCCACCATTTTGTTACCGCAGTGGGGAAGGCTGCAAAATGGTGGAGCCCTGCCCAGCCCTAACATCTTACAGAGGAAGGTTTAGGCCCGCCACCGGAGTTGGGGCCAGGCACCCAAGGGCCCTCCGGCAGAGCAGGGTTTGGCTGGGTGGCTTTTCTCTTGCTCTGGAAGAGGGAGGCCCCAGCCTGATTCCCCTCTGGTGCAGAACAGCCCTCCCAAGCTGCAAGAGCCTTTCCCAGCCTAAACCCCAGGGGTGGGGGGCCCGGCCTGCCAGGCACGCGGCCCAGTGCGGTCCCTGCCTCCTTGGTGAGCGGCTTAGCGCGGGGGTGTCAATCAAGGCCAGGGAGAAGGGGGGGGGAAGATAGACACACTTTCTGTCCCCCTGCTGACCCCAGCTTCCCCCGGGGTAGCCGGCGGGCTCGAACCAGCTTTCCGAGCCCGGCCCGGCCCGAGCGCGCACCCCGGCGCATTGCAAACTCCCCCGCGACTCGCTCGCTCGCTCGGCGTCCGCAGGGCAAAGCCCGGTGCACCCGGCTTATCCGGCTGCTGGGAGCGCCCAGGCCGACGGCCCCTTCCCCTGCCCTGCAGCTGTCCGGGTGCCAAAGCTTCTCCGGTCTGTGTTCCAAGGAGGGTAAGAGATACAGGGTCCCGCTCACCCTCCCGCCATTTGCCCCCATTAAACTCTGCTGCCCCCCATCCCAAGATGGCATGGCACCCAGAGACCCCTCCCCAATCACTCCCGAGTGCCCCCATCCACGCAGGAGGAACTGGGCCCGGGGAGGGGGCGAATAACTAACCACCCTCGTGGCCTTCCCTAACAATCTGGAAGGGCTGCATAGATGTTCATGTGTTAAACTTGCCCCCCCCCCACAACCCCTTACTGATCCCCGGTTTGGGCACGGGGAAACTGAGGCACGGGATGGCCTGCATTCTCATGGTTACATAATGACAGCAAAGGGACCGGGGCTAGGCGCCCCTGACTCCTAACCCACCCCACCTCCTCTCCTTTCAGAGCTAGAGAGAGAACCCAGGAGTCCCGCGTTGGGCCGGCTACAGCCAAGCACCAAAGCGCTGACCGCCTAAAAGGCCCTAGGAAGTGGGGCACCATCCCTCCACCAAAGACAGAAAGGCAGCGAGAGACAGGGAGTATCTGCCCCAGCCCCAGTAGCGAATACTGGGGGGGGGAACAGGGAAAGGCAGGACTGAGATGCCGCCCCCTCTTGCTCACCACCTCCAGCCAGTGACATAGAAAGATTCCGGGTCCCCAAGTCACTATGTTACCGGGTGAAGTTACACAATGGTCGCCAGAGAATGTGTGACTGTAACTAGCCACAGAGAGCTGTGTGTACGTGTAAGGTACGTGTAAGGTACGTGTAAGGTACGTGTAAGGTACGTACACACCAGCATAGACAGGTAGAATCCTGCATCTCTGGAGCGGATCTAGACACAGGTCTCTGCGCCTCTGAACACACACCTCATATTTGTGGACACACACGTCAGTTTCCGTGCAAACACACACTAGATAAACACGTGGCAACATATGGCTAAACATACTTAGTTACTTCGCATACATGCACCGCAAACACCGTTATGGCGACGGATATTTTGCTTCTGTGTGTATATTCACTGGTTGCGCACACGGTCGGCAATATATGTCGAGAAACACGTTTCGCTTCGTTGTATCCACGCACTGCGAACACATTCAGCCATGTCTGGGGATGGGTATTTCGTTTCTGTGTCTACATCCCCACTTAGCAATATGTGGCGGTGTATATTTTGCGTCTGGATACACATACACACGGCATAGGCATTTAGAAATACATAGCGGTGTCGAGTTGGCTTTTAGTGTCTCTCTCCATTACATACGCCCTTGGCAATACGTGTTTATACACACGTGTGTTTCGTTTCTGTGTATCCGGGCTCGACGCACACCTTCAGCAGTAGACGGCCATGTGTGTTTTATTTCTTGGTATAAATTCGCTAAATACACACTGGGCAATACATGGGGATACGTGTATCTAGTTTCTGTGGCTACGTGAGCTACCTACACGTCTAGAAATAATGTGTTTCGGTGTGTCCACTCACTACATTCACGTTCGGCGATATACGCCGGCTTGTCAGAATCCGAATTTAATTGGGTGACGGTTCTCACAGATAAAATCGAGGTTTATTTGTAAGCATTGTTTTAATTTGTGTCCATTTAAATTTTCACAGTTGCGGGGGAAATTACGGGCCCGGTCAGACAATTATTTAACGACGGGAAATGTTGAGATTCAAATAGTGAAAGATTTATAACCATTAAAACACAAATGGTCAATATCGCCTGCCAACATGTGCAAAGTAAATAGGCTTCACTCAAACTCTAATAGGTGCTCAAGCAGCGTGTGCCTTACTTTGCCTCGCTGTAATTTATTATTATTATTGATGGAAATATTTATTCTTTGGTTTGAAGGTCTACGGTGAAATTGGACCTTTACTGACATTTGCTGACAACAATTCCTCCTTCCAAGCCTCAGACGTGGTGCGCTAGATATGCCGTGTCTGTCTGTAAATCCACCCAGAGCAATGGGTGGTGACAGGTCTCTAGATTCAGACACGCATCTCTTCAGATACGCACACGTCTTTTATACTTTACTGCCTATGTTGTATCCCCCCCCCACACACACAAACACTATGTAGCCACAAACACACACGCCCATATTTACAAACATTTCCACCTGCATCTGGTTCTCTCTCTCTCCACGCACGCCTAGGACTGTCCTATGTGTGTACGCCGGGCTGTTTCCGAGCGAGACAGAGGTTCAGATAATCCAGAACGTCGCAGATACGGGTACAAATAAAACCCCACACGCCTCACGGAAAGAAATCTAAAGCTGCAAAAACCCAAACTTCCCGTCGTGCCGGTAGCGGCTTGTGCCCCGGTCTTAGCCGGTGTTTTTATCGGAGACATTTCAAGCACACGACCTGATCTAAAAGGAGAATCTGCCTTACGAGCGGATCTTGCTGAAACGGGCAGTGTCTCCGCAGGACAGATACTATTGTCAAAGGGGCCGCTGCTTTGATGTCACCCCACAAGGTACAATCCAAAGCCGAGAGAAGAATGAGAATCGCCCGAGGCCTGTTCTAGCGGGACCCGCAATCCTTCTGGGTACGGACAAGTGTCTGAATCTCTGCTCTGCTTTCCGAGACTGCTCTGGGTGAAGGGGGAATGTGGCCCTGTTCACCCGGCTTTGGCTATCTGTCTAATCTATCTATCCCCATATACTCTATCTACTTATCTATCACCACACACCCCCTCTGTCTATCTATCTATCTATCTATCTATCTATCTATCTACGCCCATACACCCCATCTATCTATCTATCTATCTATCTATCTATCTATCTATCTATCTATCTATCTACGCCCATACACCCCCTCTATCTATCTATCTATCTATCTATCTATCTATCTATCTATCTATCTATCTATCTATCTATCTATCTATCTATCTACGCCCATACACCCCCTCTATCTATCTATCTATCTATCTATCTATCTATCTATCTATCTATCTATCTATCTACGCCCATACACCCCATCTATCTATCTATCTATCTATCTATCTATCTATCTACGCCCATACACCCCCTCTATCTATCTATCTATCTATCTATCTATCTATCTATCTATCTATCTATCTACGCCCATACACCCCCTCTATCTATCTATCTATCTATCTATCTATCTATCTATCTATCTATCTATCTATCTATCTATCTATCATCTATCTATCTATCTATCTATCTATCTATCTATCTATCTATCTATCTATCTATCTATCCCCACCGACCCCATCTATCTATCTATGCCCATACCCCCTCTATCTATCTATCGATCGATCGATCTAATCTAACACTTCAACAAACAAGCACCAAAAACAGGGTAGCCTGATGTCCTTTTTAAAAATCGATTTTCTCTAGAACGAAGCGGAGGGGCCCCTATATGTCCGAGGGGGTCTTAAAATGCAAGACAAGGCAGTGCTTGGAATCTGTTTATAATTCTGCCTGGAGGATTGGAAAGAGCAAATTTTTAAGAAGTATATTTGAAGGAAAATAAAAAAATCCCAAAGGAGGGGAGCTGGGCTGGCATATTTCTGACTATACAGCGAAAGAGGACGGCGGATGTTTCGAATTTCTTGTCTGCCCAGAATTTCCCTTTCCTGCACGCAAGGCTCCCTCCAAAGCTGTGAACCCTGCTGCCATCTTAATTTAAAAAACAGGGACACAAGAAACTAGAGGCTTTCAAAGCCAAATCAGAGGAGGGTTGCCCTCCATAACCGGACCGGCTGCTTTCTAGCCAGTCCGCTATTGTTATTTTGAATAAACAGTCACGGAGAAAGGGACTGAACTAGCTCGGGCGGCTGGATCCTCAGCTTTTACACCCCTCGCCCTCCTTTCACACACAGAAATCTCCCGGGTCTCGGGGCCCGAGCTCGGGGCTTTCTCTGCTCAAGCCTCTCGGCGCCGACAGGCGTCGATTGAACACATGGTTGGAAGGGTCCCGGGGGTGCATTTATTTATTTATCTATTTATTTCCGTGGAGCAAGGGCTGTTCACAAACCCTCTTAACTCGATGATGCTTCCGTGACGCCTTTTCCCTGCGACAAATGTTTAAAACCCAAAGCAGCCCCCTGGGATTCTTTCCCCCTCCTCCCCCCCCACCCCGTGTGTTTATTTCGGGGAGAGGGGTCCCCTGCCCCCACCAGAGCTGAATGCATCGCAGAGACCGACCGTTTAAAAGAGAAGAAGATAAAAACGAAGGACTGGGGCAGAAAGGCTCGGGGGGGGGGGCGACCCCCCCTTTTCCGCACCCCTCCGCACACTGGCGGGCGAAGCCCTCTCCCGAATACACGCGGTCTCCCAAATCTCTCAGTGGAGCCCCACGGGAGCTGGGAGGGAGGAAGAGGGATGCCGGGCGGCGCAGGGAAAGAGGCAGCTGACAAGCAGCCCCCCCCCACACACACACACACCCACCCCGGGTCACCACCATCCCTTTTGCTTTGGTCCTTCGTGGGCAAGGGAGGCCACCGGAAAGGGACCGGGAGGGGCGCAGCCTCGCTCGCCCGGGCCCAGTTCGCCTGACATGTACCAAAGCCACACGCCGCTTTCCCCTTCCGGGCTGCTGTCTGCCGGGGAGGGGGTGCCGGGGGGGGGGGCGCTGGGATGGGGAGGGAGAGGACAGGCCCCGGGGCAGGGAACGGGGAGGGTTGGGGGTTATTATGGGGCGTGTTATTATGGGGGGAGGAGGTGGGGATCGGTGCTGTTCCGGGGGAAAGGGAGCGAGGCTCGAAGCGCTTTATATGGGGCGGGGGTGGAGATGGAATTGCCGGTGAGGGTTGGATTGGAGGCCCGGATAGGATGGGTTACCGGGGGTAGGCAGGGGTGCAGAGAGTGGGGTATAGGGGATGGGATACAGAGCATGGGGAGGTGCAGGGGATGGGGTACAGGGAATGGGATGAGGTGCAGGGGTTGGGATGTGGTTCAGGGGGTGGGGGTACAGGGAATGGAAGGGGTATAGAAGATGGAAATACAGGGGCAAGATGGGGGTACAGGAGATGGGGTTGCAGGGGGTGGGATGGGTTGCAGGAGATGGGGGTACAAGGGTCGCAGGGGATGGGGTACAAGGGGTGCAGCGAATAGGTTGCAGGGGATGGGGTACAGGAGATGGGGTTGCAGGGGATGGGAGTATAGGGGATGGGGTGCAGTGGATGAGTTGCAGGGGATGGGGGTATAGGAGATGGCGTTGCAGGGAATGGGATGGGGTACAGGAGATGGGGTACAGGAGATGCGCCCTAAGGGTTGGGCTAGGGGCTGGGGCCGCGCTCCCCTTTTACCTCGCACCAGGATCCGGCGGCAGTAATCCGCTTCTCCTCCCCCGGACTGGCTGTCGCTCTCCGGGACGCACTCCTGGGACGAGCCGGGGCTGGCAGCCGAGGTCCCCGGGACTTCCTTGAGTCCGTGTGCGCCGTCGCCTCCCCGCAGCGCGCTCTCCAGCTCCCCGCGGGCGCCGCTCTTCCCCCGGGCTCGCTCCGGGGTGCCCGGCTCCCCCAGCAGCAGGGGGCTTCTGCCGGCCTGGGCCCCGCCATCGCTCATGCCTGTGGCCGCCTCGGAGGGATCAAACATCAAGAGACAGAGAGCGGGGCGCTGGAGGGGGGAAGGGGGCAGCTCCCCTTCTGCCCCCCAAAACCAGGCGGGGATCAGCGCCCTGGCGCCGGCCGGCGGCAGCCCCGGGGTGCAGCTAAGGAGCCCTCCCCCAGGGTGAGCACCATGGTCGGGAGGACCCAGCGAGGTCCCCCCGCTCCCCTTCTTGCTCTCTCTCGCCCTACTCACGGAGACTTCCCTCCCGGGCTGCGGGGCAGCCTCGTTCCATTTAAACAGCCCCTTCCCCGGCCCCCCTGCTGCTCCCCCCCCCAGGGGAAAAATACCCCCACGACCAAATTTCAATGGAGGAGTCAAGAAATGCCCGTGCCCGCCGGGCGCCTGGGGCGGGGGGGGGGAGAGTTAAAAACTTTGAGAGTCCTGGTCCTTTCTCACGTACCCCCCTCTCCTCCCCCCTCCCCCCAGCACCCCTCTTCCTGGCAAACTTCAAGAGCAGCCCCTGCCTCCTGCGCGGACCGCTCCTTCCGCGTCTCCTTTCGCTCCTGTCTCTCTCTGATGAGCAAAAAAGCGAGGAGCAGGCAAGCCAGCCAGTGTCTCGCCAAGCCCTGCCTTCACAGCTCCGCCAGCGAGGCGGGCCGGACTTTCACAGCTCATTCGCGTGCACAGAGATCGATCCTGCCTTGGGAATGTGGGTGGATTGTGGGGGGGGGGGAAGGGGAGGGAGTGAAAGGGGGAGGGAAGGGGGGGTGATTAATTAAAATAGCCCAGGATATTTTTCAGACGCCCCCTCCTCTTCTCCATCTCTCATCCCCCGGCCGATAAATACGAGAACAGCCAATCATCGGCGCTAATCGAAGGGGTGAGGAAGTCCTCCTGGACCCGCGGCTCGCAGCGGCCTGAATGAGCCGGGAAAGCAGGACAGCGAGCCGGGCGAGGGATGGGAGTAAAGAAGCAGTTTGAAATTGACTGCTTGCCACACACGTAATTTCCTGCTGCAGACTCCCTCGCTATTGATTGGCAAACAAAGAGCCCCTGTGCTTTGCCCCCATCGGCAGGCGAACCCCCTTCGGCTCCTGGCCGCGGGAGCTGGGCAGGGCCCGGCTATAAAAAACCAGGGCGCGCCGGGCATTTTCAAGGTGTTATTTTGGGGGGAAGAGGAACAAAAGGCCCCGGCCTGGTCAATTACTGACCCGGGTGCTTACCGCGCCGCTAGCCCCCGCTGGAGACAGGCGCTCAGTCCAGGGGGAGGCGGGGAGAGCCCTGGCGAGCCTGGGGTCCCAGATTTCTGAACAATGCCTGGAGCAGCTTTCCTAACCGCTGAGCAGCGCTCCAAGTAACACTTACCCTGGGCTGGGCGGATGCTTGGTGGGGGCTGCTTTGGAAAACAGACCCCGCTCCTTCCTGTTATAAGCACCGTTTGGGTTTTTCCCCAAAGATATGTGACCGGGGTATTACTTGTTTGCTTGATTGACTATTAGGCTGTTAGAGAATTGCTCCTCCGCCCCCCCAGGCAGAGTACCTTCTGCCCTCATCGCTGATCCAAGCGGGCACTAGAGTGCCCCGCTCCTAAGGGGGCGTCTTTTCGGTAAATGTTGTGATTGAGACCGTCTGGTGCGGACAAGTCAGAGCGATTCCCGGAGTTGTCAGTTCCCCTCTTCAGATCTGGTCACTGAGTGCTCCAGAAAAGCCCGGCTCTAGACAGGGCCACGTTCGCCTCTCCTTAGAGCTCAGTTCTCCATTCCGGGGGTTACCGGTGCCTTTATGATTGAACGTAGAGGTGGGGGCGATTCCGGGGGGGGGGGTTCGGAAAACACACGGGAGGGTTTTTTATTTGCAATCACGGATGTGCATTGCCCAGACACAATGGCTTTCTGCCTCTGCTCCTGATGGAAGTTCGACCCTCAGTCTATCCCTGGGCCACCCCTGTTTCCACGCCGGCGAGTTCTTCCCGGGGTCGGGGGAGGAATGGCAGAGATGGCCATTATATTGCAGCCCCTCTGAACTTTTCGCTCCTTACAGGCGCTATGCTAAATTCAGAGTTTCCCAGCCTCCCTTCACTTTCTGCATAGTCCCACTGACTTCTCAGAGATATTCCAGCAACTCGTACAAACGACCAAGTGATTCAGAAAGGGGGACCTGAAATTGACCACCAGACCTTGAATTGTTCTGATCGGGGGCCTGATTCATTCCTCTCACCCTGCAATAATTCCGAAACTTTGCCATAACGGGACTTTCGATGGTTCAAAAATGTCCCTCCATTCAATCACTTCGCTTCCTTCTCGCTCATTGACACTTGGGCTCCCCAGCGCCCGAGGCTTAAAGTTTATAGAGACCGGAGGGGAAAGAATGTGGAAATTATTTCTCACAATGAGCAGATTTTATTCGAAACAAAATAGGGCTCCCAGGCTGCCTCTTCGCTTGCACACTGTACCCCACACAGCACATCTCTGCGGCTCGATGCAAAACAAATCAGTTCCCAAATATTGACTGTCCAACTTCCCCTGAACTGCCTGTGTCCGTCCCCCCCCCCCCCCCCGGAGGTCGGGTTTGAAGGTCAGCTAGGTTGGTGCAAATCTGGCATAATCTCTTTGATTTACACCGCTATAACTGATCGCAGAATCCGTTTTATGGCTCGGCTCCTTGCAATAAATTGTTCGTTACAGCCATTTCAGAGGCTCGGTAAAAAGAAAAGCCCGGACCTTTTAAATGGTTTTGAGTGAACGATTTTTGTAAAGAAAGACCTAGGCGTGTTGGCATTTTAAGATCCTGCAAAATACAGTGGAAAATCGGAAGCAATTGTTTTCTTTAAACTCACCCTCCTTGGGTTGGGGTTTTTTTTTTTTCTTTTTCTTTCTTTACATAATCAAGTAAACTTTAAATAAAAGACGAGACCGGGCAAATGAACCGCGCCATTTAATTTTGGGAAAGCCTCAAAATCCAAGTGATTTCGGTAACAATTCCTCTGGATAAAACAAACAAACCTGCCTTTAATCCAATTGGCAACTCGCTGACAGCCCTTCTCGCGCAATCCCCGAGCGAGGAACTTTTGCGGGGGTTACAAAGAAATTTCCGCCGCGTTTCTTTGAAACTTCACAGATGGCGGATTTTGCTCAACTGGTGTCAGCACCATCATTTACCAGGCAAAAGAACAATCTGTCTGATTTGGCTATTTTTTGTGGGGGAGGGCGGCGTGTAGGATGGGGTGGGCATGGGTTTGACTGGAAAACAGACAGAGCTATCTATCATTGGCATCCGAGCTGTATAATGACCCACGTTAAATCCTGGGGTCGGTTTTTTGTGGGACTCACCCGGATAAATAAGACCCTCTGATCTTATATATAGATATATATGTTCCTATTCGGATTCTGTGCGCGGGGAGATGAGGCCTTAAAATGTGAGAACCAGGGAGTGCGGTTAGGTTTCCACTTGAGTTCTGCCTGGAAAATTACTGCAGGATCGGCCCCCGGGAGCTGCACAGTTATTTACAAAATAAGCCGTGTTCCCCAACTCCCACCCCCCTGAGGGGGGAAAAAAAATCTCGGGACGCTGGAAGATCTCTAGGTTGGGAGCTTGAAGCTGATAGGACTAGTTCCACTCCCTGCTCCTACCCAGAGAGTCCCTCCGGGGAGCTTCCCTCCTGCGTCGGTTCTGAGGTTCTGTGCAGCCGGCCAGCCCCAGGGAACGGGGCGCAGAATAAAGTGAAGGGGGATGGGCTGTTGGGCTCTGACTGGGGGATTTCTGGCGAAAGGGTGTTTCCCCAGAGGAGATTCTCAGCCCAGCGTGCAAAGCCCGAAGCAGCGAGTCCCCCCCGCCGCCCCCTTCTCCCTTCCGGATCCATCTGCTAGTTCTGGGGCGGTTTTGCATGGTTCGGGGCTGGTTTATTTCAGGTCACACCAGAATGACTGCAAATAATAATTGGCAACACTCCCTCCCCGCCCCCCTTCTGTATCCCAGTCTCAGCCTGCAGAGAGTCCCTGCGCCCGGGAGCCATTCCGGTTTCTGATGGGGGGACTGAAGGAGAGCAGCTCCTGGGATCTGCATTGAATGATCTGACAATTTCCTTACAGCCCCCCTCCCTCCCCGTTTCTGATCATTTTCATCTCATCATGTACCAAGGCGAGGAGTGAGTTTGTAATCGGTCGAAGTTCTGGACCTGATGAGATGTACAAATCCAGAGATCATGCCTAAACTATACACACACACACATATATATATAGATATATAGATATATATAGATATATATTGATATATATAGATATAGATTAAATTAAACTTTTTCGGCTGGGAGGGTGATTTAAAAATAACAGGGAGGAAAAAATGTCGAAGGGCAAATTGGGATGAATCTTGCGAACACCGCGATGCTGAGGCGAAGGTACATTGACATGTCGCTGCTCTTTGCAGAGACACGAGTTCTTGCCGCTCAGAACAGGCCCCCGCAGAAATCAAAGGAGCAGAGAATGATCTTAAAAACAAACACACAAACACACACACACGGGCCTGGGATGACTCTCACTGATCTGAGAAAGTGGCTTTAAAGCCTGTGTTCGTTAACAGGACAGGTAAGTGGGGAAATCAAACTCCGTTTCCAGTTTTCAGAGTAGCAGCCGTGTTATTCCCTACGCCCCTGGGTTTGGACCTGGCGTTTGCTCAGTGAGCTGGCCTTGGTTCTGCAATTCCTCGAGTCTGGGTTCCATGATCTCTTTCACCTGTTTATTTCTACCTGAACGGGTTAGGAGCTAGGATATGGTGCATCTTAAAGGGGGAGGAATGTCTATTCTATTCTGATGTTTAAGTCTGGGAACTTTGAAGAAGGTCTCAGTAAATCCCATAGCAACATTTAAAGGCCCCCTGGGTCGATCTGCGGTGAAGATCCAGAGGGGGAAGGGACCGCTAGTCCGGGGCCCTGCAAAGAGAAAAGAGACCCGGAGAAGTTTCGAATTCAAAGGTGCATTCCAGCACCCGTCCTGCTTCACGGAGTTTATGAAATACCCGGTGTTGAGCAGGCACCTGGTGTGTCAACAAAATAAAACAGTGACTCAAGATTAGACACCGAAATCTGCTCAAACAACTGCTGAGGGGGCGGCGCCTGGGGGGGGGGGGGGAGCGATGGACCTGAAAGTCCCATCTGCGATTTCTGGGAGTGATCCATCTCCCATTTGCTCTTTGCCATTTTCCGAAGGTGTCTCCGCCACCAGAGACTTCTCGTGGCTCGACCTACAAGGCGCCTCGTTTCTATGCCTGTCATTTAAAAATGCTGAATAATGGTGGGGGGATAAAGATCAGGATCAAAGTCTGGAGAGATTTAAATAAAAATTCTTTCCGTTCTTGGATAAGTCCAGAACCAGGAGATCTGGGGGAAGCGGGGCGGGAATTTTGGGGGGGGGCGGGACAGTTTCGAAATTTTACCTCGCGGGCCCTTCCACCAAATCCTGGAAACTTCTGACCCCACTGTGGAAAAAATGCATCCCTTAAACAGAGTAAATTCTTTCCGGGTCTGAGCCAGACAATCATATCGGTCAGCAAAATTAAGGCCTGTGTGTCATTCTATTAATTAATTATTAAGTACTGATTATTATTATTTATTATTGTTGTACTTGTTACTCCGATATAAACGCAGGGCCCGATCCCAGCACTCTTTACTCAGGCAAAAGTTCAGCTGAGTGAGGAAGGAAGGATAGTCCCCTCCCCAAAACGCCTACACCCCACCTTGCTGATCAATCCTCATCTGTCACCGGTGTGACACTTGATGCACCTAAACTTGTCACTTCTCTGGCGAGTGTGTTGGGGTGGGGGTGGGTTGCGTGTGTGTGTGCTGGGGGGACAGATTGTGTGTGTGGAGGGGGGGGATATCAACTGCAAACAAACTAACAGGAAACCGCACCCAGCATGGCGGGAGGGGAGTGTCTCTGGACCTAGCTGCGGATTCCCAAAGGCCACCTGTAGATTTCAAATCGACGCCAAGAAGCAAATCCGGCCCGAATGAAGCCCGGGCGGTCTGCAGAGGATCCAGCCCTGCCCCGCCAGTGCACTGGAAGGGAAGGGGAGGGCGGGGGTATAACGCCAGAGGGCTGGGGAACAACAAGCGGTAAACAAGCCAAAAGAAAGTCCCCTCCCCCCACCGCCCTTCGCGGGTGACTTTTGGTTTCTCTTTCCAAACGAAATGCAGAACGTCTGATGGGGGATACTTGCCTCCCCCCCCCCCCAGCTGCTGCTGCAGGATTAAGAGGGGAAGCGGGGCGGGGGTGTCCATTCCTGGAGAGATCTGGAGGTGAACTGTGCTCAGGGATGTGAAAAGGGCAAGGGGCCTGTAGTTCCCAAGGAAGGGAGGGGAGCGGGGGGGGAGGACTCAGGAGGGCTGTAGGGGTCTGGGCTAGTGCGTCCTGCCTGGAAACCACCCGCCCTCGCCGAAGAAAGACGCGTCCAGCGGCTTTTCCGGATTGACGCTTCAGCCTGGGCGACCGGGCCCCATTGACCTGGGCCCAGACCCTCCAACGTGAGACATTCCTCGGCCCACGAGCCCAATCCGCACGTTTTACTGCCCCGTCACAATGTACAGACCTATCTACCCCCCTCCCACCCCCCCAGTCGGAGAAACGTAGATTAAACCACCCGCCAGACCAGGAGTGGCTGGGGTGGGAGGAAATTAATCAAACTCACTTTGCTCGGATTATAAAACGCTGTGAAAAGTAACTGCAGGAGTGAGCCGGAGAGATTCATAGGGTCTTAGGCCAGGCGGGACCCCTGTGACCCTCCCTGCATCGCACAGCCCAGCCAATCTGCTCGGAACAGTGCCTGGCTGGAGGAGAGCAGGTCTGTTATTAACACCCTCCAACCACCTACTCTTGGTTTTAAAATGGCCGGTGGTGGAGATTTCACCGGGACCCCTTGGTGCGTTGTTCCGCGGCTAATTCCCCACCTGGGTAACAATGGCCACCCCAGTTACAGTCCGAATTTCTCCAGCTTCAGCTTCCCGCGGTTGGATTCACCCAATCCTGGCTGCGTAAAGTCATCACAGGGCGAATCGCAGACTCCTGGGCTTAGAGGGGACCGTAGGGGTCACCCCTAGTCTAGCCCCCCGTGCTCTCCTCTGCGGTGCGAAGTCACCCACCCCTTCGGCACACTGCTAGCCGTTGAAGGGGATAAATGCCACCTATCCCCGTCCATCCTTACGCATCCCTCGCCTCCTGCCAAGCTCCCTGCGGAGGGGGGACGGTTCCATCTGGACGGGGCGGCGGTCGACCAGGTGGAGGAGTAGGGGTGAGCGCGGGCAGTCTGCCAGGGCCCGGCTGGGGGCACAGAGCGAGACAGGAGAGCAAAGACAGAGGGTTGCCGGCGCTGCTGAGCTGCAGAAGGGAGAAGTTTGTGCCTTGGCACTTGTTCTTTGGTGTGTGAGCGGGAGGGGCCTGTCTGGTGTGGGGATGTCGAGTGTGGGGATGCGCTGTGCATGGGTGTGGGTTTCTGTGTGTGGGTTTCTGTGGTATGCACGTGGTGTGTGCATATCTATGTGTGTTTTCTGTGCGTAGGTTGTGTGTCTGTGTCCTGTATATGTACGGTCAGTGCCTGTCCGTTTTGTGAGTGGTTATTTGTATGTGCGGTGTATGTTGTGTCCATGTATGTAGGTGTTTTGTTGTATGGGCTTGTAGCTGTTGTATTGTGTTCTCTGTGTGTTGTGCAGGTTGTGTGTGCGCACGGATGTACGTGTACCTTTGGTGTGTGTTGTGCAGGTTGTGTGTGCATGTGGGGATTTTGTGTGTGTTGTGCAGGTTGTCCGTGTGGGTGCGGTTTTGGTCTCCTAAACCACAAACCTCGTGCAAACAGGCCAAAGTTCCTCCTTCCCTTCCCAGCGGCTTTGCTGGGGCTCTGTGGGCCAGGTCCTGCAGAGATCAGGGGCAGACACCGGAAGAGAAAAGTAACTGGAGCCTGGGCAATCTCTCCCAAAGACAGCAGCTCCAGGGGGCTTGCCACAAGGACCTGCTCCATAAACAACGCCTCTCCTCCATCCACCCCTGCTGCGACGGGATCCCCCTTTGCACAGCGTCCCGAGGGGGGCTCACCAGTGCTTTCTCACCATACTCTGGCTGCCAGGGGCGGAAGCGAGGGGCAGCATCCCATCTGCAAGTCCAGGATGGAGCTGCAGACACCACGATGTCGCCCTGTGTATCAGGTTATTTCCCTGCAGAGCCAAAGCCCCCCCCCCCCCCCCCGTGAATGGCCGATCATTTATTACACAGGTGCACAACCCAGGCAAGATCCAGCCGCTGTTTGAAATCATATTACCCGCTTCCGCCCCACACCGTTCACAGCCCCACCACGCTAGGGGCGTTGGGGGCTGGCTGGAGGGCAGGGTGAAACTGACAAAGGACAGTCCCCCCTCTTTGCTACGTGACACTCTGGGCGAAGCTCCCCATACCTAGGGTTGGATTTGAAACCCGTCACCGCTGCTACAAAAAAACCCCACCCCACATTGTTTAATAAATCAGCCACTCCGGGGTAGTTTGATTCAAGTGCCAGGTGCCAGTGGGAAATATTTTCATCACCAGGGGAACTTACTCAATTGTCAGTGGTTCTCAGGGAGGCATTTGTTAGGCAAGGATGGGGAAGGAATCTTTCTTGGGCTGTGCACGGGCATTTTCTGTCTCCTCTGGCTACTGCTGCGGATGGGTGAGAAATTACTTTAAAAAAAAAACCTCGTGTGGTCAGGGGAAAAAATGGGGGAGGGGAAATAAAATCTTAAAGTTGTCGCCTTTGGTTTAAAGTAAAATCCTTCTGGGGGTGGGACCACGGGAGCTCCTCGGGGCAGAGTTTACACTCCTATAACTTCGGTCGGGATCAGATGCATCTTTTAGTTTACAAGAAAAATCCAGGCTCACAAATATAGACGAAGACACTTTGCAAACTCAAAGCAAGGGAGGAGGGGGAAATTCCACCCGAAGACTGAAAAGGAAACAAACAAACAAGCAAACCCAGGATCCACGGCCATACAGACAATGAAACCCAGCAGTCTGGAATTGATTGCCGTCTGGGGGTTTCCTAGCTCTCTGGACAAGCACTGCTCCTCTGACAGTCCTCAATTTTTCCTACCTGCCCAGGGTTTTGGATAGCACCTCTTGGAACCTCGCTTGCTGAGGGTCTCGTCAATTCCAGAATCTGCCTTGTTAGGACAGAACAGAAAGGCGCATTTCGGGCGGAATTCCTTCTCCTTTCCGGTGCATGCCCCGCCGGTCATTTTGCTTAGTAAACTCACTCCTTACTCAGCTATACGATATCACGGGTGGGGGTGGGGTAGGGGTGTTTGTGGATGTGCCTTGCGTTGAATGTCTTTGTCCTAAAAACAATTTTAAATCTTTTGGTCAATATCACCAATCTCCCAAAGAAGATCCAAGAGCCCAAATCTGCGATCCTGAGGCATAATTCCCATTATTGGAGGATTGCCCTATCTATCTATCTATCTATCTATCTATCTATCTATCTATCTATCTATCTATCTATCTATCTATCTATCTATCTATCTATCATTATGGCCTCTCTGACTCAACTTTCAACCCTCATTTAACCTCCTCTCCCACATTTAAACATGAATAAGTAAATCCGCGAAGAAGATTCATTTGAGGAGTATGTTCCTTCCCTGACCCTACCCGCAATTCAGCGATGGGTGTTGTTAATGCAATTTTGAATGCACCCTATCAATATTTTGGGGAAATAAAGACGTTGTTGACACACATCGCAGACTGCAACAATCTGGCTCTGCTTCAAAGAGTCTGTTCTTCCAGGTGCCTTTCTAGACCCTGGCTAACACAAGCCCTTTCTGTTTCCTCTGTTGAATACAATCACTGAGTGTGTTTACCAATATTCCCCCTCTTTCCCCGAAGCCTCCTGTGACTGGGACAGAATAGCCCCTGGGGAAAATAATTGGCCCTCTCTTTGGGCAATAGGAAAAAAACGGAAAATCTGAAAAGCCAAAAAGTTGAGATGCTTTTGAGAAATCAGAGCATTTGAATTCCGAATGAACAGGAGAAAAAGAAACAATACATCGGATGTTGAGGATACTGGAAACACAATAGATGTTAACCTGCTGTACGTTTGAGATTACAGGGTGTGTGTGTGTGTGAGGGGGTACTCAGGCACCAGAATCTGCTTCTCATCCCGATTCTATTTTAATAGATTTCTTTCTTTCTTTCTTTTTAAAAATCAACATGTAAAAAAGAGACAAGACGAATCTGTCATTCTCACGTTTGGGTTTTTTTTTTAAATGTTTCTCAGTTTCAGGTGATCCTAAAGGATGGTTTACAAGGATATTTTAATTTTTTAAACAATCCTGGCTCTTTATTGGCTCTCCTAAAACTAAAATAATGTGATTTTTTCTCCTGAAAACGACATAACAAAGGATTCACTGATTTAAACAAAACAAATAAACAAAAGGCGAGGACAAGATAAAATCTCTTGTAAACATGGTCAGAAGAAAGGGATGGAATGAACCTGTGTTTGTGAGGAAAGGAGTGGAAATTTCAAAAGGAATCTACCATTCAATAAATATTAAATACCAAAGTCTCTACCTAGATTCTTGTTACTATCACGCACTCCCCAAGTAAACAGCTTAATACTCTTCATTTGCTACAATTTCACAAATCAGAGACGAGTGTTAGATTTTAATCCATCCATTTAACCAACATCTTCCTTAAAATGCTTTTTGGTTAAAAATTCTAACTTTCAAATAAATCGATTTAAAGGGAAACGGTGGCCGATCGGGACTCGCTTCGGGATTGCTTTTAGATTAGGAAGAAGAAAAGGAGGATTTGTGGCACCATAGAGACTAACCAATTTATTTGAGCATAATTGGTTAGTCTCTAAGGCGCCCCAAGTCCTCCTTTTCTTTTTGCGAAGACAGACTAACACGGCTGTTACTCTGAAACCTTTTAGATTAGGGTTTCGTTATAAGGCAAGGAGCTGGTTTTCAAAAGCTCCTTTCTCTCCCCTCCATATACTCTCTTCTCAGATCCACCGGACACCTTCAATTGCCTTTAAGTGAGAACACTTGAAATATTAATGGCGATTTTCATTCTTAAACGAGTTTATCCTCGAAGAACGGTCGTTTTAACACGAGTATTAAAAGGCGTGACACAAGCAGACATTACTCCTACAGTCGCTGCTCCGATTTTTGCTACGTTGAGAAATGTGAGATCCCCCCCCCCCAGCCAGAATCAAATGGAAAGTGGAAATTCTAAAGAAGTCGCCGAAATAAAAATACTTTAAACAGCAACGAAACCAAGCGGACCACAAGCAAACAAAGCTAGTTGTTGCAAAATATGCCCGTAGGGGATGTTTTGCGGGAAAGCTTGGTGGATGGATGTAAGAAGCCGGGGCATATGTTAGGGCCAGCAGCGTCAATCCGCTGAATAAACAGCCAGGTGGAAAGTTACACAATTTTTGAGAGTCAATTCAGCTGTAGAGCTAAACTTGGAAATGTTTTCTGTCTCTGTAGAGTCAGATGATAAAGAGAGAGAAAAGTCAAGGGCGAAGGAAAGCGATCTCTCCCACCCTCTGTCTGATTAAATGATAAATACGGGGGAGGACAGACAGAGGGAATACAGATACCCTGTATAACTACTTAGTCTGTGTAAGAGGGTTCAGAATATTAGATCTGTCATTTCATAGTTCCGAATGCTCTGCGTGGACTTCTGCTCGCATCCGGATGATATTTCGCTTGTCTGTTTCAAAGCAGGATGTCTGATGCTCTTTGTCAGAGAGGCTACTTATAAACCTGCAGCCTGGTCAGAAGATATATTCCCCCCTCCTCCGAATCTAAACAGGAGGAATGGAGATCCCCCAACGATCCTCACCAGGTTCTTAACATCATTATCATCGAGTAATAACATTAGCCAATTCCAAACTCAAGTGACGGTCAAGTGTATGACCCCAGGGGAAGAAAGGACGATTCCAAAGAGAGGAGAAAGCCTGCTTCAGTTCATTTGAGCATAAGCTTTCCTGAGCTGTAGCTCACGAAAGCTCATGCTCAAATAAATGGGTTAGTCTCTAAGGTGCCACAAGTCCTCCTTTTCTTTTTGCGAAGACAGACTGACGGCTATTACTCTGAAACCTGTTTTAGTTCAGTCAGTTTTAGCAAGCTATAAAGTCAAGGTTTTCTACCAGCAATTTGAATGCTTTTCCTTGCATTTTATCCTGAAGGCCAGGGTAAGAAGGAAATCAAGGCTAATGCTGGAGTGGGAAAGAGGGAGAAATGTATAGAATGTGTGTGTGTGAATTGCAAGCAGTGTGTGCGTGTGTGGGTGAATTGCAAGCAGTGTGTGGGTGGGTGAATTGCAAGCAGTGTGTGGGTGGGTGAATTGCAAGCAATGTGTGCGTGTGTGGGTGAATAGCAAGCAGTGTGTGCGTGTGTGTGAATTGCAAGCAGTGTGTGTGTGTGTGGGTGAATAGCAAGCAGTGTGTGGGTGGGTGAATTGCAAGCAATGTGTGCGTGTGTGGGTGAATAGCAAGCAGTGTGTGCGTGTGTGTGAATTGCAAGCAGTGTGTGTGTGTGGGTGAATAGCAAGCAATGTGTGTGTGTGTGGGTGAATTGCAAGCAGTGTGTGGGTGGGTGAATAGCAAGCAGTGTGTGTGTGTGGGTGAATTGCAAGCAGTGTGTGCGTGTGTGGGTGAATTGCAAGCAGTGTGTGTGTGGGTGAATTGCAAGCAGTGTGTGCGTGTGTGGGTGAATTGCAAGCAGTGTGTGCGTGTGTGGGTGAATAGCAAGCAGTGTGTGTGTGTGTGTGAATTGCAAGCAGTGTGTGTGTGTGTGTGAATTGCAAGCAGTGTGTGTGTGTGGGTGAATTGCAAGCAGTGTGTGTGTGTGTGTGAATTGCAAGCAGTGTGTGTGTGTGTGAATTGCAAGCAGTGTGTGTGTGGGTGGGTGAATTGCAAGCAGTGTGTGTGTGTGTGAATTGCAAGCAGTGTGTGTGTGTGTGTGAATTGCAAGCAGTGTGTGTGTGTGTGTGAATTGCAAGCAGTGTGTGTGTGTGTGAATTGCAAGCAGTGTGTGTGTGTGTGTGCATACATTTATATGTAGAGAGAAGGGGAGAGGGACAGAGAGAAGCTGACTCATAGAAGAAATTATTTAATGAAATTAACAAACAGTATTAGAGCATGGCCAGTATATGTCTAATTTCAATGTATATTTTCTGAATTCTCTGCCCTCCCCACACCCCATTTGTTCTCTAGCTATTTCTGTCCCTGTTTGTATTCACAGAGCACACCCTATATGCACAGGATAATATAGACACACAGATTAGCTAGAGAGAGGGATTGTAAGGAATCAAGGAGCAGAAGTAGGGCTGAAATGCACGTCACGAAATCATCCAAACCAAAGGCAATGTGGAGAGTGTCTATGATAGGAGCCCCTCCAACTGCTCCGCTCAAGCATCTTCAGCTGGTCTCAGGAAGCAGCAGCAGCCAGGGTCCTGGCTGTGATTAGCGGTTCAGATGGGTCTGCTGTTGTCTCCAGGCTCCTCCAGCTCCTGAACTGAGGGAGCAGGCTGCAGGTGAAGCCAAAGGGACCGTCTGCGGCTGGAGGAGTTCTCTGCACCGCCCTCTAGGGCCTACATGGAGGGCTTCATGCAATCTGCTGCAGACTTGCTCTCCTCTCACCTAGCGTGGAAGCAGGCCCGGCTGTCTCTGAGCTGGTCCTTTCTCGGAGGTTCAGAATGTCTAGGGCCAGGAAGGCACAGCAGGTGCCCCCTTATTTCAGGCAGGGGTGATTCCCAGATGCTCCACACATCAGCCATCTTCCCCCATCCCTTCTCTTGCTATTTGGTACGAGCAATGAGCACTTTGTCGCCAGGGGTTCCCCCATCGGCCTCCTTCCTCTCCCACTCCATCGCCGCTTCCTATAGCCCTAGCATGGTTCATCCAGGAGGCAGGATGGTTGTAACGTGGATCCAGCCCCCAGCTCTGGGGCCAGTCTTGGCTCCCCTAGATGTGAAAAGCAGAATGAATGCTTCTCAGAGGCATAGTCCATTAAGGACTGGGCAGTGCAGCTCAGTGGGTGTGGCTCGAGAGTAGAACGTCGAGTACTACTCCTGGCCTGCTGTGTGAGCTTGGACCAGTCACCTCATCACTTTGTGCCTCATTTTCCTCACTGGTAAAATGGGAGAATGATATTTACCCTTCCCTTGAAGTGCTTCAATAACTCAGCTGATACTGGAAAGGTGCTCCAGAATGCAGGCCATTCTTACAGCACCGGGGGCTCTATCCTGGGGAGCAGCGACTCTGGAAAAGATTTGGGGGTCATGGTGGATACTCAGCTGAACATGATGACAACCCAGTGTGACGCTGTGGTCAAAAGAGCTACCGTGATCCTGGAGTGCTTAAAGAGGGGAACCTCCAGTAGGAGCAGAGAGGTTATTTTCCCTTTGTATTTGGCACTGGTGCAGCCGCGGCAGGAATCCTGTGCCCAGTTCTGGTGCCCACGATTCAAGGAAAGTGTTGATAAATTGGAGAGGGTTCAGAGAAGAGCCACAAGGAGAATTAAAGGATTAACAAACATGCTTTATAGTGGTAGGCTCAAAGATCTCAATCCATTTAGCTCAACAAAGAGAAGGTTAAGGGGGGACTTGATCCCAGTCCATAAATATCTACAGGGGGAACAAATATTTAACAACGGGCCCTTCAGTCTAGCAGAGAAAGGTTGAACACAATCCAGTGGCTGGACGTTGAAGACGGACAAATTCAGACTGGAAATAAGGGGTGTGTTTTGAACAGGGAGAGTGATTAGCCTTTGGAACCATTTGCCAAGTGTCGCAGTGGAGTTTCCACCACTGACAATTTTAAAGTCACGCGGGGCTATTTTACTAAGAGCTCTGCTCCAGGAATGTTTTGGGGACAAGTCTCTGGCCTGGGCTACGCAGGGCTCAGACTAGACCATGCTCCCTTCTGGCCTTGGACTCTAGGAATCTAGGAACTATGAGGGCCAGCCCCCCACAGAAAAGCCTATCAATAAATTCACTCCCAAGCTTTAGAGACGGCCCCGCAAACACTGGGAGAGAACAGCCCCTGCCGAACTCAAGGGTCTCCTTAGTGAGGTGCTTGTTGTGACCGTGCTCCAAGCCTGCACCGATGCCATTGCAGTGGTGCTGGTTTATGCCGGCTGAGGAGCTGACCCTATGTATGTGTAGCAAAGATTAGCTAACCCAGGGCCCAATCCTGCAGTCCCTACCCCGTGAATAAATCCCATGGTTTTGCTGGAGGCTCATCCATTGGAAAGGGCAGAGGAGGAGAAAGAGCGGGGTGCATTAGTCAATCACAGGATGACCATGAGCCACCAACGCGATGCCGCCATAAAAAGAAGCCGGTGAGCTCTAAGGTGCTATCAGGTGAGGTGTTCCCAGTAGAGATAGGGCAGCGTCAGCGTCACTGGGCAATGCACTGGGAAGATCTCATCTGGAATCCTGTGCACAATTCTGCTCACGTACCGGCAAGAAAGAGGAATTCAGACTGGAACAGGTGCGGAGAAGGGCTGCTAGGGTGGTCAGGGGATTGGAGAGCGGATCTTACGAGAGGAGACTAGAAAAGCTTGGCTTGTTTAGCCTGGCAAAATGCAGGCTGAGAGGGGATATGACTGCTCTAAATACATTGGGGGGGGGTTGTGATGGGGTGTTCACCCCCACACCAGGGGTGAAGGTGGCTCAGAAGGGGGCAGTTAACCTTCACGTGTGAGGTGAGGCCCAGGGATTTATAAAGACTGATGGCTGACGAAGCCCAGCTGGGTGAGGAAGATAAGGAAAGGAAATTGGCAGTAGGGGTGGTGGTGGCAGGATCTGCAGTCACTCTGGGCAGAGAGAGGTGGGAAGGATGAAAGCCCAGGGGAGAATAAAGCCTTGGCATCCTCACTCAGGAAGAGAGAGCTGTGGAGAGAGGCAGCCTGAAAAAGCAGGGTAGGAAGAAGCCCAGGGAACCAGCAGCAAGGTGGGTCACTCTATAGATCTAGGCTGCTGGAGCCAGGTGTAGCAGGAAGGTCTGGGTCTCCCTACCAGCCACTGGGAAGTGGCACAGGACTGTTGGAGGTGCCATTGGGACAGCTGGGTCAAGTGGGACATTGATACCCTGGAATAGGGGGGCACGTTCAGTGACCTAGCCGGAGGGCTGAGTCACGAGGAGAGGGTGCTGTGAAGGATGGGAGGAGAGACCTCTGCAGCGATGAGCAAGTGATGGAATGCAGGAACAACCTGGGCGAGAGCTACTCCCCAGAGCTAGCTGCAAGGAGGTGCCACAACAGTGAGAGAACTCTGGTACAGAGGGCACCGGGGAGGGAGAAGAGCTCATGGGCAATGGTGGCCCAAGAACAAATGGGGATAAACTGGCCAGGGGTAAACTTAGGATGGAAATTAGAAGAAGATTTCCACCCATCAGAGGCAGGAGGTTCTGAAACAGCCTCCCAGTAGGAGCAATCAGGGGCAAACAACCAGACTGGCCTGAAGATGAAGCGTGATTAGTCTATTAATGGGATTCTGTGATAGGGCTGCTGGTGACAGCAGTGCCTGGACTCAAAGACCCAGGAGGTCCCTTCCAGTCCTGTGTCTATTTTTCTGTTTTTATGATTTTGGTTGGATAACTCACCTGAGTAAGGACCCCTCAGGCACGTAAAAGTAGCAGGACTTGGCTCTAATTTTGTACTGTTTGAGATACCTGCATGCAGCCAGAGACAACAGAGATGGGTGCACTGAACAATAAACCCACTATATATCTGTTGGTGGAATTTCACCCTCCGCTAAGAAGCAGCCACTTCTGGGGTGGGACACAGCAGCAGTTTAACAGCTCGCAACAGTAGCGTGCAACAGATTGGGATGGGAAGTGTAGAAGACTCCTGCATCCACCTGAAGGGAATTTAAGTAGGGGTTGTAGCCTATGAGTAAGGCCACTAGGTGCTATGGTGATATAAATGAATGGGTGGAATGTTTTGACCAGAGCTGGAAGCTGGCCAAGCTGCTCAGATTATGAGCATAGTTTTGCAGCCCCAAGAAGTCTGGATAAAGCTCAGATTAGAGCCAGTTGGAATAAAAAGAGGTGTGTGTGTGTGTGTGTGAGAGAGAGAGAGAGAGAGAAAGAGTGAGAGAGATGAAAATGTTGTTATATTTATTTTCACACATTTGGGAGCAAAATTCAAAATTTTACTTAAAAATGTCCTCAAGTCCTCTATAACCCTCACACTTTGACCAGTGCAAGTCGTGATGCGTACCTGAGCTGAGCCTCGGAACTTAAACCCTTCGGGCTCCTGTCCCTACTCAGCGAATACTCAGCTGCAAACTCTGACAGAGACAGGCCTGTAGGTCCCAATGGATTGTCACTGGGCAGGGTGCCCCTCCCTTCAAAGGAACAGGTCGAGTATTTCCTCTGGGAACAATAAATCCCCCACAAGGCCTCTGCAAAAGGAGCAGCGCTGGCCCCAAACTGACAAATGTTTGGATGGGAACATTTTTGGGGGAAAAATTCACCTAAAACCCCAAATTTCTCTGTCACAGGGTGACTGGCCCCAGAGAGGGGAAACAGGGGACCACCTCCACCCCCCCCGGTCATAATTAGCTGCCTCCCAGTCCGGGGGAGCAGGACGACGTGGGGTCAGGTGTTACTGACTAGCACCTAGTTGGGGTCAGGGCCTGATGGACACAGCCTCCTGAAAAGGGCTGGGAGAACTGACTTAGAAGAGGAATTACAGGAAACAGATTAGTGAGGCAGGGGCTGTCGGAAGCGGGGAGGCAGTGGGAACCTGCTCAGGAAAAGGGTCTTGTGGGAGGCAGTGCCCAGCCAGGGGAGCAAAGGACGGACTCTGCAGGACCTGGGAGCTGGGGTGACGAGCAGGGAACCCTAGTGAGTGAAAGGGACTTAGGGGAAAGCAACCCTGGGAATCCATGGTCTATAATAGAGCAGAGAGGAGCTCAGTGGTAGCCCAGAAGGGGCTCAGAATTGAGCCCACAGGGTGGGCTGAAGAGAAGCCCAAGAGGGCAGAAGTGCTTGTTTGGATGCTTGTAGGACATTTGTTACCCTGAAAGGGGACTGAGCTTGGAAGGCTGGACAGCAGGTTGGGCTGCAGGAGCAGCAGACCTTTGAAGAACCAGAATGGCAGATAGTAGAGGGTGCTGGAGGAGAAGGTGGCCTGTAATGCCGCGTCCTGGCATGAGGAAGCGCTATGGTGTTGAGTCTTTACGTTCTTACAAACAGGTTTTTTCATGACAAACTGAAGGGGGAACCTGAAAAATCAAATCTCTGCCAAATTGATGGTTTTGGTTCTGGTTTCAGTTTTTTCTCTCCCTTCACCCTGTTTCCCCTTTCTCTTCCTTTTTCCGGTGGTAATGTGGAACCAGAGGAGAGACAGGAGGGATGGGGGTATGAAGGGAAAAGGGAAAGCAAACAGGACAAAAATCCAGGTTTGGTTTGGTTTGGCATTTTTGTTCCCCAAACAGGAAAATTTCAAAAGCAAAAGTTTCATTCAGGGGGAAAACGGCCATTTTAAGCTGAGAAATATTCTCGATGGGGAAATTTTCTACCAGCTTCAGATTTGAAATGAAATAGGGTTTAATTGGTACCAGTTATGGACTGTATTCCTGTCTGGCATGGGCACACTGTGCCTACTCGGCTAGTAGGAGGTAGAAACTAACTCAAAGACAAGTAAATATAACACCAGGAGAAGGGAACCAAGCCACAATACCCACAGCTCCCTCTAAACCATAGAGTAAAGAAGAGTACATGCATCATGGCTTGCCACTGGATGAATAGACAAACTCTCAGAGGAGGGAGGTTCTGGATCAGACTCCAGATAGGAGCAGTGGGGGGCAAACAACCTAAGTAGATTGTAGATGGAGCTTGATAAATGTATTAATAGAATTGTATGACTGGGTTGCCTGTAATAGCCAGAGACTGGACTCAGGGGCACACAAGGTTCCTTCCAGTCCTATTTGCCTACGATCTCCATCTGTTCAGCTCCGTGTCAAATGCCCTTTACTTGTAGGAGTTATTGGAGAGTCTCCTTTAGCTCCAATGGTTCTAAGTTCCATGCTTTTACCTTGCTATTGTAACTCACTGTGTCTAGTCCACTAGAGGATAACAGCCTGCTAGTGCTACCAGCTGCTGCTGTTATGACTTTAGCTCCAATAGCAGAGATCTGAACTGTAGCACTGAAATTCCTGGGTTCAAACCCCATTGTGACCCCTGCCCCAATGCAGTGGGTTGTGATAGCAGTGAAGTGCTAGCAGAGGGAGATTCTATTAATTATACCAAACAGTGTTGTCTGCAAGGCATTCTCCTGCAATTACCTCTCTGAGGCCAGGGGAAAAGCATTAATTTGAAATGATGATTCTTAATGGGTTGTGTTGGGGAAGAGGCGAAACATAAAGGGATGCCGGCTAATTTGTATTTTCCCCAATGATGAAAGAAAATAACCATTAGTCATTGTTCTGCTGGTTGCTTCAGTCATTTGGAATGAAGATGCTTGTGACGGTATGAATTTATATTAGGACTTTTGTGCGGGCTTTGCTGTTGGTTGACAAAATTGGAGCGGAGCCATGAGAATGATTAAAGGGTTGGAGAACCTGCTTTGTTGTGATAGACTCCAGGAACTCAGTCTATTTAGCTGAACAAAGAGAAGGTTCAGGAGTGACTTGATCCCAGTCCATAAGCACCGACTTGGGGAATGGAAATTCGATAAGGGGCTTTTCAGTCTAGCAGAGGAAGGTCTAACATGATCCAATGGCTGGAAGTTGAAGCGAGACAAAGTCCGACTGGAAATGGAGGTATATTGTTAACAGTGAAGGTAATTAACCACGGGAACGATTTAATAAGGGTTGTGGATTTTCCACCATGGGAAATTTTTAAATGGAGATGGGCTGTTTTCCTAAAATCTGCTCTAGCTCAAACAGGGATGAATTCAGGGAAATTCTCTGGCATGGGCTGTGGCTGAAGCTTCCCCTGGGGGAGACTAGCTCCCTGTCCCATCTCTTCCGCCCGCAGCCCTGCCACTCCACCCTTGCTCCGCCCCAGGCCCCGCCTCTGTACCCTTGCTCCGCCCCTCCTTGCGATCCTCTCTTCCACCCACCGCTGCCCCATGAGCCCCCGCAACCTGCAGGGACATAGTGACTGGTGGGGAGGTTCATGGGGGGGGTGGAGGGGAGGAGGGATGTGGTGGGCGGGGGGGGCTCTGGAGAGGGAGGGTGGAGTGGAGGAGAGGAGGGACTCAGCCAGGCAGCGGTGGGTGGTGGGGGCTTCTGAGAAAGGGCGGAGCAGGTACAGGAAGACATAGGTGCTGGAACTAGGGGTGCAGGGGGGGCTGCTGCACCCCCGGGCTGGAAGCGGTTTCCATCACATACAGGGGTTACAGTTCGGTTCAATGACTCTCAGCACCCGCACGGTACACATTGTTCCAGTCCCCCTGCGAGAAGAGGTGGAGCGCAGGTGGGCCCACCATGGCCCAGGGGGCCGGCAGCGGCTGCACCGGGGGAGGCCTATTATACCTGCCACCTGTGTTCTCTGGCCTGCGCTAGGCATGAGGCCTCACTAGATGGTCATTGGGGTCCTTCTGGCCTTATAAAATATGGCTCCAGTCTTTACTTTGGGTGATGGGGTTAACCTCAAAACTAATCACCACAGACGGACTGCACTCCATCCATGGGCATGCCCTTGTGAGCTGCCATTAAAATGCACCACACAGCAACACTGGGGAGAGGTTTCACACCGTTCTAGGCAGAAAGGGAGGAGGAATTCCATCTTCGGTTGCCCCTGCAAGGGAGACGTAAGGAGCAGGAGGTAATTATCCCCACGGGGCATTTGTGCAGAACAGACTCTGACAAAGAGGGTGGTGGGACCTTTAAGAACCCGAAACACTCAGAACTGTGGCTTCACATTTCCCTTGAAAGGCAGCGCTCCCTGGAGCCAGGCTGGGCCATTGCTACTG
This sequence comes from Lepidochelys kempii, assembly GCF_965140285.1. Lineage (NCBI taxonomy): Eukaryota > Metazoa > Chordata > Testudines > Cheloniidae > Lepidochelys > Lepidochelys kempii. Next base: position 139,953,660 of record NC_136383.1, read on the forward strand.
TAATAGTAATTAGGCAGGGGGTTGGAACAGCATCCAGCCTCCCCATTGAGCTGAGGGCTACACACATGGAAAGATATTCCTGCCCATAGGAGCGGACAGTCTAAGGAGACAAGCAGCATGCAGAGGCTGGGGGACAGGGCTCAATCATACCTACCTACCCCTCGACCTGCTCTTCCTAGGGTGGATCTAGAGGGTGAGTGTAGTCTCTGGGGTGGTGAGAGAAGTGGCCAGATCCTGACAGTCCAAGCTGGCACTGTGGGAGGTGGGGTGGGGGGGAATCTGGGGTTCTACACGGACCCAGAGAGAAAGGTGTCACATACCGATGACCCTGCCTGACATCCCTAGGTCTCCCAGCCAAGCACTGACCCGCCTCTAGATGAATTATCCCTGTTGCCATATTAGGCAGACCAGGATTATCTTCCCTGTTGAACAGATGAGGCCCAGAGAGATGAAGTGATATACCCAGGGTGGGTCGGGGCAGAGCCCAGACCTTTGACTCAAGCCTTGATCACAAGAGCTTCCGTTCTTAGCACAGTACGAGCTGGGAGGGCGGCAGGAATGGAAGCCCAGTTTGTCCGCTGCGCTGTTATGATTGTTTTGCTACTGAGTTTGGAGGCCCTGCCTGAGATCGGGGCTCCATTGTGCTGGGTGCCTTACAAATGCTTAGTGAGAGACAGTCCCAGCCTCAGAGTGCTGGCAGTCGAAATAGACAAGACGGACACAGGATAAATTATTCTCCCCATTTTACAGCCGAGGAACTGCACACAGAGAGGCCAGCTTCCCCCAGGCCAAACTGGGCCAAGCAGGGGTCTGAACTCAGGTAGCTCAAGCCCCCATTGAGTGTCTTAACCACGCTCTCTTATGCCCAGAGTGATGTAACTCTGCCAAACAATCAGCTGGGCTGCTGGATGATGGAGGTGCTAACGGTGCACTCAAGAAACACAAGGGTGTTGGGAAGAAGCTAAATGAATCCTTTGCATCAGTCTTCAGAGAATGTGAGGGAGATTCCCACACCTGAGCCATTCTTCTGAGAAGGCAAAGCTGAGGGACGGTCCCAGACTGAGGTGTCATGAGAGGAGGTTTTGAAGCAAACTGGTAAATTAAACGGTAATGAGTCACCGGGACCAGGTGGTATCACCCAAGAGTTCTAAAGGAACTCAAATATGAAACCGCAGAACTACTAACCCTGGTATGAACCTGTCACTTAAATCAACCTCTGAACCAGATGACTGGAGGGCAGCTAATGTGATGCTGATCTTTAAAACAGGCTCCAGAGGCGATCCTGGGAATTACAGGCCAGTGAGCCTAACTTCACTATAGTTTCAACCAATTTGCCTGGTACTAATGAACAAAATTATAAGACACATAGATGAACATGGTATGCCGGGGAAGAGTCAACTTTTGTACAGGGAAATCATGCCTGACCAATCTATTAGAATTCTTTGAGGGGGTCAACAAGCACTTGGACAAGAGTGATCCAGTGGATATAGTGTACTGGGACTTTCAGAAAGCCTTTGACAAGGTCCCTCACCAAAGGCTCTTAAGTAATGTAAGGAATCATGGCATAACCATGGATGTGGAAAAAGCTAATGTACTCAATGCTTTTTTTGCCTCTGTCTTCACGAACAAGGTCAGCTCCCAGACCACTGCACTGGGCAGCACAGCATGGGGAGGAGGTGACCAGCCCTCTGTGGAGAAAGAGTGGTTCGGGACTATTTAGAAAAGCTGGATGAGCACAGGTCCATGGGGCCGGGTGTGCTGCATCTGAGAGTGCTAAAGGAGTTGGCGGATGTGATTGCAGAGACATTATCTTTGAAAACTCGTGGCGATCGGGGGAAGTCCCGGACGACTGGAAAAAGGCTAATGTAGTGCCCATCTTTAAAAAAGGGAAGGAGAAGGATCCGGGGAACTACAAGCCAGTCAGCCTCACCTCAGTCCCCGGAAAAATCATGGAGCAGGTCCTCAAGGAATCAATTCTGAAGCACTTAGAGGAGAGGAAAGTGATCAGGAACAGTCAGCATGGATTCACCAAGGGCAAGTCATGCCTGGCTAATCTAATTGCCTTCTATGACAAGATACCTGGGTCTGTGGATGAGAGGAAAGCAGTGGACGTGTTGTTCCTTGACTTTAGCAAAGCTTTTGACACCGTCTCCCACAGTATTCTTGCCAGCAAGTTAAAGAAGTATGGGCTGGATGAATGGAGTATACGGTGGATAGAAAGTTGGCTAGCTTGTCGGGCTCAACGGGTAGTGATCAATGGCTCCATGTCTAGCTGGCAGCCGGTATCAAGTGGAGTGCCCCAGGGGTCGGTCCTGGGGCCGGTTTTATTCAATATCTTCAGAAATGATCTGGAGGATGGTGTGGATTGCACCCCCAGCAAGTTTGCAGATGACACTAAACTGGGAGGAGAGGTAGATACACTGGAGGGTAGGGATAGGATACAGAGGGCCCTAGACAAATTGGAGGTTTGGGCCAAAAGAAATCTGATGAGGTTCAACGAGTACAAGTGCAGAGTCCTGCACTTAGGACAGAAGAATCCCATGCACCACTACAGACTAGGGACCGAATGGCTCGGCAGCAGTTCTGCAGAAAAGGACCTAGGGGTGACAGTGGACGAAAAGCTGGATATGAGTCAACAGTGTGCCCTTGTTGCCAAGAAGGCCAATGGCATTTTGGGCTGTATAAGTAGGGACATTGCCAGCAGATCGAGGGACGTGATCGTCCCCCTCTATTCGACATTGGTGAGGCCTCATCTGGAGTACTGTGTCCAGTTTGGTTCCAATGGCTCCAATCCATAGACTTAAATCCATGGCTGTGTCCAGCAGAGGGCAACAAAAATGATTAGGGGAGTGGAACACATGACTTATGAGGAGAGGCTGAGGGAACTGGGATTGTTTAGTCTGCGGAAGAGAAGAATGAGGGGGGATTTGATAGCTGCTTTCCACTACCTGAAAGGGGGTTCCAAAGAGGATGGCTCTAGACTGTTCTCAATGGTAGCTGATGACAGAGCAAGGAGTAATGGTCTCAAGTTGCAGTGGGGGAGGTTTAGGTTGGCTATTAGGAAAAACTTTTTCACTAAGAGGGTGGTGAAACACTGGAATGGGTTACCTAGGGAGGTGGTGGAATCTCCTTCCTTAGATATTTTTAAGGTCAGGCTTGACAAAGCCCTGGCTGGGATGATTTAGTTGGGGATTGGTCCTGCTTTGGACAGGGGGTTGGACTAGATGACCTCCTGAGGTTCCTTCCAACCCTGATTTTCTATGATTCTATGATAAGAGGAAAGGGTCTTTTATGAATTGGTAACTGGTTAAAGATAGAAAATAAAGAGGAATACATGGTCAGTTTCCACAATGGGGAGAGGTAAATGGCGAGGTCCCCCAAGAATCTCTGTTGGGACCAATGGTGTTCAACATATTAATGATCTGGAAAAAGGGGTCTCAATAGTCAGGCTGCAAATGTGGCAGAAGATACAAAATAATTCAAGATAGTTAAGTCCAAACCTGACTGTGAAGAGTTACAAAGGGATCTCGCAAAGCTGGGTGTTGGGGCAAGAAAATTGCATTTATGAACATTGAATTTCATCTGCCAAGTAATCATAGAATCATAAAATATTAGGGTTGGAAGGGACCTCAGGAGGTCATCTAGTCCAACCCCCTGCTCAAAGCAGGACCAATCCCCAACTAAATCATCCCAGCCAGGGCTTTGTCAAGCCTGACCTTAAAAACCTCTAAGGATGGAGATTCCACCACCTCCCTAGGTAACCCATTCCAGGGCTTCACCACCCTCCTAGTGAAATAGTGTTTCCTAATATCCAACCTAGACCTCCCCCACTGCAACTTGAGACCATTACTCCTTGTTCTGTCATCTGCCACCACTGAGAACAGCCGAGCTCCATCCTCTTTGGAACCCCCCTTCAGGTAGTTGAAGGCTGCTATCAAATCCCCCCTCACTCTTCTCTTCCACAGACTAAACAAACCCCAGTTCCCTCAGCCTCTCCTCATCTCCGATGTTTGGTTTGTATTTGCCACGGGAGTCAGAGCACATAGGGCCCAAGGAGTCTGAGAAGCCATGGAGGGATTGGGGGAATGGGGAAGACACTGGGATGCTCCAGATGGACTGGAAAGAAGCAAGACGAATTGCTGTGGCTTTTATGAGATTTTCTGGTCTATTTTATTGTGGCCGAGGTCTCTGTTGGGCTAAGGTCCTTAACTGCAAATCTCAGCTCCACCGCTACCATCTACAGGTGGGAACTGGATTAGCACTCTATTCTAAGGCAGGTTTCAGAGTAACAGCCGTGTTAGTCTGTATTCGCAAAAAGAAAAGGAGTACTTGTGGCACCTTAGAGACTAACCAATTTATTTGAGCATAAGCTTTCGTGAGCTGTAGCTCACTTCATCGGATGCATGGATCCGATGAAGTGAGCTGTAGCTCACGGAAGCTTATGCTCAAATAAATTGGTTAGTCTCTAAGGTGCCACAAGTCCTCCTTTTCTTTATTCTAAGGCAGCTGATTTTCTGTTCCACCTGGCCTCCCCAGCCAGAAAAGGAAAAAACCATCCAGAGGCCACTGTGGGAAACCAAGGGAATGGATGCGATGGTCACCTCCAGGAGCTGGCAGGAAGGCAGGTACTTGCCAGAGGCCAGAACAATCATTCCTGCTCTACGACCCGCTACTCACAGGGGTAATAACCAGCTTCAGGGGGAAATAGACCCTTTCTGAACAGCCGTGCTGGGATTGCACTGGGACCCCTGCTTCCAGACTAAGATGTAGGTAGCTTGTGAGCTCCTTGGGGCCTGTCTTTGTTCTGTGGTTGTACCGCACCTTAGCACTGTGGAGTCCGGGTCCAGTAGGACTTCTGTCCACTCCATCTTTGTATTGCAATCGTAATGATCGAGGACTGAGGAGACAAGATTGAAAAACCCTGGGTATTGGCACATGGGAGGGGGGGTGTCATGCCAACATCCTACAACTATGTGAGCTCTCTGGGGGGGGGGACGACAGGAATGAGTCCGTGTGCCCCAAGTGAGGTGTAACTAGGAGCGATGGCACAGAAGTAAGATAGTCATAGGCTGAAGGTCAGGAAAAGTGTCCTGCCGATGGAATGTACTTCGCGGGTCACCGGTTTCCCGAAGGGAAGAGCTGGCAGTCCCACAGTTTGGGCTATTTAAAACCAGACTGGGCACACACTTGGCAGTGTCTCACAGGCAGTCCTGCACTGCCTGGCAGGGATTGTAGGGGGATCTCCTAACTCTATTCTGTCTCTGATCTCTGTTGTTCTATGAAATAGATAATGGGAAACCATGGGAATGGGCTTTATGATACTGGAATATTAATACTGGCCTGTTTTTTCATGAATATTTTAAACCAGGCATCATTCCAATAACAAATGAGCATGAACAGCCCAGTTCTCGTTAACAACACGGCAACAAAGTATTGCCTGATTCTTTCATGGTTATTGGTTATTAGTGATTCCCTGTTCATTCTGGTTGAAAGAGCTGGGGGATTGCAGGGTTCTAAGCCCAGACTCGGGCACAACAGAACGCAGGTTATTAAGTGCTTATTAAGTGCTTATTAAGTTATTAAGACACTCTCACTGAGGGGAAAGCAAAACTCTGCACTTTTATCAGCACAGTTAATGAAGACACCAAAGCTCAGAACCACATACAAATAGAGCAGTAACGCAAAGTGAATGTTCTCTTGCACCATTCCTCACACGTATACGCACACCCATTCCTGGGGATCTGGGGTAAGAGACAAAGATACAGCTCTGTCCCTGGCATACCAAATGAGTCCGCTGGTCCAGATCAAGACCCTTCTTACACGGAACCCTGGTCTATTATAGACTGAGCTCCCTGAGTCTATCACAACAAGGCAGATTTCTGATCCTTTCATCATTCTCCTGGCTCTTCTTTGAACCCTCTGCAATTTATTAACATCCTTCTTCAATTGTGGGCATCAGAACTGGACACAGGATTCCAGCAGTGGTCGCACCAGTGCCAAATACAGAGGTAAAATCCCTCCCTACTCTATTTGAGAGTCCCCAGTTTATGCATCCCAGGATTGCATTAGCCCTTTTGGCCACAGCGTTGCATTGGGAGCTCGTGTTCAGCTGATTATTCCTGTCTGAATGCTGCTGGGGTTGTGTGGTAGCATTAATTATGTGTTAGGGCTCCTAGAGCCTTGGATTGGGATCTTTTTAATTAGTATTTCAATTGAAACAAATACAATACATAAAATAAAATGGGGATAATACTTATCTACCTCTGGGGTAAGGGGGTTGTGAGCTTTAATTAATGTATTACATGAGAGATCATTGCAAGGCATATTGAGATGCTATCCTAGGATGAAAGGCACCACATAAGGCAAAATACAATTATAGCAATAACAATAATTAATCACATAATGTAGCGAGCCTAGACCAGCTCTTATCAGGAGCCCTGTGAAATCAAACCCGGGTGCTTTATGAAATGGTCAGGAGCAACCCAAAACAATGCCCCCAACAAATCAATGCACATTTCAAACATCCCAAGGATTAGTATAAAGAGTGAGTCAAATTTCATACTCCAATGGATTTATCTGATGAGGAAGGCCTGGTGCTTTTTTAGAAAATACTTTGCCAGATGGTAAATCCCTGGCCTCCAGTTTCCCTTCTGACCTAATGTGAGCTACTCGCATTGCCTTTAGACCGTGTTAGGGAAGGTTTTGGTGTAAGACGCTTTGCTCCAGCATGAAAGGAAAAGGAGAGAGTGAAGACAAACGGAGAAATAAAGACGGCTGCGGCTTGTCCCTGCAGCCGCAGTCACAGGCTTTGCTTTCCAGGTGCGATCTAGCAGTTGAGGCTCAAAAATAGCCGTGAGGAGACAAAGGTTCTGTTCCTGTCTCTGCCGGTGACCTTCGGGCAGAGCTTGTGCCTCTGTTTCTCTTTGTCTGTCCGAGGCCATGTCGACATGCAGTAGTTAGGGTCTAGGACTGGAAGGGCCATTAAGTGCAGTCTCTGCTGTCACAGCCTTCCCCGTCATAGCATCCTGTTCATAAACTTAGCACGCTCTGTCTTCTAACAAGCTCAGTTGTTTTCCCGCCCCCCTGGACCTATTTGCGAGGCTGGTCCAGAACCTCCCTTCTCTGAAGACCAGAAACCTTCTTCTCATTTCCAGACTCAGTTTATTCCTGGCCGGTTTCTCCCCATAGGCGGCAGGTATAACAGGCCAGGGGAGACTAAGCCTCCCCTGATGCAGACCCGCCGCTGGATGCCTGGGCCGTGGCCCTGCCTGTTCTTCGCCTCTTCCCCTTCCCCGAGGCCCCCACTGCCTGCCACTGTCTGTTGAGTCCCTCCTCTCCTTCCTTCCACCCCGCCGCTCCTGAGGTCCCCTCTGCTCGCTGCATCCCCCTCCTCACTCGCCCCCCATGGGCGGAGGGGATGGAGGAGAGGAGGGACGCAGAGAGCAGGAGCGGCGGGGGCCTTGCAGGGGGAGCAGGGTGAAGGAGAGGAGGGACATGGGAAGTGGTGGGGGGGTGAGCGGGGAGGGGGCTGAATGGGGAAGGGGAAGGGGTGGGGCCTGGGGCAGAGCGGGGGTGGAGTGTGGGCGGGGCCGCAGGCAGAAGAGGTGGGACAGGGAGCTAGCCTCCCCCCAGGTAAGCTTCACCCACCATCCATGTTTCTCCCCATTTGGTGCTGGGCCACCATTGCCCTGCAGCTTCGCTAGCTCTTCTCCCTCCCTGAGGTCTTTATGAAACAGGCAGAGCCCCGCTCATGCTGCAAACGAGCCAGGCTCTGTCTAGCCCCCTCTCGTATGCTCGGGTCTGCACGTCAAGCTGGCTGCAGTGGCTCGTCTGTTCTAGGACCAGCCTCCGGCCAGGCTGGTAGGAAGCAGGGCACACCCCCCGCATTGGCTGTGGGTGCTGTACTTGGATTTCATCCAGCGAGCATCAAGTGTATGCTCCTCGGGTATCATCCCAGCCTAACCACGGAGTCACAGCCAGTCCCCTTGGGTTCTACGATCTGTCTCACTACCCGGTGAGCCTGCCTTTGTGATCGATGGTCCCTCACAACAATATCCAGGTTACTCCCAGTCCCAAAGGCCCAGTCATTTAAGCCAGGTCTATTGCAACTTAGACCTCACACCAAAGACGATGCTTGTAGTCAGTCCTACAATAAAATATATACAGATTTATTAAAAAGGAAAGGAGAGAGTTATTTACGTGGTTAAAGCAGGTAAACAGAGACACACAGAAATGAGTTCCAGTCTTACATTTCAAAAAGTCATAGACACTTCAATGATAAGCAAGATCTTTATGCCCTGTAGGGCTAACCCAGGCTAAGCACTGGGGATCTTTTGCTTATGCTTAGTAATTCTTGCCCCTCAGAATCCAAGCAGCACAGAGACACAGTTCCTTCTTGCTGGGGGGAGGGGGGTGTAATCCCTTCCCTGCTTCTGCTTCATTGATTTACACAGGCTGAGGACTGAGTCCCGTCACTGATCTTTTCCGAAGTCTGGTTTTCCTTTTCCTTGTGGTCCTTGTTTATCCTTGGGCCACCTGGTTTGAGCCAGGGGATTCTGGTTCCCGAGGACACTGGGCTTCGTGGAGCCATGGGGAGGGGGACAGAAGACCCAGCCCAAGACCCAGAGCCCGTTCTTCCTCTGCAGAGCAGGATGGCGAGTTGCCAACAGCTCTGGGGACAACGTGGCATTAGGCAGCGCTTTGCATGACAATGGAGCAGGTGATGGTGGGGGGAAAACAGGGTCCCGGAGGGCAGTGATAGGAGTGTCTGTGTGGCAGCACCCGACTGGCACGTGACAGAGCTGTGGAATTATATTTAGTGTCTCCATGGTGCCACGTGACTCTTCCCGACAGAGATTGCTGCCACCTCGCCCAGACACGTGGGCCCGGAGTTCTATGCTTTCATGACACTAAGTGGTATGTCTGGGAACTGAGTGAACGCAGCACGGTAAACAGTATTCTCATGCCATCATGTCTGAGTGTGCCGGAGTTGCCGTGGAGATGCCATGCGGCTTTGGTCTGGCTCTGGCCCACCTCCTCCAAAGAAGGATGGGTCAGCTGGCGGGGCAGGTAGCCAGGTGACACACACACGTACACCAGTTCCAGGGTTTATGCAGCCACACCGCGCTTGTAGGGTAGTCCGCAATTCCTCCCATGGACCAGGACATAGGGAGACCCCTTGTGGTGACACTAAGCAGAACAGGCTGCGAGCTAGGGAGCCAGAGAGAATGGCAGGGTATGTCTGCATCCAAGCGCCTCAAGAAAGAATTCCTCTTGGATTCATTATGGCCCAGTCCTGTCCCTTCTCTGCCAGGTTCTGCTCTCAGCAACACCAGCATACACCCAGAGTCACGGCTCTGCTTTCAAGGGGCATCCTTGGCCACAGTGCGAGGAGCCAGCCAAAGCCTGGCTAGCACGAGTGGCAGAATAACACCCGCACCCCCTAATACAGAGCCCCAGAAGGAGTCTCAATCCCTCTGCATGAGGACTGCAGGAAAGCCCTTGGCATTTAGCTTCTGCTCAGTGACACTGCACATGCTATGTCTCTCCCAAAGTCACCAGGCCTGCCCTGCCATTAGTGGGACCTGGGATGGGGGGCGGGAATCCATCCTGCCACAGCCCCTGAGGGGTTCAGAGACCGAGTAGATACCGCCTCTACTGTGGTGACTTGGGGAACCAGCAACAGCTGGGATAAGCGTCTAGAGGCCAGGCAGAAGGGCATGGCTAGATATTTGAGGGAGGAAGAAAGGTGGGAAAGGGCTCAGGGGATCTCCAGGGACAAAGCCCAGGAAGGAGATGTGCTGGGAAAGGAGCTGGGAAGCAGATGAAGGTAGGAAGTGGCCCAGAGAAGTGGCAGCCAGTCTGAGCACGCAGATCTTATCTGCATGATCATCCCTAGCTGGAGGGCCTGGGTCCCCCTCTTGTCACCAGGGAAAGGGATGTAAGAGCCCACCCACCCAATGCATGGAGGCCAAAGACTGTTGTGTCCAGGGTGGGGTCAAAGACCTTGCATAAGGCCATTAGACTTTGTTTGTTGGAGCCTTGACTACCTGGGAAAGGATGGGGACTGTAAGTCACCTGGCCAGGAGGCTGAGTTGTGAGAAGGGGCAAACCACTGTTGGCTTGAGGGGGCTGTCAGCAGCGGGTGCCAGAGCCAAAGGAACTATGGCACCATGCTTAGCCATGGTGTATGGTATTTCAAGGAGCGAATTTCTTGAAGTCACATGAATAAGCATAACAAGCCCAGTGCAGAATTTCAGGAGGTTTGAAACTGAAACCTTTAGCACCACAGGAGACAGAGCACCCACCTGCACTATAAGAGTAACCCCATGTGACAGGGTCAGGCTTGATGGCTACAGGAGAGTGATAGAAGACAGATATATTAGCCCCAGGTTAAGCAGGTCCCTTTTCCCTGGGTAAGATAACAGGGACTGTTCCAGAACACTCAGGAACTTTCTAGAACTAATTAAGGCAGGCAGGCTAATTAGGACACCTGTAGCCAATTGGGAAGCTGCTAGAAATTAATTAAGGCTAATCAGGACACCTGGTTTAAAAAGGCTCTCGTTCCAGTTAGTGAGGTGTGCGTTTCAAAACTGACTCTGTATGACAGCAGTGACCTTTTTTGTGATCTGTCTTGTTTCAGGTCTCCAAGAAGGGTTTTGCTCCTGGTGGACCCTTCCCCTGCAGTGAGGGGGCAACTCAAGGCCAACAGCATGGGGCTGAGACAGGGCACTCTGGGAAGCAAAGCGTGACTGGTCGTGGTGAACCCATGGCAGGCAGGGGCCTTGACTGTGAAAAGTGAATGAGCGGCGTTATGCTCTTTCAACTGTGACTTTCCCCCCTGGTTACCACTAGCTAGACCATTAAACCCACACTTGGCCCTTTTAATAAGTGACTTGATTTGTCAGGGGAGCCAAGGTCCAGTTGGAAGCTGCTGGGTGCTCAGCACCTTGGAATGATCACGCCACTTAGCGAAGTAACTAAGTAAGGTTCTCAGTGCCTAAGGTTGTGAAGACGCCAGCTGTAGTTGTCTCCCTTCTCTGATCTTCCTGGTGCTCTGCAGTGATGTGGCATGCCATGCTCACATTCTCCAGCTGGGGACCTTCACCTTTGTGAAGGAGTCTCTGCCCATGGCATGCCAGGAATACGATCACTACCATGGAAGATCCTCTCACGTGAGCCTCGGGGTGGCCTGGGTGCCTCCTTTAACACAGCAGACAGCGGTAAGTGACCGTTTTTCACAGACATGGAAGGAAATTCTTCCCCTTAGCAAAAACCATGATCACTTTAACCCTTGCACCTCAGAGGGGTTTGCATGTCTAATCCCATTTATGGGTCGAGATGCTGAACCAATGTGAACCAAGGCCAGGTCATTATTCTTGCGCGAATCCCAGCCATGTGGAATCGTCTGGGAATTTCTGGGACAGAGAAATGTGGATGGCTGTTAGTCTCCGAGAAAAGAGCCTCTTTGTGTGAATTAGTGTCTGGAATATCAAAGGGATAAGTGCACTAGAAATAAAATCGATTATAAAGACAGAAGGGAGCACTACGATCATGTAGTACTTCTGCATAACACAGAGAGATTAACATACTTTTCTTTTAGAACATTCCTCCCAGTAGGATAAGTCATGATACGTTATTTCAGGACAGTAAATAAGCAGGAGAAAATATCAACCATCTAGATCAGGACAAGGTGTAAGGCCCGTGTGAACAAAACAAACCCAGGGAGAAATGTCAATCTGGTTTTGAAAAGATCCCAACGGCCTTACATAAAATACAGCCCCTTTCTCCCACACAGCGCGGTGCACATTCAAACCCGCCAGGGGTGAGTTCCTGCCGGCTCCGAGTGGATGACGCAGCCTCCCAGCGCCACCTATTGTTCATGCCGATGAAGGATAGATCCAAGTAACCCTGGGGGTCTGAGGGCACTTGGAAGACTTGAGCTTTAACCAGAAAGTCGGTCTAAACCTTAATGACAGCAGCCCTGGTGGTCCACTCCGATAGATGAGACACATGGGTGTCTATGGGGATAGATAGATTCATAAAGAATCTCATTTTATGCTGTAAACTATGCAAGATTATGCTGTTTTGGGAGAGCAGTGTGGCTGGCTCAGGAGACTGGCCACAGGGGAATGCAGTCCCCCCCGGAGATCACTGGGTCCATGCTGGCCATGGCTGGTAGTGAACCAGAACTGGTCCCATTTGATGGCTCGTTAGTGACCTGCATGACATGAAATGAGGGAATCTCAGCTGCAGTGAACAGGGATCTATTGCAGCAGCCGCTCACATAATTAGCATCATCAGGAATGTCTGTGTGGTGAGTGACTGGAAATGGTTCAGGGGAGGCGTGACTCTTACCACTAGGCAATGCAGCCCAGTGGCCCAAGGTCCTTATGGCATCCAGTTCCTCCGGATGCAAACACCCCTTGACTTCCATGGCAGTTCAGCATAAGTCAGGAATGTGTAACTGCCAAGTGAGGAGCTCAGGATTTGGCCATAAGTCTGCTGCAGCCAGAGGAAGTTACTATCTGATGGCTCTTCAGTGGTCTGGTGCAAGATGAGTTTGACAGGTCTCTGCGGGAATGCAGGCTGCAGCCAGTAGCAACCGGCACCACTCGACAGAGCCACCAAGGGCTGGAGAGGGCATAGATAATGAGCAGGCCTCTCTGTACGCTGGCATTCTGGTGCAGGGGAAGCTTATCCTGCAGCTGCCCCTGCTCTGAGGACTCCAGGCCTTTCCTGAGCATTACCCTTGGGAGCCTGATGATCTGTAATTGCAAGACTGGAAGCCTGGGATTATAACCAATGAGATCAGCAGCGGAGAGGAGGCAGTTCTTAAAGCCCCCTGCTGAGATCAGGCTCCATGGGCTAGGTGCTGTATAAACCCCTAATGAGAGACAGTCCCCACGCCCAGGAGCTCACAGTTGAGACAAAGTATGAGAAGGGAACAGAAGTACAGATGGGAGAAGTGACTTGCTCAAGGTCACACAGCAGCTCAGTGGCAGAGCCAGGAATGAAGCCCGGGTCTCCTGGCTTCGGCCCACTGGGGCCCGCTGCCTTCCACAGCGAGCTGGTGAGCAGTGAGCTTTGTGTTTCTGGAAGTGGTCACATGATGAATAGCTGCCGTGGGAGCTGGCTGAGGAGCCAGAATCCCGCAGAGATGGCAGGTGCGTCTACACTGCAGTGCGGGTGGGATTTGCAGCTCCCGTCCACGACCTGTACTCTAGCGCCCTTGCTAAAATTAGAAGGGCGGCTCCAGCACGGGCTGCACCAGCGAGTAAACACCGAGCAGGGTCCGGGGGTGTTTTGCAGCCTGCGTTGAAACCTGGCTGCTATTTTTAGCTAGAGTACAGGTAGCAGGAGTATGTCTACACCCCCAGCTTCAGTGTGGACACAGCTGGCAAGGTGACGAAGGCCTCAGGGGCAGGGCTGTGGATAGCCCCGGCTTGGGGAGACGTGGGGAAGGGACGAGGAGAGGAGACGCTGTCTGTGGTGCTGGTGGATGGAGCAAGGATAGGGAGATTGGAGGATCAAAGTCATAGAGAAGGGAGCCAAGGGGGGCGGCTGGCTTTCTTAGGGGAGAGGTACCTCTCCTGTGCCTGTCTCCTTGCTAGCTAAGCCCCCCGCAAGCAGGCAAATGAATTGGGCCCGGTCTCTGCTGCAGGGTTAGGTCGACGTAAGGCAGCCCGCGTCAACCTAACCAAGGAAGGGTCTACACTTAAATTTCGCTCCCACCGACATGCCAGCTACACCGACTTAATAATCCCACACCCCAGCTGGGCAGGGCCAAGGTCGCTGTAGTTGGGTGGACGCAGGGTCAGCGTGGACCCTGCGTCGCTCATGTCGCCTGTTGCCGGCTTTCAGGAGCCTTCCCACAGCGCCCCACACTGACAGTACAATCGGTGCCGGGGGGGGATGCGCACCGCCGACCCACGGAGCAAGGTGGAGGCACGCACAAGCGAGGTAACCGCGGTGGCGGCCGTACGCCGGCATACATTTGTTGGATTTAAGTTTGAAGAGTAGACGCGGCATCGAGTGGATGAACTATTAGTGCTGCTTGTTCGCCTTAAGGAATCTTCTTCACCACTTGCCCGCCCCGCCCCGCCTCGCCGATCTGCCCCTGCCCTCTCTGCAGATTCTGGCTGACCCCCCTCTGATGCAGATGGGAGCAGCCTGCCCTGCTGTGGAGTTGAATCTCCCTGCAGGAGGCAGGTCTTTCTTTGGCTTTATCGTCAGTCTGGTCAATCACAGGCCAGCAGTGTCGCATGGAGAGGGGGGAGTGGAGCACCGGGCAGCTGGAACCAGAGCAGACACTGCAGGTCTGATACCAGGCCCTGTGGTGAACTGGATTGTCGACAGGCTCCACGGACAGCCTTTGCAGGGAAAGGAATCAGACCGGAGGGTTGGTTGCACAATTAGAGGGATGCTGACGGGTGGGCAGTGAGTGGTTAAGGCAGTAGACCTGGATCACAGAGGTGTGGATTCACATCCTAGGTCCTCCGCAGACGCTGTGTGTAGGAGCAGGTAAATCACACTCTGTGCCTCAGTTCCCCACCCTCTGCCGTGTGCTTTCTCTCCCGTCTGTTTAAAGTATAATCTCGCTGGGGGGCAGGCTGGCCTTCACTATGTCTGTGCGACACCCAGCACCAGGAGGCCCTGACTTGACCTTATTTTGGGGGGAGGGGGGGGGCTCTAATTGCAAACGATCAAGTAGGAAGAGAAGGGTGGGAGAAGTAGGTGAGGTGAGGGCCAGAGGTAGAGGACCTCCGCTGAAGTCAACCCCAAGGAGGGACTGAGAAACAAGATGCTTCCCCTGCCCCCCACGCTACGGGCTGCGCATGCTCCCAGCCTCACGGGGCCCAGCGGACTGAGCTGTAGGACCCTAAGAGGAATCCTCCGCTAGGCAACTACCCCTGCTCAGGAGCAGAACCTCTTCTGTGGGCCCGGCGGCTGCGTGTCATCTTTTCCTTCAGCAACATGCAGCAGCCAGAGTATTTCCCCGACTTCACCACCAGGTGTCACCCTTGCCAATTCCCGGACAGACCCTCTCCTACAAAATGGGCCTTTTAGGGTTCTCCCTTAGGGGGCAAAAAGACCAGGAGGACTTGTGGCACCTTAGAGACGCACCAATTTATTGGAGCATCAGCTTTCGTTGCTAGTCTCTAAGGTGCCACAAGTTCTCCTGGTCTTTTTGCGGCTACAGACTGACTGCAGGTGGCTACTCTGACACCTTAGGGGGCGTATCCCCAGGGCAGGCGCCTAGCTCCTCAGAGACAGGCGAAGATCACAGATGGCCCACGAGGCGTCTCCACTGGGGGTCTCGTGCAGCTGCCTCCTAGGAATGGCAGGCCATTTGAAAGACACTGCAGGACAAACATAGGAACGGCCAGACTGGGCCAGACCCAAGATCCATCTAGCCCAGTCTCTTCTCTTCCGACAGTGGCCGACGCCAGGTGCTTCTGAGGAAATGAACAGAACAGGCGATCATCGAATGGTCCATCCCTGTCGTCCAGAACCAGCTTCGTCATCTCTTTTCCAACCTGAACAGTCCCAATCTCTTTAATCTCTCCTCATACGGAATCAGAGAATCATAGAAGATTAGGGTCGGAAGGGACCTCAGGAGGTCATCTAGTCCAACTCCCTGCGCAAAGCAGGACCCATCCCCAACTAAATCATCCAAGCCAGGGCCTTAAAAACCTCTAAGGAAGGAGATTCCACCACCTCCCTAGGTAACCCATTCCAGGGCTTCACCACCCTCCTAGTGAAATAGTGTTTCCTAATATCCAATCTAAACCTCCCCCACTGCAGCTTGAGACCATTACTCCTTGTTCTGTCATCTGCCACCACTGAAAACAGCCGAGCTCCATCCTCTTTGAAACCCCCTTTCAGGTAGTTGAAGGCTGCTATCAAATCCCCCCTCACTCTTCTCTTCCGCAGACTAAATCACCCCAGTTCCCTCAGCCTCTCCTCGTAAGTCATGTGCTCCCACCCCCCTAATCATTTTTGTTGCCCTCCACTAGACTCTCTCCAATTTGTCCACATCCCTTCTGTAGTGGGGGGACCAAAACTGGATGCATTTTTCCAGGTGTGACCTCACCAGTGCTGAACAGAGGGAAATAATCACGTCCCTCGATCTGCTGGCAATGCTCCTACTAATGCAGCCCAATATGCCGTTAGCCTTCTTGGCAACAAGGGCACACTGCTGACTCACATCCAGTTTCTCGTCCACTGTATCCCCAGGTCCTTCTCTGCAGAACTGCCGCTTAGCCAGTCTGTCCCCAGCCTGTAGCGATGCATGGGATTCTTCCGTCCTAAGTGCAGGACTCTGCACTTGTCCTTGTTGAACCTCATCAGATTTCTCATCAAATCCTCCAATTTGTCTAGATCACTCTGGACCCTATCCCTACCCTCCAGCGTATCTACCTGGAATGGATGGAAGCTGTTCCGTCCCCCTCTTCGTTTTTGTTGCCCTTCTCTCCACCTTTTGCAATTCTAATATATCATTTTTGAGATGGGGTGACCACATCTGCACACAGTATTCAAGGTGTGGGTGTACCATGGGTTCATATAGCGGCAATTTGATATTTTCTGTCCTATTATCTATCCCTTTCCTAATGGTTTCTAACAGCCTGTTCACTTTTTTGACTGCCGTTGCACATTGAGTGGATGTTTCCAGAGAACTATCACAGTGACTCTAAGGTCTCTTTCTTGAGTGGTAACAGCTAATTTAGACCCCATCATTTATATGTATAACTGGGATTATGTTTTCCAATGTGCATTACTTTGCATTTATCAACACTGAATTTCATCTGCCATTTTTTTGCCAGTTCTGTGAGATCAATTTGTAATGCCTCACAGTCTGCTTTGCACTGAGTAACTTTGTATCATCTGCAAATTTTGCCTCCTCACTGGTTACTGTTTTTACAGATCATGGAAATGTCCTGGATTTTTGGCATTCTATCCCATGTCACAGCAGTCCTGGCCTTGCTATGGGTGAAGCTGGAAAATGACCTCAGACGGCCCTGTTCTGTACCTGCAGGGTAGCCCTAGCTCTCCTTGGGATAGGATGGATTTCCACCCCGTCAGCTCTCTACAGTTATAATTAGGGAGGGACCTGAATAGGCATCCTCAGATCCAAACACACAACGACTTCAGGGAAAGTTTGGATCCAGACCCAAACTTTGTGGCTGGCCCATGTGTCTATAATGGGCTGAAACAGAAGTCCAGATCCAGACATCCCCCAAAGAGTGGGAAGTGTTGGGATAAACATCCGGACATGATCAAAGGGTTGGAAAATCTGTTTTTTGTGATAGACTCCAGGAGCTCAATCTGTTTATCTCAACAAAGAGAAGGTTATGGGGTGACTGGACCCCAGTCTGTAAATATCTACATGGGGAACAAATATTTGATAGTAGAGGCCTCTTCACCCTAGCGGGCAAAGGTCTGACAACATCTGATGGCTGGAAGTTGGAGCTAGACAAATTCAGAGTAGCTATGAGGGGTACATTTTTAACACTGAGGGGAATTAATCATTGGATGAATTTAACAAGGGTCGGGGTGGATTCTCCATCACTGGCAAGTTTAAAATCAAGACTGGATGTTTTTTCTAAAAGATCTACTGCCATTCAAACAGGAATGAATTCAGGAATTAATTATAGAGGATGTCAGACTAGACGACCACAATGGTCCCTTTTGGCTTTATAAGAACATCAGAACGGCCAGACTGGGTCAGACCAAAGGTCCATCCAGCCCAGTATCCTGTGTCCCGAAAGTGGCCAGTGCCAGGGAATGAACAGAACAGGGAATCATCAAGTGATCCATCCCCTGTCACCCCTTCCCAGCTTTATAATCTATGAATTCCCATCTTGAGCACGTACCTAGGGCATTACACAGGTATGGACTATCTCCCATACCAGTCATTAGATAAATCAGATACATGAGGGTCGAGTCTGTACTGCTGGGCACACCTCACCTGAGAGCCAAGATCCATCCGCAGCACCCCCACCCCCAGTGGTTAGATCCTGAGGGCTCCCCCAGCTTTCCCCCCAGTAAGGTTGAATAGGCTTTGAGAATGACTAGGTTTAAGAGCCTGATCCTGCATCTGTGAGGTCAAGGGGAAGCTTCCCCACTGCCTTCCCCTCACACGGGGTCGGGTCCAGAGGGGTTGTACTTCTGAACATTTGTGACACCGACAGTTTGCTCCTTCGTTTATTTTGTGACTGATTCGATGCTTGGCAGCACCCTGGGGAGGTTACTGCAAAAGTGGGGGCTTGATGGAGTCACAGGGCGCAGATGAGGGCGCTCCGGATGGCGTGGGTTTTGTGGAGGGGGAGAGGGGTGAGGATGCTAAACGGAGTTACAATGAAAACACCACCTGGGATTTTTCACAGTCCAGGCTCAGTTCTGGGTATTGACTGCGGTCCTGCATTTGACACATGCGATGTACAAGGTATGGCGAGCACCAAAAATATGCCACTGGGTGAGAACAACTTCGCTGCCCAGGTCCAGCCGGGCAGGGGGAGTCTCAGTGCGGCTGCCGTGCAGGCTGCTCCGGGCACTGCCGAGCGGCGTGGTTAGCTGTAGGTCGAGGAGGCGTCGTCAACCTGGAAAAGTTACACAATCCCGCCCCGTTGGAATTTGCTGGGAAAAACCCCAGCACCCCAAATCAGCCTGTGGGACAAGCCCCCAAGTGCACAATCCCCGGCCACACACCAGACATGGGTCTCTGTTAACTTCGGTGCCAGAAACGGACCAGGGGCCACAGACAGCGGCACCGTCTTGCTGAGCTACAATCCTGCCCCTTTGCCTATCTTTGACCCTCCTGCAGGGGTCGCTCCGCCCTTCTATTCCGAGCACTCCCTCTGCCCAGCGTCCAGCCCTGGGCCCGTCCACCCTCTGCTCTGCCAGCCCCGGGAATGGGAGTGTGAATTCCCACCCTCGCCCAGCGCTCTTCCTAGCCAGCGGGGTTAAATTATCAACATCCAGCCAGCGTCCGTCTGCAGAGCTCCATGGACGTCGGCGGGCCGGATCCCCAGCGGGTGCCGATTGGCAGAGATCCACTGACATCAGTGGGCCAGTCAATGGCCACAGCTGCCCTGAAGCCGATGGAGCTAAGTCAATTCGTACCAACTGAAGATCTCGTCCTTAAATAACTCCTGCACCCCCAGCATGGACTGCATCTTCCCCTATGTTCCAGGCACAAAGAATTCGACTCCTAGGTGCAGGGTTCATGTAGCATGGGGAAATGGGGAGACAGACCCACAGAGAAGGCTCTCCATACCTCTTCGGGGCTGGAGGGTGAGACAGAGGGTTGAAGGGGGAGGGACAGGATGGGGGAGGCTGTGGGGAGCATGCAGTTTTCATGCCCAGGCCTTTTTGATAGGTCAGCACAGGCAGGGCAGGGCGGGCTGGAAAAAATGCAACCCAGATCCCGTTTGATCCCAACACGGGCCCAGGATTTCAGCTCCTGACGCACCCCAGTGCATTAACCCCTCGTCCCTCTCCATCCCCATCAGTCCCACTGTCCTGCACTCATGTACCAGTATCTACCCCAAGGCCTGCTCTGTAGGCAACAGCAAAGCAGCCGGACCCTCTCAGTTCAGCTGGCCCCACTGTCTTTTATGCCTTTGAGCAGCTGGGGGCCTGACCTTCAGCTCTGGTGACCCCGGGCCAAACCCCAAGCATGGGAACAACCCAGCCACACCGAGGAATCACACCTGTGATTGTTCCCCTGTGCCAGTCAGTTCCATGGAGCTTTCATCTTTTAGCGGCTTCAGTAGCTTCTTTATCCTAGGCAGGAGAGGAGGCAACATATGTGTCATGGTGAGGGTGGTTAGCACTTAAGAGAAGATATTTTAGGAGCAGAAAAAGCCCGACTCGGCAGGCCCGCTGTGCCATCTGTCTGCCTACATCGCAAACCTTCACTTGGGTCATCAGCAGGATCTGAACCCAGGGCTGAAGAGCAGACCTCTGCTGCTTGAGTTAAAGGAACAATCCTGTTAGCAGTAGTAGGCTGTTTTCCTGTAGGGGACCAGCCACTAGTGAGGGGTCTGACACACACTTTTCCAGTGAGTTATTCTCATGTGCCCATCATTGTCGTGTCTGACCACCAATGCCCCCCTCCAGCAGATGCGGCTCCTGAATGCACACACTCGATACAAGAGGGGCTGCTATTCTCCAGGGCCATTCAGTCATTGGCCTCTCCACTTAGACAGCCAGTGAGGGGCCAGTTGTGATGCCAACACCTGGAACTGGCCTGAGACCTGGCAAGGCCTTGTGTACAAGGTGCTCAAAAACTCTCAAATGGCACCATCAGGGCCCAAACCAGGGACCTCCAGAGCTAACCATGGCAGTCTCTACAGTGGCTGCTACAGAGACCGGCTCTGCAGGTTGGACAGTAACAGCCTGACATCCTCTGTGGATCACGTAGAGTGGGGGACCCAACACACTGAGCAGTGGGTCATACAACTCATGTTCACCACCAGCAGGAAAAGGATTCAGTCTGTAACCCGGCCAGCAGCCTCCCAGGTGTCCCCTCAGTGGCCTACAGCAGCCTGCCTCAATTTCCCTCTTGGACTGTTCAAATAAATGTCACTTCAGGCTTTTTCCAGTCAAAACTTACCCCTTCTTGTGGGCTGGCTTTAGTAATATCAAATTAACAATAAATAAAAGTCACCCACCCCAAAACAAGCCATCCCTTCCCAGCCCCTGTGAGCCAGTCCAGTTGGACCCCCCCTAAGCTGCTTCTACAAACTACAGCAGCAAGAGCCAAGTTACCTGGGCCATAACAGGACCACTGCAACGGCCAGAACAATAACCCCCAGCGCTGCGATAAACATCCCGGCCAGGATCTTGTACAAGCGGAGGTCAGCGAGAGCTGAGGAGGAGAGAGAAGAGGAGGGTTATTCCAGCCAGTGTAAAAATCACAAACAGCTGCCCGCACAGTGATTTTCCAGACACTGCTGTGACTCAGGTCACTCCAACAGGGGCAAAACATGGGTAAGGGAAGGGGGCAGTGAGTTTTGGAAAGGTGAAGTTGCCCCCCGATGTACTGGATTTAACCTCTCCCTCGCCAGCCCCCTTCCTGGAGGGCCAGTGACTTGTGTTTGTCAGGTCTGACAATACACTCAGCGCTCAAAGCCAGGAGGCTGTGTTCTTCTACCGCAACATCTGAGTTGTTGTTTCAGTCATCGCGTTGTGGCTATTGTCTGTGCTCCATCGCCTCCCGATGGACAGGGTCCGAGCTGCATGTGTGTCCCACTGCCCCCTGCTGGGTTGGATCAGACCTCTAAGAGATCTCGGAGTCATTGTGGGGAGTTCTCCGAAAATATCTGCTCACAATGCAGCGGCCGTCAAAAAAGCGAACAGAATGTTGGGAATCATTAGGAAAGAGATAGAGAATAAGACAGCAAAAATCCTGCTGCCGCTCTATACATCCATGGTACGCCCACACCTTGACTACTGCGTGCAGATGTGGTCGCCCCATCTCAAAAAAGATACATTGGAAAAGGTACTGAGAAGGGCACCAAAAATGATTAGGGATATGGAACAGCTTCCATATGAGGAGAGATTAATAGACTGAGACTTTTCAGCTTGGAAAAGAGACAACTAAGGGGGGAGATGCTAGAGGTCTATAACTGGTTTGGAGAAAGTGAATAGGGAAGTGTTATTTACTCCTTCTCATAACACAAGAACCAGGGGTCACCCAATGAAATTAATAGACAGCAGGTTTAAGACAAACAAAAGGGAGTATTTCTTCACACAACCGGTAGAACTCGTTGCCAGAGGATGTTGTGAAGGCCAAGACTGTAACAGGGCCCCAAAAAGAACTAGATAAATTAATGGAGGACAGGTCCATCAATGGCTATTCACCAAGATGGTCAGAGATGCAACTCCATGCTCTGGCTGCCCCTCAGCCTCTGACTGCCAGATGCTGGGACTGGACAACAAGAAATGGATCACTCGCTACTTGCCCTGTTCTGTTCATTCCGTCTGGGGCACCTGGCACTGGTCACTGTCGGAAGACAGAAGACTGGGCTAGATGGGCCTTTGGTCTGACTCCGTCTGGCCGTTCTTGTGTGTGTGTTTGCACGTGTGCCTCACTGCCCCTGCTGGATGGATTCAGATCTGCTCCTCTGAGGGTCTGTGCCCCCTGCTGGGTACAACGGGACTGGATGGAGAACACGCTGTAGGGAACAATCCTATGTTGTCTGTGGGGATGGATTTGACGGGGCGTGGCAGCCCCATCCATGGCTGATAGCCCGCTAGCAGCCTGACTTACTCTGTGCACTGAAGTAGGAGGTGGCTGTCACGTTGCCTAGTGCATTGCTGGCCATGCACGTGTATTCTGCCGAATCCGCTGATGTGACATCCCAGATCTCCACTCTCAAGGTGTTGTAGGATGGAAACACACTGACCCTCTGGCTGGCTGCTGAGCGGGGGCCTCGGGTGGAAGCCACTAGTTTATCCTCTCTGTACAGGGCTAATTCAGCCTGTGGGTTGCTTTCAGCTGTGCATCGGATGAGGCCCACCCTTGCATTGCGGTTCTCCAGGAAAGCGTTCATCGATGGGTTCCTTGGAGCGTCTGCATGGAGGAGACAATGTTATTGTTAAATCAGGTGACGGGGCTTCCTCAACTGAGGTGACTGGTTAAGAGCAGCCAGTGGTGGTCTACAGTTATCGACTAGAACAGATCACAAAATAGTCTTTCCATCCCATGAGAAATTCC
Source organism: Lepidochelys kempii (assembly GCF_965140285.1). NCBI lineage: Eukaryota > Metazoa > Chordata > Testudines > Cheloniidae > Lepidochelys > Lepidochelys kempii. Next base: position 139,976,386 of record NC_136383.1, read on the forward strand.
AAGATTTCAAAAGTTCATTTTGTCCTGATTTGAAATCTTGCAATTTTTTGCAAAAAGGAATATTTCATCGCCACTTTATGGAAAAGTTTCTTTCAGATACGATCAGAATGTTTCATTTCGACTTTCTGGTGTTGACTCTTCTATTATATTATCAAAATGAAGCATTTCAGCCTTATTGGAACAAAACATTTGGATCTTATCACAATTAAATGTTTGAATGATTCCCCCTTGAAAAATTCAATGAAATCCATACGTTCCGGTGAAATGCTTCACTGTTCTCAAATCAGCATTTTCCAATGGAAAACGGTCCCCTTGTAAATTGTTCGACTCAGTCTATTATTAACCTTCAAAGTGTATCTGAAAACAGTGCTACACAAATGCCAAGAAATCACGTTAGCCAGGCTTTTAACATCCAAAGGCTGAGGGGTGAAAGGACAAGGGAGAGAGGAGACGGGGAGACTGCAGAAGAAGGAAGAGGTTGTTTCAATCATTCTTTGGTTTGGTTCATTTAAAGGGAGGGGACGTTGGCATCTTGATTTTGGATGCTCCCATAGTTCAGAGCTGTTTGGATCTGGGGCTCTGCCTGGGGCCTGTGTCTTAATTTTACTCTCATGGAGCGCTGGGCACATCTATGGCTCTATGGAAATAACAGATAATAACAACGAGATCCCGAGTTGCCTTTATTTAGTGTGAACAAATCAAACCCCAAATCCCCCTGACACTCACAGAGCACATCCAAGCTGACCAGGGCAGAGGTGGCTCTTCCTGTCCTCCCCTCTGCCCGACAGTGATATGACCCAGTGTCGGCGCTGGATACCCTATCAAGGTGGAGCGATCTAACGGGACCGTCCTGCAGCCACTTGCTGTTCTTATACCAGGTGTAGTTGGTCTCCCCCCTGAGCCAATCGGCAACCAGGCAGGTCATGTTGACGGCAACTCCTTCGTGGATTTCCTGCGATGGTTCAATCATGATTCTGATAGCTGATGGGGAGAAGAGATCAGGAAAATCAGCCAAATGTATTCTAGTGGAGCCAGGAGAGCGCCACGTTTCATGAGACTTAGCTGCTCATCAGCAGAGCTGCTTACAATTTTTTTATCCGAACTCTTTTTCAGATTTTTTTTGACAGAATGGAAATTTTTGCAATAAAATTTCCATGTTTGCTGATTTTTTGGGGGATGTGTGTGTGTGTTAAAAATAAGGACTTTTTTTGGTCTTCAACAACTTTTGAGGTTTTGGTTTTTCAGCGAAAACCAGAAAAATTCTGCAAACAATGTCCACAAAACTGAAAAATGTTAATTTTTGTCAACATTTTCAACAGACAGTATCATCCATTTTCCAGCCAGTGCTATTGATCTCAGATTCCAGTTCCAATCTAGCCCAAGGTTAGATCCCTCGGATAGCTGTTTGGTGTGTCTTAGTCCAGATGCCTCCTCCACAAAACCCACCACCGTAATTGGTACTGATCGGACCCCTTGTTGGCCCCCTTTGAATGGGCCAAAGAAATGAACTATCTCCTCATTGCTAGAGGTGGTCCCTCCAGATGAGAGTTGGGGCACACTGGCATGGAGAAGCACGTGAGTTGGGTATATTACACTACCATTGCTTGGGCAGATAACGATAGCATCGGGGGAATGTGATTTTCAAAGCAGTCCAGGGGATTTGACACATATCTCCCAGTGACAATATTGTATGCAGTGTTTTTGTAGCCAGGTCAGTCCCAGAATATTAGAGAGACAAGGTGGGTGATGTAATGTCTTCTATTGAACCAACTTCTGTGAAGATATTACCTCACCCATCTTGTGTCAGTGACATTACTGGCAGCTACATGGCTAAGTCCTCTAGGCCAGGGGTTCTCAATCTTTTTCTTTCTGAGCCCCGCCCCCCAACATGCTATAAAACTCCACCACCCACCTGTGCCACAGTAACTGGTTCTCTAAAAGCCAGAGCCGGCATGAGGGGGTAGCAAGCAGGGCAATTGCCCGGGGCCCCACGCCACAGGAGCCCCCACGAAGCTACATTGCTCAGGCTTCAGCTTCAGCCCTGGGTGGTGGGGCTCAGGGCCCTGGACTTCAGCCCCATGCGCTGGGGCTTCGGCTTTCTGCCCTGGGCCCCAGCTAGTCTAACATTGGCCATGCTTGGAGGACCCCCTGAAACCTGCTCGCGGCCCCCCAGGGGGCCCCGGACCCCTGGTTGAGAACCACAGCCTTAGACCACTTGGCAAATCTCATTCTTAGCCTCTAGCATTGTCAGCCTAGCACCAGCTGCTAGCACTGAGCTCTACACCCAAATCTGCTGTAATGCTCAGATCGAGATTTAAATCGGAGTTTCCCCAGAGGTTCCACGGAGGTGCACAAGATCCAGATTCTGCTTTGGCCCCACCCTATGGGATCTGCATCCAAATCCCCGCATAGCCTGCAGGTGCTCCTGGGAGAGAGCACGGCATGGAAGGGTTAAAAATACACCTGCACTCACTCTCCACCCCGAAGTGCACGGATGCTGCAGCACTGCCGTAGGTGTTGTTAGCCAAGCAGATGTACTGGCCTGCGTCCTCCAGCACAACGTCCTTCATCTCTACCTTCAGGGAGTTGTGGGACACGTGAACGCTCAGCCGCTGGCTGGGTGAGCCCCGAGAACCCCAGGTGGAAGCCACAGGTGTGAGCTCAGCCCCTCTGTACAGGGCTATCTCTGACGGTGGGTGGCTGTCGACAGTGCATTGGATGATGGCCTGGCGCCCATCCTGGGTATCTAGGAAGGAGCTCAGTGAGGGCTTCCTTGGGGCGTCTGAAGGGACAAGAACACATTGTACTTGAGTTAAAAAACAAAGACAGTCACTTTCTTCTGGAAGGGGGTGGCACAGTTTGGCCAGATGGCTCTGGGGACGGGCAGGGGGTAAGGAATAGCTCTAGAAAGGAAATGGTTTTCCTGCCCTTTGAGCGTTTTTGAGATTTAAAAAATTCTCCCTGTCCCAAATCAGGATGAAAAATTGAAATCTCAACAACTTTTGCAAACCAAATATCTGACATTTGTCTTTGAACGTCGCAATCAGAATATTTTGTTTCAATAACTTTGGAGAAATTTTGTTTCAATGTTGACCTGTTCATATTTTTTTCCATGTTTTGTATCTTCAGATAACTTAAATTTCTCAATGGGAAATCAGTTTGAACCAAAAAACATTCAGAAAATGTCGAAATGGGATGCTCCGACAACTTAGAATCTCTTTTTCAAAAATGTTTGAAACGGGAACTTCATTGAAACTGACCCTTTCCTACGAGGCGTTGAGGCTGCGAGGAATCAGTGCTTTCCAATGGGAAAAAACGTTTTGTTACAAAATTCCCCATCGGTTCTAGCGTGACGCTTATAACCCTGGGCCCCTGGTCAACTCTCTGACTCGCTCAGGACTGACCAGACGTCATCGGCACTTGATGACTATCCACCGATCTGTGTGGAGTGGCCAAGAGCACCTGGCGCCGACTGCCTCCCGTTGGCAGTCACAGCAGAGAGGCCGAAGGTGGAATGGGCCACAGTGAATGAGCTTCTCCTCTCTTTCTCCTGGAGTTTGCCTTCCGGGCCAGGGCCGACACACAGGCAGACAGCAATGCGGGGAGAGCCCGCGGGGCTGTTCCCACTGTTAACAGAGAGCTAGGGCAGATGCAGTGCACTGCATTCTGATCTCAGTTACACTGGTGTAAACACAGAGTAGCTCTGCCGGATCTCTTTCTATCTTAGGTATTTTGAAGGCACTTCTCATTGGTCCCTGAATCACTGTGGGGTAGCATTGCTCCGGAGAAACTGTGTTCCTCTGGATTTACGCTGCCGCCACTGAAAGCGGGCTTTGGCCCGGTACGTTTCTATAACTGACCCCATCTGGGCCAACAGCAGGATTTGAACCAGGGTTTACAGAGCTGAAACCGCCAGTGAAAGGATTAAGCCCGCTCATTAGCGGGCAGCAATGGCAGACTTGTTAACCTCTGATGTGGAGCAGCCACTAGAGGGGGACAAAGACCTTCCCTCTCTAGTGTGGGTACTGTTTCCACTTAAGATATTTAAAGCTAAATAATGTTTCAAGAATTTGACCCATTTGGGTTGTATCCAACAGGGAACTGTCACCCTTTCCCCAGAGAAACAATGATCCCTTGTCCCTGGAGCTCATCATGGCAGGCACCCAGCAAGACTTGGTTTTGAGATTGGAGTCACCTGCACTGGGAATTCGGCTGCATGCCTCCACCTGAGAGGACATAACGTTATCTAAACTGCAGGCAACTTACATAGCACGCGCAAGGCAGTGGGCAGAGATGTCCTTCTTCCCCTGTCATTGTGAGCCGTGCAGGAGTACGAGCCAGCATCAGTGCCCGCCACACCAGGGATCATGAGGGAACTGGCAGGGCCCTCCGCCAGCCATTTGGTGTTCTTGTACCAGGTGTAAATGGTGCTCGGCTGGGCGCTGGTATCCTCACAGGTCAGTGTGATGCGGTCCCCCTCACGTGCATCGGGACCTGGTTGGATCACAACCCTCGCAGCTGTGGAAGAAACCAGAGCAAAGCTGGAATGGATACAGCTGGAGCAGCCCTTTGAAACCAATAACTAACAATCAGAGTCAGCTTGGTGGATTGTTACAGATCCCTGATCTTCTGCCCAATTCTACCCCAGGCCTGGCCTAGGTTAGAGCAGCATGGGGGCTGCTCTAACCTACACACCCGGCAATGATCCACATTCACCAGCCAGGGATAGCTGGAGCGCAGCATGTCTCAGCCATATCCACTTACCTGTCTCTACCCACCCCCTATGCTGGGGTCAGATGGCTCTGTTGCTTCTTTGCTTAGTTGCCCGCTGGCCAGGAGAATCCCCAGCAGAATAGACAGGAAGATTCCACTCTCTGGTGCAGGGGGAGAGCAGTGGGGGAGAGAATCTGCCCCGAATTCCCTTCTAAGTGACACTGGAGAGCAATGGGAGTCATGTACTCCATACTCACTCTCTATGGTGAAGTATACGGAGCTGCTGGCCTCGCCGATCGCATTGTTTGCCGAGCACACATACGTCCCTTCATCCTCCAAGGTGACGCTCTTGATCTCCAGTTTCAAGGAGTTAGGTGAGGATGAGACGCGTAACCTCTGTCCGGATGCCCCGTCACCTCGGGAGGAACCAGAAGCAACCAGCTCACCAGCTCTGCGCAGGGCCAGTTCTGACTGCGGGTTACTGTCAACAGCACAGACGATGATGGCTAGCTTCCCATCTTGAGTCTCCAGGAAGGACTTCACCCAGAGATTCCTGGGAGGATCTACAAGGAAGGAGGATTTAATTTGACCTCAGAACTTTAATGTGACCTCAGTGACTCACAAGTTATTGGGTACCTGGGTGAAATTCCCTGCCCTGTGCTATACAGGTGGTCAGACTGGATAATTGAATGGCCTCTTCTGGGGTGGAACTCTGTCAATCTGTGAACTAGAGCCAGGAAGGTTTCATGAGGGATCCATTATTAGAGCTGGCCAAACAATTTGTCACAGCTCATTTATTCAGTGAACTTTGCCTCTTTTTTCTTGAGTTACGTCGTTATTCAAAATGATTTGGCAGGGGATTTCTGTGACTGACTCTTGGCCTGTAGCTCGTTCACAAGCTGTTTGTGATGAGTGTTCAGTACAAAAATTTGAGCTGAGTTGATTGGACACATTGGTGTCACATGGTGTGTCACTGTTCCCTGATTGGATGAGTGTGACTCTAAGAATCAGGTTTTGTGGTGCGGGGGGTGGGGGTGAGATTGCAAACTCGCTTTTCATCAGTATTCTCTGGAATCAGCTACAGATTCTCCACTTTTGCCAACTTCTCTGCCGGGAACTCTTTTACACTAATACTCATGGAAAATAAACACAAACAGGGCTTGAATGTAGGCAGTGTGAACTCAGTTCAAAATTCATACCCATTGTCATGTGCCATTTTAGCAATGTTCACTCCACTTTCTTGGCTCAGCACTTGATACTCAGGATAAGAGGAGTGAGGCGGACCCCTGGATTTGTTCGCTGAGTTTTGGGGGAACCCTAAGGTTGGGTGTTAAGTAGTGCTGGTCAACAGACTCAAGGAGATCAATTTGTTTTACTCAACAAAGAGAAGCTTAAGAGGTGATTTGATCACAGTCCATACGTGCCTACATGGGGAACAAATATTTAATAATGGGCTCTTCAATCTAGCAGACAAAGGTCTAACATGATCCAAAGGCTGGAAGTTGAAGCTAGACAAATGTAGACTTGAAATAAGGCATACACTCTTAACAGTGAGAGTAATTAACCCTTGGAACAACTTAATAAGGGGCATGGTGGATTCTCCATCACTAGCAATTTTTAAATCAAGGTTGGCTGGTTTTCTAAAAGCTCGGCTCTAGGGATTATTGTGGGGCAGGTCTCTGGCCTGTGTTAGACAGGAGATCACACTGGATGATCACAGTGGCCCCTTCTGGCCTTGGAATCTATGAACCTCTGAAAAATATTTTTAACTGAAACTTTTTTTAATGAACAGAAAAACCAGAAACCAAAAATGTTTCTGTAAAATGGTTTTTTGGCTTTTGTTTTAAAAAAATGGTTTCCAATAAAAATAAATCCATTTTTGGTTTTCAAAAATCAGAAACTGTTTAATGAAACCAGGTTTTGAAAATGGACTATTTTTCCATTTCCGTTTTTTGTAAATTTTTCTTGGGGAATTTTGAAAAATGTGAAAAAATTTCAAAACTTTCTGCGAAAAATTTCACCCACCCTTAGTTTCAGGCGAGGCTGTGGCTGGTGGTAACAAGGAGGGCCGTGGGTTCTGGCTTTAGATGAGATTTGGCAAATTGTGAACTTACCTGGTTTCCAGCTGAAACTTGCTCAGGCCGAACCACTGTCCATCCCACTTCCACACCTAGACGTGACCTTGTGCAGCTGCCTTACCTCCCCACAATGTGCTCTGCCCACCCATCTCCCTGCTGCCCACACCCTCCACAGCTACCCACCTGACATCCTCTAACAGCTGACTCCTAAATTGGTGGCCAGGCTGGGAACTGGCTGGGAGCACATGCCCAGGAGCATGGGCGGATTTCCACTCTAGGGAGTCAGGATGGGACAAGGAAACCTTCCCCGACCCCCAGACTAGCCCCCACCCCTTACTTGACACAATTCCCAGACCCTTTGAACTCCCAGTTCCCAAGGGATAGCTCAATATTTTAAGGCTCAATCCAAACAAGTCTCTGGCTAATGTTTGGATGCCTCTTCTCCCATGTGTGGTTTGAATGGGCATGAACTATGGAGCATTGTTTGCTTTCTAAAGCCCAGGGGTGTGGGGGGACTACACTATGCTCCTACAAGGAGTTCCTCTAAGGACAGATCAGACCATAGGCCAACCAACTCTGGGGTCTTGACTCCAGCAGTAGACAAAGCAGGATGCTTCGGAAGAAGTGCAGCCCTCCCCTCCCCACTAATGTATCGAGGGGTCACTTATCTAGCTCCCCTTTCTGGTGCCACTGGGCTGGCGGCTTTAGGCTGGGCTGGTGGATACAGAGGCATTTTTCTCTGAACCTTGTAAAGTTCAACCATGCAAAGAACTTACAGAGGACGTTCAAAGTGCCTGGGGAAGAGCTTCTAACACTCTCCTGGGTCTTCACCGTGCAGTGGTAGGATGCAGCATCAGCCGTGGTGACCTTGGGAAACACGAGTGACCTGCCAGGGCCCTCTCTGAACCATATGTTGTTCTTATACCAGGTGTAGTGCAGCATCCCCAGGGCATCACTGTCAACTGCACAGGTCAAGTTAACAGCATCCCCCTCGTAGACATCCGGCGAAGGAGAGATCCAGACCCTTGCAGCTGGGAGGAAAGAGTGATGTGAGAAAATGTTTATATACTATGGGATAGATAGATAGATAGATAGATAGATAGATAGATAGATAGATAGATAGATAGATAGATAGATAGATAGATAGATAGATAGATAGATAGGGGTATGTATGGAGATGGACAGATGGATACAACGGGTATGTAGAGGGATGGATGGATGGATACAGCGATAAGTATGGGGATGCAAGGATTAGAGAGAGAGAGAGAGAGAGAGAGAGAGAGAGAGAGAGGGAGGGGGATAAGTATGGGGAAAGATGGCTAGGCAGATACAGGGAGGTATTTAGGTGGATTGATGGATATAGGGGTATGTATGGGGATGCATGGATAGATAGGTAGATACAGGGGGTATTTAGGTGGATTGATGGATATAGGGGTATGTATGGGGATGCATGGATAGATAGGTAGATACAGGGGGTATTTAGGTGGATGAATGGATATAGGGGTATGTATGGGGATGCATGGATAGATAGGTAGATACGGGGGTATTTAGGTGGATGAATGGATATAGGGGTATGTATGGGGATGCATGGATAGATAGGTAGATACAGGGGGTATTTAGGTGGATGAATGGATATAGGGGTATGTATGGGGATGCATGGATAGATAGGTAGATACGGGGGTATTTAGGTGGATGAATGGATATAGGGGTATGTATGGGGATGCATGGATAGATAGGTAGATACGGGGGTATTTAGGTGGATGAATGGATATAGGGGTATGTATGGGGATGCATGGATAGATAGGTAGATACAGGGAGGTATTTAGGTGGATTGATGGATATAGGGGTATGTATGGGAATGCATGGATAGATAGATAGATACAGGGGGTATTTAGGTGGATGAATGGATATAGGGGTATGTATGGGGATGCATGGATAGATAGGTAGATACAGGGGGTATTTAGGTGGATGAATGGATATAGGGGTATGTATGGGGATGCATGGATAGATAGGTAGATACAGGGGGTATTTAGGTGGATGAATGGATATAGGGGTATGTATGGGGATGCATGGATAGATAGGTAGATACAGGGGGTATTTAGGTGGATGAATGGATATAGGGGTATGTATGGGGATGCATGGATAGATAGGTAGATACGGGGGTATTTAGGTGGATGAATGGATATAGGGGTATGTATGGGGATGCATGGATAGATAGGTAGATACAGGGGGTATTTAGGTGGATGAATGGATATAGGGGTATGTATGGGGATGCATGGATAGATAGGTAGATACAGGGGGTATTTAGGTGGATGAATGGATATAGGGGTATGTATGGGGATGCATGGATAGATAGGTAGATACAGGGGGTATTTAGGTGGATGAATGGATATAGGGGTATGTATGGGGATGCATGGATAGATAGGTAGATACGGGGGTATTTAGGTGGATGAATGGATATAGGGGTATGTATGGGGATGCATGGATAGATAGGTAGATACAGGGGGTATTTAGGTGGATGAATGGATATAGGGGTATGTATGGGGATGCATGGATAGATAGGTAGATACAGGGGGTATTTAGGTGGATGAATGGATATAGGGGTATGTATGGGGATGCATGGATAGATAGGTAGATACAGGGGGTATTTAGGTGGATGAATGGATATAGGGGTATGTATGGGGATGCATGGATAGATAGGTAGATACAGGGGGTATTTAGGTGGATGGTTGGATACAGGGATATGGATGGATGGATCTCTAGCTATAAGAGGTATGCAGGTGGCTGGCTGGCTGGCTACAGCAGTATGTAGGGGGATAGACAGAGGGATCCAGTTCCCATGGCATAGAGGGCAATGTCGCACTCACTCTCCGCAGTGAAGTTCAGTGAGGTGGTTGCGTTGCCGTATGTGTTACTAGCAGAACACACATACTCTCCTTCATCCTCCATTACCACAGCCTGGATCTCTACCTTCAAGCTGTTGTGTGATGAGGAGATGCTGACTCGCTGTCTGGCTGCAGGGTGGGAGCCAGTGGTGGAGGCCACAAGTTCCCCTCCTCTGAACAGAGATAACTCTGACTGTGGGTCACTATCAACAGTGCACTGGAGAATGCCCAGCTGCCCATCCAGTGTCTCCAGGAAGGAGGTCAACTGGGGCTCCCGGGGTGGATCTGTTGGGGTGAGACACTCTCATTAAGGCACAGTGGACATGCTCTTCATTTGCCATCATCTTGAGCCTTTAATGCCATGATTCCTTTTTTGATCAGCAAATCATTGTTTCTGGAGCTGTCAGCCTATTTCACCAGCACAACATTCTCTGTCAGTTGCTTGAAACCTCTATACTGGATCCCTTCTCCCCTCACAACCCTTCATCTCTTAAGTCCTTTTATCTTGTAAGTTCTCCATTGCACACACTGCCACACTATAAATAATAGAAGGAGAAGAAGGAAAGGCAGATCCACCCAGAAGAATCTGATCAGATCTCCCCATTTCCATTTGAAAATCTAAATTCAAGATTCCACCGCAAATACTTTAAAATTTGTATTTGTGGTTCGCTTCTGTTCCTAGAGTTGGTTGGGAATTTTCAATGCAATTTTTGGGGGTCAAAAAATGTTGATGAATTGAAAACGGAACTGCTTGTGAAAGAGTCGGTTTCGACAAATTTCCAGCCTTGAATAATGTTTGAAAAAAAAGATTTTAAATGCAAAATTTTTACCAAAGACGACAGGTTTCTGCGAAACGTTTTGCTTTCGATGAATCCGCATTTTCCGACGGGAAAATCTCCCGCTGGAAAATTTCCAACCAGCTCAGGGAATAGCCACCCTCTAGCAATGGCTCTGGAGAAAACCAGTGCACCCAGCCTGGGATGTAGTTAAGCAGTGATGCAGTGCAACGGTCTGCTCCACTGACATCGATGGGAGGCTGTTCACAGACCTCCATAAGAACTGGATCAGCCTCCACCTAGATAAACAATATCACTTACAAGAGACGTGTACGCTGACGGCTGGGGAGACGCTGCTGCTGGGTCCCTTGGGGCTGTGAGCCTTGCAGTGGTAAGATCCAGTATCCCCACTGGTTATGTGCGGGAAGTGGAGGGAGCTCTCCGAGCTCTCATGAAGCCGGTGGCTGTTTTTGTACCAGGTGTAGATGGCATCCTCTGGAGCATTTCCTGTCACATCACATGTCAGGGAGACACCATCCCCTTCCTGCACGTCCGTGGAGGGCGTGATTAGAACTCTGGCCGCTAGAGTACGGAGACAAGCCACAGCAAAGAGAGATGATAACAGCCTGGATCTCAAAGAGCAAGTTGAGTCCTACCTCTGTCCCCACTCTAGATGGGTCTGACATGCCAAGTCTGGATCTGAATCCAAAATACGGCGGCTGCTATTCAGGCAGTTCTGAATCAGCCTTTTATATCCAACATGGGAAACCCAGATCTGGAAATGGATCTAAAGCTGGGCTCCCAAAAAATCCAGGGGGACAGAGGTTGCATTCAGCGTGTTGGCTCATTACAGAGAGAGGCTCAAAATGCAGATTCTGGATCCAGATCCAAACTTCCCTAAAACTCAGGCTTTGGATCTGGGGTTCCGATTTTGGCCTAACCCTAATTTCCATCACCATCCGTCAAGGCCTTTTCCTCTCCTCCTTCAAGAATCCCCACCTGCCTCAGCTTACACCACTCGAGTGCACTTCACCGCTCTCCCCATGCTGGCTCAGATCTTGGCAGCAGCATTCCATTCTCACTCACTACAGAGAGTTTGCCTGAGGAAGGACTGAGCAAGGACATCAAGATCTAGGCCGGGGTTCGTAAGCTTCTTGGGGCAGGGATCTTTATCTGGCTGCCTGGGCGGGACTGTGCACGCCTCTCAGTGCGACCTCAGTAACAGAGCCCCAAATGCTCCCGTTGGTGCTTTACAATCAGGATCACCCACCACTACTATGCTGCCGCCTCTGCAGCAGAACATGGCAACTGTTTATGCAGCAGTGCTACAGGACAGGAAGTGAAGGCTACAGTGTCCAATAAACACACCACAGAGGACTTAGGCCAAATATTCATTAAAGTATCCCTGAATGCAGAGAGGGCTCTTCCTCTCCTAGGGTGATGGGCAAGTCCCACCTGAATGCTAACAGGAGTTATTCATCTAGGTCCTTAGCTAGGGGCAGCTCCCCTGCTTAACGGTTCTCAGATGCATGCTCAGCTACGTTCCTCCTCACCCCCTTCATTACAGGTCATTTCCCTGCATACCCTCTGCCCTTCCTAGCTACAGACAGAAGACCCAGGGCCAACCCCTCCCCCATCTCATGGTATTTCTAGCCGGGTGCGTAGTAGGACTCTCCATTCTCACAGTGTTTCCAACCTGGTTTTGTAGCCTGGGAAAGCTGGTCCAAGATTAGGAGAAGTAGCCAAACTTGAAGGCGTTTCTCCAGACAGACCCTATGAAACCTGTGGCCGGTCACCTGTCTCTAGTGCAGGGACCCCTGGAGGTCCTTGTCCCTATGGAACTTCATGGTGAGAGCGGGGATCGAACTCCGATCCTAATGCTCCTGAGGCCCTAGAATCAAAGTAGCATCTCACCACTCCCTAGCAGCACAGGATCTAGGACACACAGATGAGCAGTTCTGGGTGCACCCAGCAGAGGGCAGTGCTGCGCACACCCTCTAGCCATTTCCTCCGTACTCACTTTGCACACGGAAGTACAGGCGGCCGGAAGATGTGCCATACGCATTGCTAGCGGTGAAGCAATAGTTCCCTTCGTCCTCCAGCGTGATGTCCCGGATCTCTACCCTCAGGGAGTTTGGGGAGGCAGTGATGCCGATCCGCTGAGCGGCTGCAGTCCTGGAGCTGGTGGAGGCCACGAGTTCATCTCCTTTATACAGGGACAGCTGGGCCGGGGGGTTGCTGTCCACCATGCACCGGATGATGGCCAGTTTGCCCATCTCCGCCTCCAGGAACGAAGTCATTCGGGGATTCCTGGGGGCATCTGAAAAGTTGGGAGGAAAGATCATCCTCGAGTTATAAATGTCTTGAGGATTGTTTAAAGACCCCTCCTGTCCCACTTGGACCATCCTATGGTCACCTAGATCCTCACCATTGTCATCACTCTGCTGCATACCACATCCACTAGAAACCTTACAGGGACACAGCGATGGAACTCAAACTCCTCGACTGATTGAGCGAGCAGAGAATCACCATTAGCTGTAAGCAGTACAGGGGCTATGACACACAGAAGAAAAGCTCCGATTCCATCCCATAGAGAGAATCTCACACACAAAGGCACATGATCCCAGGCATGCTAAAATACACACACTCACACACATTCTAACACACACATGCTCACTTGCCTGCTAAAATACACACACATGCTCATGCGTGTTCTAACACACACACATGGTCTCACCCACACCCACACTAGCCGGTTAATTACAGACAGGCTATTTATGATCAGTTCTGCTCAGGTTTTAGCTTCTTGTGGTAACCCTTGAAAAGAATACAGCCTGGCCCCAAATCTACTCTTGCTGGCCGTTCCAGCTGGCAGGATCTGCAGCCGAAGGGGCAGTCTCTCATCAGCGGTGACCATATGGAGGGCAGAGCGGAAGCTGGTACCAATGACTGGAAGCAGGAGAATGAGTTTCTGAGGTTTTGAGACTGACATGAAGAAACCGACAGTGAGTTTTAAAAAGCCAGGCGAGCAGTTTGGATCCTGAAGCACCCAGCCTGGCTGTGCGAGGAGGGGAGGGGAAGCGACGGCCCTGCGCGTGTTAGACGACAGCACAGGGTCTGCACGCAGACTGGTCGCCGGGGTTCACTAAGTCACCTGATCTGATCGCCGCATTTCACAGGTAGCTTCTCTCTGGAACAGACGCACGTGTCACCCACTTGTACTCCGGGAGGCGCATGGTCCCCCCGGCTTCCAGTGGTTGGATCACAGGGAGGTCAGTGGGCTGGCTCCAGCCTTGAGCTAACAGGCCTGGGTATTTTAGCACAGGCAGAGGGAGCTCATGCTTCTAGAGACAGAGGTCCCTGTCTGGGGCATAATTGGGTCTTCAGCTTCCATGTGATTTGGCCACTCCTGGGGCCAGAACACCAGCCTGAGTAAGCCTGGGTTACATGTGCACAGACGTGTTGGCACACACGCGTGCTCTTGCATGTACGCAAGAGCCCAGACACACAAAAACAATGCACAGGGGTGCCCGTACACCCACACGTACCCACGCATGCACACACCCACACAATCATACACATGCACAGTGCATGGACCCACGCACCCAGATGAACACACACACCTCCACCGGCATGTATCCAAGTGCACCCTCTCATGTACACACACCTGCAACGTGCACCTGCAAGCAAAGTCAGGTGCGTTGGTTGGGACAGGACTGACTGCGCCCCTGGGGCCCGTGCGCCCGTACTCCTGTGGGAACCTGCCACTGCCCTGAAGATTCAAAGTGCCTGGAACTTACACAGCACATTCAGCGAGACCAAGGCTGAGCTTCTGCTTGTTTCATTATTCGTTGCCTTGCAGTAATAGACCCCGGCGTCTGCACTGGCCACCTGCTGGAACACCAGGGAATTCGCCAGGCCCTCGGACAGCCACTGGCCATTTCTGTACCAGCTGTAGTTAGTCATGGCCAATAAGTTGCTGCTCACTTGGCAGGTCAGGTTGACCCCCTGGCCTTCCTGCACCTCTGAGGCCGGTGTGGCAATGACCCTTGCCGCTGAGTGGGGAAGAGAGACAAACAGGATTCAGAGACTGAGCGACAGGGGAAGAGCAAAGCAACGAAAGATGTGTTTCTTTGGGTACATTATGGGGCACGACATAACTACCTGCTAGGGCTGGAGGACCAAGGAGGCAGGTGGTTGTTAAGGGCAGCCCGTGGGGGTATAAGCAGGAGCAAGGGGATGGGCTTAGCCCAAGGGGGAGTTAGTCTGTATCCTAGAATACATTTCCTGACAGTGCAATCTGTCAGGCCGTGGAATAATCCCCCAAGAGACGGGCTGGAGCCCCATTGCGTGGGACATTTAAAATTAGACTGAACAGAGCTCTAGAAAATGTTCTGGAGGGAGCAGTCCTGCCCCTGGGGGCTATGAGCGCAGAAGAGGTCTTTTCCATCACTTTAGATTCTGTGATTCGATTAGGCTGGGGAACAGGCTCTCAAGAGAAGTGGTGGTAGCCATACCAGACAATTAAAACTGGAGTAGGCAAAATCCTGGAGAATGCACAGGATGTGTGTGTGAGGTTTTCAGTGTGTGCGGGGGGTGAGGGAAGGGGGGAATACATTGGGGCAGCATACACTGGATGACCTTGTACATCTGAGTTGTATGATGCTTTGAGAGGGGGACTTTGACACAGAGCCAGATTCTGATCTCAGTTACACCAGTGTAAATGCATAATAATTCTATCACTTTCAGCGGAGTAACTCTGGATTTACATTGGTGTTCCTGAGAGCAGAATCTTGGAGTATCGCCAGCTTTGCGGGACTTTGGAAACATTTTTCAAATTTCACAATTGTCTTTTTTTTAGCAGAGAATGAATCAATCCTCTCAAATGTCACAAATGCCCTAGTTTGGCAGCCATTTTCCTACAGCTATCCCTGAGTTATATCAAATGGCCAGTGCTTGGCAAAATGTGCATGGCCTTGTGATATGTCGTATTTATCCAGTATTGTGTCTCCATGCACAGAAGCTTGGTTTTATGTAGCAAACTCGGTCAAAAGGCCCAAATTATACATTTTAGGCAGTTTCCCTCCTTCGTGATGGATTAGATGACCTCTTGAGGACTTGTCCATCCCTAGGTTTCTATGAATCTATGATATTTAATATTCAGTGGTTCCATAGGATACTGCAGAATCTCCCCTTTTCCTTGTTCCCTTTATAGATCCCATCCCACTAACTCCAATGTCATCCTAGGAAGCAATGGGGCGTCCCCTACAGGAATTAATAGGGTGGGATCAGCAGTGAATCACCCATAGATTCTAAGCCCGGAAGGGACCACTGTGATCTAGTCTGACCTCCTGCCTAGCCTTGGGAAATTGTTCCAGTGGTGAAGGACGCTCAGAGTGACCAAACAATGTGATACTTATTCAATTCCTCACAACACCCATTTCGCTAAGAATTCAATCCAGTGCCATGACAGGAGTTGGTGGGACGCGACCCGCCCCTCCAGTGAATCCCCATTGTGATCAATGGAATTGCTGGGGGGATTTTTTAATAACAGCAGAAGGATTCGTGTGAATCGTCCCTTACTGCCAACAGAGGGACCTGGTCCCCCTCCCTGCCTGCCTGGGTCTCTCTCCCACCACACGTGATTGGAAAGGCCAGTTCCCTTTGACAAGAGGAGCCCAGCTGGGGCACTCACTCTCCGCACTGAAGACCATGGAGTTGCTTGCATTGCCGTAGGCGTTCCTGGCCGAGCACACGTAGGTCCCTTCGTCCTCCAGCACCACCTCGCGGATCTCCACCTTCAGGCTGTTGTACGATGGAGTCGCACGGAGCCTCTGGCCGGCCAACGAGCGGGAGCCACTGGTGGAAGCTACCAATTCATCTCCTCTGTACAGGGCTAATTCGGACTGCGGGTCGCTCTCGGTGGTGCACTGGATGATACCCAGGTGCCCGTTCTGCGTCTCCAGCAGGGAGCTCATCTGGGGCCATCTCGGTGGGACTGCAGGGTTAAAATGTTGTTGGCCGATATGTTATCTGACATATGATTGTTTACTAGATTAGGAGAAACCTTTCAACCCCCCCTCCTCCCCAGCACTCTAACGGGTCCTTCTGCCAGGCTGTTGCTTCACTCTCCTTCTTTGCTCAGAACAGGCCTGGGCCAATAAAGGCGAGACAGGAATCTGGCCAGAATTGGAATCTGGAGCAACTGAAGGTCCCTGAGCCTCCAGCCTCACGTTGATATGACGGACCGTATGTTCTGGGGCAGAACTTTGGGCGTTTAGATGATTACAGTGGGCCAGACCCTCAGCTGGTGTCAATCCGCACAGCTCTATTTCCTTCAGTGGAGCTACTCCGACTGACACCCATTCAGGAGCTGGCCCAAGGATCTTGCATTTGTATGGAGCCTTGGATCCTGATAGAGTCCAGATATTTAAAGTCATACACAAGCTATGGGTAGGGAGCCCTTCATCCACCTCTGAAATGCACGTGCAGCTCTGGGGTGGAACGTAGCAGCTGTTTTATAGCACACAGCAAGGCTACACTCAAGTGAAGGGCAGGAAGCAAAAACAACGGCTTCCTCCTAAAACGACAGGGAGAAGAGATTGGCAGGACGAACAGCAGCTACCGCAGGCAGAGTTTGGGTCTGGCACCGGAGTTAATACTCTTATGAAGAATGCCAGTCAGGGCCGGCTTTTACTGACCATGAATGGTCAGGATACCAGTTCTACTCTATAGCTCACCTGCAAGATGACAACTCCACCAGCGCCATGCCAGTTTAGCATCCTGCTGTGCAATCTGGATTGTGGGAACTCAGCTAGAAGGTTACTGGGGCGAGGAGGCTAGCTATGTAGCAGCGGTTGCAGGACCAGCATGGCGCTGCCAGATTGATCCCATTAACCAACTTGCATCTTACTTTAATAAAGGCCCTCAGGGCCAGATTCTGCTCTCAGAGAGGCT
The DNA here is from genome assembly GCF_965140285.1 of Lepidochelys kempii. Taxonomy (NCBI): domain Eukaryota; kingdom Metazoa; phylum Chordata; order Testudines; family Cheloniidae; genus Lepidochelys; species Lepidochelys kempii. The sequence continues at coordinate 139,993,795 of NC_136383.1, forward strand.
CGTGTAAATCTGGAGTCAATCTGGTGTAAAACTGGAGTAACTCCATTGATTCAGGGATCACTTTAGTTTCACAATGGGGCAGCTGAGGGCAGAACTTGGCCTTTAGTATGTGAATTGTAGCCTCCACAAGATGTCTCCCAGCTGATCTAAGGACTAGCCAGTTCCCTAATCACAAAGAATTCCCCCTTTTGCCTTATTCCAGGGGCTGTGGAAGGGAGGTCATACTTACACAGCACCCGCAGGGTGACAGCCGGAGAGGTGCTAATACCTCTCTCATTCTGGGCCTTACACTGGAAAGTGCCCGCGTCCCCGCTGCTCGTGGCTGGGAGGACCAGGGTGTTCTCAGAGCTCTCCCTCAGCCACCTGGCGTTCTTATACCAGGTGTAGCTGGTCCCCTCCTCTGCGCTTCGGGCGGTGACGCACGTCAGGGTGACTGCGTCTCCTTCGCGCACCTCCGGGGAGGGACCGATCAACACTCTCGCCGCTGAAAGAGGGAGGGAAGGAAACACAGTAAAGCAGGGGAGTGAAATCTTCATCACCCAAGGTTTGCCCTCTGGGCCTCACATAAACTGTGTGAGCCTGAGCAGCCCCTGTCAAGTCCTGGCTGGACGCTGGCCCATGTTGCCAATCCGCTAAGGGCTGTGTGGGTCCCGTGATGTACAGGGAAATGTAACAAAGCCAGGGACACTGAAATCAAACCTCTAGTCAGCTGCTGAGTGTAGATTCAGCACCCTGCTCTTGTTTGGGTTTGCCTCTACAGCAGTATTATGGGCTTGGGAAAGGGGATAGGTTGCGGTTCTTTACTGTTTGCTGCTCTTTTTTATTGAGACCGGTTTGGGGGAGGGAGGAAGGGAGGGGAAGAATACAGGCCATTTATAAGACTGGCAGGATGGCTTTCAGCCTCTCCTACCACATTGGGATATCTGCCCCAAAGGTGGAAGGGGGGTTGAAAAAATTCTGTTGAAACTGTTTTTCAACAGAAAAATTGCTTTTTTTTTTTTTTGGCAAAACAAAATGTTCCACAAAAGAAGTCTGGTTTCTGTGTGGAAAAAATGACCTTTTTGTCAGCAAACCCTAACACCCAAAACCAGAAAAGCCTAAAGCTGAAACACTGTGGTTTGGGAATACTGCTGCAGTGCTTCATGGGAGTTGTAGTTTGGGTGCATACTGCCCCCATTCTTCTCTGTGGGCTGGGCTCCCTAATCAAACTACATTTGCCATGAAGCACTGCACCAGGAAGTCCCTTGATGCACCTGTGGTGGCTTAACAAGAAGGAAACCATGGTGCATAATGGGAATTGTGGTTTGGACAGGGATTCTGGACTATAGAGGAGAAAGGGAACATGAGGACCCTAAACTACAATTCCCATGAAGTACCATCACTGCATTTCCAAATTGAAAGATTTTTGGTTTTCAGTTGAAATTTTGCAGTCAAAAATTTTGGGTTTTCAATTTTTTTGCTAAGAAGTCTAAACATTTTGGTGAAAACTCAAAATTTACAACAGGAAAAAAACCCTGTAAAACATTTTCTGATTAGCTCTATTAGGAATGCTCCTCCAATCAAAGAAACAGTTTCCTTCCAGAGAAAGCTTAAAAGAAAAGAGTCCTCTTAAAGATACACCAGGCCCCTATGAAACTTCTCAGCTCAGCAATACAAAAACTCTAGCACTGGAACAACACGCTCTCTTCATCTGTGCCTCGCTAGAATCTGAGTGTCGGCATTATTAATCAGCTGTAGCTTCTTCAAGGCACAATCTGGAAGACTGGAGAAAAGTGAGTTGGAATCATCAGTCTCTGAGCTGTCTATAGTTACAGCTGGTCAAAAAATTTTAATCAAAAGATTTTTCTCACTTCAAAAATGGGATTTGTCAAAAAGGATTTGTTCTTGTTGCTGTGGGAAAATGTCACGTTCAATGAAATTTTTCAGGCAGAAATTTCTAACTGAAACTAAATTTTTCAATTTGTTCTCATTGAAATTTTTGTTTCATTTTGGTTTTCAAAAATCTAAAAATTACTTAAATTTTGAAACTAAAGATTTTTGGTTTTTCTCCTGTCATCTTTCCCTCATCATTTCTCATCATTCCCCTCTCACCAAATCCAACCGGATGAGCAAACTGGAGAGGTTGTTTCTCCCCACCCCTCCACTTTACTCTTCTTTTTTCCCTTTTGCCGCTCTTTAACTGGTCTGAAATGGGAAAAGATCTGAAAAGTCACTGAGTGGAAAAAGGAAAAACAAGGAAAAGAAAAGGTATGGAGGGGGAACCCGTTGGACATTATCCACATGATTTCACTGGCTAGCCAAAAGGGGGCCAAAAAAGGAAGAGAGATGAAATATTTTGAAAAAATATTTAATGAAAATTTCTAAAAAAATTTTAAAAATGGTTCCAATTTTGGCAACAATTCTGAAACTTGAAAATGTTCAGTGAAATTGTTCTGTTTTGTCAGCCAGCTCCGCCTATATCAGAACGTTAAATAGCATCTCGATAGCTTCCTTATTGAGTGTAGGTCTGTGATTGGGTGTAACAGGATCCTGAGCGCATCCGAGGCCCCTGGATGATTTCAGGAGGGGTGTCAGGTGTAACTGGTTATCCAGCCCAGCTGGGAGGAGACAGATGCTCATAAAGGAAGAAGCAGAGGGCAGAAGAAGGGAGGAGACCCGGGTGAGAGATAGCTGAGTGTTTCCTTGGGCTAAAGGATGAGAGAAGCCTGGGAGCCAGAATCAGAGGGCCCAGAGCCAGGAGGAAACCTGGAGGCCGGGGGCAGTGAAGCTGGGGCCAGAGGCACATTGTCCCTAGAGGCAGTTGGGTGTTTCCTCTCTCTGGGAAGGCAAACTGAAGAAAGCCGCAGGAACAGAATTAATCCCAGTGGCAGGGAAAGGCAGTCCTGAGGGGTCAGTGTTCCAGCAGAAAAAGAAGGCCATGGGAGGACCAAGGGGGACGCCTGGGGACCAGCAGAGAGGCTGTGGTTAGTGCAGGCTGCAGGGAAGGAGATTGGACCAGGGTTCCCCTCCCAGGCCTGAGGAAGGGGCGTACATGCTTCATGTCAGGACTGTTGAGTTCAGGATGGGGCTGAAGACAGAGCCTCAAGGAGAAGCTGAGCAATAGCACCCGAGGGGGCCGAGGAATCTTGTGTTGGGACAATTTGGAACATTTCGTTGTACGTTTGTTACCCCAGCAGGGGAGAGACATTCAAGCAAGCTGGCCAGAGGATGGAGTCACGAGAAGAGGCAGACCACTGCTGTTGGCTGGGGTGGGGGGGAGGCACGGATAGGTGAGGAGAGCCAGACAGGAGGGGGTGCCCCAGCAATCAGCAGACCTTTCTGTAAGGTCTTAATCTAAGGATGGTGCAGGCATGGCACAATGAACAGATGTGAAATGCTCCTCCAAGGGAGAGGGGAGAGAGACCACATTGGCCAGGGTTTCCACTGCGAAGGTGGCAGAAGAATGGGGTATTATTAAACATGACGCTTGAAGAAGACATTGTGCCCAGAAATCTGTTATGGGCCTGGGACAGGTCTAGGGGAGTCCCGATGGGTGGCAGCCCCTTACCCCGCGTGGTAATCCCCAATCGTTTACTCACTTTGGGCATGGAGCAGCTTCGCAGCAGTTGCGTTCCCGAATGTGTTGCTTGCCGTGCACCGGTATTGCCCGTCGTCCTCCGGCACCACGTTCCGGATCTCCAGTTTCAAGGAGTTGTGGGAAGCTGTGACGCTGAGCCGCTGGTTGGGGGCCGCGTGGGAGCTGGTGGTGGCGAGGAGGGCCTCGTTGTGGTAAAGGGCCAGGGCAGACAGGGGGTGGCTATCCACGGTGCAGTGAATGATAGCCAGTTTTCCTTCCTGCATCTCCTGGAACAAGCTGATTGCGAGGCCCCTAGGGGGATCTGTGTGGTGGAAGGGAGACAATGACAGCATTGGTGTTATCATGAGCCAGGTATTGACGAACCCAGGGGAAAGTGGCGGTTGGGGGGCGGTGGGGGAATAACAACTGGTTTTATGATTAGAGCAAGAGGTTAAAAGGTGACGGCCAGATTAATGTAAGGGGACTCTTGCCCCCTTACTAACATTCAGTGGGGTTTTGGTTGGCTAGCTCCCAGTACTAAAAAGGGGGAAGGGTCGATGGGGAATCAGGACCCTGAGGCTGACAGCTCCCAGGAACAATGGGGAGAGGCCAATGCTCCAGGTCAGCCTGAATGACAGGGCGGGCAGGCTAATCAGGGAATCAGGAGACCAGGGAGGTCCAGTCCTTGGTGTGAGCTGGAATTGCCTGGGTCAGACCGAGTGGGGCCGAGCTAAGGAGAAAGCAGGGGCCCAAGCTGAGCTGGGGAGCAGAGCTGGGCCAGATCCAGAGAGAGCAGCCCCTGTCCTGGGAGCAGAGCTGCAGGCCCAAAGCCAGAGGCACAGCCCAGAGAGAGCAGACTTGCCATGGGGAGAAAGCTGCAGCAACCAGAGCCGGAGGGGCCAGAAAAGCAGCCCAGGAAGCAGGTCCGTACTGGGAGCCGGGTCACAGAAGCAGCCTGCAGAGCAGACCTGTCCTAGGAGCAGAGCTGTAGCAACCGGAGCCAGAGGGGCCAGAGAAGCAGCCCAGGGGGCTGGGGGCAGAGCAGCAGCAGTGCAGAGACCGAGTGGTGGGGCTGGGGCTGGGGCTGGGGCTGGAGCAGTCCGAGCTGGGTGAGGTGAGCAGCTGGGGAGAGCAAGGGGGACCCTGGGCAGCAGGCCCAGCCCAGGGAGACACCTCAGCCAAGAGGCTCTGCAGGCCAGGCTTGGACTGTAACCCCGACAGGGCGGGGGCGACACTGGGAAGAAGGGTCCTACCACTTAGAGCCTGAGAGCATGTGGCCACCACCAGAGCAAGTGTCCGACCCGCAGCATCCCTACAGCACAGCCAGGGCCGGAGAAGGGGCCTGGGACTTACAAGGAGCAGACTGTGAACTGCCCTGACGTTCCAGAGACACTGTTTGTGATGTTCCCTGCCACTGAGCGGGGTGATGTGTTTCCTTTCACCTTTCCCATTTTCCCTTATTCTTTTTAAAATTAATTGTTGATTAAATAACTTGCATTTGCTTTAAATTGTATGTAATGGTCAGTGGGCCAGAGAAGTGCCCAGTGCAGACAGAGTACCCCGGAGTGGGGACACCCTGGCCCCTGTCCTAGGTGACCACAGCAGGGTTGGGGTCGAGTCCCCCAGGGGACTCCTGGGCCCAGGCTTGTTGGGGTTACGAGGACTCTGCCAGACAGGAGAGTGAAAGGGGAGTCCTCCAGGACAGGGAAGCCACTGGGTAAAGGAAGTGGGAGCGAGGACTCGGATCCTTTCGCTAGCCCACTTCACCGGGGTAGTGCAGAAGCCAGGAAAGTTCCCCACAATAGCGGGACTATTCCCCCGCTTACATTAAAATCACCTAGCTTTAGAAAACAGGTGTGCTTGCTGGGTTTGAATAGCACCTGGGAGATTTTTGAAATATCATAATGTTGGGGTTCCTTTTAGTCCTTCTGGTTTTTGAGTGGCTAGAGCACGCTCAGGTCACGGTTTCAAGCTTTTCTCCCCAGCAAGCAGTGCTGGGAACTTGGCCCTTTTTAAAAAAAGAAAAAAAATGAAAGCTGATGTTTTTTTACTCAATCACTTGACTCCAGTAGTCGGGGCTTTAAGAACACTGCCAAGTCTCAGGGGCTGCTCAGAGACAGCCCTTTCCTGGGTTTCCCAATGCACCGTAACCCGGGTCTGGGGTTTCATTATTACACTAACAACTAGAACGACACTCCCAACTCATTTCTCGTAGGCCAGCAAACAGCTGATGGGTGGGAACGGCTTCTGGACACTGCAGGGACCAGACCAGCACCCTAAAGGTGAACAGGTCTGTGGCCCAGATCCTCAGCGGCAATTAGGCACCTAACTCCAAGTGAAATCAATGAGAGTTAGGTGTAGGGTGACCATATTTCTTAAAGTAAAAATGGGACAGCCTGGGGCTCGCCCGAGCTGCTTCCCCGTGCACAGGGCTCGCCCGAGCTGCCCTCCCCATGCGCCCCCGGCTGGGGCTGACCCCCGGAGCTCTGCTCTGCCAGGGGGTGGGGCTGACCTGCCGAGCCCCATGCCACCTGGGGGGGCCAGCTCTGAAGGCAGCGCTGACCGCCAGCAGCAAGTTTCTGTGCTCTCCTGCCAGCAGGCAGCACTGCCTTCAGCTCACCCCCAGGGCAGCAGCCGCTGCTCTCCGCTCTGCCTTGCAGCTGGGACAAATGCCCACCATATGTGTCACATATGGCCCGTTATGTGGACTGCATCCAATACTACCTGTGTGGCCCTACGGATGTCACATGGGCCGCAGCTCTGTGCGGATAGGTCTGCAGGGTGAGACCCACTGGTGTAGACAAACCCCACACTGGCCAGGAAATGGTGAATGAGCTGCTGGGGGCTCAACTGGCCCTGCCCCCCTGTAATAGGTATCCGGCTTGGAAGGAGAGGTTAAAAGGGGAGACCCCAGCGCAGTTCAGGACTGGCTGGGAGGGAGAGCAGACTCCGTGAAGGAGTGGCCTGGCTGGGCCCAGCCGCTGACTAGAGATGCTGCCTGCAGAGTGACTCCGGGAACATCGGTTTGGATTTGCTAGCACTGATGCAGCGGTTCTTGCTGAGTAAGGCTGCTGCAGGTAATCTCTGTCTGTTGCACCTGACCAGGGAGACAGCTGTGGTTGCTGTGAGCCCAAGAGCAACCTGGTCACATTTACCCAAGTACAAACAACCCTGCAAGCCTCACTGCATCAAACATCCCATGATCTCCTGGCAGACAATTGTAGGGAAGCTGATATTTACCAGCTATTTCCTGGAGCAGGGATGGTTTCCCCAGTTTTTACTGACAAAAATTTCAAGGCAAAACTCCCAAAATATTTATTTTCCCCAAAACTGTGATTTTTCCTCCCCCCACCTTGGCTGTATTACTCAGAGGTTGTCAGAGTGGGGATGGGGCCGCTCTGCCTTGTCCCTGAAAGTCTCCTCGGTGCACCTCTCTGTCTCCCTTTGCTCCTCCAGTTCAGCCACTCAGGTCTTGAGAGCCGGTCCTCGGTCTCTGAAGGCCAGGAGCTGTTTGCACTGAATGCACACCTATGCCACCTGCCCACAAGGCAGGTAATCAAGCATGCTGCATTCAGTGCAATAAACTGAATATCCTCCCCTGCCCCCACTCTGCTGCTGGACTTCTGCCAGCGTTCTTTTTACTCCTGCAGGATTTTGTGGTTTGCTTTTGGGGGGGTGGGGGTTAAGTTTAGAGGATGTTTGTTAGGTGTATCTGCCTCTTGCACCCCCTCTCCAAATTACCTCGCAAAACTCCTCTATTCACTAGCTCCTCTGGTTGCTTAGAAGCTGGCTTTTTAAACCCCTCTTCTCCCTGAGCAGCCCTGTGCCCCACGGCAGGCTCAGCACACAACCCCCCAAACCACACTGGAATCTTCAAGCAACAAACAAACTAGCAGCCAAACTCACCCCAAGGATCACATCCTCTCTCCTTCACGCTGGAGATGTCCCTGGCAAAACTCTCCTGTTTGCTGCTCCTCTGGGCTAGCTCCTCCCATCTATTGATCATTTATTAACCCTTTATAAACCACAGATCAAGGTGCCCTGCAGTATTAGATGTGAGCTGAAAGAGTGTGTTTTGTGATACACTTACAGAACACGCTCAGGCTGATGGCCTGGGACATTTCACTCCCTTTGTCGTTCTGCACCTTGCACAAATAATAGCCAGTATCGCTGGTGGTGACTTCATGAAACACCAGGGAGTGGGCTGTGCCTTCCTTGATCCAGACATTGTTCTTGTACCAGGTATAGCTGAGATCCTGGTTCTCCTCGCCAGGAACCTCGCATGTCAAAGTGACCATCTCGCCTTCCAGTATCTCTGCAGAAGGGCTCACCGAGACCACTGCAGCTGAAGGAGATGACAGCAGATTGAGTCATAGAGGTTAAGACTAGAAGGGACCACCAGATCATCCAGTCTGACCTTCTGTATAGCACGGGCCACCCAGCCCCCCCTAGCAAGCCCATCCACCAGAATTAGACCAAAATGTTACAGCCCTTGGGATACTCGCTTACTTTGTGCCACAAGGGGAAGGAGGTGCACCAGTGCTCCAGACCCCTGCAGTGGCAGGAAACTGAGTATGTGAGATACACACACCCACATGATCCTAGCAAATAACCTGCACCCAGGAGGGGGTGGAGCCAGATTTCAAGGGCTACTGATCCTCCAGCTTCAAGACATGAATGGGACACCTTCTGGGTTCAAGAAGACTCTCCCCTTCTCTCCAGGATGCAAGAGTGAAGGGGGAGGAAGGCTGGGTTTGTGGTTAAAGCACTGCACTGGGCTTGAGAGATTTTGGACTCAATTTCTACCACACTGGCAGACTTGCTGTGTCGGGGCAAGTCATCTAGTCACCCTGTGCCTCAGTTTCCCCATCTGTAAAACAGAGCTAGCAATACTTCCTTATCCCAAAGGGTAGATTCATTAGTGCTTGTAAGGCACTCGGACATGAGGGTGATCAATCGAGTTGAGTAGGAAACCGTTTTCCCATCTTATAAAAAAATCGGAGACATTGAAAAATATTCCTGTCCAGAACTGGGATGAAAAGTCAATGAGAAAAAAAAATTGGTTTCGGTCAATGGCATGTTTCAGTTTGATTTTTGACCTGTTTTTCTTTAACTATTTTTTAGTCGAAATTTACTAACATTTCTAAACAAAAAGTCATTTTGACTTGAAAAATGGAAACATTCCAGTGCAAAAAATGTCAAAACCGGCCAGCTTGACCATTTCAAAAAAGTTTTCTGATCATATTTTGAGTCAGGAGAGTCCTTGAAACCAACCCTGCTTTGCAAACTTTTGGGTTTTGATGAATAAGCATTTTTTTAAAACCCATTCCTCAAAAAATTCCCAGACAGCTGTAATGAAAACTACTGAGGTAGACAGTCAGTTGCATTAGGGTGGAGGGAACATCCTTGTTTTGCTGAAGCATCCACCATTGGCCGTCCTGGCCTAGACGGAGCATTGGTTTTAGTTCTCTTTGCTGCACACGGTCCCCCTGAAGCCATGGTGCTCCGGTGGCATTAGCTGGTGATTCATCTGAGGCCCCCATCCTCCATACTTACAAAAAACATAGAGAACAACTGCTTCCGCCACCCCAGTCCCGACTGAATTTTCCGCTTCACAGTGGTACGGGCCATAATCTTCGCGAGCAACGCTCTGGAGAGTCAGGATCTGTTCGCTCACCAAGGCGGTCCTGCCCTTGTACCACCTGTAGGCGGTGACCTCGGGGAAGGTGCTGTTCACGCTGCATGTCAGAGACACGGTGTCGCCCACCCGGATGTTCTCTGCGGAGGGGTTGATGACCACTTTTGTGCCTTTCGGGGAATCTGCAGGGGAGTCGGAGGAAGAAAGGACACGCAATGAGTGAAGCTGGAATGGAGGCGGCATCCAGTGGGCACCACCACAGCCAGGAATCGCTGGCTGAGACTGAAGCCAGTGGTCATGACTTAGGGAAGTCGGGTTAGCTCAGAGGCATTTGTCACTGTCTCCAGTCTGATCCGTGCTGCTCATGACTCTCCTCACCCTCTGAGAGCTCTTCTGTCTGTGGTCTCTTGGAAATGATGTTGGCACAAGAAGTCCTGCATCTTGGCAGGGGGTTAGCCTAGATGCCCTTGAGGTCCCTTCTCACCCTAGGGTTCTAAGAGTCTATATATCTGACAAATCCCCACAGGGCAAAAGACCCTCACTGGCAGTGTCAGAGACCAAAGCCTAAGTAGGCAAAAGGACCTGAACCAGCTTCTTAACCCTAGAGATGGTTCCCTGCAAGCTAGGAAGCCAGATCCAGGACTTAGGGCTGCTTCCTAACCATGTTCCCTGGGCAGCATAGCCGGGGGCCTCTCTGCTTTCAGGAAAGGAGGCAGCTCCGTGGGTATTAGCTGGAAAGGTCTTGGCCCCGGGTCAAGCCAATGACATGGGCAGGAGGTGGCTGCAGGCATTAGCCTGTAAGTAGAAGAACAGGGCATCCTGGGTAGAGTTCTCAGGCTGAAATGTGTGGGCAGGTAAGTGGTGCTGGGCTCCATGGAGCACTGGAGTCCTTTGACAGCCGGGGGGAGTCTGGCTACCAGCTATCTCAGCACCACAGTGCCCATCGGGGCTGGGAGGAGAGTCCTGTTTGTCATGGGGACGGTGGGTGGGGAGGAGGGGCTGGGCAGAGTGCGCAGGGGGCATACTGAGAGGAAAGTGGGGAGCTTTATTGAGCTGGCGGTGGGTAGAGAAGGAAGAAGTGATATTAGATCTGGCAGCTGGCCTTAATGAGAAACGTTTCCGAGTGGAAAGAGGGAGTCAGAGGGGAGGGTCTGAGCAGCAGTGAGATAAGTGGGTCCAGGAGAACGGGAGGAACTAGGAACCTGTTGACCAGATGCAGCTTCCAGGAGACTCTGGAGCAACTGCACCGACACCCCTGGATTGACACCAGCCCCTGGGACCTTTGGCCACTTTTACTAGCGTGGCCAGGTGCTGTCTTAGGCGCCTTGCTTTAGGCCCCTGAGTCTGCCAATGTCGGCACAGCTGTTACGGAAGCTCCAGGGTGAGGGCCACAGACTGTTTCTAAGGGGCAGCATGTTCTGTGTTTGTCCAGCCCCTCTCTTCCCAGACAGCTTTATAAATGATATTCACCGGGCTCCCCAGCCTGCCTTCCACTCCCACGCTCTGCCAGCGACAGCAAGTAGTCAGACCTCTGCATCCTCTCACTTGCATCTGCAAGTAATTGCACCCACCATCAAATCAGCCAGAGGAGGTTTTTCCCCAAGTGTGGCTCTATAAAACACAAGACCCAATTCACTCCCCCACAGAAATGCAGCTGCCTCTGGGGTGGAACAGGGCAGCTGCTGAAGCAGCAGCCAGCAATGCCACAGAGCAGGTTAGGCCTGCAAGGCTAGAAGAAGTCTTTGTTCAGTGGAAATCACAGAAGAGAATTTAGGGAAGCCAGATGTCCGTTGGGATCTGGCCATGAATTTCTGGCCGGGTGTCCGATCACATGGCAGAACTGGAAGCATTGTGGGCTGGAAAGACGTGACTTGGGCAATGCAGAAATAGAGGCCGTAGCTGCTGGTCCTCGCTCCATTCAGCAAGGCCAGTGTTTGAAAAGCAGCATACTCACGTTTCACCCACAGAGCCATTTCCCCGGTTGCCTGCTTAGGGCCAACAGACACTTCACAGAACAGGTTTTTGGAGTGGTCCTGCCATGACAAGGAGGTAACGAGGGTCTGTCGGCTGAGCACGCCAGCGGTGTCCAGTTGCACTGCTCCAGCCATGGTCGAGACCAGTGCATTATAGCCCCTCCACTCCAGAGCGATGCTGTCGTATGGGCAGACGTATGGGCTGGAGCAGGTGAAGTTCACTCTCACACCCTCCGTTAGATCTTCCGGGGCAGCAATGGCCGGGCTGTTGGGGGCATCTAGGGATGGAAAGAACAAGGGTATTCTGGGGAATCTGCGATGGGATAATAGCAATTTCAGTTTATTCCTCCATCACAGTGCTGTACCCCTGGACATGCCTGGCAGCAGTGGGGATAGAACTCAGCTGCTCCACAAGCACTTGAGCTAAAGGAGACTCGCCCATAGCTGGCAGCAGTACAGGGCCCATGACACGCAGTGAAGTAGTTGTGATTTTACATGCTCTGGCTAGCTCGTCTCCATACTCACCGGTAACAGTCAGCATCACCCCACGCAGGTCTGACCACCGGTCACCCTGGTTGATCTCGAACCTGAAGTTGTACTTGCCGCTGTCCTCAGTCTTCACGTCCCTCAGCAGCAGGGTGCAGTTGTGCATGGCCAGGTCGCCCAGCATCTCGGTACGGCCCTGAAACCTGCCGTCGACCTCACTGGGAGTGGTCGAGTGGTAGATCGTGGTGCTCTGGCTTTGGTAATCCTTGTACCAGATGGCCACAATGCCGTCCACGGGGGTCACTGTGCTGGGGTAGCTGAAGGTGCAGGGTATGAGGATGCAGGAGTCCTTTACACTGTGCAGGCTTTGGGGGTAGGTGACGCCCCATGAGCAAAAGGCTGTATTAGACAGAGGGGAACAGACAGAGGGAGCAAGGCTAAGCAAAAACCTCAGTCAGGACAGAGCTAATCTGCTGACTCCATCAGCAACATGCTTCTCTCCTCTCCGCCAGCCAGCGGGGCCTGGCTCCTGGGCAGAGATCTTGTCCATTCTGGCCTTGCTGCTGGGGTGTGTGTGTGTGTGTGTGTGTAGGCGGGGAAGGGGCTTGATCATCTTCACTTAGGCCCAGATTTTCAGAAGTGCCGTCCACATGCAGCGGGGAGGGACAGCACAGTGGTTTGAGCATTGGTAAACCCAGGGTTGTGAGTTCAATCCTTGATGGGGCCATTTAGGGATCTGGGGCAAAAATTGGGGATTGGTCCTTGTAGCAGGGTGGACACCTGCTGGGCCCAGAGAGGTTTAAAATAGCCCTGGGAGAGGGCTGGGGCAGGGGAAGAGACAGGGGAAGAGGTGAGCTGGTTGGCAGAGCAGCTGCAGCTGTGGGCCACGCCCCAAAGAGACCCAGCGGGCCTTATAAAAGCCAGGGAAGCCAGGAGCAGAAGAGATATTCTCTCTCTAGCTCTGAGAGGGAGGGACTGACCTGAATAGAGGATGTAGTTTGGAGCAGGGCTGGGGAAAGGCCAAGGGAGCTCTGGCCTAGGAAAGCCCCAGGGTGCAAGCCTGGGAAGGCCTATTAGGTTCGGGGGTTGCAGGGGCAGCCACGGGGAGGCAGCAGGTCCAAATCCACCCTTGCCTGTGATGAATGACTCATACTGCAGTCTGCCCCCTGACTTGGGGGCTAGCTGGTGACTGGCAGGAGCCTACGACTGTGGGGATAGTGGGAGGGGAAGACCCAGAGCTGTCAGGTACTGCCAAGGGGGTCCTGGGAGGGACACGGAAGCCAGCAGCAAGGCAAGACACCGGCCTGAAGAGGGCGCTCCTGAGGCTGGAATGCTAATTACCTGAGAGGACCAGCAGGAGGTGCCAGCCGTGAGTCTGCGCCTGGCTAGAGTCCTGCTTTGAGCAGGGGGTTGGACTAGATGACCTCCTGAGGTCCCTTCCAACCCTGATATTCTATGATTCAATTCCCATTAAGTCAATGAACCCAACTGATCTCTGGGATAACTCCATTCAAGTTGGTGGAGTCATCCCAAAGCTGAATTTGTCCTATTGCGTGCAGGTGGTGCATGTCACCTCTGTAAATTGGGCCCTCAAGCTGGGCATCCAAAATCAGGGGCCATGCTGGAAATTTGGGCTGCTGTCTCTTACTGCCTCAGTTTACCTGCATGTAAAATGGGGATAATGATGCACTGCCTGTGTTCAGTGTCTGAGGCATAACTGAAATACAAATAAACAATACCACCTGCTGCCAAGGGATTGGTTAAATGGCTTTTGTAACGTGCCTTAGGACCAGTAAACGCCCAGTGTCTGATCCTACTCCCACTCCTACTGGTGTAAAACACGAGCGTGCACTGCCCTGGGAAAATATACAGGGGTCGGTTAGAGAGAGAATCCTCCGGGCTCTGGGTAAGAACATAACCTGGGTCAGACCAAGGGTCCATCTAGCCCAGTCTCCTGTCTTCCAACAGTGGCCAATGCCGGGTATTCAGAGGGAATGAACAGAACAGGGAATCAAGTGAACCATCCCCTGTCGCCCATTCCCAGCCTCTGGCAACCCGAGGCTAGTGACGCCCAGAGCATGGGGTTGAATCCCTGCCCATCTTGGCTAATAGCCATTGGTGGACCCATCCTCCATGAGCTTATCTGATTCTTTTCTGACCCCTGCTTCACAACATCCCCTGGCAACGAGTTCCACAGGTTGACTGTGCGTTGTGTGAAGAAATACTTCCTTTTGTGTGTTCTAAATCTACTGCCTAGTAATTTCATTGGGTGACCCCTGGTTCTTGTGTTATGTGAAGGAGAAAATAACACTTTTTTTCTCCACAGCAGTCATGATTGTAGAGACCTCAGTCTTTTGAATCTCTCCTCATACGGAAGCTGTTCCATCCCCCTCATCATTTTTGTTCCCCTTCTCTGAACCTTTTCCAATTCTAATATAGCTTGTTAGATGGATGATCAGAACTGCGAGCAGTGTTCAAGGTGTGGGCGTACCATGGATTTCTATACTGGCATTGTGATATTTTCTCTCTTATTCTCTATCCCTTTTCTAATGGTACAAACCCTTTGCCATGCTGGAGGCAGTGGAAGGAGTGCTGCATGCAGGCAGAAGCTAACAGAACACCATTGATGATGATGATTATTCGGGTTAAACATGGCACTGTACCTTGCTGGGCATGACTGGCCAGGAAGATAAGCTGAAATAAGAAGGGCATGACCACTCCTGCTGGATAACGTTATGGAAGATCCTGGTGGAACAGAAAAGAGGATCATGCAATAAGCTTTCACAGGATGGTTAGTCTTTATAATAAGTGTTTGGAAAAGGAAGCTGTGCTGGCAAAAGGAGCTGAGTCAAGGCCCTGCAGACTAAAGGCCTCTGTTTACTGCTCCTGCCTCAAATCTGTGGTTAGTGGTAGAGCAGGCTTCCTCCATATTGACCTTCCAATGTGCTGCAACCCGAGCCAGGGTGGAAGAGGAGTGCAGTCTCCATGGTCCAGCGAGTCCTTGGCCCCTCTGCTCAGACTGGTGCTCATCTACCCGCTAGGTAGCGGGCTGGGACCCCACTCATCTCACCTAGATTATGCTGAGCGTCCATCAGATGAAAACGGCTTTTGATTGCTGTGGGATAAATTTCGCTCTCAACTGAACCAGTGTCATGGTGGAATAAACCCATGGTTATTGGTGTTACTTGGTGACTCCTTTGGTGTTACTCCGGATTCACACTGGTGCAGCTACCAGAATCTGCACCCTATTCTGTACAATGACATGGCTGCTGCTGCAAAATCATGTACCTGGCATCCCCATGGTCCAGGGACGGGCATGGGACATTGGGATGAGCATAGCCTCGCTCCATAGCATTGTTAAACCAGACTCCTTCACAGAGGGTGTTGGTTGGAGACCCCATCTATCACTTACCTGCTAGTTGGAGATGATCCACTCTTGTTTGGATAACCCACTAGTTCTGGGCGGCCAATGAGAGACCTTAGACAAAACCACCATTCTGCTTGGCTTGTTTGGAAGTTCTGATCTCTCTGGGTTGAGGACTCCAGCTGTGGGACCATGTCCTGCCCCCATAGACTCAGACACTGGGAATTTTTAGATCTTTTTATTTTTTTGGAAGGGGAGGGGATAAGAAGGCTGCTGGCAGCTCTTCCCAGTCCCAAAAAAGTCAGACATCCCTTCAAATTCTTCACAATGTTGTAACCTACAGCTGATTGTGGGGAAAGGAAGGAAGCCCATAGCTGAGATTAAAAACTCCCAGATTAACAGGAAAATTTGCAAGCCAACTTGGTAAGACTGGGCCCCAAAGATCGTCTGCAAAGTGCATGGGCACTGGGCATGCCTGTGTACAAGTGTAAATGCATTCCTGGCTCTTCCAGCTGTCATCTCTCTGCATCCTCTGCTTGGGAGCAAGGGCACTTGGGTTCAGACACCATGCCAGGTGAGCCCAGCTGAGACCTACCCAATGGCTTGATGGGGCAGTGCAGAGAGTTTGTCACATGGCGTTTGGTAGCAGAGGGTCATGGGATGTCCTCGAGCTGGGCGCAAGCCACAGCATTCACATTGGGCCCCCTATTTGGAGGCGTTCAGATCTGGAGTTTTGGTGCAGATTGCAATGGCAGATGGGATCCAAGATCTGTATCCAAATTTCCCTGTAGCTCAGCTCCAGGATTTTGGTTTGGCCACATGTAGATATCCGCTCCAGGCTGATTAAATGAGCATCCATGCCCAAACTGCCCTGAAAGTGCAGGGGGGTGGCCTTGGGCCCTTTGTGGAGATAAGGGGTTTAGTCAACCTGACATAACCCCTCTGTGAGTGAAGAAAAGCCTGAGAGTTTGGAAGGACGCAGAGTTTGGACAGACAATAGGCATGGTCTCTCCCACCTCAGAAAGACTTGAATAGCAGCCTCCTTGTGGGTGAGAAGAGACCCAGCCCCCGGTGTCAATCCAGTGTCAATCTAGAGTATCCTGTTGGAGTCAGTGGAATTATTCCACCATCACACTGGTGACGCCTGAGCAAAATTTTCCCCACGGTTTTCTGGCCTGTTTTGATCTGATGGACGTTCAACATAAGCTCGGTGAAACCATAGCATAGGCAGAAGGTGAGGGGCTCATCCACTGGCCCTCTCCTGTTACACATGCTGTGGGGAGGGGCTTGTAAGCCCTTGTAGGCAGGAACCATGCCCTGGGGCAAATGTCTGTGGCAGGAGCCCAGTGTATGAAAAGGTACTATCGGGGAGGCTGTATATCCGTGACTCTCAGACTGAGGCTCTTTAACATTTCTCCTGCAGCTCTTCGCAGTATGTGATATTAAAACAGTGTGATTTTAATTAGTAACCAATCAAAGTTATTAACTAATCAGGATGCTTTTACTATGTTGTTAACCAATGAAGTTATTAATGTGCACTCAGTTATCAATCTATTTGCTGTGAGAATAATAGATACAGAATAATACACTAAATATTTCCCCATCATACTGTTTAAATATGAATAGCACTCTAGTAAACGAATCAGTGAATTCAGACTACCTTGGCCCCTTTGGGTAATGTTGATCATCACTGGTGTATACAGGTTTCAGAGCAGCAGCCGTGTTAGTCTGTGTTCGCAAAAAGAACAGGAGGACTTGTGGCACCTTAGAGACTCGCCAATTTATTTGAGCATGAGCTTTCCTGAGCTACAGCTCACTTCCTAGGTGTATATAGTTAGTCTGTCAAAAGAGCACCACCTAGTGCATGCAAGAAGAATAGCACCAGTTGTATTACTCCTAAATTTGTAGGCCTAACTATAGAAATGTAAAAAGAAAAGGAGGACTTGTGGCACCTTAGAGACTCACCAATTTATTAGAGCATGAGCTTTCGTGAGCTACAGCTCACTTCATCAGATGCATACCGTGGAAACTGCAGCAGACTTTATATATACACAGAGAATATGAAACAATACCTCCTCCCACCCCACTGTCCTGCTGGTAATAGCTTATCTCAAGTGATCATCAGGTGGGCCATTTCCAGCACAAATCCAGGTTTTCTCACCCTCCACCCCCCCACACAAATTCACTCTCCTGCTGGTGATAGCCCATCCAAAGTGACAACTCTTTACACAATGTGCATGACAATCAAGTTGGGCCATTTCCTGTACAAATCCAGGTTTTCTCACATCCCCCCCACCCCCATACACACACAAACTCACTCTCCTGCTGGTAATAGCTCATCCAAACTGACCACTCTTCAAGTTTAAATCCAAGTTAAACCAGAACATCTGGGGGGGGGGGGGGTAGGAAAAAACAAGAGGAAACAGGCTACCTTGCATAATGACTTAGCCACTCCCAGTCTCTAAGCCTAAATTAATAGTATCCAAGTTGCAAATGAATTCCAATTCAGCAGTTTCTCGCTGGAGTCTGGATTTGAAGTTTTTTTGTTTTAAGATAGCGACCTTCATGTCTGTGATTGCGTGACCAGAGAGATTGAAGTCTTCTCCGACTGGTTTATGAATGTTATAATTCTTGACATCTGATTTGTGTCCATTTATTCTTTTACGTAGAGACTGTCCAGTTTGACCAATGTACATGGCAGAGGGGCATTGCTGGCACATGATGGCATATATCACATTGGTGGATGTGCAGGTGAACGAGCCTCTGATAGTGTGGCTGATGTTATTAGGCCCTGTGATGGTGTCCCCTGAATAGATATGTGGGCACAATTGGCAACGGGCTTTGTTGCAAGGATAAGTTCCTGGGTTAGTGGTTCTTCAGATCAACGGCACTGCTATGGGTACCCGCATGGCCCCACAGTATGCCAACATTTTTATGGCTGATTTAGAACAACGCTTCCTCAGCTCTCGTCCCCTAAAGCCCCTACTCTACTTGCGCTATATTGATGACATCTTCATCATCTGGACCCATGGAAAAGAAGCCCTTGAGGAATTCCACCATGATTTCAACAATTTCCATCCCACCACCAACCTCAGCCTGGTCCAGTCCACACAAGAGATCCACTTACTGGACACTACAGTGCTAATAAACAATGGTCACATAAACACCACCCTATACCGGAAACCTACTGACCGCTATTCCTACCTATATGCCTCCAGCTTTCACCCTGACCACACCACACGATCCATCGTCTACAGCCAAGCTCTGCGATACAACCGCATTTGCTCCAACCCCTCAGACAGAGACAAACACCTACAAGATCTCTGTCAAGCTTTCTTACAACTACAATACCCACCTGCAGAAGTAAAGAAACAGATTGATAGAGCCAGAAGAGTTCCCAGAAGTTACCTACTACAGGACAGGCCTAACAAAGAAAATAACAGAACGCCACTAGCCGTCACCTTCAGCCCCCAACTAAAACCCCTCCAACGCATTATTAAGGATCTACAACCTATCCTAAAGGATGACCCAACACTCTCACAAATCTTGGGAGACAGGCCAGTCCTTGCCTACAGACAGCCCCGCAACCTGAAGCAAATACTCACCAACAACCACATACCACACAACAGAACCACTAACCCAGGAACTTATCCTTGCAACAAAGCCCGTTGCCAATTGTGCCCACATATCTATTCAGGGGACACCATCACAGGGCCTAATAACATCAGCCACACTATCAGAGGCTCGTTCACCTGCACATCCACCAATGTAATATATGCCATCATGTGCCAGCAATGCCCCTCTGCCATGTACATTGGTCAAACTGGACAGTCTCTACGTAAAAGAATAAATGGACACAAATCAGATGTCAAGAATTATAACATTCATAAACCAGTCGGAGAAGACTTCAATCTCTCTGGTCACGCAATCACAGACATGAAGGTCGCTATCTTAAAACAAAAAAACTTCAAATCCAGACTCCAGCGAGAAACTGCTGAATTGGAATTCATTTGCAACTTGGATACTATTAATTTAGGCTTAAATAGAGACTGGGAGTGGCTAAGTCATTATGCAAGGTAGCCTGTTTCCTCTTGTTTTTTCCTACCCCCCCCCCCCAGATGTTCTGGTTTAACTTGGATTTAAACTTGAAGAGTGGTCAGTTTGGATGAGCTATTACCAGCAGGAGAGTGAGTTTGTGTGTGTATGGGGGTGGGGGGGATGTGAGAAAACCTGGATTTGTGCAGGAAATAGCCCAACTTGATTGTCATGCACATTGTGTAAAGAGTTGTCACTTTGGATGGGCTATCACCAGCAGGAGAGTGAATTTGTGTGGGGGGGGTGGAGGGTGAGAAAACCTGGATTTGTGCTGGAAATGGCCCACCTGATGATCACTTTAGATAAGCTATTACCAGCAGGACAGTGGGGTGGGAGGAGGTATTGGTTCATATTCTCTGTGTATATATAAAGTCTGCTGCAGTTTCCACGATATGCATCTGAGGAAGTGAGCTGTAGCTCACGAAAGCTCATGCTCAAATAAATTGGTGAGTCTCTAAGGTGCCACAAGTACTCCTTTTCTTTTTGCGAATACAGACTAACACGGCTGTTACTCTGAAACCTGTCATATAGAAATGTAGGGGTTGAAGGGCCCTGGAGAGCACAGTTGCCAACTTTCACGCAGTAAATAAGCACCTGACTTTCACAATATGCCAGAAATCAAGCTAATCCCATTTCAAAACAAGCCAATCCCTAAGAACCCCACACTCTGTGACTAGATTCCCCACGGTGTGCAGTCTGGGACTGTGGTGGGCCCGCTGTGCACCCCGGACACTCTCTCCACCCTTGCCCCTGCTTGCCGGGAGCCGAACCAAAAAAATTATTCAGACTGCAAATGGCCCTCTGTGGGCACCTATTAGCAGCTGCCATCTAATACCCTCCACGCTGGGACCCTAGGGAAGACAGACCCCGAGATGGTCCATGGAGGCCTGAAGCTGCTGGAGCAGGCTTTTCTCTGTTGCACAGGCTAGCTGCTTGCAGGGAACAAGAACGCACGCTGTCACCCCGTGCTTGAAAAATGCAGCTGCTCAAAAACGCTACCAATTTTCACTTTTTTTTTTTCTGGAAAATTTTCTTTGATTTAATTTTATTACTTTGGCAGGCCAGAAATGTCTCAAAATGTGAAATGTTGATGAACACTTTTTGCAACAAATTTCACAATTGTTTTGCAACCGTGTGTGCATTTCCCAGCTCTCTCTAGCGTGCCAACTTGCAGTTCTTGGGTCCGGAGGGGCCCATTACCATTATCACCTTGTTCTCCTGGGGCTCCCATCTAGAAAATGGTCCGCCCTGTCCTGGATCTGTAGCAACCTCAATGGAAGATGCCCTCCAGCATGCTGAGGTCCCAGGGCTGTACGTGTTTGTCCCAACTTGGTTCCAAAGATATCCAGCAAATTACAGAACTAAAACAGGTTGGTGGTGTGCCAGAGAGCCTAAAATAACTGCTAAACTCTGGGGACTGCAAGCCTTCAGGGCCGAGAAGGAAATGAATGTCACTGTGTCTCTCTGCAATGTCCTGTCTGTTTCCTGGGGTCACTTTTCCACAATGCTTCCCCACTAAGTTTCATTTCTCCTGCGCTCCTGCCCTGGTTTCACAGTTTCGTTTTCGCTGGTTCGCTCTATGAAGTGATGGATCCTGGGTCAGGTTTCTGAGACACACCCCAGGCCTGCATGTAGTGAGAGGAGCCATTTGTGACATTCAGATCTGGATGTGGGTTTGAACATCCCCAAGGTTTTTGGGGTGCTTCAACCTGCGGTTCTGGTTCTGACCCATCTCTGGCTGTTGTGGTCCAGGGGATAGGGCATTAGTCTGAGATGCAGGAGACCTGGGCACTACTCCTAGTTCTGCCAATAACATTCTGTGTGACCCTGGGTAATTCCCTTGACTGCTGCTTCCTGTCCTGTCTTTAGTTTTATTTGATGTTAATACCTAGCGCTTCTATAGCACTTTTCATCCAAACCTCTACAGGTGCTTTACAAAGGAGGTCAGTGTCAATATTCCCATTTTACAGATGGGGAAACTGAGGCACAGACTTGCCTGAGGTCACCCAGCAGACCAGCAATAGAACCCTGGTCTCCTGAGTCCCAAGCCGGTGCTCTGTCCACTAGACTGCACAGCCTTAGATTATGAGCTCTTTGGGGCAGGGACTGTCTCTCACTTTGTGTCTGTGCGGCGCCCAGCACAATGATCTTGGTTAGGGTCTCTCGGAGCTGCTGTGACATAATAGAGGTTGGCCCAATGCAAACCCACAGGTCCGAGCCCTATTTGTTACTGCTGAGACATCATCTCCCTGCAATCAAAACCTTCACTGAGACTGGGGCTCTCCTGCCCTAAGGAAATGCTGTTGTTCAGGTCTTGTCCCCTTCAGACCTGTCCTCTTCTCTCCAACCCCCAGGGACTGAGCAGCTCCTCAGACTCGATGGTTTTTCTCCCCGACAGATCACAGGAGTCGGTAATTGCCCAGCAATCACAGGCTATGAACATCAGCTGAGCCACCAGCAACGTCATTCAGCTAACTGCTGGATGTCAGGGGCCATGGCAGGCTAATTCGGCCAGAGCCAGTTCATGAGAGACCCGTGAGGAGTCCCCAGCTGAGTGGAGCTCTTCTCTCTGGCCAGTTCAGAGCGGGGCTAGCAGTTGCTATGGTGCGGGAAATGCAGTGGTTGGAGGGGATGTGACACCTCGGTTTCCCCGATCTCTCGTGGCCATTACAGAGCACGTTCACCAGCAAAGTCCCGGTGATCTGACCACGTTCTAGTGTGGGATCATTGCTAGAGGGCTGGGCACACAAGAAGGCGGCAGGCTGGTTGGAAACATTCTGTCAAAATTGCGTTGTGATGGAAAAGTGGGGTTTTCAACTAAACCGACCGGGAAGGGGGATGTCTGCTTTCCAGGGAAAACTACAAAAGCTGGACTCCTGAAAAGCATCCACGTGGAAATGCTGTCACAGTGCACCCTGGGGGTTGTAGTTCAGGTGTCTCGCTTCCCCATTCACCTCTCTGGGATGGGTTCCCCAGCTGGACTACGTCTGCCATGATGCATCTCTGTGGCCCTGGGGGAGGTGAGTACTTCTGAGCCCCTGCCAGGCAGCCCCTTCCTTCGGGAGAGGGGGTGCTGCCGATTCTCAGCCCCACGCCTGAGCCATTCGTGGGTGGAGCAGCCAGTCTCCAAGCTGTTCTGTGGTTTAGGAGGCAATGAATAGCCAGTGGTCTCCTGGGTCCCACTGAGGACGTGATCCAAAGCGCAGCAAAGTCATTGGAAAGACCCCCTGCCCCAATGCCTTCAATGGGCTCTAGATATTTAGGTCAGAAGGGACCATTATGATCATCTAGTCTGACCTCCTGCACAACGCAGGCCACAGAATCTCACCCACCCACTCCTGCGAAAAATCTCTCACCTATGTATGAGCTATTGAAGTCCTCAAATCGTGGTTTAAAGACTTCAAGGAGCAGAGAATCCTCCAGCAAGTGACTCGTGCCCCATGCTACAGAGGAAGGCAAAAAATCTCCAGGGCCTCTTCCAATCTGCCCTGGAGGAAAATTCCTTCCCGACCCCAAATATGGCGATCAGCTGAACCTTGAGCATAGGGGCAAGATTCACCAGCCAAATACCCAGGAAAGAATTTTCTGTAGTAACTCAGATCCCACCCCACCTAACATCCCATCACAGGCTCTAGACTAGACCCTGAGCTGGGACCCTCTGGCAACAGCTCCCCTTTTCCCTGCCCCTGACCAAGTGATGGGCTCCCCAGGGGAGAACAGCAGGGAGGTGCAAACCCTATCTACAGTAGCCCAAAGACTGGCTTCCTAAAGATAGCAGATGGTCAGGCCATTTGGAAATTTGTCCAGTGCCCACCCCTGCAGCAGGGAGTCCCACAGATTAGTCACACCTTGCATGTGGAAGTTGGATGACAGATGCCCTCGCAGCTGACACACCTGGCATTGAACCCGGAACCTCTAGAGCTAAAAAGCATGAGCTAAAGGCTAAGACAGTGCAGTTATTCATCGCCTCTAGCTCTTGGCATGGGGAGCATCTGTAACACGCGCTCCCCAGTGGATTACAGTAAATCAGTTTCATTGCCTTTTAAATTCACCAAGCTCCCTCTCGTCCAGTCATCCTGTGTGGTCTCACAATCCAGCTGGTGAAGCAGAGCCCTTGACAATGCAGCAACGAGGCAACCTGGCTTTATTGGAAGCGGACGGAAGAATGAGCCAGATTTTCGGCAGGATCCTATATTGAGTTAGACAGGGGAGGACCCATCACCTTCCTTCCCCATCTGGGGACGGTCCTGGCAAAGGTGCCCAGTGGGCCCGTCATAGGATGCCCCGGGGTGGGCATACTACAGCCCGTGGGCTGGATCCAGCCTGTCAGGGCTTTGAATCTGGCCCATGGGATTGCCAGCCCCGTGGCACAGCGGGGCTAAGGCAGGCTCCCTGCCTGCCCTGGCCCCACGCTGCTGTCGGAAGTGGCTGGCACCAAGTCCCTGCAGCCCCTGGGGGAGTGGGGTGGGGCAGAGGGCTCCGTGCACTGCCCTCATCTGCAGGCACTGCCCCAGCAGCTCCCATTGGCTGGGACCAGGGAACCGTGGCCAATGGGAGCTTCGGGGGAGGTAGCCGCAGGCGAGGACAGCGTGCGGAGCCCCACCTCCATCCCGCCACAGCCTGCACCCCAAACCCCACCTGCACCCCGCACCCCAACCCCCTTCCCTGAGCCCTCCTGCACCCCAACCCCCTGCCCTAGCCTTAGCCTTACATTCATGGCCCTGCATGCAATTTCCCCACCCAGATGTGGCCCTCAGGCCAAAAAGTTTGCCCACCCCTGACGTAGACCTGTCTGACTGCAGAGGTGCTCAGGGTGCCAGGGGATGCACACTGCTCTAGGGAAGGAGGCACCAAGATGCTGATTCTCTTGCCCCATGCTCTACTCCTGTGCCTGAGGTCATTTGCTCTTCAAGCTCCCCAAAGGGTGAGCAGCTCCCTGCCCCGTACAAAGCCAACAGGTAACCGGACTCTTCCCATTCGCCTGGCTACATCCAACGCCATCCTCACGGAGCCGCACCCTGGTGGGGTTGTGGGCTCCGCACCAACTTTCTCGGGTGCCACCACCCGAGAAGTGTGCTGTAGTCCTGCAGGAGTCTGCGTGGGGTGGGGTCACTCACCCTTCCCAGATTTCAGCCTCAGCCTTCCCCACTCCTCGCGTCCTTTCCAGAGGCCTGTGTCATCTAACCACAATCTCGTGTCAGGTGGGTGGTGGAAACCACCCTCTTGTTTGAGTTCTGCACCACACCCGGGAGCGAATGCCATCCCCTCAGCTCAGGTCTGGATGGGATCTGTGTTGTACTGGAATCTATGTATCTACCCCGGCAGCTAGGTACCCGTCGGCATCTGACCTGTGCAAGATGGCCATGTCGCATTTTAAACCCCCTTTATCCAGGAGTCCAGCCCCAAGACCCAGGTATGTCCCCTGCCTTTGCCACTCAGGATGCTCCATCCCCCCAGCCAGAGGTCTCAGGCACGGCCTGGAGAAGCAGGAAATGTTACCTTCTCATGGAATGGTCCCCAGGAAAGAGATGCTCCCTTTTGAAATCCCCAGCCAGAGGACCAGAGCCCTGGACCTAGGAGACGGCGTCTGCCCACACTGACTCCAGGAGAGCTATTTAATCCCAGGGCTGGAGAAGAATCCAGGAGAGCGTCACTTCCCCTTGCTGGGCTTGTAACGACTCTGGTTTGGGGAAGTGACTGATGCCGTCAGCTCTTTCACCCTTTGATTATTTAGCACTATTTTAATGCAGGAATCAGGGTGGTCCTGGGGGAAGTACCAGCGTGACGGCCCTGGCAAGCGCCCAACAGGGCTTGCATGGCTCCAGGCTGGCACCCCTGTGCCCAGAGGAGATCGAGCATAGGCAGTTCCAGCTTCCAGACTGGAGGGGTAGTGTGTGAATTGGCCGCGTGGCGCATGCCATTCTTGGTCTTCCTAACGAACCCCATCATTATCTGAGCTCACCACACAATTCAGCAGATTTATCCTCACAACCCCCCTGGGAGGTAGGGTAGTGCTATTCCTCCCATTGTACAGATGGGAAACTGAGGCACAGAGGGAGTAAGTGATTTGCCAAAGGTTACACAGGAAACCTTCCCTAGCCACTGAACCATCCCTCATCTCTCTCAGTGGCCCCTAGACATGGTTGTGGCTGTATTACACAAATATACATCTCCTTAGATTCCATCATACGCACTTAGATGCAGTCTATACCCCCTTCCGCATCACTTCGGGAGTGCAGTCCCATCTCTCAGCACGGCTGCAGCACCATGAAAATACTAAGCACTAACTCAGGGCTAAGGGAAGAGTGCTCAATATCCACCCAGTCACTGCAATTCAAGGAGAATTTTTGGCAGGGCAAACTAGACATGGGGGTTAGGCTAGATGACCCTTGCGGTCCCTTCTAACCCTATGGGATGATTCTGTGTGTTGGGCTCTGTCAGAGATGAGCATGACACGCCCAGGGTCAGATGCTTTGGTGGTTGGGGGGGGCTGATCCCCTGGGTCTATGGTCTTTCTGGGGGGTGGCACTCCATAGTACAGTGCTGTCTCTCTCCCAGGGTCGGGGGCAGTTGTTTCTCCTTGCTCTTTGATGCACCTGTATTCCTCCTCCATTGTTCACCAAGGGCACCCACTTCAGGCTTCCAGTTCCTAGCCGGCACCTCTCTTGGATGGAGTCCCGTGTCTCCCTCCCTCCTGACCGCGGATTTTAAAATAGCACATCTCCCTGCCTTACGCTGTGATAGCCCCAGCAAGCCAGACTGCCGGCTGCGCTTTGCTTTCTCTTTGAGGGTTATGATCAGTGTATC
The DNA here is from genome assembly GCF_965140285.1 of Lepidochelys kempii. NCBI lineage: Eukaryota > Metazoa > Chordata > Testudines > Cheloniidae > Lepidochelys > Lepidochelys kempii. The sequence continues at coordinate 140,019,714 of NC_136383.1, forward strand.
GCCCACAACTGTAAGTTACAACTCAACGGCTTCTAAGCAAGCACATTCATTCTTAAGGTAAAAGCATCGCAGAGAAAGCCTATTGAAACAATAAAAGAACCTACCCGCATGCCAGAAAGCTCCCCCAAGGCCACCTCCAAACCCAGCCTCCAGCTATAGTAGGCATTAGTCCTTCCAAACCGACACCTGGGTTTTCCCCATTCATCCGACTTAGATCCGGAACCAGGGTAGAGACTGGGCGGATCAGCTGTTTCTTCATACAGCTCCAGCCTTCGGTCTTGGCCTTCGGTAACAGGTGATCGGCAGACAATGACCATCTCCTCAGAGCGTAGCTTCAGTAGGCTGGGGTTTCGCATACCTGGGGTAGGGGAATTGGCATTAACTTCTCCCTCGGGATTCCCTTGGAAATCCAGATACTCCTTATTGTCCTCAAAATCCATACTTTGCATAATAGTCTTTTGAACTCTCCGGTCATATCTTTCCCCACCTCTCCCCCTTAGAGAGGTCACACACGACCCCAGCCCACAATAACTCATAAACATCAATCAATACGATCGTTCCAGGCTATCGCAGGAAATTGCCATATCTGTCATAGATGCCTTTTGTGATCCCTGATAATCTGAGGGAATCTCTGGCACTCCCCTGGATCTGGGATACTGGATAGAAAGCGTTGTCCTGCTTCAATCTCTCCTCTGTCATGTGGCTCTTCAGTCACTCTTCTCTGGGTTCCGATGGGGCCTAGCGCCTTCCAGTGTCCATCTTCAGTTTGTGGCCATTGATTCAACCCTTGGCAAGAGTCTGCTTTAGTTTTACTTGGGTCACCTCGGGGAAGTCTCTGCTGGTGGGGGTGTTCTGGGCAGGGGGCCGCTGCCTCCGGCTGAGTGCTGCATTGGACTTGTTCTTCCTCAGGGGGCTGTATCTTTGGTGGTCTAGTCGCTACTGCTGACACCGGAGAGAGTGCCTTTTTCAATCCAAAGTTTTAAACTAGGTTTAGTGGCCTTAAAAGGTTGTTGATGCCTTTTTAATGCCCTCCTCCCCCCAAAAAACCCTTGCACTGTGACACACAATCGTATGGCAATTAGAGATGGAAAAAGCCCAGTTCCCTAGTGCAGCCCCTTCCCTGCAGTGCACAGACACTATGGTGAGGGGTACCTTAGCAGTGAAGATAAGGTTAGAAATAATGGTAGAGTACCAGAGGGGTAGCCATGTTAGCCAGTATCATGTCCTCTCTAGTGCTTTACCCCAAGCACAGGCCCTTCCTGGACTTGTATCTTTAACGACCAGCGTCGATCACTCCAGCATTAAATTAGAGAAGGGACCAGACCAAAATCCTAGATCCAAACACCCAAATCTTTGGATCCAGATCCATACTTTGCCCTGGGTCCTTATCTCTATAATAAGATGAACCGACACCCTGGATGCAAACACCTCCGAGCTTCAGGATCTGGATTCTGATCTGTACTCTATGGCTCAACTTCATTTCTAAACCCAGTGCAAATGGGATGGGTGTCCGGGAAATCCCCCTTTTCAAGCCCCAAACCATAGCGAGTAACTTACACCATCCAGGGCAGCTCCACCACTTGGCATCGGATGTGAATCAAACCTGAGGCAGCTGACTTCATGGGCCAGGACCGCTGAGCTAGCATTAAAAGGAGAAGCTGCTGGCTCCAGAGTTTGATGTGAAAACCTAGGGTTAGGATATTCGTTTATTAAACGATACTAAATAAAGCTGTGTCCCAGGATTGCAACGGCCAGGAGCGATGTTGTCCTTGACTTTAGGATGGCAGTGTGGTCGAGTGGGCGGTGCCCTGGCTTGGCATTCAGAACACCCAAGTTCCATTCCTGGTTCTGTCAGGAATTAGCTCCTGGTGGAATCGGTGTGTCTTGCATAAATCTCTTCATTTGTCTCTGCCTGTCGTTCCCCACCCACTTTGCATCTGTTTAGACTGTGATCTCTTTGGGGCAGGGACGGTTCCTTACACTGTGTTTGCACAACATCTAATGCAAGAGGGGGAGGGCGATCTTAGTTGGGATCTCCCGTTTTGAGCCGCAGTCTCGCATGATTGGCTTGCAAGATTTCAGGGTGGCTGGATCTGAACTTGATCCCTGTTCGTAATCTTCATTCTCCAGTGGCTCTCAATCCCGAACCACAACCTACACCCAGGCTGCAGCCAAATGCCAATCTCTACCTGAGGATTTGCAGAACACTTGCCGGGGAGTCTAATAGCCCTGAGGGTGTCTCTACACCACATTGTAAACCCCCCAGAGCATCCACACACAAATCTTTCTGAATCAGGTCTGCAAGCCTTCAGGACCTGGATCCTAGGATCCATCCGGAGGGCTGGGTCCGAGCCCAGGACCTGGTGGGACCAAGTACCATCAAGACCTGGGTCCAAGCCCCGTCATTTTGCAGTGTGAATGCAGCTCAAGTCTGCTCGTGTCCAGAAATTCCTCCAATGTCCCACAGTCCTCTGGGCCTGTGTAACTGAGCCCTTCTACCCCCAAACTTGCCATTTGATTTCCAGGAACCAGTCCAGAAGCAAGCGTACTTGGTTCAAATACAGTTGCTGTGCATTTAACCCTTCCTTTCCATGCTGACCGCCTCACCTGAAAATCCACTGATCAGTTCCCTGTGTCCATTATAGCCACTGACAGAAAGATGCCCTACCCAAATGCACTGGTACCTGGCCGTAGGAACACAGCCAAATTCTGGTAAATCTGAGCATGAGACAAGCAAGACATCTGACTCTGGTAAGAGTGCAAGAAATGATTGTGTGTACAAAGAAATCTTTCAGGAGCTTTAGGCGTTGGGAAGCCACCGGGCCGCCCATCAGTGCAGAGAATGAGTCACACAGCTTGAAATCGACTATGGCACAGCCAGAGAGAGTAACTGCACCTCTGGGAACTCCCCTTCTACCTGCCTCTTCTATGAGCAATTTGACCTGGTTCTGGGGGCTTCAGCAAGCACGGAGCCCACCGCGGTGCATGAGAATCGGCTCAGCAGGGACAGCACCTTTATAACAGGAACCGCCAAAGGAAAGCCATCAGCCACCGGATGAAACTGGGGACGTGACCCTGGGGAAGTGACATGTTGTTATCTTTATTTTATGAGTAAAGGGGAGCAGAACTGCCTTTAGCCTGTCCTGATTGAGGGGGCCGCCCACAACTGAAATGAATTCGCTGAGTAGGGGGCTTGGATGCCAGACCCCTGTGACGGGTAAGAGGCGGTGGAGACAGGTGTCCCTACCAGGAGGTGTGGGCTCTACCGAAGATTCCCGGGCACCGTTGAACCTTCCCCTCCCCACTGCTCAAAGGTAGAGCTAATTAAAGCTCTATGTTTTGCTAAGTGCTCACGAGAGCTGAAATCACCTGTTGTGGGACAGCCTTTCCTCCCAGCCTGCTTCAGCAAAGAAGTTCCCCCACTCAGAGCTGACAATCGCTGAGAGCTGTGGGGGGGACCCCCAAGAGACGGACCCACCGAGGTCACAGTAGTGACCGTGTGCAGTGCAGCTGCTGGCAGGACGCCCAGCGGAGCAGAGCAGCGGCTGGTCAGCAGGGCGCTGACAGCAGAGCAAGTGCTCAGATGGAGGAACAAGCAAGGGGCCTCCCTCTCTCCCTCCCCCGGGTGGGAGGGGAACTCCCCCAGCGGCGCCTCTGAACCCGGGGTCCTCGCTGACCCAGGACACCCACTGTGACTGGGGTGTGGGAAGGGAGCTGAGGGGGCAGAAAAGGAACTGTGGTTGTAGAACTCAAGAGCAGGAGGCGGAAGGCTCTGTCCCACGCACTCTGGGGTGGGCGGCCCGCTCACAGCTTTATAAATCCTGCGTGCGGCATTTTCCCTAATTAATGTTGGCTGACTTCCCTCCTTTCATTAGAAGTTTCTTTTCTACACTCAGACTCTGTGCTTGCGAGAGGGGAAGTATTGCCTCTCAGGGGTGGTGTGTACATTTCCCAGGTTACTGGGTGGGGGCTTGAGCTGGTTCTGTGTTGTACTGTTGAAAAGGACCTCCGAGATATTGAACCCGGCCGCCAGATCCACGTGGCAGAGGGGTGTGAGCAAGTCACCCCTTAACCTTCTTTTTTGTTGAGCAAAATGGACTGAGCTCTTTGCGTCTATCACTAGAAGGGATGGTTTCTAATACTCTCTCCAATTTATCAATGTCCTTCTTGAATTGTGGGCACCAGAACTGCACGCAGGATTCCAGCAGTGGTCACCCTAGTGCCAACTAGAGAGGGAAAGTACCTCTCTGCTCCTACTGGGGATTCCCGTTTCTCCATCCAGGGCGGCCATAAGGTCAGCTCATGTTCGGCTCATTATCTGCCATGGCCTCCAACGCTTTTTCAGTCCCTGTTCCCCAGGATAGAGCCCCCCATCCTGTAAGTGAGGCCGTCAGTCTTTGTTCCCAGATGTAGACATTTACATTTAGTTATATTAAAATGCATGTTGTTTGCTTGTGCCAATTTACGAAGCGATCCAGTCTAAATCAGTGACCACTTCTCTTATTTATTTCCCACTTCCCCAGTTTTTGTGTCATCTGCAAACTCTGTCAGTGATGATTTTATGTATTTTTTCCAAGTCCTTGATAAAAATGTTAAATAGCAAAGGGCCAAGAACTGATCCCTGAGGGACTCCACTGGAAACACACCTGAGAAATGACGATTCCCCATTTACTGTTACATTTTGAGACCAGCTTTTCATCCATTTCATGTGGGCCATGTTAACTTTATATTGGTCTAGTTTTTTAATCAAAATGTCATGCGGTAACAAGTCAAACCCCTTACAGAACTCTAAGTATGTGATGTGAACACCATTTTAGCGGGTGCTTAGCACCCACCAGCAGCCAGTTTCCCCTGCTCCCCACCAGCACCTCCAGCCCACTGTGATCAGCTGTTCCGTGGCCTGCAGTAGGCACTGGGAGGGAGGAGGAGGAGTGGAGACGGGGTGCACTTGCGGGAGGGGTTGGGGTGGGGCCTGGGGGGGAGCAGGGGCTTGAGGGAAGGGGTGGAGTGGGGCGTGGCCTGAGGCTGAGCAGGGGGTGAGCACCCTCGCAGAAAGGAGGAAGCTGGTGCATGTGGTGAACACTATTACCTTTATCAACCAAACATAATCACATCTAAAAAAATATCAAGTTAGTCTGACAGGAGCTATTTGCCATAAACCCATGTTGGCCTGCATTAATTCTCTTACCCTCATTTAATTCTTTACTGATCAACTCCTGTAGCAGTCACTCCATTATCCTGCCCAGGATTGACATCAGGCCATCAGGTCTATAATTACCTGGGTCATCTCTATATCACTGGTCTGGACTTTATTCCGCTTGCACATTAGAAATGGGATCAAGTCATGATCACTTGTACCTAAGCTACTGTTCATTTTTAGTTCTGTGATCAGCTCCTCTTTACCTGTCAAGATGAGGTCTGATAAAGATTTCCCCTGGGTTGGCCGCAACACCTCTTCCTGCCCCTTAACATTTGGAATTTAATATTCAGGCAAAAGATGGGAAAGTACAGGGAGGCACCAAAGACAAAGCTGGCACAAGCTGGCTACTTACGCTGAAAGTAACGTAAACTGTGCTTTGTAAATACCAGGTGGCTAGTTTAAGGGGGCCTTTGGGAAGCACACCCGGGTCAGGTGAAGGAAAGACGCGGGGAGACTTCTCTGCCTGGGAAGGGTTGGCGACGTCGCGGATTGTGGTTATTTGATTCTCTTAAACGTTCTTAATATCGAACTGCAAGTATGGTCAGTTCGTTGGCTGTGCCGTTTAATCACCAAGAGGATGCTCGTGCTCATGGCAACGAGACTGGAGGCTCCAGCTGCCCCCGGCCTGCGCTGCCATGTCCTGCAGCCCACGCACCTGTCAGGGGTCTCAGACTCCTAGCACCTCGAGGAGCGCAGCCTGAGAGAGGCTGTCTGGTTGACTGCACCGCCTGATGGGCTGAAGGAGTCAGCGGGTCGATACTTAAGCTCAGAAGCAGCCGTGGTTCAGGGGCTGCTCAATGCTCTCTAGCCTGCAGCTGGGCCTGAGCCTGTCCTTGCCTCCACCAGCTTTAGCCTTGCTCGTGCTCCATCCTGCATCAGCCTGCACCTGCTCCAGTCCCCAGCTCCTTCCTGACCTCTGTCCCCCAGCTCTGACCCTCCGCTGAGCCTTCTGACTGCAAGTCCGCTTAACCCTTCGACTTAGGCCTGACTCTTGCTCCAACCACTGGGCCAGACCGTTGCTGACAGCACCCGTTGGGCAATACGGGGTTGAGTGGTCTGTGTCACAAGGAAAGAACAGAGTTGGAATTGCTAGCAGGCTCGCCTGGGTGGCCTCCAGGGTACAGGAGCACCCGGTTCCTCTTCCTAGACCCCTCTGGGCATGTTCTAGAGGGGACTTTTCCATCAGCAAAGAGGAAGTTCTGGGGAAAGGGAAACTAGTGAATGTACATGACAGGGCAGAGCCTGCCAGACGTGGAGGACCACGCCCGCTGCACCACAATGGAGCGACTGGCAGCTGTGATTCAAGGAGGTGTGAATTCCATCAAGGGGCTAAATCCCAGGAGCAAAGCTCCCATTCGTCTTCGGCTGCTGGGCTGCAACCCAGGGGTTGGGTTTCCTGGTGCAGATCCTGCAAGCACAGCTCTGCATGGGGAGTAGAATTGGTGCCTTGAATGCCATGCTTGGATCTAGGAGGCCTGAGTGCTGGTCCTTCTTCTGCCACTGATTTGCTAAGTAGCCCTGGGTAACTCACTTTGCTTCCTCATGCGCCTGTTTCTCCATCTGTAAAATGAGGATAGCAGCATTGCTAACCCCAAGTGCTCAAAATCATTAGTCAGTTCCCCACCCCACAAATCAGAAGACTGGCTTAAAATCACGAGGTTTAAAAAATGAGAGTTTGGGGGTCTGTTTATTTACCTTCAGGTTTCTGAGCCTTCAGGTGCACTTGGATCATGTTTTCAACCTTTGCTTCACAACTGGCAGGGCTAGGAAATTACTTTTCCTTTTATGGGGGAATCTCAGCTTTCATTGGACTCTCCTGATTCCAGGACCTGGGACTTTAAGGAAAAAAAATCCCAGCAAAATACTGCGAGACTCATGATAGATTCATGCAAGTAGGCAACGCAGGCATTGCCAGACTGGATCACACCCATGGTCCATGTACTCCAGTAGCCCCACACACAATGCTGCAGAGGAAGATGTAACAGGGTAATTAGTTACACTGGGGTAAAGCACCTTCAATGCTTGGAAAATACCAGACACTGAGATGAAACCAACAAACAAACCGTGATGCCATTTCTAGCCCGGTCATTAAACATGTGTTACCGCGTCATGTTGCCCAGGAATATTTGTGCCGGATTTTTTTATGCGCTGCAGGCTCTCTGTTGTCCAGTGGGCTTTGGATTCTGGGTCTGAGCAACATCTGGTGGCAGGTCTTTAGAGCTGTGCCAAGGAAAGGTGGGCAGGCTGTGGTGGTGGGGCAGTGGAGGGAGCTGGTAGCCCCGAGTTACAGCCCCCAGTTCTAGCACTGGCTTGGCTGAGGTCCCACAGGGAGTCCTGGAGCCTCAGGGACCGGAGGAGAAAGAGACGGGCTCCAGTGATGCCACGGGGGGAGGGCTGGGTCGAATTAGCTCCTGGCGGAGTCGGCGTGTCTGTGTTTCGTTGAAGACGGCCAGCAGCACGTTACCTACACTGGGGTTTGGGGAAGCCAGAGAGAAAGTGGCTCAGATGCCATGACAAGCAGGGGGCCAGTCCAGTGAACAGACCCGAGGCGCCGTGACAGTTCATGCAGGAGGACTCATGCAGCCCTTTAGGAGAAGATGCCATGGCTAGTGGAGACTCCCAGTCTGTTGCTGCAATAAGAGCAGTGGGGAGATGCGGCAAGGCGGCTGGGCAAGGGCTGCTTTCTGCTCCTTCCTGGGGGGGCTTTGGAATGGTTTGCATTCCGCGGAGATAAGGGGCCTGGGCTCTGCAGAGGGGAGCGTCTCAGGAATTCAGGGGAGGGGATCTGTGCTGGAGAAGAGCAAGAATCAGCCAGAGCTTCCATCCTGCATGGCAGAAATGCACCTGGTCCCCTCCTTCCGTGGGAATTCTCTTCTGAAGAGAGAATAACCCTTAGCTTAGAAACCTGGCTCCTCTCGGGCAGGACACAAAGCCTCAGGCCCTGATCACATACAGCAAAGGAGAATAATAACAATGACACTGTTTGGAGGCCACTCGGATGCCTTCACCTGAGGTGCTGTGTCTCCTTCCAGCCACCCTGTCTCAAAGAGCCAGCAGAGAAATAAAGGCAGTTTCGCAACCAGGGCTGAAAACGATTAGAGACCATTATTATTTACTGGGTGCAAACCCAGGATAAAAAGACAGTTTCCGCCCCTAATAGCTCACAGTCTAATCGGGAGAGACTGGGCCCAGTTTGCTCTGGCTGGTCGGGAATTTTTCAGCAGAAAGTCTTTTCACTGGAAAAAGACGATTCGTCAAAACTGGGACTTTGTGTGGAAACCCAGCGGTTTGGATGAAACTTTTGTTTCTCAGGTCCAGGATGGAGTATCTGGTCAAAGCCAGCGAGGGAGAACAGGTTACCGAAGAATGGCCAATAGCCTGGTGGCTAGGGCATGTTTAGGGACTGTGGGAACCCAGGTTCAAATCCCTGCTTGGTCTGATTCTCTTTGCCTTGCCCAATTAATAGGTAATTATTCATTCAAGGTGCAACAGCTCCAGCAAGTGAAAATGACTAATAGATCAGTGTAGGGATGGGGGAATCCCCAGAATTTTTGCTTCCTGGACAGCCCTGCTGTTTACATCTGGCCTTGTCTACACTGAAAAGATTTGCTGTTTTTGCTATCCTGCTCTTGTTAAAGTAGCCACCCACCCTCCCCATACAGATACAGTTCTACTGGCAGTGGAGAGAGCTACATCCCATAAAGCGAAGCGAGAGAGGCTGTACGGTATGAAGAGCTGTGCCAGGGTGTACAGACCCCGCACCAGTCAGGAAGGGGCTAAGGAGTTGCTGTGGTCTGGAGTCATCGTGCCCTACTACAGCTGCAAGGCATGTTGGGACTGGAGGAAGGGTTCAAAAGGGGGAAGCCCAGCTCAGCAGGAGGTGGCTCAGGGAGGACTGACCCTTGGTTCTCCAGCTCCAGGGGAGAAGCCCAACAGAGCCTGCGCCCGTGGCTATGGACTGTCCGAACCCGCTGAGAGAAAGGCAGGCCAGGCTATCAATGATTACCAAGCTGCTTTCTGGTGGGGGCCAGAGGAGTGGGGCTGGCCTGTGGCTTGCCGAAGGAAGAGAGGCTGATGGCTTGTTTGGGGCTGGTTGTTCTCTCCCTTGTCCTCTTGTTTCCTTGGAATCCCAGAAGGGTGGAACCCCAGAGACGCTGGTGACAGTGCAAGAGGACGCTGGTGAGGTTTCATTTACTGCTGCGAACTGCCTTTACTGGTTGATTTGTTGACGTGCCCCCTACTGAGTCAACGTGGGTGTGACACTTCCATTGCTCTCATGTTTTTCTACATTAAGTAAAGGTGTGTGAATGCTAATCAAAGAGGACATGGGCTGTATATTGGTTCTAAGTGGTACTTTTGATTTAGACCCATTGCACAGATCAGCTCAGGTTTATTCCTCCCAGTGTGCAGGGCCCAGCCAGGTGGAGGGACCGCAAAGGTTAATTTCCTTTATAAAAGTAAAAGGACTGCGGCAGAAGGGTGGCTAGAGGAGTCCCACCTATCCAACATCACCACTTGGATACTCTGGATCTCCTTCCCTGCAGACAACATCAGGCGCCAGGGCACACAGGTGAGCATTGCCTGCTCCCCAGTAACCCAGGAAGGAGGGGAAAGCGGGGCAGGGGGGTACATTTAGGGAATAAATCAGTATAAATTCTGTGTTGTTGATCTGAATAATAAGAGATGAGGCTGCAGCTGCACACTAAGGTCCTTTGGTGCCTTTCTCTTTTCTTTTCTTTTCCTTTCTTTTTTTTTTTTTGCAAATAGGAAAAAATATATTAAATGTTGAAATTAGAAAGCATCGTATTGCTGTAGACAACGGGGATGTTTATATCCTTTGGGCTCAGAAATAGCGTGTAAATAGACCTGACCTGACTTTCTCAGGCAGATACAGAAGAAACTCATGTTTCTAGAGAAAAAGCTCAGAAAATCAACATCCAAATAATGTAGTTAACAGAGCACAGTATTATGGACCAACAGTAAGTTCAGGTATTTATCCAAACTTTGAGTGGCAACAACACCAGACTCTTCAACAGTGCTTTGTCATCATATATAGAGTAAGTGCCATAACTGCAGTCAAAACTAGCCATCCTACATAACATGAGAACGGCCAAACTGGGTCAGACCAAAGGTCCATCCAGCCCAGTCCCCTGTCTTCCGACAGCGGCCAATGCCAGGTGCCCCAGAGGGAATGAACAGAACAGGGAATTACCATGTGATCCATCCCCTGTCGTCCAGTCCCAGTTTCTGGCAAAGGGAAGCTATGAACCAGTATAATATAACTGAAACCGTTACAAGTGTATTCTTGGAAATGCTGGCCTAGCTCAAGTTTTCCTCCCTTTCTTCCTCTTTCATTGCTCATTCGGAGAGAAAATAGTTCACAGACTAGTTTCTTTCCAATTTTTCCCCAAATTTCCAATTTTTCAGGGCAGACAGACAGATCTACATAAAAGGTTGTTACAAGGAGGAGTGTGAAAAATTGTTCTACTTAACCTCTGAGGTTAAGACCAGCAGCAAGGGGCTTAAATTGCATTAAGGACAGTTTATGTTGGACATTAGGAAAAACTTCCTAACTGTCAGGGTGGTGAAGCACTGGAATAAATTGCCCAGGGAGGCTGTGGAATCTCCATCATTGGAGATTTTTAAGAACAGGTTGGACAAATACCTGTCAGGGATGGTCTAGATCAGGGGTGGGGAAACTTTTTGGCCCGAGGACCACATCAGGGTTGTGCAACTGTATGGAGGGCTGGGTAGGGAAGGCCTTGCCTCCCCAGACATCCTGGACCCCGCCCTCTATCCACCCCCTCCCACTTCCCGTCCCCCCTCAGAACCCCCGACCCATCCAACCCCTCCTGCTCCTTGATCCCTGACTGCCCCCGCCCCTAACCGCCCCTTGGGACCCCACTCCCTATCCAACTCCCCCTGCTCCCCATCCCCTGACTGCCCCCCTGAACCTCCGCCCTATCCAACCACCCGCTGCTTCCTGTCCCCTGACTGCCCCTCATCCAATCCCCCAGCTCCCCGCCCCCTCACCATGCCGGAGCCAGCCACGCCGCCATACTGCCCGACGGGAGCAGCGGGCCAGAGCGCTGCCCGCACAGCGGCGTGGCTGCGGGGGAGAGGGAACAGTGGGGGAGGGGCCGGGGGCTAGCCTCCCCAGCTGGGAGCTCAGGGGCCGGGCAGGACAGTCCCACGGGCTGGATGTGGCCCGCGGGCCGTAGTTTGCCCACCTCTGGTCTAGATAATCCTTAGTCCTGCCATGAGGAGACTGGACTGGACTAGATCAGTGGTTCTCCACGAGAGTAACGCATACCCCTGGGGGCAGGCAGAGCTCTTCCAGTGGGTACATCAGCTCATCTAGAGATTTGCCTAGTTTTACAACAGGCCACATAAACAGCACTAGTGAAGTCAGTACAAACTAAAATTTTATACAATGACTTGTTTATCCTGCTCTATATAGGATACACTGACCTGTAAGTACAAGATTTATATTCCAAGTGATGTATTTTATAATTATATGGTAAAAATGAGAAAGTCGGCAATGTTTCAGTCACGGTGGGCTGGGATGCTTTGGTATTTTTATGTCTTGTTTTGAAGTGAGGTGAAACTTGGGGCTACACGAGACAAATCAGCTTCCTGAAAGGGGTACAGTCATCTGGAAAAGTTGAGAGCCGCTGGACTAGATGACCTCTCAAGGTCCTTTCCATTCCTACGGTTCTATGTTTTTTCCCCTAAAGTGCTCTGCTATTTAAAGCCGTGTCACTGCACATCTGCTTTATCCAGGGATTCCCAAGCTCACCTGGGTGAGGCACCGGTTCAACACAAAACCAGCTGGAACTTGGTGGCTCTGAATCTTTCCTTTTGAGCTTTTCAAAGTTGAAACTCACAATGAAGCTGTAGGAATGTGACCTCCCCTCCACGCACACACTCCCGCCCCCGCAGGGGCTGGGAAGGGTAGCTCAGCCTGGAGAGCTCTGATGGTGGGTAAATATTTTTCTTGGCAGCCAAATGGATGGGAGCCCTCCCATGCACTCAGCAGAGGAACCCTGGGAGGTTTGCACACAGTACAGCTTTGGAGAGAGCAGAGGGTGTGCTTAATTTGGGGGGGAGGGATAGCTCAGTAGTTTGAGCATTGGCCTGCTAAACCCAGGGTTGTGAGTTCAATCCTTGAGGGGGCCAGTTAGGGATCTGGGGCAAAAATTGGGGATTGGTCCTGCTTTGAGCAGGGGGTTGGACTAGATGCCCTCCTGAGTCCCTTCCAACCCTAATATTCTATGATTAATCGCAACCCTATGGGAGAAGATTGTGCTGTGAAATCAGGGCCCCTGGTGCACTGAGCCCAAGCCCAGCACAGGCAGGAGGGATAATTCCCTCCTTATTGCAAAAGGCTTTTCACCACCTATGTGTCTCTGGAATGGACCTGTGTCTCTGAACCTGCAGCCGATAGGAGAGGCTCTAGCCTTCCATCAGTGCACAGACCCCATAGGCTTTAGGGGCCCCGCAGCACACCACAGCCTGGCCCTGCTGCCCACTGTGGGTGCTGAGGAGACAGGAAGTGGGTAGATCCCTAGACAAAACTACCTGTCTCGACAGCCCAGAAAAAGTGGTTCTTGAGGCCTGGGCAGAAGTGATGGCAGCTCTCCGGGCTCCAGGACAGGCGCAGTCTTTGTAGCAGGAGGGTTGTGGGATGGATTGAGGGGCATATGCAGAGGTGGGGTGTGGGGAGCCCAGGACTGGGATAGTGCGGGGTGGGAAGAGAAAACCAAGCTTGCAATGCTTTGCCAGAGCTGCACATAGGCAGAGCTTGCCCATTGCCCGGGCCTGACATACTCAGCTGTGAGTAACCACTCTGTGGGTGGCAGGCAACTCTCGCTGTCAGCTGGGCAGATCCCTGTCTCTGGGAGGCTGCCGAGCTGACCAAGCGTCGCTCAAGCTCGTTGGTTAATTAGCTGAAGGGACAGGTGGGGCCTGGCCCCTGAGCAATGTGTCCAACACCCCTCTCCCCACCAAAACTGGGCCACCATCTGTGCAATCTCCTTCATAGAACCAGTGAGACGATAGCATGCAAATTAGCTGTGCAGTAAGGGTGGGGATTGGTTGAGTTACCACAGATACCATAATCGTAGAATCATAGAACTGGAAGGGCCCTCGAGAGGTCATCTAGTCCCGTCCCCTGCACTCATGGCAGGACTAAGTATTATCTAGACCGTCCCTGACAGGTGTTTGTCTAACTTGTTCTTAAAAACCTTCAATGATGGAGATTCCACAACTTGCCTGGGCAATTTATTCCAGTGCTTCACCACCCTGACAGTTAGGAAGTTTTTCCTAATATCCAATCTAAATGGCCCTTGCTGCAGTTTAAGCCCACTGCTTCTTGTCCTGTCCTCAGAGGTTAACGAGAATAATTCATCACCCTCCTCTTTGTAACAACCTTTTACATATTTGAAGACTTATGTCCACACTCACGTCTTCTCTTGTCCAGACTAAATAAACCCAATTTTTTCCATCTTTCCTCTTAAACCTTTCCTGAAATGTGGCACCCTGAACTGGACCCAGTACTCCAGCTGAGGCCTAATCAGCGCGGAGCAGAGCGGAAGAATTACTTCTCGTGTCTTGCTTACAACACTCCTGCTAATACAGCCCAGAAGGATGCTCACTTTTTTTTTTTTTTTTTTGCAACAGCATTACATTTTTGACTCACATTTTGTTTATGATCCACTATGACCCCCAGATCCCTTTCGGCAGTACTCCTTCCTAGGCAGTCCTTTCCCATTCTGTGTGTGTGCAACTGATGGTTCCTTCCCAAGTGGAGAACTTTGCATTTGTCCTTATGGAATTTCATCCTATTCATTTCAGACAGTTCTCCAGTTTGTCCAGATCATTTTGAATTCTAATCCTATCCTCCAAAGCACTTGCAACCCCTTCCAGCTTGGTATCACCCACAGACTTTATAAGTGTGCTCACTATGCCGTTGTCCAAATCAGTTATCGAGACAGTGAATAGAACCGGGTCCAGGACAGATCCCTGCGGGACCCCACTCAGTACGCCCTGCCAGCTCCATTGTGAACCGTTGTGAGCCCATGTCTATACGTCTAGTGCTGCAGATATGTGGTGAAGACACTCTATGCTGACGGGCGAGCGCTTTCCCCCTTGGCAGAAATAAACCACCTCCCCGAGCAGCATAAAGCAATGTCAGCAAACAACGCTGTGCACACAAAGGCTTATGTCGGGATCACTTAAATGACCCAGGGGGGTTGAATGTTCACACCCCTGAGCGACACAAGTTTTGCTGAAATAGGCTGCAGTGTAGACATTGCCTTCACTACTTTCTGAGAACGCTTTTCCAACCAGTTCTGCACCCACCTTACAGTAGCTCCATCTAGGCTGCGTTTCCCTGGTTTGTTTATGCAAAGGTTGTGGGAGACAGTATCTAAAGCCATACTCAGGGGTTCTCAACCTTTCTCTTTCTGAGGCCCCCCCACCTCACCATGCTATAAAAATTCCACCGCCTGCCTGTGCCACAACAACTGTTTCTGCATATCCAGTGGATTAAGAGCCAGGGCTAGCATTCGGGGGTATTAGGCAGGGCCATTGCCCGAGGCCCGATGCCACAGGGGCCTGCAAAGTTAAGTTGTTCAAGCTTCAGCTTCAGCCCAGGGCGGTTGGGCTCGGGCTTCAGCTTCAGCCCCGGGCCCCAGTGAGTCTAACACCAGCCCTACTCTCTATTTCCCCCATGCTAATTTTCCCCCTACTGTTACTCACACCTTCTTGTCAACTGTTTGAAATGGACCATCCTGATTATCACTGCAGAAGTTTTTTTTTCTCCTGCTGACATAGCCCACCTTAATCGATTGGTCTCGTTAAGAGTTGGTATGGCAGCCCCCATTGTTTCATGTTCTCTGTGTGTATATATATATATACACACACACACACACACACACCTTCCTACTGTATTTTCCACTCCATGCATCTGATGAAGTGGGCTTTAGCCCATGAAAGCTTATGCTCAAATAAATTTGTTAGACTCTAAGGTTTCAGAGTAGCAGCAGTGTTAGTCTGTATTCGCAAAAAGAAAAGGAGGACTTGTGGCACCTTAGAGACTAACCAATTTATTTGAGCATGGGATCCAGCAGACCCAGGTTCAATGCCTCACTTTGCCACAGACTTTCTGTGGGACCTTGGACAAGTCACTTAAACTCCCTGCCTCCATTCCCCATCTGTAAAAGGGGGATGAGACTGTTTCCTTTGCCTCTCTTGTCTATTTCAATTGTAAGCTCTTTGGGACAGTGACTCGCCCCCTTCTGTCTGCGCAGCACCAAGAACACCAAGAATCCAGTCTGGGTTGGGACCACTAGAGACTGCTGTAATAATTACTAATAATCTAAAGAACTATTAATAACATAGGAAAGAAAACTGATTAAACTGTTATCATTTCTTGGGCCTCTGTCGTTAAGGGTCTATACAGATTTCTTGTCTCCGCTCTCTTATGGCCCCTCAAACATTCTCCTTTTGTGCTGGAATTTGCCTGTTTCGTCTCAGTCCAAAGGGCAATTACTGGGAGTGAAATCCGTCCAGCTGTTCTTGAGTTATATGGTTTTTATCTTGACAGGGTCCCTTTAAAAGAAATAACACCAGAAGCGAGCACACTGCAGTCAAAGAGGAAATCTGCGGTTGGTTGGGTCTAGAGCGGAGCTGAGGATGAGAGAGGCCCGAAGGCTGAGGAATCTCAGGGAGTATAACAGTTACAGTAAGAATTTGACGGCTAAACATTCTGCTTCGAAGGAGGCGTCTGACCCAGGCTGAAATCCATCTCTCCTCCTCCACTGGAAAAATAAACGCTCTTCCAGACGCGTTTGCCTTCGTTGGTGTTTGCTGCGTGGGGAACAGGAGCAAGCAGAGGGGAAGGGGAATAACTTCTAGGGGTCACAGGGCTGGGAAAGAGACGCACATCGGGGGAGTCTGGAGTGAATTCAGGGCTTGTGATCAAGCCTGACTCTGGGATACATGCTCCCTCATTGGTCACGTGTAGTTTCAGAGCCAGATTTCCTCTTACCACCCTGAAATCCTGACCCAGAGGGGCCACCTCTAATGGGGAAGGGGAGGGTTCAGTTTTTGGCATCCCTGGTAGAGCATCCCACAAGAAAGGCCAGTACGGGGGGTGGGGTTTTGCCACATGATCACCTTTTCCCTAGAAGACCCCCAATGTCCTCTTATCCAGAGCACCCAAGACCCGTCTGTGACACACCAGGGCACAATCCAGATACATGAGCAGCTGTCCTGCAACCTGGGCTGCCTTACCATGCCTTGCTGAGGTGGCTCCCACCTGGGACACTCACAAACGACCAAGCAGCCTGCAAATCGCAACCTGATTGTTGTGAGCCAGCCACACTGGGGTTACACTCTGGCTCTCACCAGCCTTGGTTATACTGCAGAGTGACCCCAACACCTCCCCAGTCCCAGATTTCCCCCCAGAAATGTGTGCCCTGTACTGCCCAGCCCTCTCCTGGACAGTACAGAATATTTTAAGTCCATCATAACTTAAAGGGAATAATATGCCAGCTCATTAGCTCAAATAGAAATTCAGACACTTCAGTTTAAACACACTGGATTAGATAGAGCAGTAAAACAAGTTTCTTAACTACAACGAGATGGATTTTAAGTCAGTATACGTAACGAGGCATAAACATCAGACATGGTTACAAGACAAATAAAGATAAGACGATTACTAATACCAAACGATACCAGATTCAAGCAACGTTTCCCCCCACATGCCCTCAGCAGCTGACCAAACCCTGTAGGTCAGGACCGATCTCCCAGAGTCCAGTGAGTTCCTGCTTTGTCACGTCAGGTGCAGTGAATGCAATGGGGGCACCTTGGGGTGTTTGTCTCTCCTTTTTATAGTTTCAGTCCCTCTCTTGAAAGACTTTTCCAGCTGGGCACTAGGAGACAAAGTCTATGGGGAAGGATGTTCCCTGCTGGCTTTTCTCACCTGTTTGAGCTTTCATTGCTTCCCTTCCTGCTTGATGACTATGTTTGCTGCTTAAATGCAAATGAAGCAGAGCACACATTCCTCTGTGTAGGACAGACCTGTTTGCTGACCACTGTTTGGGCAGGGCAGAGGGGCTTGGAACATGTGTTAATAACACCATACAGGGACATCTTACTGATTTGCATACAGTGTTGCCACACACATTTTATCAGCAAATTATGAGTTTGCCAGTGATCACTTACAAGACATGCCTGGTACAACAATTATTACAGTAGTGTTCAGGGTGTGACCAAGGGGTCCATTCTGTCCCACCATCCTATTGCAAGGTCTTAGTAGATGGAAAAGACTGACCGTGGTACATAAGGGTTGGGAGATCTTGGGATGGGAGACTGCCTGTCCTGGTATTATTAGATATTTGTATCACAGTAGCTCCTAGAGGGCCCCAGCCAAGATGCGGGGCCCACTGGGCTGAAAGACAGGCCCTGTGCTGAAGAGCTCTCAAATTAAAAGACACAAGCAGTTCGTGCAATACTGAAGGGATGGAGGACAAGGATAACACTGGCCAAGACTCTAGCTAGGAAGAGCAAGGTAGCCCTTGGGAACAGGCCAAGGGCATTGAGTCAGAAAGCATGTGGTCTTGTCCCGTCTCTGTCTGGCCGGCTTCGGCTGACTGTGTCTATGTGCAGCATGTGTCTGAATGGGGCCCTGCCCAGATGATGGATGTGGGACAAGGGGCAGCCAGTCTGTTGGGAGTTGTGTAGCCTCAGTTGCCCCCCAGGACAGAGCCCTCTGTCACTTTCTAAGCTGGCTTGCTCCTCACATCACAAGGAACCTTTCCTGTGCTCTGGGGCCAACTTTTTCTGTGGAAATAGCACGATCCTGCTGGACTGTCTCTCTCCCAGCTAGCTGTGGGATCAGCACCATTACAGAGACTGAGCAAAAGGTGGTTTATTAAGAGAATTCATACTTTCTCCGAACAGGAAAATCTCCCTCCTGTCCCTTGTTTAAAGCCCCCGAGACCTCCCCACCTTGCCAAAGCGCTTGGATGGGGGTTAAAGCATTTTCCATGTAATAAAGGCTCACAACTGGGCAAGCGCTTGGCTCCTGAAATGCAAACAACCCAGCTGAAACCTAATCCGCCTCCAGGAGGCTGTCAGCCCGGCTAATGTGTCTGCAACGGAGATTTCCAGGGCTAAAAGCTTTCTTGTCCGTGGCAGATTGATTACACCTGCACCTTGTTATTGCTCAAGTCGCTGCACTCCTGAAGGCCTGTAACAGTGCCAGAGACAGACATGGCCTGCTGCTCAGCAGGAACAAAGGAATGGAGAGGCGAGGGAGAGAAAAAGGGTGGGGGAGACAGCGCAAGAGAATCAGAGCGAGACAGAAAGAGAAAGGAGACACCTTAGCTTCATTCCTCTCAGGCCAGCCCTTTCCAGGGAGCACAGAGCTGTTCCTAGCCCCTAAGCCCCAAACAGGGCCCACTGGCTTTATCAACCCTTTAAAAGCAAGGCACCCTGGCAAGCTCTTTGGAGGGCAGGGGGAAGGTTCTCTGGGGCCTGACCAGGAATTGCAGCCATTTAAAGGTGGGAGGTTTTAAAACCAGTTTCATTGTTGTGAAAGCCCAGTGTGGCTGCTCTGATTTGGGGTTAAAAGCAGCTCTTTTAAGATTAGCTTAAACCTGATTCCACTCACCTTCAATGAAACCCAAATCAGCCTGATGTAAATGGAAATCAGAGCAGCCACACAGGGGGTTGCCACTCTGAGTGTAGACAAGGATTTGGAATGGGCTTTTGGCAGCTGGAAGCAAGGGTTATATTTGGCAGATGCTAAGCAGGTTGGGCCCATCTGTCTAGGTATTTATATTGTTGCCCTTTCTACTGATACCAGTGTCCTGTTCTCATACTAGGGTTGCTATGCTGGTGAGCAGTAGCAGACTTCCAGGGCCTTCCAGCTCAGCTGCCCAGCAGAGAAGAAATCAGTGAGGTGGCGTCTGGGTATGTTCTAAGCATCCTTTGCTTTATTTACACATCAAGTCCTGGCACAGAGGCAATCAAACAGCATGCAGGGCAATCCCTTCTCCTGGGAATCTCAGCTCAACATCTATTTCTCCAGGAGCGGCTCTGCCTCAAGAACTTACTATAATCAGAGCCCACAGCAGGTAGCAAATGCTCCTTTTGCTCACACAGCTCCCTTTCTCTCCAAACTACCAGAATGTAGATATTTATATACCCCAAACTAACAATCGCACAGCCTGTCTTCCCGGGCGTCAAAACTTGCTTGCATGCTAAGAAAAATAATTTGGAAGTTTGTGTGTAACAGTTCCACCTGATGACACATGTCATAACAATACCCTGCTCATTGTTGGGGTTATCTGAGTGCCTGACAAACACATACATATAATAATTCCCACCAGAAGGGATTCCCCAGGATCTCTAACTCCAGCGTACCTCTTTCTATCACTTGAGCTAAGGGAGTAACTCCATTAGCTGCTGGCAATAGTAGGGTGTTATCCTGTGGTGAATGGCCCACTAGAGGGGGACTGGACACACCTAGCCAGGGTGCTGCTGGATATATAAATTACACACGGTCAAAAGATTTTTTTTTCCAATGAAAAATGGCTTTTTAACTAACATGAGTGTTTTTGTAAAAAAAATGTTCCTTTTGGTCAAAATGTTCTGGGGTTTTTTGTTTATTTTTTTTCATTTTAGTAAAAGAAAAAAATCAACTTCTGACAGTGGCCAATGCCAGGTGCTTCACGGGGAATGAACAGAACAGGACAATTGCAGAGTGATCCATCCCCTGATGTCCACTCATGGGCAGGGAGGGGCTTTGAACCGCAGAGTGTTTTGGGCCAGCTGCTACAGCATTTCCTTACGTAGCCTGTACAGCAGGCTCTAGGGTGAATTCCAGGAGAGAAGATCATGGGGACCTGGTGGAGAGAGAGGATCAGGGAGCGACAGCTGGGGGCAGTAGGCACCTAAGGCCTGTCCTGGGTGGATGTGAGGGGCAAGGTGGGACTCCTGGCCAGAGCAAGAGCAGCCCCATTTGTCCACTGCTTGAAACAGTTCTTCTTTAGAGAGGCTAGTTATTGAGACTCACTCTGCCGGGGAGCTGGCTGGTGGGGGCTCGCTCTGCCGGGCCGGCCGCCGGGAAGCTGGCTGGCGGGGGCTCGCTCTGCCGGGCCGGTCGCCGGGGAGCTGGCTGGCGGGGGCTCGCTCTGCCGGGCCGGCCGCCGGGGAGCTGTGCCACTGGGTTCCCCGTTTTGTTTCACTCTCAGGGAACTGAATTTCTTGGGGGTTTTCCTCTGCGTTTCGCTCTGATCTTTTCATACAGCCCCAGCATTCAAGGCAAACTGAGGACAAATGAAAAGTGCACAGGCTTTGCACAGGCCCACTCTGTTAGAAAATCCTCCCCGCTCTCTCTCCCTCCCTCCCTCCCTCTGTCTGACCGCCCCTCCTGCTCCGGCTGATAGCTCAGAGTAACACGAAGGCTGAAGCGGAGTAAGTGAGAGGCTGCATGAGCTTGAACGAAGACACGAGAAGCACTCAGTGTGCATGATATTGTCAAAGAGCCTTGGTACAACATGAGCTGCCTTAATAGCTACACCACGTCCATTCATGCAGCTGGCAGAGCCAAGACACAGCAAACCAGGGACTTGTATTTCCCCGGCTCTCCAAGCCCCGGAGCCTAAACCTCTGTGACAGCGACACAAGGAGCAATAATTCATCCCTGCTCAGCTCAGTCTCATGGCATTTAGCCACCTCCATTTCTCCTCACCCAGGAGTGGCACGACTTCCGCAGGAGCACAGGGGATAATGTTCTGCCTAAAAGGAGCATAGTGTTTGCAAGCGCCATTGGAGGGCAGCTGTCAAGGCGACAAGCCAATGTCTCAGACACAGTTCTCGCCTTCTTTGCCTTGCTAATAGCGCCCAAGATTGCTAAGAAACCAAACGAATTCTAATAAATGTCCCATTCGCTCGGCTCCTGCTACAGCCAGTTCTCCGGGTCACTTGGCCTTGCATTTGCCTTTTGTTTTCAAAAAGATAGTACCTCTCTAGCTCCCCAGGGCACAGGATGCAGAGGCTCTGTGGATGAGGGGAAAGCAGTGGACGTGTTATTCCTTGAATTTAGCAAAGCTTTTGACACGGTCTCCCACAGTATTCTTGCAAGCAAGTTAAAGAAGTATGGGCTGGATGAATGGACTATAAGGTGGATAGAAAGCTGGCTAGGTCGTTGGGCTCAACGGGTAGTGATCAATGGCTCCATGTCTAGTGGGCAGCCGATATCAAGCGGAGTGCCCTGAGGGTCAGTCCTGGGGCCGGTTTTGTTCAATATCTTCGTTAAAGATCTGGAGGATGGCGTGGATTGCACCCTCAGCAAGTTTGCAGAGGACACTAAACTGGGAGGAGTGGTAGACACCCTGGAAGGTAGGGATACGATACAGAGGGACCTAGACAAATTAGAGGATTGGGCCAAAAGAAATCTGGTGAGGTTCAACAATGGGGGGAGTGATAGCTCAGGGGTTTGAGCATTGGCCTGCTAAACCCAGGGTTGTAAGTTCAATCCTTGAGGGGGCCAGTTAGGGATCTGAGGCAAAAAAATTGGGGATTGGTCCTGCTTTGAGCAGGGGGTTGGACTAGATGACCTCCTGAGGTCCCTTCCAACCCTTATATTCTGTGATTCTAAATCCTGCACTTAGGACGGAAGAATCCCATGCACCGCTACAGACTAGGGACCAAATGGCTCAGCAGCAGTTCTGCGGAAAAGGACCTAGGGGTTACAGTGGATGAGAAGCTGGATATGAGTCAGCAGTGTGCCCTTGTTGCCAAGAGGTCAATGGCATTTTGGGCAGTATAAGTAGGGGCATTGCCAGCAGATTGAGGGACGTAATCGTTCCACTCTATTCGACACTGGTGAGGCCTCATCTGGAGTACTGTGTCCAGTTTGGGGCCCCACACTACAAGAAGGATGTGGAAAAATTGGAAAGAGTCCAGCGGAGGGCAACAAAAATGATTAGGGAACTGGAGCACGTGACTTATGAGGAGAGGCTGAGGGAACTGGGATTGTTTAGTCTGCGGAAGAGAAGAATGAGGGGGGATTTGATAGCTGCTTGCAACTATCTGAAAGGGGGTTCCAAAGAGGATGGATCTAGACTGTTCTCAGTGGTAGCAGATGACAGAACGAGGAGTAATGGTTTCAAATTGCAGTGGGGGAGGTTTAGGTTGGATACTAGGAAAAACGTTTTCACTAGGAGGGTAGTGAAGCACTGGACTGGGTTACCTAGGGAGGTGGTAGAATCTCCTTCCTTTGAGGTTTTTAAGGCCTGGCTTGACAAAGCCCTGGCTGGGATGATTTAGTTGGGGATTGGTCCTGCTTTGGGCAGGGGGTTGGACTAGATGACCTCCTGAGGTCCCTTCCAACCCTGATATTCCATGATTCTATGAAGAGCTTGGAAACATGAACCTCCAAGGCTCCAGCACCAGGGGGCAGAGAAAAAGACTCTCTCCCCACATTGATCATCTTCCAAATCTTATGATTTTTAAGCAAGTCTTATGATTTCCAAGGGCCTGACTCATAAAGGGAAGGGCAATAAGTCAGTTTCACTGTCTCTGTCTTCTTCGTTTCACTTCTCTGTTCCTGCCCTCCAGCTAAACTTCCTCTCTGCGGAATTCGATTTTTATTGTTGTATAATTTTGACAGATCATATTGAGGTTCGTTTTTCAGCCTTTTTTCGCTATTTAAATTTTCACAGTTGCAGGAACTTATGGGGGAAGGGGAGACAATAATTTAATGAGTGTCGAGGTTGAGATTCCAAAAGTTAAAGCTTTGTGAACTGTTCAAACACCCATTGTAAATGTCGTAGGAGCAGCAGTGATCTGTATGCTCTGTGTGACTATGCTCTGTATAACCTATATGTTCAAAAGGTCTGTTACACCTTCCCCCTCCCCCGCCCGTTTTGTCTCCTCTCCCCCTTTGAATACCTGTGAAATGGCTTTCCCCCTCCCCCTCCCTCCTGGAACGCTTTGGGGATGGATGGGCTGCTTGAGCAGCGGGAAGATCAGAAAAGCTCCCAGGTGGACAAGGTGTCTGGGACTCTGATTAGGCAGCGCTCACATGCCCAGTGCGTGGACACTGGCCGAGGTGGAGTGTGACCAACCAGACAAGGCCAAGTCATCTCTAGTCGCAGGCCGTGAGGAGTAGGTCCTTAAAAGGGGAAGGGGCCACGTGCTCAGGAATGCACTCACAAGCTTGTACCTCCCGTGAAGGCCCTTCGCCCGGACCGCCTGGCCAGTGGTTCGCCGCCTTGCACTCCATCATGCCTCGGGATGACTGACCTCCATCGCCCCGCCCATGGCTGCGCTGTGGGACACTTACCTGGAAGGATCCTGACATCTCCAGTGCCGGGCCTGTCCTGGGAGCGTAAGTATGCGAGTGTGAGTGTGACCCCCCTCCCCCTTCTTTTGAGCTTAGCCATCAGTATAATAAACGTGCTGCTTTCTGCCAAACTCTGGTGGGTCATTAGTCCACCCTAAGCTTACTAGCTGGCCCAATTTCAGGTAATAGTAAACGGCACATGTAAAAGTAGGCAAAGTAAATATCTTTAAATCAACAATGACTCTTCCTTTGCGCGTCCATTTGTCACAAGCCGAGCTGAGAAGTCGTAAATCACTGCATTGTGAGTCTAGCAAGTTTTCATAGAATCATAGAACCATAGAATATCAGGGTTGGAAGGGACCCCAGAAGGTCATCTAGTCCAACCCCCTGCTCAAAGCAGGACCAATTCCCAGTTAAATCATCCCAGCCAGGGCTTTGTCAAGCCTGACCTTAAAAACCTCTAAGGAAGGAGATTCTACCACCTCCCTAGGTAACGCATTCCAGTGTTTCACCACCCTCTTAGTGAAAAAGTTTTTCCTAATATCCAATCTAAACCTCCCCCACTGCAACTTGAGACCATTACTCCTCGTTCTGTCATCTGCTACCATTGAGAACAGTCTAGAGCCATCCTCTTTGGAACCCCCTCTCAGGTAGTTGAAAGCAGCTATCAAATCCCCCCTCATTCTTCTCTTCTGCAGGCTAAACAATCCCAGTTCCCTCAGCCTCTCCTCATAACTCATGTGTTCCAGTCCCCTAATCATTTTTGTTGCCCTTCGCTGGACTCTCTCCAATTTATCCACATCCTTCTTGAAGTGTGGGGCCCAAAACTGGACACAGTACTCCAGATGAGGCCTCACCAATGTCGAATAGAGGGGAACGATCACGTCCCTCGATCTGCTCGCTATGCCCCTACTTATACATCCCAAAATGCCATTGGCCTTCTTGGCAACAAGGGCACACTGCTGACTCATATCCAGCTTCTCGTCCACTGTCACCCCTAGGTCCTTTTCTGCAGAACTGCTGCCTAGCCATTCGGTCCCTAGTCTGTAGCTGTGCATTGGGTTCTTCCGTCCTAAGTGCAGGACCCTGCACTTATCCTTATTGAACCTCATCAGATTCCTTTTGGCCCAATCTTCCAATTGGTCTAGGTCCTTCTGTATCCTATCCCTCCCCTCCAGCGTATCTACCACTCCTCCTAGTTTAGTATCATCCGCAAATTTGCTGAGAGTGCAATCCACACCATCTTCCAGATCATTTATGAAGATATTGAATGAAACCGGCCCCAGGACCGACCCTTGGGGCACTCCACTTGATACCGGCTGCCAACTAGACATGGAGCCATTGATCACTACCCGTTGAGCCCGACAATTTAGCCAGCTTTCTACCCACCTTATAGTGCATTCATCCAGCCCATACTTCCTTAACTTGCTGACAAGAATACTATGGGAGACCGTGTCAAAAGCTTTGCTAAAGTCAAGAAACAATACATCCACTGCTTTCCCTTCATCCACAGAACCAGTAATCTCATCATAAAAGGCGATTAGATTAGTCAGGCATGACCTTCCCTTGGTGAATCCATGCTGGCTGTTCCTGATCACTTTCCTCTCATGCAAGTGCTTCAGGATTGATTCTTTGAGGACCTGCTCCATGATTTTTCCAGGGACTGAGGTGAGGCTGACTGGCCTGTAGTTCCCAGGATCTTCCTTCTTCCCTTTTTTAAAGATTGGCACTACATTAGCCTTTTTCCAGTCATCCGGGACTTCCCCGGTTCGCCACAAGTTTTCAAAGATAATGGCCAGTGGCTCTGCAATCACAGCCGCCAATTCCTTCAGCACTCTCGGATGCAACTCGTCCGGCCCCATGGACTTGGTTTTGTTGGTTTCAAGCAGCATGTTTCTTACTTTGCCTATCTGCACATTTTGATTTATTATCAGTGGAATTTTTTTTGTCACTTTTTGCGTGTACCATGAAATTGATGGTTACCAATGCAATTCTCATGCTTCTTAACCTGACTAAACTCTTGGATGCAATTCTTGGGGTAGCTGAGTAGAGCTGGTCAGGGGAGGTGACTTTAAGCCACCTCTGTACTCCATCAGTTCTGGATTGGCTGGGGCCTGCCTGGTGTAATTTAGAGCAGCCTACAGGGTTTTAGGACATAACCAGCACAGTGGTCTATATGGGACTGCAGCAGTCTCATACAGATCACTGTGCTGGCCAAGGATTGTGCACTGTCCTGCCTCTTCCTGCATCCTCCACGCCCTGTAGCCGAAGTGGGAGAAGGAGGTGGCTACCCAAGGAGTCCTCTGTCGGGGGGAATCCTGGTTGCCTCTTTAGGGAAGTTCAGTGCTGCTGAGGCTGGGGCCAAGCAGTTGGATCCACAGATTGAGACCATGTGTCTGTGTTTCTGCTGCTGCAGGGGAAGGGTTAAACTGGGGCCTTAAAACAAAACCAATAGCTTATTTCCTGGCTATTAAAACGTGTCTGAAAAGCTACTCCTGAGCTTACTATCTGAGTTATTAGTAGTGTTCCTTATGACATAGGCCCGGATTGTGCAATTGGATCTACATAGACAGATCCTTGCTCCACACTGGGACCAGGCCCCCCCAGACCTGTCAGTTAAGGGTTGGGTAGGGCTGAAATGATCTTTTTGCAGTGGGGGGCAGCTGAAAAAGGGGAGTGTGGAACAGCTCGGATGACCTGCATGAGACCATGATCAGTGACAAGGCCACGTGGCAGGGCATGGGGCCGGAGTACAGGGAACAGGCTGTGGGTCAAGCAATATACAGAGGCTTTGAGTGCTCTCAGAGATTTTTTTTAGGCACCTTACTCCCTTTGAAATGAATTCCTTTGGGGATCTGAGCCTGAGAGACTTGCCCAACGATCTTTGGCAGAGCAGAGAATTGAACTTCAATCTCCAAGCCAGGGCTGGAACGACGGGTACCTCCTTCCTTAACAGATCGCCAGGTAAGGGTAGTTGGTACAAGCTCTCTGCAAGCATTTGTTCCTGAGCAAGCAGGCTTGCGGCGAGCCCTGTTAATTTAAACTGGCAATCAATGAGTTAAAAACCCTAGGGTGGCCCTTCCCAAACCTGTGTGGGTGCAGCTGCTCCTGGGCAGGTACAAGGGGGGGGTCACCTGCCTGCAGTCACAGAAAGATAAATAATGACCCTGCTTTTTCCATCCTAGGATCTGGCTGTCTGACCTGGCTGGCAAGCGCAGGATCATTGCTTATCTTTCTGTGCCCATCTCATGGCTACAAGCTACAGGAGGTCAGACTAGAGAATCATAGAATATCAGGGTTGGAAGGGACCTCAGGAGGTCATCTAGTCCAACCCCCTGCTCAAAGCAGGACCAATCCCCAACTAAATCATCCCAGCCAGGGCTTTGTCAAGCCTGACCTTAAAAACCTCAAAGGAAGGAGATTCCACCACCTCCCTAGGTAACACATTGCAGTGCTTCACCACCCTCCTAGTGAAAAAGTTTTTCCTAATATCCAACCTAAAACTCCCCCACTGCAACATTACTCCTCGTTCTGTCATCTGCTACCACTGAGAACAGTCTAGATCCATCCTCTTTGGAACCCCCTTTCAGGTAGTGGAAAGCAGCTATCAAATCCCCCCTCATTCTTCTCTTCTGCAGGCTAAACAATCCCAGTTCCCTCAGCCTCTCCTCATAAGTCATGTGCTCCAGTCCCCTAATCATTTTTCTTGCCCTCCGCTGGACACTTTCCAATTTTTCCACATCCTCCTTGTAGTGTGGGGCCCCAAACTGGACACAGTACTCCAGATGAGGCCTCACCAATGTTGAATAGAGGGGAACGATCACGTCCCTCGATCTGCTGGCAATGCCCCTACTTATACATCCCCAAAATGCCCTTAGCCTTCCTGGCAACAAGGGCACACTGCTGACTCATATCCAGCTGCTCGTCCACTGTAACCGCCTAGGTCCTTTTCTGCAGAACTGCTGCCTAGCCATTTGGTCCCTAGTCTGTAGCTGTGCATTGGATTCTTCCATCCTTAGTGCAGGACTCAGCATTTGTCCTTGTTGAACCTCATCAGATTTCTTTTGGCCCAATCCTCTAATTTGTCTAGGTCCCTCTGTATCCTATCCCTATCCTTCAGCGTATCTACCTCTCCTCCCAATTTAGTGTCATCTGTAAACTTGCTAAGGGTGCAATCCACGCCATCCTCCAGATCAATTATGAAGATACTGAACAAAACCGGCCCCAGGACCAACCCTTGGGGCACTCCGCTTGATACCGGCTGCCAACTAGACATGGAGCCATTGATCACTACCCGTTGAGCCCAATGATCTAGCCAGCTTTCTATCCACCTTATAGTCCATTCATCTAGCCCATACTTCTTTAACTTGCTGGCAAGAATACTGTGGGAGACCGTGTCAAAAGCTTTGCTAAAGTCAAGGAACAACACGTCCACTGCTTTCCCTTCATCCACAGAGCCAGTTATCTCGTCATAGAAAGCAATTAGATTAGTCAGGCATGACTTGCCCTTGGTGAATTCATGCTTGGTGAACCACAATGGTCCCTTCTGACATTGTCTGTTGTAATGATCAGTGTAGACTGCACCTCTACCAATAGATGGTGCCGTAGCTTTGTCTTCGAGTTAAGTTGTCTTGTATGTTATGTTAATATATTAAGGGCAGTTATAAAGCAGACAGTGATCAATTATTCTCCAAGTCCTCTGAAGGTAGGACAAGAAGTAATAGGCTTAATCTGCAGCAAGGGACGTTTAGGACAAACTTTCTAGCTCTAAAAAAAGAACAGGAGGACTTGTGGCACCTTAGAGACTAACAAATTTATTAGAGTATAAGCTTTTGTGGCCTACAGCTCACTTCATCGGATGCACAGAATGGAACATATAGTAAGAAGATATATATATACATACAGAGAACGAGGAAGAATCCTTCTTTTTGTAGTGTTGGTAGGAAGGATTCTGTGGGTTAGTATATTGTTCAGAGGTGTGTTGGAAATAGTCTGAGTCGGAGACGTTGAAAGTAGGATTCTAGGTCTGTGGCAATTTTGCAACAGAAAAGCTTCAAAAACAGACTCTAAGGAGAAACTGCTGAGCTTGAATTAATCTGCAAACAAGATCCCATTAAGCTGGGTTTGAAGAGAGACTGGGAGTGGCTGGGTCATTCCACATATTGAATCTATTTCCCCATGTTAAGTATCTTCACACCTTCTTGTCAGCTGTCTGAATGGGCCATCTTGATTCTCACTACAAAAGTGTTTTTTCTCCTGCTGATAATTAATCTTAATGATTAAATTAATGATAATTAATCATCTTAATTAATCAGCCTCTTACAGTTCGTATGACAACTTCCTTGTTCTCTGTATGTATATATATATCTTCTTACTATACATTCTATTCTATGCATCCGATGAAGTAGGCCGTAGCCCACAAAAACTTATGCTCTAATAAATTTGTTAGTCTCTAAGGTGCCACAAGTCCTCCTGTTCTTTTTGCGGATACAGACTAACACGGCTGCTACTCTGAAACCTTTCTAGCTCTAAGGGTTGTTAAGCTCTGGACGAGGCTTCCAAAGGAGGTTGTGGAGTGTCTCCATCATTGGAAGTGTTTAAAAACAAGTTGGACAAGCACCTGTCAGGGATGATCTAGGTTTACTTGGTCCTGCCACAGTGCAGGGGGCTGGACTTGATGACTTCTCAGGGTGACTTCCAGCCCGGTATTTCTATGATTATGTGATGTTGTTGGTTGACCCAGCTCCTGGAGGAACCATGCACCGTGCAAGATCTTGCCAGGGCTACAGACTGGGCCATATCGTGTTCAACACTGGAAAACCATGATAGTGGGAAAAGACACAAGAAGAAAACTCCACTAAGAAAAAACTGAGTAACAGTGCCATCTACTGACACCTGCCACATCAGTATAATAAACCCATGGAACTCACCCCTGCAGGACATTAGGCAGATATTTTATTAAGATTCAGACAAGGATTTGACATGTAAATAAAGAACAGCAGCTGCAGTAACTGGCTAAGGGAAAATATTACAAGGGCCATTGGCCCATGTTTCAGGACATAAACTAAGAACCAGCTGGGGTCAGGAAGGAAATGTTCTCTTTCCCTGTGGGAGAAGTGTTGCACTATTGTCCAGCTGCCTTTTTAAGCAGGGACATAGAAAGTGGCTTTGTACTTCATTCTAGAATGGGAAAAAAAGCCCTCGCTGAAGTCAGAGATAGGACACCAAGTTAAATAACAACCCCCCTGCATTTCTATAGCAGCTTCCAACTGAGAGCTCCCTGCACACCTGTGAGGTAGGACTTGCTATTAGCTCCATGATACAGACAGGGAAAGCCAGATACAGTGAGGCTGAGTGATTTGGCTGAGGTCACATGCCAAGACAGCGAATCCAGGAGTCCTGATTCCCAGTCCCACAATCGAAAGCATCAGGCTGTACGTGTCTCGGACGTGAGAGCCATTCTGATGTTCCTAACCCATCTCTCCAACACTGTTCCTCTCCCTGGGTTTATTTTTGTTTCCAGAGAGAACTCCGGATGAACCAGTTCAGCAAATATTTACCGACCTGTCACTCAAGCCGTGGAGAACGAGGAGGGAACCGAGGTAGGTTTTAATGCAAACCCGGTTCTGTTTTTGAAGTCTCCGTGCTGGAGGGCAGAGCTCACAGGATCTCTTCATTAATGTCTAATGCATAATGCCATCCGGATAATGCTTTCCAGACACGCAGCCTGATCTGGCTTGGAAATATGACAGGCAGAGTGTGCATGTAATATACCGCCACACACAAAAATGAGAGGGCTGATGTTAACCTTCTGCGGCAAACAGACCTCAGCTGCTCCCCCCAGCCTTTGCCACTGCAAAACTACCTTCAGTCCCTTCATGCAAGGCCTTACCGCCATGCCCGGGGGGAGGAGGGACAGCGGAAGAGCTGCTGTTTGTTTCAGGGTGACCTGCTTTGAGTTTGGCAGCCGATTTCCCCCTCCCGCAGGTTTGGTGGGAATGGAGTTGTTCTTCAAATTGTTTCCATCAGCATCTCCTAGGCCAGAAGGACCTTTGGCCAGTTCCAGATGTCTGGTTGCTAGTCTGAGAGACAAGGTGGGGAGGTCATCTCTTTTCACAGGTGCCGACTTCCCAATGTGCCGGGGGGGAGGGAGGCGGGCTCAACCCCTGGCTCTGCCTCAGGCCCTGCCCCCACTCCACCCCTTCCCCCAAGGCCCCACCCGCCTCTTCCGACCCCCGCTTCGCCCCCATCTCTTCCTGCCTCTGCGCCACCCCCTCCTCACCTCTTCCCACCCTGTTCTGCCCCCTTCCCCAAGCGAGCCACGTCCTCTCTCCTCCGCCCTCCCTCCCAGCCTCCTGCATGCCACAAAACAGCTGATTGTGGCAGGCGGGAGGCGCAGGGAGGGAGGGGGAGGTTCTGATGGGGGGCTGCTGGTGGGTGCTCAGCACGGAGTTGGCACCTATGTATCTTTTGTTGGACCAACTTCTGTTGCTGAGCGAATCAAGCTTTCAAGCCACACCGCGCTCTTTTTCAGGTCTGGGAAAGGTACTCGGAGTGTCCCAGCTAAATGCAAGATCATACAGTTAGTTTAGCATAAATAGTTAGCCTATATCCTAGGTTTCAGAGTAGCAGCCGTGTCAGTCTGTGTCCGCAAAAAGAAAAGGAAGCTCATGCTCAAATAAATGTGTTAGTCTCTAAGGTGCCACAAGTCCTCCTGTTCTTTTTGCATATATCCTAAGGGATCATTCAAGGTGAAGTGGTCAGGTAATGCTCCTGTTGTCATAGGACAAAAAGAGGGGGGTAGTGAGTTACAGATTGTTGTAATGAGCCATAAATCCAGTGTCTCTGGTCAGTCCGTGATTTTTAGTGTCTAGCAGAGTTATGAATTTAGCTCCCAGGCTCGTCTTTTGAAAGTGTTGTGCAGGTTTCCTTTTGCAGATGAGGACCGAGAGGTCAGATGCGGAGCGATCGCTTTGTGAAAAGTGTTCGCCCACAGGTGATGGGGTGTTTTTGTCTTTTATCGTTTCCCTGTGTGAGTTCATTCAAGAGCACAGTGATTCTCTGGTTTCACCCACATAGATTCTACTGGGGCATTTAGTGCACTGGATGAGGTACGCCACATGTTGTGATGGGCATCTGTAGGACAGTCCCAGGGATCTCGAAAGGTGTGTTGTGGAGGGTGTTGATCGCTATAGCAGTGGAGATATGGCTGCAGGTTTTGCATCTGTTGTTCCGGCAGGGTCTGGTGCTGCTTTGAGTTGGTGTGTCCTGGTCTATGGGGAGCTTGCTTCGGATGACGAGACTTAGAGAGATTGGGGAGTTGTTTGAGGGCCAGAAGAGGGGGCTCAAGAAATATTTCTTTCGGGACGGGGTCCCCATCGAGTATGGGTTGTAGTTGTTGATACCCCTCTATGGGTTCCAGTATTGGGGGGTAGGAGATGGCTAGGGGTGCGCGGTCCGAGGGGGTTTTATTTCTGTATTGAAGCAGGTTCTCTCAGGATATTTAGGTTGCCTGTTCCAAGATGTGATCTGCTTCTTTGGTGGAGTGTCCTTGTTTGGTGAAGGCGGTTTTGATTGCTAATCAGTTTCTTACACCAAAGGTTTAAGACCAGCTGGTGGCGATAGTGGCATGAAATGAGTTGGTGGATTCTCAGAGCATGGCTCAGTAGGCATGCATCCGTGCCATGAGACCCACCGCTGCCAGCCACACTCTTGGCAGTCTCAGGAGAGAGGCCAAGGATTGAATGGGTCTTAGAGGCTCATCTGCCCTCTAGAAAGGGGTCCCTTCAGGACAGGACTAAGATACCATGGCAAGGGGGTTGGGTTGGGAGGAGCTTGCCCTGCCCCTGGCCATGGTGTTCCTGTTCTTTTGTTCAAGAGAGGTCTCCAGGGTAATCAGTGCAAAGCTGTTTGGGAAATGCCTTTTTTTTTCCTTTTCCCCGCTAAAAGTTAGGGGGTTTCCTTGAAACCCTGGAAGCCACCAAGACTTTCAATCTTTGGCAACGGCAACGTTTCACTTTGGGGGCCAAGAACGGCACTGGTTTCATTGGTTTGGCACAAGCCCCAGACTCTTTGAGAAAAATGAGATTGTTGTCAAAAAAAATTTGTTTAATCCAAAAAAGCCATTTTAAAAACCGTGTTTTAAGGGGAGGGTTTCAGCCGGCTCTGCGGCCGTCCTTGAGCTCAGGCATTAAAAATAAACCCAATAAGACTAAGGTTGTTGTATAGCCTCAATCATCTTCCTCTAACGTAGTGTTCAGCATGCATTCCATGTCTCCCACTCTGTCTGATCCCCAGAGGAGAGGGCGCTACTAAAACAGGAAGCTAAGGAACTTCATCCTTTAGGTTGAGCTATACGGACTTATGCTTTAGCTTTGGAGGTCTCCGGTTCGATCCCTGGTGTTGACTGAGATACCTGTCAGTTGTTAACCTTTTGTCTGCAGCGTTCTTGTAACTGTGTTGGTCCCAGAATAGGAGAGACAAGGGAGGGGAGGTTGTGCTGGGTTGGAGGTAATATATTGTACCAACTTCTGTTGGTGAAAGAGACAAGCTTTCAAGCTACCCAGATCTCTACGATGCCAGCCAATAACAAGGACGCTACTCTACAATGAGAGCAATTAACCACTGGTACCACTTACCATGGTGGATATGCCATCAGTAGAAGTCTGTCACTGATTCTATTGTCCTTCTGGGCTATGCATTCCCCCTCTCTACCGTTAAGTAACAAGCAGCAACCAACAAAAAGCACACTTGATTAACTAAAACTTAACGTGGAAAGCGTATTCCAGCTAACCCCTACCCCCAAATTGTTACTTTCTTTGCACCTTAATAACAATCCAGATGTTAGTGTCTGGAATTGAGCTCTGATGAGGTCCAGCTACCACCACTACAGACTCATTAATCACTGGCTGTCAGTGGAACTCCCTAACGCCACCCGCCCACGCTGTGCTCTGTCCCCACAGTGCAACATTGGATCCAGTACCGCTGCGATGTTCGGCGCTGGTTGAAAAACAGGGGCGTGGGTTTGGACGTTTGTTTGCAGTATTGTTGCCAGTTTTGGGTTTTTTTAATTGAAATTGTCGCGGACCTTTTTCACGTGGTGCAAAGCAGGGTTTTCGGCTCAAAACTAGCCTTTCTGCAAACGAACGTTTTTTAAAAACTATTTTGATAAAAAATGTCAATTAAAATGTCATGGAAAATTTTGTGCAAAACAGAAACTTTGAAAAAGCCAACAAAGCCTCCGTACCCTAGGTAGTAGCAACATCTGTCTCTCTGCCCTTTGGATACCGGTAATCGCTGTTTTCTGAGGATACAAAAGCACTTTATAAACATTAAGCCTGTCATTGTCCTTGTCATGTAGTTCAATGCAGGATAAGTCCATTAATTGACAGGTGGGTAAACTGAGGTGCAGAGACGTTAAGTGCCTTGACCAAGGTGACACAGCAAGTGAGAGGCGAAGTTGGGAATAGAACCCAGCAGTCCTGATGTCCATGCCCCTGAGCTAACCACTGGACAACACTGTCTCCTATTTTAGAACTGTGACCAGTTTGGCTGCTCTATTTACATGTCTGTTCAGCTCTTCACAGCCTTGGGGAACACGGCTGAAGACAGACAAGTGTCTGTTCAGAGCCCTCCCTCGCTTGGATAAATGCCCAGCAATCCGCACTCATTGTCACAGTGTTGGCTCGAGAGGGGAAGAGGTGAGGCCAGGGGAAGGAAGATGGCATCATGCTGCTGGTGCTGGGGACAATAGCACGCTCAGGGTGGCCAGGAGAGATTAAAGGTCCTGTGGCTGAAGACGAAGGCAGGTTAGCGGCGATTTCCTGGGGAAGTCAGGAGTGTGTGTGTGTGTCTGTGTGAGAGGGACATGGCCTGAGACAAAACCTTCTATGGGCTCTGGGCCTATGCAGTACATGAGCTGAGTGTGTGAATGTAAAAGGGTGAAGTTTATGGGGATGTCCAGGGCTTGAATTATGTGGGGGGAAGCCAGGGCCCCCTGAATGTCAAGTGTCCTGCTTTAATTTAAACCGTGGGGAGAAGGACAGAGGCCAGCAGACAGACGTGAGGGAGCCCCTAAAAGAGACCCAGCCACCTCTGGCCCCTCCCTCGTCAGAGCCCTGGGGATGTCCCAGGCTGCAGTTGGGAGCATGTCTCCCAGCCCAGGGAACCAGACAGACTTGAGCCAGCGGCACTCAACTCCGCACTAAAACTAGCGGTGTGGACATGGCTCAGGAAAGCAGCCTGAGTCTAAACCCAGCTGAGCGAGCATGGCCAGCCCCTGCCGCAGTGTCCAGGCCGTTATTTGTCGCGGGCTAGATCGAGTGAGGCTAACGCACGTGTGTCTTTGCCTGGGCTGGGACACGTGCTTCTAGCGAGTGTGGGCGTACACCCCCTGCAGTGGACACAGAGGGGAGGGGGGTGACACAGAGAGAGAAGGGTTAGGAATGCACAGGCCAAAGAGCAAGCTGTCTCTCTGCCGGGGTAGCGTGCAGTGCATGGAGGACAGGGAGTGTATTACACGTGGGTGGGACCAAGTGGACAGCGTATGGACGGGTGCACGCAGGAACTTCTGCCGTGGGCACGTGGCTGAGTGTGCCCCGGGGGCTGCTTGGGGGGTGTGGCCCTATTTGCAATGAGCGGGAGGGTCTCAAACTCCATCCTGTGTCCACCCCATAGCTGAGCCTCCTCCTTCCACAGCCACCGGGGGAGCTAAGTCCTGGACGGGCCACCGATAAAGACTATTTGCCATGAGGAAGAGTCATGGGGGCAGGCGGGAAGGTTGTCTGGGAGGGACGTACTGTGTGGAGAGAAGGCTTCAGTCCATCACCAAACTTCAGAGATGAAAGTGAGCCCAGGACCATCCAAGGAGAACATGCTGGAGACGTGTGACCTGCCTGCTTCTTCTGTATCTGCCAAGGCTTTCTTCACCTGCTCGAAGGGACCGCATAGTACCAAACGGCCTTGCTCCCTAGATCGGCCGTTCTGTTCATTGGAACCTGGCGTGGGGACCTGGGGCGGCTGTAGACCGATTTCCCTGCGGTTCATGCCAG
Source organism: Lepidochelys kempii (assembly GCF_965140285.1). Taxonomy (NCBI): domain Eukaryota; kingdom Metazoa; phylum Chordata; order Testudines; family Cheloniidae; genus Lepidochelys; species Lepidochelys kempii. The sequence goes on from NC_136383.1 coordinate 140,055,328, forward strand.
GGGCTAAGTACAGGACGCATCTCTTAAATTCACCCACCTCTCCCGTTCAGGAGATCACACCTCTCCATGCTGTGTGCGATCCCATCAGGCAGACAGAGGACGTGTTCCCTGCTCCTCCCTGCCACTCAGCGGGACAAAGGAGCCTTGAACTAAACCATGGAGTCAAAAATAAAGTGATAGCAAGGCAGGACGCCCCGCCACCTAAAAGCATTCCTGAGCCTTTCGGAACTGCAGCGAACTCTTTGTCTATTACCATGCTGAGGAGAGGGGATGGAGCGGATCTGCAAGGAGGGAGGGGAGAGGAATGAGAGAACTAGAGCTAGCAGAAGAAGGATGAGTGGTGGAGAGACAAAGAAGAAATGATAGACAGAGAGGAGACAGAGAGGAATAAATGGGAGATAGTGTGAGAGAAAGTAAGTCCTGTTATTCAGGCCTTTACGCAGGGAGGTTGGGGAAATTCTATCTGCCTGGAGGATAATAAGTATTAATAAACAGCCCTTCCAGGGCGCTTTTCACCCACTTTACAAAAGAGGGCAGTATCATAATCCGCATTTTCCAGATCAGGAAACTGAGGCACGGATGACTTTGCTGAAAGCAGGGCACAGACAGCATTTTAAAAGTCTTGGGCTAATCTTGCTCCTGCGTAGTGCCCGTCAGCCCCAATGTCTTTCCAGACAGGTGGCGCTGATATGCAAACCAAGCTCCAGGAGTGCTTTGTCTGCCACAGAAATGCAGCCACCTCTGGAGCAGAGCTTGGCAGCTGTTTAGCCGAATGCAGCAACACGACACAGAGGGACGGATCTAAATGAGAGCCAGGGGACTATTAGGGAAGTCCCATTACGCTCTCATGGCACGGCATAGACGGGCTTTCGCAGGACAGATAATCAGCCCCCCAGACTATTTGTAAAAGCACAATATTTGTCCAGTGGGGAGCAAAGTTCTAATGTGGCTGTGCACGAAACCAGCGTGGCCGAGGAGTCCTTACAAACAAAGGGAAGCTTTAAAAATGTGGCTCTAAAACTGTCCCCACCCACCGTGGTGACAGCGACCTTCTTATGCAAATGTCTGGCTTTGGTTGTTTGTCCGAGTTCAGCAGAAGTCCATTCGATGTGGATTATAAACACTCGGCTCTATTGTGAGACAGGAAGAGAGACAGCCCTGCCCAGGCTGGGTGCGTTCCAGGCTGCACTCTGTGTGCTGGCTTTGAAAAAGGCGGGAGACTGGCAAACAAAAATATCCGCTGTTGGGTAGGGCACCAGGCCGTCGATAAGCAGGGGGTTCCGGCCCGCTCGCATCTGGGCTCCGGATTCACGTACGCTGGCAGCGTGAGGTCCAGCACCAGTGCTCAGGGGGTCAGCGGTTGGAATTTACGGCCCATGTGGGCACTACGCCCACAGCCACTGCAGCGCTTCCCAGAAGCAGAGCCCACGTGATCTTCCAGCAGGGACCTGCCAGCCAGGTCAAGCACACTCTGCAGCTGACTCCCACCAGTCCCCTGGTGCTTCCAGCCCATGCAAACCTCCCTGCTCCTCTTGGCCTTTTTTTAAGATTTACAACACACGGTTTTAGCAGGGCAAAGAAAGGCGACAGGAGAGCTGCGACCGAGCATGGAGCCGACGAGCGATTGAGACGGGCATTCGAGGCTGGGGAAATAGTGGGAAAAGGAAACTCTGTGGCTAGCAAACGAAACAGTGAGCGAGTCCCGACCTTACCTAGAGCAGAGCCGTCACTCTGCTATCACGCAATGCTACCCCCTAAAGCTGCTATGCACGACAATCCCGCTGGCCCCCCCCCGGGCCACTCAGTGCCGTGCTCCTACCAACGGCCACCCCAAAATGCAGCACAGCTGACCAAAGACCCTGAGAACTGCCGCCCTGCTGATCCGAGATGCCCTGGCTGTGGGTGGATTACAGACGGCTGCCCAGCATGGCAGAGCATGGTGGGTGAGGGCTTTCTTTATTGATTATTTGGTAAGAATGTTCCCAGAAAGCGAAAGCTCATGAATCCCTGTGCAGCGCTCACATAAGGTTTGTGAGTCAGGTGACAAAGCCCCCAGCACTGGCTACAAATAGTCAGCGATGGCGTTGAAATGTTTGCCACCAATCCGTAGGCTGGACAGTGTTTGCACGTGGAGGGAGGATGGTCCAGTGGTTGGTTAAGGCACTGGCACTGGTGAATTTCCTGCTCTGCCATGGATTTCCTGTGTGCCCATGGGCAAGTCCCTTAGTCTCGCTCTCTGCCTCAGTTTCCCCATTTGTACAATGGGGATGATAGCACTGCCCTGCCTCCCAGGCGTGTGCAGAGATCAAGACATTTAAAACAGGTTGTAAAGTGCTTTAAGGTTGTCAGATGAAAAGCACTGTATGAGAAACAGACATGGGCTTTATTTTATTATTTATTTACTATTCCATTCCCCCTCCCCACATGCAATTGCTCCACTATCTATCTCTCCATCATGTTGTCAGGGAGGAGCAGTACCCTTCGCCCAGCCCATGTTCAATAATGCACAAGTGGGTAGGTGCATCGTGGAGGATTTTGCCTTCCTTGGAAGTATCAGCTATTGGCTGCTGCTAGAAGCAGGAGGCTATGGGTCAATGGTCTGACCCAGAGTAGCAGCCCCATGCTCCCAAGGATACCTGCATTCTATCCCACCCCGGCTGCACTGGGGGTATGCAGCGATCTGGTGACAAGCGCTTAACACATGGGACTGGGGCAGAGGGGGGGTCAGTGCAAGGCTGTAGCGTCCCTGTGAGTGTCTGTGTGACAATGTTTGATTGGTTTTTAACTTTGCATACTTTGATATGAGCCTTCCAGGATGGCAATCCATGTTCATTCTTCAATTCTTCATTCTTCTTGTGCATTTCCTCTCTCACCAACTCATTTCTACAGGGCTTTCATCACCTCCTGGAAGATGCTACATCACGTCTTGACAAGATAACAGGCCAGAAAACATAGGCGTAATCTCCAGATGGAGGCCTCCCTCCGGCTCGGGGTCAGTGATACAATCACAGAGGAGAAACCTGGGAGTGGATGTGAAATCTCCCTGTCCTTAATGACCCCACAGCTGTCCTAGAGCCACAGGTCATCCAAGCACTGCCCAGGTAACGGGATCCCGGATGGTGACCACAATCCTGCAGGTAAATTGAATCTCTAAGATCACCCCTGAACTTGATCCATCAAATCCACACACCCTTCTTGGCTATGGTGGGGGTGTTTTTTTGTTTTTTTGTTTTTTTAAGTTCTATGTTGCAGTCCTAAGTAATGGAGCATAATCAGTGTGTGCACAAAACAGGTCATTTCCTAATCACAGGCACATTCTGGAATCCGTCCGAAAGTCTGGTCAATGCCTTGTGAACTTGCCAGAGCCTGAATTCTTAGCAAATTCCCCCGGCAGTCACTGGAATGCAAACCCCATTCCTCTCTAGTCCTCTCTCCCATCTCACTTGCAGCAGTGTCCTTTGCTCTGGGCCTCCAATAATGTAATCTTGCTTCCCTTGTAGCCAGTCAGAAGGCTGCTGCAAAGACCATTTTCCTAGCCCATCACTTTGGCCACATCACCCCTCTGAGTCCTACCACTGGCTCCCCCTTCTCTGTCACATCCAAGGTAAGCTGCCCGTCTTCACATTCAAGGGCCTCCACATTCTATCCCCAGCTGACCTCCCATCTCTCATTCGCTATCAAGATGTCCACTCCTGCCTCCCATCGGCCCTTGGCTGCAGCCTCCATCGCCCACTTGTTACATTTGCAAACAAGCCCCTTCATGGTTTCTCCCCTGCTCCCCACAAACATCCACAAAACCACCTCGTTATCCTACTCCAAATCCCTCCTTAAAGCCCTGCTTTGCCGTGAGGTCTCCAAACCCCTTCGTCACAGCTGATGTGCTGGTGTGAAGAGACCACCGCCCGTCATGTTGACCGATATTATTCCATATTTTCCCTGTGCTCCCCCATTGGTCTGTATCTATTTGTTGTCTCTTGTCTTATGCTGAAATTTCAAGCTCTCTGGGACAGGGACCGTCTCTTGTTCTGCCCAGCACTATGGGGTCCCGGTCCAGGACTCGGACTGCTCGGCGCTATGGGAATACAAATAATAATAGTCAACCAGCAGTAATCTCCACTGGAAACAATGGGATTCTGTTCTTATTGGTTCCCCCTGGGAGTCAGTCCGAGGCAGTCTTCAGCAAAGACGTGGTTCTTGTCAATTTCAACCACGGACCTTAGGCAGGGGCAAAGATGCCAGCGAGGAGACGTGCCCGTGCTGGCACTGAACCAAGTACAGAAGCGTAGCCATGGCACTGCAAGGAGCAGAAGGGGCTAGCCCCCAAGGCCATCCAAGCCCCTAGCGCATGCTCAGGGTGGCCAGCCCCTCCCGCCACTCGCACTGCCATGGCTGCATGCTATTCTTAGCACGCTAGCTCGCTCGGAGCAAGCCTGGGGTAGGTCTCCTCGAGCTGGAATTCACACCTCCGGCGGGATGGGTCATTAGGAACTGTTGCTGGCTGGTCCTCGGAAGGCCTGGCGGGAAACCTGGGTTTCCGGCACAAGTTCACAAGGTTAGACAGCTGAAAGGCATCAGAGTGGAGCAGGTGGTGGTGTGCTAATGAAGCCCACAGACCACAGCCTTCTTCTCTAATCAGGTCAGGACTAAATGTCCCTTGTCAAGAGATTCCAGCCAGGTCATTCAGGAGCCAACCCCGCCCAGGAGCGGAGCATCCTCAGCTCCGTTCCCATTGACTTCTAGCATCAAGAGGTGCTCAGCACCTTCCTGGATTGGGCCCTTGGTGATCCAATCAGACCACCATGTAAAATGCCACCAAAGTTCCTGACTTTGCTCTGCTACTATCTCCTAAGGTGGGCATTATCTTGGACCAGCCCTGTCTCTAGATCCTCACATCCAGGCTATGGCTAAATCTTCCCGATTAGTTCCTGCCTACCACCTCTAAGATCCAGCCTTTCCTCTCCATCCACATGGCTAAAACGGTCATCCACATGTAACCCTTCTGCCAGGCCAAGTTGATAGCAGCAAGGGCTGGGTTCAGTGCACAGGGGCTCCCTCTCATCAAAGCAAATGCAAAACTGGCTCGAGCCCCCACCCAGTGACCTGGGAAAATCTTACACACCCCCTGGGAGCCTCAAAGAAGCAATACTTCCCCTCTGGCAAGCACAGAGTCTTGGTGTAGTAGAGAATCTTTAATAACATGAGGTAAACGACATCAGCATTAAATTGGGGAAACACCACAACTAGTGTTCATTAACCAAACCATGAGCAAAGACCCACCCCAGAAAATTGGGCCACATCCTTTCCCTCGGGTTCTTGAGTCCCAGAACCCAAACGTCTCTTGAGTCCAGCAATCCACAAATCACCCAAAGTCCAAAAACGTCCAGCCCCAGAGTTCAAAAGTTCATCTGCAGAGTGTTACTCCCCAGTCTGGCTAAAATGTGCCTGGGTGTGGGGGGAAAGAGGCAAGGGGGCACCTTACGTGTCCTGAAGCTGACTGCCCCACAGGGCTCTGCTCTGCTACGCTGTCTCACGAACGGCTCTGCTCCACCACGACCGGCTCCGCTCACCTAACCATCTCACGAACAGCTCTGCTCACCTCGCCGTCTCACGAACACTCCGCCAGCCTATCCACGAACAGCACCGCTGCGCTCTAGATCTTCCGGCTCCCCACTACTCGACACAGTGCTCAGTGATTCCAGCTCATAGTAGTGGGAGCCTTAGTGCTGGTGCACCATAAGGCCAAAGTGAATGCAGCACAGTACCTGTAGCAAGACTCTTAATAGACCCAAAATTAGCTCTGACATTCCACAATGGAGAGAGAAAGAGGTGCAATTGGTGCTTCAGGCCCTCACAGAGGGGCCCACACCACCAGGTACTAATACCTGTCTCAAGTCACAGAGTTTTGGAACCCATGTCCCTTGCCTAGCGAGTGCTACTCAGTTGATGGTGAGTCCCTCCATCATAACAAAAGGCCAAGTATAGTTCCAAGCACAGTTCCCATAATCAGGGTAATAACAATTTATTCTTCCTGACCCAATAACAGAGACACTGGGGATCCCACAACAGCCAAAGTGACCACTTGGGCAGTTATGGCCTCATTCTAGGCGGGGTGGGTGTGCCTATGCAAATGAGATCAGCCCCTGAAGTTCTTTTCCACAACTTGCCACACCTCACCACCAGATGTCAGGGTGGAGCCCATCCTGACTCTGCTTACACACACCCTCATCATCTTGTGTCTGGAATATCTGCTCCAGAGACCCAATCTCACCACCACCACAAGAATCGGGGAACTTATGCTCACCAATGTCTATAAGCCGCCATGTTGCAACCGGCCCATGCTGGCTCTACCAAGTCACAGCAACCCTTCCATATGGGCTGGAGACGTCTATAGCCATCAGACATCCTGGGGTTATGACAACAACGATACCACGGGCGAACAGCTCCTTGAATGGGCCTCGAATTAAGACAGCTCCCTGCTCTTGGATCCTATGCAGCCAGGCACTTTCCATTCCACAAGAGTGTCCCCGGACTTGTGTTCTGGGAACACGACATGAAGCACATGGCCTCTGGTGGTGAAATAAACTCACGGTGATGCTTTTCCACATAGCAACCCCGGCCTGTCGTCACAGAGCGTGGTCTCCAAGCCTACCTAATTACATCGCTCCCAAAGCCACGCTAGAGCTTTCGGAGGGCCGATTGGAATGGCTGCCTGGAAACAGCGGTTTGCTGAACATCTACAGACGTAACCAACTACAACGGGGCATCAGCCTCCTCAAAGTGGCCATGAAAAGGAGCATCCCCCGCGACTGCAGGAAAGCCCCAGCGCCCCCTGCTGGTTGGCATACAGGGCAATGCTGCTACTGGACTCCCATGAATAAAAGCTGTGCAGGGCCTAGATTTCTCCCACTCGAGCCGGAAGGCCTGGAGGCTTCTCCACAATCTGGGCGATGCTAACCCTTCCCAAAGCTGTATCGCTCCCTGTCCGACCTCCAGCAACATCGAACCTATCGAAGCTGTTCACTAGAGAAGGCTCAGACAAGGCCAAAGGGTGCACCAACCTTGGCCAGGCTACAGGTGCAGCTGGCATCTTCCCAAAATTTCTGGAAAACCTAGGTCAGTTTATTGGCTGACCTGCTTCCTTACCAGTGTGCATGCCTTTGTCCAAATGGCCAAGATATGAGGCAACAGTCAAAAAACATCACTGTCCTGAAACCAGGGAAAGCAGCCAAGAATCAGAAAGACTCCCGGCTGATATCATTACTATGTGTAACGTATGCCTCTTGGAAAGGATGCTGCTCCAGAGACTTACATCCACCTCTGAGGACTACATCCCGAAAGAACAAGTTGGGTTTGAACTGGGGCAATGCACCTGTGATTAGGTAATCAGACCGATGATCTACATCAAATCCGGCTACTAACCCAGGCTCAAAACAGCCACTGCTTTTGTGGACCTGTCCTCGGAATAAGACACGGTTTGGCAAGATGGCCCGCTTCTGAAAATGTCAAAAATCGCACGTTGCAGAACATTGCACAGACTGACCGTTTTGCTCACCAGCTGTAAGTGTTGCAGATGTATAACAGAAGAGACCAACAGACCTCATCTACTGAGCAATAGACTTCCACAGGGATCGGCCTTGGTACCATCACTCTTCAATACTTGTATCAGCGACACGTGATCAACCCAGTCATGGAAAATTGTCTACGCAGGCGATCTTGCACTTGCCATCCAGTGAGCTCTTCCCCCCAAGCGGAACGCATCCTCCTAGAAAATCTGAAACCCCTGGAGAAATACTACTGGCTCTGACGACGCCAACCAAAGCCTCAAAAAACAGCTCTCTCCGCATTCCACCATGAGGCAAAGACTTGCCCGACTGCATACTCAGGCACAAGATTTTCCAAAATATCTTGGAATGGTTCTGGGTTGGAGCCCTACATACCACCAATGTTTGGTGAAGACTGTTGCCCAGATAAAGGCTAGGAACAATATAATCCACAAACTAGCCAGGACCGGTTGGAGAGTAGATGCTCACACTTCGCAGACAGCTACCTTGGCCATCATCATCTTAGTAGCCGAATATTGCAGGCCAGTATGGGTAGGTAGCATGTATAGAACACTTGTCAACGTGCAACTGAACTCTGCTGTCAGAAATGTCACGGGAGAGCTGGAGTCAGCACCTACCGCCCAGCTTCCCATTCTCGTGCATATCTTACCACTATGCCGCCCAAGAGAAGCAGAGATAATGCAAGAGTATGACTTCACGATAATGAACCCAAACTCACCCCTCTATGAAGATCTCCAAGGCCCCCCAAAATCCCACCTTAAGTCCAGGAAGCCCTTCTGGTTAGCAGCCAAAGCTCTCAAAACCTGTGGACTATCACCAAAAGAGAAGTGGTGGAGGCTGTGGGGAAATAGTGGGGCCGAGAATCAATACTTGATTACAGTTCCCACAAAGCAACCACCTGGCTTCACCATGCCACGTAAGATGTGGATCACAACAAACTGCATCAGAACCTCACACAGGCATTGCAATTCCCTACTACACAAATGGACAGTGAAGGACAGCCCAATATGTGAATGTGGAGAAGACCTCCAAATCATGGAACATCTAGTGAACTGCTGCCCTCTAAGATCCTTCTTTGGAGGGACAGCTTTGATTAATTCCATGTCACTGGAAGCCGTAGAGTGGATGGCAGCCATGGACATCACCCTTTAATGTTGCTTTTCAAGATGCCATATGAAAGAAGAAGATTAGATTCATAGATACATAGACCAAAGGGACCATTCTGATCATCTAGTCTGACCTCCTGAATTACACAAGCCCTGGAACTTCCCTAAATTATTTGTGTTGGAAAGAGAGCATAGATTTTAGAAAACCGTGCAATCTTGGTTTAAAATCGTCAGTGATGGAGAATATACCACAACCCTCGGTAACTTGTTCCAATGGTTACTTACCCTCACTTGTCCAAAATTTGGGCCTTATTTTTAATCTGAATTTCTCTAGTGTCAACTTCCCATCCTTTGGATCTTGTTCTGCCATTGTCTGCTAGATTACGCACCCTGTAGTATCAAATATCTGTTCCCCATGTCGGGATGTCTGGACTGTATTCAAGTTACCCTGAACCTTCTCTGTTACCCTCAACAGATTGTCCTTGAGCCTCTCACTATCGGGCAAGTTTTCTAATGCTGTAATCATTCTAGTGGCTCTTCTCTGACTCCTCTCCAATTTATCAGCATCCTTGAATTGTGGGCACGAGAACCGGACACCTTGTTCAAATAGTAGTCGCACCAGTGCCACACACAGACGAGGAGCAGAGAGGTTATTTTACCTCTAGGAGTCCCCTTTTTATACATCCCCGGGTTGCATGAAACCTTTTTGGCCACAGCATCGTACTGGGAGGTCAGGTTCAGCTGAGTCTCCACCATATCCCCAAATCTTTTTCAGCGTCACTGCTTCCCAGGATAGAATCCCCCTCCTGTAGGTCTGGCCTGCATGCTTTGTCCCTAATACATTTAACCGTATTAAAATATGTATTGCTTGCTTATGACCAGTTTACCATCCAGATTGCTCTGAGTCAGTGACATGTTGTCGTCGTTATTTATCATTCCCCTGATTTTTGTGTCCTCTGCAAACTTTACCAGGGATGATGAGTCTATGTTTTGTATTCGGGAGTACCGTTTTTATAGCTTCCTAGATTCCAAGGCCAGAAGGAACCACTGTAATCATCTAATCTGACCTCCTGTACCACACAGGCCAGAGAACTGCCCCACAAAAATTCCTAGAGCAGATCTTTTAGAAAAACATCCAAACTTGATTTTAAAATTGGCAGTGATGGAGAATCTACCACGATCCTTGGCAAGTTGTTCCAATGGTTATTCACTCTCACTGTTAAAAAATGCACGCCTTATTTCCGGTCTGAATTTGTCTAGCTGCAACTTCCAGCCATTGGCTCATATTAGACCTTTCTCTGCTAGATTGAAGAGCCCATTGTTAAATATTTGTTCCCCGTGTAGATACTTGTAGACTGTGATCAAGCCACCGCATAACCTTCTCTGTTTAAACCAAACAGATTGAGCTCCTTGAGTCTCTCGCTATAAGGCAGGTTTGCTAATCCTTTAATTGTTATCGTGGCTCTTCTTTGACCCCTCTCTAATTTATCAACATCCTTCTTGAACTGTGGACACCAGAACTGGACCCACTATTCCAACAACGGTCACACCAGTGCCAAATACAGAGGTAAAATCACCTCTCCACTCCTACTCGAGAGTCCCTTGTTTATGCAGCCCAGGATCACATTAGCTCTTTTGGCCACCGCATCACACTGAGACCTCATGTTCAGCTGAGTATGCTCCCATGGGCAGAGTGTGAACCCCCCCTTTGGAGGGGCTAGACCCCAGCCCCATCCCTTTAGCCTGAGGTCCTGCCCCCCTCCCTGCTGGAGCCCCAAGCCCCCCACCATGGCCAAAGAAGTCCCACTCCAGCCAGCCTGAATCCCAGCCAACCCACTGGCCCGGCCAGCCTGCCCCAGCTGGCCCACCCCAGCCCCGGAGCACTGGGCAGCCCAAGCCCCAGAGCGCCAGGTGGCCCCAGCCCCAGCCAGTTGGCTTGAGCACCAGCCCCAGCTACCCCAAGTCCCAGCCCGCAGGCCAGCCTGCCCCAGCCCCAGCCCCTACCCGCTTCTAGAGGCTGAACAAGGGCGGGAAAAGGAACAGCCTGAGCTGGGGCCATGGGAGAAGAGCGGGAAGCAAGAGGGGCCTCGGGGCAGAGCGTGGGCAGGGCCTCGCCTAGCTGTTTGGGGAGGCTTCGCCTCCCCTGCCCTGCGATACCTGCTGCCCATGTATACTCCACAACCCGCAAGTCCTCTTCAGAATCCCTAATTCCCAGGAGAGAGTCCACCATCCTGTAAGTGTGGCCCACACCATTTGTTCCTAGGTGGGTGACTTTCCATCTGGCTGCGTTGACCTGCAGATTGTTTGCTTGCTCCCGGTTTACCGAGCGACCCGGATCGCTCTGGATCAGTGACCCGTCCCCTTCATTATTTCCCACTCCCCCAGTTTTTGGGTCATCTGCAAACTTTATCAGTGATGATTTTGTGTTTTCTTCCAGGTCATGGATAAGTGTTAACTAGCACGGGGCCAAGAATCAATCTCGGCGGGACCCCACCAAAAACACACTCACTGAGTGCTGATTCCCCATTGACGATGACATTTTGAGACCGATGCTAGCTAGTTTTTCATCCATTTCATGTGTGCCATGTTGACTTTCGTATCACTCTATTTTCCTACTCAAAATGTCATGGGCTACCAAGTTAAACACCTGACAGAAATCTAGGTCGGTTGCATCCACACCATCACCTGTACCAACCAAACTTGTCATCGAATTTCTTTAAAAAGGTATCGATTTGACTACTCAGCGCCCTTTCCCCTGGCCCTGACCAATGCAGTCTTGCCCCACACATTTCCATTGAAAACGATGCAGCAAAGATCATTTTCCTGGCACGTCGCTTGGTCCATGTCACCCCTCTCTTTGCATCCCTCCACTGGTTCCCCCTTTTCCATCCCATCTAACTACTTGCCTTCGCTTTCAAGGCCCTTCATGGCCTATCACCTCTCAGACGCTGTGTTGACTCCCGTCTTTGCTTTGCCTGCAATGCCAGTCTGCATCACCCCCTCGGGTTCCATTTTCAGGCTAGCACCTTTGTGCTTGTTGTTCCATGTTTGTGCAGCGCCCGGCACAGTGCGGCCCTGGGGCCTGAGAGCGACCTCTAGATGCTATTGCCGTACGAGAACAAATCCTATCTCGGCCCAGGCGTGACAGTGCGGTGTAAATGGAGCCTGGTTTATTGCTCCTGTTGTGTTAAGGACACACTGGGATTCTTTCTAGGCTCTTAGCCTGGTCTTGAATCCAGTATGTGATGATTAGCGGTAAATAGGCCCAATGGCCTGTGATGGGACACTAGATAGGGGGGGATCTGAGTTATGACAGAGAATTCTTCCTGGGTGTCTGGCTGGTGAGTCTTGCCCACATGCTCAGGGTTCAGCTGATCATCATATTTGGGGTCAGGAAGGAATTTTTCTCCAGGGCAGATTGGAAGAGGCCCTGGAGGTTTTTTTGCCTTCCTCTGCAGCGTGGGGCACGAGTCACTTGCTGGACGATTCTCTGCACCTTGAAGTCTTTAAACCACGAGCTGAGGACTTCAGTAGCTCAGACATAGGTTAAGGGTTTGTTGCAGGAGCGGGTGGGTGGGTGAGATTCTGCAGCCTGCATTGTGCAGGAGGTCAGACTAGATGATCATAATGGTCCCTTTTGACCTTAAAGTCTATGAGTCTATGATTACCCTCCCCCCCACACACACCCCAGCCCCCAGCCAAGAATCTCCACACACTTTGCCAGCACTGATGAATTCCATCTCATGACCTCCCTGGGAGGGCGGTATCATAATCCCCATTGTACAGGGGGGCGGGCGGGACACGGAGCTTAATTGACATGCTGAAGGCCACTGAACGAGTTAGCAGGAGAGCTGGAAACAGGACCCAGAAATCCTGATTCCCAGTCCAATGCCTTAACCGCAAGGTCACCCTCCCCCTGGGAAAATGCTGAGCAGGTATGGGCAGGCCTGGAGTCTGGCTGTATGAGAGGGCAGAGTGCAAATCTTTACCCTCACCCCACCACACAGCATGCAGGGGGCAGAGCAGGTGGTTGTGTTAGACAGGGCAAGCCACTGCCACAGTGAGGGCCACAGGATGGATGGATGGAGAGATGGATAGAGGTGCGTTGGGATGAAGGGATAGAGAGATGGATGGATGGAGGTACATGGGGATGGATGGATAGAGAGGCGGATGGATGGATAGAAGTGATCTGTGGATAGGTGCATGGGGATGAAGGGATAGAGAGATGGATGGATAGAGGTACGTGGGGATGAAGGGACAGAGAGAAGGATGAATGGAGGTACATGGGGATGGATGCATAGAGGTGGATGGATGGATAGAGGTGATCTAAGGATAGAAGTGCATGGGGATGGATGGACAGATGGATAGAGGTACATGGGGATGGATGGATGGAGGGATGGATAGAGGTGCAGGGGATGGAGGGATGGATAGAGGGATAGAGGGATGGATAGAGAGATGGACAGATGGAGGTACATGGGGATGGATGGATAGAGGTGGACAGATGGATAGAAGTGCTCTATGGATAGAGGTGCATGGGGATGGATGGACAGAGGGATGGATGGATAGAAGTGCATGAGGATGAAGGGATGGATGGATGGATAGAGGTGCATGGGGATGGACGGATACTTTGGACCCTCAGCCTCTTTATCCCTCCCTCAATTTCTAGCATACCCATCTCCATGCTGCCCAGGCCCCACTGGATGTGTTGGGAGCCTCTTATCACTGGCCGATCTCTTCCCCCCCCCCTCCACAGTCTTAGCAGGGCACAGCGCCCAGCGGATCCTTCAACAGGGAAGGAAAAGGGCTGTAAAGGGATCTGTGAGCCCTCTCCGCCCGCCGCTGGCCTCCTGCAAACAGGGGCTGCAGGGAGGCCCTGGCGCGAGCCAAACTGGGAGTTTAGGTTTCAGTCCCTGTGGACGGCTAGCCCTGCCTCCTCCCCTCTCACATCTGCAGCTGGGATTGCAATTTGAAACACTGCCTGGGCTGGGCCAGGGCTAGGGGGTGGGAGGAAAGTACTTTGGGAAGCAAGAGGAAACCATAAAGAAAGGCAGAAGTGCAGCCGGGGTGGGCTGTCGGAGGAGAAGCACCAAGGCCAGGATTAGCCCTTCTTGGCATGACCGTCTGCTGGGAGAAAGGGGGGATCAGGAGACCGAGAGGAAAATCCTTGGGTGGGGGCTGAAGGCAGCTCGGAGGGTCTGTGGGCTGACAGGGAACAAGCTGAGCATGGAGGAGCTGCCCAGCTGGATCTAACGGCATCATCGGCTCAGACAGGCGGGATCAAAGCTTCTCTGTGCCGCACCTCAGAGGTGAGCATTTGCTGGGCCCTTTGGGAGACCCTGGGCTGGGGCTGACGCTGCTGGGGCGACCTGGGACAAGGCAGCTGGCAGTCACCCGGGCTGGAGCTGGGAAGGAACTCCTTGCCCGCCAGCGTGAAATGTGCATTGAGGCGCAGAGGGCATTAGACACAGGGGAGCGCTGGAGAGGGGGCAGAGGGTGGTCTGTAATGTGGGGAGGGGAGCATGCTCGGATGGGCTGTAACTCAGGATTCCTGGCTTCTACTGCTAGCTCTGGGAGGGAGAGTGGCCTGCAAACAAGGAGTCTGCATTTCTGGGGTTCAGCCCTGGCTCTGCTGACCTGGGCCTTAGTGATATGGGAACGGTGCCGATTACCTGCCCCCACAAAGAGTATTGAGTTCTGCTGATGCCAAGCACCGTATGCAGCCAGCCCTAAGTATTGTGAATTGTTCGTGTCGGGAGACCCACAATCTATTCCCACTCCACCTCGGCGTGGACTGCCGTCCTGCTCGCTTGCCTCTGCTGGATAAAGTCATTGCCAGCAGGAAAGCGACATGTTTTCAAACAAGTGGCCGATGAAAACCTGATTCCCTGGTTAATTTCACACTGGGGATTTGAGGCTTTTCTGTCCCAGCAGGGCAAAGACATTCTTGCTGACTGGGACAGGAGATCAAACACTTTAGACGGGCAAACTCTACAGCTGGATCTGAACTTCCGTAGGCCTCAAGGAGCTTCTCCACAATGAATACTTGGTAATTCCATAGTATTGGATCTGAGAGCAACGATCACGCACTGATTAATTGTGCCTTACGATGCCTCTCCTGCCAGTGCGATGGCTTTCGTTAGTGCATGAGGTGGCTCCTAATTCCCTGATTTATTCGGGAGCTCAGCCCAGCTGCCTCACCCTTCTGCCCCACCCAGCTCTGACTTCCTTTTCCCTCTCTGGTTTCCATGGAAGCAGAAATACTATAAAGCTCTAAGAAACGTTGCTTCTTAACTATTTGCAACCTGATCCAAAGCAGCAAGTGCTGGGAGGGGTGGGGATGCTCTTCTGAGGAGCCCCTCTTTCTGAGATTTCCAGAGCCGAAGGGCTGGGCTCATTCAGGGAAGGGGATGTCTTCCCTGCAGAGTTATCACATCCCAGGTTAACGGCACGGCAAAGCCCAACCCGAGTGACCATGCTCTCCCAGATTCTGCGCACCCCCATGTCCCCCGGTGCTTCGTGCTGGGCGGAGCCGAGCCGCTGAGTGAGGCCTGTGGGCACATGTCTGTGTGCGCTGGGCCGGGCAGGTGCGTAGAGGAGCTGGCGTGACTTGGGGGGGGGCAGGTGGGTGCAGCTGCAGGCTGCGTGGAAGTGATGGTGGGTGGGGGTGCAGATAGATGGTGGGTGCGCGGTGAGGACTGTGCGAGGAGGTGTCTGTGTGTAGCTGATTGTGCGGAGGGGGCAGTGTGCTTGTGCACAGGTGCGGTGGGAAGTTTTGTGTGTGTATTCACAGATGCACGTTGTATGGCATACAAGGGAACCCTCCCCAGTAAGGAGCTCGGTAGAGGACGGAGAGAAAACCCTCATTTACCCTCTAGACAGACCTTGAAAGAACACCTCACTCTTCCCCCCTGTGAGGCTCCTGCCACGGACCCCCCTCCCCGTTGCTGGGCGCACGGGGAATGACTGTACTTAGGGGCAGGGCTAGTCCTAGTTATCTCGGCCCCGGAACGAGCCATGCTTGCATCCAAAGCTGCTGGCAAGTGGGAGCGACTCTTCGTTAGTTGCAGTCTCTCCCTCCCCCTCTGGTCCCCGATCCCACAGCCTCCGCAAGTCTCTGCTCCAATAAGCAAGTCAGCGTCTGCCAGAGACATAAAACCAACCCGGGGGGAGAGAGGGCAGCAGATCAAGGAGGGACCCTGCAGAGTCCAAAGACACCACATAGTTCCCAGCCTAGGGACAGGACTCGGTGCTCCACCCTCCTGCGGGTATTGATGGCACGGTAACAACCACAGTGGGTTACAGGCAGCAACCTCTACCTTGCAAGACTGGGGGTCCCAGTTTGCTTTTGCTCCCAGGGAACCTGAGTTTTCGGGTCTCATCCGAGTCTGTCAATAGCGAGAAGCTTGGCCACCGGGTGCTCTCTGCCCGAGAGGAATTCGATGGTGGGCGAGAGGGGAGGGCCACGGGACCCAGGGAGATGTGTGGGAGCCCAGGACTGGAGTTGCCGCTGCACGGTCAATGCCGAGGTGCATTCGCTGAACTGTAGCAAAGGAGAGCAGGGTTGGGGTAGCAGGGGGTGCGGGAGGTCTGGATTGAGGTACCCCAGCAGAGCAGGGAGGGGCAGTCCATGAGATGGTTCTGGACCTTGGTTTCAGATCTCATCTCCCAGGGCCTTGCGTCTGCTACTGCCTCAGAGGAAAGCACCTGCCCTGATGAGAACTCAGTGTTGCATCTTGCAGCACCCTCGCGGCCCAGTGCGAACTAGCCCTGACCCTGCGGGTGTATTTCATGAGATCCAAGAGGATCACAGCCCATGTGGTGTGTCTGTGGTTTAGGGCCCTTCCTTCGGATGGCCAGCCTGGCACGACCGCTGTCTAGCAGCACCAGCTCTCAGTTACGGAGCTCCTGGAGCGAGAACGGAAGGGGAAAGGGAAAAGGGGACTTTAAATCCCCTTAGAGTAGCCCTGTGGCAGGGGACACAATCTTAAGCAGGTGAATCCTTATGGCCTAGGAAGCAGAAAATATGCAGCGTGCAGAGAACTATGACATGCCGTCGCTCGGGGGCTGGGAGCAGGGCCATTATGCCAGTTCTGCACTGGCCGGGGAGCTCTTCCCAGGGGGCCGCTTTCTCTCCCTTTGAGGCTCCTGCCGGAGCCGTGTGAAGAGGCCTCGGGATACCTGACAGTCAGGCCCGCTGGAGCTAACTTATCACTTCCCTGCTTATGCTGGGCCTCTGCCCCAGCAGCGTGGGAGAGCTCCCCGCCTTGCTAGCCCGTCCTGTCACGCTACAGTGCACAGGAGTAAATACAAAGTGTTTCCCTATCATCCGAATGAAAAGCTTCACTTTCAGGGAGGGGAAGCACCAGGAGAAAAAAATCAGCAGGAGTTGGGAACCTTGTGGAAATAGCACCCTTAGCTCCCGGACTTGCACCTGGAGCGATCCCTGCTGGCCAACCCAGAAGCAGCCGCAGTGAGCTCCGGAAAGAACTGCTTCACGCTCGGCCAATGGGAGAATGTTAGTGGCCAGCAGTGGTGTGGGGAGGGTGGGCTCAGAGGACTTCTCCATGAACCCGCGAAGCTGTATCGCTGTCCTGATCTTCTCTTTGCTTGTCCCTTCTGCATGGGGGGAGAGTGAGTGTGGCTAAAGCCACGAGGAGCTATCGTTTTGACACCTCCCAGCACGGTACGTATTAGACTAGCTCGCTCCAGTCCGTCGCCGTGCACGCTCTCCGTGGACGTGTGACGCAGGGGTTGCCAGAACAAACATCCATCAATAATTCGTGATAAGCTGCAGCAAGAGTATTGCTATTTGCCAAGTCTGGACGAGCCGTATCTTCCCAGAGGAACCTCACGCTGAGCTTTCAGGATGCGATTCACAGGCAGGCCTGTTGGAAAGGAGCTACTCAACTCCTGAGAAACAATCTTTTCACCAGAGTGTCCTGCAGTTTGCAGACCAGCTTTCTCTAAGCAGCTTACTGTAAGCTTTCAACAGGCAGCCCCTCTTTTACTGCTCATGGTTTATTCCCGGTGGCAGATTTAGATCCCTGGGCCGCATGGGGCTCATTACTTCCCCTCCTGCTTCATCAACCGTTTTATTTACAAGGCAACAGGGGCTGCCAGAGTGGAAATGCAGCTGCTTAGGGAACGGCTTGGTACCTGCCATTTTTAGCACAAGGCTTTTCCTCATGGGGCTGCTGGGACTTGGAAACTGGCTGCCTGAGTATCAGAGTGTGGGTGGGTTTGGCTTCGGACAAGGCCTCTTCCTAGAATAGCTAATCCCGGTTCTCGTGCCGAGGGTCAGGGCTTCAGGAGCGGGCACACATGCCAATCTGCAGGCCCAGTAGCCCCTGAGCCATCCAGCATGATTTGTTCTAATCTTCTGCAGAGCCTCAAGCCTGGATGTTATCCAGGAAAACGAAAGAGTTCAGCTGATCAATATTTTTCATGCAAAATATTCTTTGCATGAAAAATAGCTTTTACCAAAACCTGAAAACCAACAGTTTTTGGCTGACAAATGTTTGATTTTTTTTCCCCGACAAAAACGTGAAAACTTTTAAAGAGAAAACATGCAAGTTTGTGCCAAAAACCTGACAATCAAAAACTTTTCAGCCCAAACACTTTTCCGTTTCCCTCTCCAGCTCCACTCAGGAGTCCAGTGTGCCTTGACCAGGGAGACTGGCCCCTTTAAGGGGTAATGGGTCCAGCCCCACCTGTGATTCCTTCAGCTTCCTTCCCCAGGTATCACAATCACATGATAGGCAGGTCATATGGCCAGATCAGGCCTGAAGTGTACATAAGAGGGATGCCTCTAAAGAGGCCAGGAGGGGAGAGAGCAGACTGCTTGGGGCCCCTGACCCAAGAGGCTCCGTGACCCAGGACTGGAACTGGCTATTGGGGGAAGCCGGCCTAAGTCCAGCTCTGGTGCTCCAGGACAGCCCCCCTGCTATGTTCCTCGTCCTCATTCGTTCCTCCCGTGAATATCTCTTCTTTGTCCACGGCTGGCACTTTCAAACTGCTGAAGAGAGGTGGCCCGCAAGGAATCCAGCCCAGGCATCACAGGAGACCTAGTGCAGTTTGCTGGGACGGGATGGTCTCGAAGCAAAATAGCTCGGGGCTGTCAGAAATCCTGACCCGGCTCCCCCAGAGCGAACGTTCACAGACATCCCCTGTGTGAGGGGGTGACAAACAGCAGCTGGAGGGAGGTGGTGGGAATAGCACAACTGCAGAGAGGGGTCCTGAGCAGCCGTGGGGCAGAGCTCTGAGCGGGGAATGGAGGGTGGAGGGCGAGTGGTTAGCAAGGCAGGAGAAGTGCCAGGCCAGGAGCCTAGGAAAGATCCACAGGGCTGCAGCAGGGCTGCCTGGCCAGGAGAGGCAATGCAGCAGAGCCAACTCATGCCACGCACCCCACCACAGCCAATCAGTCGAGCAAAAATGTTAATAATACTTTTTAAAGTGCCGCCAATCAGAGCGGGGACAGGGGGGACACAGTGATACGGCGCCCCCTGGTGGTTGGCACCCAGGGTGATTGCTCTCCTCATCAGCCCCTAGGCCATGGGTGGGGTGGGGAGCGGGGTCAGGGTCTGCAGAGCAGGTGGTAGCCGGGCAAGGGCACGGCATGCCTTTCTGGCTGAGAGTAGCTATTGCCTTCTCTCGACCAAAGAGACCTAGTCAGACCTGTGCGAAGCCCCACCGCGGGCGCCCGTAAAGCAGCGTCGCCCTTAGATCACTCTCCCTAGTGCTCATCACGGTCTAGTCAAACCACTGCAACTTTTCTAGTATAGACGAGTCCTAAGTGTCTTTGCTTCAGAAACACATGCCCCAGCACGCCCCTAGCCTGGTCCAGATGCCGGGTCAAACCCAGAAGGTCCTGAGATTTCCCATCTGATCACTAGAGGTTCTCTGCCCCTGTGGTGACTGGTCCATCAGTAGTCAGTGCAATTGTAACAACCCGCATCCTCAGGTAGGACTTGAACGCAGGACTTTCAGCACCAAACCACATCCAGCTGAGCTAAAGGAGGAACTCCATTAGGTAGCAGTGGTAGTCGTCTGTTGTCCTCTTTGTGGAACAGCCACTAGTGGGGGATGCAGTGAACACTTCTCAAGGGCATCTCAGGAGCATGATGCACACAGGACACAATGCTTACCCTTGCATTCTTCTGAATTTGCAGCCAGGAAGGTATGTGAAGATGTCGACCTTCCTAGATCCTGGGATGCACACTCTCCAGATAGGTAAGACTTATTCGTGGGTTGGATACTATGGTACTCAGATGGGCTGGCGGTCAGGGTCATGTAACTATCTAGGCTGGGTACCATCTGTCTTGGAAGGTTTAGACACAACAAATCCTGCATCTTGGCAGGGAATTAGTCTAGATGACCCTGACGTTTAACATTTTGATTGTAGGTTTCTCGGTAGTTAGATATGGTAGACACAAGCATTAGTGGATGATACCTGGCATGCTGTTAGTTAAAGGAATTATTGGATGTGGAAAGAAACCTGGGAGCAAAGGGACAAAATTAAGAAAAGGAAAATTTAGTCTTAACCTCAGGGAAACCCCCCTGACAGCGAGATGTTCTGCTGGGCTGTGGAATCGTCGCCCACAGGAAGGGGTGGAGGCTTCAGAGCTCAGGGCTCTTCCCACAAGCCCGGTCAGAGCACCAAAATGTGCTGTGATCTAGTAGTTCTTTTCCAGCGCCTCGTAGATTATACCACCAGCTGGGACCAATGTGATCATCTAGCGTGACCTACTCTGTGACACACTTCATAGAACTGCCCTCGGATAATTCATGTCTGAATTAGGGAAACACCCACTCTTGATTTGAAAATAACCATGATGGCGAATCCACCACAACTTGTTCCAGTGGTTAATTACCTTCACTGTTAAATCTTTGTATCTTATTTCCAGTCTGAGTTTGTCTAGCTTCAACTCCCAGCCATTGGATCTTGTGGTACCAATGTCTGCTAGCCTGAAATGCCCTCAGTTATCAAATTTCTGGTCCCCATGTAGTATTTACACTGTGTGATCAAGTCCACCCCAGAACCTTCTCTTGGTTAAACTAAACAGATTGAGTTTACGTCTAAGATTCTTTGACATCACTGATGCAAGGATGGAGATGGGAGCTACACATTCACTTTATTACAGTGCCTCCCACACACAGCCTTCTTCTGTTACAAAGCCATTGCTCTCTGAACGGGGTGTGGTTCGAAAGAGAAAGCCAGAGATTGAGAACTCTAAAGATGGGGCTGAGCCAAACCAACCCAATATCCTGCAATAGGGTTTTATACACACTCACATTTTGTAGTTAGCCTCAATTTCTAGACCTGGCCAAACCCAAGCCTTGGCTGCTGACAACTCTACATTTCAGTGGGGTTCAAACTTTTCTGCCAAGTTTCGCAGTCCTGGCTTAGTCTCTAGTTAATAAACAGCCTGAAGACAAGCCGGAAGAGCCTGTAGCCACCATAAGAAATGTTACCATAGGAAATATTTTATAGCTGCACTTGGCTTGTGGATCACCATGCCCCGCAGAGTCCTGCCTGCATGGAATATTTTGAGAACCTGGCAGGGAGTATGTGAGTAGGGAGAGAGGGGGGAAGATATGCAGAGAAAATGGCCCAGGAGAGGGATCTGCAGAGTGAAAGAGCTTGACAGCTACTTGCCTTCTGTAATGTAGCACATACTTGGGATGGCATCACTACCGTCTTATGGGCCAGCGAATGATAGAAGATTAGGGTCGGAAGAGACCTCAGGAGGTCATCTAGTCGAACCCCCTGCTCAAAGCAGGACCAACACCAACTAAATCATCCCAGCCAGGGCTTTGTCAAGCTGGGCCTTAAAAACCTCTAAGGATGGAGATTCCACCACCTGCTTAGGTAACCCATTCCAGTGTTTCACCACCCTCCTAGTGAAATAGTTTTTCCTAATATCCAACCTAGACCTCCCCCATGGCAACTTGAGACCATTGTTCCTTGTCCTGTCATCTGGTACCACTGAGAATAGCCGAGCTCCATCCTCTTTTGAACCCCCCTTCAGGTAGTTGAAGGCTGCTATCAAATCCCCCCTCACTCTTCTCTTCTGCAGACTAAACAATCCCAGTTCCCCCAGCCTCTTCTCGTAAGACATGTTCCCCAGCCCCCTAATCATTTTTGTTGCCCTCCGCTGGACTCTCTCCAATTTGTCCACATGCTTTCTGTAGTGGGGGGCCCAAAACTGGATGCAATACTCCAGATGTGGCCTCACCAGTGCCGAATAGAGGGGAATAATCACTTCCCTCGGTCTGCTGGTAATGCTCCTACTAATGCAGCCCAATATGCCGTTAGCCTTCTTGGCAACAAGGGCACACTGTTGACTCATATCCAACTTCTCATCCACTGTAATCCCCACCTCCTTCTCTGCAGAACTGCTGCTTAGCTAGTCAATCCCCAGCCTATAGCAGTGCATGGGATTCTTCTGTCCTAAGTCCAGGACTCTGCACTTGTCCTTGCTGAACCTCATCAGATTTCGTTTGGCCCAATCCTCTAATTTGTCTAGGTCACTCTGGACCCTATCCCTACCCTCCAGTGTATCTACCTCTCCCCCCAGTTTAGTGTCATCTGCAAACTTGCTGAGGGTGCAATCCACACCATCCTCCAGATCATTAATGAAGAAGTTGAACAAAATCGGCCCCAGGACCGACCCTTGGGACACTCCGATTGATACCGGCTGCCAACTAGACATCGAGCTGTTGATCACTACCCGTTGAGCCTGACAATCTAGCCAGCTTTTTATCCACCTTATAGTCCATTCATCCAAGCCATACTTCTTTAACTTGCTGGCAAGAATACTGTGGGAGCCCATATCAAGTTCTGCTAAAGTCAAGGTATATCATGTCCACCACTTTCCCCATATCCACAGAGCCAGTTATATCATCATATAAGGCAATTAGAGTAGTCAGGCATGACTTGCCCTTGGTGAATCCATGCTGACTGTTCCTGATCACTTTCCTCTCCTCCAAGTACTTCAGAATGGTTTCCTAGAGGATCTGCTCCATGATTTTTCTAGGGACTGAGGTGAGGCTGACTGATCTGTCCATTTTCCTTTTCCCCGGATTCTCCTTCCTCCCTTTTTTAAAGATGGGCACTACATTAGCCTTTTTCCAGTCGGCCGGGACCTCCCCCCTATCGCCACGAGTTTTCGAAGATAATGGCCAATGGCTCTGCAATCACATCCGCCAACTCCCTCAGCACTCTCGGATGCAGCACATCCGGCCCCATGGACTTGTGAACGTCCAGCTTTTTGAAATAGTCCGTAACCTGTTCTTTCACCACTGAGGGCTGCTCACCTCCTCCCCATGCTGTGCTGCCCAGTGCAGCAGTCTGGGAGCTGACCTTGTCTGTGAAGACAGAGGCAAAAAAAGCATTGAGTATTTCAGCTTTTTCCACATCATCTGTCACTAGGTTGCCTCCCCCATTCAGTAAGGGGCCCGCGCTTTCCCTGACCTTCTTGTTGCTAACATACCTGTAGAAACCCTTCTTGTTACCCCTTCACATCCCTTGCTAGCTGCAACTCCAATTATGCTTTGGCCTTCCTGATTACACCCCTGCATACTCAAGCAATATTTTTATACTCCTTCCTAGTCATCTGTCCAAGTTTCCACTTCTTGTAAGCTTCCTTTTTGTGTTTAAGCTCACCGAAGATTTCTGTGTTAAGCCAAGCTGGTCGCCTGCCATATTTACTATTCTTTCTACGCATTGGGATGGTTTGTCCCTGTAACCTCAATAAGGCTTCTTTAAAATACAGCCAGTTCTCCTGGACTCCTTTCCGACTCATAATAGCCTCCCAGGGGATCCTGCCCATCAGTTCCCTGAGGGAGTCAAAGTCTGCTTTTCTGAAATCCAGGGTCTGTATTCTGCTGCTCTCCTTTCTTCCTTTTGTCAGGATCCTGAACTCGACCATCTCATGGTCACTGCTGCCCAGGTTGACACCCACTTCTACTTCCCTGTTTGTGAGCAGCAGATCAAGAGGAGCACGGCCCCTAGTTGGTTCCTCCAGCATTTGCACCAGGAAGTTGTCCCCAACACTCTCCAAAAACTTCCTGGATTGTCTGTGCATTTCTGTATTGCTCTCCCAGCAGATATCGTGGTGATTGAAGTCCTCCATGAGAACCAGGGCCTGTGATCTGGACACTTCTGTTGGTTGTCTGAAGAAAGCCTCATCTACCTCCTCCTCCAGGTCTGGTGGTCTATAGCAGACACCCACCCTAACATCACCCTTGTTGCTCTTGCCTCTAAACTTAACCCAAAGACTCTCAACAGGCTTTTCTGCAGTCTCATACTTGAGCTCTGAGCAGTCATACTGCTCCCTTACATACAGTGCAACTTCCCCACCTTTTCTGCCCTTCCTGTCCTTCTGGAACAGTTTATACCCATGACGGTACTCCAGTCATGTGAGTTATCCCACCAGGTCTCTGTTATTCCAATCACATCATAATTCCTTGACTGTGCCAGGACTTCCAATTCTTCCTGCTTGTTTCCCAGGCTTCTTGTGTTCGTGTACAGGCTCCTAAGATAACTAGCCGATCACCCTACTTTCTCAGTATGAATCAGGAGATCTCCCCTGTTGCACCCTCCTCCCTGTTGTTCCTCCCGGTATTCCACTTCCCCATTTGCCTCTGGGAGTAGGTCTCCATCCCCCAGTGAACCTAGTTTAAAGCCCTCCTCTCTAGGTTAGCAAGCCTACCTGCGAAGATGCTCTTCTCTCTCTTCGTTAGGTAGATCCCAACTCTTCCTAGCAATCCTTCTTCCTGGAACAACATCCCATGATCAAAGACTCCAAAGCCCTCTCTCCACCACCACCTGCGTAACCACGCTTTTACCTCCACAATTCGATGGTCCCTACCTGGGCCTTTCCCAGTGAAGGGTTTTTTCATTCAGTACCACATGCTTCCCCCCCACCACCATGTTACTTGGAGCTGGTCATGGGACCCTTGTCTTGTTATTCTGGGCTGTCTTTCCAAACGCGCGGGGTCCCCCGTCCAGGAGGACATCTGTGTTCCAGCCAGAAGGTTGAGAAATGAACCATCTCTGCCATTCAGAGACCCTTGCACTGCTCGTTGAGAATCTGCCCATCGTCCGGGGGACCTACTTGTGTCCTGCTTGACATCAACCGGTCTCCCTCTGAACAGACGGAGGATCAACCTTGGGGGGGAAGTGTCGGGGTCGGGTCGGTTCTGAAAATGACTCGACATTCGGATCAGGTTCAGGTTGACTGTGCTTGGCTGAGATCTGGGTCAGTCTGTAGCATCAGGCTAGTTCCTCTCCCACTAGCCTGGGCCAAGAGCAGGGTTTGAAGCTGCGGCTGCTAGTTTTAAAAGCCACTGGAGCCAGCAGAGCAGCTCCTTGAGCTGGCTTCTTCACTAGACTCCGATCTTCTCGTGTCTTATGGCAGCTGATGCGCCACTAGGAATTTAAAAAACATTTGCTACCATGGCCAAAACCCCAGCGAACAGGAATGACGAGAGCATGAGAGAGCAGATCTCATGCAATATTTAACCTTGTCCCTGCCAGCCCCCCAGGAGCCATGTTCCTTGCCCATTGCCCACTGTCGTGTCTTCCTCCAGCCTACCATGGTGTTGGATTGTTGGCGTGTTGGGCTCTGAGCCCCACAGCCTGCCACATCCACCAGAGCTTGTGGGAGCTGCAGGTACTTGGCTCTGTCCAGCCAGCAATAAAAGGAAAGGGAGTTTTGTGGTCGAAGCGCTAGTGTAGGACTCTGGAGAGTTGGGTTACAATCCTGGCTCGGGCATAGATGCCCTGTGTAACCTTGGCCTTCCTCTTCCTGTGCCTTCCTCTCCACTTGTAAAATGGGGGAGATCTTTTCTTTGCCTCTTTAGATTGCAAGCTGCTTGGGGAAGAGACTGTCTCCCACACTGGGCCTGTGCAGAGCCCAGCATGGTGGGGCCCTGATCTCAGTTGTGCCCTCTCTGTGCTACTGTGCTCCAAACAGTCAGACATTCTCCAGTGTCCAGCCCACCTCCTCCCATGCACAGAGAAGCAGAGCTCCAGACTCCTGTCCTTACCACCTTAGCGGGCTGCCTCTTCCTTTCAGAATCCAACAGGAAGCTGCCCACCTTTCCGAAAACCCACCTGCTCCATCCTGCTCCACCATCCTCTTTGTCCTCCCTTCCCTGCTCTCTCGGCCAGAACCAACCTCTTCTCCGTCCCCATCACACAATCTCACCCCCTCTTGGAGCAAGAATCTTCTTCTCTGCAGCTCCCCCAACCTCTGGACCCTTTACTGAGTCCCATCTCACTGCAGACACTCCACTCTCTCCCTTGACATGTCTCTCCACCCACCGGGATGACGTCTTATTTAGCTCTGCAATTGGGTTATTTACAATAACCCCGCACAGCGCTTTGGCACGCGGTTTGTTTGGAGAGACACCGCACCAGACAAAATTGTTTCATGGTGTCTCTAGCTCTCAAAGCAATGGTTCATCCCTGACCCCCTGCACAGTTCCCACCGGGCTGGTCTGTTTCCATTAAGTTAAAAAGTCCTGACTGACTTTCCTTTTTGTTTAAAATCAAATATTAATGCCCCGGACACTGGCAACAGTGAAACCCACTTAGAGAACAGGCACAAATGGAATGAAGCGGTGTCTGGTCAGGCAGTGATTCGAGGCCCAGCCGGTAGCAAGTGTCTGTAACGAATCCCAGAAGGAGTCGAGAGCAATGTTCAGAAAAGTACAAAATCTGCTTCTGCAGCTGCTCTGCTGATTAACCTGGGCGAGGCACGACACCTGTCAGCTCGCGGTACGGATACATGCAGTGAGCTCAGCTCTCAGCCCGCAGCCTTTACGGAGACTGAACCTTTACGGTCCAGCCAGCAGGGCACTACCGTAAAACTTGGCAAAGCTTGATTCAGTTCCGTGCTCTTCGGCGAGGCATTTATGCTCCCTGGGCCACAATTCCCCATGGATGAAAGAAGGGTACCAGCACTGCCCTGCCTTATAGAGGTGTTCTACGTCACAGATTGTTCAAGCACTCATTCTATGGCAATGTGTGGCCACAGAAGTACAGTAGATTCAACGCTCCCCCAAAATGCGACCGCTGTTTGTGTCTGACTGCGCCAGGCAGTTCCCAAAGGCTTGCCGTTTTCCTTGGCACTTTTATTTGTTGTTCGCTTATTTCTGCCCGGGGACACTTGAGTCAGATCTGGTTTCAGGTGCAGGGAAAGGGGTGTCACCGTCTTCCCCAGGGACACGAGGCTCATGGGCAGTCTCTGACAACACTTAAAGAACTTTCCCAAACTTGAATGTGTTGAGCCTCACCACAGAGGTTGTATTACAGGTGGGGAAACTGAGACACAGAGCAGGGGCGTGACTTGCACAAACTGAATCAGTGTCACAGAGCTAGGATGACCGCGCAGGAGACCGCAGCCTGCAGTTCTACCCACTACGACGAATTGCCTCTCTATGGCCGGTGGAAGGAGGTGGAGCTAAGCTCATGTGATTCAGTGAGCAAAAAATAAATCTTTTCCTTCCTCGGAACCAAAACTTCTGCTGATCCCAAGCCGGCGTCGCTGGTTGGATGGGTTCTAAGCTCCTGGAACTTGACGTTTTTGCCGTCCTGACTCCCAGATAAGCTTCCTACAGTCTGATCCGCAGCCAGGCCTAGCGGTGCTGAGATGGGCATAGCCCGAGCTGTTCCCTTCCCCCAGCAGGGTGAGAGCAGTCAGAGACACATCCTAGGCTTGCCAGTTTTGGTTGGATGTATTCCTAGAGGTTTCCTGGAGGTTTCATCACATGACATAATCTTTAATTAAAGATTAGTCTTTAATTCCCGGAGAGTCCAGTACAATCCTGGAGGGTTGGCAACCTAACACATCCAGACGTTGGTTTTGTTTTGTATACATCATGGTCTACAGATCTCTGAGGATCCCCCCATCGCTAGGTGGAGCTCGGGTTGCCAGGTGTCCGGTTTGCAACCAGAATGTCCCGTTGAAAAGGGACCCTGGCAGCTCTGGTTGGCACCACTGACCGGGCCGTTAGAAGTCCGGTCGGCGGCACAGTGGGGGTCTGGGGCTAAGGCAGGCTCCCTGCCTGCCCTAGCTCCGCACAGCTCCTGGAAGCAGCCGCCAGGTCCCTGCGGCCCTTAGGCACTGGGTAGGCCAGGGACTGGGAGGCTCTGCATGCTGTCCCAGCCCCAGTACCGGCTCTGCAGCTCCCATTGGCTGGGAACTGTGACCAATGGGAGCTGTGGGGGGGGGCAGTGCCTGCAGGTGTGAAGTCACCACGCACTGTGCAGAGCCGCCTGGAAACCCATGCATCTAGAGGCTGCAGGGACCTGGCAGCCACTTTCTCGGAGGCATGGTAAGCGCCACCGGGACCCCACACCCCAACCCCCTGGCCCAGCCTGGAGTCCCCTCCCTCACCCCAAACCCCTCATCCCCAGTCCAACCCCCAGCTGGAACCCTCACCCTCCCACATACCCTAGTCCAGCCTGGAATCCCCTCTTGCACCCCAAACCCCTCATCCCAGGCCCCACCCCAGAGCCCATCCCCCAGCCAGAGCCCTCACCCCCCTGCACTCCAATCCCCTGCCCCAGCCCACAGCCCCCGTCTCACCTCGAACCCCTCATCCCCACCCCCACCCCAGAGCTTGCAACCCCAGCCCAGAGCCCTCATCCCCTCCCGCACCTCAACCCTCTGCCCCAGCCCAGTGAAAGTGAGTGAGGGTGGGGAAGAGTGAGCGGTGGAAGGAGGGGGATGGAGCAAGCAGGAGGCGGGGCCTCCGAGAAGGGACGGGGCATGGGCGGGGCCTCCGAGAAGGGGCGGGGCAGCGATGTTCGGTTTTGCGTGATTGGAAAGTTGGCAACCCTAGATGGAGCCAGGCAGCAATGGGACAGAACCCGAGATGCAAACACTCTCAGCCTAGTTGGATCAGGAGAGCCATAGGACAGGATACTCTTCACCTTGCAGGGTGGGAATCAGACCGAGGCGCATCTTCTGGCTCCGATTTGCCATCACGCTTCAGGGTTGTAGATACCCAGGGTGCCAACCGCCCCGTTTTATAGCCATTCGGCTCCAAACTCTGTGGCTGCCTTTCCCCAGCCCAGCCGCTGCTGAGTCCGGATCCAGCTGTGTACTCTGCCGCCCGGGCCAGTGGCCAGTCAAAGCCTGGGGCTGTTACGGCTCTTGGCTGAGTGCAGCCCCGGACCCCGTTGGCAGGGGCGGCTGCCAAGTGGCAAAGTGAAAGCCAGCCCCGCCCCCTCCCCTGGTCTCCCCGGGCTGACAGCTGGAGAATGTCAGTCAGCAAGTACTCTCCCAGGCAGGATGATTAACTCCCACTCCTAATTGGAACCATGCGCCGGGAGCAATGTAGAGGGGCAGGCAGGGGCAGGGCGTGGCTGGTCACTCTGCAGGGGCGAGGGCCAGCTTCCAGAATACAGAGCTTACGGGGGCTCCCACCATCCCTGGATCTCACTGTGTTGGAGGTTAGCCGTATCCTATGGGCAAAAGCAGCACATCACCTACCTCCGCACAAGGGACGGGCTGGGGGGGTCAGGGGTCAGAAATAGCAGCAAACCCCCTAAGGCTGGCATAGCCCATCTGCACGAACTCCGTGCTGAGACGGGTGGCTTGGAGTTGATGGCGGACAAACAAACCGGCCAGTTCTGCAGGGACCAGTCATTATTCTTTCTTTAACCATCAACTCCTGTGTTGTGGGAGACAAATATTAGCTACTAACGAGTAGCTGGTGAGCTAGATACCGGAGATGGAGGAATGGATAGAGCAGCCTGTACTTGCAAAGATGGGCATGTTTCCAGGCTTTTCCTTCCACCTTAGAGCATGAAAACGGGGTCATAATAACCAGAGATGGCCTCAAGCTGCCAAATCTCCATCGGGCTCCAAATACTTCCAAGTTTTGGGTATGTGTGTGGGGGGTTGCATGGATTTCAATTACAACAGAGCTCCTATTTTGCAAACCCGTTGCGGCTTGAGGAATTCACAACATCGGCAGCTCATAAAGCTGAACATCTCCGATCACGGTGGGCCGAGCGTATACCCTGCACACAGCATCGCTCTCTTCTTGATCCTCAACCCGCGGCCAAGCCAGATCAAGGCACCGATGGCATCGGGATGCGAAGGGATGTCAGCTTGTCCTGCATCGACGTCACTTTCGTTGCGTGGCTTTTTCTTTTCCGTCTGGAAACGTGACCGTCGAACTGGTCATCCGTAGGACGGGGGCTCCTAAAATTGCAGTTTTACTGTCACAGATTTTAAGACCAGAAGTCGCCATTCGATCATCTAATCTGACCGTCAGTATCGCACAGGCCAGAGAGGTTCCTCCAGGTACCCTGCATTGAGACTAAAAACTAAAGCTTCTTCCAGAAAGACATTCAGTCTGGATCTGAAGACTCCAAAAGATGGAGAACCCCCCACGTCCCTTAGTAGTTTGTTCCTAGGGGCAGCGGGGATTGTAGGCTGGGGCAGCTAAGCCTCTCCAAACAGGCAGGCGTGGCCTTGCCAATGCTCTGCCTCGAGGCCCCGCTTCTGTGGCCCACTCTTCCCCCGGGACCCTGCCCACGCTGCTCCTCTTCCCGCCCTCACTCAGTCTCTCCCACAAAGCCCGTGGGGACTGGGGCTGGGGCTAGGGCCAGTGGGTTGGCAGCCTGGGGCTCGGGCTGGCCAGAGCAGCTGGGGCAGGCCCGCCGGGGCAGGCTGGGGCAGCTGGCAGGCCGGGACTTGGGGCAGCTGGGGCGGGGGTCCTCCATCCACCATGGGGAGCTCAGGGCTCCGGTGGGGGAAGGGGCAGGGTAGGGGTGTGGCTCAGTCAGAAGAGGCGGGGGCTCGCCTCCCCGAATGGGGGTTTCATGTGCCACCCATGTTTGTTCCAATGGTTAATCACCCGCACTGTTAAAAAACGATGCCTTATTTCTGATCTGAATCCGTCTGGCTTTACCGTCCAGCCATTGGTTCTTGTTCTGCTTTCCTCCGCGAGAGTCAAGAGCCCTTTAATACCTGGTCATTTCCCCCAAAGAAGGTCCTTATAGACTAGAATCAAGTCACCCCTCAGTCTTCTTTTTTATAAACTAAGCAGGTTGATCAATTGAAATCACCCACTCTAAGGCATTTTCTCCAGCCTTTGCATCGTTTCTCTGGCTCTTTTCTGCACCCTCTGCAACTTTCAACCCCCCTTTCCCAATGTGGACACCAGAACTGGAGGCAGTATTCCACTATCAGTCTCCACAATGACATGTGCGGAGGTAAAATCACCTCCCTGCTCCTACTGCCCACTCCCTCATGTATCCATCCAAGGATTGCATTAGCCCTTTGGGATTCAATATTCCCCTGGAAGCTCCCATTGATTTGTTTGTCCACTCTGACCCGGACTCCCTCTCAGAGTCACTGTGGTGCAGAATACAGTCCCCCATGCTGGAGGGGTAGCCTGCATCCTTTATTTCTAGATCTATGACCTTGCATTTGGCTATATTAAAACATATTTTGTTTGCACGAGTTTAGGTTACCAAATGATCCACGTGTACGTCTGCCCTGTCCTCATCGTTAATTACCACTCCTCTGATCTTTGCGTCACCTGCAAATTTTATCAGCAGTGACTTTCTACTTACTTCCAGGTCATTGATAAAAATGTTGAACAACATTGGGCCTAGCACCAATCTCTGTGGAACCCTACAAGAAACACCCCCATTTGATGATGCTTCCTCATTGGACAATTACTTTTTGACATCTGTCAGTTAGCCGGATGTTAATCTATTTACACTTGTGCTTGCTGATGGTGTATAGTGCTCATTTTTTAATTAGAATGTTGTGTGGTGCTAAGTGAAATACCTTACAAAAGCCTCGGTATATTACATCTGAACAAAAAGAACAGGAGGACTTGTGGCACCTTGGAGACTAACAAATGTATTAGAGCATAAGCTTTCGTGAGCGACAGCCCACTTCATCGGATACAGACTAACACGGCTGCTACTCTGAAACCTCTCAAAATACATCTGCGCAGTTATCTTTATCAACAAAACTTATCTTACCAAAAATGAGATCGCGTTTGTTTGACAGGACCTATGTTCCCGAAAGCCATTTTGACTGGCATTCATTGTATTGCCATCCTTTAATTTTTATTGATTGAATCCAGTATCAACTGTTCATTATTTTGTCTGGGATTGATGTCAGGCTAACTGGCCTATAATTGCCTGAGTCATCCCACTCAGCCTTTTTGAATATTCGCACCACATTCGCACTTTTCCGGGTGTGCGGAATTGCCCCAGTATTCCAAGATTTATTTAAAATGAACAGAAATGGGTCAGAGATCGCCTCCTCCCACCCTTATAGGACTCTTGGGTGCAAGTTAGCTGGGCCTGCTGATTTTTAAACATTCATCCATAGTAGATGCTCTTTAACATCCTCCTTAGTTACTAATGGACTGGAAAGTACTTCATCCTAATATAATAGGAGTACACCATCCTGCTTCTTGCTAAATCGAGAATGGAAATATTTATTGAACACATCTGCCTCTTCTGTGTCAGTATTAACAATTTTACCATTCCCATCTAGCAATGGGGTTGTACCATTGCTAGAATTCATTTTTTGCCTGATATGCTTTAAAAAAAACTTTCTTATTGTCCTTAGCCCTGCCTCCCATGGATTTTTTCCTGTTGTCTTTAGCTTCCCTTATCAATTTTATACACTTTGTATCCTTTAATTTATATAATAATTACTATCTACTTCCCCTTTTTTCCATTTGTTATTATTTCTAATTGCTGTCTTAACTTCCCCTCTTAATCAAGTTTGGCTTTTACCCAAAGTTATGGAATCATGGCTTTTTGGCAATCTAGTAAACTCTTCTTAAATGACTCCTGGATTTCATCTATCTGAATTTTTCCTCCCAATCAATTTCACTGGTCCCATTGGCATTAGAACCCAGGCCCTGCTTTAATTCAGTCTGGAACCTGCCCGCTTTGCAGCACAAATGCAGGCAAAAATCACTGGAGTGCCGATAGTCCTCAATTGCCTTCCCACAGTTCCCCCCAAAGGAGAGACAAGTTCTTCTGGGAAAGAATCTTCGAGCGTCTGAGCACAAAGAATTGTGGGATATGCCCCCAAACACACACAGGCAAGCGCAGAAATGGTAAGGGCACAGTAACGTGGGTAGGATTTCGTAGCGTGCATGCGCATGCCCAGGTGAGGTGCCCAGACCCGGTGCCAATCACCTGGGCTCACTGTGCCGTGAAGACTGACCCGGAATGCGGTCGGGGCACTGACAGGGGATGGAGAGCCACGGTGAGCAAGCACATTCCCAGGGCCATTGTTCTCCCCAGGGCGGGTGGGGAGGCGGGGAGACAGAGCAGTAAACGATGTCACGTCAGAGTCACTGGCAGCGCCTGATGCCTTCGCCACGGTGCCGGCGGTTCACAGGACTGGATCCAGTGCTGTTCTAATCGTTATTCTGTTCGTTTGCCAGGTACAAACGGCGAGAGCTCTCAGACGCCATCCCCACCCCGTTCCCCAGGGATGCCCAACGAGAGCTGCAGCATCGCGCCACTCACGCCCTCCCAGTCCCCGGTAAGCCACAGAACCCACCCCCGCCGGGTCATCTGGGGTGCAGCTCCCTGAGAGCGGCCATCGAATTGTTCTTTGCTCCACCCCTTCTCTGGCCCTGTTCTGCCACCATCCACGGCCTCCTTGAATTGGTCCAGCTACCAAACTACTGGCTGTAGGGCATGGTCTGGTCAGCCCCACTGCACACTGCAGGCCAGTTCTGCGATGAAGTGGCCAGACAAGAAGTGGCGTATGCGGGCCCAGTGTCAGAGGATGGGCGGGAGGTCGTGACATCTCCTGAGCCTGGCAAAGATCCTGGAGGTGTGGGGCAGGGAGAGGGGTGCACAGAAAGGCCCTTTCAGTATCTCCCCATAGGTGCCTACCAGCAAACACCGACTGCTTTGACAGAGGAGATGAGACACCTGATACAAGGGCTACCAATCCTCATCCTCAGGGCATAACGTGGCCATTAGCTGGCGTCAGGAAGGACCTGTGCCTGCCCTGGGCAGTCTGGCACAGTCACCTGCATTGGGGGTCTCTCATACCTTCCTCTGAAGGCCTGGCAATGGCTCTTGTTGGAGACAGAATACTGTACAAGATGGTCTTTTTGTCGGGGTGCAGCAGTCAGGCAAATGCTAAATTGTTTATGAAGCTTCAATGGCAACATAAAGACATCAACAATATCTTCCGTTATTCAATGGGAGAAAGGCTCAGTTGCGGTAGGGTGTCCCGCAGGGGAGAGACGTCTTTATGTATCTGAGGTCACTGAAGATGAGTTTGACCAACAAAGTTCACATCTGGGTCCAAACTCTTCCAAAGTTTGGGAGGGTTCAGTTTTAGGGGGTTTGGTTCAGGCTCTCCTCTGATAATAAACACGACAGACCCTCTAGTCAGCTCCAACTGGAGGTACAGAGAGTTAGGGAGTGTAGACGGTTCCTCTTTCTCCAGCCCTATCCACAATCCCCTGTTTACCTTTCAAAGTTAGCATGTGGCCACAAGATCCTAGTGAAACCCAGATCTCAGTTACTTTTTTTTTTTAAAAGGGGAGGGAGGTTGGACATTTGTATGGCTAATGAGAACATCCAGAGTTATATTTGTGAAGAGTGACAACCCCAAGGGTTTTGACAGAATATAAACCCCCATAGTTCAGGGCATAAACCAACCTGCAACTTTTGGGACTCAGTAGGAAACTTTCCCCATGAGCAGGTTACCCCGTAACTACGTACTGTGGGATTTCTTGCACTTTCCTCTGAAGCAGCTGGCACTGGCCAGTGCTCACAAGGTCCAGGATTAGATGGACCCTGTGCTGATCCAGTCTGGCTGCTCCTAATGATCCTTGTGGTGTTTCAGAGGAACGAAGCCCGGGCACAGCGACCCACTTCCTTCTCCGTGGTAGTGGCCATTGACTTTGGCACGACCTCCAGCGGCTATGCCTTCAGCTTCTCCAACGACCCCGAGGCCATTCACATGATGAGGTAACTTGTCCCTCTGCGGGATGATGGCTTGGGGGCTACAGTGGGCGGACATCCGGCCTTTCTCTGCATCCACTGTCTTTTAACAGGGGCACCAAAGCAGCTAGGGAACAGGACATGCTCTTAGTCTGTCCACCCTGTTAACCCTGTCCTGTTGGATGGTTTCCCCTTCTCCCTATCACTGAATTATCCCTCCCGCAGACCCAGTGCTGAGCATCCTCCCCCAGCATCCCGAGGACCGGAGAGAAGCTGGGACCAGGATGGGGATAACTGGGAATAATGGGACAATATTAAGCAAAGGAAAATACCTACTAGATGAGGTGTGTGTAAGGCTGGGATCAGTACCAGGGTGTGAGTCAGCGCCCTGCAGAATAAACTTTAGGGATCAATCCTGCACTGGCCACGGAGGATGGTCCCTTGTGTGCCTTTTTCGTCTCGATGGGTGGAATCGTCTCTTGCTTTCTGCATATTTTATTGAGGAGCCAAGCACCATGGTTAGCTTGTCCTAGGCTGCAAGCGTCCTGCCAGGACAGATTCACGATCAGGGCTCTAACGTGGTGGTGCTTTCAGTCCCATCTTCATTCTATGTTAGACCCTTATCTGGCCCTCACCGCAGTATCTGGGCACCTCCAGCCCCACTGTGAGGCAGGGTAGTGCTGTCATCCCTGGCGTACGGCTGGAGTCTCAGAGACTTGTCCCAGGTCTCATAAGAAACCTATTGCAAAGCAGAGAGGTCTCCTGATCCCAGGTTAGGGCCCCAACCACCAGGCAAACCTTCCTCTGTCTGCTTCCAACCCCCTGCCAATATTAGAGACCGAAAGCCACTAGCTCTGAACTTCGCTGGAGTCCCAGAGGCTCTGGAAGCTGGACCCTAATTTAATAATGAGCCCTAATGGGCTAAACCCAACAACCCCTGACTCTGGGGTGTCCGACACCCAGATCCAAGGCCCCACGTTATGGCTGGGGCCTCTCTCTAGCCAATACGCCATTTCCTCCTCTCTCTGCTGGGTTTTGCCATCTTCTGAGCTCCAGGAGGGTGGAGGCCGAGGTCAGGAAGGTGCACGTTGGGCCTGAAGAGTTGGGGATGCTGTAAAATGAGAGTTCGAGGCTGCAGTATTGAGGGTGGGGGGATGCAGTCACTGCACGAGAACTCAGTACTTCTGTTTGTGAACTGAACCAGAGCAGGTTAGCCCCAGTGTAGCTAGTCACCAGGCCCTGCTATGATGGGCTCCCCCGCACAGAGTAATTTATTTACTCAGGACAACTCAATTAAGACCCGGCGTCTGGTTCACAATCAGGCTTCTTGTACTCCCCCACCCAGCCATCCCTGGATGTCCTCTGCCCATGTATTTATCAATACCTTCTTCAGCTAGTTGCCAAAAGCAATCAACAGGCCTTTGGCCAAGACAATGCTGCTACACAGAGACACCACTTTATCTATCCACTTGCATGGCCCTCACCGCTGTAGGGTTGACTAGATGGGGAAACCGAGGCACAGAGACATTAAGTGACTTGTCTAAGTTCACGAAGAGGGTCTGTGACAGAACTGGGACCCAGATCTCTAAAGTCATGGTACAGTGCTTCAACCACAAGGCCATCCTTCCTTTGGGAGCTAGATCCTAGCTCGGGTTTCTAAGCAATTAGGACCTCTTGCTTTGAACGATCCAAGAAGTCCTGACAGCAGCAGCAGAAGCCCTTGACCCCCAGAGAGGCAGATGGTGTGTGAGGTCCCTTCAGTTGTGGAGTAGCGAGAGGGGTGGACAAATAGGGGACTTTTCTGCGTCTCACCAGAGGTGCCTATCCCCAAACAGTGACTGCTTTGACAGAGCCGGTCAGGCCTCTGGTCTGAGGGCAGCCAACCTGCAGATATGCACAAGGGACATACTTTGACAATGAGCCAGGCCTGGAGGTTGGTCAGATAGATTCACCTGGGACCATGGGGCCACCCGTGGCAGAGAACAGGACCACTGGAAGCCAGAAGCGTCGGCTCCTTGTTTAGGAGGAGTTTTACAAGGCCTATTATCATTGTTAATTGAAGCCAGAGAGCAGATGAGCTTGGCTGGGGAGGGCGGCCCTGAGGGACGCCCCCGGAGAGCGGGAGTTGCTGAGGGAGCCGTCTTGGAGGCAGGACAGGAGCCGCTCCACCACAAAACCCTGAGGGGAGGGAGTCCCGGAGACCGGCATGGTGGAGGGAACTGAAGGCAATAGCCAGACAGAGACGAGGCCCTCGGGCTGGGCCATTAGTGAGGACAAGCTGGGTGGCGTGCGTGGAAGCCAGAGGATTTAGAGGCGAGGAAGCAGAGGCAGGAGGCTCTGGGGGCACGGAGGAGGGGAAGAGGGGTACGGTGGATGCAGACCCAGGGCAGGGAGACAGTTGGGTGCTGGAAGGCTGAGGGAAAGGAGCTGGAGGGGACGTCTACATTGTGACCCAGGCTCCAAGACTCGGTGCTGCGGGTTTTTTATTGTGGCGTAGACATACCCAGAGAGATTGTAAGGGGAGCGGCAGGAGATGGCACGCGAACATGTGGGCAGGGCGGAAGAGGCTAACGGAGGGGCAGTCAGCCTGGCAGAGGCTGGAGGAGGGGGCTGGGGTGGGAGAAGGCTCCCTCCAGCACTCTGCATGGGTGGGAAGACAGCCACTTGGCCGGAGCGCCGGGCTGGTGCCCCAGGGACTAGCAAGTGATAAATAAACTGACTGGTGCATTTGAAGACTCGTACCCCTGCCCCTAACCCTTCCTGTCCAAGGCTCGCGGCCCCGTTAGCTCCAGACAGGGAGGGGTCCGGGCTGCTATGGCTGCAGAGATTCCATTCATTGAGGGCTGACCTCGGAGCGTGGGGTTACTGCTCATTCCCTCCCTCCAGCCGGCTGGTAGTTCACCCAGCAGCTCCCCTCGTCAGGGACCATGAGCAACCCAGCCATCTCCCACCCTGCCACCTTCTTCCCTCTGGCCACAAGCTGGACCCCGCTGGCTCTCTCGCTGGGTAATTACTAAGGAACTTTTTCAAATCAGTAGGGTTCTGACTGGGCTTGGTGGCACCCCAAATATGACAGAGAACTTTGCTCACAATTATTGAGCCGAGCAGTTGAAAAGTGCTAACGGGGGTCATTTAAGTAGGGCCTAGTAATTTGAGCAAAGGTGCCTGGCTTCTAATCCTGGTCCCGGCTGGTTGAAGACCCCGACTTGGCCAGACGGTGGCTTTTGTGTATCCATAGATAATACAGAATACTGTTGGTGAAGGAGGCCATGTTGATAGTCTCTATGTCCTCTTTCGATCCCCAGGACAGGCCATGATAAGGCAAGATTCCCCCATGCTGCCCTGTCCTAACACATCCAGTTCATTCCATCTTTGGCCTGTTCTGCTGAGACTACCAGCCAGGTGCCCAATTAGTGCCAGATTTGTGATGGGGGCATCTGTCCTGACCAAAACCCAAGGAGGAGTCTCTGACTGATTTGGGACATGGGCCACTGAACAGCTGTCAGGCAGCCCTGGCTTTTGGCCTTCTTCCAACCTGGGCCAGAATTGAACCATTCCCTGTTCCCAATTGTAACAAACATATGCTCCTTGTCATCACTGTCAGGGCCCTTTTTGACCTATCCCCACCCACCCGTCATCTCTCCTTCGCTTTCGAGCTGTCGAGGCTTGCCTCCGACCGGCCCATGGTGCCAGCCTCCATCACCTACTTGTTAAATTCTTAAACATGCCCCTTTCTGTGTTCTCCCTGGCTGCCCCTCATGCTTGGGAGGAACTCCCCATCAACTTCCACAAAGCTACCTCAAATCCCCCTTCCAAACTCTCCTTTGCCGTGAGGCCCACAAAACAGTTAAGCTGGCCAATATTGTCCCATAGTTTCCTCACACTCCCCTGTTGTCTCTTGTCATATATATAGATTGTAAGTTCTTTGGGGCAGGGACTAGAGGTCAAGTGTGGAGGTGACATGCAGGGTCACGTGCCCCCCCCCCATTTCTGCCAGGGTTTGCCAGCTGGGCTGTGCAGCAGCTCCTGGATCTGGCGAGGTGCAAGCCGCAGCCATGGGAAGAGGCAGCAGCAAACAGCTGGGAGCTGCAGGAAAGGGCCACTGAGGGCAAGGGGGGGGGCCTGTTTGGGGGGGCATGACTCAAGCTGTTCAGGGGAGGTGAATCTTTAAATTGTGCTTCCCCCTTCCCCCCTGCCCTCCCACTATCAGCAGGTAGCAGTTGTGTTTGGCAGGGATTGTCTTTTGTTCCGTATTTGTACAGTACCTAGCACAGTGGGATCCTGGTCCAAGCCTAGTAATACCGTGGTAATATGAATAACTAATCATAATAGAGAACCTCTGTACCCTATTACCAACCAATCCCACCTTGAGCCTCTGGCTGGGTTTTCTAGCCACTCCCACCAGGCGTTCAGAGGAAGTCTTCGCTATTATAAATGGTGCCTGTCACCTTTAAGAGGTGGGACATTAAATCTGATCTGGTTCCTCATTGCAGGAAATGGGAGGGAGGTGATCCTGGAGTGGCCAATCAGAAAACCCCCACCAGCCTCTTGCTGACCCCAGAGGGCGCCTTTCACAGTTTCGGATACACAGCAAGGGATTATTACCACGATCTCGATCCGGAGGAAGCCCGGGATTGGCTCTACTTTGAGAAGTTTAAGATGAAGATTCACAGCACGAGTGTAAGTTAACCCTTTCTGTCCAGTCACCCTGAACACAGGGGAGGGGCTGGGGGCCAATGAGATGGGGTGGGGTGGGCTAACTCACTTTCACTTTAAAAAATATTCCCGTATTAAAGAAAAAATGTATGTATTGCAGTAATATTGTCAATATTTTTCCTTTTTTCCCAGTGTGAAATTTCACAGATTTGTTTCAAATTAAATTTCACAAATTTGCTGTCCTTCTGGGGGGCTGTGAATTTGCAGAGTTGTTTAGCAAATTCTGTAACCAATTTATTATGCAAAGGGCAGGGAAGGGTGATTTAAATAACCCCCTAAGGCTAAGGTTGGTTGAAAAACAAGGGGGCGAGGAGAGGGAGTGTTTTCAAACTTCTCAGTTGGCTGTAATTTTTTTCATTAAAATTCAAAATGTCAAAATTCAGTAACAAATTCACCCAGCTCTCTAGATTGTATAATAATAATAATAATAATTAATAAAAAATTATGGGGAAGTGGAGAATTCAACAAAATGTCATGATTTTTTGGTCCAACTTTCATAATTGAACAAATGTTGACTGATTCCAGTGGGGGCTGTTGACAGGAGTATGTGCCCCACTTCCCTCTACTGGGTGGGAGCAGAACTGATCAAGTCTATGTCATAGACCCTCTGTAGCTCTCGGATCCCCCTTTAGCTAAAGTACTAGGGACCTGTGGGTTTTGGAGCAGGAGGAGCTAGGTTCTAGCCCCCACAACTGTCGATTTATCACTCTGCAGGGGAGGGCAGATCTCAACCTGCTATTTCCCATGATGCCGAATTCGAACACTTCTGAGTGCAGTGATGTGGCATCACGGAACTTTTTTGCACCAACTCCCGTAGCACGTCCAATGGGTGGAGCTCCCTCCCTCCTCATTCCTGCCTGCACTCCCCAGCCTTTCCCCCCACCCTCACCTCCACATCGGGAGGTAATTCCATGTAGCTCTTCCCCCTCATCCTTGCAGAGGAAGGACCAGTGGGTTGGGCACCTCGGCACCTTCCAGGTAATGGCTGTTTGGTTTCCTCTCTGCTGATTGGGTGGGTTCGCCATTCCACCTGCTCCAGCTCCGAGCGGACGAAGAAGGTAGCCGCATGGCCGAACACTGCGCTCGATCCTGCTCTTGCTGAGGTCAATTGGGAGGCCTAAGTGACTGCCCCCGCAGAGGATGAGAACTTCTAGCAACAGCTCATGGGCTCACAGCACCCAGCTCCTTGTCAGCACTCCAGGTGCTGGATTTGGCACAGTCCCTCTGTCACCGTTCAGGGCAACTGCACCTGCATTTCTCCTCTGTTGCCTCAATAAGGCGTCGGGCCCCCCAGCCATCACCTCTCTTGGGCGGAGACCCGCAT
This sequence comes from Lepidochelys kempii, assembly GCF_965140285.1. NCBI lineage: Eukaryota > Metazoa > Chordata > Testudines > Cheloniidae > Lepidochelys > Lepidochelys kempii. The sequence goes on from NC_136383.1 coordinate 140,096,014, forward strand.
CTCTCTCCCTCCTGCCTGGGGTATTTCCAGGCTGCACAGTTCCCTGCCTCCACTGTGCTGTTCTCACACGCCTAACCAGGCCAGCATCTGCACTTCGCTATCTCTCCACAGGCTACAGACCGTGACATTGCCCACAGCTAGATGTTACCACCCAGCTCTTTCTGAGCAAGCACATTGATTCTGACGGTAAAAGCGTCACGGAGAAACCATACGAAACACAATAAAAGCCCTGATGCACATGCGAATAAGCTTCCTACAGCAAGCACTGTTGCAGGAATCAGCCCTTCAGGCCCCACCAAGGGGTTTTTCTGTGGGTACAAGTTCATAACAGCCTCCATCCACAACAAGCAGCCCCATGCATAGGTTAGTCTTTCCTTTATCCAGCCTGGGCCATTGTTCTTCAGAGTCAGGGAACAGATAATCCATAAACATTAGTCCCTTCCTCAGCTTCAAAAGGCTGGGGTTTGCATAACAGGGGCAGGGAGGAATTTGCATTCACACCGTGCCCCCCGATGTTTTCCAGGAAATGCGCTTCACGTACATTGTCCCAGAAGACCATTCATGTCTGCTCAATGGTTCAGTACAGCCCTTTGATCGCCCAGGCCCACAGTAACACAGATCCTTCACATTTAATGCAATGGCCTCCGAGGATACTTCACTTCATTCAATAATGTTTTTCAAGGACATTGCTGGAAATTTCCACATCTGTCACACCCTCCACTGGAGAAACCAGTGCACTCCTCCCTGCTCTGTGCCGGGCATGCTCCGAGGGGCAGGCCAGGGCTCAGGCCGTGACCATCTCGGGCTGTTTGTCTTGCTTTGCTAGGACCTCACCATGAAAACCGAATTAGAAGCCGTGAACGGGAAGAAGGTCCAGGCGCTGGAGGTGTTTGCACACGCCCTTCGCTTCTTCAAGCAGCACGCCGTGCAGGTAGTCCAGCTCCCCGGGGTGGGGCGGGGGAAGGCCTGGGAGTCAGCTGCAAATACTGGGGAATTTCCCAGTGGAATCCCTGCCAGTTGGGGATAAACCCCAGCAGAGCTGGCATGGGCCAGGGAAACCACCCTCCTGTGGATTTGGCTGCAAGCACTGAGGGGGTGGCAGGACTTTGTCCTGGGACTAGCTAGCTCAGAAGGGGGTCTGGTTTTCCCTCTGTTGTGTGAACTTAGTGTGGGTGAAAGGCGCCAGCTCACAGAGGAGATACAACAGAGGCAATGTCAGGGCAAGCATCCTGTACCCAACACAGCCTTTACCCTGAGCTCCAGAACTCAGCAGGGAGTTCTTTCCATGACCCATTCATTCCATTAGCCTCCCTGTCTGACTAGGAATGCTGCTGTCCGGGGCCAATAACTCACCTGTCTCTCAATAATGCATCCATCCAGTGGCACAATGGCATCCGGGGGGTATTCCTTCCTGACCCGCCCATAGGCCATTATTGTATGCCCTGAAGCATGGGGTTTGGCTATCAGTTTCTGCTTCTTTTACAACAGGAGCTCAAGGACCAGTGTCCATCTTTGCAAGAGAAAGAGGCCATCCGCTGGGTGATTACAGTGCCTGCCATCTGGAAACAGCCAGCCAAGCAGTTCATGAGGGAAGCAGCATACAAGGTCAGGTGTCTCGTGTTGGTTCCCTTCTTGGCTTTGTGGGGTTTTCCAAGGATTTGTAGGATCATTGTAGCCAGAGATTTATTAGGTCCCATCTTTCCCGTCCCCCACTCCTGGGCCAGGGCAGGTGTTACTTTGCAATGTCCAATCTCCTCTAACCTGTCTGGGTATTTTTAAAGTTTATGTTCTCCAGAGTGCTGTTCGCGTTGGTTTTGAATGACCCAAGTGGCAGGGGACTAAAGCCATAAGTAGTGTACAGTCCATTCTCCAAGCCTTTGTCCAACCCAGCTCAAATTAATGGAGTTACTCCTTTACTTGAAGAAGGAGCGGCTGGTGCTTGTAGTGCTGAAGATTCGGGGGTCAAACCCTCCTGATGGCCCACGAGGGGGCAGGTTGCAAAAGTAGCACCTGGAGTGGAACTTGAATGCCTGCTCTCAGATGCTTGGGACGAGCTGCGTCTCATGCTAGCAGAGTAGAGTCTTTGATGCCTCTAGCATCTAGGGGATAACAGTCTACTATAGCTGCCAGCTAGGGGAGTTACTGCTTTACCTCAAGCAGTGGTGTTCATGCTTTTAGTGGTGTAGCCCCCGAGTTCAACAGTCGCTGTCGAGCCAGGCAGGATTGTTACCCTTGCCCTGTCCACACGCTTGTAGGCTATTACCATATTCCCCCCATTAGTCATCACTCAGCCCAGCGAGACAGTTACCATCTGTCCTTCTCCGCCAATCCTTGGTAGCGTTTGTCACTTCTTTCTGAACCCCCGTGTCTCTAGAGCTGCCCAGGACTGATGGCCGTAACCCAGCTGTGACTACATGCCCTCATACCGGCTGGGGGATGGACTGCATGCCCTAATTCAGTCTGTGTTCTCCATACCCCTGGAGTGCTGATCCTGAGCCAGCTGTAGGGACAGGCGGACAGGGTGGTTGCCTTGGGCGCCACTTGTCAGAGGTGCCACATTGCTCAGCTGGGTTGTTGGTTTTATTCTCATCTGCTTGGGGGCACCAAAAACATTTTCTCCCGTGGGCAGCAAAACACCTAGGGCTGGCCCTGGACTGATCCAGGAGTGCTTTTCAGGGACCCCGCCTGCTGGTGAACACATGGGCGTTTCTGCTGGAACTGGGCGAAAACACCATGCCCTGGGCGTCCCTAACCTCTGCTTGCCAGAAGCTGGGAGTGGACGACAGGAGATGGATCACTCGATAATTGCGCTGTTCTGTTCATTCCCTCTTACGCTCTTGCCACTGACCATTGTCGGAAGACAGGATACTGGGCTAGATGGACCTTTGGTCTGACCCAGTGTAGCCGTTCTTATGTTATGTAAAACTAGAACAGGCATCCCATTAACCCAGTGGCTCTCAAACTTTGGTGCTGGTGACTCCTTTCACATAGCAAGCCTCTGAGTGCGACCCCCCTTATAAATTTAAAAACATATTTTAATATATTTAACACCATTATAAATGCTGGAGGCAAAGGTGGGTTTGGGGTGGAGGCTGACAGCTGGCGACCCCCCATGTAATAACCTTGCAACCCGCTGAGGGGTCCCGACCCCCAGTTTGAGAACCCTTGCATTAACCGCTCCCCTCCCAGCAATTGATCCCTCATTGAGAACCCGTCATTGAGTAAATCAGATCCGATAGTTTGGTTCTGCTGGCTCTTTGGTCACCTCACAGGCTGATCTATAGGCTCTCCTCAGGGCTCATGCAGCCACTTCTGGGGTGGAACGTAGCAACGCACTGCAGTGCTGCACGACAGTTTAGTCCAGTGGATGAAGGACGCTGGTCGAAACTGTCGGAGTAATCTAGGGAGGCAGAATGGGCTAGGGCCAGGGACTAACAACCCTGTTTTGTTGGTCTCTTTAAGGACCTCCAGTGACCAAGACTTTGATTCCCCGGCTCTTCCAAAAGAGAGCCCAGGGTCCTCTAGCATGGTGCTGGAACATTCGTTTGGTACTGACCCGCAAAGCCAGGGCTAGCACTTCCCAGGGCCATTCCAGCACATCCTTGTGCGTTTCCTTCCCCCGCAGGAGATAATGTCCTTTCAGGGGCTTGTGGAGGATTTGATTCTGGGGCCCACCGAGCTGCTTGTGGTGTGCTCCAAGCTGCTGCTTCAGCTGACCACGTCTTGGCTCCCGGCGAGCAGATGAGAACATGGGTCTGTGTGGGGGCCAGAACAGTCCCCTCCCCGGCAGATCGGTTCTGCCCCCCCCCGCCCCGCTGTATTGTTTCACAGCCACATCAACAGAGGACGTGAAGGGTGGAGGGGAGATATGCTCGCAGAGAGAGCAAGGGGGGAAGGGGAGGGGAAAGGAGGGGGAGCTGCGGGAAGGAGAGGGCGACAGACCGCAGGTGATTAGGGGTTGGGCGTCTCTCGGGTTTATTAGCTGGCTCCAGCAGGGTATAATTGAGGCTGGATAAAGCAGCGTTGGACTCCGCCAGGCTGGCATCCAGGATGCAGCGGGGTCAGGAGGAACGACGCCTGCTCTCAGAGAGGAGCCGGGGCCACGGCAGTGGTTTGCCTGGCTTGGCAGCTCTGGGCTCCTCTTTGTCCCACACGGGGAAGGGCAGGAACACAGACCTGACTGCTGGGTACAGTGTCTGACAGGAGTCAGACCCCAGGATCAGCCCCACGGCACTGCCCCTGCTGCTCGTCATGGGATCCTCCCCACGACAATCCCTAGCAGCCCATCCCTGGGGCCTGCCCCACGGCTCTCCCCCCACCGCTCATCATGGCCCACAGCACCTCCCCAGCAACCCATCCGTGGGGCCAGCCCCACAGCACTCCTCCAGCGGCTGGTCATGGGACCTGCTCCATGGCACTGCCCCTACTGCTCGTCATGGGACCTGCCCCATGGCAAAATCCTAGCAGCCCATCCCTGACCCACGGCTCTCGTCATGGGACCTGGCCCACAGCACCTCCCTAGCAGCCCATCCCTGGGACTTGCCCCATGGCACTCCTCCAGCGGCTGGTCACGGGGCCTGCCCCACGGCAATCCCTAGCAGCCCATCAAAGGGGCCTGCCCCATGACACTCCCCCAGTGGCCGGTCATGGGACCTGTCCCACAGCCATCCCCACAGCACTCCCCTACCAGCCCATCCTTGGGGCCTGTCCCACAGCACTCCCCCAGCAGCTGGTCATGGGACCTGCCCCACAGCAATCCCCCAGCAGTCCATCCAAGGGGCCTGCCCCACGGCAATCCCCCAGCAGTCCATCCAAGGGGCGTGCCTAACAGCACTTCCCAGCAGCTGGTCACAGGCCCACCCCGCTCTTCCCCCAGCAGCCTGTCCACAGGGCCGGTCGCGTGGCAACCCCCCCCAGCCATTCCTGTAGCCCAGAATCCTGTCTCCTCAAGCAGCCAGTGGCTGGGGCTTCAAAAGAAGGTGCAAAACCCCACAGTGCAATGAGTGCTGTAGCCCCTGTACCCCGGGCCAGCCTGGGATGAGCCTGGGACCTTCAGCACTGAAGGGCTAGATAGGGCTAGAAGGGGTATAAAGCTTCCGGCTTCAGGGCTTCAGCCTGTGTCTAGGTATTAGGAGTTAGAATGAGACCCTCCTGGGGGCAGATTTCCCCACATCTCCCTGCTGTGGGGTTCTTGCCCCTTCCTCCGAAGCAGCTAGTGCTGCCCATAGGAGACAGGGAACTGGGCTAGATGGATCCTGGACTGATCTAGTCGAGTGATTTCCATGTTCTTTACAGCATGGGCCTCTACTGTTTGAGGTAAAGGGGTAACTCCATTAGCTGGTAGCAGCAGTGGGCTCTTATCCTCTTTGGCAGACCAGCTACTAGAGGGGAACATTTAACACACACGCTTAAACGGTGGGCTACACAATACTGTCCCGTGGGGAAGGTAACTCGTGGCTGTAGCTGCATCCATGAGGATTGGTAGGCCTTGGCTTGTTGTATTCTGAATAGCACCATTCTAGATGCAGATCTTATTCCTGTCAGTGGCTAATCCTTGTTTTTAGAAAATGTACCACCTTATTTGCTTTGCCCTCGAGCCTGTCCTGCAGCAGTGAGTTCCGCAGGTCAGTGATAGGATCTGAAACCCACAGTGAGATGGGAGACATTAGCTGCCCTGGGGCCCACAGGGGCAGGGAGGGAAAGGGGCACAACCCTGGGAAAGCAGGAGGGTTCTTTGATTCACAGCCTGAGTCCAGAAGCCTTCAGATCAGCTCAGTGATTCACCACCTGAGAGCACATGCTGATGCCGCAAGGCGGGGCCCTGCGGGGAGCATACACCCATGGATCCCCAGTGGGTCAGATAACCAAGCCAATCATCTCTGCCATCACACTGAGCTGGCAGCGTGACCTCCTTATGCAGCCTCTTTCCCTTTGCCTATCCTTGTAACCGCCTTTGTCCCTTGCCTTCCTACGCTCCACAGGCCGGCTTGGTTCCCCCTGCAAACCCAGAGCAGCTGTTGATCGCGCTGGAGCCGGAAGCAGCCTCCATCTATTGCAGGAAACTCCGCCTCAATCAGCTGATTGACTTGAGCTGCAAACCTCTAGCCAATGGCCTCGCACCAGAGCTCTCCATCGACTCCAGCTTCAGGCAGGGTAAGCGACTGCTGTACTATGGACACCTTGTCTGGGGATCTGGGGACAGCTGAGCCGTGGGGTGGGCCACAAGCGGAATTAGCTCGCTGGCCCCAGCCCGATCCCGACAGACTGTGTGTCTGCGTTGTACAATTCAGCACAACTGGCCATCTCTGCTCAAGAAAGTCCCCCGGGGGGAGACTAGCAGGGTGCTGCAGGTCCCGGCAGAGGGTGATGGCCAAATTGTGGGGGCTGCTCAGCATTGGCAGGGGCTGGTTCGGGACTCCTGGGCAGAACCAGTCTCTCTTTCTCAGAAAACATCCCTAGGCTTTCCCAGCCTGCAACTCTCCACTTAATATAGCCCCCTCAGCATCACCAGCCGTGCCGCTCTGTTCATCTCTTCTCTCAGTCCCGGCTCCCTGCTGCTTCTACGCTAGGACCAGTTGCAGATTGCCAAAACAAAACCCTTTCCCCATTCAAATCCTTGCTGAAGATTTCCTTCTACCACCAGGGAAGCCCTGGGTTCCCGCCACCCTGGGCTTTCCCAAGGCACTCCTCTTCTCTGTGCTCATCTGTTAGACTGCCAGCTCTTTCCACTGTCTCATTCTGTGGCTTGTGCAATGCCAGATACATCATAAATGATCTGGGGAAAGGGGTAAACAGTGAGGTGGCAAAATTTGCGGATGATACAAAACTACTCAAGATAGTTACATCCCAGGCAGACTGCGAAGAGCTACAAAAGGATCTCTCAAAACTGGGTGACTGGGCAACAAAATGGCAGATGAAATTCAATGTTGATAAATGCAAAGTAATGCACATTGGAAAGCATAATCCCTACTGTACCTATAAAAAAATGGGGTCTAAATTAGCTGTTACTACTCAAGAAAGAAATCTTGGAGTCATTGACTTCAGTTCTCTGAAAAAATCCACTCAATGTGCAGCGGCAGTCAAGAAATAGAACACAATGTTGGGAATCATTAAGAAAGGGATAGATAATAGGACAGAAAATATCATCTTGCCTCTATATAAATCCATGGTACACCCACACCTTGAATACTGCATGCAGATCTGGTCGTCCCATCTCAAAAAAGATATATTGGAATTGGAAAACGTTCAGAAATCGACAACAAAAATTATTAGGGATATGGAACGGCTTCTGTATGAGGAGAGATTAATAAGACTGGGACTTTTCACCTTGGAAAAGAGACAACTAAGGGGAGATATGACTAAGGTCTATAAAGTCATGAATGGTGTGGAGAAAGTAAATAAGGAAGTGTTATTTACTTCTTCTCATAACACAAGAACTAGGGATCACCAAATGAAATTAATAGGCATCAGGTTTAAAACAAACAAAAGGAAGTGTTTCTTCACACAACACACAGTCAACCTGTGGAACTCTTTGCCAGAGGATGTTGTGAAGGCCAAGTCTATAACAGGGTTAAAAAGAACTAGATAAGTTCATGGAGGATAGGTCCATCAACGGCTATTAACCAGGATGGGCAGGGATAGTGTCCCTCGCCTCTTGTTTGCCAGAAGCTGGGAATGAGCGACATGGAAAGGATCACTTGATGATTACCTGTTATGTTCATTCCCTCTGAGGCACCTGGCATTGGCCACTGTTGGAAGACAGGAGACTAGGCTAGATGGATGTTTGGTCTGACCCAGTCTGGCTGTTCTCATCATACCACATGATGATGATGAAATTCTTTCCATTCTAACAGTAACCCAGGAAGAGTTTGAACAGCGGCTACTAAAGTTAGATATTTTTAAATCAGCTGGTCCAAATAACTTGCAACCAAGAATTTTAAAAGAATTGGCCAAGGAGTTTGCTGGTCAGTTAATGCTGATTTTCAACAAGTCTTGAAACACTGGGGAATTTCCAAGGAACTGTAAGAAAGCTAATGTTGTGCCAGTATTTAAAAAGGGTGAACAGGACAACGCAGATATTTATAGGCCTGTCAGCCCGACATCAATTCCAGCCAAAAGGACAGAAGGGGTCATAAGGGACTTGATTAATAAAGAGTTAAAGGAGGGTAATGTAATTAATGTCAGTCAATATGGGTTTATGGAAAATAGATCCTGTCAGACTAACTTGATGTCTTTTTGACGAGATTACCAGTTTGGTTGATACAGGTAACAGTGTTGGTGTAATAGACTTAGACCTTGTAAGATGTTTGACTTGGTACCACAGGACATTTTGATTAAGAGACTAGAATGATACAAAATCAACCTGCCATACATTATTTGGCTTAAAAACTGCCTAATTGATAGGTCTCAATGTGTAACTGTAAATAGGGAATCGTCATCGATTGGGTGTGTTTCTAGTGGGGTTGGTTCTTGTCCCTGCACTATTTAACAGTTTTATCAATGACCTGGAAGAAAACATAAAATCATCGCTGATAAAGTTTGCAGATGATATAATGTTGGGGATGTGGTAACTAATGAATAGGTCAGGTCAGTGATACAGAGAGATCTGGTTTAGGTTTGCAAATTGGGAGCAAGGAAACAGTATGCGTTTTAATATGGCCATGTGTAAAGTCATAGATGTAGGGAAACGAGAAGGAAGGCCATACTTACAGGATTGGGGGATGTATCCTAGGAAGCTGTGACTCTGAAAAAAATGGGGGGGGTCATGCTGAATAATCAGCTGAACATGAGCTCCCAGCATGATGCTCTGGCTGAAAGGGCTCCTGCAATCATTTGATGCATAAAGAGAGAATAGTGAGTAGGAGCAGAGAAGTTATTTGACCTCTGTATTTGCCACTGGTGTGACTGCGGCTGGAATCCTGGGTCCAGGTCTGGTGCCCACAATTCAGGAAGGCTGTTGATAACTTGGAAAGGGCTCAAAGAAGAGCCACGAGAGTGATTGACAGATTGGAAAACCTGCCTTACAGTGAGAAACAAACCGGTTACGTTTAGCAGAAAGAAGGTTAAGGGGTGATTTGATCACAGTCTATAGGTACCTATAGGGAAACAGAAATTTGATGTGGAGGGCTCTTCAAAATAGCAGAGAAAGGTCTAACAAGACCCAATGGCTAGAAGTTGGAGCTAGACCAATTCAGACTGGAAATAAGGTACATATTTTTAACAGTGCGGGTAATTAACCATTGGAACAGCTCACCGGGGGTTGTGACAGATTCTCCATCACTGACAATTTTAAAATCAACATTGGATGATTTTCTGAAAGATCTGTTGCAGTTCAAACAGGCATTAATTCAGGGCCTGTGTTAGACAGGAGAGCAGACGAGATGATCACAATGGACCCGTCTGGTTTTGTTCTCTATAATCTATGAACTGCCAGCTCCAGACAAATCAGAAGTGATGCTAATTCTGGATGTTACACCCGACAGTGCATGGGACCTGCTGGAGATAGAATCCCCACCCCCTCGACTGACTCTGAGCTCTGGTAATGGGAGATGTGTCATTATTTTCACTGGTTTTAGCACCCAGAGACTCCAACCGAGATCAAGACCCAGGTGTGCTAGGTGCTGTACAGACACAGAGGTAGGCTCACTCCCGACCCTGAAAAGTCAAAGGCCAGACACAGCAACAGAGTGTAACCAACACATGGGGGAAGGGGGATCATGGAGGTCCTGATAAGAAGGTTATGTGGAGCTCAACAGGCCAGACCTGGCCTCAGTTCAGTCAGATATTTTAGCACATGTGTAGCTATAAACATGTGTAGTCCCTGTGAAATCAAAGGGGCCGCTCGTGCTGAAGTACCATTCGGAATCGGGACCTGGGTAGGCAATGTGGTGGCCAGGAATCATTTGTGTGTGTGTGAGAGAGAGAGAGAGTGTGTGTGATATAAGAACATAAGAGCGGCCGTATTGGCTCAGACCAAAGGTCCATCCAGCCCAGTATCCTGTGTTCCAACAGTGGCCACTGCCAGGTGCCCCAGGGGGAGCGAACAGAGCAGAGCAATGATTGAGTGATCCATTCCCTGTCGCCCATTCCCAGCGTCTGTCTACGTCTATACGGCTGGGGTATTCGTGTGTGTGCGTGTATGTAACACGTCCGAGTTGTACGTGGCCAGGTGTAGATATGGGGGCGGTGAGTGTATGCGTTATATTGGGTCCCCGCAACGTTCATGTCTGAACCCTCTCTCGCCGGTGGCCCCCCAGCCTCGCCCCCCCGCCTGCCTGAGTCCTTACTGTGTCCCAGCAGATGGGGGCCGGAGGCGTTAGGTCACAGGGTCTGGGGAGGAGCAGGTGCTGGAGGTGGCCTATTGACAGGGCAGGGACGATAAGAGCGGGTACGCCGGGCAGGGCAGAGCCATGAAGGGCCCTGAGGGGGCAGATGCGAAGCTCCAAAGGTGGGGGTGGGGCAAGAAGAGGTTAGGAGCTCTGCAGAACCCCTATTCCCATGGCATGATGGGCCTGATCCTGAATGGCGCTGAGCGCCCACACTGGCTGCGGCTGCTGAGGATCAGACCCGTGGTTCACAAACCACGTCCCCGTGTCTGTTTCCCGTCAAGCTCCATGTTGCTCTTAAGGCTTCTGCCCTTTCTCGTCTCCGTCCTGCTAGCCCCAGAGACCCTCCCTCCATCATCAGGCCTCATCGCCCTGGCACCAGCGGGACAGTCACTGGCGAAACAATGAGGCCCGTGCGTGTGTGTGCGTCTGTGTGGGCGTGTGCGCATGTGTGTGTGCACACGCATGCGTGCACGTGTGTGTGAGTGCGTGCACGTGTGTGCACATGCGGGTGTGGGTGTGCATGGGTGGGTGTGAGTGCATGCTGGTGCGCGCGCGCGTGTTTGTGTGTGTGTGTGTGAATGCACATGTGTGTGTGGGTGGGTGTGAATGCACATGTGTGTGTGTGTGAATGCACGTGTGTGTGTGGGTGTGGGTGTGTGAATGCACATGTGTGTGTGTGTGGGTGTGTGAATGCACGTGTGTGTGTGGGGGGTGGGTGTGAATGCACATGTGTGTGTGTGTAGGTGTGGGTGTGTTTGAAAGGCAAAAGCTTTCAGAGCCCCCTGTGGCTGCAAGGAAAGTGTCTCTCCAAAGCAGCAAGTGGCCCCTCTGGGAAATTAGCCACGGAACCAGCCCTGTTTCCTGAGCTCACTGAGGCCAGGTCAGAGGGTTCCCGTATCAAAACAAAAAATAATCCGAATAATGTCAGTGTGAGAGGGGGAAGGCAGCCCCATCTGGTCTGCATTATGGGTACTTGGCTGGCGCTCGGCTGCTCTGCTTACAGAAATCCCACAGCTCAGTTCCTTTCTGACTGTCTGGGCTGATTTCAGGGCTCTTATTTGGGAATGACCCCCTCCCACCCCTTCACTTGGGACTTCATTTAGGTTACGCTGTCTGGTTCGGATTCCTGGACGTCCTTTGCTGTTTCCTGGATGTTCAAAGTCAGATCCACGATCCTGAACTCCAAGCAAGCTGGAGTGCGCCTGGCCTTTCAGGTCCAGCTGGCCAGATCCAATCAGTGTAAATCCCCAGTCGCTCCATCACGTCGCTATCCCAGAGATGAGCCTGGGTCAGGTTTAGCATTAGAGAGACGCACACTGAAGTCAGCAGGGTGAGTCTGGATTTACACTAGAGTTACGGAGATCAGAATCTGGCTCCAACCCCGTGGCAGTCAGTGCGTGATTCTGGATTTACCCCAAGATAACTGGAAACCGAATCCAGCCCTGGTTCCTCTGCAGTTCTGTGTAGCTGAGAACAGAATCTAGTCTGTCCTGTACCCAGCAGCTCTGCCAGGCTCCTTCTCATCTGTAGCAGGAGTTCGTAGTAATGTCCCTCTCTCGCAGGTGAGCTCAGAGCACGTTAGAATATTGCTCTGCTTGTCTGCCCAGCCTCACTGGGGCGGGATGGTCACGTGGTGGAGGTACTGGCCTGCGACTTGGGAGACCTTGAGACTTGGGAGAGTTGAGTCTTGGCTCTGCCCCAAACTCCCTGTATGACCTTGGGCAAGTCACTTAATCTCTCTGGGCCTCAGGTTCCTTGTCTGTAAAATGGGGATCATGGTACCGCCCTCCTTTGAGATCTACCGATGAATAGCGCTAGATAAGAGCCGGGCTGTGGTGTTAGCTGTAAAATGGGAACAATAATTCTTACCTACTGTTGTAATGCCTGTGAGATGCTATAGTCATGGTGGCCAGCTAAACAGCTAGAATTGTCCTCCTTCTACCAATGGGGAAACAGAGGCACAGAACAGTGGTGCGACCTGCCCAAGGCCACACAGCTGGCCGGTTTTGTGTCTTAACCACAAGATTTCCCCTCTTGTTGTACAATCTCCAGCTCATCTATTCGTCCAACTTCTGCCTTCCTTCTGTTTGGTTCATTTCCTCCGAAGAGCCTCTGACTGGCTGTTTGACAAACTGCATTACAGAAGCAAATATCCTGCCTTGCTTTAATATCTCCAGACACCTGGTCGGCTTTGGGCAGACAATAGATGTTTTCCTAGTCAAGATCTGAGTAATTAAAGTCTCCCATGGTCATAACCCTCTTTTCTTACAGGTCTCTCATCTGTAAAAACATCTCTTGCTCTCCTTCCAATCTGCCCCGGGTGTCCCCAAATCCCCCCCTTACTTTCCTGGCCTTAAATTTCCAGTTTAAACTGTCTCTGTCTCAGCTAAGCCTTTGGTTTCCCTGTGCTTGCTTGTGTTTGTCCCTCTCCCTCTTGTCCCTTGGCTTTCATTTTGCCCGTCCTCTTGTTAAACTTAGAGCCGCTGAGCTTTCAACCTGTTTTTCAGGCGCAGTCACACCACAAGACATTAGAGCAAATCCTGAACTGTCTAGGAGTGTCAGAGTAGACACCATGGCCACTGAGAACTTCCTCACAATACCAGGGGCAGAACCCAGGTTCCTTGCTTTAAAAGCCCTGGTTAAAGCTACTTGAGCTAAAGGAGAATCTCCACTAAGTATAGAAGATCTGACACACAGCTAAGCAGCTCTGGTTCTCTCCAGCAGAGGGCGGTGCTGCTTAAACACAGCTCATTGCCCTAGTTTCCACTGCAGGCTCTGTAATATTTACCTCCTGAGAAAGTACCCTAGCTTAGGGTGACCAGGTAGCGAGTGTGAAAAACCAGAACACTTTTTTTTTTCCCCGGGGCGGAGGGGGGCGTATAGTTGCATATATAAGACAACGCCCCTAATATCAGGATGTCTGGTATCCCTACCCTAGCTGTACCCCAGCGGTAGAATCATTGCCCAGGACATTGTGGACAAAGCAGGCGCAAATGGTGAATACAAGGCGAGAGCTTTAACAGGTGTAGATCCGTCTTGCACCACTGAAGCTGATTTACACTAGCTGAGCATCTGGCCTCTAGACTGTACGATCTTGGAGGCAGGGACCTGTCTGTGCTCAGTGTACGGTGCTCAGCATGCTGCTGGGAGGCAATGGCGTTCATACCGGAATAATAATAATTAATGAATAGCAGTAAATGTACCGCAGAGAGCTGTGGGCTCAGTCCGACCCCATAGGCCTGTTTCTTCCCCATGATCCATGTCTGCGTTTTACAGAGCGAGAGGTTTTGTGGGACGGGAGCGTTTAGCGACGTGCCTGTTGTTTGTTGTTACATCCTTGGGCAAAAGCTGATGAGCTAACAGGGAAAAGCACATCCCAGTGGGCCGAAAATAGACCCCTGGACAGGCAGCCCCACCCTCTCCACACATCTCCCCGCCCTTCCTGGCTTCGCTGACCAAACACATCTTGGCCAGCCCTGCTTTTTATCTGGCATCTTTGTGTTTCCTCCCTGCCCCAGCGTAATGAGAGCTTCGGGGGCAGGGGGGCGAAACTCCACCCCAAAGTTACAATCAACCCAGGAACAACATGGGAGCCACAGCGCCATCCTGTCCACTCCTCTCCCGGGGGGTGGGGAAGGAGGTGAGGTCAGTGCAGACCAGACGGGAGTTACAAGCCAGCAGTGGCTCAGCTGCTGGTCTTGTCAGATCTACAGCTGAGCAGCACGAAGCTATTTATTGCTTGGCTGGGAGGAAATGCGGGGGGCTGGTAACTAGGGGGGCCATATCCCTCTGTCAGTTTTGAGCAAGTCAGTACCTCACCAAGAGGCTAGGGGGTGCTCCGCTCTCTGAGTGGGTATTGAAGCAAGGCCCCAGTGTGGCGCGTGGGGCTCTGTGCTGCTCAGTCATTCAGAAGAGAAGCTCTGGTTGCCCTGTGATCATCGATGGGGCAGTAACTCCCGTGTCCTGGCCAAACTCCAGCTCAGGGAGTTGCACTGTGAATCCCATCCCGCCCTGCCAGTATTCTCCTTCCTCGTATTGTTGCTGTGCGCTGCGGAACAGCAGCCGAGCCCCACCCCAGAGGTGACTGCATTGTGGGGGTGAAGTGATCCCTGGGCACCCTTTGGGTGCAATGGCTGCTAAGTGCTTTGGAACAATGGGGGCGGACGTATCACACACACACTGTTACAAACAAAGATGCTGCCCTGCGTCTCCCAGCGGCTCGGCCCATGGTTCACTAGCAGAGACATCCACACCAAGGCCAGCTGCTGCCAACCCACTGCGGGGTGGAGCCCTGCCCCGCCCAGCTGCGCTGCTCCTGGAGGGTTCTGCGGTGGGCTGGCTGAGCTGGCCGAGAGCCGTCTCCCACTCGTCTCCCACTCCAGCTTGACAGGCCAGGAACTCGGGCCCCTGATGCGTGGGCAGCAGCCTTGTCACCGTGGCCTGACAGATCACGCTGTAGCGTCTCCGAGTTCTGGGTGACGCCTGCACAGGGCAGCTTTGATTTCGCTCTCCCAAGAAAACACAATGGGTAATTTGGTGCAGGTTTTTATCTGGCAATTTCGGGGTGATTTTAAGGCCATAAAAATGAAAGATGATTAGCATCGATTGAGGCAGACACGATGCAGGCAAGATATAGGGAAACCTCCCCCGCACAGCTCTGCTGATGCCCCTCAATCCCAGCCCTCCAGCCCCCCGTTATTCCAGTCCTGGGCTTCCCACATACAGCAGAGCTGAGGCCCCCCTTTCTCAGCCCAGGCCCCCCATTATTCTAGTCTTAGGGTCCCCACACACAGCACCATCAATGCTCCTCAATCCCAACCCACCGCTCCCCCATCAGTCCACTCCTGAGGTTCCCCCCTCAATCTCGACTCAGCCGTTCTGCTAGCTAAGCCCTGGGTTCGCCCCCAGTTCGGCCGTGCCCTGCAGCACTGCTTGCTCTTCTGGTCTGACTCCCCGAACTCCACTGAGAGGTGGTTTGAATGACCATCAAGGTCAGACCTCCACACAGCCTGTCCGGCTCACAGCCACCCCCCGTGGCCCTCTCACACCCGATCCCTTTGCTTTCTCCTTGCAGCCAGAGAGCAGCTCCGGCGTTCCCGGCACAGCAGGACCTTCCTGGTGGAGTCGGGGGTAGGCGAGCTGTGGTCCGAAATGCAGGCAGGTAGGAGGGGCCGTTTGTTCATGAACGGGAAGTGGGTGGGGCCCATCGTAATGAGGCGAAAGCAGAGCCCACCATCTCGGGGGATGGGATCCGCTTCCAGGACCCCCGTGAGCGCAGCCTCCACACCCTGGCCACAGGACCAAACACAGCCACAAATAAGCCCCCTTAGGATTGAATGCCGCTGTTAACTGACTGCAACTCTCTGGCTAAAGCGTCCATTGCTCGCGTCATCGTAGTATCTGGGCGCATCCCAATCTTTACTGGACTTACCCTCACACGCCTCTGTGAGGCAGGGCCATGTGATTATCTCCACTGCACAGGTGGGGAAACTGAGGCATAGAGCCACTAAGTGACTGGCTCCAGGTCACACAGGGAGTCTGTGGTAGAGGAGGGAATTGAACTCAAATCTCCCAAGTCCCAGGCCAGCCCCCTAGCAAACAGATCCACCCGCCCCCCCTCCCCCCCACACATAGGAAGGTGTCAGCCTTGCGCCAAGGAAAGACCTTGAGAGGTGAGACAGACATACGGAGTGGCCCGGCCTCTTCCCAAGTGTCTCTGAAGCCAGTGGCCTGACACCGGCGGGGCTCGTCTACACAGGACGTCAGAGCACAGCAAGCCGGGGTGTGACTCCCCAGCGCCCCCGCTGGCAGCGCAGGAACGTCTGCAGGGTGCTTTGCCGTACCCCGGGTGAGGGCGCTGCAGCTGGGGGGGTCTAGGTGCTGTACAGACATCCCCTGTAGGAGGCGGTGATGGGACGACCTGCCCTGAGGGGAAGCTTCCCTGTTTCTCTAGACACAGCTGCTCTCCAGCTCCCCCATTGCCAGGGTGCAGAGGGACAAAGAAAGGCGCGTGGGAGCCACTTTCCCTTCCCAGGAGGGAGAGCCCTGCCAACGCCCACGAGACCTCTGGAGAGGGAAAATCCCTGGGCACTAATCAGCAACCTCCCCCGCTGGCCCTGGCTCTCTCCAGTCGCCCGCACAAAGCTGATCTTAAGCTGCAGCTAAATAAATCCAGCTGGTGCCTGCCCCAGGCCGGGAGCCAGCTTTGTGCTATACTTAGCAAGGGGAATATCCCTCTGCAGTTGGTCCAGAGGCCCTGGCCCCAACTCTGCTGCCACGTGGGTCCAGCCCACTGCAGAATCTGTGGCACGGGTGGCAATCAACTGGGGGGCAGGGGAGCGGGCTGGGGTGATTTCATCTCATTGGCGCAGTCCGGCAGCCCCCAGACCCAGGCAGATGTGAAAGAGCCGGTACACGGCCCAACGTACCGGCTTCCCCAGGCCGGCAATTTAGAGGGCCTGGGGCTCCTCTGCGCTAGAGGTGGCTGGGAGCCCCGGGCCCTTTAAATCATGGTTGGAGCTCCTGGGCTCCCGGACACCTCCGCAGCTGGTAGCTCCAGCGGTGATTTAAAGGGCCTGGGGCTCCCAGCCGCCGCTTCCGCAGCCAGAGCCCCGGGCCCTTTAAATCTGATTTAAAGGGCCCGGGGCTTTAAAGGCCCCGCCTCTTCCGGTTGAGGCCACGCCTCCTGCTTAGGACTCCAGCGTCCGGGTAAGTCCTTTATGTTACTTTCACCCCCAGGCCCAGGACACTGCACCGTCGCCTGGCACGGCCTGTAATGCAGTCAGCAGTGCCTTCCTGGACTACAGAGCCCAGGTCAGGGCTTAGGGGATACCCTGTGTGATGACACTAGGCTGGAGGAGAGAGAGCCACCAGGCCGGCAGCCTGAAGACAGAATCCCCTTGATATTAGCCCACTCCTGTCTCTTCTCTGCTGCAAACCAATGCTGCAGTTCACCAGAGCTCTTTCTACGCAGCCACGAGCTAGCGTCTGCGAGGGCGGCGGTGTTCTCCCCATTTTACAGCTGGGGAAACTGAGGCACGGAGTAGGGACGTGACTGGCCCAGGGTCACCCCATGGGCTCAGGGCGAGAGCCCTTTCCTAGGCCTGTGTTCTACCCACTGGGAACAGCTAGCCCAGAAGATGAGATGGACCGGAGCTGCTGGCAGCCACACGAAGCGACCCGAGCCGCAGCGCCTTCATCCCTAGCGGCTCAACCGTGCTCAGTAATTAACGATTCCTAACACTCCTCAGCCAGGGACCGTGGCGCGCTCGGCAGCGGAAGGCGCATGAGCTCCCGCCCGACGGCTGCGGAAGCGGGAGCAGGGCGGCGAGAAGCGTTGATACAGCAAACACTGCAGATGCGAACGCCCCCTGAATCCAGATTTAGGGGCCTAACTAAATGGCTTGATTTTCTGCTGCGAGCCCATCAGCTGCCATGAGAGTCATTAGGACTGATGCGCTCAGCACCTGCCAGCCAGGTCCCTGCCTCCCAAAGGAACGGGCAGACGCTGGGACCCCCGTGCCAAGCAGAGCCGATGGGACGCCCTCGTCGCCGGGCTAGCTGGACTTTCCCCAGCAGCTGGGATACAGCTAGATCCAGGGCAGTGAGCCTGGGCAGCACAGGGCAGGTGCTGGCAGGGGCTCAACCGTTCCTCCCAGCGTCACCCGTGTCTTAGCAGAGCGAGGGCGCAGCCAGCCAGCTCAGCCGCGCCTCGGTCTCTGAGCAGGGGATGATACGCACCTGCTGCTGGAACCTGGGGCCGCCTCGCTGAAACTCCCAGCCACCCCATATGCACAGCCAGCAGGAGGCTGGCCAGAGCACAGCCTCAGGGAACCCCCTGGGTGGGGGAGTCCTTGGGGCAGAGGGGCAGTGGCATGGGGAAGCAAGGAGCCAAGCCACTTGGGAGAGGCACCATCTCCCTCTGCTGGGGGTGCCGGCAGGCCAGCGATGCCTCATGCTCAGCAGCAGCTGGCAGAGAACCATCTTCACACACCACCCGGCAGCAACGGTCAGGGCCCAGGGCGCTCTGCGTACCGTGGACAGGCCGGCTGGGGGGAGAGGGGGCAGGAAGACCCCCGCTGTTGCCTGAGCTGCTCCACCAGAATCTGACCCTCTTACAGGGACAGCTGGAGAGAGGGTGACAAGGGGCGAGATCTTTAGTCTGGAGCAGGAGAGAGGCACTTGCCCAGGAACCTAACGGAAGCCAGCATGTTCCTGTCCCGCTGGGCAGCGACAGCATGGACCGAACTTCCAAGGGTAGCCCCGTTTCTCAACTAGCACCCGGCACTGGCTGAAAACCAAGCAGAGGATTCTGGCCCCAAACCGTTGTGGGGTGGAATCATAGAGTCATAGAATCATAGAATATCAGGGTTGGAAGGGACCCCAGAAGGTCATCTAGTCCAACCCCCTGCTCAAAGCAGGACCAATCCCCAATTAAATCATCCCAGCCAGGGCTTTGTCAAGCCTGATCTTAAAAACTTCTAAGGAAGGAGATTCTACCACCTCCCTAGGTAACGCATTCCAGTGTTTCACCACCCTCCTAGTGAAAAAGTTTTTCCTAATATCCAACCTAAACCTCGCCCACTGCAACCTGAGACCATTACTCCTTGTCCTGTCCTCTTCCACCACTGAGAATAGTCTAGAACCATCCTCTCTGGAACCACCTCTCAGGTAGTTGAAAGCAGCTATCAAATCCCCCCTCATTCTTCTCTTCTGCAGGCTAAACAATCCCAGCTCCCTCAGCCTCTCCTCATAAGTCATGTGTTCCAGACCCCTAATCATTTTTGTTGCCCTTCGCTGGACTCTCTCCAATTTATCCACATCCTTCTTGTAGTGTGGGGCCCAAAACTGGACACAGTACTCCAGATGAGGCCTCACCAATGTCGAATAGAGGGGGACGATCACGTCCCTCGATCTGCTCGCTATGCCCCTACTTATACATCCCAAAATGCCATTGGCCTTCTTGGCAACAAGGGCACACTGCTGACTCATATCCAACTTCTCGTCCACTGTCACCCCTAGGTCCTTTTCTGCAGAACTGCTGCCTAGCCATTCGGTCCCTAGTCTGTAGCTGTGCATTGGGTTCTTCCGTCCTAAGTGCAGGACCCTGCACTTATCCTTATTGAACCTCATCAGATTTCTTTTGGCCCAATCCTCCAATTTGTCTAGGTCCCTCTGTATCCTATCCCTGCCCTCCAGCGTATCTACCACTCCTCCCAGTTTAGTATCATCTGCAAATTTGCTGAGGGTGCAATCCACACCATCCTCCAGATCATTTATGAAGATATTGAACAAAACCGGCCCCAGGACCGACCCTTGGGGTACTCCACTTGATACTGGCTGCCAACTAGATATGGAGCCATTGATCACTACCCGTTGAGCCCGACAATCTAGCCAACTTTCTACCCACCTTATAGTGCATTCATCCAGCCCATACTTCTTTAACTTGCTGACAAGAATACTGTGGGAGACCGTGTCAAAAGCTTTGCTAAAGTCAAGAAACAATACATCCACTGCTTTCCCTTCATCCACAGAACCAGTAATCTCATCATAGAAGGCAATTAGATTAGTCAGGCATGACCTTCCCTTGGTGAATCCATGCTGACTGTTCCTGATCACTTTCCTCTCATGTAAGTGCTTCAGGATTGATTCTTTGAGGACCTGCTCCATGATTTTTCTGGGGACTGAGGTGAGGCTGACTGGCCTGTAGTTCCCAGGATCCTCCTTCTTCCCTTTTTTAAAGATGGGCACTACATTAGCCTTTTTCCAGTCATCCGGGACTTCCCCCGTTCGCCACGAGTTTTCAAAGATAATGGCCAATGGCTCTGCAATCACAGCCGCCAATTCCTTCAGCACTCTCGGATGCAACTCGTCCGGCCCCATGGACTTGTGCACGTCCAGCTTTTCTAAATAGTCCCTAACCACCTCTATCTCCACAGAGGGCTGGCCATCTCTTCCCCATTTTGTGATGCCCAGCGCAGCAGTCTGGGAGCTGACCTTGTTAGTGAAAACAGAGGCAAAAAAAGCATTGAGTACATTAGCTTTTTCCACATCCTCTGTCACTAGGTTGCCTCCCTCATTCAGTAAGGGGCCCACACTTTCCTTGGCTTTCTTCTTGTTGCCAACATACCTGAAGAAACCCTTCTTGTTACTCTTGACATCTCTGGCTAGCTGCAGCTCCAGGTGCGATTTGGCCCTCCTGATATCATTCCTACATGCCCGAGCAATATTGTTATACTCTTCCCTGGTCATATGTCCAACCTTCCACTTCTTGTAAGCTTCTTTTTTATGTTTTAGATCCGCTAGGATTTCACCGTTAAGCCAAGCTGGTCGCCTGCCATATTTACTATTCTTTCGACACATCGGGATGGTTTGTCCCTGTAACCTCAACAGGGATTCCTTGAAATACAGCCAGCTGTCCTGGACTCCTTTCCCCTTCATGTTAGTCCCCCAGGGGATCCTGGCCATCCGTTCTCTGAGGGAGTCGAAGTCTGCTTTCCTGAAGTCCAGGGTCCGTATCCTGCTGCTTACCTTTCTTCCCTGAGTCAGGATCCTGAACTCAACCAACTCATGGTTACTGCCTCCCAGATTCCCATCCACTTTTGCTTCCCCCACTAATTCTACCCGGTTTGTGAGCAGCAGGTCAAGAAAAGCGCCCCCCTAGTTGGCTCCTCCAGCACTTGCACCAGGAAATTGTCCCCTGCGCTTTCCAAGGAGTTGGGAGCCTCCTTTGCTCCAGGCATACAGGAAACCGCAGGAAGATCTGAGACCCCACCAGGTGTCATGCTTGCAATTGCACCGCTCTGCTCTTCTGCAGCGCACTTTCCAAACCCCAGATTGCAACTGGGGAAACCGAGGCACAATGCAGGGTGGCAGCTTGCCCAGGGTCACAGAGAGAGGCAGAGCTGGGAACCCACACCTGCTAATATCCTATGCTCTGATGTAGCCACCAGGCTCCTCGTCTCTCTCAGGGCGGGGAAGTCCCTGGACATGTGGCCTTGCGACTCACGGGCTTCTGAAAGGCTCTTACCGGCAGCGCTGCCTGTTGGCTCCATTGTGAAGCTCCCTGCTTGAGCGGTGCCCACCAAGCCCATATTAGGCCTGTTCTGTGAGAAGCCTGGCACCTTCAGTGGACTTTCGAGAGTCGGGACGGGAGTGTGGTCTAGTGGTCAGAACACGCGGCCGGTAATCAGACTAGCACTGCAGATGACTCAGTGTGTGTCCTCTGTGAATCATTTCACTGCTCTTGGCCTCAGTTTCCCCATCTGTACAGTGCGGATAACAGCCCTGCCTTGCCTCCCATGGGGGTCGGGAGCTAAATCCATCAAAGGCTGTGAGGTGTTCAGCTATTACCGTACTGGGTGCCGTATAAAGACCTTGGATAGATTTGCCCTTGATCCCACAGTGGGTCCGCAGCAGAGCTGGGGTCAGAACCCAGTGTCCAGACTCGCATTCCAGTGCCCCGTCTGCATGCTTCTTTCCCTTCCGTGCCCCTAGGAAAGCGGTGTGGGGGGGGGCATATTCAGCATTCAGCTCGCGCTGGGCTGTCCCCAGCTTCCCGGGGCAATTGGTGGCAGCTGTGTGGTTGGCTTCAGTGAGAGCGGGACCGGGGCCGTCATGTTCTGTGTTGGAAGGTTTTAACCTGCGGCAGCTGCCACCGGTAGCATGGGGGGCTCCCAGGCATTGCACTCGACACCTGCTGTCCGCTACATCGCTGCGAGACCTACCACTGAGTCAGCGCCCCACCCCACCCTGAGCACCCAGGCAGGCCCAAGGAATGAGGACACGGCCCCAGGTGACCCCTTGGTGCCAGTTACCAACAGGAATGGACCAGATCCTCCCCGAAGCCTGCTCTCTTCAACAGCCTTCCTGCCTGGCAGATTGCAGGGGCTGCACCCTGGAGTGGACAAGCTGCTGTTCAGGGGCGTAGCGATTTCCCTTGCTCCGGAGGAATTCGGAAGGAAGGGCTGAGGTCAGCTCCCTGCTGGCAGGAAATCGCTCCTTACTGTGCATCTGGCTGGCTCGCAGAACGCTGACATCGCTCAGGAGGGAGTGCTGGATTCAGTGAGGATTGACCATGGAGGGCCAGGGGGGAGCAGTCACTGGATGGTGGGAAAAGTGCTCTGTGCTTCCACGGCCCCTTCCACCCTCCCTGCAAACACCAGTCCAGCCCCGCCTGGCCTGTGCGCAGGGAAGGGCCGCAGGGTCAGGCTGAGAAGCGGCCCATGGAGGGAGCATGGGGGGAAGCCCCTGGCTTGGACGGAGCTGTCTCCAGAGGTGTCCATCCCGTCTGGGGCTCTGCAGCATAAGCTACAAGCAGCAGCCCGGTGGACGTAACTGACGAGCTCGGAGCCTCGTGCAGCCGGCGGGAAAGTCCTGTAGGCATGAGTCCTGTCCCCCTGTGACCTGCCCCATCAGCTGCATTGGAGTCTCACTACTGTCAGGGAGAATTGGGCCCATTGGCTGGGCAAGGTCCCCAGGATCAGGCTCTAATGCAGCAAACGGCTCAACCTGGAGGGAGCAAAGCAACTCTGGCAGTTGCTTAGACCACCCGGGGCAGGCGCTTTGCTCCGGGTCACAGGGTGGCTCTGAGCAGTAATTAGCAGGGCCGACAGTGGCCCCTACAGGCTCTGATCAAGGCCCCCTTGTTAGGGTCCTACCAAATTCACGGCCCATTTTGGTAAATTTCACAGTCAGAGGATTTTTAAAATCTTATATTTCATGGTTTCAGATATTTAAATCCCAAATGTCCCGGTGTTGTCCCCGTGGGGGTCCCGGCCTCCAGGGAGGAGGGGCTGCAAGGCGGTTGTGGAGGGGGGTGGGGGGGTCACGGTATTGCCACCCTTACCTCGCACGGCTGCTGGCGGCGACGCTGCCTTCAGAGCTGGGTGGCAGGGGAGTGGCGGCTGCTGGCCGGGAGCCCCGCTCCGAAGGCAGCGCAGAAGTAAGGGGGGAAGCCAGATTTCATGGCCCATGAGGCATTTTTCATGCTCATGAAGTTGGTAGGGCCCCACCCATTGTGCTAGGTGCTGCATAAACCGCAGAGACATGCCCTGCTCCCAAAAGCTTAGGGTTTAAGGGCCTGATCCAGAGCCTATGGATATCAGTGGGAATCTAATCTTCCCACTAACCTCAGCTGGCTCATCGGCTGGGGTCAGTCAGTGGCTTGGACTCTGCAGGGCTGGAAAGGGAGGTCAAGCCAGGCTCCAGGATGCCAGGGTTCTCGTCCGGCTCTGACACTTACTGGGGGGCAGATTGTGCTCCCCTGCTTGTGAGGGGAGGATCTGAGAAGCCCCCTCCTGCAGTTGGCACCTCTCAGGTGTAGATGGGTATGGTGGCAATCTGGGGTGCAAGGTGCCCCAAAGGGGATGGGACCATGGTGCACCAGTGCCAGGAAGAATAAGCTGGAGGGGTGTAGTAGTGGGTGGGCTCCCCTGGCATGCCTGGCAGCTCTCTGATGTGAGGCTGTGCTTGAACAGCATGAATGATAGAGCCCTGCTGGTCCTATGCAAGTGCCCGCCCTGCTCAATGCCTCAATTTCCCCTCCTGTAAAACGGGGTTCCTGGTAATGAGCCACCTTGGTAAAAATGCTTTGAGATCCTTGAACAAGTGGTGCTGTGGTGCCTCAAACTGGGTTTCAAGGGCCTGATTTGACATCCGTGGCAAAGCTCCCATTTGCTTCACTGGCCCAGAATTGGGCCCACCGGGGTGTATTGAGCCACGACGAGGGGCAGAGCTGTGGGTGGGCCACGCCCTTCCTTCTGGGACCAACAGGGGAGCCCGAGCCAGCTGCAACATTCCCAGACCCTCTCAAACGCCTCTTGTACCACCCGGCAAAGCCACCACCCAACCCAGGGTGTCCTGTGTCTCAGGTCTCATAGACTTTCCCTCCCTCCTGCACTCCTGAGAATGGCGAGCTCGCCGCTCCAGGCAGCGGTTCCCCGGGCTCCCCTCTCGGCCCAGCGGCGGTGGCCCACCCTGCTTAATGAAACGCCAAAGGATTATTGACTCAGCCAGCCGGCCGGGCCGCAGCCCGACTCCCCTCGTGCAGCGTTAAACACCTCTGGTGCAAAGGATGTGAAAGACCCCAGGCTCCAGGGTTAGAGCCTGTCAGCCAGTCAAGGAGCCAACGCCGCTTCACTGCAAATAGAAAAGCACCGAGTGTCTGCTCAGGCTGTTTGCTCCTCAGAAGCCCACTAGATGCTGGTGAAAAGATCTGTGCCTCCCCCAGACGTCCCACCTTTCAGTGTCACGACCTCCAGGCCCCAGCTCACCAAGAGGGATTGAACCGGGGTCGCAGCGCAGACTTGAGCTGAGAGTGCAGCACTAGGAGGTTGTTATTCTGTTTGCGAACTAGTTTTTAGCTGGAGACCCACCAAACCCTTTACACTTTACAAAAGTGATCCTCCCTCCCCCCCCCCCCCCCCCGCATTTTGGCCAAAATTGGTTAGGTTTCTGTAGCAAACGGTTTGGATTGGGTTGGTTTTCAATGAACCACCCAAAAGGTGAAGCTGAAATTGGCATTTTTGGAAATGTTGCCATGCTGGTGGAAAAGGCCATTCCATTGGGGAAAACGGCTTTGTGAGAAATTTCGGGCCAGCTCCATCCTTTGGCGGAAAGGCCGGTCTTTGCTTTCAGTCATCCAATAAGGAGGGAAGAGAACGACATGTGACTTAGCTGAACAAGGCTCTTCCCGCTTCTGGCCAGGAGCTCCACCCTCCCTTCCTTCCCCTTTCTGCTCCCCCATCACTGGGGGACGCAGGTGTCTTAGGGCATCTCTGATGCGGAGTCTCCATGGTTAAGCAGTAACTGACCCCCCACCCCAGAGGAAGTTTAAGGAGACAGGGAGTAATTGTCCCAGCTGGCCATAGGGATAAGAGCATCTGTTTGAGATCCCACGTGGCCAGGACCTCAGTTTAATGCCTGATCCCAAAGAAGGGTTCCTCTGGCAGCACAGCGCCCCCTACCATCGTGCTGGGGGGATAGACTCATTCCTGACACACAGCGAAGAGCGCCTGCCTCTAGTGACCCCCTGCGTTACGCTGGGTTCTCCTCCCGGCCGCATCCTGCCCTGCTCTGGCCCTCAGGCCCGAGCTTTGCAACGCGCGTTTCCAGCTATGGA
This sequence comes from Lepidochelys kempii, assembly GCF_965140285.1. NCBI lineage: Eukaryota > Metazoa > Chordata > Testudines > Cheloniidae > Lepidochelys > Lepidochelys kempii. Next base: position 140,121,463 of record NC_136383.1, read on the forward strand.
GGGGCAGAGAGTGAGGGGCGTGGGCGAGGGACGGGGGACGAGCACTTGGCTGCATCAGGGCTGCCCCCCCCCCATGTCACATGGCAGAAAGGAGGAGGCAGGGTCTCAGGACTCAGTGTCTGTACGACCACAGTTCTCCTGCCTCACTGGTCTGCGACTCAGGGCACCTGAGTTCTGTGCCTGGCTCTCCTGCTGGGCTACTTGGTGACCTTGGGCGGGTCTCTTCCCCACTCTGTGCCTCAGTTTCCCCACCGGCAAAAAGCGGGGGCCATGAGACCAGCCGGTGTTGAGAGCCATGGATGATGAGAGCTAGGGGAGGTTGTTGTTATTTTCTTCCAGGTGACCGTTACATCGTGGCTGACTGCGGCGGCGGGACAGTGGATCTGACCGTCCACCAGATCGAGCAGCCGCAAGGGACGCTCAAAGAGCTCTACAAAGCCTCAGGTGGGATGGCGACCCCCGGGAGCCATGTGCCAAGGGCCCGATCCAGTGCCTGTTGGAGCCGGTGGAAAGACTCCCATGGCCTTTGGATCAGACCCCCAAATGCTCCCCCCCTCCCTCCCCAGCTAGCGGCTGACCCTCTGTATTGGGTGGAAGGATTGGAGCATCCATCTGTCACTGCTCCTGAGGGAAAAGCCTGTGGAGCAAAGTGCCCCGGGGCTGCCTCTCATCGGCCAGCATGGTGCCATGGGCCTTGAGGCACGGGTGTGTCTGGAGAGGGCTCGGAGGAGGGGATGGTGATGGCTGTACGGATCGGGTCAGGGAGGGTGGCCCATGCGGGGTGGAAGGTGGTGATGGCTGAGGCCTGGAGGGCCTAGCTTAGGAGAGGTGCCTGGAAGAGCTTGGCTAGCAAACAGGCCGAGTGGGCATCTGACTGCGCTCTGTAAATACATTGGGGGTGTGGGGTGGGGGACACCGGAGAGGGTGAAGAGCTTTTAAGCTAAAGGACAATATGGTCACAAGAGCTAATGGGGATAAACTGGCCACGAGCAAATTCAGGCTATGGCTGAGAAGGTGTCTCACCATCGGAAGGGCGAGGTGCTGGGTCAGTCCCCCCCCCCCACACACACACACTCACACGCTGGGGGTTGTGAGGCAAAGAACGGGGTTAATTCGAAGAGCGAGCTGGACAAAGGCGAGTGTGATTGTACGCGGGTTGCTCGTGATGGTGGCATGCAGGGCTCAGCAGCCCTGGGGCTCACGTCCGGCTGATGTTCTATGTTCCCAAAACTCATGCTTCAGCACTTCAGCTGGCCACAGGCTGGGGTCAGGAAGGGATTTCTCTCCCCACCACCAAGTATATTCCGGGAGGGTTTTTTTTTTTTAATCTCCTTCCTCTGGAACATCAGGGATGGCCACGGCAGGAGATGGGACATGGGCTAGGCTGGGCCAAGGTGCCCAGTTGGCACCGAACATCTTGCTCGCTCAGCTGCTTGGCTGGCTGGTTCATACTCAAGTGCTCGGGGTCTTACTGATCACCACGTGTAGGGCTGGGAAGGAATTTCCCCCCAGGTCAGAGGGGGCAATGGTTCGGGGGGAGGGGGTCACCTTCCTCTGCTGCAGCTGGGTGCGAGTCACTTGCCAGGCTCAGCTGGGCCTCTCTTGCCTAATCAGTTCGCTGCCATAGCGGGGCCCTCGGCCACTGGTGCCGCTTGGTGCGTGGGCTCCTGCAGGCTGTCACACCTGGGGTAACGCCGGTTGCTGGGTCAGTGCGCGGGGGCTGGGTGGGGTCGGTGGCCCGGGCTATATAGCAGGGCAGACGGGATGCTCCGGTGGTCCCTTCTGGCCTTGCCCCCTCTGACGCTGTGGGTGATGGAGGCCGGTGTTGTGGGTAAAGGCGGCGGGGACGGGGGGGGGCAGTGACCCGATGGGGTGTGATTAGCAGGGACGAGCTGGAGCAGCAGTGGCCGTAGCTGGGGGGGGGCTCGGGCGCAGCCTTGGACTGAGGTAGTGTGACACGTCCAAGGAGCCATCCCACTCCCGCCCCCTAGTAGCCAGTGCAGGATTGTTCCCGTGGCTGTGTCCTGCCCGCTGGGCGTCCCCACTGACGGGAGCGTTCCCGAGCCGCAGAAGGAAAGGCGATTGTCCAGAATGAGTCTATGTCTACACGGCAAAGATAAGTCGACCATGTTAGGTCGACTTACAGCCACCGCATACCGCATTAACTACCGTGGTGGCTGATGTCCAGATTACCCTCCTTCTGGTGGTGCACGTCCTCACCAGGAGCACGTCCACCGACTGACGAGGGGCCGTGTGGGGCGCTGAGAGCCAGGGCTCGCTGCTCCATGCAGATCCCCCCGGGAGCCCCTCTGCCCCTGCTCCCCTGGTCTTCTCTCCTCCCCACTCCCAGCCAGGAGCAGTGGGGCAGCTGCCCAGGGCTTCTCACCTCTGCACTCCCAGCCAGGAGCAGAGGGAGCCACCTGGGGCTTCTCGCCTCCTGTGGGAGATCCGCACCAGGAGTCCGGTCGGCTGCCATGCTCCCAGGGGGGAGCAGGGAGCTGGACCCCTGGACCCCAGGAGGCAGCAGGGCTCCCTGTGGGGAGCCCGGGCGGCAACCCGGCTTGGAGTAGAGACCCAGCTCCAGAGTGGGAGCTGGCTTTCTTGTCAAGTTCAGGGCTCCAGAGGAGCCATGAAATAGACAAGAATGAGAGCCAACAGCTGATGTAAGGAAAACGGTGTCTACACAGACATGGCGTTGCCCTAACTCCAGTGACATAAGCCCTACACTGCTCGGGGGGGGGATGACGGGGGTGGGTGTTATGATGTCAGAGTAAAACTGTGTAGTGTAGACAAGGCCTAAAACCCTGCGTCCTGCTGTCAGGAGCTACCGGTTCAGCTAGGGAGACAGCTTCTCCCAGGGACAGTTCCCCAGTGCCCCCCAGCATGCAGCTCCAGTCCCGCTCCCAGGCCCAGCGGCTCAGTGAAGTGAGGGGTTGTGGCACCATCTGGTGTCCAGAGGGAAACTAGCTATAGACTTCCGACTGGAGGATTGCTGGGGGCCTGCAGAGGTCCCCACCATGGGCAGCGATGCTGAGGAAGTGCAATGGCCTGGAGTCACGTTAAGCCACTTAAGAGAAGGGTGAGAGACAGCGCTGGGTTTCTATGGTAAAGTTTCCCAGTCACATGGCAGAAGGGTTCTGTGCAGTGAGGTTATTGAGAGGGGAGGGTCCGGGAGCATAGAAAAGACCCCCCCCTCTCCTCCCGCCAGAATACAGGCAAAGCCTAGGGTGTCACACACCCGATCATGCTGAGGGGAAGGAGGTCGTCAGTAGCAGCTTTGCGTTCTGAGGGTTTTTCAAGCCCCTGCAAAAGCAGCGACCGAGTGATGCCAGAAAGCGCCAGACAAGCCCCAGGTGACCAGGGTTTATTGGGCCTACCGCGGCCCGACACGATGCAACCTAGGTTTGCATCCGATGAAGTGAGCTGTAGTTCACGAAAGCTCATGCTCAAATAAATTGGTTAGTCTCTAAGGTGCCACAAGTCCTCCTTTTCTTTTTGCAAATACAGACTAACACGGCTGTTACTCTGCAACCTAGGTTTGAGCACCATCTGCTGGCGCTTTGGCTAGTGGCTATTTCCAGCCTTGGCCATGAGGCCGGGCTGCTCCCTGCTGTCTAGTCCCAGGTCTAGCTCATTGCCATCGCCTCGAGCGAGAAGGCTGCGGCAAGGGCAGGGCCCCAGCACTGTTTTCACTGCAAATGAAGCCCTGGCTACCGCACCTCCCGAGAGGCAGGGTCCAGCAGGCTGCACATGTGGACTGTGAGCTGGGGAGTGCCTGGATCTAGCCCCAGCCCTGTTTTCTGTCTGCAGTGGGTAGGTGCCACTGTGTGCCTCAGTTTCCCCCTGTGTGTGATGGGGAGTGATCATACTGACCTGTCTCCGTGAGCGTGGGGGGCAGATGATCATGAACTGGCATTGGCAGAGGGCTGGGGAGAAGGGGCTCAGCTCCCACCGTGCTGGGGGCAGCATACGACTGCCAGAGGGATGGACACGCAGAGCATTGGTCGGCCAGGTTCACCAGGTAGCAGGTCCCCTGTCCTGCTGCAGGGGCAGAAGGGGAATGCGGTGGGGCGACCAGCCATTGCTTGAGCTGTTGTTATTGGACTCCAGCTGGGCTCTAGGTCCTAGGGGCTCTTGGAGGGGAGGCCTGGGGCGCAGGTGAGGTGGGCTCGCTCCCCTGGGGAGGGGATATCGTAGCCACGACTTGTCCAGCCTGGGGAGAGGCGGTTCCCGGAGATGGCCGTCGCTGTGGGAGACGCTCTCTGCCAGGGGCGGGTTACAGGGCTCCATGCAGGAACGGCTGGCTGTGATGCCCTGCGCGGCTGTGCACATCGGCCGAGGCCATCAGCATGGGCGGCTTCCTGGCCCTATTGAGACCAGTGGGCACGTGGCCATAAACTTGGGTGGGGCCCGGACGAGTGTGGGAAAGCCCCAGCAAAGAGGGGGCTGTGTGGGCTGTCTCCAAGGCTGGGGGGCAGCTACACTGCAGACTAAGCGGGCTGCCACTCAGCTGTGAGCCCGCGCCCCTGCTCCATCCACACCCAAATCAGTCCGACTCGGGTTAGCAAGCGCTCAGGCCCAGGGGCCAAGAACCCTGCAGGGCAGGGGCGGCCCAGGGCCCGAGTCCTGCCGTGACACAGGCCCAAGCCCATTGGTCTGCAGTGTGGCCTCGTTATCACGGCTGGGAGACCTGGGACCCCCCCACACTTGTAAACCCAGGGGTACAACACAGAGTAGCCGCTCGAGCGCAGGCTTGGAAACCCCACGACCCAAAGAGCCAGGCTTCGTGTGCAGCGGAGCCAGCCCCGTATTGTGGGGCAGGGTGTGTATGGCGTCCCCCCGGGGCCAGGGCCGGGGCAGTTGGACGAAAAGGGAACATTCGCTGAGCTGTGATGTGCAGCGTAGCTGACTCCCGTGCCTGTTGGGAGGGGAGCTGGGACCGACCCCCTCCCCAAGGGCTGTGCGCAGTGGACTGGGGTCGGGGGGGGGGCACCCTGAGGCAAACAGCAGCTGCCTACCCTGCAGCATGGGGGTTTCCTGCAGTGGGTCCCCACCAGCCGCTTTGGCCCGCTGGGTTTCCTTCCTCCCCAATCTCCTGCCCACCCACGTGCCCCCGACTCAGCGGGGAGCTGGGCACAGGGAGCCATTTCCCTCCACTGAGCCCTGACCACTGCCCCTTCCCATGGAAACCAGCCCTGGATGCTGCGCCATGGGGGGACGGCTCCTTGCGGAGAGTTCCCCCTTCAGCCTTCCCCAGGATGCGGGCTGAGCCCTACCCACAAGCCCGTGGAGCCCCAAGAGCTGGGTGAATGTGGGGGGCACCAGAGGTCCTGTGCATCTGGAGTGGACCCACGTACCACTTCTGGCTCCTTAGCCACATGGCTCCAATGGGTGCCCCGGGCTGGGCTAGCAGGGCAGCTCTGTGGGTTGGCTCTGAGGGGTTCCAGCAGAGCTGGGGCTGGGGTACCCTAGGACTGCGATAGCAGGGGGGCTGTGAGTCAGGACCGAGGGGCACCGGCAGAGCTGTGGGGGGCCAGAGCTGGGAGCAGGCTGGAGGACCAGGGCAGGCTGTATATCAGAACTAGCAGAGCTTGGCCAGCCCCTGCCCCTGCTATAAGCTGGCTCCCCCCAGTGCTATTAACACCTCAGACCCATAAGCAGAAAATGCCTTCACCCAGACAAGCTCAGCCTCCAGCTGCCGCTTTGGGGAGGCCCGCCCTGCCCCCGTCCCAGCAGGGTGTCCATCACTCCTGGGGGCCTGTCCCTGCCCTGGCTCTGCCCGCACCCCATAACTCCGCAGTGGCTGTGCATTGCAGGCGGCCCCTATGGGGCGGTGGGGGTGGACCTGGCCTTCGAGAGGCTGCTGGGCCAGATCTTCGGGGAGGATTTCATCGCCACCTTCAAGGCCAAGCGCCCGGCAGCCTGGGTGGACCTGACCATCGCCTTCGAGGCCCGCAAGAGGGCCGCAGCGCCCTTCCGCTCCAACCCCCTCAACGTCTCGCTGCCCTTCTCCTTCATCGACTTCTACCGCCGGCACCGGGGCCAGAACGTGGAGACGGCGCTCAAGCGGAGCAGGTGAGGCAGGGGGCTGGGCGGGGCTGAGGTGTGCTTGGAACGGCCCCCCAGTTGTGCCGGGAGGGGGGCCAGGAGCTTCGGATGAGATCTTGTGTCACATCCCCCTCTAGTGGCTAGTTCACATGGAAGACAACAGCCTACTACTGGTACCTGCTGATGGGGTCATGCCCTTCCCGCTAATGACAGAGGGCCATGCCCCTGGGCCCGGCCTGGGGGCTCAGCAACTAGGAAGTTACTCAGGCTGGTGGGGCATTTGGAAGGGGTGTGGACACCTTTCTTGGCCTCCCCCACCTGGCTGTTTGTGGGCACAAGGGCAGGAGATGGTGAGGGGTCGGACATGGCCCGGGGTCGGACATGGCCCAGGGGCAGGAGGCAGAGGGTGCGGAGGCTGGCCCATCAGAGCCAGTGCCGGGGGGAGGCCAGGGTGGAGGCAGAGGTGCACCAAGGCAGGGCCAAGTAGCACTGAGGTGGTGGGCCACGTGGGGGACTGATTCTGGGCTTTTAGGGGCAGGACACCCACAGCCCCCATGGGTGCAATGGGGAGAGGGGGCAAGAGGACACAGCCCCCTCCCCGTTGCTCTCTGCAGCAGGCATGAGAGCGGGCAGCCCTGGCCAGCAGCCTCTGGGGGGCCGGGCACCACTTGGCCCTGCCTATGGGAGCCCAGGAGAGTCACTCCCCTCTGCTCTTTTGGCCCAGTGTGAACTTTGTGAAGTGGTCCTCGCAGGGGATGCTGCGAATGTCGTCGGAGGCCATGAACGACCTCTTCCAGCCAACCGTCAGCCAGATCATCCAGCACATCGGTAGGGCTGAGCGAAGGGACCCTGGCTGCTACTTCCCTAACCGCGGGGCCTGATCCAGCCTGGGGAGAGAGGAGCTCCCCCCCTCTCCCACCCCGGCTGCCCAAGGCCCTACTGAGCGAGGGGCAGAGCTGGGAACCTCGGCTCCCTTGTTCCAGCCTTTCCCAGCTAGCTGTGCTCCAGCCCGAGTCCACACGCCAGCGTCATCTCCTGGGCTCCGACCAGGGCTATTCCCCTCACTGAAGGCGGTGAGCCCCGAGGAGGGTCAGGGCTAGGGGAGGGGGGAAGTACCTAGGCAGGTCCTTGACTCCAGTTCCCTGGGTCCATCCCGTGCCCGGTGCAGAGCCGCTCTCTGCGACGTGGGCCAGTGGGTTGAGACGCTCGCCGCTGGCTCGGGTGATTACTTGGAGACTGTTCCAGAGCCTGACCAGGGCTCAGTTCCCAACTCTGCCACAGACTTCCTGGGTGACCTTTGGCTGCTCAGCTCTCTGTGCCTCAGTTTCCCAATCTATAAAACAGGGGGTGGTGATATACCTACCTCACCGGGGTGAGGCGAAATTTGCTAACATTTGTGAGATGCTCAGACACTGCAGCATGGAGGGGAGGGGGCCATAGGGGTACCTAGAGAGACTGTGTCCCGCTATATACCTGGTACCACTCCTGGTTGCCTGGTCTGTTCCCCACCTGCACCAGTTCCAGAGATCTAACTCCTAGATGGATCCCTCCTAGGCCCTGAGCATTTCAGCTGCTCATCTCTGACCGGCCCCCCCTGCGTCAATATCTGACAATGTTGCTGCAGGACTGTGGGAAAGGGACTTTCCTCTCCCTGTCACCAGTTTCAGGGTTGACAAGTGTGAAGTAATGTGCCCTAGAACCCATAATCCCAACTAGTCATTCCCTGAAACATCTGGCATTGGCCACTGTCGGCAGACAGGACACTGGGCTAGATGGACCTTTGGTCTGACCCAGGTTGGCTGTTTCTTATGCTTCTCCAGCCCAGAATTGCACTAGCCTTTGTGCCTCCCAGGGACCTGATCTAACGTGCACAGGAGTCTCCGCTTCACAGATTTCAGCTCATTGCAAACTCCCACCTAAATTTGCTGCCCACCCTCCCTGCTGCGTCTTTGCCTCGCTGCTTATCCAACCTCCATCAGGGTCTGAGAGCTTCACCGTCTAATGGATTTGGCTGTAGGGCAGAGCTCTTATCCCCCCTGAACAGAGGACAAACTGAGGCACAGAGAGACACTGACCAACCCAAGGTCTTGCCCGCAGGACAATTTCCCCAGGGTTGTGGTTGAGATTCTTCACTGGGGCAATTTTTAACTCCAGCCAGGGTGATTTTCTGCCCGAGGTGCTCCGGTTCCAACAGGTATTAATTCAGGGCAGGTCTCTGGCCGGGGTTACGGGGGAGGTCAAACTCTAAGTGCACCATGGTCCCTTCTGGCCTATGAGTGAGACCAGGGAATTGAACCCTGAAGTCCTAGTCCTAGACTAGGGCCCAGTCCATCCTTCCCTTCAACCCCTGCAGTGCTCGAATAGCTTTGTTTTGGGTCATGATCCCCACCCCCACTCCATGGATTCACTGGGACTTTCCCCACCTAAATCCTATTGGATCAGCTCCTTTTGAGTCACTCTCCCCCCTCCCCAACTCCTCTATCATGGTCCCTCACGGGCCACTCCCCTGCTCTTCCCAGGGGTTAATGAAGATGTTATGGCAGCCGGCCACCCACCCAAACCCAGTCAGGAGCAGGGCCAGGTTCACTGTTTAACCCTCTTTTCCAGATGACCTCCTGAAGAAGCCAGATGTCAAAGGCATCAAGTTCCTCTTCCTGGTAGGGGGCTTTGCCGAGTCAGCGATGCTCCAGCATGCCGTCCAATCGGCCTTCGGCAGCCTGTGTCGCGTCATCATCCCCCAGGACGTCGGGCTGACTATCCTCAAAGGGGCGGTGCTCTTCGGCCTCGACCCCACCATCGTCAGGGTCAGGCGCTCGCCCCTGACCTACGGCGTGGGGGTACTCAACAAATTTGTGGACGGGAAGCACCCCAAGGAGAAGCTGCTGGTGAAGGAGGGGAAGAACTGGTGCACAGACATCTTTGAGAAGTTTGTCTCTGTGGACCAGTCGGTGGCTCTGGGCGAGGTGGTGCAGAGAAGCTACTGCCCGGCCAGGGTAGGGCAGCGGAAGATCATCATCAACATCTACTGCTGCGCCTCGGATGACGTGATCTACATCACCGACCCAGGGGTGAGGAAGTGCGGCACCATCAGCCTGGAGCTGGACGAGCTGGACGAGCCGAGCTGCCTCAAGAGCCGCCGGCGGGAGATCCGGGCCAGCATGCAGTTCGGGGACACGGAGCTCAAGGTGGCAGCTATGGATGTCAGGACCTCCAAGACAGTCAGGGCTGCCATCGATTTCCTGTCCAATTGAGCCCCAAAGGAAGGGACAGCTCAGAGGCTGCGGGGGCGCGGGGCGTGTCTTCCACAACCATCTGCCCCTCTCCCCTGACAGCACATGCCTCGGTGCTCACATCCATGCGCGGTTCACACCACGAGATGCAGTCGCTTTGTATCCTCAGCAACAGCGATACCGGACTTGGAGGAGCTTTACGTTGCTAGGGAACAATGGTTCATTGACTCACAAACCTAATCAAGCCACGGGGAACCCATGGTCCTCGCTGGGACCCTGCCAGAGGTTGCGGTCAAGGTCCCTGCGCCAGACACACTCCATCAGAGGAGTCCTGAATTCACCTCAGGGCCGACGTGGCGTTGCTGTGTCACAAGGCTACCCTCCGCCACAGCAGGGTGATGAAGAAAATCTATCCTACGGGGACACGCCAAGGCAGCAGTGACCCTAAGAACATAAGAGCAGCCATGCTGGGTCAGACCACTGGTCCATCTAGCCCAGTATCCTGCCTTCCAATGCCAAGTGCTTCAGAAGGAATGAACAGAACAGGTAATCATCAAGTGATCCACCTCCTAACTGAGTTTCCATGAGCTCTAAGCCAGTAGCTACTTCACTTGAACTGGACAATGTTGCCGGCAGCCTCTTTGAAGAGGGAGAAGGACCCTCTGTGTTCACAGAATCACAAGCCCTCTGCTCCTGTAGGACGAACGCTACAAGAGAAGGCCTCCTCCAGCTGCAAACCCTTCTTCCTCTTACTCAGAAACCGGATTTGGTTTTGGCTTGTTTTATCTTGGGGAAGTTCCCCCTGGAGTGCGAGGCTCAAGCCAGTCAGACTCACAGTTCGGGTCTCAAAGGCCTCTCAAGAGTGCTCCTTAGCAGGATCTTCAGCAGGATGTCAGCCCAGCACCCAGGCACACGTGCATGTCTTGGCCAAGTAAACACAAAGCCAAGCTGGCAGCAAACGCAGCCTGGTGGCCAGCAGGAGGTGACGTGATAAAGTGGCTCCGTCTCCATGATGTCGGCATCAGTGCCTGGACGGTTTACTGGCATGAAGTTCAGAGAGCTCCCCGGCGGATGTTCTCCCAGTGACCTCTGCATGCAATGCAGCAAGCGGCACTCGCTCCTCCAGGGACTGAACCCAGTGGGAGCGCTCTGCCCTGGCATTCTGTGGGGTCACGCTCAGTCCAGGAGTACATCCAGCTCACCTGCGCTCGCCTCGCTGCTCCTGCACTGCAGTTCTGTACCCCGCTGGAGCTTGCCACCGGGCACAGAGCCGCAGGATTGGAGCTCTGGCCCCAGCTTTGGAACAGCCTCCAGGAGGAATCCTTCTGTGCCAGACCCCCTAAGGATCTCATTCTTCCTCCAGGGTGAGCCATGCTTCACCGCCTCCGTAGGCTGGACCTCCAGGACCCCTCCTTCACCCCGTGAGCTCCACTCTGCGAGTCCCACTGAGACAGGCCCCCAGGGAGACTTGTACGATCCTAGGGAGCGACGCAGGGACACTCACAGAGCATGGGGATGCAGTGGGGTTTATTAGGTGACTGGAGAAGACATCCTGGGTTAGCATAAGGAAAAGAAAGTTGTAGCCCACTCCATCCTAGTCAGCTCAGAGCCTGGAGCCCTGACCCTCTGACCTCGCGTTGTCCCAGCTCAGGGGGGCCCCATCTCCTGCAGCAGCCAACATTCAACTACCCCCCTGCACTCCTCCCATCCTTTGTTCCCCAGTTGGGCAAACACTGTGTGGCTTCCTGCCGAGGGATGGGCCCTACATGGTCCTTGGTTGCCATTGTCTTCTCAGATGCTCCACTGATATGGGCCCTAAGGCCCCAGACAACTAGGAGCCATCCACATCCATAACCTCTGCAAAGAGCAAGCAGACCTGTTCCCCCCACAGGTAACAATGCAGCATACAGGGGAAACTGAGGCACGCTGCGGCTTTCTAAAAATATTACAAAAATTCCCACTTCGCCACACCACCGGCCCCAGCTGACTAGCTTTGCTGGCTCATTTGGCACCCGGGAGCTGCCTTAGTTGGCTAATGAATATTCTGCTGGCCAGCTAGTCCCTACCCAGGAGTTAAAGGTCAGGAACCTTTTTCCTGGCCCTGCTCAGCCGAAGCGACCACAGACAGATCCCGTCAGGGCAGAAGAAGGGGGAGTTGCCGTGGTTGATACCAGTTGATCTGTAGATTACTGGCAGGCTGTGTGGCTGGGGACAAAGCAATGGTGACCAGTGACAAAGGCTCCTTTCGATAAATATATGTATTTTTTTGTAAACCCAAATTTTTATTTTTACATATCACATGTAAACCCCCCCCCAGGTGCAAGAGGCAAGCACTATGGCTGGATCTGTGGCACTAGTGAGGCAAGCGTGCGGCCTTTATCCGGTGTTTAAGAGAAGTATGCTATGTGATGGAAATCAAAATAAACGATTATACTCTTCTGCAGCCAAGGGAGGGGGAAAATGCTTTTGAGGGGGGGAACGGCGTTAAAGCAGTGGCGAGAGCAGGTCTGCTTTCGCCCTTGTGCCATGTTAGAAGAACTAAGTTGCCGTCTTCAAGCTAGAGCAGGTGTTCTTAACATGGGGGCTCACCAGTGGGTGTGAAGGAATCACACCCACACCACTCTTCCCATGCTGCAGAAGGGAAGGTGGGGCCCAGCTGAAGAAGAGAAGGATCATGTGGGAGAGAGTGGAGGCTCATTGTTTTAAGTTGGAATAAATGGGCCCAAAGGATCTCGGCACTAAAGTTTTAAACAAGGTTCGGGGTGGGGTGAAGAGAGACTTCAGCCCCTTGTCTGACAGGCTCCTAGGTGGGACCAAAGATGATGCTACCCCTCCGCTTGGGGAACAGAGAGGACATTAGCTGAGATGGGCTGGAGCAGTCACTGTTGTGGTTGTTGTTAAAGACCGAGCCGATTTGCTAAAAGACAAATACGTCCCCAGAGAGAAAAGAGCAGCCGAGAGAAAAACACGGCGTCTGCCTCCAGTGCTGCCTTTCACTGGCGAGCTCACTGCTTGCGCAACCCAGGCCCAGCCCATGGTCTCATCAGCCACTGCGAGCCCTGGCAAACTCGTAGCAGCATCAGGCTAGCTAGGGACCTGCTTTTACTGCCTTTCTGGTCACAGGCTCACAGCTACGTTGCAAAATATAATCTTGGCCAGCTAAACCAAGCTCTGATTAGACAGAAGGAAACAGGAGGGGGATAGGAAATAAGGTAGGGAAAGAAAAAACACACCCGGGAGATGAGAGGAAGGGGGTTTGACAAAGTCTGACATCCCAGGTGGTGTTTGGGATTCAGACGGAGCCAGGGGAGGTGGTGGGGCCCTCTGGGTCCCGCACTTGGTCTGGTCAGGACGACGACACACAATGGTGAACCAGCGGGTCCTGGCTGTGCCACCATGATAGTAAAGCTCACGCCTTCCCATTCACCCATCTCCTGGCCAGCAGTTATCAGACAGCTGCTGCTTGATTTTTCTCCCACAAATGTGTTCCTTTCAGGTTCCCACACGGCCCTGATGGCAGGAGAGCCCATCCTTTCATTATTTTGTCCAGCAATGAGTCCTAATTTCCCACACACCAATTTTGCTCCACTGATTTCCGGTCCCCAGTGTCTCTTGCATATGAGCCATAACGTTAACACAGTCCTTGAGTTACATCAGTGGGCCTTTTTAATTCACTTCTCCTGGCTCCCTTTTGTACCTTTTCCATTGGCATTTATTGGTCTAGGTCAGTGGTTCTCAACCCGCGGTCCAATCAGCACACAGCTGCGGCCCATGTGACCTCAGGGCCATACAGGGACTATAGACACCGTGCGGCTGCAGCCCACAGAACACACAGAGAGCTGCAGATGCGGCCTGCAATGGGAAATGGGTTGAGAAGCAGGATCTGGGACATTTTATGACCTTTCACTTGGTTCTTGCAGTGGAGCTCACCCGTAGGGTATATTTGGAGAACCAGTTAACACAATAGGTCCTAGCAAGGCAACACGTTGAGAACCACTGGCCATGGGGAAGCGGGTTTGAACTCAACTCACGGCATGTGGGGTTGAAGCTTTGGTCAAAGGCGAAGCTTTCGTTAGTCTGACAAGCCATCATGAGTTGAACCCAGGACCCCTCCAGTGACTCAAAGGCACCTACAATGCCTGAGGAAGATGCACTGATGAGAACTCGGGGCAGCGGGTGAATCCAGCCCAGGCCAGCAGTACCTGGCAAGTGATGGCTGGTTCTTCTCTATAGCCTATGCTCACAACACATCTGTGAAATATGAAGGACTCTGCTGGGGGAACACAGGGTGTGGCTACACGGCACACTAAGCCCAGATGTGGCCTCAGGTTTGAGTCCAAGCCCCCTTCCGTCCACACACAAGTTACTGACAGCTCAGCAACACACTTAGGACCCAGGTCCTATGCTGCTACTAGGAGGGTGAGTCAGAGCCAGAGTCCTGTTGTGATTCGGGCCCAAGCCCAGCCAGTTTCCAGTGTGGATGCAGCTCAAGCCGCAGCCCGAGTCAGAAGATCGGCGTAGCACAATATGGATGCGTTAGCACAACTGTGAGACTGGGGCCCAGCACTCGTAAGGTTTACAAGTTTACAATGCAGTGTGGACGCTCAAGCGTAGGCTTGGAAACACTGAGTCCCCAAGCATTGGTCCCACAGACCTGGGTTTACAGCACAGTGTGGCCACACCTAAAGCGGTTAAAGGACTTCCACAAGGTCACACCAGGAGTCCAGAGCAGAGCAGACGTTGAGCTGAGAGTCTTCTCAACCCAGCTGCGGTGCCTTAATCCCAAGAGCACGCTCTCTGCTCCCCTTGTTTGAAATCTGTCAAGTCAAACAAACAGCAGCGCTGCGGTAATTGGCTTGACAGACCAGCATGAGCTGTTCAAGGGCCGATGCTCTCTGCTGCTAAGCCATTACCCTGGTGTCTCTAATTTAACTCCCCGGCTCCGCAGTGTGGACAGCCAGGGCTGCTGTAACATGGCACCGTGCAGTGAGGGTCTTTGGGGAGTTAGCCAAAGTGGGCGCTGTGTTTTCCCCTCTTTAGGTTTCGTTCCAAGCTGATTTAATCACTGCGCAAGTTCCCTTAGGGAAAGGAAAACCCTGCTGCCTCCAGTGATGCCTGCAATCTATAGACACAGTGAGTAGCAGCAGAAAGCAATTATCCAGTTAATGTCTGGAAGGCTTCCAAGAGGGCAGGGGAAGGGATTGATAGTGATTTCTGTGCCGGTGCATATTCCACGCTCCACCATCTATCTTCCTCTTTCCAGGTGGCGCATGGGCGTAGGACACCAGGTCTAAGTTATCGGCTGGCTGGATGAGCCAAATGGCAGCTGGAAAGGTTTCCAGAGCCATGAGGCTCTGGTCGCTGACGGCGTCTCATTGGGTATTTAATACGTAATTCAACTTCAACCCGAAACGTGTGATTTATTTGCAGAACAGTAGCCCCTTGGGGCCCCAACTGAGACAGGGGCTCCTCTGTGCTATTGTAAGAGACAGTCCCGGTCTCCAAGAACTTACAGACAAAATTGACAAGATACACACCGAGTGGTGGGTGGAAAGCTCCAGGAATACAGCCAGGTCCCCCAAGTCTAGGCTTGTCCCCTACCCACTAGCACACACTGCCACTCGGTAGGACTTGTGCTGCCTGGATTTCAAGGCCAGAGGGGACAAGTACGCTCATCGTGTCATTTCAATTCTATTCCTTTTTCAGCTAGAAAATTGGTTAGTTTCCTTCGACCGCACTCAGTAGTCACGTGTTTTCTGACCGTTTTCCAACTCAAGGCTGCTCACTGAACGTTCCCGCCCGCTAGTGGTGGTTGGCTCACCTCTGGCACATGGTAATGTTTCTATTCCATGATTGGATGAGATGCGTTTTTGGCACAGGAACGTAACAAACAGCACATGTATCCATGACACTTCGGGGGTGTCCAGCTCCGAGTCTGGTCGCAGGAACTAGATCATGCCTCATCCCAACCAAGGATCCCCTCGCCATGCCAGCTTTGCTCCTGGCCAGGGACAGTGGTTCACGGGCATGTCCTTGCTAAGCAGCTGTCTCAAATCCCCCTGCCAGGAAGGCAAGCAGGCCGGATAACGTTAAATGGAAAAGCTTTATGGCATGTTGCACACAAGCCCAGGCAGACTGTGTAAAACAGACACCCCACAAGCATATCTTGATCCTTGGCATGTGTCCAGACCAGCACTGGAGATGTGTTCATTCGGCAGCCATGGCAGTTGGCCATAAAGTGGAGGAAGGAGACAAGCATTTCTGCAGCCCAGAGACAGGATCAGGTGGGACGTGACACATCTGAAGCCCTGCCCCCTTTCATTAAACTACCCAATCCCACTGTGGCCGTGACTAAGCTGAAGGATGCTCCTTCTGCGCTGCGCCATACTTCTGAGCTCAGGTTTCCTACGCAAACTGTCACTGTGGCAGTGTTAGAAGCCCATTGCGAGCACATTTCATGTTCTAACAACCGACCCACCTTATATAAGAATAAGCTGTTAACCTGGCCCACGAGATTCTTCCCCACGGTTGTGGCGGAATCCCTGCTCTTCACATTCTCCAGGCCCGTGTTCCCACCAGGTGAGGTCCTACTCCACAAGGTCAGCATGAAAGGGTCCGGTCCTTGTGCTTTTGCTTGGAGAAGACAAAGAATCTTAAAAGTCCTCACCCACGAAACACTGCTCATCTGAGTTTCGGATCACTGAGGTTGTTTGGGCCGGGGTGGGGCTGGTCGGAGAGGGCCCCGTGCAGAAGGGTTTGCTGTGACAAGGATGTAGCCATGAGGTTCTGTTCACTCCTCTCCAACACTATGTGTTGAATTGCATCCTCATAGCAAGCCCATCCCTGTGGTATCTGACTCTGAGCAGCTGGCCACTATCCCTCAAGCAACTCACTCTCTGAATGAATCTGAAGTGAATGGCATCTCTGAAAAGGGAAACACGAGTGTCCCCACCCCATCAAATCCCTCTTTAACTCTCATTTGCTGTGATGCCAACAATAACCTTAACACACGACATAGCTGGTGTGTTGCACAACAACTGTCTGGCCTGCCGGCCTTGTGCTCACATTCTGTCTGGCTCTACCAGCTCTCTCTTGTCTTATACTTAGACCATGGGTGGGCAAACTTTTTGGCCCAAGGGCCACATCTGTGTGGGGAAATTGCATGCAGGGCCATGAATGTAGGCGCAGGTGGTTGGGGTGTGGGAGGGAGTGTGGGGTGTAGGAAGGGGCTCAGGGCAAAGGGTTGGGGTGCAGAAGGGGTGCGGAGTACAGAAGGGGGCTCAGGGCAGGAATTCGGGGTGCGGGCTCCAGCCCGGCGTTGCTTACCTTGAGCGGCTCCAGGGTGGCAGCGACGTGCAGCAGGGCTAAGGCAGGCTCCCTGCCTGCCCTGGCCCAGTGCCACTCCCAGAAGCAGCCGGCACCACGTCCCTGCGGCCCCTGGGGAAGCGGGTGGGGGGGCAGAGGGCTCTGTGAGCTGCCCTTGCCTGTAGGTATCTTCCCCGAAGCTCCCATTGGCTGCAGTTCTCCGTTTCCAGCCAATGGGAGTTGCAGGGGGGCAGTGCCTGCAGGCGAGAGCAGGGTGCGGAGCCCTCTGCTCCCCCTCTCCTCCCCCTCTCCTCCAGGGGCCGCAGGGACGTGGTGCCGGCTGCTTCTGGGAGCAGCGTGGGGCTGGCAATCAAGCGGGCTGGATCCAAAGCGTTGATGGGCCAGATCTGGCCCGCGGGCCGTAGTTTGCCCACCCCTGACTTAGACTGTGAGTTCTTTAGGGCAGGGACTGCCTTTTTGTTCTGTGTTTGTCCAGCGTCTGGCACAGTGAGATCCGGGTCCATGGCTGCGGCTCCAAGGCGCCATGGTTAGCCAAGTATTAACTAATAATCCGTACCTCCAGGAAGTTGAAGGGAAGCTCCGGAGGCTGCTCTGCAGAAGCGCCTGCTGCAGCTTTCCCAAGGAAGTCGAACTTTGAACAGAAAGATTTTCAAGACATTACAAAAAATTATTTTAAAATTGGCTTTCCCCAGTATACAACAGAGAGAAAAATCTACAGCCTGTTAGCGAAAGCAGGCCCAGCACTGTGCAAACACAAATTAGCACCAAGACAAACAAACAAACAAAAAATGGAGAGTTTTACTCTAAACAAACCAAGTTCTGTTTTGTTTCAACTGAAGTTTATTATTTTCCTTTATAGATTTTTTTTGTACTTAAAAAACCCACACGTACACGTATATAGAGAGAGGCACATAAATCCTTCTGTTGCTTTCAAAACGGAACCACTGTTTCTGGTCCTTGTGCCGTGTGTCTTAAAAAACAAAAACCACCAGACAACATTTAAGAAATGAAAATTCAGATTGGGATTTTCAAAGGTGTCTATGAGGGTGAAGCACCCAACCCCCAATGGGACTGATCCCCAACTCTCCTGAATGCCTTCAAATGACCCAACCTAAAGGGGAAATTCAGCCTTCAGATACATGCCCACAAACCCTATGGCTTTTAGAGCGAGTTCAATCTGCACAGCTGAAGGCAGAATGCACCCTTATGAGACAGATTCTGCTCTCAGTCAGCAATGGTGTAAACTTGGAGTTAGCTCCCCAAAAGTCAACGGAATCAATCTGGAGCCACCCACTGGGGGAAAGTGGAGTTAATTCCAGATTTGCAACTGGGCTCAGAATCCAGCCCGAAGCGTTTAAACATGCATCATGGAAGATCATGAAAAATAAAGTACAATTGCAGCAGCAGAAAGAGAAAAAGACACCGTGTGGCTTGCGACAAGAGATGGCTCCTGAATCTCAGGAAGGCAACAAATGCCTGGTTTTTGGACCTACTCCGGAGACTAAACACAAACTAAACAGCCAAAGCACATGACGCTACAGCACCCCACCCGGTGTCTTTACCGACCCCAGCACTGGGGGCTGCAGAAAACAGCAGCTGTTCCGTTTTTAAAAGGCAGCTGTAGAAACTTTGGACACCACCACATGCGATGATGAGATCACTAGAGAGAAGGAAAAAATAACCAACATTTAAGGATAAGAAATAATATTCTGATAGGCGAGATGCCCAGTAGGTAACACTTGCTCAGGAGGTCGGGCATGCACTTGTATGCCAGCATGTACAGCCCCGTGCACGCACACACACAGAGTTTAGTTTTAAGGCTGAAAAGAGGACGAGAACCCTGGCCCAATCCGTGACGGCCCTGGCTTTGCTCTCAGCTCGGAGCTGGAGTCATTAAATCACCACCTGCTCTTTACACTAGTGGCCTACGGTTTGATTTGATATTAGGGGAAGGGGGGAAGCGCAGCACCCAGACCTCACAAGACAAACTCCATTGGTGACCACAAAACTAGAGCGTTCAGAATCCTGCAGCCAGTGAACTATTTGTTTTTCTTACATTTCAAGCTTAAATTTAAAACCTAAAAGGAGACAGCAGTCCGCAGCGGCTAGTCGAACCCCTGCCACTCGCTCTGCTCCGAATCGTACTCCAGCTCCGCCGCGACGCACCGGACCCCCTCCAGCAGCATGGGTGTGCCGTGGTGGCGATCTGCAAGACAGAATGGCCTCTGCTCACACAGCAATACAGGGACGGAGATCACCGGCTGCTCACTGATACCCGGCTACGCTAGCTTAGGCATGGATCGTGGAAATACCCTCTCTTCCCAGGAGGGAGGGATATCGATCCTTCCAGTGAGACCGCAGCTGGTATCGTTCACAAGCACCTTTCTGTCGCTTTCTGGACAAGGAGTTTCTTATTATTTGTACATCAATAGGGCCTAGAAGTTGGGCCCCGGGGTGCTGTGCACTTTACCTAGCAAGAGACAGTCCATGCCCCCAAATGCTTACAGTTTAAAGAGACAAAATGTGGGAGGGGAAGGAGCGGCTCGCCCATAGTCACACAGGAGGGAACAGAACCCAGGTGTCCTGCCTTCTAAGTCCAGCGTCCTCCATGCCGGTGTAACTCCGGCCTGCTGGGTGTGGCGCTCTGTCGCCCTCTAGTGGCCGCTAGATCAGCTAGAGCAGGGGTCGGCAACCTGTCTGAATGCATCCGATGAAGTGAGCTGTAGCTCACCAAAGCTCATGCTCAAATAAATTGGTTAGTCTCTAAGGTGCCACAGGTCCTCCTGTTCTTTCAGAAGCGGGGTGCCGAGTCCTCGTTTATTCACTCTAATTTAAGGTTTTGCATGCCAGTGATACATTTTAATGTTTTTCGAAGGTCTCTTTCTATAAGTCTTTAATATAGAACTGAACGATTGTTGTATGTAAAGTAAATAAAGTTTTTAAAATGTTTAAGAAGCTTCATTTAAAATTAAATTAAAATGCAGAGCCCCCCAGACCAGTGGCCAGGACCCAGACAGCGTGAGTGCTCGTATGCGGCCGTTGGCACGCGGGCCATAGGTTGCCTACCCTCTGCTACAGCAGTGCCTAAGAGCCACCTGTCTTTTAGCTCATGCAGTAGAGGTTCACACACAAAGCTTTAGATCTCCCAGGTTTGATCCCACCCGCCGCCGCCGGGTTTGTTGGCGTTACACTGGCACCTGCGAAACTGAGCAAGTGAAACCTGATTCATGGGGAGAGTGTGGTTTTTATTGAGACTGTTTCAAACCGTTTTTATTAACGCCTGTTTAATGCAATCCGGCCCTGACTCAGGATGGCCCTTCAGGATGGGTTATAACTTTAAGCCCATGCGTAGTTCCACTGAAGTCAATGAGGCTTACTCACATGCTTAGAGGTAGGCACATGCCTACGTCCCTGCCTGAATCAGGGCATAGGTGGGTGGCAAGATCTCCGGTGGAGATTGTGGCATACAGCCTTTCATTTAGCAGCTCCTACTTCACATCTGAATCATCCCAAGATTTCTCCATCCATAAGGATGGTTAGAAATACCAGGAATGTCAAACCTTACAAACAAAACAATCACAATACACGTTCCCAGACGTTCCTTGTACAAAAGGGTACAAATACCATATTCTGCAATGCCACAAGTTCAGTGACAGGGAGTATTTTAGGAGATTCTCATCTTTCACACAGATTTTTCCCTATTAAAAT
Organism: Lepidochelys kempii; assembly: GCF_965140285.1. NCBI lineage: Eukaryota > Metazoa > Chordata > Testudines > Cheloniidae > Lepidochelys > Lepidochelys kempii. Next base: position 140,141,775 of record NC_136383.1, read on the forward strand.
TTCCAGTTAACAAAACTGACAAAGATCACATCCTCTCACTTCCCTCATTGCAAATTAATATTAAATTGCAAGCTTTCTGTCGCTTTCCAGGTCAAGAAAAAAAATGGAAAGATACCACAACTGCAGAGTCTGCATGGCTTTCTGATCAATTAATTATACTGAATGTAATTTCACTGTCAAAGAACACCAGTGATGAGTGAGGGTGAAATGAGTAATAATGTATATAGAAGCAGAGGTGAATAAAGAGTTGTGTGTGAAATAGGGGAGAGATCATCTTTGATCATTAAATCTGATCGATTCTTCTGAATTCTGAGACATAGACAGGAACTTAACAGCAGAGAAATTACTGTTGATCCACAGGATATTATCCATTTCTACTCCGCGCTGATTGGGCCTCAACTGGAGTATTGTGTCCCGTTCTGGGCACCGCATTTCAGGAAAGATGTGGACAAACTGGAGAAAGTCCAGAGAAGAGCAAAACATGATCTATGAAGGAATGTAGTGGGGCGGCTGCCCCACTCCTGCAGAACAGGGGTTAAAAGCACCCAAGCTAGGCTGATGGAGCTGGCCACAGCTGGGCTGCTTCCCCAATCAGGGCCCGGCTGGCCCTGATAAGAGGGCTGGGGGCCAGGAGCTGAAGGAGTCTCACTCTAGCCCTGGAGTGGGAAGGGCCTGGCTGCCTGGGAGCAAGGTATCGGAAGCAGAGCAGAGCAGTGCTGGGGAAGGGTGAAGGGAGCTGGGGAGCTCCAGCCTGGTAAAACCCCAGGCTGAAGCCTTGTTGAAGGCCTCCAGAGGTACTGGGGCTGCAGAGGAGCAGCCTGGGAATAGGCAAAGGCAGCAGGTCCTAACCCCTTGCCAATGATGAGTGGCCATTACAGACTGCAGTTTGCCCCAGTGAGAGGGGCTAGATGATGACTGGCAGTAGCCACTGAGGCAAGGTGGGTTTAGAGGGCTGGGGGTTCCCCTTGGAGGGGAAACTCAGAGTGTGGGGGGTACTGCTGGGGCAGAACCCCGAGGTAAAGGGGCACCGGGGTCCAGGAGGGACATGGGGCCTGAGGCAGATGAGGCACTGGCCAGCAGAGGGCGCTCCGGAGCTGAAGTTGAGCTAATTCTCAAGACGACCAGCAGGAGGCACCGTGCTGGTGAGTCATCATCTCACTACAGGAAAGATTGAAAAAAATGGATTTGTTTAGTCTGGAGAGGAGAAGACTGAGAGGGGAGATGAGAACAGTTTTCAAGTACATAAAAGGTTGTTACAAGGAGGAGGAAGAAAAATTGTTCTCCTTAACCTCTGAGGCTAGGACAAGAGGCAATGGGATTAAATTGCAGCAAGGGAGGTTTAGGTTGGACATTAGGAAAAACTTCCTGTCAGGGTGGTGAAGCACTGGAATAAATTGCCCAGGAGGTTGTGGAATCTCCATCGTTGGAAGTTTTAAAGAGCAGGATGGACAAAAACTTAACAGGGATGGTCCAGTTATTACGTAGTCCTGTCTTGAGTGCAGGGGACCGGACAAGATGACCTTGTGAGGTCCCTTCCAGTCCTACACATCTATGATTCAAAGAAGCCAATTAAAAAGCTAATTACATTACCGGAAGGAGATATATAGAGAGAGGTAACAAAGTACTGTTAAATCCCTATTCTAATAAATATTTCCAATTAGCCAACAAAAAAATAATTATACAGAATCCCACATTTGCTCATAACTTACTATGCTCTGTGAGAGAGGATGGATCAAGGTTCACTCAGCTCACAACTATTTAGGATTTTGCTTAAAGGATCTATTATGTGGAAAATGGGGCGGGCAGCAAGATGGCAAAAATCACCAATGACACAATATTATTTAGACTCACAGATTCCAAAGCAGAGGGGACCATTGTGATCATTTAGACAGACCTGCCCCAAAATTATTCCTAGAGCAGAGTTTTTAGAAAAGAATTCCAACCTGATTTAAAAATTGCAAGTGATGGAGAATCCACCATGACCCTTGGGAAATTGTTCTGGTGGTTAATGACTTGCACCATTGAAACTTCATGCCTTATTTAAGGCAACAGTGCAGAGAGAACTAAGGACCGAACCAGGCCAGGCGAAATGCAATGGACGATCAAATGCAAAGCTGATAAATGCAAGGCAACGTGCACTGGAAGGAATAATCTGAATGCACTGAAATCAGCTGCATTAACTCAGCGAAAGGACCTTGGTGTCAATGTGGACAGCTGAATGATTACAGCTGTGCAAACAATGACTACAGTGAACCTCCGAGTTACGAACTGACCATCAACCACACCCCTCATTTGGAACCTGACGTACACAATCAGGCAGCAGCAGAGACAAAAACTCCAATACTGTGCAGCACAGTACTGTGTTAAACAAACTTCTACAAAAATAGAGGGAAAGTTAAAAAAAAAAGATTTGACAAGATAAGGCAACTGTTTCTGTGCTTGTTTCATTTAAATTAAGATGGTTAAAAGCAGCATTTTGCTTCTGCGTAGTAAAGTTTCAAAGCTGTCTTAAGTCAATGTTCAGTTGTAAACTTTTGAAAGAACAACCATAACTAGGGCCCTACCAAATTCATGGCTGTGAAAAACACATCATGGACTGTGAAATCTGGTCTTTTGTGTGTGCTTTTAACCTATCCTACACAGATTTCACGGGGGAGACCAGGGTTTCTCAAATTGGGGGTCTTGACCCAAAAGAAGGTCGTGGGGGGGTGCCGCAATCTTATTGTAGTGGGGTCGCAGTATTGCCACCCTGACTTCTGCGCTGCCTTCAGAGCTGGGTGGCCGGAGAGCGGCAACTGCAAGCCAGGCACCCAGCTCGGAAGGCAGCACCCCGCCAGCAGCAGAGCAGAAATCAGGGTGGCAATACCGTACCGTGCCTCCCTTACTTCTGCACTGCTGCCTTCAGCGTTGGGCCAGGACCCTTACCGTTACAACGCTGTGACATTTCAGACTGAAATATCTGAAATCAGGACATTTACAATTTTTAAAATTCTATGACTGTGCAATTGACCAAAATGGACTGTGAATTTGGTAGGGTCCTACTCATAACGTTTTGTTCAGAGTTACGAACAAGCTCCGTTCTCGAGGCTGTTTCAATTCACTGGTAAATTTTTAAAAGTCCAAAAAATGAGTTTCAGATGGAACAAATTGTTTCATTTCAATTTCAACCAATTTAACATTTTCAATGTTTATAACAAGAAAAAGTCATTTAAACACACACACACCCCTCCACCAAATGAATTTGGCAAAACCGAAGTGAATTCACAAAACATTTCAGTGTCACCAAATCTGCATTTTTTTCACTGGAAAAAAGTTTTGTCCTAAAAGTTTTGCCCAGCTCTGCTGATGGAGGTGCAGCAATGGTCAGAATGGCGTTCCAGCTCCACTCCGTCCCCTGTGCCCCTCTCACCGCAGTGTGGAGGTGGGGTTAGAGGGCCAGGCTCGCAGGGAGACACTGCATTTTAGGACTGCACCTCTGGTTACACAAGTCAGTGGGTTACTGCATGCATTTGTCATCGCCCTCTCTCAAAGGGCAGAAGAGGATTCAGAGACAGGCAAAAAAGCAATTAGCGACCTGGAGAGATTTCCTTACGACGAGAGATTACAGTGCGACTGTGTAGCTTAGAGGGAAGATGGCTAAGAGGGGACATGATAGAGAAGGACACAGAGTAACGGATGGCCCAAAGGAAGTAACCATCCCGCGTTACATTAATGAGGATGTAAATTCTCCTGCTTTGGGCATAAGCCAAACGCTGTCCAATGGGCCACGTCTTCTCTTGGGGGTGTTGTTACCGCAAGTTAGCTAGAACAAAACCTTTTTTTCCTATTGAACACACAGACAGCCATGGGGGTTAGGAAGAAATTTCTTCCTTAACTGCTCACCAGGAGGTGTTCAGCACCTTCCTCTGCACAGGTGTGACCTGCCACCTTTGGAGAGAGAATACGGGTGGAGAACTGGTCTGAACTGGGGTAATTCCAACACCCCCTGCATTGCTCAGGCAGCCAGGCATCTCCCCCTGTTAAATGTACAATAAAAATGGACACACCTGTAACCCCAGTCTATAGGACCCTCTCCTTATCTGCTTTGCTATCTAGGGCCTGGTCCACATGGCAGAACTAGGTCAACATAAGGCAGCTTACGTGGACCTAACTATGTAAGTGCCTCCATTACAATGTCGGTCCCACCGATGTACCTCGCCCACTAAACCGCGAGCAGCCCCACCTCCGCGAGAGGCAGAGACAGCGCGTTGGTCGATGGAGACACTGTGTTACCTACACTGCCTGTTGGCCGTCAGACCTGCATGGGGCTCACAGCCTGGAGCCCCACTGCCAGACACAGCCCACAGCCCCGCTGCCACCTCCTGGTGAGGGACTGGGGTGAGGGAAGGAGACCCTGAGCCCAGCTACTGCCCAGGCTCAGGGTCTCCTCCCACACCCTCAATCCCTCACTGGGAGGTGGCTGGGCTCTTCTTCCCTCCCTGCCCCCAGTCCCTCACTGGGAGGTGGCAGCAGGGCTCAAGCTGACAGCCCGGTGTGGGGCTCTCAGTGGGAGCTCCCCCACCACTCCTAGGGGCAGACAGCCCAAGCTGTGATGCCATCACTGGGCTGAGTTTCACAGCAGGGAGCCCATCAGCAGTGGAAATGACATTCTTGTCAGTTTCATGGCTGCTATTATGGTCTCCAGCTGTCAGCCCAGGAGCTCCAGCTGTGAGCCCCACCTGGGCTGACAGCCAGAGCCAGAGACAAAATATGAAACAAGGGCAGCCATGAAACTGACAAGAATGTCAATTTCACTGCTGGTCAGCTTCCTGTTGTGGAACTGAGCCCACCACCTGGCTCTCAGCTGGGACTGTCAGCCCCAGGGTGTGGGAAAGAGGTTCCAGCTACGAGCCCTGCGTGGCTGCCAGTGCCCCATAATGCCCCACTTCAGTCAGTGCAAGTGCTCCTGGTGAGGATGTGCACCACCACCAGAAGTAGTGCAGTGTGACACCAACAGCCAATTTAATTACTGCATTCGTTGTAGGTCAACTGAAGTCACCCTAATTCTGTAGTGTAGACAAGCCCTAGGACTCACAGGCTTATGGCTTAAAATGGGAGGTGGTCAAACTGTGACCCCCAAGAGCCAGGCAGGCAGAGGCCATGGTGATGGGTGCGGCATAAGAACCTTCATAGAACAGATCTTGGCAGGAACAGGCGAGTTGTACATCCTTCACATGCCAAGGTGCCTAAAATCATCATGTTTAAACAGAGAATGAAAACAGCTGGTTGGTTTGGATTGCTGGCAGACCAGTGGGGAAGCACCAGCCTGAGACTGGCAAGGATCCTGTTCTGTTCGTGGCATATGCATAGAGAAGTTAGATAAAACACGGAAAATACTCTTGCTGGAAGCTTGCAATGTAACACTGCTTTATTTCTTAAAATCCAGCACCTTAACACATGCAATAACCAACATCAGAGACACACAAGTCAGGCTGCTCCCTAAAATAGAGACATATGACTAACCCCCTTGCTTTGGGCTGGCTCTTTGCAGATTGAATCTTGAAAACCCAGAATGCAGGCTTCCCCACAGAAACACCTAGTCTGCAAGCAGGACCAGGAAACCCCTTATTCAGAAAGTAATAGCTGGTAATCTCAGTACAACACAAACCCTTCATTTGCTGCATGGTCACTTCCAAGGGAACTGGGGCTGCATTTTAGCACATGGGGTGGAGGGAATTCAAGTTGATTCCTCATGCTGCAGCAGGGCAGCCAGATTGAAAAGGCAACAAGTCTGAAACGACTCCGTGATGGGTAACGGTCTCCAATACACTGGAGAGCAAGCAGAAACTAGACTGTAACCCACATCCCTGAGCTTAACACGCTCCTGGCCCCACGATTCTGGGGAAGTTCTGATCAAACGAGGAGCTGTGCAGCTTCGTCCCTTCTATTAATGTCCTTTGTAGAAATAATTATAATCTGGCCTTGGAGACCGAAGGGCTGATTTCTTCCTGTGCATACGAACTGCACGCACAAAACGTAATCTGCACATGCAATTCTCGCAACTGCCCAAACTCAGTAGCAATGCGTGCACACAGGTTGCTACACCGCTAGCAGGCTGTCTGCATGTGCGATTGAGGGCCAGTGTGGACACTGGAGCACAGCGCAGGAGACCTGGGCTGCACGCACACATTAGGCATGCAATTGAGCATGCATTTTTGCACATGCTTATTTGAACAAACAGACAAACAGGCCCTTATTCCCCAAACAACCTGATTGGGTTGGCCAACTCAGCCTCTCATGGGGCACCGACTCCCAGCACACACTGGCTAATTCCATCCCCATCTCACATTTAGACAGGGTGGATAAAAACCAGTGATTTGGGGGGTGGGGGGGAAATCAGGGTTTTTTGCTTTAAATTGGATATTTTTTATGTTATTTAAATTATAAAAAGTTTTTCTTTTTAAAAATCAACCTATTTAAAAAGAAATCTGAATTTAACACAAAATATGTCAAGGGCCTAAGTTTATTGTAATCTCTTAACATATTTAACTACAAAATATAAATGCTGAATCCACGAGCCTCTATCAAAAACTGTGAGTTAAAGGTTGCTTCTCTATATAAAGAATCAGGGGAAAACATCTTACTTTTCAGGTCAAGCTCTATAAATATGGCACAATAGCTTAAGTACTGCAGTCAGGGCTTGTTTTGTTTAGTAACAATAAATTTTATAGGCTGCCCTGTGTTTAATTAAAGTCCAATTACCACCCCAATGCAGCTTGACAGAAATCGTGGCCAATAAGTTAATTATCTAGTAAATAAGCAACGTGTCATTCACCATTTTCTAGCATACTAAAAATGTACAATGAATGAATATGAATCTGAAAATATCAGGCTACATACAGGAATTGCTTAAATAGAATTATGTAGTTACAGTGCACCCCCCTAGGGAGCAAAAAGAGATACCAGCCTAGAGTAAAGACTCTCTTTAGTTGTAAATGAAGATGGTTTAATGGTTGTATCAAGCAAGGCGAATGTACCTTTCTTTAGAAAATAACTGAAGCACCAATACAGGTTTCAGAGGAGTAGCCGTGTTAGTCTGTGTTCGCAAAAAGAACAGGAGGACTTGTGGTACCTTAGAGACGAACACATTTATTTGAGCATAAGCTTTCGTGAGCTACAGCTCACTTCGCTCATTAAAGCTTATGCTCTAATAAATGTATTCGTCTCTAAGGTGCCACAAGTCCTCCTTTTCTTTTTGAAGTACTAATGGAAAAGTTGATTAAAATTGATTATTTAAATCAAGGCTCTCTCATTGGTGATTTAAAGTGCCTGGATTTAAATCAGACCCCCCCTACATTTAGAATACACCCAAAAAAGTAAAATTATCCCTCGGATGACTTGCTTGTCTCCTGGGCCTGAGGACTTTGGGGGCTGTCCCATTTCCTAGCCCAGCCACTAGGGGTGCTGTTCTAGGAGGAAAGGTCCATTTTTGACCTTCAGAAGGTGAAACTGGTCAGCAGACAGGTTGGTTTGGGTTAGGTCCATCTCTGTGCTTCTGGAAACCTTCCCACACACCCCACAATTCTCTGCTCCCCACACTATCCTCCTTCCCAACTGTGCCAGGAGTCGCAGGGCAGCCAGTCACTTCCCTGCAGCAAAATCAGCTGCAAAATGCTGCAGGACTCCAGTTTTCCTGGGGCTTTTGCTGAAGTTTTGAAGTTTTATTAAAAAAACACATTTCATTGGATCTGCCGCTCAATCTTTGCTCCCATCTGCCGAGCGAGGGGGCAGGCTGCTCTGCATATCACTGCTAATGGCCCCTTCATCTCACTTCAGCTTCATCTCCAGTTCATTAACTCCATTCGCGCGCCGGCACCAGAGAAAACAAATTTCCTGCACAGTGTGATGTTAACATAGGCAGGATATTAATTCGAGGGCTGATGCTTGTAAAGGATGGCTCCAGATTGGACCTTCTGCAAGGGAACCTCCAACCTGCCTCCTTAGAATCATCCAGCTCTGATTCCACAAAGCATGTACTTAACTTTGAGCATGCGCTTAAGTCCTTTGCTGAATCAAGGGCCACGGTCTCCTTGTGCAATGCGCTGTAAAGCCACTAGCCTGGGAGAGGAGACGCCAGGACCCCAGGTTCCTTGGGGACCTTGGGCCAGTGCCTTGGGGCCCGATCTCATTGACACTGAAGCAAAGGGAGTCACTGCAGCTGATGTAATTTGGAGCAGAGCCTGGCCTAGCTGGGATAGAGGCTTGGGCAAAGACCCTGCTGGTCTCCCTCCACAGCCTTATTTTCTCCTTCAGGAGCCCTCCCTAGCGGCCAGCGTATTTGCCACAGGGACCCCCAAACCAGAACCACCTTGCCGTCGCTTCCCAGGCCCCACAGCAGCGTAGCTCCCCCATGCTGCCACCCAACCCTGTCCCATGGGTCAGCGGGGGCTCCAGCATGCGGGCAAGACCCAGCATTCAGTGAAGGCAGCAGGCTCAGTGTAATCTTACTTGGGGAATCCCCTGACCCCAGCCCTTCCCAGTTACTGCGGGGGCTCGAGGAATAGTTCCCATGGGATGGGGAAAGAAAGTCAGCACTCCTCTGCCCCACTGCAAAGCCAGATTTGGGTTCCCAGGCAACCAGCATTTTGCATTTTGGAGGCTGCACTCCACTAACTGAATTCATCTTTGCGAATTCCACGGGCTGCTAACGAACCCGTAGAAGAGCCGCATCCTGCGTGTGTGACACCGGCAGGGAGGTTACTACCCCCACCTGACAGGCAGCCCCGTCACTTGCTGTTCGGCAAGTCCAGGGGCAAGAACGCTGCCAAGGGTCTACCGTGTCTCATAGCCTCAGCGGAGCCGGGGAGCTGGAGCCCAGCCGCTTGCGCCCCGTTGGCCTCGGATGATGCCCTGATCCCAGCAAAGGCACCGCCAGAGAGAGGGGATCCCAGGTTTCCCCCAGCTAGCAGCCTTGGGGCTACTGAACGGGATCCAGCTCTCTGAATATAGGGGGAGGTGTCCAGCAGTGGTTACAGACCCTCAGAAGCTCACACGGAGTTTCGCAGGAGCAGCAGACGCAGAGGATGTGACAAGCAGCATCGGGCCCATTAATAGGATGTGTCCAAAGCCGGGTAATTATTCAGAGGGAAAGGAGAGATTACACAGAATCAGCTCCAAAGCCGCCCTCTGCATATTGTAATGTGTTTAAGGAGAAAGCCATCTCTAACTAAACCAGGGAGAGAGCGAAAGATGAATCCTCCACAGAGCCAGCAGGTGGCAGCAAGGAGTTGAGACAGATTGGAAAACCCCATCCGAGGAGGCTGCTAGGGCATCACGGATCCTAGAGCGTGTCTGACACTAACTACCCGTCCCTCTCCTTATGGGTACCCATCACCGTGGCCTCTGGGCACGTCACATTAGCTGAAGAGGAAACGACTGGCTGTGGTGGGCACTGATGGCTGAACAAGTTCTCCTCTGGTTGTAGAAAGACAAGCGGGTAAGTCCATTCCCCACCTTCCAAATGGGGAAACTGAGGCACAGGGAGGTTTCCCGCAGTACCAGTGCACCAGTGGCAGAGCCAGGGAGAAACCCCAGGTCTCCCGATTCCTGGTTCTCTCTCGACTGGATCACACTGTTGCTCCCGTGTCATAGGTAAGTTTGAGTTCAGAGTGAAGTCAGCATATTTTAGCACCAAATTCAGTGTTTGGGATTCATGATTTAAGCCCCGGGTCTGGTATAGGGAGCGACTCACGGAGAAAAGCAACTGACAAAGCAGCCGCTTTCCACTTCCTCAGTGCATGAGCTACGCTCACTGAATGTCAAGTGACATTCCTTTCTTTCTGATCGGATCAGACCCCGATTTCCGTCACACTGGTGTAAACCCAGCCTGCCACTCCCGAGTTACTCCGGATTCACACCAGTTCACCAAGATGTCAACGTGGCCTGCGATTACGGTCACAGCACACGCTCAGCATGAGGGCGTCTGGGTGTCCGCTTACACCTCAGGTATAATCCACACCTCCATTTAAGTCACTGCTGCCTTTGGCCTACACACTTGCCTGGGCCTCCCACATGCTGATCCTGCGGCTATTACCTCAGCTCTTTGAGAGGCTGGGGGAGGCCATTTTAAGCAGCCCGCTCCATCTCCATCAGCTCCTGCCCAAGAGCTCTGCCAACGCCACTTCTGCTGCATTGCCCGGGCAGAGCCGCCCATTTTGATCTGCCGGGGAACGGCAAAGCTGTCAGCCCGTAGAACGCTGCAGCGAGGAGCTGCAGGATGCAAGGCTGCATCTGCGCTGGAACCCGGCTGTTTCAGCAGAAACCTCTGCAGCTCTCCTTGCGGTAGATCTGAATTGCACTGGGTGCCCGTGCCCCGAGCAAGGGCACCGCCTTAGCACTCGCAGACACAAGCGCTGCCTTCCAGGAAGAGGTACAGATCCAGCTATTCCCCAGCCATGCAGCTGAGAGCAGCCAGAGGTACAACAAGCCCTGCCTGGCTGATCCGTTGTAAGGAGCTGATCCAAAGGCCGCTGAAGTCAATGGAGCTGCACATTGACTGCCCAAGGCTTTGGATCAGGCCTTATATGTCCTGGCTCCCCATTCTCTCTCTCTCTCTCCATCCGAGATGGTTATCACTCCATTGGCAGGCAGCGGATGCCAAGTGTCAGTTGCAGGTGCCAGGGGAGTTCGGTCTCAGAGCTTGAAAAGCTGTTTTGTCCATGGCCGATCTCCAAACCTAATTTTCTCAGCTATTTTTTTTTGTTATCAGGGTCGGTGGGAGCTCTGCTGGGATGAATCACCCCTTATGCCGGAGCGGGGCTGATAAGAAGCTCAGGGAATTAGGGGGGCACTGTCGGATTAAACACTGGCCTGGAAACAAGCTCTGTGTCTCTGACTGGTGTTACTAATAATAACTAGATTAGTAATATCAGGGGAAAAAATCTAAATCCAGGCCTCCATCCTGCAAACCCTTCGGCACGTGCTTCAGCCGCGTCAGGGCTGCGTAATGGGCTTGGAGTCATGCCTGTGTTTGCAAGACTGGTGCGCTAGTTTGCTGTCTGCCTATTGCTAGCTTGGACAGCATAGCTGGGCAGGCCAGTTTCACTTATGGGAGGACATGGACCCGCCCCAGCAGCCTGTGTGGGTGGGGAACAAAAAAGCCACCATGTGACGAGCCAAAAGCATTTCCACCCAGCCGCCGGCCGAGTCAGCGGCGCACTGCCGGCTCAGGTGGAATGGGGGACACAGCGACAGCAGACTGCATGAGAGGTGGACAGCAGGACACGCTCATTTTCAGAACCAGTGCTAATATCACTGCTGTGGTGACTGGGATTGTGCACGTCCATCCATGGGTCTCAAAGCACTCGACAAACGACTGCCAATCACAATTCACACACACACAGACACCCCGGGCAAGCAGACCCACTTTACAGACTGAGCCAGATAGAGGATAATAGCCTACTACTTCTGCTACTTGTCTGAGTTGACACCTCTAGCTCAAGTGATGGAACTCTGTGTTTTGGAGCGAAAGGGCCAGGGTTCAAACCCCATTAGCTGCCTGGTGTATGTGTCAGGGGGTTCACAGGCTCACAGAGGGTTGAGTGAGTTGCCAGGTTGCAGGGCCAGGGAACAGAACCCTCTGTCTCTTGCTTCCCGCAGGCCTGAGCCTTAGCCACTGAGCAGCTCCCATACCCCTTTTAACTTTGACTAAGGTGCATTGCGGTAAGATTTAGAAGCCAGCAACTACAAGTCTGATGGGGAATCAGGTGTGTAAGATCGTACGATCTCACGTTCCTATCAGTGCATTTGCTGTGGGGTACACCGAGGGTTAGCGATAGGCTCCTCAGGAACCAAGTATGACCCCAAGTGGACGGAGAGCCATTCAAGAGTGCAATTCACTTCTCTAACTCACCTTCTTTGCCTGCTTTGACCCCTTGAGCTCCAGCCTCTGTGGGATCCAGCTGTTGATGGATTATACCCACTTCTGACAGAGACCCGACACCTTTGCCCCTGTTTACACCTTTGGCCATGTTCATGTGGCTTTGGGAAGCCAATCAAGAATTTGAATTACATCCCTCCATTAACTGCCAGGGGGCAGTACCCCCCCAACACCCGCCAAGCAGCATCTCCAAGAACTGGATCTTATCGAGGCACTCGGTTATAAGAGGAGGAAAAAGCCCCACAAAATTCTCTTTCGAAGGAGCTCCAAAGGAATCTAGCTCGAAGGAATTCATTCAGGGCAGGTCTTCAGCCTGTGTTATGTAGGAAGTTAGACTAGGTGATCAGCCTAGGAATCTGTGAATCGAGGGGTAAAACACAAGCAGCCCTTTCTGGACAGAAACACCAACAAACTCTGCATGTTAGTTAGGGGACTCCCTGAACCCATGGGGCTCTCCTCCTGCACTGTACCTGCTTGGAAGTAGGCAGGAGATGGGGGCTGCTTAACTGGAGACAATCTACAGCAACTTACCTCAAACATTTCCTCCTCCCTTATCAATAACCCCCACAGCAACCTTCTGCTCCTGAGCTGTTACTGTCTCTGTCTGTGAACTCCCAAGACACACACCAGGCAGCTAACAGGGTTTGAACCCTGACCCTTTTGCACCAAAACATAGAGTTCCATCACTTGAGCTAAAGGCATCAGCTCAGCTGAACGGCAGCAGTAGTAGGCTATTATCCTCTATATGGACCTGCCCCCCCACACACACAGCACCCTACATTTCATCTTGCCTTATTTAGTCCTTCAGGGCAGGGGAGGCAGCTGTAGGCTTACAGAGCACTGTGGAAATTCATAGCACCAGGTACAATATTTTGTCTGAAGTCCTCAGCGTGGGATTTTGCTGCTCACAGCTCCATTGTTCCGTTAGCGGTGCAGCGTCCTAGCTGCACTAGGATAAGGTATGCACGGGCGCAGATACGCCATCCCGCACAGGGAGCAGAGCTCTCCTGGGCGCTAGGGGAGGAGCTGTTTGGCAGCGTGCTGCGGGGGAGGAGTGGGAATGTGGCGTGCTCGGGGAAGAGGCGGGGCCGGGGCAGGGATTTGGGGAAGGAGTTGGAATAGGAGCAGGGAGGGGGCAGAGACTTTGGGGAAGAGGGCGGTGCGGGGCAGGGGCGGGGCCGTATGGAAGGGGTGGAGTGGGGGTGGGGATAGGGGCGGTAGAGCACCGAGGGTGAAGTGGGGAAGTCAGCACCTTTGAGACAGAGGACTCCTCTGACCCGAGCCAGGGCCCAATTCTGCCGGGGCTTGAGCATCTGAAACTTCTACTGAAACTGCTGGGAGACGCAGCCAGTAAGGAGCTAGCTCAGTAAATACACTTGGGACAACAGCTGCTCGATTTAAAACACTGCTCTAGTCCGCCCTCCTGCATAGGCCAGGCCGCTTCATTCCACCCTGTTACCCCCCCGTGGAACCTGGTCACTTGGGTCAAACTCAGCATTTCAGTCCCCGAGAGATCGAACTGCTGTGTGGCCGAAGCAGAGGACAGGAGGGACCGAGGAGCGGCTAATGCCCGAGGAGGTTGATTAGGTGAGATGTGCCCACATGATCCACGTGCTGATCGTGCTCGTGCCCCAGGCTGCAGAGGAAGGTGAAAACCCGCAATGGCCCTGCTCATCTGAGCTGGGGGAAATTCCTTCCCAGCCCCAAATCTGGGCCTCCATTTGGCTCCTAGCCTTGGTGCGACACCCCAGCCAAGCTCCTAAAACAGATTTAAAGTGTCGCGCCACTTCTCGCCCCAGCCCTGCCCACGATGCACACGGGGGATGCCCCTCATCGTAACTTTCACACAGAGGGGAAGCAACAAATTCACAATCAGAAAATTCAAGCCCGCACGGCTGGCTTGAGAATGGCAAGAGACACCCCCCAACACGCCTCCTGGAGCTCCCCTTTGCTAGAAAGCCCCAACCCCTGTAAACATGTCGTCCCGGTGAAGCCAAGCAACGTTCCTCTGGCCCAAGGGGATGGTGACAGAGGGTGGATCTGTCAGATCTCCATAGCATGCGGCCCGGCATGCAGCATGGGGTGTCTATAGCGGTGGGGACACGAGTGCAGATGGCTGCTGCAGTTAAGAACCCCTCCCCTGGCCTTCCTATTTTTCTCCCACACTCTTTAGGCAAATAACTGGGGGCCCTTGGGGCATCTCTGTCACCTCAGGTCCTTATGGGGTCTCTATCCTCTCAGCGCTTCGCAATCGTTCATGTACAATAGGAAAGTGCTGTTTTCGCCATTGGATGGGTGGGAAACTGAGGCACGGAGACTATGGGCCAGATTTGTCCAGGGATTTAGCACCTAAAGATGCAGGTAGGCGCCAGGTGGGATTTTTCAGAAGCCCTCAGGCACCTAAATACCTTGAAAAATCCAGCCCTATGTCACATGGCCAATCTGTGGCAGAGCAGGGTCTCGCTAAGTCCCCAGCTAGCGCCCAAACCACTAGACCCATCTCCAAGGGTGGGAACCTGCTTCTCTTTCTCGGTCCCTGACGCCCTCTTACCCAGCCAGGGGCCAGCACTGGGGTCATCGTCCTGCTTGCGAAGCAACTTCGGTCTGCGGCCCTGGAGCAAGCAGACCTATGAAACATCCACAGCCAAACCCAGATCACATGGGGGCCCCGGACTGCAAGGGACCTGCTGGGTCACCGAGCCCAGCCCCTGCTATCACAGGCAACCCCAACACACCAGCCCAATTACATGCAAAGCAAGCACCATCTTCAAACTCGTGAGACACTGTCTCCCCCTGCCCCACGCCGCTCCGACCACGTGTTCCCCTCACTCTTTGCATTTCCAGCTTGAACGGACTCCTGGCCAGTTTCTCCCCATTGGCTCTTGTAGCTTTAGCTTCACTAGTTCTTCTCCCTCCCTGGTTCCCTGCCCCCAGTGTATTTACAGAGCAATCAGATCCCCTCTCGGCCTGCGTTTTGCCAAGCTCTTCCAGTGTGTTGTCCTAAGACAGGCTCTCCATTCCCTGGGCCATCCTACCCGCCCTCCTCTGCCCTGTGCCAATCCGAATGCCTTTTTCTGGAACATGGGTACCCAAAATTGTGCACAGGATTCCAGGAGAGATCTTACCAGTGCTCTGGCTGCTCTCTCTCTCTACTGGAAACACCTTGCCTGATGCAATTACATGCAATTATTATTGCATATTATTGCATATACATGCATGTAATTAAACCTGAGTGTCTCTGGATTAAGTTTAGAAGTGTGTGCAACAAGAGTGATGTAGTGGTGGGAGTCTGCTATTGACCACCGGACCAGGGGGATGAGGTAGATGAGGCTTTCTTCCGGCAGCTCACGGAAGCTACTAGATCGCATGCCCTGATTCTCATGGGTGACTTAAATTTTCCTGATATCTGCTGGGAGAGCAATACAGCGGTGCATAGACAATCCAGGAAGTTTTTGGAAAGCGTAGGGGACAATTTCCTGGCGCAAGTGCTAGAGGAGCCAACTAGGGGGGGCGTTTTTCTTGACCTGCTGCTCACAAACCGGGTAGAATTAGTGGGGGAAGCAAAAGTGGATGGGAATCTGGGAGGCAGTGACCATGAGTTGGTTGAGTTCAGGATCCTGACGCAGGAAAGAAAGGTAAGCAGCAGGATACGGACCCTGGACTTCAGGAAAGCAGACTTCGACTCCCTCAGGGGACGGATGGCCAGGATCCCCTGGGGGACTAACTTGAAGGGGAAAGGAGTCCAGGACAGCTGGCTGTATTTCAAGGAATCCCTGTTGAGGTTACAGGGACAAACCATCCCGATGAGTCGAAAGAATAGTAAATATGGCAGGCGACCAGCTTGGCTTAATGGTGAAATCCTAGTGGATCTTAAACATAAAAAAGAAGCTTACGAGAAGTGGAAGGTTGGACATATGACCAGGGAAGAGTATAAAAATATTGCTCGGGCATGTAGGAATGATATCAGGAGGGCCAAATCGCACCTGGAGCTGCAGCTAGCCAGAGATGTCAAGAGTAACAAGAAGGGTTTCTTCAGGTATGTTGGCAACAAGAAGAAAGCCAAGGAAAGTGTGGGCCCCTTACTGAATGAGGGAGGCAACCTAGTGACAGAGGATGTGGAAAAAGCTAATGTACTCAATGCTTTTTTTGCCTCTGTTTTCACTAACAAGGTCAGCTCCCAGACTGCTGCGCTGGGCAACACAAAATGGGGAAGAGATGGCCAGCCCTCTGTGGAGATAGAGGTGGTTAGGGACTATTTAGAAAAGCTGGACGTGCACAAGTCCATGGGGCCGGACGAGTTGCATCCGAGAGTGCTGAAGGAATTGGCGGCTGTGATTGCAGAGCCATTGGCCATTATCTTTGAAAACTCGTGGCGAACCGGGGAAGTCCCGGATGACTGGAAAAAGGCTAATGTAGTGCCAATCTTTAAAAAAGGGAAGGAGGAGGATCCTGGGAACTACAGGCCAGTCAGCCTCACCTCAGTCCCTGGAAAAATCATGGAGCAGGTCCTCAAAGAATCAATCCTGAAGCACTTACATGAGAGGAAAGTGATCAGGAACAGCCAGCATGGATTCACCAAGGGAAGGTCATGCCTGACTAATCTAATCGCCTTTTATGATGAGATTACTGGTTCTGTGGATGAAGGGAAAGCAGTGGATGTATTGTTTCTTGACTTTAGCAAAGCTTTTGACACGGTCTCCCACAGTATTCTTCTCAGCAAGTTAAGGAAGTATGGGCTGGATGAATGCACTATAATGGGTAGAAAGCTGGCTACATTGGGTAGAAAAGCTGGCTAGATTGTCGGGCTCAACGGGTAGTGATCAATGGCTCCATGTCTAGTTGGCAGCCGGTATCAAGTGGAGTGCCCCAAGGGTCGGTCCTGGGGCCGGTTTTGTTCAATATCTTCATAAATGATCTGGAGGATGGTGTGGATTGCACTCTCAGCAAATTTGCGGATGATACTAAACTGGGAGGAGTGGTAGATACGCTGGAGGGGAGGGATAGGATACAGAAGGACCTAGACAAATTGGAGGATTGGGCCAAAAGAAATCTGATGAGGTTCAATAAGGATAAGTGCAGGGTCCTGCACTTAGGACGGAAGAACCCAATGCACAGCTACAGACTAGGGACCGAATGGCTAGGCAGCAGTTCTGCGGAAAAGGACCTAGGGGTGACAGTGGACGAGAAGCTGGATAGGAGTCAGCAGTGTGCCCTTGTTGCCAAGAAGGCCAATGGCATTTTGGGATGTATAAGTAGGGGCATAGCGAGCAGATCGAGGGACGTGATCGTTCCCTCTATTCGACATTGGTGAGGCCTCATCTGGAGTACTGTGTCCAGTTTTGGGCCCCACACTTCAAGAAGGATGTGGATAAATTGGAGAGAGTCCAGCGAAGGGCAACAAAAATGATTAGGGGTCTGGAACACATGAGTTATGAGGAGAGGCTGAGGGAGCTGGGATTGTTTAGCCTGCAGAAGAGAAGAATGAGGGGGGATTTGATAGCTGCTTTCAACTACCTGAGAGGGGGTTCCAAAGAGGATGGCTCTAGACTGTTCTCAATGGTAGCAGATGACAGAACGAGGAGTAATGGTCTCAAGTTGCAGTGGGGGAGGTTTAGATTGGATATTAGGAAAAACTTTTTCACTAAGAGGGTGGTGAAACACTGGAATGCGTTACCTAGGGAGGTGGTAGAATCTCCTTCCTTAGAGGTTTTTAAGGTCAGGCTTGACAAAGCCCTGGCTGGGATGATTTAACTGGGAATTGGTCCTGCTTCGAGCAGGGGTTGGACTAGATGACCTTCTGGGGTCCCTTCCAACCCTGATATTCTATGATTCTATGCATCCTAAATCCCCTAGCAATGGGCCGCAGCCACTAATCAGACCGCCGTCACTCACCAGGGCTGGATTCCAGGCGGCCTGTGCAGTGAAAGGCTCCAGACCCTGTTTCCAGCAGTGTTTAAAGGGATACCTACCCATGACCCGGGCTTGAACCACCACTTTGACACAAGCATCCTCATGGGTCTCACTGGACAGCACCATCTCTTCTTTCAGGACCCCTTCTTTGTGCGCGGTGTACTCGCACTTAACACTGTAGCCTGGAATGGAGAAGGAATTAAAGCCAAGAGTCAATAGCCAAGCCTCTTGAAGGCAGCGTCGTGCAGGGGTTAGAGCTGGGAAATCTGGTCTACTCCTGACCTTGCCGTTGGTCATGGCAGTGCCACCTCTGGGTGCCTCAACTTCCCCCCCACTCCATGCGTACCTAGCCCCGCCTTGCGACAGGGCTGTATGGTCCTCGGACAGAGGCAACCATTTCCACACGGTACCTGGAGCCAGAAAGGGACTGGGGCAGCCAGCTGGCAAGCAGGAGCTGGGAGGCAGCATTACCTTATGGATAAAGCATGGGACTGAAACTCAGACGACCTGGACTCTAGCACTGGATTGCTGAAGTGATTTTCCCATGTTCACCCAGTGCCTCGGTTTCCCCATCTCTGAAATGGGGATAAAGATACTGACTTTCTTGTAAAGCACTTGGCGACCGGCCCCGGGCACTCTCTAGGAGCCAGGAAGGGGTTACGGTTGGCGAGGTTATAGATCCCCCTCACTTCCCGGGGCTGGAGAGCCAGCGTGCTCAGAAAACACCTGCTCTGGAGCTCTATCGAGCACCAGCCGGTGCTTCAGATCAGTCCCATCCATCACAGAGCGCGGGAGCTTTGCAGCAACGCCAGGCTCTGGGCAGGGAGATGTTCTCCTGGCTCCCTGCAGCTGGGCTTGGGAAGTGTCCCTCTATTGACTGGGAGGGAGGCTTTGCAGAGCCCCTGCCCAGCATCTCCGCCATGACCAGTGGCCCATGCCAGGAGGCCATTCCACCCAGCAAGCCGACGGTTTGGCTCAAAGATCCTCAGTGCATCAGTCTGTACAGGGCTGGGGACCCGGGGCTGATCTGCACAGACCTGGGGCTTTAATCCATCAGAGGAGAGCAGGTGATGTTTCCCAGATGCCCGATGGACTGAGCGAACTCTGCTAGGTACGTCTGTGCTGAGCCGGTGGCATGAACCGTCTCTAATCAGGAGAGCCAGGGAGGTGACTCTTTGACAGCAAAGCCAGTCCGAGCTGACAACCCACCCACTCCTCTAACCCAGCGCCCCACGGAGCAGCCATGGGGAGGCGAGGAAGCGCAGCAACAAGAAACGGCTTCAAGGAATTCCCATTGGAGCCTGAGCTGAGCGATGGCTGTAGGTGGGAATCACCGGTGCTGAATCCCATTGTATCCAGCAAGTGTAACGACCCGGCCCAGGGTCCTCAGCGGGGTTCGAACCTCGGCCTTTCAGCACCGCTGCACCGCCCGGTTGAGCTAAAGGAGCAACTCCTCTGGCTGGCAGCACTAGTGGGCTTTTATCCGCTGTGGACCAGCCACTAGAGGGGGACACCGCATGCGCTTTGCCAGTGTGACTAAAAGGGACCCTGCTCAGCCCGAGGCGAAAAGGTGCTTCGAGCCCCCAGTACACTCCGGGGGGTGGGGGGCGCAGAGCCGGGGCCGGACATGCTGCAAATGCTACAGGAGCACACGCTGCCCTCGCTTGGGGTCTGAACTGCAGCAGCACCCGGAGGCCCCAATCCGGATCCGGGTCGCACTGTACTAGGTACTCTGCAGCCACATGGCCCCTGCCTGGGGGGGGTTCCAGGTTGAGAAAGGTGCAGCTGCTCCTGTATATGCCTCAGAGCCGCTTTGTACGCGGCCTGCCTCTGCAGGGATCCCCCTCCAGCCACTGCTGCTGGTGTAGCCCCCTTCAACTAGCGTTGCCACCTTTCTAACTGCTGGGCCCTGCCCCCTCCCCCCGAGGACCTGCCCCACCTCTACCCCAAGGACCCATCCCTGTCGCTTGCTGGATTGTCTCAAGGAGCCTGCCTGCAGGTAGGAGGCAGCCCCAGCTGAGCAGGGACTGGCGCGGGTTAATGTCCCGGCACCTCTCCCCGACCTGTGGTAACCGGACTTTTGGTTCAGGTGCCATTTAGGGTTGCCAGGTCCCCTTTTCAGGCGGACTTTCTGGTTGAAAACTGGGCACCTGGCAACCTTAAATGGCACCGGACACAGAAGCCAAAACCCGAAGTGTCTGGGTAAAATCCGGATGGGTGGAAGCTCTATCTTCAATGCTCCCCCCATCTGGCAGCGGCTGGCAAAGCCAGGGTTCAGCACCATTTCTACACACTGATCCTCGCCCTTCACACCCTGCCTTTCTCTCTCCCTCTGCACTAGGCCCAAGTGAAAATAATCAGAGGCCACAAACTTGGATGGCCCCACCTGTTCACCACCCCATGCAGACTTATAGAACCCATTTTCACCGGGGCACCTGTGGCAGAGGGACGAACCGGAGCAGATCACTGGCTGGTGTATGGAGGCTGAGGCTGAGGGGGAGCAAAACAGATGCAAGAACTGCAAGTTTTATGGCTAATCTGCTCTGGTACACTTGGCATTAGCCCCAAGCATCAGCTGTCCCAGCTCCTGGGCTGTCAGGGTCACTTTTACAATAAAGATCAACATCCTAATATTCAAAGTTAAGTGGAAAGCTGCATGTGGTAACACTGAGTGCCCAATTGCATGAGCAATTTCTGTTACTGTGTGTGAAAATAAGGTAAGTGCAAACACCCACTTTCTGTGCACATTCACGGTAACCGCGTTTGCACGTGAGGGGTGCCAACCGGGCACAAGCTTCGTTAAGAGTTTGAACCAGTGGAACCGGAAGTCTCATGTGCGCTGGAGCTGAAGAGCAGTCTGCGAATGCAGATGATCAAACAGGTGCACAATTTGTCTCAGGAACAGGACACAAGGATATTCCTACCATTTGGGACACAGCATTTAAACCAACAGGGACACGTTAAGGGAGCAATACGTCCCACTGAGAGAGATTCCAGAGCGATGCCAAATCCGACAAACACCGCAAACACAAAGACAGCCTAACAGCTGATGGATAGAGATACAACAGGTCCTAACACTGACCCGTGTCATGTGATCACAGCCAGGAACTACAGAACTCTCTCTCACCAGCTCTCCGGTCCATTACACACAACATACCCATTTGGAATTCTGCGCAATTACCCACAATGCTGTAGTATTTTCACACAGTGCCCAAAAGTTGCCACACGCTTCACATGCCTCGAATGCCTCGTGGGTCCTTGCTCCAGAGAGATTATGATGTAATAGGGGCATTGCAGTAAATGCCCAAGACCCAGCGTGCTAGGTTGGCGTACACTGGTAATTAGCAAGACACAATGATTAGCCACTGGGCCATCACCATTTGAGTCTGAGGGAGTGGCCCTGGCGAGGCAGACTGTGTATCAGTCACACGCAGGAGTTCCCCCGATGATCTAGCACTTGCAACTCATGCTGAAGCCCAAGGGAACCGCAAATAACGAGCACATCCCAGGGTCAGGCCCTGTCTACCGGCTGGGAGTTCTATTCGTAGCTCTGACAGCCCAGCTCCGTGCCGCAGTTTCCCTAACTGTAAAATGGCGACACCACCACTTTGTGAAGCAGGGTGAGGTGCGAGGAGTAACGTACATGGTGCTGGGAACAGACCCAGGCATCCTGATTCCACATGCCAGAATCTAACCCCGGGCTGCTTTGCAGGCAGCCAGACGGCTGAGCCAAGGAAAGGAAAAAGGAGTAGACAGACTGATAGGGAAGCAGTGGGCCCAGGTGTTTTATGGAACGACAGGCAAATGAGGAGAGGCAGGAGAGGGACAGGAAGTGGGGAAATCCACGGTGTTAGGGATGCATCTGGCTGGCCAGATGGTGGCCCAGGAGAAGGTTTCCCCCCAGGCCTAATTGAAGAGACGGCTAATAAGGCCTGGCACCATCTGGCTCAGAGAGAGCAACTTCCAACAGAGCAACAGATGATCTCTGGCCTCCGGGTAGCTACGCTCAGCTAGTTTCCTCAAATGCAATTTAAGGACCAAAATGGACTTGAATTCTTGGTCTGCTCAGGGCTCATTTTAAAGCCTAACCCGAACGCGACTAGCTCACAGCCAATCTGAACCTTGCCCCGGAGCACTGAGTTGTTTTCACATCCGACCTGAAACTGGCACTTGTAGCCACGTCTCGCTGGGTTTGGGCCGGGTGGCAAGGTCAGGCACAGAGCAGCAGGAGCCGGAGCCAGCGGACCAGCATGGCTGGGGTGCTGCAAATAGACCTACCTCCTTCTGCCTTTCCCAAACCTGCCTGACCCACCGCCCTGCCCCCAGGAGCCACCCATGCCCACACCCCAGCCCTGCCACAGCCCTCCGCACCCCCAGGCAGTGGGATGGCCCAATTGTCCTGCAGGCACGGGGCAGCCCCCCCCCACCATCTGCTGCCACCTCCTGCCCCGCCCCGCAGCAAGGCTCTGGGCACAGGGTGGGTCGGGGGGAAGAGTGGGGGCAGTACCCACTGGCAGAGCCCCCCGAGCTCCTCCTCCTTGGATTTCCTGAAGCGATGCAGCAGGCCCCATGAGCCTTCCACACCAGGCAGGGCAGGGTGCTGGGCAGGGGGTGCCCGGTGCGGTGCCCCAGCTGGCCACACTGTTCCCCTGGCAGCTGAGTCTGTCTATCAAGGCAGAAAACAGCTGGTGCGAGCACATCGCTCGCTCCCTCCCTCCCTTGGCAGGGCTGCCTCTGCCAGCCACCAGCCCATGTAAATAAAGGACTATTTGCCATGGCCCCAACCCTGCCAAGTCATCCCCCAGCGCCCGTCCCCACTCTGCTCAGGCCTAATTGTAAAGCCCGACCCAAACCTGATCCAAGTATCCTCAGTCATTTCCACACCTGCCCCAACCGAAACTTAACACCTGAGGTCAAGTCCCCTAGGGGTCAGGTCGCAAGGCGCCAACTTGACTGTTCTTCCTCTGGGTCTTAGGGTCATTATCAAGCCTGAGCTATGCAGCAGAGTAGAACTGTGCTCTGCCTTCTCATCTTTGATACACTTTACTCCCACACGGCTCAGAGCCTTGCACGGTTGCAAATCACAAGGGTGGTAAAGATGCACGTGCAAACTGCAATTTTTCAAAAGCTTATAACTTGGCCAGATTTGGGCAGCTTTCCCCTGGGATGGCAGAGGGCATCTCTCGGACACCAGAGCTAGCCCCAGGCCTAGTTTCAAGTCCCTGCGTCAAAGCATGGGGTTGCTAGAGCATCTCAAAACTGTTGTAAGAGGAGTTGTTTTTTCTAACAGGGGCAAAACAATGTATTTTCCCCGAAACTCGTTCTCAAATAACTGTTATTTTTGCTAAAACTTAAAAACAAAAAAAAAACAAAAAAAAAAACAGCTGGAGGCAGACGCCCAGCGTGGAAAATTCCAGCCCAACAGGTTAAAGTTTGGCAAAGTTACAAGCAACTGAAAATAGGGTCTTGTAATGGGAAGTGTCAGGTAACCTTAACTCTAGGTGGCGCTATCTACCATTCCTGCTTCGAAGGTATTTACAGCACCCAGCACAATGGGGCCCTGATCTGTGATGGGGGTTGCTGGGCTCTGGACACTTGTAATATAAACCACCAGCCAACCTCCCAAGTCTCCAAAATGCCGGCTGTAATTTGCTCAAAACTTGCCGGAAAAGTTCTATCTTAGGTGAAGCTGTGGCACGTGACAAGCCAAGTGGATTGGAGAAGTGGGAGGTAATTCTGGTTTAGCACGGGGAAGCCAGCTTCAGTCTCACCAATGGATAGGGTTGCCAACTCTCCAGGAGTCTCCCAGAATCAGGCCCTATTTCCCATAGGCTACTGAAGCCAAACCGGGAGATTTTAGGTGCTGAAAATCCAGCAGCGCAGCAGGGCTAAGGCAAGCTCCCTGCCTGCCCTGGCCCTGCGCTGCTCCCAAAAGCAGCTGGCACATCCCTGGAGGGGCCCAGTTGGCTCTGCGCGCTGCTCCCGCCCCCAGCACCGACTCTGCAGCTCCCATTGGCCGGGAACTGAGGCCAATGGGAGCTGCGGGGGTGGCGCGGGCAGCACGGGGAGCCCCCTTCCCTTCCCTCCCCCCCAGGGGCCACAGGGACATGCCAGCCACTTTCAGGAGCGGCTTGGGGCCAGGGCAGGCAGGGAGCCTGGCTTAGCCCCGCTGCACCGCCGACCGGGAGCCCCCCAAGGTAAGTGCCTCCTTGTTGGAGCCTGCACCCGTCACCCCCTCCTGTACCCCAACCCTCTGCCCCAGGCTCAGCCCAAAACCCCCTCCCACAGTCTGAACCCCTCTGCCTCACCCCGCAGCCCAGAGCCCAATTCCCTGCCCCATGAAAGTGAGTGAGGGTGGGGAGAGCGAGCGACAGAGGGAGGGAGGATGGAGTGAGCTGGGTGGGGCTTCGGAGAAGGGGCAGGGCCTCAGGGAAGGGGCAGTGCAGGGCAAGGGTGTTTGGGTTTGTGTGATTAGACAGTTGGCAGCCCGACCAGTGCAGGGTCTAGTGTAGCCAGCATTCCCTCACTACAGGAGATTGGAGCACTTGGCAGAACCCTACGTTGTCCAAGGTTGCTGATCCTTAGATCACTTTGCTTCTCTTCCTGCTCCATGAACAGAGCACTCTTGTGTTTAATGGAGTGAAAGCTCCAGGTCAAAGAAACACGTGGAAAGGTGGCAAGGTGTGAGTTCCCTGATCTCTGGCGGAGGGATCTCCAGAGGCCAGGCCAGGTGCTGCGATAACACCATCTCTCGCTCCCCCAAAGAGCTCCCTCACTCCTGCAGAACAATGATTTTGGAGCAGGCCCTGACCGTGGACAGAGTCCATGATTGGTCCTTGATCTAGACAAGATCCTGCCTGCCTAGGGCTTGTGCGAACAGGGCTGGATACCTTTCTACTAGATCCAGTTCCAATTCCTCACTGCCATTTTTTAGCAGGAAAGACGAGAGTCATTCCCCATAGGTTCCACTATCTTGAGCCAGAGGCAAGGTCCAGCACAGTAGGAGATGTCAGACAAACCCCTCGCGATTCACACCTGGAGGGATCACTTGGATAACCGTCCTCAAGAGCGTAAGAGAAACCACCCTGAGAACGGTCTGCATGGCAATGTCTGAGCAGGCCGCGTGGCCCCTCCTGGGCTATCGGGGCTCTTCGCGGCAGGGACTCTTTCTCACTATGCTTTCGCACACAGTGCCCAGCACAACGGGGCTCTGATCCCGGATGACATCTCTAGCCCCAACTGCCATCTATTAACAGCAGCAGCCATCTGGGTCCCACGTGACGACTAGCTGCTTTTCTGAAGCCTCATCGCTCATAGAAGCGGTCTCGGTAGCGAAGACTCCCCTCACAGACAAATCTTTCATCTGAACGCAGAACCCCGCCCCAAGCCACCGAGCCTGGGGATCCCTACGGCTCGAGCGTTCCAGCGGAAGAAGACGCTGCTGCCAGCCACTGTTCCATCCGCAGCACCAACACAGAGAGGCGAGCCGTTCCACAAGGCCACTGACAGGGTTGTTCAGACGTCTCTGTGAACACCACCTGCCACGTTGTTCCTGCCTCTCCCCCAGCACCTCTTTAAAATGCAGCAAATACGAAGCACCAATCCATGGAGGCCACGTTCACCGTCTCTCTTTCACTGGGGACCTGCTGTTACTTTTCACCGGAGGAGGAAGCTAATGCAACCCGACTTTCCACTGAGATACCAACGTTTGCGGCTGAAAGGTGCAAGTCCACAGAGTTTGCAGTCAGACGGGATCATTAGATCATCCACTCTGACCTCCTGGCTAGCCCAGGCCAGAGAATCTCAGCTCCCCCTGTACTGAGCCCAGGCACTTGTGTTTGGCTAATGCGGGGTTCCTGGGATCAACCTGGAGATCAGGACCCAGAATTGAGTCCCCAGAATGTTTCAAAGGGTCACATGGCAGCTCCTGTCCCACGGGGCTGGCTGGGCTTGCCTCCCTCTCCAGGCACTGCAGCCTCTAGGATCCCTCCCAGCGCCACTCAGGTTTGGCCCAGCCGCCAAGACGACGGAAGCCCGGGTAGGCCAAAAGTGAGCGAGCGGCACTGCAACCCTGTGAGCCAGGGCACAACTCCCCTCGCCCAAATTTGGTCCAGTCAGAGGGGTGGGGCCAAACCTGAGCCGCGCTGCAGCCCTGGAGGGGAGAGCCAAGCCCAGCCAGCCCCACAGCACAGCATCTACAGGAGACGCCAGTGTGGGGTGAGTGTCAGGCAGGACCCAACCCCCCTGGGGGCCAGCACCCGACTGAACTACCCCAGGGCAGGGCTGTAAGCAGGGCGTGGTTGCGGGGGCAGCTCAGGGCCAATAATGCCAGGCAGCTTGGGCGAGCCCTGTGGAGCGGAGCTTGGGGAAGGAGAGTCATCTCTACCTCCTGACTCACCTCAGCAGATCATCCAGCCTGTCTGGGTGGGGAGCGGGGGCACAACCAAAAAATCGGAACCGGACAGGGACGTGGTCCCGCATGCCCCCTCCCCTCATCAATCGCTGCTGGCAGGGGGTGCAAATATGCTTGCTCGCCCCAGAAGCTAAAACCCCTAGTTATGGCTCTGCCCCAGGACCTCCACCCCTGGGTCACGACAGGCCTGGAACATTTACAGAGGGGTCCCGAGTCCAAAAAGGTTGAGAACTGCTGGACTGAAGCATCTTCCAGAAAGGCAGCCAGGCTTATGGGAACACACAGAGAAAAAGAATCTGCCCTTCCCTGGGTGGTTTATTCCAGCAGTTAATCACCCACCCTGTCAAACACCTGCCTTCTTGCTAATGTGAACATGTCGGGCTTTAACTTCCAGCCGTTGGGTCTTGTCCCGCCTTTCTCCGCTAGATTACAGAGCCCATAGTACATGGCATTTTCTCCTCAGGAAGGTAATCGGACACTCGGATCAAATCACCTCTCAGGCACCTTTCTGAGAAGCTAAACAGACCAAGCATTTGAAGTCTCTCACTGTCAGGCATTTTCTCCAGCCCCTGAAACACTGCTGTGGCTCTTTTCTGCACCCTCTCCAATTTCTCAACTTGCTTTTGAAAGTGCAGGCACCCGGCTGGACACGCAGGGCCCAGTGTCGGTCACACCAATGCTGCACCCCGAGGTGAAACCATCTCCCTGCTCCTACTCGCTACTCCCCTGCGGATTCACCTAACGATTGTATTAGCCCTTTTGGCTCCAGTGTGGCACTGGGCGCTCATGCTCAGTTGCTGGTCCCCTGTGACCCCTAAACCCATTGCAGACTCGCGGCTTGCCGGGATACCGCCCCCCATTCCGTAGCTACGGCCTGCATTCCGGGTAGCTACCTGCACAACTTTGCATTTGGCTGCATTAAACACTTTTCAGAACTTCCCTCTGCCAAGTAGAAGCAGGCCAGGCCAAGGATTGCACGCACAGAGCCTGCGTGATCCCTCCAAGATCCACTGTAAGCTAATAGCATTAACATTGCTGCCGTGAACTCGACCGCGCTCTGCACATTCGTAACATACAGTGCTCTCCTTGCTCATTCACCATTACGAAAAGCTCGGCCCCTGCTTCCCACTGTGCCTGGTCGGGTCCTGTTACCCAGTCACACCCACTGACAGGTACGGTAGGTTCTGAGAAGGCGCAAAGTGGCGTACAGTAGAGACGCCCCACCCAACTTCCTCCCACTCAGGCTCTTCGGCCCCCTTACCCACCAGAAGGGAAGAGGGGAGAACAGTCTGACTGTGAGGAATTCTCTGTTATTCATCCCACAGAATCCAGCCCACAGTCTGCAAAGGTTTAAAACCCAGAGAAGGAAGTACTCCTCCAGGCAACACACCGTCAACCTGTGGAACTCGCTGCCAGGGGATGTTGTGAAGGCCAAAAGTATAACTGGGTTCACGGAGGATAGGCCATTAGCCAAGCTGGTTAGGGATGCAACCCCATGCATCCAGCTGCCAGAAGCTAGGACAGGATGACAGGGGATGGATCATTCAAAATTGCCCTGTTCTGTTCCTGCCCTCTGAAGCATCTGGCAGCAGTCCCTGCCAGAAGACAAGATACTGGGCTAGATGAACCATTTGTCTGACCTGGTGTGGCCATTCATAGAATCATAGAATATCAGGGTTGGAAGGGACCCCAGGTGGTCATCTAGTCCAACCCCCTGCTCGAAGCAGGACCAATTCCCAGTTAAATCATCCCAGCCAGGGCTTTGTCAAGCCTGACCTTAAAAACCTCTAAGGAAGGAGATTCTACCACCTCCCTAGGTAACGCATTCCAGTGTTTCACCACCCTCTTAGTGAAAAAGTTTTTCCTAATATCCAATCTAAACCTCCCCCACTGCAACTTGAGACCATTACTCCTCGTTCTGTCATCTGCTACCATTGAGAACAGTCTAGAGCCATCCTCTTTGGAACCCCCTTTCAGGTAGTTGAAAGCAGCTATCAAATCCCCCCTCATTCTTCTCTTCTGCAGGCTAAACAATCCCAGCTCCCTCAGCCTCTCCTCATAACTCATGTGTTCCAGACCCCTAATCATTTTTGTTGCCCTTCGCTGGACTCTCTCCAATTTATCCACATCCTTCTTGAAGTGTGGGGCCCAAAACTGGACACAGTACTCCAGATGAGGCCTCACCAATGTCGAATAGAGGGGGACGATCACGTCCCTCGATCTGCTCGTTATGCCCCTACTTATACATCCCAAAATGCCATTGGCCTTCTTGGCAACAAGGGCACACTGCTGACTCCTATCCAGCTTCTCGTCCACTGTCACCCCTAGGTCCTTTTCCGCAGAACTGCTGCCTAGCCATTCGGTCCCTAGTCTGTAGCTGTGCATTGGGTTCTTCCGTCCTAAGTGCAGGACCCTGCACTTATCCTTATTGAACCTCATCAGATTTCTTTTGGCCCAATCCTCCAATTTGTCTAGGTCCTTCTGTATCCTATCCCTGCCCTCCAGCGTGTCTACCACTCCTCCCAGTTTAGTATCATCCGCAAATTTGCTGAGAGTGCAATCCACACCATCCTCCAGATCATTTATGAAGATATTGAACAAAACCGGCCCCAGGACCGACCCTTGGGGCACTCCACTTGACACTGGCTGCCAACTAGACATGGAGCCATTGATCACTACCCGTTGAGCCCGACAATCTAGCCAGCTTTCTACCCACCTTATAGTGCATTCATCCAGCCCATACTTCCTTAACTTGCTGACAAGAATACTGTGGGAGACCGTGTCAAAAGCTTTGCTAAAGTCAAGAAACAATACATCCACTGCTTTCCCTTCATCCACAGAACCAGTAATCTCATCATAAAAGGCGATTAGATTAGTCAGGCATCATTCTTATGTAGAGCATTACCACTGCTACTTGGTGGGAAGAGTGTAACATGCTGGAAGACTTGGTGTGTTTGCAGACACATTGCTAGTTCTTAGGTCAGTGCTGATCCCTGTCATCCAAACCACGGCATGTTAGGAAAACCAAGGTTGAGGGACCCTGAAATCACCATGGGCGGGGGATCACATGCTCTATTGTTTGCAGTGTGAGCACCTGTCATGAAAACTTCCCCTGTTTCCACTAGGAGACCCAATGTGACACCAGGCGCCGGAGGGTAACAGAGGCGACAAGGGAGCAGATGCTGCAAGCATCTGGGTACAGACCTGATCCTTATACGGCCGTACTTTGTACTGCAATAAAGCCAGCAGGGTTAATCCTGGAGTGGCGTGGGAAGGTGTCCTACTGTGGTGGAAGAAATAAGGCAGTGCCCCACAGAAACCTTCTGCACAGGATTGCAGAGTACCCCCATGAAAGCTTCCTAGAGATCTCCATGGAGGATTCCCAAGCCATCCCTGTGCACTAAACAGTCTTTTCCGCAGGGGCACCCTCTGTGGAGCTGGAGCGGCCACTGGGAAGCAGATACCCACTGCACCGCACTCTCTCTTCAAATTAAACAAACTAAAGGAGCATGTAACCCCTACAGTTGGATTGAATTGCATACTAACCAGATGTGCCTTCCCCGGCATCACGCTCAGCCATGAGGCAGTCCTGCGATCGGCTGGGCTGCTCCGGGGTTAAAAATAGTTCCTGGCTCTTGGGGAGAATCCCCCACTCACTTGTCTCCCATTCTCCTCCTCCAAAACCTCCTCCTCGTTGTTACCTGTGGTGGCCCAGGACTTAGACTCCTGGGAGGTGTCCACGCTGCATTTGTGGGTAGTGCTCAGGTCACTGCCGAGAATCGCATGCAGCTCCTTGTAGAAGTGGCATGTCTGTGGTGCAGAACGAGAATGACTGTTCGCCTCCCTTGCCTTATGGTACGCCTGCTGAAGTTCTTTGATTTTCATGTGGCACTGCTGTGGGTCCCTGGTGTACCCCTTCTCCGTCATGCCCAGCGTGATCTTTTTGTAGACGTCTACGTTTCTTCTGCCGGATTGGAGCTGTGTCTGGACAGAGCAATAAGATCCC
Organism: Lepidochelys kempii; assembly: GCF_965140285.1. NCBI lineage: Eukaryota > Metazoa > Chordata > Testudines > Cheloniidae > Lepidochelys > Lepidochelys kempii. The sequence continues at coordinate 140,172,021 of NC_136383.1, forward strand.
CCATCTCCTGTGTACTTCAGGCAGCGGTGCGTTTGGGGCACCGAGTCACCGTGATCAGCTGGGCTGATGAGCTCTCTGCTCTGATCAAACAGGAAATGGGAATTTAAAAGTTCCTGGGGCTTTAAGAGGGGAGGGGCTCTTTCCTGTGTACCCAGCTGCTGTGCAGCAGAGTTGAAACCGATCAGCACAGCGGTCACAGCTGAGCATTGTGGGACACCTCCTGGAGGCCAATTCAGTCAACCTACGCAACTCTGTGTCTACACTGCCTGCCTGTCGACACATCAATATGGAATTAAGCGCTACGCCTCTCACAGAGGTGGAGTAATGAAGGCGACGTAACAGGTGAGTTAGGTCAGTGGAAGGGACCTGGTAGTGGAGACACACACATTACTAAGGTGGACGTAAGGCAGCTTCTGTCAACCTAAGTTTGTAGTGTAGACCAGGCCCAAGGTACAGAACTGGCTGTGCAGGTCTGCAAACTTTTCAGAGCAGACCTCCACGTGAGAAACACATTAAAAGGCAATATTTATAAGAGCTGTTCAGAAGTACCAACAGCTCATACCTGTGGGGGCGAACGGCAGATCAGCTCTGTTCAGACAGTGAATTGCTTTATTGTCAGCCACACATCTGAAAATTGTAAGGGGGCGGGAGGGGGAAGTATTGTCAGCGCAGTAAGTTCTCATTTCTCATAGGCCAGAGAAAAATGCAACATAAAAGCAAACCACGCTAAGCCTTTTCATCTGAGGAAAGGTATTAGTCAAATCCCCAGCTCACGAGAAACACAGAAAAACAGGAGCTTGCCATGAGTAAGCCGAAAACGTGCACCTCTACAGTCAACAATCTTTGCCAATTACCGCTGTGATGCCTGAAGAGGGACTCAAAGGAAAGTGACATTTGGGGTGGGGGGGAAATTACAATCCAAAAAACGTTCTGTGCATCTTAATCTGCAGAATGGAGCTCATGAGCTCTGGCAGGCGAGGTGATGATCATAGTTGATTCAACTTTTATATGCAACGATTCAAGATTTATGAAGCATTTAAACTGGTTGCTAGGGGCATGGCAGGGCAAGAACAAAAGAAACCAATAAGATAAATAGCATCCATTGGAACCACCAAGATTTCCCCTTTGATGCTTTCAGAAGCTTTAGATCGAATGATTCATAGCTGTCAGTAGCTGACAGTTCATCCTACCCTCAAGAATAAATGTTTTAGGGAAAAACGCACATTTTGCTCCATATTAATGATGTTTGGCATTAACAGAATGCTTTTCATCAATCAATCTCAAAGTGCTTTGCAAAGGTTTTCCTAAAGGAAATGCCTAGAGGCCGGCACTGAAATCAGGGCTACATTGTGCTAGGTGCCGTATAAATACATAGCAAGTCCCTGCCCCAAAGAGCTTCCAGTGGCATGCATGGTAGGGCTACTCCTGAGCCATGGACCTGAGAAACCTGGGGTCCTCAGCCTTGGGGCAGTCCATCTGGTGGGGCTCCCCACAGTGAATCAGCAGGAAGCCAGGCAGGTTTCTGTTGGAACCCTGTCCCTGCTTGTGATCGTATGAAAAGTCATCAAACTTGACGTGTTTCTGCCAAACACCTCAAATTCCACCAACTGTCATTCTCGAACAAAATGGTCATCGGAAAAGTTCCAACCTGCTCTCCGGTGACCCAGGCATCCAGGACCTCCAGAACTCTCTGCATTAAGGACCTCCAGAACTCTCTGCCCGTCAACTCACTGGTCAAATCCAGTTCAGTGTCTGGATGTCAGATTCCAAACCCCGCTGCAGCACTTGAGCTCGGTTTGGGTTTAGATGGCAATGGCTCATCCCTGGAGAATTAAACAGGATCTCTGATTCGCTCAGCTGCAAACTACTCTCAGAACCACCCCTGGTAATCACACAGCAACCCGAGAGCAGAGTCTCCCATTCCTGCCGTGGCCTTACCAGCTCTTTTGAAGGCAAGTGCCAAGCAAAGCCCAAGGGAAATCTAAGGATTGATCTTCATGAACAAGACCTTCCCCACCGGTAACAGGAGGATGGAGGCTTTCCCAGGGTCTTTCTTGCTCCAAGGGATCTTTTCTCGTGGCACCCCTAGGTTTGTGGGGGGAGCACCAAGCCCTGTTCTGCTCTCTGCTTCTTGAATCCTTGCTTGACTTTAGCATTCGTTCAGCGGCTCTTTACTCTGGCGGCCTGCGGGTTTTGATTTCAGGCTCGCGTTCTCTGTCTGCAGCCTTCACAGAAGAGCACTAATACTTCGTTCTTACCCTAGAGCTTTTCAGCACAGCTTTCCACGTGCTTTGCAAAGGGCAAGTAGAATTCTTCCCATTTGGCAACGGCCAAAAGGGACCATTAAAACCTTTCGGTCTGACCTCCTGCATAACGCCAGCCAATTTCAGCCAGTGATTCCCGCATCAGGTACAGGAACTTGGGGTTGAGTTAGCACTTCTCTTTCAGAAATCCACAGCGTGCCTCAGTGAGTTGTTGTACTCGTTAATTTCCCTCGCTGCTAAAAGCTGCGACATATTCCCAGTTTGAATGTTACTGACTTCAACCTCCAGCCAATGGATGTTGTTCTGCCTTTGTCAGGCAGATTAAAGAGCCCTCTAGGATAGATGGCCCCTCTGGGGAAACTGAGGAACAGCAATGCTGAGATGGGGCTCTGAAAAGCAACTATGTACTACTGGCACCCTCCTTCTCAGCAGACCTACTCCCTGCACGGATTGAGCCGTGCTTCCTCAGCTGCACACACAGTTTTAGAGTCTTTACTCCTACTAGCCCTGTGGCGCCTCCAGCAGAAGGAACCAGGGTTTGCCCTGGCTTGGGCATCAGCAGCAGAACAAGTTAACTACGTTCCCAGCGCAAAATCCCTTTTTTGGTGACAGAGAACCCAGGTTGACTCTCCCAGCCCCAGGGGGTGGAGATCTGCAGGCCCGGCAGTTGGAGACACTTTCTTACTTGTCAATGGAGCAGATTTGGTGCAATGGACATGGTTCCCCACAGTGCTCCTCACAGTCACTTTTTGGACAACCTCAATGGAGGTGTCTTGCCCAGAGTGGTAGAGCAAGTGATAGAAATGGGATCAGAAGCCAGGAATCCGGACTCACAGGCTGCTGCTTAGTATATAACTAGGCAACCACTGCCTGGCGTACGTACGTCTGGGTGTCTCTGTTGTGGCCTTACTGAATGGCGCAATTTGAGAGAGAAGCCAAAAGGTGAATCAACCTATTCCTTGCCCCTGGCTGCTGGCGGGGACAATTCTCCAGGGATTCAGGCATCGGTTTCCCGTCTGCACCAGCTATGAAGCTTTTATCATGGTTTGGTTCTCTCTTTCGGCACCAGCTGCTCCAGATGTCCTCGTACTCTGCCCCATCTACGGTGTCTGACAGGAGGTAGGTGAGGATCTGAGCAGTTTCATTTGTGATGCTTCAGATCAATACTTTGTCCTAGCAAGCAAGAGCTGTATGATCCCAGCTGAGCCACACGGAGAGCTGGGAGAATAGCTGGGCATGACCGACAGCATCCTAAGGGGGCAAACTTTCCAGCCTGTGCCCTTATGGCGCAGGCCATTTGCACGTGGAGGGCTCTGGCTGCGCCTGAGGGACTAGGAAGCTAGCCTGAGGATCAGGGAAGGTTTGTAGTGGCTGTGGGAAATCCAAGCTATTGTGTCAACCCTTGAACCTTTTCCTGGTCCCCTAGCCCAGAATTTCTCAAATGCGCACACCAGGGGCTTTTCATGCAACCATGGCAGCTTCCTGGGCAGTGATGGGGGCGGGGGGGAGGGAAGAAGCATCAGCGCCTCCCTGTTGCTCCTGGATGTGTGGCCCTGAACGGCCTGTGCAGGCAGGTGGGGCACAACGCTGCAGGAGCAAGGTGAGTTCTTCACCTTGTGGGGAGGGGCAGCGGGGCTCCGCCTTCAGCCCTGGGGTGGATGAATCAATCAATCATAGAATATCAGGGTAGGAAGGGACCTCAGGAGGTCATCTAGTCCAACCCCCTGCTCAAAGCAGGACCAATCCCCAATTAAATCATCCCAGCCAGGGCTTTGTCAAGCCTGACCTTAAAAACTTCTAAGGAAGGAGATTCTACCACCTCCCTAGGTAACGCATTCCAGTGTTTCACCATGCTCCCAGTGAAAAAGTTTTTCCTTATATCCAACCTAAACCTCCCCCACTGCAACTTGTTCTATCAGTGTAGTCCCCATTTCCCTCTTGTTTGTCTGTATCATCTCTGTCTGGTTCTGTGATTGTTTCCGTCTGCTGTATAATTAATTTTGCTGGGTGTAAACTAATTAAGGTGGTGGGATATAATTGGTTACATAATCATGTTACAATATGTTAGGATTGGTTAGTTAAATTTCAGGAAAATGATTGGTTAAGGTTAAGCAGAACTCAAGTTTTACTACATAGTCTGCAGTCAATCAGGAAGTGGGGGGTAATGGGTACAGGGAATGGGGGTAGGGAAATTGGAATCATGTTTTGCTAAAGGGGGAAATGGGAACAGGGAATGGGGGTGGGGAAATTGGAATCATGTTTGGCTAAGGGCAGGAATGGGAACAGGGACACAGGTGTAAGGCTCTGTGGTGTCAGAGCTGGGAAGAGGGACACTAAGGTAAGGAAACTGGAATCATGCTTGCTGGAAGTTCACCCCAATAAACATCGAATTGTTTGCACCTTTGGACTTCGGGTATTGTTGCTCTCTGTTCATGCAAGAAGGACCAGGGAAGTAAGTGGGTGAAGGAATAAGCCCCCTAACACTTAGGGCCCCCACTGCCTCCCCCGGCCCTGCATCCATCTCCCCATTGCCCTGGCCTGCACTGCTTCCCCCTGCAACCTGGGGATGCACCGAGAGCTCCTAGGTAGCGGGCGCACTCTTACTCCTAGTGTTGTTGCCAGCTGGTCAAGGCAGGAGATAAGCACCGCAGGGAAGAGTTGGGGGTCACTCCCTCCCGGTTCGCACAGACAGGAGACATCACTGGGGAGCACCAGGCTGGGCCGGCCGGAGCGTGGCAGAAGGGGAGTCTTCACCCACTCGTTCCCACACCGGGACTCCCTGTGCTCCAGTATCAGCAATTTAAATGGCTCCTTGGCAACTTCTCATCCGGATGGTGGCTTAAGAAACTCAGACAATACGGGCCCATCCTTTTCCTGCCCATTCACTTGCACAGGGTCACCTCTCAGAGCAAACACCTCCTCTTCCACCGTTCTTACCATCTGGGCCCCATGCACTACAGGGCTGGGCTTACTGAAAAGCAGAGATAGGCTCTGTCCTCCTGCAGTGCAGGGTGGGCTGGGGATGGGGCACTGGACTGGGAGTCTGAGAACCTAGTGTCTCTTCCCGGCTCTGCTACTGATCCGCTCTGCATCCCTTGGCATGCTCCCTTACGACAGCAAAAGATAGGCTGGTAGAGCAAATCTCTTGATTAATTCTTTAACAATTAGCAAACGTGGGGGAGAACAACAAACAGAGCTTTAGGGGTTAGGTCCCATGTCTCGGAAGGACAGAAATTCTACTTACCGGGACTACAACCCGCTACCTTGAAGGATTAATGAGTTGAATACAGATTTCCTTCCCAAATGTCAGCTCTGAAAGCAGCCTCGCTGTAACCAGGTACAACATAACCCTGCCATCAGCCAGGCGCGCAGGGAATGTTCATTAGAGAAATGATTCCAAACAAGCAGTTCAAGAACCAGAGAGACACACAGCTTCCTGTCTAGACACACCCACCAGAACCAAGAGGCAGATTCTCAAGATAATTCAGGTCTGTTGTGCTCAGCTGCTCTACTGCAGAAGCTGCACTTCGTGGACAGTAAAATTACAGCCAAGCCCCGTTAAACTCCCCACTCACCGGATTCCACAGAACCCGTTCCAGTTACTAACTTGCTGGTTAGATCCAATTCGCCTTCAATCCACTGTAGGGCCTGGCGTTTCAATACTGTTGACAGACTCGATCCTGCAAGGGGTTCAGAGCCCTGGCCCCATTCCAGCAAAGCACTTATGCACGGCGTTTGACTAGGAGAACAAGAGCGGGTCCCACTGGCTGCAAGGGAAGCACGTGCCTAAGTGCTTTGCTGGAGCAGGACCAGTGTTCTGAACAGCGGGCAGAACCGAGCCCTAATTTCCTAGACTCATGAAGATCCAGAGATGATGTACTCTCCACACTGCGGGACAGAGTGCAATAAGGAATTGCTCAGGGGCTGCGAAGGAAATGGGAGAAAGGCTCAGATGAGATCTGAGACACAAGAAGGTTTTTTCCTCCAAGGGGCAGATGCTGTGGAGGAGAAGGGTCTTGCCTCAGTGCACAGAACACGCGGCGGGATGGAGATAAAGCCAATGCCAGGTGAGAGGAAGGGAAGAGAAAGGCAAGAATTGTGAAATAAACTGAATGTGTCCAAGGCATGTATCTGACCAACACTACACTAGTATCTGAGCACCTCAGAATCCTTAATGTATTTCTCCTCACAGCACCCTGGTGAGGCAGGGCAGGACGATTGTCCCCATGCTACAGCTGGGGAATGAAAGCAGAGATTAAGTGACTTGCCCAAGGTCACCCAGGAAGCCGGTGGCAGAACCAATGACAAGCCAAGGGAGCTGGCTGAGAACGGGGTGAGTGTGCCCAAAGCGACCATACCCGCCGCCTCAGAAGCAGGACTCATCATTTTCCATTTCATCTGACAGCTGCTCTCACCAGCTGCTCATTCTTAACAGCTTCAGGGAGGACGCACACCGGAGACGGTGACAGATCCAGGAGAGACCGTCACTCTGATGAGCTCGGACTGGCCGATGCTGACCAAGCCAAGAGCCTCAGACCCCGCGAGTGTGGATAAGACTTTGGGCAAGTGCCAAACCTGGGCTCCTCTACTGCTTGAAGCACAAAAATAAAGCAAGGCTCCCGTACCCAAGCTGAAGAATGTAAAATCCCATCTCCTGCTGTGTCCTGCCCACCGCCCCGCAAGAGAGGAATGTTCCCGAGGGCATCGGATCAACTGAAACACCCGAGGGGCTTTAATGGCCGCACCGAGATTGAAAATACATCTCCAAGAGAACGAACACTGGGTCCAACGCAGTGGCGCTGGTGGGAGCCTGCCTAGTCCCATCCCAGCCTGGGGAGTGAACTCCCACGGGGGCAACAAACCATCACAAACCTCCCTGTTCTGTGCCGAGGGCCGGGTGCACTTCTCCAGCCTCCTCTGACATTGATACAGCGCAACACAGGTGCAGTAAACATGGTCCACAAACCCTCTCGAGACAAACCTCTCCACTGCACACACAGCTGTCCCCTGGGGAGCTGATGAGAGAGAAAAAACCGCCCGGGATCGATACGATCCCCATCGCCGAATGCACGGCTGGAAGGCGCTCGGATAATACTGGTGAGGGCAGGGCAGGAACCTGCCCAGGAAGAGCAGCCAGAGGTAACTTCCGGCCCATGTCTCATCCACCCCACGCTGCTACTGCTGAAGGCTGTGTTACTGCAAGTGACCCTGTACAGTCCAAGTTAACTTGGCTGTGTGCACCAGTGGAGAAGGCATCGGGCTGGGAGCCAAGAGGCTGGAGTTCTGGGTCAGAGCTGGGAATGGAAGTGCTGCGTTTCCAGCCAATGCCCATGCCTCAGTTTCCCCATCTGTAAAATGGAGCTCGCAATGACCTACCTTGGTAAGCACCTTCAAGATCGATGGACCAAAAGGGGCTTTACAGGGGTACAGCACTGCTATTAGAGTGAACAAATCAGATTGTGAATGGGAATTCCAGGAGGGCTTCATGCTGCTCATTCAAAGCAAGAGAGGAAGGAATTTACTAACTTCCAGTTCTGCGGATCTCAACAGAAGACTGACGTGACCCCTCGCAGGTTTCAGTCTGACCCATGGCCACCTAGTCAACATCAACTAAAGTAAATGCGCATATTTATGCCTGCGCACACCCCCGCAGAGTTTTGAGCTGAACAAACTGCCTTTAGATGTATAAACCCCTCTGACCTATCAAAACCCATACGATTTACCAATTAACTGTAGAGACACCCAATCCTCCAGCCTGTATGTGCCTGCAGGGGTCAGCTGCTCACTCTCTGCAGCATACGCAAGCCCCAGGCTGCTTTTTAATGATCCCCCTTCCCCCCATGGCTGATCTAAAATTCTCTTAGAAAACCAGTGGCTGCATGACAGACCTCTGAAACAAAAGGGCTCCTTAAACCCTGCTTGCAGGTGATAAAACCAGAGTGCACTGAGCATCACTGCAGAGAGTTTAAAACAGAAGGAGCAACCATCCCAAAAAGTGGTTTGGGGTTTTGTTTCCAGGCATTTTGTGAGCCCTCCTTCTCTATGGGGATGGGATGGAGCTGAGCAGAACTTCCTAAGCTTCTGGGCATCACAGACAATGCCTTTGTCCATGGTACCCTCCCCGGATGGCTCCCACAAGGCCTGGGGGTTGGGTGCGAGAGTGGATTGTGTGTTGTGGATTGTGTGATTGTGTGTGTGCCCCTTCAGAGGGGCAAGTCTTTATGCATCACCAGGACAATCTACCAGAATGGCCAGTGCGGCATCTGTGCCATGCCCAGGTCTGCCCAGGCTCAAGGAACTGAGGCAGCCAGACACTCCGTGTCTCTCTAATCTGAACCCAAGGGGCAGGTTGGATACTGGGTGGAAGTCAGCCAGGTGGTCAGGGCCAGGCATGCAATGGGCTGGCTGCAGGAGTCCCTGGGCCAAGTTCCCTGGTCTGTGCTATGCTGGAGGTTGGACTGGATGGTCAGAACGGTCCCTTCTGCCCCTGCAAGTGATGAGCACACAGCCACTTCCAAAGGGGGGCAGGCAAGGACCTCCACACTAACAGACCCAATACCCTCCCCCACTCCCACCAGCCAAGCAGGACCATGGGCCCAAGGCTGGGTTGTGGCAGGGAGCATTCCCATCACTCCCTGTACATCAGCCTAGCCTCAAAGTAGAAGGCCCAGAGTTTGCACCATCCCAGGAGCGCTCTGCAGTTCCAGGCACACCCAGCGCTGGGCTACTCCACTCTGCCCACCCGACCGAGGAACCCGCACAGCCCTCGCACCAGGAAAGAGTTCTGAGCCACAGACAGAAGAGTCCACAACTCCAAACACACCTCCCGACTGGGACTCGACAGACTTGAGTGGGGAGGCAGCGATTCGTCCCTCTGCGCTTCCAGCACAACCACAGGACAGGAACCCATCAGATCCCTCCAGCCAGCACTCCCAGCTTTTTCCCCTCACAGGCCATCCGCAGACAATGGTGTCCAGTGATAGAGGCAGGAGAGGGGCCACTCGCGACTGAGCGGGCTGCCAGTGGAATGACCAATGCCATCGGAGCCCCTCTGGGGTGGCTCTGCTCCCGCTGCGCTTTGAGAGCAAGTCGCCACACCGAGGGCCCTCATCCCAGCTGGAGGGGTGCCCCTGAGCCTCAAACCGCAGAAGATAACAAGCAACCCTGGGCACGGGCAACTCTTCCCAGCTGCCCCACCTGCTAGGCCAAGTTACCAAGAGCTCCACCATCTGCTCTGAGAGGCAGCTGCTGCCGACAGCACGAGCGGGCAGAGCGTGGGGGGCGAGCAAAGCAGGATGGAGGCGCAAGGCCGCTGCACCCTGGGACTGCAATGGGCACTGCAGAGCACAGGGGGGAGATGTGTGAATGTAAAATCCTTCCCCTGGTGGGAGCAGGGCTGTCCTGGCTTGGTCGGGGAAGAGGATTTCATTTTACAGGCACAGAACTTAACTCTGCAGGACAGTTCTTCACATGGGTTTGTACGGTTCCCCCACTCCATTCACTGAGCAGCACATCTACAAATGGAACTGAGAGCCCCAACCAAAGCCGATGGGATTCTTTGGGTCTGAGGGTGCTGGATCAGGCCCCAGGTGCACAGATTTCGGGACAGAAGATGGGGAAGGGCACAGTTTCCTCAGCAGACTGGGACAGAGAAAGCAAAGAACAGATCTGAATGATAAGAAGTTCAATGGATGCAGCCCACTGTGTCGGCGGACAGTTGGGAATTTATTTCTTTGTGTTATCTCTGGCGCTCAGGCACCTCACACAATGGCACAGACTTACCTTTGACTGAGGTCCAACCACAACTGTAAACCTCGCATGCCCTGTGGAGCGTGGCGCATATCATTGCTTGTCACTATAGAGAGGTGTTGGAACAAATGTATTACAGCGATTGCACAATATCAGCTGGATGTTCTCTTTGCCATCAAACATGCAAGTGACTGGCTTCTCCTGACGTGTTCTACCGCTGCAGACCACGGACAGCGATAGAGTACAAAACATTTGTTTAAAAAGAAAAATCACATTTTAGTATTTAAGCTGCATGTTTTCCTTTTTCCTCCGACACTAGGAAAACCAGCAATGGATTTGAGAGAGGAGAGAACAGAAATCTACTTTCCTTTGCTCCCACAAAGTGGCTTGTTTTTTAAATCAGAGCCTCAATGTTACAAACAGGCAAAGAGCTACTTTATATATATCTATATATAGGTTAGGCATGACACTCAGAGAGGAAAGTTTTCCAGTGCACAAGGTGGGGGATAGACACACAGCTCCCACTGAAAGGCAGGATGGGGACACAACTTGGAGTTAACCTCCCCAGTAGGGTATCAATCATGTCCCACCAGAAGCATGCCGGCACCCAGTGCATCCACTGAACGGACTCTTTGGGAAGCCACTTGGCCATCTCAAAAGGTCAGGGCTGCTAACAGGCAGTGTCTTGTGGAACAGCCTAGCGGAGGATGGAAAATCTTGTGGGGCGCATGTGACCAGCAGGTGGTCCTGGCTCACAGCCCATATCCATCTGATAAAGGGCGGCGAGGGTGCCGGTGCATCCAGGTCAGAGGACAGCATCTGTACCAGGCCAGTCTGTTGGATCAATGGGAGCTGCAAGGAAACATTCAAAGGGCTTCTGATCCATTTACAAGAAACCAAGTGTTCTGGGACTAGGAGGAATCCCTAGCGAAATGCAGCTGCTTTAATTAGAGTCCCAGCAGTCTCAGAGCCTCGCTCTGGGGTCACAGATCTCCCTGCCAAGGCAGAACTTGGGCCAGCTCCATCTGGCTTGCCGCTCCCAGAAGCAGCTGAATTATGCTGAGGGCTTGGCATGGGGGCAGCCTGCAGCCCTGCTATTGAGATCCCACAGATGACTTCTTTGCAAGGGTGTCACAGGCCAGAGGAGAGGTGATGGCTCTGACAGATACCATGTTTCCACGTGAGAGTCACAAGCTGGGCTGCCCTTCAGAGCAGCGTCCCAAGAACAAATGTCAAATGCTGTAGGGTGATGTAGCATTCAAAAGGTATCATGGACCCACAGGATATGCCACCTGGATAAAATTACACTCGGCTCCTTCCTGGTGCTAATCTCCTTGGGTAGGTTACATCATCAAGGGAGCAACGCTAGAGTTAGGTTTGAGGCAGCCCTTTCCTTATTTGTTTTGCAGAGGCCCCAGCTCAGATCGGGGCCCCAGCGTGCCAGCTGCTGCACAGATACATAATGCGAGACAGTCCCTGCCACAAAGAGCTTACAGTCTGAATGGACCAAACACGCACAAGGTGGGAGGGGAAACTGAGGCACAGAGAGACCACCCCACCCCCCAAGAGCACACAGCCGGTCTGTGGCAGGGCTGGAAACAGAACCCAGGTCTCCCAGTCCAGTGCTCTACCCAATGGAGCTCCACAGCATTTCAGGCACCTATAATCTTAAACGAGATGAATTTAAGAATGGGGAAAAAATTAATGAACCGTCAAGTCTCGCAGGCGCCGAGACCTGGGAAGCTCTGACTGGTTCTCCCAGAGGGAAAAGGTGGAAACCCCACCACCTGGGACAGTTGGAACTGGCCTCCAAGATAACAAGCAATCAAAAGTGCAGTGGGGAGCCTGGCTGAGAAACACAAAACCACCTCAGGCAAGCAGGGTTTTTTCCACCCTAGATCCCAGACCACGAAGCCTCATTAAGGGGTCACACAGCAAGCGCTTCTATCTTGGTTCAGGGTGAATGCTGCCCAACTCCCTCCTCGGCCAGCCAGCTCGACAGCTTGTTCTGTGAATCTGACTCCGTGCATTGCTCTAGGGCCCTCATGATACCACGCAGACTCCAACAGGATGCTCAGCTAGTCAGGGGCTTTTATGGTCCTGTCACCTCAGTCTGAGCAGCCAAGTGTCCCAGAAGATCAGCCCCACAAGTGAGCACCGAGCTGGGAAAGAAATGGCTGATGAGAAAGTCCAGAGGAGCCTATGGTGCTAATTTGAGTGACTACCCCTGGACAATTGGCCATCACGGGCTTTGACTGCAGGTGGTTTCAGTGTGCTCCCGTATTGAAATCGCTGAGGACACGGTAAAAGGCAGTTTCCAGCAGAGCCCATTGCCCCAATCTGGCCCCAGATGTCCTACTCAGCATGCATCAAGGGGAAATGCATCAAGGGGAAAGCCCAACGAAGCCCGGTGCAGCAGTCCTGGTGGTGAAGTGGGTCAGAGCCGGAGCAGACACTGTTTTTCTCACCTCTGTCGCTTTGACCCACTAACATTTGCTTTCTGATTTCTGCTCTCACTTCTCTGGCTATGCCATTGGGGCAGGTCAATGAACGATGCCCCCCACAGCAGCCACAGCACCAAAAACCCCTCCGCCTCTCTCCTTGAGGGGTGCCTCCTGCCCCAACACTGGGTGGCACTGGCAGTGAATTTATAAGCAATTTGTGACCCCACCAACTCATTTCACACAAACTAAGTGAGCCAGGGAATAACCCCCAGTCCCTGCTGACTGGATCTGAATTGGAGATTTACCAGCTAAGAGACACATAGAATCATAGAATATCAGGGTTGGAAGGGACCCCAGAAGGTCATCTAGTCCAACCCCCTGCTTGAAGCAGGACCAATTCCCAGTTAAATCATCCCAGCCAGGGCTTTGTCAAGCCTGACCTTAAAAACCTCTAAGGAAGGAGATTCTACCACCTCCCTAGGTAACGCATTCCAGTGTTTCACCACCCTCTTAGTGAAAAAGTTTTTCCTAATATCCAATCTAAACCTCCCCCACTGCAACTTGAGACCATTACTCCTCGTTCTGTCATCTGCTACCATTGAGAACAGTCTAGAGCCATCCTCTTTGGAACCCCCTCTCAGGTAGTTGAAAGCAGCTATCAAATCCCCCCTCATTCTTCTCTTCTGCAGGCTAAACAATCCCAGCTCCCTCAGCCTCTCCTCATAACTCATGTGTTCCAGACCCCTAATCATTTTTGTTGCCCTTCGCTGGACTCTCTCCAATTTATCCACATCCTTCTTGTAGTGTGGGGTCCAAAACTGGACACAGTACTCCAGATGAGGCCTCACCAATGTCGAAGAGAGGGGAACGATCACGTCCCTCGATCTGCTCGTTATGCCCCTACTTATACATCCCAAAATGCCATTGGCCTTCTTGGCAACAAGGGCACACTGCTGACTCCTATCCAGCTTCTCGTCCACTGTCACCCCTAGGTCCTTTTCCGCAGAACTGCTGCCTAGCCATTCGGTCCCTAGTCTGTAGCTGTGCATTGGGTTCTTCCGTCCTAAGTGCAGGACCCTGCACTTATCCTTATTGAACCTCATCAGATTTCTTTTGGCCCAATCCTCCAATTTGTCTAGGTCCTTCTGTATCCTATCCCTCCCCTCCAGCGTTTCTACCACTCCTCCCAGTTTAGTATCATCCGCAAATTTGCTGAGAGTGCAATCCACACCATCCTCCAGATCATTTATGAAGATATTGAACAAAACCGGACCCAGGACCGACCCTTGGGGCACTCCACTTGATACCGGCTGCCAACTAGACATGCCATTCCCTACGCCATTACTTGACTCCTGCACTGTGGGGATAAAGGAAAAACATGTACGCGGATCACCAGATGGGCTCACCTGGTGCGTCTAACCTCTGGCACAGAAATGCTATGGTGAGGAATGCTACACCCCGGAGTACTTGGTCAAGTGCTTTGAGATCCATGATACAGAAGGGCTATCGGTTCAAAGAATTAGTAGGATCCCATGCAAGTATCTGGAAGTACATGGGTAGGAAACTATCCAGTACAGGCAGGGAGATGAATTGGATGATCCTAGGACAGTCTCTTCCAGCTCTGAGTGTTGAAATGCTTTGGTGTGTCAGAGAACCTGCCCACAAAGCTGCCAGAGTGGGGCGGAATTCGGCTCTGTCTCTCAGAGTCATTCAGCCAGAAACAAGTGCAGGTGAGAAGAGGTTGGGACAAGAGGTGGGGCAGGAAAGGACACACCAAAGCAGAACAGGGGGGCAGCAGAATGTCCCAGCTGGAGTCCCCAGTCCAGGGGACGATCAGGCCAACCTCACGGGCGTGCTTTCATGGACAGATCACACAGATGGCCAGAATGGAGCCGAGAACAGATGCAAGTGACCTCCCACCCTCTCCATGGACCCAGGCCAGGTCTCCCCTGCTCAGCGGGTGCACAGCTGCTGCATGGGGAAGGGAGCTCAGCCTCCTCCCCCAGTTGTTAAAGGGGTAGCACAGGGCGAGGGAGGGGGCTGTGTTATTGCACGGTCTCCCCTCCATCTGCCTGGGGAGTGTGAAAAGGTCATTGGCACAACAGGTCCCCTTGCCAGCAATTGCTACAGTGTGGCACGTACACACACACACACACATACATAGAGCCAGAGAGCACGCGACCAAGCTTCTGCATGGTGTGGATGGAGCCCTGAACTTCACCTCTAGGGAGGGGCAGGACTGGACAGCTCCACGACCAACCCCGATCATTCAAGCAGTGCACCCCAAATGCAGAACCCACACAAGATGACCCCACAAAATCTGACGGGTCCGTGTAATGGACTGGCAAGGTTCCTCCCACACAATTAGCTGCTGTGGAATCTGCTAGGAAAGGGTTAAGTGGCTCAGAAGCAGATGGGAGAGGCTCTCTGGGGAGAGCAGATTGAGGGTGTGGGCTGAGCACTGAGAAGGGAGGAACCCTGGGAGGCAGCTTAGCCTGAGGCAAAGGTTTGAGCTGCCGATTGTTACCTTACTGGGGATGAATTTGGACTGTCACAGCTAAGAAAGGCAGAGAAGGGATGACTCACCAGGAATTTAAAATCACTTTGGGAAACTAGAAATTAATGCCATCTATATCAGCCCCAGAAAGTTTTAGGGGTGGGAGTGCTGGGTTGCAGGCATTCCAGTCCAGTCTTATCAGCTCCCAGCACATGCAGCAGGGCCCAAAACACGGTCAAAGTCCAGAACAGAAGAGAGAGATTTCACTGCAAAATAAATAGTCAAACCTCCTTGTACCTTCTGTTTACAGTCCCCTTCCCAATCCATCTCCCATCCCGGGGGCATCCATTACTGAGGAGACTGCTGTAAAGTAGCCATGGCACAAACTGTGACCTGCTTTTTACATTGTTAGAATCCAGTGGAAACACCGGGATTCTTTCTGCAGCTAATTAAAATCCAGGACAATCACCCCAAATGAAAGATGTTATAGCCAGGGTTAATGACCATGTCCCAGTTCACTCTGCAGCTGCAGAAGCAGAAAGAATCTAGAAACTGGAAACTAAATTCCCTGGAGCAGGGATTGTGTCTTGTCATGTGCATGCCCAGCACCCTGCCCAAGGGGGCCCTAGTCCTGACAGGGGAGCTTTCAGCATCACCACAACAGAGATAACCAGTTATTACTCCACTAACAAATCTTATTCCCAGAACTGTGCAGATGCCATTAACAAGCTACGGAACTCATTGCTGCAGGATGCAAGCGGCAAACAGCTCAGGGTTAGATTGTGTCTTGGACATTGTACCCATGCAAGGGAGGTAGAGGGAGAAAGAACACCCCGCCCCCATATCCTTTATGGGAGACCTGGCTCTTGGGTCCAGGCATGGAAGAGTAAGTATTTACTCACTTCCTAAAGCAGATGGGCCAGGAGGAGACAGGAGCTCTCACTCACTGGCCAAAGTGGCTGAGCCAATCAGGGGAGTGAATGCGGGGTTACTAATTTACTGCTGGTATAGGACAGGAGCAAATAACTACCCATCTACTTACAAGCAGGGATGGAACAATGCAGAGGGGTGTCAGTGAGCCACCCTGCCTCCTTGGGCAGTGCAATTTACACCCCACCCTTTGCTCCAGATCTGTGCCCAAACTCACATCCTGTCCCTTAGTAAATTTCCAGAAGGCAAGGCGTCTGTGGTTAAAAAACCCAGCAGCTAAATGCACTAGCTGAAATGAGATCTTGTACTTACTGGACATTTATACACACGTGGGAGGAAAACAAGATCTGTTTGGAAACAGTCCAGCCACTGTCACATATCCCATCACATCGGTGCAGAGAAGAGAAACGCTGCCAGGGGAGCCCCAAACGCTGCAGTAACCCAGCAGCAGGGCCCGGCAGAGGTGGAGGTTTCAGGCAGGCAGCCACACATCCAAGGAGATAACCCCTTCCCTCTTTAACCCCTAGATTGATTGTCTGTCCCGGTGACATTCGGAGGGAGACGGAGGGATATTCAGTGCCACATGCAGGACTATTCTATGGCTAGCTAAAGCAGATTGTTTGACTGGCACCAATTGGCACTGGGTTTGCTTTCTAGAGACAGAAAGCAGCGTTCTGCATTGGAAAGTGTATGAAATCTAGCACCACTTCGCTCCGCCAGAGCTGGCAGTCTTTGGCACCCACCATGCATCCGCTTCAGGATTAAGCCAACATGGCTATTAGAGATCAGGATGAGACCTAACGCAAGAGGCCGATTATCCCACAGCTGCTGCTGCTGGGTTCTTGCACCCACCTCGGCAGCATCTGGTGCTGGTCGCTGTCCGAGATACTGGGCTAGATGGACCTTTGCCAGACTGGAGCAGACCTGTTTCCAGGTTCCTACAAATCAGCTTCTTCCTCAAACACCTGCCCAGTTCCTCCCAGAATATCCCTTATGTAGGGGGTAAGCTCTCTCCCTCCCTCCCTCCCAAAAAAGAAATCCGTAAAACCACCACCTTATCCTCCCTGCAAAAATCCCTCCTTAAGATTCACCTCTGCCATGCTGAGGAACAAACCCCGCCAAATGGCCACACTATGCAGGCCATGAGCTGTGGTTACTGGTTACTGTGCAGTTTGTTGAACTGTTGTCTTGTCTTCCACCCTCTCTTTGTATCATCCCCCTGCTGCAGGTAGTCATAATGCAAGACTGAGCTCTTTGGTGCAAGAGTTGTCCTTTCCCTCCATGGCTGTGCAGCTGGGGCCCCTGACTGCAGCCTCTAGGGGCTAACGGAATACAGACTAATTAATAATAGTCACCATAGTTTTCAGCCTCCTCCTGATTTGCAGTGGCAAAGACAAAGCGGTGCGTAAAGTCTCACAGGCACCAACAGAATGAGTTTCCTGATCACCACTTGTGGAATGAGATTAGAAGGTTAAAATCAGCAATGGAATTGGAGGAGAAATGCCTTTTCTACAGGCAGAAACACACTCCCACATCAGGTGACTGACACAAGAGACTCAAGGACACTCACTATTATTGCACGTTGATGTGTGGGCAGCGTGCAATAAGTCAGCACACAGGGAGGAGCGCCTACTGCTTACCGTGACTCAGTGCAGAGAGCAACATGCTGTCATTGTTTGGAAGAACTTGATACTTACGAAGGACACCCACAAAAGATTGTGTTTGTCTTGTGCATATGGCCCAACCCTCCAGAATTTTTGTTGCAGTTGGGAACAAATTAATGCTAGAATCAGGCTTCACTTCAAAGAGACAATGTGCGTCAACCCACAATGGCAGATACTTGCATAGGTTCAACACAATGGGTTTCAACTGCTAATGATACAGAACACGGGTGACATCTAGTTATCGGGCTACAGTGAGTTCCAAATATCTTCTCTCACTACATTAAAAGTATTTTTAGTTCAAAACAACAAAAGGGACAGGAGGGTGAAGAGGGTCAGATTCTGATCTCGGTGTAAATCTGCCCACATTGGGACTTGCTCCAAAGTTACACCTGGGCCCCCAAGATCAGAACTGGCCCAAAAATCTTGAAAACAGAATGTATTCCTTTCGTGGTAAGAACACAGATAACCCTGTGTAGTGTTTTCTTATTCAATTGTGTTCCTCAAATACTATAAACCCCAAACAAGCATAACACACTAACCAAGTGTGTCATGTCCCCTTCTAGTGGCTAGTCCAATAGAGGATAACTACTGACTGTTTCTGTCAGCTGATAGAGTTACTCCTTTAGTTCAAGTGATGGGGCGACCAGAATTACACACAGTATTCAAGGTGTAAGTACCGTGGACTTATATCGAGGCATTATGATATTTTCTATCTTATTACCTATCCCTTTCCCAACGATGCCAACAGTCTGTTCACCTTTTTGACTGCCGCTGAACTTTGAGCAGATGTTTCCAGAGAACTATGACTCCACAATGACTCCAAGGTCTCTTTCTGGAGTGGCAACAGCTAATTTAGACCCCACCATTTTGTATGTATAGTAGGGATTTCTTTTTTTTCCAGTGTGCATTACTTTACATTTATCAACATTGAATTTAATCTGCCATTTTGTTTCACCGTCACCTAGTTTTGCCAGATCCCTGTGTAACTCTTTGCCATCAGCTTTGGACTTAATGGTCTTGAGTAATTTTGTATCATCTGTAAATTTTGCCACCTTACTGTTTACCCCCTTTTCCAGATCGTTTATGAATATGTTGAATAGGACTGGTCCCAGAACAGACCCCTGGGGGACACCACTATTTACCTCCCTCCATTCTGAAAACTGACCATTTATTTCTACCCTTTGGTTTTCTTTCAACCACTTACCGATCCATGAGAGAACCTTCCCTCTTCTCCCAGGCCTGCTTACTTTGCTTAAGAGCCTTTGGTGAGGGACCTAGGCAAAGGCTTTCTGTAATCCAAGTACTGTAGATCACCCTTGTCCACATGTTGGTCAACACCTTCGAAGGAATTCTACCACTCGTCCTGGTTTCCGTAGCTGCTGCTAGGCTCTGGCCACCTGAAGAAGCTGCTGCCCAGCTGGGAGGATGAAATCGTCCACCGGCTGGCTGAGCGCGTGCCCTCCCCTAATGCCTTCCTACATCTGGCACATCACATGCTGATATCCCGTCATTCTACGAAGTCATTGTGCTGCCCCACCCCCTTCCTCTCAAGCCCTCGAGTCAGCCCACACCGAGAGTCCTCACCTAGAGTCCAAGCCACAGTGAAGGAGAGGGAGGGCAGATGCTTTTTTCTCTTCCACCCCACACATACACGCCACTGGCACCCCAATACCCACCCAATCAGGAGCAACTAACAGTCACCAGGAATGCGGGGGGCATTAAGGAAAGAAAGGAGTTCAGGGTACCTGCGGATCACAGGGTCTATACAAATAAAACTACCTTCAAGTAAACACATTTGCCCTTCTGAACTTCAGTAGGCAGGCGCCGGAGGGGCAGGTCTTACCTTCAGCCACTGGTGTGATGCTGATGACTTTAAGGTTAAGGTTTGGAAGCGGAATGGCACAGACGTCCTTCCCCAGCCTTTGAATGGGAGGCAGAAGAAACGTGATTTCGTATTTGTGCAGTATCTTCAGAAACCCTACCTGGAAGGGGGGAAAGACACGCAGGTTACAGGGTCACCTTTGCCATCGCACTGAACACTTTGCAGCAACAACACCGACCACAGAATTAAAATAACAAGGTGCCAGCGAGACAGGAACCGAATCCACAGGAACCAAAACCTAGTTTGAGGGGCAGGCTGGTCATTGCAGTTCTTTGCGTTACCGTAGTCAACTGAGATCAGGGCCTCCTTGCGCCAGGCACTGTACAAACACCTAGTGAGAGACAGTCCCAACCCTGGAGAGTTTATAAATCTAGAGGAGAAGGGAAGGATTATTACTACCATCACACAGAGGGGAAACTGAAGCACACAGTCTCACGGAGCACAGTAGGAAATAGAAGTCAGATCTGCATACACCCAGTCCAGTGCCTTAACCATGACACCACCCGAAATAAATGGTTAGAAGGAGGACCTGGGGAGCCAGAAGCTCTGAGTTTTCATCCCGATTCTTCCACCAACTCAGTGTGGCCTTTGTTGCTCCATGCCTCGGTTTCCCCACCTGGAAACTGGAGATGGACGGCTTCACAAATGTGGGCGCAATGCTTTGAGGGTGTCTGACGAACGGCACTGTACAAGGGCAAAGCGTCGCTCGGGGCTTGGGTTGGAGGCCAAAGAAAGAGAATGAGCATAGGGCACGTGCTTCTCTTTCGTATCCCAGATCGTTGCCGATGGGCCACAAAGAAGAGGCAGCTCTCATTGCTGCTCACCAGGTAGAGAGTCTACTGGGGGTGCAGAGAAAGTCCCCAGGCTGATCTGCTGCTGGGGTGCGTTCTTCAGATATCAGGATAATCTTCTACTGATGTTCCCTGGCTGGGGTGGGGGCGCTGCATGGCACAGCTGGGAGAGGGAATGGGGAGGGGTGTGATACAGCAAGGTGCAGGAGACCTGGAGGACATGAAAACCATGGTTCCACTACTAGGCAAGTCACAGCAGCAAGGCCCTGATCCAACCCCCTCTGCCCTAAGCACCCTAAGTCAGTGATGGCACCTAAAGCAGGGAAGGAGGGCAGAGCTGATCAAAAAGATTTTTTTGTTTGATAAAATGGAATTTTTCATGAAAAAAATTCTGGTCCGGTCAAAAAAAAGTTTCATGTTTTTGCCAAAAAACCCTAAAAAACACAAAGTGTTTTGGGATTTGCACAACCAAAAATAAAAATTTTTCTATTTTAAACTGTAAATTTTGGGTTGTTTTTGGTGTTAAAAAACCAAGAACAGAAATCAATTGGTTCTTTCTTAAATAAAAAAAATATTTTTTTTAAATAGGGTTTTTTATTTAAATGAAATACTGGTTAATTTTTAAAAAAATAAATGTATTTAAAATTAAATTTGAAATTCAAAAGCTATGTTAACGCCTAAACTTATAATAAGCTATCATTTAATTTAAACACACACAAAAAATATTCATCAGTACGTTTGCTGCCAAGTGTTAAGAAAGTCAAACCACTGAACTGGTGGAAGTAACTGGCCAAGACCCAGAACCACAGTTTGCTGAAGTGCTAAACAAGCTTTTGAAAGCAGGAGTCTCTTCTGGGGGTACAGAAAAAATATTTTCTTCACTTCAGCTTGTTCACCCAGTTTAGTTCAATGATTAGTTCTTACAAAGTTAAGAAACCAGTTCGGAGTTGAAAAAGCAGAAAAGTTTGTTTTCCCCTTCCAATCTATGAACCAAAAACAAGGTGTTAGAGGATGAGATCTACTAGTTCTAAAATCATGAAGGACATAACTGAAAACAATCAATTCAATATACTACTCCTACAGATAATACTTCCTATGTTTAATAAATCAATTTATTTTAAATGCAAACCATGTTTTGATCATTTTTTTTGCTTATGGTACCAACTCATTTAAGGTAATTTAATTTAAAAAAATTAAATGCTGTTTTTGTGCATTTTAAATTCAATTTGAATGTCAATCCAAATAGAGCCTGAACCAATCACAATCAAATTAATCATCTAGTAAATAAGAATGGCATCACTCACCATTTCCTAACAGAATAAAATATTAAAAATTAAGAATCTGAATAAATGTAAGTCAAGCTAAATAACTGCTTATATAAGCAATACATATAGTGTCGCCTCCTGGTTAGCAAAAGGAAACACCAATTTTAGTGTAAAGGTTCCATTTAGTTGCAAATCAACATGTTTTAATGGCTACCAACCAATGAAAAAAATCAACCTTTCTTTAGGAAAATAACAGAAAAGGAAAAACATAGAAGCATAGGGTTAGAAGGGACCGCAAGTGTCATCTAATCAAACCCCCTGCCAAGATGCAGGATTTGTTGTACCTGACCCATCCCAGACAGACGGCTCCAGCCTCCTTTTGAAAACCTCCAGTGAAGGAGCTTCCACAACTTCCGTAGGCATCTGTTCCATTGTCCTACTGCTCTTACAGTTGGGAAGTTTGTCCTGAGATTTAATGTCAATCTGCTATGCTGTAGTTTGAACCCATTGCCTCTCGTTCTGCCATCTGTGGCAAAAGAGAACAACTTTTCTCCATCTTTTTTATGACCAGGGAGGAGTATAAAGGTATTGCTCGAGCACGCAGGGGTGTAATCAGGAAGGCCAAGGCAAAACTAGAGTTACAGCTAGCAGGGGATGTGAAGGGGAACAAGAAGGATTTCTACAGGTATGTTAGCAACAAGAAGGTGGTCAGGGAAAGCGCGGGCCCCTTACTGAATGGGGGAGGCAACCTAGTGACAGGATGTGGAAAAAGCTGAAATACTCAATGCTTTTTTTGCCTCAGTCTTCACAGACAAGGTCAGCTCCCAGACTGCTGCACTGGGCAACACAGTATGGGGAGGAGGTGAGCAGCCCTCAGTGGTGAAAGAACAGGTTAGGGACTATTTGGAAAAGCTGGACGTTCACAAGTCCATGGGGACGGATGCACTGCATCCGAGGGTGCTGAGGGAGTTGGCGGATGTGACTGCAGAGCCACAGGCCATTATCTTTGAAAACTTATGGCAATCGGGGGAAGTCCCAGACGACTGGAAAAAGGCAAATATAGTGCATCTGAAGAAGTGTTTTTTACCCACGAAAGCTTATGCCCAAATAAATCTGTTAGTCATTAAGGTGCCACCGGACTCCTTGTTGTTTTTGTGGATACAGACTAACACAGTTACCCCCTGATACTTGATCTGTACCCTTGTTTTTCAGATGCGGAAACCGAGGCATGGAGCAGATAAGCAATTTCTCCCAGCCAATCCACAGCAGAGCCAGGAATAGAAACCAGGGCCTTGGTCTCAGTCCCAGGCCCCAATCACCAGACCATGCTGCCCCTGAAGTTTTCCAACCCCAACTTTTCAGCCCTGAAAGCCTTAAAGTGAAATAGATTACAAAGACATTAACAGTACATCAGAACCTCAAGGCCCCAACCGAGATAGGACCCCACGGTGCTACACACATACAGCAAGAGACAGTCCCTGCCCCAAAGATCTTACCACCTAAACAGACAAAGCGGACAAAGGAAGGATTCTTATCCCTTTTACAGAGATGGGGAGCTGAGGTGCAGAGACGAAGGCCTTGTCTACACTAGAAAAATGTTGTGGCTATGCCAGCAAACCCTGCAAGCGGAGCTGCAGTGCACACCAGCAGAAGAGCACTTTTGCCAGTGAATCTCATGCTGCTGAAATAAGCTACATTGGTAAAAGCACCTTCGTGCCAGCATAACTGCGTTTACAGTAGGGCTTTCACCAGTATGGTAATGTCATAAGAAATAAATATATGTAACTATCACACCTGTAACTGACATTGAGAACATATGGAAAGGATCTCCAGCCCCCTACTGTTACAGGCAACCCCCTTATATTCTCCCGTGCATGGAGTTATGATTGCTGTTACTAGACTGGCAGATGTTTTAAGCATAGACCTGCACTAAGAGACCAGCCCAAAGTCACACAGGGTGAAGTCTATTTCCTGGGCCCTAGCCCCACAGAGAGAAGTGCAGCATAGTCCCCAATGAGTTCAGGTGTCTAAAAGGCCTATCAGTCCTCTCTGCTCCATGTGGTTAAGTTGACAGCATCAACAGTGTTGAATCAACACATTCGTCTGATATTTCAATATACACATTCCTGTTGCTCTAATTAAAAACCAACACACAAAAAAGCATTTAACTAGTTTGCTTTTCCATTAGGACCAAGGCAGCGATAATCCTATTCCCAGTGAGCCCATGCCCATGCCACTAACGACAGTGAGTGATTGTCCAATAATGTCAATGAAGACAGGGATCGGGCCCAGCGCTTTGAGACCCACCCCCCTCAGCAGGTCTCAGAGCCCGGGGGCTAGCCGAAGTGGGAACATCTACACTGCTATTCTTTGCCCTGTAGCATGAGCCCAAAGCCTTCTCCAATAACTTATTATCCACTTTGCAACAGGGGAATAAATTATAAATGTAGCGTGAAGTCATTCTGACCCCAGCCTGAGCAGCTGGGTTTGAAAGCTACATATGAAATCATCTTCTTTTTCCTTTACGCCGCTTTTCCACACTATAGGAATCCAGCTGAGTTCTCTTTTGGACTAGAAAATGCCAGAGAACTTTGGGCCAGATCATCAGGTAGCGTAAATCAATGGACTTCAACGGAGCCACACTGATTTACACCGCCTGAGGGTCAGGTCCTTTAAGTGTGACTGCATCTAACATAGAAAGCAGCAGATTGCAGCCGATATGAAATGTTTGGCACTCTCTTTCCTGAGGTGCAAACACAGCATTGTCTGGTTTCAGAGTAACAGCCGTGTTAGTCTGTATTCGCAAAAAGAAAAGGAGGACTTGTGGCACCTTAGAGACTAACCAATTTATTAGAGCATAAGCTTTCGTGAGCTACAGCTCACTTCTTCAGATGCATATCATGGAAACTGCAGCAGGCTTTATATATACACAGAGAATATGAAACAATACCTATTCCCACCCCACTGTCCTGCTGGTAATAGCTTATCTAAAGTGATTTCCAGCACAAATCCAGGTTTTCTCACCCTCCACCCCCCCACACAAATTCACTCTCCTGCTGGTGATAGCCCATCCAAAGTGATAACTCTTTACACAATAAGAAAAGGAGGACTTGTGGCACCTTAGAGACTAACCAATTTATTAGAGCATAAGCTTTCGTGAGCTACAGCTCACTTCTTCAGATGCATATCGTGGAAACTGCAGCAGGCTTTATAGCAGTTTCCACGATATACATCTGAAGAAGTGAGCTGTAGCTCACGAAAGCTTATGCTCTAATAAATTGGTTAGTCTCTAAGGTGCCACAAGTCCTCCTTTTCTTTTTGCGAATACAGACTAACACGGCTGTTACTCTGAAACCTGTCTTTACACAATGTGCATGACAATTAAGCTGGGCTATTTCCTGCATAAATCCAGGTTCTCACATCCCCCCCACCCCCATACACACACAAACTCACTCTCCTGCTGGTAATAGCTCATCCAAACTGACCACTCTTCAAGTTAAAATCCAAGTTAAACCAGAACATCTGGGGGGGGGGGGGGGTAGGAAAAAACAAGAGGAAACAGGCTACCTTGCATAATGACTTAGCCACTCCAAGTCTCTATTTAAGCCTAAATTAATAGTATCCAATTTGCAAATGAATTCCAATTCAGCAGTTTCTCGCTGGAGTCTGGATTTGAAGTTTTTTTGTTTTAAGATAGCGACCTTCATGTCTGTGATTGCGTGACCAGAGAGATTGAAGTGTTCTCCGACTGGTTTATGAATGTTATAATTCTTGACATCTGATTTGTGTCCATTTATTCTTTTACGTAGAGACTGTCCAGTTTGACCAATGTACATGGCAGAGGGGCATTGCTGGCACATGATGGCATATATCACATTGGTGGATGTGCAGGTGAACGAGCCTCTGATAGTGTGGCTGATGTTATTAGGCCCTGTGATGGTGTCCCCTGAATAGATATGTGGGCACAGTTGGCAACGGGCTTTGTTGCAAGGATAAGTTCCTGGGTTAGTGGTTCTGTTGTGTGGTATGTGGTTGTTGGTGAGTATTTGCTTCAGGTTGCGGGGCTGTCTGTAGGCAAGGACTGGCCTGTCTCCCAAGATTTGTGAGAGTGTTGGGTCATCCTTTAGGATAGGTTGTAGATCCTTAATAATGCGTTGGAGGGGTTTTAGTTGGGGGCTGAAGGTGACGGCTAGTGGCGTTCTGTTATTTTCTTTGTTAGGCCTGTCCTGTAGTAGGTAACTTCTGGGAACTCTTCTGGCTCTATCAATCTGTTTCTTTACTTCTGCAGGTGGGTATTGTAGTTGTAAGAAAGCTTGACAGAGATCTTGTAGGTGTTTGTCTCTGTCTGAGGGGTTGGAGCAAATGCGGTTGTATCGCAGAGCTTGGCTGTAGACGATGTGCCCACATATCTATTCAGGGGACACCATCACAGGGCCTAATAACATCAGCCACACTATCAGAGGCTCGTTCACCTGCACATCCACCAATGTGATATATGCCATCATGTGCCAGCAATGCCCCTCTGCCATGTACATTGGTCAAACTGGACAGTCTCTACGTAAAAGAATAAATGGACACAAATCAGATGTCAAGAATTATAACATTCATAAACCAGTCGGAGAACACTTCAATCTCTCTGGTCACGCAATCACAGACATGAAGGTCGCTATCTTAAAACAAAAAAACTTCAAATCCAGACTCCAGCGAGAAACTGCTGAATTGGAATTCATTTGCAAATTGGATACTATTAATTTAGGCTTAAATAGAGACTTGGAGTGGCTAAGTCATTATGCAAGGTAGCCTGTTTCCTCTTGTTTTTTCCTACCCCCCCCCCCCAGATGTTCTGGTTTAACTTGGATTTTAACTTGAAGAGTGGTCAGTTTGGATGAGCTATTACCAGCAGGAGAGTGAGTTTGTGTGTGTATGGGGGTGGGGGGGATGTGAGAACCTGGATTTATGCAGGAAATAGCCCAGCTTAATTGTCATGCACATTGTGTAAAGACAGGTTTCAGAGGAACAGCCGTGTTAGTCTGTATTCGCAAAAAGAAAAGGAGTACTTGTGGCACCTTAGAGACTAACCAATTTATTTGAGCATGAGCTTTCGTGAGCTACAGCTGTAGCTCACGAAAGCTCATGCTCAAATAAATTGGTTAGTCTCTAAGGTGCCACAAGTCCTCCTTTTCTTATTGTGTAAAGAGTTATCACTTTGGATGGGCTATCACCAGCAGGAGAGTGAATTTGTGTGGGGGGGTGGAGGGTGAGAAAACCTGGATTTGTGCTGGAAATCACTTTAGATAAGCTATTACCAGCAGGACAGTGGGGTGGGAATAGGTATTGTTTCATATTCTCTGTGTATATATAAAGCCTGCTGCAGTTTCCACGATATGCATCTGAAGAAGTGAGCTGTAGCTCACGAAAGCTTATGCTCTAATAAATTGGTTAGTCTCTAAGGTGCCACAAGTCCTCCTTTTCTTTTTACAGCATTGTCTAGAAGCTAATCCGCTCTGTGGAAGCAGGGATTTAGTACAATGTTTCCAAGGAGAAAAAAATAAAGGTTAGAAAGACAAGTGGAAATAAACAATTCTCAGTCAGTCACTGAGATTTCACATTCCTTGATTCCCACCCTAACAAGCACAGGAACTGCAGGCTCTTTTCCCATTTCTAACACAATGGGCAGGGAGGGTTAACAAACATAAAACCAGCCACACTGGGTCAGACCAAGGGTCCATGAGCTCAGAGTCCTGTGTTCCAGCAGTGGCCAGTGCAGATGCTTCAGAGGAAATGAACAGAACAGGGCAATTAGCAAGTGGTCCCCCTGTCATCCGGTCCCAGCTTCTGGCAGGCAAAGACACCCAGAGCATGGGGTTGCATCCCTGACCATCTTGGCTAATAGCCATTGATGGATCCATCCTCCAGGGACTTATCTAATTCTTTTTTTAACCCAGTTATACTTTTGGCCTTCACAGCATCCCCTAGCAATGAGTTCCACAGGTTGACTGTGCACCGTGTGAAGAAGTCGTGCCTTATCTTTGTTTTAAACATGCAGCCTATTAATTTCAACAGGTGACCCCGGATTCTTGTGTTATGTGAAGGGGTAAATAACACTTCCCTATTCAGTTTCTCCACACCAGTCATGACTTTATAGACCTCAATCATATCCCCCCTTAGTCATCTCTTTTATAAGATGAACAGTCCCTGCCTTTATAATCTCTTCTCATACCGAAGCTGTTCCATACCCCTGATAATTTTTGTTGCCCTTCTCTATACCTTTTCCAATTCCAATATATCTTTTATGAGAGGTCTATCCAAACTGCACACAGTATTCATGGTGTGGGTGTACCAGGGATTTATATAGGGGCATTATGATATTTTCTGTCTTATCTATCCATCTCTTTCCCAATGGTTCCTAACATTCTGTTCGGTTTTTTGACAACCACTGCAGAATGAGCGGATGTTTTCAGAGAACTATCCACAATGACTCCAAGGTCTCTTTCCTGAGTGGTAACAGCTAATTTAGACGCCATCATTTTGTATTTATCGTTTGGAAACCATTCTGTGGGCATTACTTTGCAGTTATCAACACTGAATTTCATCTGCCGTTTTGTTGCCCAGTCACCCAGTTTTCTGAGATTCTTTTGTAGCTCTTCGCACTCTGCTTTAGACGTAACTATCTTGAGTAATTTTGTGTCATCTGCAAATTTTGCCACCTCACTGTTTACCCCTTTTTCCAGATCATATATGATGTATCTGGCATTGTACAAGCCACAGAATGAGACAGTGGAAAGAGCTGGCAGTCTAACAGATGGCCACAGAGAAGAGGAGTGCCAAAGTGGAGACAACTCAGGGCTTTATGAATATGTTGAACAACACTGGTCCCAGAAGCTAGGAACGGGCGACAGGGGATGGATCACTTGATTCCCTGTTCTGTTCATTCCCTCTGGGGCACCTAGCATTGGCCTCTGTCGGAAGACAGGGTACTGGGCTAGATGGACAGTTGGTCTGACCCAGTCTGGCAGTTGTTAGGGCAGATCCTATGGGGACCCCTCTATTTACCTCTCTCCGCTGTGAAGACTGACCACTTATTCCTCTTTTTGTTTCCTACCTTTTAACCAGTTACGAATCCATGAGAGGAGCTTCCCTCTTATCCCATGACAGTTTACTTTGACTTTGGTGAAAGGCTTTCTGAAAGTCCAAGTACACTATATCCACTGATCCCCCAGGTCCACATGTTTGTTGACCCCCTCAAAGAATTCTAGTAGATTGGTGAGGCATGATTTCCCTTTACAAAAGCTGTGTTGGCTCTTCCCCAACAAATTATGTTCATCTGTGTGTCTGACAACTCTGTTCTTTACTATAGTTTCAGCCAATTTGCCTGCTACTGAAGTTAGGCTTACCGGCCTGTAATTACCAGGATCCACTCTGGAGCGTTTTTTAAAAATAGTTCTTAATGAGATATCCTTCAGTCATCTGGTACAGAGGCTGATTTATATGATAGGTTACAAACCACAGTTACTATTGTCATTCTGCAATTTCATATTTGAGTTCCTTCAGAACTCTTGGGTGAATACCACCTAGTCCTGGTGACATATTACCATTAAATTTATTGATTTGTTCCAAACCTCCTTGGTGACACCTCAATCTGGGACAGTTCCTCAGATCTGTCACCTAAAAAGAATGGTTCACGTGTGGGATCCTCCCTCACAACCTCTGCAATGAAAACCAATGCAAAGAATTCATTTAGTTTTTCTGCAATGGCCTTGTCTTCCTTGATTGCTCCTTTAGCACCTTGATTGCCCAGTGGCCCCACTGACTATTTGGCAAGCTTCCTGCTTTTGAAGTACTTAAAAAATGTTGGCTCTTAATTTTTGTGTCATAAGAACATATGTCTCATTTACTAGTTGCTCTTCCAGTTCTTTTTTTGGGCTGCCTAACTACACTTTTACACTTGACTTGCCAGAGTTTATGCTCCTTTCTGTTTTCCTCAGTATGATCTGACTTCCAATTTTTACAGGATGCCTGTCTGCCTCTAACAACCTCTTTTACTCTGCGGTTTAGCTGTGATGGCTTCCCCCGGAGGGGGATGGGGAGGAGAAATACATTTAGTTTGAGCCTCTTTGGCGGTGTTTTAAAATAGTTTCCATGCAGCTTTGCATGCGTTTCACTCTTGTGATTCTTTAAATGATAGAACAGTGCTACTAGGCACTAGTGTCTCTTCCTTTTGTGAAGTGCAAGTGACACTCGCTCACTTTTCACAACATGAGGCCTCCTAATGGTCCAAGCAGAAACTATAACCATAAATCTGATCTGACAATTGAATCTGCCCAGATGTTATGCTCATTTGTAGTGCCTAGGAGCCAGGGCTGCGCTTTGCTAGGCTCTGTACAAAGACAGACAGGTC
This sequence comes from Lepidochelys kempii, assembly GCF_965140285.1. Taxonomy (NCBI): domain Eukaryota; kingdom Metazoa; phylum Chordata; order Testudines; family Cheloniidae; genus Lepidochelys; species Lepidochelys kempii. The sequence continues at coordinate 140,201,905 of NC_136383.1, forward strand.
CCCGTCTCAAAGAACTTACATTATAAGTAGCCCTCTGTCCCCATGCAGAGCCGTAGTGAACTCCGTGGCAATGAAAAGGTAGGGGTCTACGTGAACCGTTCCCATCGCAGGATCAGAGCCCTGTTTTAGAGAGCTCCCTTTGTACGTCTGTCCCAAGATGGCTGAGAAGGTCACAGTAACACGACAACAAACAGCAGAGGGAAAGAAAGCTGGAGGCATCGACAAGGGAGAGAACGGCTGCTTCCAGCGGAGATTTGAAGTGAGAGGGAAAGGCTCCAGGGCTGCACCGGACGGCGGGAGCTGCAGGGGTGCAGGCTCACAGGTCAGCGGTGACCAGGGTACATAGCAGGTCAGGGAGGCCATTTCTAGGGGAGCAGAGGGGTCCTGGAGGTCAACTAGAGCAAGTGCCTGGAGAGCTTTATAAACCGCAAGGGTTTTGAACTGGATCCTGAAGTGAGTTGGCAGCCAGTGCTCTTGGGAGATGGGCCGATGCACGTGCACTCAGGAGATACGAGAAGGCCACCAGAAGCGCCCGGTGCATGCTGGAGCGTGGACAGCAGGGACCTGGGGAGTTGGAGGAGAAGGGGGTTGCAATGAAAGGAGAGGAGCTGACGGCACAGGAGAGGAGGAACTGTAGGCTAGGAAAAGCATGTCTCCTACCCCCGTGTGTATAAACTACGCAGCATCCCATACCAGGGACCGGCTCCAGATTCATCACCAAAACCCAGACCTGCCCCGAGTACAAACTCTGCTGGGATCTTTCCTGAGGCTGGTAAAAGGAGGAATTAAATCACCGCCATCCCTGCCAATGAGCCCATAGTGCCGTTTACCCAAAGAATTCTACTATGCACTAATTCCACTCAACGTCCCCCGCCCCAAAGGGGTTTACGGTCCAGGATCCTATTAGCAAAAGGCCTTCTGAAGACACAGGAAGTGGGAGTTGTGTCAAGTTAAGAGGGAGGACAATTGAGCAAATCCCAGCTTTAAAAAAAAAAAAAAAAAAACCAGCCACTCTCATTCAAACTTGCAGCAAATCCATCTGAAAATGGATGGTCTGTATCTTCCACAGGACTCTGGGAAGACGCTTTATTACTAGGACGGTCAGTTAATCGCAGTTAACTCATGCTAGTAACTCAAAAAAATTAAAAGTCAGAACAAGCATTCCCATGACACTGTTGTAGCTGGCGTCACAAGATATTTTACAAAGATTCATATGCCTCCTCGTGCTTCAGCCATCGTTCCAGAGGCCATGCTTCCATGCTGACGATGCTCATTAAAAAAATAATGTGTTAATTAAATTTGTGACAGAACTCCTTGGGGAAGGATTGTATGTCTCCTGTTCTGTTTTACCCACATTCTGCCATGTATTTGATGTAAAAGCATAATCGTCAGATGATGACCTAGTACATATTGTTTGTTTTAAGAACACTTTCACTGCAAATTTGACAAAATGCAAAGAAGGTACCAATGTGAGATTTCTAAAGATAGCTACAGCACTCGACCCAAGGTTTAAGAGTCTGAAGTGCCTTCCAAAAACTGAGAGGGACGGGGTGTGGAGCATGCTTTCAGAAGTCTTAAAAGAGCAACACTCTGATGTGGAAACTACAGAACCCGAACCACCAGAAAAGAAAATCAACCTTCTGCTGGTGGCATCTGACTCAGATGATGAAAATGAACATGCGTCAGTCCGCACTGCTTTGGATTGTTATTGAGCAGAACCCGTCATCAGCATGGATGCATCTCTCCTAGAATGGTGGTTGAAGCATGAAGGGACATATGAATCTTTAGCGCATCTGGAGTCTAAATATCTTGAGACGCTGGCTACAACAATGTCATGAGAACACCTGTTTTCACTTTCAAGTGACATTGTAAACAAGAAGCAGGTGGCATTATCTCCTGCAAATGTAAACAAACTTGTTTGTCTGAGCAACAGGCTGAACAAGAAGTAGGACTGATTGGACTTGTAGGCTCTAAAGTTTTACATTGTTTTATTTTTGAATGCAGGGGGTTTTTTGTACATAATTCTACATTTGTAAGTTGCACTTTCATGATAAAGAGATTGCACTACAGTACTTGTTAATTGAAAAATACTATTTCTTTTGTTTTTTACAGTGCAAATATTTATATTTATTTTTCATTACAAAGTGAGCACTGTACACTTTGTATACTGTGTTGTAATTGACATCAATATATTTGAAAATGTAGAAAACATCCAAAAATATTTAAATAAATGGTATTCTATTATTGTTTAACAGCACGATTAATTGTGATTAATTTTTTAATCGCTTGACAGCCCTATTTATTACATGCCACATACTCAGAGGACTCCTTCCCTTTTAATACAATAACAAGCCTGAACCTGTATCAATCAGCTGTGGGTTTATTGCTGCAGATGGCTGCAGATATTCTACCCTTCTTTAATTGCTGGGCCGATCTCAGCAGGAGGCGTGAAAACAAGCAACGCGACAGCAGAGGAGCCGAACGATGAACGGGAACCGAAACTGGGCATGTTTCCAAAACTGATCTTGCTGATCAAAAAAAAACAAACAGCATTTGTTGCTGCCAAGAGATCCAGGCCAGATGCAGGCAACACTACAGCTTCTCAGCTTGAGGATAGTCAGACTTTTAAGGCCTGACGGGACCATTTTGATCACAAATGCTGACTTCCAGGATAACACAGGCCAGAGAGGCTCACTCGATAATTTCTGCATCAAGCCCTAACTTCTGTCTGGGCTACAGCAGGACTTCTAGAAAGACATCGAGTCTTGACTGAAAGAGGTCAGGGCCGGAGAATCCACCATGACTGTTGGTAAGCTGCTCCAATGGTCAGTTACCTTCTGTGACACTGCACTCCATATTCTTCACAGTGGCACCATTATAATATGATGATGACATAATTATGCTGCATGTGGTACAAGATGTGTCTTGTGAGAGGTCATTGGACAAGTTATGATTTGCTGAATACGATTATCCTATTTGTGTGCATGTATCATTTTTGTTTGTGAAGTTATAAATATTGACTATGTACCCTTATTCCACATTTAGTTACACCTGGGTGACCCTCACTAGGCAAGATGCTTCCGTCTAGACAGCTGGATGTGAAGGACCTATTCAAGGTAGTGGGACATTAGTGGAAATAATAGCCCTTAGGACAGCGTTCACCAACCCATCGACCATCAACTGGTCGATCCTGGGGATTCTTCCAGTTGATTGTGATCTCCGGGTGCGGCAGCACAGCGGGGCTGCCTGCTGCAGCCCCACGCTGCTTCCGGAAGCGGCCAGCACACCCTTGTAGCCCCATGGGATGGGAGTCTCCATGCACTGCTCCTGCCTGCAAGCACTGCCCCTGCAGCTCCCATTGGCCAGGAACAGGGAGCTGTGGCCAATGGGAGCTGCAGGGGCAGTGCCTGCAGAGAGGGGCAGCACGCAGTGCCACGTGCCCCTTCTGAGGGGGCATGTCAGCTCCTTCCGGGAGCAGCGTGGCTACGTGGTGCACTACTGGCTGAGGGGGAATGGAGAGGGGGCCTGGCTCGTGATGGGGATGAGGTGCCAATGTGCCTTTGTGGGCCCGGGGTAGGCAGGTGGCCTGCCTTAGCCCCACTGCGCTGCCAACCGGGAGCTGATGGAGGTACGTATCCCCCAACAGGAGCCCGCACCCCAACCTCCAGCACTGAACCCCCTTCCCCATACCCCCTCCTGCACCCTGAACTCCCTTCCCCATCCCTAATCCCCCTCCCAGAGCCAGCAGCCTATACGCCCTCCTGCACCCCAACACTCTGCCCCAGCCCGGAGCCCACGCCCACTCCGCAAACCCCTCGGCCCCAGCCCGAGCCCACACCCCCTCCCAACCCCCAATCCCCTGCCCCAACCTGGTGAAAGTGAGTGAGGGTGGGGGAGAGTGAGCAACAGAGAGAGGGGGGATGGAATGAGTGGGGCAGGGCCTCAGGGAAGGGGCAGGGCCTCGGGGAAGGGGCAGGGTATATCCTAAATTCAAAAAGTGATCTTGGGTGTAAAAAGGTTGGAGACCCCGACTGAGGAGAGAAGCTTATCCTCCACCTGGTGAGCCTGCCTGAGAACACTCCAGCCAGCCTATGGACAATGGCTGCTATGACTCATCGGGACATGCAAGGGCTTGTGAAAAGACCACATGACACTGAACTCCATTTTGGTACCCATATTTTTCCCCAAACTGGACTGGAGCTGAGTTTGGAACAAAGGGTTCCTGCCCTATAGAAAAGCCATACAAGGTGGGGAGTGGCATCATCTTGTCCCTCAATCCCTACACAAGAGAACCCCTGGAAACACATGAGGAACAAAGACGGGACTGGGGGAAGTGTTGGTCCCAGGCTAAAGGGATTTCTAGCCTGTGTATGGAAACTTGGTGGACCGCTTGTATCATCAGTCAGGGTGAAAACTGCTAATTCAAATCCCATCCGTCTAATATGTTAGACATAGTTTGTGTTTTTATTTGCTAAGTAATCTGCTTTGATCTGTTTGCTATCCCTTATAATCACTTCAAATCTGTCTTTCTGTAGTTAATAAACTTGTTTTACGTTTTATCTTTACCTGCGTTGTTTTGAGTGGAGCGTCTGGGGAAAATCTCAGCTCAGTTAACAAGGGCTGGGGTGCATATTCCTCTCCACATCGACGGAGGGGCAAACTGGGTAATAAATTCACAATGGTCGGGTTTTTGAACAGGGCAGGACGGTAGAGCTCTGGGGTCCTAGCTGGGAAGTATTATAGCTGTAGACTCCCTATTGTTGGCTCATTCATAAACCTGCAGCTGGGTAGGTGCCTGTCTGTGTGAATGCTGGTGGGAGTTTAGGACCGGGAGCGGTCTGCAGTTTGTCACAGCAGCACAGTGAGGCTGGTGGGTCAGAGGGCTCAGCGGTACCCCAGTTCCAGACTGCACCCCAGGGGTGACAACCCATCACACCCTCATTGTTCAAAATCCCACCTTCTTTGTAGTCCGAATTTGTCTAGCGTCAGGCTCCAGCCATCGGATCTCATTCTTTTCCTGCTAGGTTAAAGAGCCATCTGCAGTCAGAGGTCTCTTCCCCATACAGGTAAGTTCTAAACTGTGATCAAGTCACTTCTTAATAATCTTCTCTTGGACCAACTCGAGAAGCAGTCGCAGGAAAGCACTAAAACCAACCCGAGGTCCGTTCCTCCCTCCCTTCCTTGCTCCTCTGCAGAGCGTGCAAGTTCGCAGGAAACAGCATGGTGAAATGCAAAGAGAAGGTTTAACGTTCGCCACCCGGGAACACTCAGCCCACTGCCAATAAGCATTTCGTGAGTCCTACAGCCCTTTGTCTAAATCCACAGGAACACACGGGCTGGGCAGAGCCCCATAGGGTACATCTACAGAGCCTGCAGCAGCCAGCCCCCCAGCCTGGGTCAGCAGACTTGGGCTAGCACCTGCCCCTCACTCTAGGCTTTAGAGCCTGAGCCGCACCTTCAAAGCACTGTCTACGCAGCTATCTTTAGAGTGCTGGCATGAGCCCCACTCCCAGGCTGGGAGGCTTGCTGCCATGGGCTGCGGAGACAGACCCACGAAGAGCAGATCCCACTAGGTGCTGACTACCAGTACTTCCCAGAGACATCAATGAGAGAGGACCTGGGGGTCATCTTTGACTTGGCCTCTCTCCAGAGCCTCACACCCAGGTGAGGCTGCAGATTCGTCTCTGCAGAACATCTCTCAAGTCTTTGCTTACCATTCACGCAGCTCAGACCAGTCATCTCACATCTCAGCTACTGCAGCACACGCTGCTCTGACCTTGGCAGCCGCTACCTTGCGCTTTCGTCTGTTCAAAAACCCTGCTGATACGATCATTTTCCTAACCCATCACTTTGACTGCACCACCCCTCTCTTTGCATCTATCAACCAATCTATGCTGAGCTAATATATAGAAAATCACATCATCAATATGTATTATTCACAACACAAATTACTAGAAATATATATACAATATGATCCATATTAGTTACATGGCCTGAATCAGCCTACGTCTTTCTATAATCCTGTTCACTTATGTTAAGAATCCCACAACACCTTGTATCAGCTGAAATAAGCTTTGGCTTAAATAGATAGGAAAACTGTCAGGATCAAGACATATGAGCGTTCTACCCTGGTACAAGCCGAGGAGGTGCCTTCACGCCCTTGGTACCTGGAATGCAGGTGTTCACATCAGGCGTACACGACGGCACCAGAAAAACAAGGCAGAAAGAGGATTGAGTTCATCTAGCCTCCGAGGATGCAGACTGCACCTTTTTACAGGATAGAAAATGCTACCGACCTGCACTGCTGCAATGAGACAGACAAGGTGGATGAGGCATTATCGTTTACTGGACCAATAAAATTACCCTTGTCTCTCTAACATCCTGGGACCAACAGGACTACAAGACTGCATACAACATTGCTGCTACAGCAATCTGGACTGGCTGTCTTCTTGACTTAAGTTCAACTTTTCAAACACGGTTAGTTTTTGCATACGAAAGGAAGCAGCGCTGCCGGATGAGCCACCCAAGAGTGCCTTCGGTACTTAAGGGAACCTCCATGCAGGTGGAAAAAAGGGTAACCAAACATCTACTAAGCAGAGAACTAAATTTACTAGCCCGAGAAGCAAGATCCAGGGAAAACTCCCTTTGAAAAATCTTACCCACTACTTCAGTCATTGATAGCCACCAGAGTGCCGGGGTGTCTTCCATATCAGCCTTTCGCTAGCGGGTGTAACTTTGGAAGCAAGCCTTCTTTATCAGGGGAATGCAACAGGCTGCCCGAGACAGCTTCCCGAAATGAGCATCACACTGAACCTTTCCCCCCCTGAACTCTACTATTCCTGATATTCAGCAGTACACCTGACCGATACTGGTTATTTGGTCTCTTGAGTATATTTCATAATGAACCACTGTGTGGTGAAGCAACTGACGACACCATTTACCAACACATCCCTCCACTGGCTCCCCCTTCTGAAGGGCAATGCCTCATTGTTTCCTTATGCTCCTCAGTCTGTCTGTCTCCACCTATTGTCTCTTGCCTTAGGCTTAGATTGCAAGCACTTTGGGAAGGGATCCCCTGTCAGTTCTGTGTTTGTAGAGCACCCAGCACAATGGGATCCCAGTCCAGGACTGGGGCACTTAAGCACTGCCACAATACAACCAACCAACAGGATCAGCACTGCCATTCCTAGCTCTGGGGAGGTTTTATGCCAGGGAAAGGTGCTTGGTTGTTGGCGCTAGAAACAAAGTCTTCTGTCCACTCACTGAATGGGCGTGAAGACTAAGAGCTCTCCACTCACCCCTAGAAGTGGTCTCCGCGTGTCGGGGCTTTAGGTGCAGTGATGAGGGTCATCATCGGCGATCCCTCGACCCAAGGATGATCTCTATCATGGATGTACATGTGGGTTCTTGGATGACTCAGGAGTCCGATCCTGGAACCACAGATCTGCCCGCAGTAGATACAGACATTTCCTGGCAGGCCACCTGCCCTCTGGGAGAAAGTTCTTTCCTTTTCCTTCTTTCTCTCTTGTTTCAGCTTCGGGGGCAAGGCACTTCTCCTTGAAGCAGGCCACTGCCCAATGGAGGATGTGGCACCGTTGGGGTCGGATGGTGGCTTGCTCCTCCCAGCTCCTCCCACCCAGTTGTTGGGGTGCAGTGCACAGGAACAACTGATGTACCAAAGGAGTTCTCTTTAGTGCTGTGAGGATCAGATTCAAAGCCTTCCACTGCTGCAGGCCTAACACCAGTACTGTGCTTCTTTCCAAAAGGAAAAGCTACATAAGTCAATGCCAAGACTGACTAATATTCGTTTCTCAGCTTTAAAGCTGCATCAAGCACAAGCCAGGAGGTTCAAGAGTTAGAGACAGATTCTGCTCTTGAAAAAAGAAAAGGAGGACTTGTGGCACCTTAGAGACTAACAAATTTATTTGAGCATAAGCTTTCGTGAGCTACAGCTCACTTCATTGGATGCATCAGTGGCTGGTGCCCCAGAGGGAATGAACAGAATAGGGAATCATCCCTGTCACCCATTCCCAGCCTCTGGCAAACAGAGGCTAGGGTCACCATCCCTGCCCATCCTGGCTAATAGGAAGTTGATATACACCTGTGTAACAGACAGCAGAATCTGGCCACAAGCAATCAGCAGTCCACATGGTACCCACTCGGAGCCTGGAAATAAACGTAAAGTGAATGTGAGAGCAAATCTCTTTTGCATGAAATGAAACCATTCTGAAGAACTTCCTGGTCTGTGTTTCACAGTGCAATCAGCAATAGATCCAAGGTAATAATTCAGGATAGAACATGCAAGGTACGTGCATGGCTGCTATAGCAATCTGGACTGTCTGGCTTCCTGACTTAAATTCAACTTCTCAAACATCATGTTGCCTGGTTCAATTTTGCATATCAAAGGAAGCAGCCTTGCTGGATCAGCTTTGCAAGAGTGTTTTGGTAGTTAAGGGAACCTCAATGCAGTTGGAAAACAGGGTAACCAAACATCTGCTAAGCAGAGGACTAAATGTATTAGCTCAAGAGAAGATGAACCAGCAAGGCGCAGGGAAAACTCCCACTGAGACACCTTACCCACTACCTCAGTCACCGATGGCTACCAGAGCGCCACTCCATCTTCCGTTCAATGGCTTCATCTTCCATATCAGCCCCTCGCTAGTGGGTTATAATAATGCGATGATCACAGCGTCTCCTTGGACTGGATCTCTGTGCCTCTGCCGTGGGGTTTTATCACCATAGTATCAGAGCCCCTAGCCGCTCTGAAGCTCACAAGCTTCAGAAGAAGCTTACAAGAAGTGGAAGATTGGACAAATGACCAGGGAAGAGTATAAAAATATTGCTCGGGCATGCAGGAGTGAAATCAGGAAGGCCAAATCACACCTGGAGTTGCAGCTAGCAAGAGATGTTTAGAGTAACAAGAAGGGTTTCTTCAGGTATGTTAGCAACCAGAAGAAAGTCAAGGAAAGTGTGGGCCCCTTACTGAATGAGGGAGGCAACCTAGTGACAGAGGATGTGGGAAAAGCTAATGTACTCAATGCTTTTTTTGCCTCTGGCTTCACGAACAAGGTCAGCTCCCAGACTGCTGCACTGGGCAGCACAGCATGGGGAGGAGGTGACCAGCCTTCTGTGGAAAAAGAAGTGGTTCGGGACTATTTAGAAAACCTGGACAAACACAAGTCCATGGGGCCGGATGCGCTGCATCCGAGAGTACTAAAGGAGTTGGTGGATGGGATTGTAGAGCCATTGGCCATTATCTTTGAAAACTCATGGCGATCGGGGGAAGTCCCAGACGACTGGAAAAAGGCTAATGTAGTGCCCATCTTTAAAAAAGGGAAGGAGGAGGATCCTGGGAACTACAGGCCAGTCAGCCTCACCTCAGTCCCTGGAAAAATCATGGAGCAGGTCCTCAAGGAATCAATTCTGAAGCACTTAGAGGAGAGGAAAGTGATCAGGAACAGTCAGCATGGATTCACCAAGGGCAAGTCATACCTGACTAATCTAATCGCCTTCTATGACGAAGTAAACAAGGAGTAATGGTCTCAAGTTGCAGTGGGGGAGGTTTAGGTTGGATATTAGGAAAAACTTTTTCACTAGGAGGGTGGTGAAGCACTGGAATGGGTTACCTAGGGAGGTGGTGGAATCCCCTTCCTTAGAAGTTTTTAAGGTCAGGCTTGACAAAGCCCTGGCTGGGATGATTTAATTGAGGATTGGTCCTGCTTTGAGCAGGGGGTTGGACTAGATGATCTCCTGAGGTCCCTTCCAACCCTGATATTCTATGATTCTATGCTTACTCAACCCTTGGCCTACTGACTGGCAGAGGGCAAAATGTGGCAGTTCTACCTCTCCACTAACTCTCTGACTGCTCTTAGGGGATTTCTCCAGCACTGTACTCCTCCCCCACTGGCAGCTGCTACTTGGGGGAGTCCTTCTGGATTATGAGCTCTCTCAGGGGCTGGTCTGAAACTGTGAAATGAAGTAAGGACCATCACGAATCTCAACACCTTCCACTCTTAGCTGCAAGTCCCATTTCTTTGACCTGCTGTCTCTGAGAAAACCATAGCAAAGTGTACATCAAATATTGATAGCTTCATTCCAAAACAAAACACTCCCCTACACACACTCCTCCTGCTAGGGAGGGGAAGAGAGAACACACATGTGACAGATTTCAGTTAAGGTGCTCAATGCATCACTGGAAAGTGCTCAGAGAGAGCGTCCTCATCGCCACGTGCACACACTAGAGAGAAGAATAGGATAGAACACCAATGCCTCTGCAGCCCTAGCATGAAACTGACATGATCCAGACAGCACTAAGGCTCAGGGTTAGCACTGTCCGGATCAGGGATCACGCTAGTTTCACCCTAGGGCTGCTTAAAGGTTCAGCGGAGAAACTGACCACGTTTGAATTTGTTTGCCTTCAACTTCCAGCCAATGGATCGTGTTAGACATTTCTCTGCTAGATTGGAGAGCCCATTATTAAATATTTGTTCCCCATGTAGGTACTTATAGATAGGGCCCTACCAAATTCACGGTCCATTTTGCCCAATTTCATGGTCATAGGATTTTAAAAATCATAAATTTCACTACTTCAGCTATTTAAATCTGAAGTGTCACAGTGTTGTAATTGTAGGGGTCCTGACCTAAAAAGGAGCTGTGCGGGTGGGTCGCAAAGTTATTGTTGCCGGGGGCTGTGGTCCAGCTGGCCTTACGTCTGCGCTGCTGTTGGCGGCAGTGCTGGGCAGCTAGCGGCATGGTATGGGTACTGCCCTCCTGACTTCTGCGCTGCTGCTGACGGGGCGCTGCCTTCAGAGCTGGGCACCCGATCAAAGCCGCCACTCTCCAGCTGCCCAGCTTGGAAGGCAGCGCAGAAGGGTGGCAATACCGCAACCCCCCTAAAATAATCTTGTGACCCCCCTGCAACTCCCTTTTGGGTCAGGACCCCCAATTTGAGAAATGCTGGTCTCCCCCGTGAGATCTGTAGACTATAGAACAAAAGCACACAAAGAAGACCAGATTTCATGAGGGGAGACCAGATTTCACAGTCCTTGATGCATTTTTCGTGGCTCTGAATTTGGCAGGGCCCTATTTATAGACTGATCAAGTATCCCCTGGACCTTCTGTTGATTAAGCTAAACAGATTGATCTCCTTGAGTCTATCACTAGAAGGCAGGTTTTCTAATCCTTTCATCATTCTCATGGCTCTTCTCTGAACCCTCTGCAATTTATCAACATGCTTCTTGAACTGTCGATGCCAGAACTGGACACAGTCCTCCAGCAGTGGTTACACCTTCACCAAACAGAGGTAAAGTAACCTCTCTATCCCTACGAAATTCCCTTGTTTATGCATCCAAGGATCACGTTTGCTCTTTTGGCCACAGCATCACACTAGGAGCAAACGTTCTGCTGATAATCCACCACGACCTCCAAATCTTAAATTAAACTTATCTTCTCCTACAGGAGGTGGGGGAATTCCAAATGTCGTCTCCCTCGAAGCAACGGCGCATGCAGGGCACAGCGCAAGTGCCGGGAGCAACAAAAAACAGACCAGCAGATGCCATGCACAGATGTGGCACTTTCAGAAGCAGAATTCCTTTAAACTACTGTGGAGATGTTTGCACGTGCATTTGCTGACTTAATGCTTTCTAATCCGATTTCAGCTTCGGGGGAAGACTGGAGCACAAGAATCAGCAGTTTGTGCAGAGGGGTTGGAAACACCATCTGCATCATTAATAGCAAGTCATATTTTCCTAGAGATCTGTGTCCCAAAATTTGCATGACCTTCCCCAATGTCGTCCCCACATGCAGCTGGAACCACGGGGGCATGTTTCTTATGACCTTCAACTTAAGATGCTTCCTTGCTGTTAAGGAAACTCTCCGTGGACCTAAAACAACCTTCTATTTAGAGGCAAAGTGTTCAAGCCACAGTTAGAGGTTCTACATGGGCTACAATTGGGTGGGGGAAGGAGTTCCTCCTGAAGAGTGAAGAGGAGCATTCAAGGTTTGCAAACCAAATAAAGAGGATTTCATACTTAGCCAGAGTTTGCCAAGCAGAGATCATCAAGCTGCCCTGCAGCAATGCCAGGGTGGTGGAATTGGCTTAGGAGAGACCTTCCAACCCTACTATCTGCCATTCAAAGCCACGCAGATCGCTGCTCATCGGGCAGTGCATAGAACGACTCCTTCACTTCCTAGCTGAAGTGTCTTTTTAGGCCCTTTCTGCTCTGACCCCTTCCCTCCCCCGTGGTGCTTTCCCCATTGACACAACCATCCCAGTCCCCACAGGTGCCCTGAAGTACCCTCCTCTCCTGACCACTGGTACATTGGGAACAGATGCAAGAGGCTAAAGGGGTGGACTGAGGTCACTGAATGGGGAAGAATCCAGAGCAATTGAAGGGAGGGAACCCACAGTGGTTGGATAAAGGAGGCGACAGGCTGGGATCCTGGGTCCCCCACCCAGATGGTGGAAGACAAGAAATGGGGACCACCCACCCTGTTTCTAACAGAGCGAGCACCGCTCAATGCTCGGGAGGAAGATTGTCTCCCTTCTGTGCTGTCATTAAGGTACCTACATTCAATTCCTTCCCACCTGCGAATCCAATGATCAGTCTAGCCAAGGGCGCGTGAGCGAGAATGCAACAACTGGAATCCCTCTTCTCTGCACCGGAGCGCCACCTTGCGTCTTCTGAGTGCACCATGGTTTACAGCGCGACACTTCCCATGGAGCCAGAGAGACTGGATCACTGCACACAACTTGGACGGCCGTGTCCCGGAGCCCGGAGCGCAGAAGACAAAGGAGAACTGCACCCACTGAGCTGCTCTATGCAACCGCGATTAGTTACCAGCAGGGCTGAGCATTGCAAGGTCTTGCTGGGCCTGTGGATGGTACAACGGGGTACAAAAAACCCCACCTAAACTGCTCTAGCGATCAGGGTATTTATAGAGGCAAAAAGACAGATCCGCGGCACACTCTGCCTACCCTATGAAGAGAGGGTCAGAGTTAAAAGGGGTTTAGCTTAGAGAGAGAGATTGAGGTGCTGTCCCTAGGGAAACCCTCAGCAGTCCTAGTAAATGACCTGTTCTGAAAGCGACGGCCACTCTACTGGCAGATGCACCGGGGACTGAAGCAGGAACCTCCAGAGCTAAAAGCGTGAGCACCTACCGCTTGAGCTAAAGAACTAGTGCCACATGTCGGTCACAGAGCAGAACCCGCAAGGCCTCACCAGCGAGTCCCCCAACCCAGGGGTGCAGTACCTGCCCAGGGATTGGATGGCACATGAAAGAAAGGGGGAGGCTACACTCAGGGAAGACTGTGTCTCCCACCAGGTTCTCACTCACAAGCTGGCATGGGGGAGAAATGGCGTAAGTGAGTTTAAGGAACAGATGGATCTGAGAGCAAACTAGAGATGAAGGAACTTATTAAACCTATTCCACGCCCAGTCCGTGCAGCATTGTTCCTTGCTGTATATTCTTCCAGTGCTTTACCTAACACACTTGAAAAGGTCTCAGGTCCTGGGAATTCTATCACCGGCAGCCATTTCATCTTGGGCAGCGACCATGTCAGAAATGGAGGTAAGCGAGGTTCGGATGGGTCATTAATTGGATGGGAAACCCAGGTACTGAAGTAAGGAGTACAGATGACCGAGTAGATGGTACTCTTCCCTGAAAGTCAGGGCTGACAGTGCCCTAGCATGGGCTAATGGAGCTGTGGACTTTTGAGGACAGAACACTGAGGTAATGACCTCTCGTGGTCGTGGAAGGTATCATGATACCTTCCACAAAGTCCAAGGTGTCGGCCGCACTGTCCTGGCTAGAATCAAGCCACCACAACTGTATTTTGCCTCCTCAAGCTCCTGTGCTGTTTCCACTGGGTGGGGGGGAGGAGAGTTAGTGGGTGCTGCTATCCCCATCTGGGAGGTGGCCTTCTCCCAGCATCAGAACAGATCATCTGCACATCGCCAACTCGCTGGGCAAAGCTGGGCAGCACTTTGGGATTAAAGGCACTTGCAAACCTATTTGTGGTCATCATGCCGGGGACTGGACTAAATGACCTTGAGGTCCCTTCCATTCCTAGGATTCCCTGGGGGCAGCTCTTACAACCCAGTAGATCTCAGTATAGGGAAACTGCTCTGGATATTCCAGCCTAAATGGTCCTTCATTTCAAACGACAGCCGCTCAGACCCCTCTCGACCCTTCCTTCTGGTGTGCTGGTACATCTGCTCCTCTTCTGCCTTCAGCCCCCTCCTAGCCAAGCCGTACTTCTCTACCTCCTAATGGCTCCCGATAACCCGCCCAGCCCCGCCGTGGTGATAGAACCCCTACCTGCAGCTGCTTCTGACTCGGGATGGGATGCACCGGACTTAAGAGAAGAGAGAGAAAACTGAAGTAGACAGCAGGTGACTCCATCCACAAGTATTTACATGGATCATTTAAACCCTCAAGAACACACCCATGTCTGTGTGTAACAAACTGTGCACGCTTGTGTTCAAAAATACCATTATGACCAATGGGCCAGATCCACAACGGGTGTCAATCCACTGACTTCAGTAGCACGATGCCTGTCTACACCAGCTGAGGATCTGGCCCGATGGGCAAAAAACAAGGTGAGGCTGCTCTGTAGTTCAGCACCACGTGTGACAGGCAACGCTGGTAACAGCGTCACCTGATATATGCAAAGAACGTTTCGGCCCCAGGAACAAGCAGTCTAGAAGAGATCAAATGCCCTTTGAGGGAACTCAGAAAAACAACATGAAAAAGCCTTCCATTTAGTCTTTCATACAAGGAGGGAAACACAGAGGAACGAAGTGCAGGGAATAATACAAAGTACGTGCTTTTTCCTTCTCCGCCCTGTTGAGTTTATGCTTAACGAGTGAGGCATCAATAATACAACACAGAACAAGAGCAGCAATCAGGCTATTCTTTGCCCAAAACTTGGATAATTGGTTTTCATCTCAGTTTTCTGAACGCTCCACAATCAGCTGTGGCGTGGGCACCAGAGTGATAAAAATGCATTCTCCTACTGCACAGGCAAAGCTTTCTGCCTTCTGTCAAAGCCGGGGGGCGGGTGGATTGGTTCAAAGGGGGTCTGCAATCTTGGGTCTGGTTCTGCAACCAACTTCCAGCAGCATCGGATGCGCATCTGACAAGGCCCTGCTCCCTCCTCGTGTCCAGGCCACCTGGCCAGTCACTTGGCACGAGCAGCTCCTAGGCTGGTAATTATAACAACCACCTTGCAGAACGTGTGTGTGAGTGAATGGAATGTATAGCTATAGCCGACTGCTTACTCTGATTCTTTCTGTATTCACCATAAACACGGCGTATTGCCTTATCCCCTGAATAAGAGCCTGATAGTTTTTATTTTCTAACATTTGAACCTATAACTGACCATTTGCTTGCACAAATGCCCAATTTGCACACACAAGTGCCTCCAGCTCTGGCCTCCGGAGCTTTGGAAACTCAGGCCCCAATAAGGTGTCTAACAAGCCACAGACCAAAGCACTAGCAATATAGGCCTGGTCAGGACCATGTGCCTCGAGCGATGCGGTATCAACTCTCCTCTGGGTACATCAGACATGCCCGCAGCGACCCGATGCCACCAGGAAGGGGAAGGGCCTCTGATGCTCCCCTTCACACTGCAGAAATGCTCTTGCCTTTGGCTTGAGACAGCTCAGCCAATGTGTCCTTAGGCACACAATGACTTCAACAGCCCAGTAAGGAGAAGAGCCAGAGACCCCATGGAGCCCATACACAGAGCTAGGGGGAACATTTTCAGCGAAATGAAATGTCACCTTAATATGTTGTTTTGTGGAAGCCAGAATGTTTCACGGAGACATATCGGTCTCGACAAAGTCATCATCAGAGGACAGGCAAGAGAGACTTGCATGCACTAGCCTAGTGGTTAGAGCACTGGCCTGGGAGGCGAGAGATCCAGATTCAAGTCAAGTCCCCTCTCTGCCAATCCAGAGCGATCTGGGATGAAAAAACTCTGATCTGAATCAGGCTGAGCAGGGATTTGAACCTGGCTCTGCCACATCATAGAATCATAGAATATCAGGGTTGGAAGGGACCCCAGAAGGTCATCTAGTCCAACCCCCTGCTCAAAGCAGGACCAATTCCCAGTTAAATCATCCCAGCCCGGGCTTTGTCAAGCCTGACCTTAAAAACCTCTAAGGAAGGAGATTCTACCACCTCCCTAGGTAACGCATTCCAGTGTTTCACCACCCTCTTAGTGAAAAAGTTTTTCCTAATATCCAATCTAAACCTCCCCCACTGCAACTTGACACACACCTCCCTTCCTGACTGAAGGGCTCAGGTTACAGTCCAAAAACGGACCACAGCAATCCCGTTCTCACAAATGAGCTGGAAAGGTTGGGGTTTAGCTCCAGTGCGGAATGAAACCAAGGCCTGTAAAATGAAAAGATCTCTGTCTCTATTATCAACAGAAGGTGCCCAGACACTACGGCGATGGGCAGCAGCGCAGAACCCTCCCAGACAGAACCAGGTAACAACATGGGCATCCACAAAGGAGACCCGAGACCCAGCGCAGAACGGTGTCATGTGGGCAGTCATCCAAGCTGGGGCATGCTGGAGGCGTCTCTTCTCTGCATTCCCACCCCAGTGGCAAGGAAGCATACTGAATAGCCTGTGCTCTCTCAGGCAATGCCTCCGTCCCATGCCAGCAATTCACCTGGCGCATTTAACTCAAGGTGGAACAGAGACAAAACGGTGCATAACTGTGCTCCATCCCCCTTAGTCTCCCTTGTCAAACTTTGGGTCCCTCCCTTGTCACCCTGTCATCATCCTCATCTTCTCACACCCATCGCCTCCTTGCCTTCTCTCAACCCTCTGCACCATACAACCGCCCTGAGCTTATTCCTACCCACATTTAAGTCCCTCTCGAAGACCCATGACTGCCATGCTGCCTACAGAGAATCATGGGGACTTGCGTGTACACTGAGCATTGTTGTTCCCTTTCCCCTCACCTCTGTTTACTTGTCTGTCCTTAGGCTGCAAGCATCACTTTGAGTGTTTGGAAAGTGCCGAATACCAAGCAGGCCCTGCCATAAATAAATCAACACATAAATGAGAGAAACGCTGGCAACTCTCAAGCCAACACTGTTGGGGGCCAAATTCTGCTCCAACAGACTGTAAATCCAGAACAACTCCACCGGGCTACTGCTCCTTGGAAAGCTGGGATAAAGAGGTAAATTCGACATAGTGCTTCCCTACCCTGAATCCACTTTGCAAAGTCATGCGTTAATAAGAGCCCGTAGCGCCAAGACTCTGCAGGCAAAAGGCAGCAGCCACCCTGCATTCAATCACTCCCACCCCTGTTACCCCGACACTGAGCAAATTTGCATGTAAACACATGCCAGCGGGAAACCATTTCTCTGCTCTGTAGATATTAAAAGGGCATTCGATTAGATCTGGACGCTGCTTAGAGCCTGTGCAGCTCGAAGCACTGTCAGGAGGTGGAATGCATGACCTTGATAAACGTATGTATGTATCAATCAGTTGTTAGAAGAAACGCCATCAAGAGCTCAGAAGCTTTTTAGCATGAACATGCAGAGACACAGGGTTGCAGACTCAGACCTGCTGTGTTCAACGTCTCCTTCAACTGACCTGACCACTCTGCTCCCCAGCCCCACAACTTGTTGCTAACTCACAAGATGCCTATCATCATCCCAATGGCAGGGTCACATTCTCACCCACATCAGAGACCTCTAAAAAGAACCTGAAACTCCTAGAGGGCCATATGGTGTCTTATGGGCCCTCCAGGTAGGTCAGGAGCTGAAGAAGAAAGACACATTTAAGTCTAAAATCAAAACAAGAATTTATGACGTCAACATAGACCACACCCAAAACGACGTTTAGCTTAGTGTCAATGTGAAATTCATCCTTTGGGCAAAGAGCTAGCAGACAGGCTGATGCACTGCTTAAGCCTGCGCGCTAGCTCTTTGCCACTTACAGCGAGCTCATCGGTTGTTTGGGACAGTATCCTCAGAGAAAGAACAAACAAACAAAAAATCAAGCAAAACCTGATCATTTTATTAGAGGGTCAAAGTTACTGACAAGACTCTGATGGTATAATTCAATGAGTTCTGATGTAGGGGAGAGAAGTCCAGCGATTAATCAATAAGAGAAACAAAACGGGGAAATGTATATCACACACACACTTACTCACTCACTCTCCTAGAGCTTTCAATCGGAAAGACTCACTGCACTTTACAAAGAAGTTGATGTCCCAGTTTCATAGATTCCAAGGCCCCAGGGGACCACTGACCATCCAGTCTGGCCTCCTCTACATCACCGGCCAGAGAGTTTCACCCACTTTCCCTGCAGTGAACCCAATACCTTGTATTTGACTAAACCATCTTACAGAAAAGCAACCAGTCTAGACCTGAAGACTCCAAGAGCTGGAGAATCCATCACTTCCCTTGATAGTTTGCTCACAGGGTTAATCACCCTCCCTGTGAACGATGTCTGCCTTATTTCAGATATGAATTTCTCTGGCTTTGACTTCTAGCCATTGGTTCTTGTTCGGTCTTTCTCCACTAGCTTAGAGTGCCCTTTTCCCCCTGTGACGGCACTGATACACTGTGAACAAGGCAACTCTCAAGCTTCTTTTCGAGAAGCTAAACAGATTACGCTCCTTCAGTCTCTCACTTTAAGGCATTTCTTTCAATCTCTCAGATCATTTTTGCGGCCTTTTTCTGCCATTTTACAGAGGGAGGCACAGACGGTGAAGTGACTCTGGGGCAGAGCCAGGTCTAGATCCCACCCCCACCTCAAAACCCCTCTCCATTCCATGCTCTAACCACCAGGCACAGCACTTCCTCCCTATTCTGCATATTCCCTTGTTTTTCCTGCGAGCAGATCTTTGTGAAAAGCGCCTGACGAAGGCTGCAGATTCCATCTGTCAAACCAGGATGTGAGAAACAATAGTCAGATGTTGGTGTTGCCTCTGCCAAACAGACAAACAACCTCCTTCCTCTACACGACCTAAGCCAGAGAACTGCCAGATCCCAAGTATGCGCCTGCCTATTCCTCCCCAGTCCCAGAACCATCACATGCAACCTAAACCCTGAGCCAGCCATGCTGAAAGCAGTCCCCAGAGAGGCCGTACGTGGGCGACTGGCAAGGGCAGATGAAGTAATGGAACAAGCCAGCCTATTCTAGATCCCTGAACAGAAATTAAACCCAAGCAGATTACCTCACCCCAGAGAAAAATCCAGAATACACAGACAGCTCTTCCCCAAGAGTGGCGGCCACTGCTCAGAGGCTACAGCACCAGACAAATTAAAATTGGGAACCAAAAGTGGCCAGATTTTGCAAGAAGCAAGAGTTTTCTACTGCAAAGATCAATAATAATAGGGCATTGTCTTCTCACGATACTGAACAAAAGACTTTTTGGAATCAAGTGACAAGCAAAGCTGCCTGTTTCTCTAGAGAGGAGAAAGATGGCAAAAACAGCGCAAGGATAAACTGCATCTTGCCATCCGACTCCGTGTGCACCAGAAATAAAGCAGACAGTCTATTTTTCACCTACTCCCGTTCATTCACAGGGTATCATTATGGGAACATTGACAATTTTTGGGCAACTTCGCGTGTCAATCAAGCTGTCTGAAAAGGAAGAAAACGAAGGAGAGAGTTGAGCAAGACACTAGAATTATCCTCCCTACGCCTTGGAAACGGCTGTGGAACCGTAAAACCATGGCGGTCTTGTGGTTCAGGCCTTGGAAGATTTGGGTTCAAACTCCCATCTCTGCCCCCAATAACCTCTGTGTCCTAGTTTCCCCACCATAAATTGGGGATAGTACTGGTCTGCCTTATTCTCAGGACCTCACTGATGCTTGTGAGACACTTATGCTATGGCACACTAAACCCAGGCTCTGACTTAGGTTTGAGCCCAAGGCCCCCTTCCGTCCACACACAAATCAGCCTGACTCAGGATCTGGGTCTTAGGACCTTGCTAGTGGGGTGGGTCAGAGCCAGAGTCCCACTGAGACTCGGGTCCAAGCCCTGTCATTTTGCAGTGTGGATGCAACTCAGACCTCAGACCTGATTCAGAAGGTCTATGCAGTGTGGTAAAATCACTGAGTGTAGACTCAGGCCCAGCAATTGTAAACCCTGGTATGCAACGCGGTGTGAACGCTCAAGAGCACGCTTGGAAACACCCAGTCCACAAGGCAGAGTCCCACAGACCTAGATTTGCAATGTAGTGTGGACGTACCAGAGGAACTTAGATAAATAAGGCAGCTGTCACTGAACAGACCTGAAAACAGCAATAGACGAGATTGTGACTTCACATCATGCCAGGACGTGGCTGCACCTTCTCCAACACCACCCAGAACAGCTGGCTCTCGGATTCCTCCTGGGAGCCTGCTTCTCCCACCAGTGCTGGCAAGAGAGATGCTGCCACCCCAGAGAACGTATATGATGCGCACAATGCACACGTGGAACTAGCGTCTCAACACCCTCCTCTGCGCCATGCTGGTGTTGTAGGGTGACCAGATAGCAAATGTAAAAAACTGGGACACGGGGTGGGGGGTAATAGGTGCCTATGTAAGAAAAAGCCCTGAATATCGGGACTGTCCCTATAAAATCAGGACATCTGGTCACCTTGTGGTGTTGTGAGCTCCTCTGAGCCGAAGCCATCATCACCAGTCTTCTGCAGGGCTGAGAATTTCAACAGAGCCTAAATCCCCCAGACTCCCTGCGGGATTTAGGCTCTTAAGGCACTTTTCAAAATGTTCCCTATTATCTGCTCTCAACCAATAACAGCATGAACAGCAGCAGCAAGGTAGGAGCAGATACTCTTATCTATAATATTAACCTACTTGGTGCATAAAAGCTTGAGCCAGAACTACTCTTTGGGGTACCTTAGTGATTACTGGATGCCCCGATGGTGTTTCTAGCTACTCCTAACACTGCCCCAAAGGAGAGCCAGCCATGTTTTCCTACCCTACCCCCACCCCACTTCAGCTGTGAAAACATCTCAGGCTTTTACTTTGGTCTTAATCAAATTTAATTGTAAGGAAGGCGCTGCGGACAAATAGTTACCCAGGCAGCTGGGACTCAGGACTCTTGGGTTTTATTCCCAGTTCTGTTCCTGAAATCACTCTGTGGCCTTGGGAAAGTCATTAACTTTTGTGCCTCAGTTTCTCCTGTCAACTAGGGAGCACTGTTGCATTAATTTCATGATTTAGCTGGGGATTGGTCCTGCTTTGAGCAGGGGGTTGGACTAGATGACCTCCTGAGGTCCCTTCCAACCCTGATATTCTGTGATTCTATGAATTTCGATGCAATAAATGAAGAGTCAAAGGTGTCAACATGACCCTGTCTCTGTCCACAACTTTTAACCAAGGTCCAGGGTTTGGTATATAGGGGCCTCAGCCTGCTTACTACCATGGCAAACACTCAATTCAAATGTTTTTAAAGCATTTAATATCTTTCCTTAAAGATATAGAAAAGAAGGAAAAATGGGTAAAGTGTTTGAAATGGAAGGCGTGAAGTCAGACTTTCATTTTACGACCATCCCTTCTTCCCTTTCGTTAGAGGGTCTTTGGAAGGAAAAACTCCTCACCTGACAGTCTCTTAGAAGGCACTGCAAAGGGTGACAGCAGTCCTTTTGGGGGCAAAGAGAAGCAGTTAGCTGAGATGGGCGGGAGCTGTAGAGTCCAATCCCGTTTTCTTGAAGACAAAACAAGACGAAGATGCACAAGAGGGGAGAGAAAAGAACAGCAAAGACCGAGAATGCAGCTGCTTCTGTCTCTGGCACGGGTTCGCAGTCGCAGCCTCGCTGCCAGGGAGAGACAGGCCCAGCGCACGGTCTTATCAACCACTCCGAAACCTGCCAAACTTGGACAAGCATCGAGCTAAGGCATTGCTTTTGGCTGCCTTGCCGGTAACCGGCGCACAGCAGTGATGCAAAATATGTAGTCTTGGCCGGCTGCACCAGGCTCTGATTACACAGAAGGCAAAAAGGAGAGGGATAGGAAAGAAGCAATAACAGTGGGGAAGGGAAAGAACACATCGGGTACGTCTACACTGCAAAAGACAGACCTGCAGCAGTCAGTATCAGCGCCTGGGTCCACAGAGTCAGGCTTGCGGGATGGGACTAAAAGTAGCAAAGTAGAAGCATAGAGCCCTGCACAGATGCAAAATCTGTATTCGCATCCAACCCGCAAACATGGTCCGTGGATATCTGTAGATTTGCAGGGCTCTATAGATGTGCCTGCTTGGGTGGGAGCCCAAGCTCTGAGACCCATCCCACTCGTTCCAGTCTGAGCAAGAATCTCTACGCAGCTACTTTTAGCCCTGTAGAACGAGTGCCCGGAGCCCGAATCTTCAGACCCAGGCTCTGAGATTTGCTGCTGCAGGGTATTTTTTGCAGTGTAGACTCACCCTTTCAGGGTGGGGAGACAAACCTCACATCCCAGGTGGTGGTTTGGATTTAGCCGGAGCTGGTGGACGTGGTGGCGTTATCTGGGTCCCTCGCTCTGGCCCGGTCTGGTCAGGACATCTCTCAGGATCAGGGCAACAAAGCCCATCCTGAGCACAGATAGTGGGGGAAGAGAGCCTCTCCTGTGTGCAATCAAGCAGCCAGCCACGGAAACAGGCACCCACAGCCACAACCAATAAAGCCACAACCAACAAAGGAAGGAGAGGAAGAAAGGCCTGGGCCAGGCAACAGCCCCGCCCCAGGCTGCCTCTAAGAAAACAGCCAGGAGACTAAAGGAGACAGCAGCAAGCCCAAAAAGTGAAGGGCTGACAGGGTTAATGGGAGGTGAGGCTCCAGGAACTGACCTGACAGAGCAAACGGAGGAGGGTGCGGCACAAGAGGCTGAGACCCTTTGAGAGACCCCCACCAAGAGATGGCGACTGACCCCCAAAAAGGGAGTGGAGGGTAGAACAGCCCAAACCCTCGTTATTTTGTCCACGAATTAGGTCTAATTTCTGACACACCAATTTTGGCTCACTGAGTGCCGGTCCCACTAGTCTCTCCTTGAATTGTAGCAGGAGGCCTGTCTCCCTTTTGCCCCTCTCCCCACCAACATTTACTGCTACGGGTTATTGATAACTGTTTTCAAACACATAAAAGGTTGTTACAAGGAGGAGGGTGAAAAATTGTTCTGGTTAACCTCTGAGGATAGGACAAGAGGCAACGGGCTTGAATTGCAGCAAGGGCAGTTTAGGGTGGACATTAGGAAAAACTTCCTGTCAGGGTAGATAAGCACTGAAATAAATTGCTGACGGAGGCTGTGGAATCTGTCACTGGAGATTTTTAAGAACAGGTTGGACAAACCCAACAGGGATGGTCTAATTATGACGTAGTCCTGCCTTGAGTGCAGGGGACTGGACTAGATGGCCTATTCAGATCCCTTCCAGTCCTACGATTCTGTGATTCTATGGTGACACTTCATAATCTTCTATCCACTTTCCCACAGTTAAGCTTACAAGTGGGGTAGACCTACCAGGCCCCAGTTCCCACCACAGGACTTCAATCTCCCTTATGCGGACGTTGGCAAACTTCATTATTGCTTCTAAAGGGATCAGAGATCTTTGGATTAAAGTTGCTACATTAAAGGACTGTTAAGCGGACACATTTCTGCCACTTTGGAGGTACACATTGAGGCCATTTGTTGACCCAGTCCCTAAAATCTAGGGAGAAACCCCTTTGGGTTGTTTTATTATGGAGAGGAAGGAACTCCCATCCCTGCCTCTTGAGAACATGCACCAAGCTCCAGACATTAGCAAAGGCTGGGACAGAAAGCGTATAAAAGTTGTCCATCATTGCGGCTGTGGCTAAGTGTTGACTCAGCCATGGCTTTAACTCACCCTTACGATGTAGCACAAACGTGGATGGGTTCCTTATTTGGATGCTTTCCAAGAGTCAAGGACAGAGGAACCAAACCAGTAATTCTCTGAGCTATAAACAGGAGCTGCTAGTTTCACTGCTTTGTCTTCAAGGCCATCCCAACGCTGGTTTTAGATAGTGTGAGTTATGTCAACTTGCAACACGGTCAGCTGTTTTCTACGTGCCACTGGAAGGTGAACCAGGCAGGGAGCTCATTCTCCAGAGATGAATCAAAAGTAGAGCCCCAAACACTAGCCGCAGCAAAGCCTTTGGAACTGAATGTTTACAGCAATTGGCACACGGGGCATAGCCTGACATCAGTTCCAGTTTCCAGAGGAGACAAAGCTATTCCACTCCCCCTTACCCCACCAAACATCATCCTCCTCCTCCTCATCTTCCTCCACCTCCTTTGATCTCTACAGCTCTTACCTTAACCAAGAAGTTGCCATCCTTCTCCTGGGTGACCATGACCACGGAGTCGTGGAGCTTCTCGTCAAAGTGCACGTGGGAGTGTGCTCCTTCCTCGGGTTGGCTGGCGGCGAAGCGGACACCACCCACTTTAGGCTTTGTGCCTGCAAGGGGAGAAGACCCAAGCATGATTTAGCTCCCCTCCGGGCTTCCACAATCCCCAGCCAGTGAAGCAGAGGAAACACTGAGGCACATTTCAAGGCAGTGGCCTGGCCCAAGTGCTCATTCAACATTTGGCTGCCTTACCGCAAGTCTCAGATGGGGATCGTAATGGGGTCTTGCAGCAGGATGTAGGGACTCAGTGTAGCAGTAGGATTTTATGTTTGTATTTTGTATGACTCAGAATGAAGGATAAAGGATAACAATGTAGTATGTATTAAATGTATTGATGTATGATATGATTTGATTGTATTCTGACAGCCACCCTGACTGGATAGCAGGAAGGAACGACCCTGGGTCACT
Organism: Lepidochelys kempii; assembly: GCF_965140285.1. NCBI lineage: Eukaryota > Metazoa > Chordata > Testudines > Cheloniidae > Lepidochelys > Lepidochelys kempii. The sequence goes on from NC_136383.1 coordinate 140,226,692, forward strand.
GGAAAAAACGCATCAGACAGGCTGCCTGTGTCTGAACTGATGTTAAGGCAGGAACAGACCAGAACAGTCCTCACGGCTGATTATGGTTACCTTTTGTTTTAGGATAAGTTTTCATTACAGTATTTGCTATAAGGTCTTGTTTCTTATCTGCTTTGCAAACAAAGTTGTGTATGGTTCTTTTGTAATCCCTTTAGTAACCATATGTAATGATGCTGCCTCTGGCAGAACAAAACAGAGTACCAATTCAGGACAAATTGCTTAGAGCAGGGCAGTTACAGCCCAAGGCTTGCGGTTCTCCACCTCTAAGGCAAACCAAAGCAGACAGACAGAGAGGACTTCGGTCTCTCCCCACTGGCTAACCATAAGTCATACAAGCAATTCCCTTAGACGCTCCAGTTTCCCAGTATCACCACTAGTGCCACTAGTTAAGGGGATGAGTGGTTATGAAAACCAATACCCCAGTAAAAGAAAAAAGGTTCTCCTGATCCCAAAGGACCAAGCCCCAGACCCAGGTCAATATACAAGTTAGATCTTACCCACAAATCATGCTGTTGCTAATCCTTTAGAATCTAAAATCTAAAGGTTTATTCATAAAAAGAAATATAGATGAGAGTTAGAATGGGTTAAATGGAATCAATGACATACAGTAATGGCAAAGTTCTTGGTGCAGGCTTGCAGCAATAATGGAATAAACTGCTGGCTCAAACCAAGTCTCTGGGGTACATCCACAGCTGGGAGGGGTCATTCAGTCTTTTGTTCAGAGCTTCAGTTTGTAGCAAGGTTCCTTCAGAGGTAAGAAGCAGGACTGAAGACAAGATGGAGGAGCTGCAGCAGCCTTTTATAGTCTCTTGCCATGTGCCTTCTGCTTTCTTTGTTCCACAGACAAGCTATCCAGCACATGGCATGGAAAAACCTTAGAGTTCTGTCCATACGCATGTCCCTGCATGCCTTACTGAGTCACAAGGCGTATCTGCCTTCTCTCAATAGGTCAGTTGTATAGCTTATGGTCCTCAATGGGCCACCCAGCAGGCTAGGCAGTGCTGATGCCAAATTGTCTGGGGTGTCACCCAGAAGCATAGCACAAGTTTGAAGTTCAGACATTATAGAGCCAATACTTATAACTCTAAACACGAAAATGATACATGCATACGAACAGCACAATCACAACCAGAAAATCAAAACCTCCTCATAGACACCTCCCACGACAACCTTTGTACAATATTTGTTGCAAATATATAACAGTAGTTTCAGTTTATGTCAGTAACGTCAAACCATATCACCCTTTCTGAAATGTAATCCTGTTTGAAATTCTCTGTACAATTGTTTGGTGTGGGTAAAGGATGTGTGCATGTTTAAGGATGAGTGTGAAAGCCATCACAGATGTCCAGATGGTCAAGAAGAAGTGAGAAACTTGGAGAGACAGCAGGAAACAAGCAGAAAACAGCCAATGTATCTGATGCTAAACGAGTTTGCCTCACCTCTGAGGTTGTCAATGCTGCTAACACCACAGAAGGGGAGACAACAAATAAGAAACAACAGCAGAAAACCCCAAGTTTACCACCACTTAAGGACTAACGATTACAGAATGACACTGCAAAATCCATAGACTAAAGTGGGAATTTACAAGTATAAAGCTGGGGTGTTTTGCCATAGAACTCTGGGTTCAGTCCTGCAAAGCTTCGGAGCATCAGATTGCGACCAACAGAGCCCAGCTCCTCACTCGTGCTCAATCTAACTGGCCATTAAATTGACTTGAGCTACAACAGACTGGTAAGTATAAGATCATCTGCAGGACCTGGGGGGGGCGGGGCGGGGGCAGTGACTGAATGCATATGCTAACTGTTGTATTTTCAGTAACGTGGTGTATTGCCTTTTCCCCTGAAAAAGATCCCGTGTGCTTCTTATAAGCATAACATCAGCATTGACTTACTTGGAGAATTACACTGTGACCCCGCAAGTCCCAGCAGAATCGATGCATAGTGCAAGTCCTAGCGAAGCACTAGGGCCAAGCTGGATCCCTGAAATTAGACATTTAAAAAGAAAAGGACCCATTTTTCTTCCTGGTGCTCAGCGCCTGCAACTCCCCTCAGCAGGAATTGGGGGTGCTCGGCATCTCTGAATCACCATAAATTAGTGCCAAGATTTAGATACCACGGACCGCCCCGATCAGAAATAGATTCTTGATATGCAAGCCAGGTTTTCCATTGCTCCCATCACTCCTAATTAGAACCCCAGCCCCTGAGACCATTCTAAGCAATCTCTCTCCTTCCCGGGTACATGAGCTAGGCACTATGCTACGTCCCACTCTCTCAATCACTGCTTAACTGAGCTGTGCAGACTTAGCTCTTAATCCTTCCTTGCGAGTCCCACCAGCACCAGGATCATTTTTTCTTCTTCTCTGAACTTCCTCCACTTTGCCCAGAGCTTCCTTGCATCTACCTCCTCCTGGAGGTGCCCAGCAGCTGGGGGCAGGGGGCATGTTTCACCACAGGCCTAGAAAGAGGGACTCTCCCCAGGCACCAATTCCTTCCAGGCTCCTCGGCATGCAGCCTCTGCAGATACAGCCCAGCAGAACAGCAGTGGTTTGGCTATGGGCAGAGACAGTCACTGGTTTGTCCGAGACTCATCTCCTCAGTTCCGGGCGCTTTGCACCCAGCTCAGAGGAGATTGTCCTGTATCAGCAAATTGCCAGCAGTACAAGACTGCATCCAGACCAGCGTGAGCAGGGCGGTAGTCTAATACCACTGCATTGCTCCCACCCCGCAGATCAGATCCAGAGAACACAGTGGTCAAAGTGCTGATGCTCTGTTTTCTACCAGCACTGCTAGTACGTGGGAGCTGTGCCGGGCTGCTTCATGCAACATGGGAAGTTGTAAGTATAGACAAAGCCAAGTCATCAACTGGCCAGAAGTTTACAACGGAGCTATCCCAGGATGTGATGTGAAGGAAACAGATAAGTAATAGCAAAGAATAGTTCCCTCCACTGCCCCAATCCATGGGGGAGGTTCTCTGGCCTGTGCCATGCAGGTTAGACAAGATGATCAGAACGGTCCCTTCTAACATTAAAATCCGTGAGTCTTCATCACTCTCGCTCAAAAACGAAAACAGGCAGGAAGGTTCAAGTCTGACCATCATAAAAGGAAACTGTGAAACTTGCAAAAGAGCCTCTTAAATCACAACCCTTTTCCCTGGAAACCTGCGTTCCTCAAAGGACATTGGCTGTTATTGTTCTCCTGCTACAAAGAGAGTAACAAAGCCTTTGAAACGCAGAGAACCCACACAGCTCTGTCAATGTTATTAGTGCTAATCCATCAGCGCTTTGCTCTGCAGGCTGCTTTTGCCAAAGCCGGCTTTTGCCAAATGAAACAGTCTCCCCCCAAAGCCCACGCTCGCAATTAAGCCCAGCTGTGTAATCGCCAGTTGTAAAAAAAAGCATTTGTTTGGTTATTAAAACATCACGCCGAGCCATTTACTGCAAAAGGACACGGGGTCCTAAGACCGCATCTCCTGCTGGAGGCAGTTAGTGCTGGGATCAGTAGAGCTGCATGGATTTACACCGGCTGGGGATCCAGGCATGGCAGGACACCAGCGTCTATTCCGAATGACACAAACAAAAGACTCAGGCCTCCGCTCCAGCAGGAAGAGACACAAAGAGGGAGCGCTCTGATGCACAGGAAGGAAGCCTCTTATGGGGAAGGAACCTGGATGCTCTGCCCTTCCCCACCCCGCAGCCTTCTCTGCCATCTTCTGGTCAGGATGGCTTTTCTTCTCCAGGGAGAGACTGCTCCAGTTCCGCCCATTCCCAGCGCCAACAGGGGCTAACACACCTGCCTTTCCCGTGGCATCTGGCAAACCAACCATTCCTCCGCTCACAGCATCCCCATGACACAAGCGGTTACTTCACCTATCACAGTCCAAATCAGACAGCACAGAACAGGCCATACGCTACGCAAGAGCGCCACACATGCACGAACCTGAAGCGGGGAGCACATGGCAACCGGAACTAAGACTGATACTGACCAATGCAAGATCCACTGCCAATGAACAATACACGGCCTCATCAGTGACAAAGCCCACAACCTGCATCACCAAGCCCTGACAGCCAGCTGCCCTAGCCCTGTGCTTGCCCAGCTCGGCCCCCCAGAATGCTCAGTACATTGCAGCCCCAGGCAGGACAAGCGGCACTGCATTAATCTCCTCTGCAAACATCAATTCCAAAAAGAGGTGGCTGGGGTAAGACAGTCATCCAAATTCATTCCTCTGACAGCAGAAACCAGGGGCGAAGCTAACAGATTTTATGCTCATTTACACACCCAAAGCTAACGAGCTCACAAAGGAGTTTTCTTGGAGATGGCTAGGAAATACTCAGACCAGCCATCCTGGGAGATTTCAACATTCAGGTCAATGAGGCTGCAGATGCAAAAGCCCCAGATCTCCTCTCCTTACTCCCCTCCTTCAGACGCTCACAAGTTGCCCCTGATCCAGCCCACCCAGCCGGTCATGTCCAGGCCCTGCTCTTCAGTTCTGCTATCAATATCAAGGAGATTGCAATCCAGCTGCTGTCCTGAGCAGACCAGCCACTCACTAAGGCTTGGTCTACACAACAAGGCAGCTTATGTCGACCTAATGCTGTCAGCGTCTGCACTACGATGGTACTCCCACTGATGTAAGGCGTAGTGCTTAGACCGACACAGTTAGGGTGACACAGTGTCCGTGTAGACAGACACCACATTACTTACATGGCCTGTTGTCTGTCAGCCCTGCACTGAGCTGACAGCTGGAGCCCCCTATCCCCTGCGCTGACGGCCCAAGCTGTGAGCCCAACATGGGGCTCAATTTCACAGCAGGGACATGAAATTGACATTCTTGTCAGTTTAATGGCTGCTATTATTTCACATTTCAGCCCTGGCTCTGGTGGTCATCCGAGGTGCGGGGGACTCCAGCTGTGACCCACAGGCAGCTGTCACTGCACCCACACTCCAGCTGGCAGTGCCCCACAATGCCCCACTTCCGTCAGTGCATGCACTCCTGGTGAGGACGTGAACCACTGGCAGAAGAAGGGCAGTGCGGACACCAACAGTCGATTTAATTGTCATGGTGACTATAGGTTGACCTAACTTACGTCTACCTCATTTTGTAGTGTAGACAAGCCCTAAGGCAGTGAGTGGGAGCTCTCCCAGCTCCCAGGCAATGAGATCCCCGTGTCTCTGATTCAACCACGCTGACGCACAGACCCCACCAAACCCCAAAGCCAGAGGAGAGCAGCGCTCCCCGCACAGGACAAGAAGTTGAAGACTTGGTGAATCACCATCACTGCACTCTAGCCTCCTCCATCGGCACACTGGCCCCAGCAGCCCCTCCTTCCCCATCGCCCACATCTCCGCAGTTCCTGACTCCCGGTGCTGGATGGAGAAAGGGCCTGGAAACTCGAGTGCTGATGGCAGAAAACGAAGGCTGCTAAACACAGGATAAAACCTAATGGATCCCACCAAGCCTACGCTGAGGCTGGATTACAGGCCAAAAGAACCTGCCTAGCAGCCTCCACTGAAGCGGACGTGTCCTGCCCTGAGGAGCTAGCCAGGGTGGTGAACCCTTCTTCAATCCTGCGTGTCTACAGCCTGCATCAGCACCGAGCACCAAGTGCTGTGCAGAGCGATCATCCAACCGCCCTGAAACAATCGCACACATTCGGGAAGGCCTCTCCAACAGCCTGGATCCACCTACCAACAGCCCCTTGCAGTCCCAGAGCTCATCTCACTCACTCCTTTACAGTGTCCAAAATGTCCTGAGGACACTCGACCCAAGAGCTGTGAATCCAGCCCTGCCCCTCCCAGCTGGTGGGAGTCATGAGCCTCTGAGGCCACTCCTGGTGGGACCAGCCCACCCCTAGCTCAGGGCAGGAATCATCCCTTCCTCCTCCAAACATGCAATAACCCAACCAACCCCAAAGAAACCCACCCTAGGCACATCGCTTCTAGCCAACAGCCAGCTGCTGTTGAAGCTCCCGTTCCTGAGCAAGCTCACAGAGAAGCAGCCATAGACCGCCTACAAGCGCATCTAATTGACACCAATAGCCTAGACCTGGCACAAACTGGATTCAGGCCAGGACATGGGACTGGAACCATGTTAGTGGTTCTGATGATCTGTCAGTGGACAGAGGGCCCATCCCCCTGGGCCCCTCTGCAGCATTCGACACCATCGCCCATGGGATACTGCTGTGACGGCAGGGCCCAGGGTAAGGCACTAAAATGGTCTGAGTCCTTCCTGAGGAGAGATGGGCCCCTCATCTGAGGAGTCCCCCAGGGATCAATCCTCCATCGATAGGCCCCTCATCTGAGGAGTTCCACAGGGATCAATTCTCTCTCTGGTCCTATTCAAAATCTACATGCAGCCAGGAGGTGCACGGGTCAGACGACACAGAGTCCAGTGCCAGCAATATGCAGAGGAGACAGCTCCACCTCTCCTTCACCACACAGAGCCGCAGCCTGGCCATCAGCCCGGCCCAGTGCTTGGAGGAGATCAGCTCATGGATGAAGAGCGGCGGGCTGAAGTGGAACCTGAGCAAGACAGAGGTGAAGCCGTGGGCAGAAGAAAGTACTTTGAGGAGTCTGCTGCCACAGCGCAGTCTCCTTTGGTGGAAGGTTCACATCCACAATTGGCAGAGGTAAAAGTGAGCCAGTCCCGTCTGGTCCAATGTATCAGGAAGAAACTGCTGACTGTACTGGCAGGGCCACTGATGGGGGGGAGGCAAAAGGGGCAGCTGCCCCATGGCCCAGCGATTTAAAGGGCCCGCAGCTTCAGCTGCTGCCGTAGGGATGGCGATTTAAAGGGCCTGGGGCTCCCGGCTGACGCTGCTGCTACCCCAGGGCTCTGGCGGAGATTTAAAGGGTCTGTGGCTCCTGGTTGCTGCTGCCGCCACCGCGCCTGCGGTCAGAGCCCTGGGCCCTTTAAATGGCCACCGGAGCCCTCGGGTCGTGGTGGTGGTGGGGTCTGGGGGCTCCAGCTGCTGCCAGGAGCTCAGGGCCCTTTAAATCACTGCCAAAGCCCCAGGTGGCACAGGCCGGGCAGCACTGAAGGGCTGGCTGGGGGATTTTGGCCCCAGCTCCGCCCCTTCTGCCTAAGGCCCCACCCCTTCTGGGGGCCTAGGGGCACACTCCCCCATCTTGCCCAGGACCCCGGCCACCCTGCGTACCAGTAAGTCATCTAAGTTACTTTCACCCCTGACAGTTGGTCAATTCAGTCCATAGTCTAGGACAGGGGTCGGCAACCTATGGCACACGTGCCAAAGACGGCACAGGAGTCGATTTTTAATGGCACGCTGCTGCCTGCCGGGTCCCAGCCACCAGCCCTGCTCCGCCCGCTGCCAAACCCAGGCCGGGACCCCGGCAGGCAGCTGCGAGCCATTAAAAATCCTGCCCGCCCCGACCTGCTCTTCTCCACCCCACACCTCCCGCCGGCTGCTGCTGCAGGGCAGGCAAGCTCCACCCTCCCCCGCCTCTTCCCCCAAGTACTCTTCCTGCCCTTCCTCCTCTCCCTCCCGGCGGCTGATCGGCTCATGGCCCTTGCGCAGGAGGGGGAAGAAGTGGAGCCCCAGGGCGCTCGCTGCTCTGGGAGGAGGCGGAGAAAAAGGGGGGACGGGGGTGGAATCAGGGCATATCCCCTCCAGCCCTCTGCCGTGAGCCACTCTGGGCAGGGAGCACCTCCCACCCACCCCAGCCTCCTGCCCTGACCCCTGCACCCCCTCACACCCACCCACCCCAGCCTCCTGCCCTGACCCGTACACCACCCACCCACCCACCCCAGCCTCCTGCCCTGACCCGTACACCCCCCACCCCAGCCTCCTGCCCTGACCCCTGCACCCCCTCACACCCACCCACCCCAGCCTCCTGCCCTGACCCGTACACCACCCACCCACCCACCCCAGCCTCCTGCCCTGACCCCTACACCACCCACCCACCCACCCCAGCCTCCTGCCCTGACCCCTGCACCCCCACACACCCACCCACCCCAGCCTCCTGCCCTGACCCCTGCACCCCCTCACACCCACCCACCCCAGCCTCCTGCCCTGACCCGTACACCCCCCCACCCACACACCCCCCCACCCCAGCCTCCTGCCCTGACCCGTACACCCCCCCACCCCAGCCTCCTGCCCTGACCCGTACACCCCCCCACCCACACACCCAGCCCTCTGCCCTGACCCCTACACCACCCACCCCCCCACCCCAGCCTCCTGCCCTGACCCCTACACCACCCACCCCCCCACCCCAGCCTCCTGCCCTGACCCCTACACCACCCACCCCCCCACCCCAGCCTCCTGCCCTGACCCCTACACCACCCACCCCCCCACCCCAGCCTCCTGCCCTGACCCCTGCACCCCCACACACACACCCACACACCCCAGCCTCCTGCCCTGACCCGTACACCCCCCCACCCACACACCCAGCCCTCTGCCCTGACCCCTACACCCCCACACACACACACACACCCCAGCCTCCTGCCCTGACCCGTACACCCCCTCACACACACAACCGAGCCCTCTGCCCTGACCCCTGCACCCCCTCACACACACAGCCCTCTGCCCTGACCCCTACACCCCCTCACACACCCAGCCCTCTGCCCTGACCCCTACACCACCCACCCACCCACACACCCCAGCCTCCTGCCCTGACCCGTACACCCCCACACACACACACCCAGCCCTCTGCCCTGACCCCTGCACCCCCTCACACACACAGCCACACACCCCAGCCTCCTGCCCTGACCCGTACACCCCCCCACACACACAACCGAGCCCTCTGCCCTGACCCCAGCCCCCTCCTCACATGCCCCCAGCCCCCTCAAACCCCATGTCCTGACTCTTGGACCCCCCCACATTCCCACCCCCACCCTGAGCACCAAACGGGAGCTCCTGCACACCCCCCCCCACCTTCCCACCTGCAGCCCTTGCACCAAATGGGAGCTGCCCAGGTAAACACTCCAGACTCCACACCCAAACCCCAACCCTGAACCCCCTCCCTCATTCTAGCTGCTGGCCAAACCCTACACCCCAACCCCCAGCCTTCTCCTTCACCCCCAGCCCTGTGGTCAGTGCACTCCCACCCTCAGCTCAGTGCAGAGAGAGAGGAAGAAAATGGGCTAGAACAAGGGAGAAGGTAGGTACCCACTCTATGTGGGCAGGGCCGGGATCCCAGACTGGCAGTGGTCTGAGTGGGGCTGGCAACTGGGACCCTGGCTGGCAGGAGCCAGCGGATGGAACCCCAGACCGGCAGCGGGCTGAGCGGCAGTGGGCTGAGCTGCTCAGCCCACTGCTGGTCTGGGATCCCGGCCACTGGCCCCACCCAGCCCGCTGCTGGTCTGGGATTCTGGCTGCCAGTCCCTTGCCAGCCGGGGTCCCGGCCGCAGGCCCCGCTCAGCCCACTGCCGGTCTGGGGTCCTGGCTGTCAGCCCCGCTCAGCCCACTGCCGGTCTGGGGTCCCGGCTGTCAGCCCCGCTCAGCCCACTGCCGGTCTGGGGTCCCGGCTGCCAGTCCCTTGCTAGCCCGGGTCCCGGCCGCAGGCCCCGCTCAGCCTGCTGCCAGCCTAGGTGAACGAAACCCCAGGCTGGCAGTGGGCTGCGCGGGCCGGCGGCGTAAGATCAGCGTTTTAATTTAATTTTAAATGAAGCATGCCTGCCCCTCCTCCTAGTTTACTTTACATACGACAATAGTTTAGTTATGTAATATATAGACTTAGAGAGAGAGAGAGAGAGAGAGACCTTCTAAAAAACGTTAAAATGTAACACTGGCACACGAAACCTTAAATTAAAGTGAATAAATGAGGACTCGGCACACCGCTTCTGAAAGGTTGCCGACCCCTGGCCTAGGAGTACTCTTGGATTCCCTGCTGATGCTGAGCTCTCACATAAAAAGCATGGATGCTGCTAACGTCTCTGGCTGCTAGGAAACTCCATCCCATCGTGGAGGACAAAGACCTGGCCTCAGTCATTCATGCCTTTATCACCTCCCCGATGGACTCTCCAGCTATGCAATATTGTGACCCCAAGAGCCCCCTAATGCCCAATTGCAAAGGCTTCACTACCAAGTACAGCTACTCCCATCACCCCTGACAAACTCACGACACCCAACACGCTGCCGTCATGACACCTATCTATCAGGATGCCATGTGAGATATCAGATGAAAGCTGGTGACACACTGGTGATTAATATCACTGTGAACTCTGTGTATTAACATTAGAAGGAATTATGGATACTTACTAATGCTTTAAAGTCTGTTAACCAAAGGGATAGAATCATAGAATCGTAGAATATCAGGGTTGGAAGGGACCCCAGAAGGTCATCTAGTCCAACCCCCTGCTCAAAGCAGGACCAATTCCCAGTTAAATCATCCCTGCCAGGGCTTTGTCAAGCCTGACCTTAAAAACCTCTAAGGAAGGAGATTCAACCACCTCCCTAGGCAATGCATTCCAGTGTTTCACCACCCTCTTAGTGAAAAAGTTTTTCCTAATATCCAATCTAAACCTCCCCCACTGCAACTTGAGACCATTACTCCTCGTTCTGTCATCTGCTACCATTGAGAACAGTCTAGAGCCATCCTCTTTGGAACCCCCTTTCAGGTAGTTGAAAGCAGCTATCAAATCCCCCCTCATTCTTCTCTTCTGCAGGCTAAACAATCCCAGCTCCCTCAGCCTCTCCTCATAACTCATGTGTTCCAGTCCCCTAATCATTTTTGTTGCCCTTCGCTGGACTCTCTCCAATTTATCCACATCCTTCTTGAAGTGTGAGGCCCAAAACTGGACACAGTACTCCAGATGAGGCCTCACCAATGTCGAATAGAGGGGAACGATCACACCCCTCGATCTGCTCGCTATGCCCCTACTTATACATCCCAAAATGCCATTGGCCTTCTTGGCAACAAGGGCACACTGCTGACTCATATCCAGCTTCTCGTCCACTGTCACCCCTAGGTCCTTTTCCGCAGAACTGCTGCCTAGCCATTCGGTCCCTAGTCTGTAGCTGTGCATTGGGTTCTTCCGTCCTAAGTGCAGGACCCTGCACTTATCCTTATTGAACCTCATCAGATTTCTTTTGGCCCAATCCTCCAATTTGTCTAGGTCCTTCTGTATCCTATCCCTGCCCTCCAGCGTATCTACCACTCCTCCCAGTTTAGTATCATCCGCAAATTTGCTGAGAGTGCAATCCACACCATCCTCCAGATCATTTATGAAGATATTGAACAAAACTGGCCCCAGGACCGACCCTTGGGGCACTCCACTTGATACCGGCTGCCAACTAGACATGGAGCCATTGATCACTACCCGTTGAGCCTGACAATCTAGCCAGCTTTCTATCCACCTTATAGTGCATTCATCCAGCCCATACTTCTTTAACTTGCTGAGAAGAATACTGTGGGAGACCGTGTCAAAAGCTTTGCTAAAGTCAAGAAACAATACATCCACTGCTTTCCCTTCATCCACAGAACCAGTAATCTCATCATAAAAGGCGATTAGATTAGTCAGGCATGACCTTCCCTTGGTGAATCCATGCTGGCTGTTCCTGATCACTTTCCTCTCATGCAAGTGCTTCAGGATTGATTCTTTGAGGACCTGCTCCATGATTTTTCCAGGGACTGAGGTGAGGATGATCAGGTTTTCTTCCAGACAAGACAGAGGATCATTATCTCCCTGCGCCTAATGTAAATTGAGCATGGTGATGTCAGAAACAATGGACAGGTCATTTGCATCTGAGGGAAACAGGAGAAGCAAACAACCTTGAGGATGTGAAATCAGCACGGGAGACACAGGATTCAGAACAAAGACAGACAATAAGAGGACTTGTTGGTTATCCAGCACTGAGGAAACAAAGGGATCAGTGCTCTGGACCTCTATGAATGGTGGCTCCTCGGCCATGTGTGCTGGTGATGCTAAGAAGTGGCTGTCGGTGAGAAAACTGCCTTCGACAAGGATTGTAACGTGGTCAGTTTTAATCACTAGAAAGCGTATGATACTTTTGTTTCATTTGTAACCATTTTGTGTTTCTATTCTCTTTGCTTCGCATCATTCAGATCTCTCTGTACTTTATTAACAAACTCATTTTTGTTTTATTCTTACTTCATCTCCGTGCTGATCTAGTCGAGTGAGGTGGGCACCTCAGCTGAGCCGATGTGCTGGTGTGGAATCGGTCTCTGGAAACAGTGCACTTGATTTCCACGGGCAGCCAGGATCAGGGGCTGGCTGTTGCACGGCGACTTTTCTGGAGAATTTGGGCACTGACGTACACCAAGGGTTAATCTGCAAGGCCAAGTCCGGACTGGCGGAGTCCTAAGGGTTTGTTTGGCTGGCTAACAGACTGGAGTGGCGGGCAGCTGTCACATAGTTTAGCACCAACAGATTCCTCTTTGGCTAAGGCAGAGGGGTAACAGGGTGACTTACAGATTTCGCTGGATGTGAAACCTGCAGGACTTCGGAAAGTTCAGCTCATACAGAACAGCTCCTTGGGCACACCTGTCCACCTCTCCCTACCCTGGCTGCCCACAGAATACCGAGTCGAGGCCAAGGTACTCCATGGCCTGGATATCTAAAAGAGCCTAAAGCTCCGAGATGAAGATCACGGTCGATTTCACTCCTCTAGCCCCATGGAACTTTCCACAATGAGGGGAAAGCTCGTCTGTGGAGGAGATGGAACTTTCTCAGGGGCTGGCCCGAGCCTGTGAAATGAACGAAGGACCGTCACAAGCCCACCTCCTGCTCCACATGCCAGGTGCTCTCTCCCACCCTGCCGTCTCTTCCACCCACACAGAGCAATGTGAACATTTAAACATCAAAACAAGACCCTAGCAAAACAAAACACTCCCTGGCACACACAATTCTCCCCCTGGGGGCCAGGATAAGAGCGAGAGAACGAGCCACGGGTAACTAATGTTAGTCTCTCGGCTTAATGAACCCAGATACTCTGGTGATGAGGACGATATAAGAGCCTTCGTGGAACAGTTGCTCTCTAAAGATAGCTCAATCGTGACTCTTAAACAGGAAAGCAGCAGAGAATGAATGTGGAAACATGAGCCCACACTTCCTGCCTTCCCCTCCCCCTTCCATTACTGGGGCTGTGCTTCTGTTTTCAAACACAAACCTCTGCCCCTTTGCTAGCTGGGGCCCTGCTCTGTATTAGTGGCTTCCCACCCACCACCTCTCCTCCAGCCACAAATCCGTGCAGTACCAGACACTATTTCGAGGAGACACTATGAAAGCAAAGGGCCTTCCAGGCCACCGGCAAAGGAGAACAAATTGTGCGTGCCTCGCCTTTTTTGCTTCTTTCTGATGGGTTAGATGCGCTACTACATGACCTCTCAAGGTCCCTCCAAGCCTGACCCTTCGAAGATTCTGTCCCCACTCCCTTCTCGCTTTGCCCATGTGTGTCTTTCCACATGACAAGGGCATTTCTCCATTCACCTTCTGCCCAGCAGAGCCCGACTCAGCAGCAGCTCTGACCTGAATACAGGGCCCCAGACACCATCAGCGCAGAGTCCAAACGTGTATAGCGTCTGCAAAGCCTTTTACAACGGACTGTCGCTCCGACGCATGGCCTTGCTAAATAGACACATAGCCGGGCGCAGTCTCAAACAACCCACACGATGACAGGGAGTGATAACTCTGAACTGCACAGTCTTGGAGTTTGTTCTTTTAAGAGGCAGCAATGAAAACGACTCAACCTCCCCAGGGTCTCAAACACAACAACGGCTGCCAAGATATTGTAAAATCAAAGTGGTTTAAAACTCTGTGGGTCAGACCTTCAGCTACCTCAGCTGAGGACACGTGTGTTTAAAGAGCTTCATATAAATACAGTATTTTGTCATTTCTTAGTTTCTGTTGAGTGAGGACCATAAGCACAAATTTCTAATTTACCCATCCGCCCCCACTCCGCTCCTTTCCCCAAGGTCCCGCCTCTGCTCTGCCCCCTCCCCGTGGCCCTCACCGACACACCACATGCTGCTCTCCATCCTTCCCCGAGCCACCAAAGAGCTGTTTGGCAGCAGCCACCGATCAGTTTTTTGGCTGTGTGGGTGCTGAGCACCCCACTATTTTTTTTCTGTGGGTGCCCCAGCCCTGGAACACCCACGGAGTCGGCGCCTGCAGTGAGGACCTTCATGCACTGTGCCCAAAATACACTTAAACTCAGTTTAGAGGGGACGTGGTAAGAGGATTACAAGTTAGGAAGTGGCAAAAGACCAAGCCCCAGATCCTTAAAGGTATTTAGGTGCCTAACATACTGGGAGATGGGTGCCTAAATACCTTTGAGGATTTGGGCCCCAGTGTTCTTCCCACTGCAGCAGCCCCTTGGGCCCTAAGTCAGAGCTTAGGACCCAGGCAGGCCACTTGTGTGGTATTAAACAGGACAGTCCTGCTTTTCTAGGGTTTTCCCCCAATCCAGGACGGACACAAAACCGGACGTGGCTTTGTCCAGCATCAGACTGGGAAGCCCTTTCGAAAAGCACGAAAGGTCATTTCCACCTGCTCAGCCACTCCCCCGTGTCACCCAATCACAGCAGGCAATAGCCTTGATTAACAGTGTGACGTTATCGACAAACTGTAACTGTATAGATCATTATTGCAACCACCGTTATACATTTGCAGCAAATATTGTACAAAGGTTGTCGTGTGAGGTGTCTATGAAGAGGTTATGATTTGCTGATTATAATTATGCTAGCTGTGTGTATCATTTTTGTATTTGAAGTTATGAATATGGGCTATGTACTTGTATCTCAAACGTATTTGATTCCAAGTAGCCTCAGTGAAGCATTTGGTCAGCTTCTTGAGAAAGGACTATTCTCAGTAAGTGCTCAATAAAGAAACACTTAACTGACTATGAACTTTGGGAGACGCCAATCCACATCTGAGCTTTCCTGGGAACGTTCAAACTAACACGTAAACAATGGTGTCGGCCTACAAACGGAGTCATGCGTGGACATGTGACTTGCCCATGTGACTGACTCCAGACTCCATCCTGCTGCTGTGATTTTCCACAGTAAGAACAAAGGGGTGTCCTTCCAAGAGCAGAGAATATAAAAGGCCCTGAAAACCGCTCCATTTTGTCTTCAATCCTGCTTCTTACTTCTGGAGGAACCTTGCTACAAACTGAAGCTCTGAACAAAGGACTGAATGACCCATCCCAGCTGTGGATGTAATCTGTAGGGTTTATTAAAAAAAGAAGGTTATTGAGAAATTAGGGTTCTAGCCATTTGGACTCACAAGGTGGCTGGCAAATTAGCTTGGATCCTGAGGGACATACAGCGGGGGGCTTAAGGAAGCCTGGGGTTTGCTAGAGCTAGACCCAAGTTTTCACTGCATGCAGCAGATGCTCCCAGGTTCCATTCTCAAGGATCTTGGAGCATCCTGCCTTTGGTTTGACGCCAGGCTTCCCAAATCAGTTTCTCCGCAGAGAAAGGGTGGATATGTATCAGACAGACAGCCCTCACTCCTAACGCTGCTCCATCTGCCACGCCACCTTACTAGAGAACTAGGACAGCACATGGGGCTGCCTTCAACTGTCTACCTGCACCAGCATCCTTGCAATTCCGCAGTGTCACCCGGAAGCTCCCAGACAGCTGGGCTGCACCAGCTGCCATAACACTTGATCCAGGCATCTCAACTACCAGAAAGAGCCACTTGGCTCGTCTTCCAGCACCTCAAGCCTTTGAGGAGATGGCAGGGTATTTGAACCACCTCCAGATCCCATCAGTTCCACAGTCACTCACCTGTCCTGAGGTTTCACCAGCTAATGAGCAAATTCACTACTGGGACTGGAAGTCCTTCACATTCCTTCTCGCACCCGCCTGTGGATCACACACCTGTGACACTGAGAGGCCCATGGGTGAAAGAGGTTTGACGACAGATGAAAGAGCCCTGGCTCACAGGGCTTGCCAAGGGCCCAACCCACAGATTTTGCTATGGAAAAATCCTATTGTCCAGACTCCCGGAGCAAGAAGTGCCGTGCTCAGAGTAGCAAAATAATGCCCATGGCCACAGATACCGCATGTGCCTAAAGCAACTCTATTATGGCTAATCGTTTATTATGGTCGTGCCTGAAGGCCAGCCAGGAATGGACAGTCGCTGGAGTCCTCAGGTTCTCCAAAGACCATGGACAGGCTTCTGTGCTGCCACAGCAAAAGGCAAGGCTCGAAGCAAGGGAAGGCAGGACTGCAAGCGTTGCCTCCTGGAATTAAGGGCACTCAGTGTGGACCACCTGCTGCAGCTCCTCTGCACGCTGGGACTCCCTGCCTTCAATGGAAAGTCTGTGTCCAGGCCTGGGCACTTAGCAAATACTGGTCCCTAGACTGCTTCTGGTTTTGCAGACCCAATTTGCAGAAACAGCCGCCCAGTCTGCGGCGCAGCTGCCTGGTGTGAAGGTGTAAAGTGGCATCAACAGTGCACAGGCAAAGGCTGTCCACACACACATACACTCTGTATAAAGTCATAAGTTATTCCCTTGCCTGGAGTTTGTAAAGCCAAACCCCTGCCTAACCCTCCTCCTTCCCAGCCGGGGCTGCCCGAGGGCTCCTACCTTCAGGCTAGCCAGCCCAGCCCCTAGCATCCTCCCTGCCAGACCATTCCCACTTCCCTGGAAGGATTCGAACCAGCCACCCCTGCCTTGGTGCCGACCCCTGACAAGTGGGGTCTCATTCACAGCCTGACCCTGTGCGATGCTGCTTTGGATTTCAGAGGCAGACACCCACATACGTAACTTATCCAGCACCATCCTTTCATCACATTGGCCACTCAGTCCTCTTCCTCCTGCTTGCTGTACCATCTTTCCCCATTTCAACGCTGGGGGCAGATTGCGACCATTAGCAGGATAACAACAAGGAGTCCGGTGGCACCTTAAAGACTAACAGATTTATTTGCGTATAAGCTTTTGTGGGTAAAAACCCCACTTCTTCAGATCCATGGAGTGAAAATTACAGAGGCAGACATAAATATACTGGCACATGAAGAGAAGGGAGATACCTCACAAGTGGAGAGCCAGCATTGACCTCTCCAGCACATTATCAACAATCTACAACCTATCCTGGAAAACAATCACTCACTCTCCCAGACCTTGGGAGGCAGGCCAGTCCTTGCTTACAGACAGCCCCCCAAACTGAAGCAAATACTCACCAGCAACTACACACCACACCACAGAAACACTAACCCAGGAACCAATCCCTGTAGCAAACTCGTTGCCTACTCTGTCCCCATATCTACTCTAGCGACACCAGAGGACTCAACCACATCAGCCACACCATCAGAGGCTCATTCACCTGCACGCCTTCTAATGTTATATATGTCATCATGTGCCACCAATGCCCCTCTGCCACGTACATTGGCCAAAATGGACAGTCCCTACGTAAAAGAATAAATGGGCACAGATCAGACATCAGGAACGGTAACATACAAAAGCCAGTGGGAGAACACTTCAATCTTCCTGGACATTCTATAACAGATTTGAAAGTAGCTATACTTGAAGAAAAAAATTTCAGAAACAGACTTCAAAGAGAAACAGCAGAACTAAAATTCATTTGCAAATTTAACACCATTAATTTGGGCTTGAATAGGGACTGGGAGTGGCTGGCTCATTACAAAAGCAGCTTTGCCTCTCCTTGAATTGACACCTCCTCATCTATTATTGGGAGTGGACTACATCCACCCTGATCAAATTGGCCCTGTCAACACTGGTTCTCCACTTGTGAGGTATCTCCCTTCTCTTCATGTGCCAGTATATTTATGTCTGCATCTGTAGTTTTCACTCCATGCATCTGAAGTAGTGGGGTTTTTACCCATGAAAGCTTATGCTCAAATAAATCTGTTAGTCTTTAAGGTGCCACCGGACTCCTTGTTGTTTTTGTGGACACAGACTAACACGGCTACCCCTTGATAATTAGCAGGATATGGTCTCAGAAGGATTCCATTTGCACCTGGACCCACATGGCACCTGGCTTTGTGGGGGCCTCCTCTCTCAGGCCATTGGGCCACGTACGAGATAAACCTTGTGGGAAGACAGCACATGGATTACGCCAAACAGCCGGCTCCCATTGGCTTGCAAGCATGTGAGACCAGCTGATTAGATACGTGTTTAACAGGCCATCGGAACACAGACCTCCCCAGATGAGCTCAGAATAGGCGTCCCTTCCAGCCAAGCATCTTTGTCTGGCATGGGAGCCAGATACTTTGGCTGAAGTCACAAAGGACCATGCGGCTGAACGGGTTCCTGGGGAGTTCTTCTCGGAATTCTTTCTGCCTGTTCACATCCTGCTTGCCAAGATGCGTGGCCCGGAGGGTGGGAGGCCCCGTGAAAGGGACTGAGCTGCAGGGCTCTGTCCTCCTTTGTGAACTGTGTTCCTGGAGAAGGGAACGCTTGGCCGGCTGGGCGTTTCTAACCCCTCCACACCCAGGTTTGGCGGGAGGAGGAGGTGGTTCTGCTGGTGAGATTATTTGGCTGAGAGCTGCCCACCCCCACCCCAACGCTGTTACATTTGCAACTCACGTATTTCGTGACAGCTCTAAAATGCCAAAACGTGCAGCTGATTAAGAGCAGCCAGCAGCATTCCTCCACAGCCCTCTGTCCTCAAAGCCAACTGCTCCTCTGCCTGGCGCCCTGCCCTCCCAAGATGACCCTCTACACCACAAACTACGGAGCGGAGGGCCAGTGCTGCAGCTCCAGCTCCTCTGCTACCATGAGCCTCGGGGCACCCACGCAGGGCACGAAACGCACCTGGGCCATGGGAAACGCCTCCTCTGCCACCGGAGGAAAGAGACGCAGGGCACACCACACCGTGATGGCCAGTCACGCTCCTCGCCCCAGGAACAAGGCGATGCCCTGATGCAAAGACAATGGGATGGATAGGGGGAGAGACACTGGTTAAAACCTCTCTCCATGAACGGAGCCCTAGTAGCCAAGCCTAGGGCAAGGTGCAGAGGGGGGGTCCCTGACGTTCCTGCTCCACACGGGACGGTGGCAGTGGTTACGCACAGCGGAAGATCTAGTACTCATGCCCTCCCCTAATGCCCTCCACAGCCCAGCACTCATGGCGCACAGACCCTCTCGAGGCAGAGAGAAACCTCCACTTCCACCAGGCCCGGGGCTCTGCGTAGGGTCGAGTGACAGGTTTGTTCCCCCGCCCCAGCACCGTACAGCAGCCGTCCCAAAGGCTCCCGGCTGGCAGAGACGCCAGAGCAGATTGCTACATTCTTAAAGAAAACCTTTGAAGCACAAAGAGTCTTTTTCAACTACCAAAATGTGAGAATAATTAACGCAGCATTGTTCCTCCAAAATCGCTTGGCAAAACCCTGCTTCCATTTGCATTCAAAACAAATGCTTCAAATGCACGAGTCTGCGCCCAGCATCAGGTGCCGCTCCCTCCACTGCAGGATTCGTACAGCACTCGGGAATTAATGGAATTAGAACTCCAGCCCTCGAAAGGGACCCCCGCAGCCCACCCAGGGCTGAGGGTAACAGGCACCCATTGCCTCTGCTCCCTGGCTGTTTCGCGGGCACCAAACAAGGATGCTGAAGCCAAAGGATGGGGCAGAGGGGAGCCGCCAGACACACTGCTCAACTGGCAGATGGAGAGAACAAAAGGGAAAGGGGGAGAAGTGGCAGGTCTGACTTCCTCATCCACTTACACCCATCGTCGTAGGATCTGAGCCTCAGTCCTTAATGGATTTATCTTCACAACCTCCCTGTGAGGCAGGCCTATTATCCCCATTGTACAGATGGGAAACTGAGGGAGAAACACTCTGGGGCATGCCTAAGGTCATATAGGGAGTCTGTGATGCAGCAAGGACTTGAACCCAGGTCCTAGGTTAATTCCCTCTCCACTAGGCCATCCATCCCAGCATCTCTGCAGTCCTTCATTCCAAGACCCAGCCGCAGAGGGGCAGAGAGAGTGGGGCTGAGAGTGGGCAGTCTGTGGCAGTGCTGATTGGAAACACAAAGCCAACCCACAATCACTGGGATCCAGAGGCTGCTTCTAGACACTTGGCTGTAGCGGACATCCCCAGATATGGCCATGCCCTGGAGGCCGGGTATGGATGCCATGCTCCCAAGGAGATGCGTCGGCTATGGAGGAATTGATGCGTCTGCTACATAGCCCCTCAACAGATTCAAGCCGCGGTGGGCTGGGATGGATCTATCCAGGGACTCTTACAGCCTCCCATCACCTCTCCTTTTTGTGGGTTCACCCCAGAAGTCACCCACACCACCTCATGCTACAAACTCAGCAGGTCTCAGCAGCTAAGCAGGCAGGGTCAGGGCTAGTTGATCTTAGATGGGAGACTGCCTAGGAAAACCCACAGTGCAGCAGCAAGTGGGTATCTGTTACGAGGCATTCCGAGACAGCATAAGCAGTGCCCCAGCGCGGGGCTAGGGAATCTTGGGAGGGGGTTGGGGGAGTCTTCCAGAGGAAATATAGACCAGAGGCCCTGACCATTTGTGGTTCTTAAAAAAAACCGGCACTTTCACAACAGCAAGGTGTTTTTAGTCGGAGTAACTAGATTCACTGTACAGTTTCAACGACAGCTAGTCCTCTCTTTGTCCCACAGGCTGGCTGTGTGCTGTTCAACACCTCCTGAGTCCAGCACCAGAGGTGACTGCATTTCAGTGGTGGGAAGTGATCCCAGAAGGTAAAGTGCTTTGGGATCTTTCAGGATAAAAGGAGGAATTAAAATCAGAGATAATATTTACATTAGGTGGCAAACTCTTCTGTGCAGGGACCTTGCTCTCATTGTCCAGAAAGCACCAGGCATGCGGACAGTGCTACACTGTAACAAACCCAGCAGTCAGACCGCAAGGAAGGGTGCCCTATTGCATAAGGCTCTGGACTGGGACTCAGGAAACCTGGTCCAGTTCCTGGTTCTGCCAGACTCCCTGGGTGACCTTGGGCAGGTCACTTCAGCTCCGGTCTCAGAGCAAGAGGATGCAGCAGATCTTCCCGATAGAGATAGTCAGAGGGAGTTCACACTCTCGTACTGTGAGCATGCGCAGCGGAGCCTAGTGCAACAGGGCCCCCATCACAGCAGCGTCCTCGAGGCACGACGGCAACACAGACAGCACCTGGCTGCCAAGGTCCAGCTCCTCACAAAGCAATTAGGCTACGCTGAGCTGTGAGGAACTTGAAATAAAACCAGCTTGCGTAGCCACAACAGCAACCCCGCCAGGTGCAAACGCCAGGGCACGCCTGACCTGCATGCAAAGGGACTGGGGCAGATACCTCGCAACGCAGGAACGTGAATCAGCAAGAAAGATGCTCACTCCAGATTAGAGAGATTATCTAGCTGTGCATCTCTCTCACATCCCTTTGGGTGGGCTGGGGGGAAGGCATCTTACTCTAGGATCTGCCATGGAAGGGGAGAAGTTGGCCAACACCATGAGCGATTTTCACCTACCCTCTCCTCTGCAGGGTCACCGTAGTCTATCACCAGATGGCCCAGCCTAGTGACCACTGCCCTGCACAGCTATGCCCAGGCCCAGGGCAGAGGCTCCCCCGGCCTGGCTAAGCAAGTCTCAGGCTGAGCAGGGTTGAAATGCAGCGCAAGGGAACCTCAGATGGTTCCTTTCCCCTGGAAAGGGGGTGGCTGGACAGGGTGTTGTGAGAGGGACAGCAAGCAGCAGAACAAACAGCGGGCTAGTAACTACCAGCCCCATCATCTCCAGGGGGGCAGGGAACCCCCAGAGCTCCCTGTAGCTCATTCAGACCCGAGTCTGCATTGGCACCTCTCCCCATCCACAAGCCCCCACTAGGTGTTGGGGACGAGACCCACCCAGCCACGGCGAGTCAGGACACATGAACACAGGCTCAGCACTTCCCTAGTGACACAGCCCCTTCGATTCTACACGTCCCACTGAGAGGCGACAGTTGGCCAAGCAGAGCAGCAGGGTGGGATCCAGCTATGATCCCCTCGGCCTGCAGAATGCCATCTTGGCAGAGCACCAACAAAGGGGCTGCCATGGAGCAAAGGTAGGACCCTGCCCCCCACTACTCCCCCCCTTTAAACTCCCCTCTCCCAGCGGAGCAGGATGGCAGTGCTGGGACATCCATAGTTACCAGCGGTGCAAGGTGCAGGTTTGTCCTTCAGCCTAGGAAGCCTTTGGGGTCTCAACGTTCAGTGGCCACACCAGCCTAAGAGGGTCTCCTCTAACCTACCCCCCCCGCAAAGCCTCAAGCGTCCTGGCGCTAACAGGGGCTGCTGCAGACTGAGCAGCCAGCCCAAGGAGGAGGGCAGGGTCTCAGGCATCCCAACCCTGTAGCCACAGCAAGGAGGGAGAGCCCTCAGCACTGGCCCCGGGATCCCCTGCTTGGCCACTGTTCAGTAGTTTACGGAGAGTGGAACCAGAGCCAGCTGCACTGGCAGATTTTCAGTGCAGGAGGGAAGAGCTCACATGTTTCTGGTTAAAATCCCTTTGGGGGGAAACAAGCAGCCCCCAGCAGCCAATAGAGGCGTCCGATAGTGTCCAAGTTCACTCCCAGACCGAGAGGATAAGGAGAGGAGAGAAACGCGCTGGGCACTTTAAAACAAAAACAAGCAAGGAGACCCACAGACAGCTTCTTCTGTCTTTGTGAGCCCCGAGCCCTGGTGCCCCAGGGTACATAGCACCAACTTCCTTCCCAGGTCATCTCTCTGGCACGAACAAAATCAAACTGACTGAATTGCAAGGACCGGACTAAGCACTGAGCAGGGCACAGGAAAGCCATTTAACAGACAGCTGGGATCATGGACTGAAAATACACCAGCCTGCAGCCAAACCCCACCGGCAATGAGAAAAGGCAGCCTGTCTCTCCCCCATCACACCCCCCTCACTTATTGACCCAGCCCCTCTCCCTGATTGAGGGAGGCATTGCCAGTACCCTGGCAAGCCCCTGGATTGCATCTGGCTAAGTACCGCAGCAAGACTCATTCCCACTGCAGACTCAAAGCGCAGGCAGTCGCTCAAGTTGCAGCAAAGACACAAAATGTCATCGGATTCCCCCTCCCTATCCTGGCTTCACTTGCAAGAGCTCCCAATCGAAGCTACAGATGTCCAGGTGGGCGCACAAACAAAGTTACGGTGCGTCGATCAAGGCGACTCGTCTCACGACCACGGCTTGAAGAAATGGCTCTAGATCAGACTCGGTAGTTAATTGCGAAGGGTTGGGAGAAGCGCCAGCACCCGCCTCCCCAAAATATAGGATTAATACATGTCCAAGTTCTAAAATCTAAAGCGGAAGGGAAGTTCAACTTTCAAAATCAGAGACAAGATTTGACGTCTAGGGCTAACCAATTTTGAATTTCAAATTTCCCACCCTGTCTTAGCCTGGTTTCTGCAAGTAGCATAGAAAAACAATTCAACTTGCAAGAGACCAGGAGCTAGGTCCCTGCTTACGCAGATCAGAGAGCCCCCGCAGCATGGTAACTTACCCTTATTAGCTGCAGCCATCTATCCCACAAGTGTGTTAAAACTTCAAACGAATGGGCAGAAGGCCATCCTCCACAAAGCGACCTCTTCGAACAGGAGCTGGGGAAGGGAAGGGGACAGAATTAGACGGTCCACAGGTTAGCAGAGGGAAGAATCAACCTATCACCCAATCACTGGCTGCAGGAAGGTCTTGCATTGAAGCACTGCATCCGATCAGCGCCCGAAAAGGCTTCTTCTGGGTCCTAGCGTCTGACAGGGGTACAAGTACTCCTTTTCTTTTTGCAGATACAGACTAACACGGCTGCTACTCTGAAACCTGACAAGGGTAAGACACACAGAAAACCAAGCTAGTGCTGCGGTGAGACAAGTGGAAGCAAGAGCAGAACATCCCCTGTAAAATCCAATCCTCCAGCTGGAACTTGGATCCTGGAACATACAGCTGAACACAGTCCTGCATTTGTAGTCATGCAGAGGCTCTATCTATTTGCAGTACTGCTGAGGCAGGACAACCCCAAGGGTTAAAGCAGGCTAAGCAATGCTCAGTGGGGAAGTGGATGGTGAGAGCAGCTTTCCTGCAGCGTATAAGAATTAAAAGATCCTCTTGCTTCTTGGAAACAAAGGAGCACTCAAATAAGTACCCTGGAACCTACTTCAGCCCTCAAGCTGTCGTCTTCAGCCACTTGGGTGACAAACTCTGGGCTTGGCTGGACACACAGCAAACAGGGCTCAGTCCCCAGCCCTGCCACAGACTCCCCAGGTGACCCCAAGGGAGTCACTTAACCTCTGGGCCTCGGATCCCCATAACACACTTCCTTTCTCCCGCCCTGTGTCTCGTCTACTGTGATTCTGGGGGCAGGAGCTGCCTCTTATGCTGCCTCCCTCCAGCACTCTGAACAACCCGACCCTGATCGTAGCTGAGCCTGCCAGGTGTTACCGCAATACAAACAATAAACGTGCCAAGCAATATAAAAGTAGAAGCGTTTCATAAGGACACCAATCTCCTTCCAAAAGGAAGGGCAGCAGCCTGGTTTAGTGGAGCAGGCAACTGGGAGACAGAAGACCTATTCCCAGCAACTAGCTTGCCGTGTGACACTGAGCAAAAAGCATCTGTGCCTCAGTTTCCCCATCTGTATAATGGAGAGGGCCCGTACAACCTTGACTTTCAAAGCACTGAGACATACAGCTAAAACGATGGTAAGTAAATATTCTTCTATTCTAAAAGCAGGAGAGTGTGATTATCCAGAGACAGGTTTCAAACAGCAGGGGTGTATCCCAAGAATTCGAGCACTGATATATCTCCCAGAAATGGTGTAAAACGCAGCCTTTACCTAACACTTGGGTTTTTAACCCCCCAAAAAATATCCTTAATGTATTCCCCCCCACCCAGCCGGAACCAGCTACAGTTTCATTCACACTTTTTTTTTTTTTTTTAACATTACAACATTTCTCCAGTCTCGACACAGAACAGTTTGTATCAGACACCAGAGCACACTTCTATTGAAAGTTTGCAGACACATCAGAGATAAAAACAGGGCTTTGCCACAGTTCTAGTCAAACCGCCCGTCTCCCCCATTCTCTCCTCATTGATGCTGCAGCACCCTCCATGCTCTCATTTGGGATGAAGCACCTGGCCCTGCCTGCATCACAAGACGTGGTTCAATGCCACCTCAAGGTGGAGTAGCTGTCCCGGTCCCCTCCGGCCTCAAAATGCAGAAGAGGCCCCATCACAGAAAAAAAGACACTGGAGTGCATCTATATGATCTGCCAGACGAAGGACAAGAGGAACCTAGGACTCCTAGTGGTGTCCAGAGCGCCAGATGGGAAGCTGAGGCGTTTACAGAGCTGCTGCCCAGCACAGTACTGAGGCCCTCAGATTCCTAGTCCTCAAGCCGTCAAATAGACAATCTCAGCGATGCAGTGGTACCTGGCCTCACGGCCTACATGGAAACCAGGAGATTCTCCCAGGCGGCCTCTGGACCTACACATGCAGCTGGACACATCCCGGATTCTATCTTCAGCCTAAGCCTGAATATTGGAGATGCCACCAACATACCACTCTCCTGGTCCGACCAACGCCTCACCCAGGCAGAGGTCAGAGGGGTAGCGAGCAACCCTAGATGACCCGCCCGCAAAGACCGCTGACCCTCCCTAGGACTTTCAACTTGTCCAAAGAGAACAAGCCACCCAGATACCCGGCCAAGACCCCCATGAGTTAGTGTAAGAGTACAATCTCCTGACTGACGTCCCCCACCACCAACACCGTGGCCCCAAGCCATCCGCTCCCCCCGCCACCACACCGACCAAGACTATCGCCGTGGTCGACAGATGAGCTCCGGGAGACCATTAGACGCCAGTGATGTTAAAAACAAAACCAGCCGCCGGGATCCCTTCGCCAGCAGCACATCCACTGCTTCCAGGACAATGCCACTGCTGTAAAGAAGGCAAAACAAGCCTTTCACTCCACCACAATCTCCATGGCACCAGCCAGCTGCACAGCGAACTGCCTGATCAGCCCTGACAGCAGACGCAAGGGCCAAGGGCTGTCGGCATACATCACTGATAAGGTCCCTTTTTCAAACAAGAAACGGCAAAAATTATGTCTATACAATCCCACTGGAGCGTTGACCTGCAAAACCTTCATAACTGGTGATGACGCAGGAGAAGGAAAATACCCAGCTTGATCATCTGATCCCGGAGGGAGTAGGGGGGGCTAGCCAACAGAAAAAAAATTACTTGCAAACTCAGACCTCCTTGTATGGCAACTGCGACTCAGACAGCAAATGTCTCTGAAGACTGGCACACTGCTAATATAGTGCCTATTTTTAAAGAGAACCTGGGATTTCCTTGGGCAATTAGGAAAAAGAATCCTGACCATTATACATTAGCAGAGTATAAATCAAATGACGAGTCCACAACTAGAATAGCGCATTCAGTTCTGGTTGTCCTATCTCAAAAAGGATAGAGCAGAAATAAAGGGTCAAAGACGAGCAACAGAACAGTGAAGCTTAGAAATACTTCCACATGGAGAGGGACTGAAAAGACTAAATTCTTTATTGTAGGGAGGAGACAAAGGGAGAGCCATAACAGAGGAACCCACCAGGTCTCTTACACTAAGAAACCTTTGTCAAAGGCACCTTTTCTCCTCCATGCACATGTTCCCTGGAGATGCTCACAAATCATCTGATTGCTCCAATGCTGTGTGCTCCTGCTAGTCTCCAAAGCCAGCACCACCACAGGGGAAGGAACTAGATTTTATTCCTTCCCATGCCGCTACACAATTGTTCACTATTCTCCAGTTACGGGGACAATCCATTACGTCTTTGTGAGCTGACTGAAGGGTGGCTCTGCAGAACCTTTGGTACTGCTCATTGTGCTCTAGGACAGAGGTCTTCAATCTGTGGGGCATGCCCCTCTAAGGGGACAGAGAGTAACATTTAGGGGGCACAGCTGGGGCCCAGAGCAGTCTCCAGGGGTCCCAGCCGCTGGTCCCACGCCCAGGGGTCCGCTCCTGCCTCCGCCCCCAGCTGTGGCCCCAGCCTCGGCCCTTAACCCTGCCCACATTCCCCCCTACCAGAGCCGTGACCCCACTCCTATCTCCATGGGGGGGGGCAGAAACACGTGGACATGGGTAAGAGGGAGCACGAGGTAAAAAGTTTCCGGACCACTGCTCGAGAAGGAAGAAACCCAGCTTGATTCTCTGATCCCAGCCCGAGTTGGCAGGGCTGGCAGTTAGAAAAAAAAATTATTTTAGTTGTAAACTGAGCACTTCTTATATAGAAATATAAGGGGGGGAGGGATAGCGGGGGGGGAGGGATAGCTCAGTGGTTTGAGCATTGGTCTGCTAAACCCAGGGTTGTGAGTTCAATCTTTGAGGGGGCCATTTAGGGATCGGGGCAAAAATTGGGGATTGGTCCTGCTTTGAGCAGGGGGTTGGACTAGATGACCTCCTGAGGTCCCTTCCAACCCTGATATTCTATGATTCTATGAAATTGAGACTCAAGACACAGAGCCCCATGTCATCAGTTTTATTGAGTCACTGTTCAGACTAAAGCACACTTTGCTGTGCAAGTTTGCTGCAATCGGATTTTAACCGGCACAGTTTTTAAACCACCAAAAATTTTAGAGCTTGCAAGTTCTTCAGATTCCAGTTCCAACTTTCTCAAAGTCATCCAGCTTCAAATCTCAGGAAAGGTGAATTAATTCACCAGATGCAATACAGCCTGGCCTAGATCTGATTATAAAAGAGAGTGACATCACACATCTCCGTGTTATCCACATAGTGCAAGGGAAAGAATGAACAGATCCTGTCCTGCCTCTTATAAAATCATTTTCCAATAGCATCATAGAGCCAGCAAAACACACAGACCCCGTCTGCTAAAGAAACTCAAACCTGTAAGGAAACAGAGCTCAGTTCTTGGAGGAAAGTAACAACGCTTAGCTGGGTTTTAAATGAAACACAGATTTACATGCTGAATGCCCCATGCCCAGTTTAGGTTTAGGGCTGGGACAAAGATTCAGCACAGAAATGAAGTTTTAATGAGCTTTCCTAAAAATTCTCAATAGTCTGCACCAGGGTCTGCTAGCAATGCACCAAAACACATCAGTCTGGACCATGGGTTCTCTACCTTTTTCTTGCTGAGGCCCCCCTCAACATGCTATAAAAATGCCAGGGCCTGGCAGAGGGGGGAGAAACACGGGGCTTCGGGCCGGGGGGGACCCTTGGGGATAGGCATAGTTTTACTTCTATTTGGGGAGGACAAGAGCTGGCGGGGCTCGAGTCAGCTCCACATGGCAGGGTCCAGGGAGGGAGCACCCCTTCCACCCCCTAACTCACTCAGGAGGCCATCCAGCCTGTCTGGGCTGTGAGAGACGCAACCAAAAAATATAACTCAAAGGGGGGACTCAGTTCAAAAACTGCTCAGGTTGCAGGCAGGGGGTAGCTAGGGGCTGTGTGCAGGCAGGGGGGTAGCTCAGGGTGCAGGCGGGGGTAGCTAGGGGCTGTGCATGGGCAGGGGGGTAGCTAGAGGCTGTGTGCAGGGAAGGGGGTAGCTCAGGGTGCAGGGAGGGGATAGCTAGGGGATGTGTACGGATGGGGGGGCTCCCAGTGCTGCTCCCAGCTTCAGGGGGGTGGGGGGGACGGGACACTGGAGCTCCTGGCTTCAGCTCCACCCCCTCGCCCCCCCGTGCTCCTGACTGGGGAGAGGGAGGTTCGCCAGCATCGGCCCCACGCCACTCCTAGCGGCAGGGTGAGGTTGGGGAGCCGCTGGGATCGGCCCTGTGCCACTCCCAGCTTCAGCGCTGGGGCTCGGGGCCAGCCGCAGGGCTCTGTAGCCCCCCTGAAAGGGCTCATGCACCCCCAGGGGGCAGCAGACCCCCAGTTGAGAACCGCTGCTATAGGGGATGTTGTTTCTTAAGTCCCAATAGCTAGAGGTTGGTTTACGGCCTGAGGCAGAAGGATTTATGACCCTTCCAAAATGCGTGGGTTTCTGTTTCTTCCTGTTTTAACTCTGGACTTTGTCATCACTATAAAGGTCGCATCTTTTTTTGAACCCTGCTGAGCTCTCAGCCTCCAGGATGTCTGGTGGCAATGAGTTCCACTGGACTATCATGCATCCTCTGTCACCTATTTCCTTTGATCAGCTGTAAAATTTGCTCCCTTTCACCATCAACTGTCCTCCTGATCTTCTTGAATTATAAGACAAGCTGAAGAAGAGTGTCCAGCCTTCCCCCTTTAGACTACGTATCCCTTTGGATCCTTTTATCAGTCACACTTTATAAATGGAAACTTACTATAAATAGTAAATTCCTGATTAGTAGATCTTTTCATAACTGATGAATCAATTGTTGTGGAGCCCAAGAAATCGATATAGACTCAAAGATGCTAAGCCCAGAAGGGACCATTATGTTCATCTAGTCTGAGCTAGCCTAAAGAGGCGAGAGACCCACACTGTTTATAAGCATAGCTGATCTCTCAAATACCTTCTACTTATATAGTTAGAACCATCTTTAGCACATGCTACTCATGTCTAACATACTGACAGAACATCTGTTAATCATTAATTAACCCTTTATAAATAGAACCTTCATATAAAGTGCAACACCTTTATCAGGGCGTCTCTTTGCAGGATAGCAAAATGATTGGGACACTCTCTTTCCTCCCATGCCCCTCGTCATTTTCATCACCCATCTCTGAACCGCCTTCTATTCCTGCCCTGCCTTCTGGAGACAGGGAGCCCAGAACTGAACACAGCACCTCCGAGGGCGGCAAACACTGGTTCCTACAGCAGCACTAGATTACTGTGCTGTATTGTTCTCCAATACATTTCTCTTACGCCCCAACGTTGCATTTACTAGCATGCATTGAGTAGAGATCTTCTTTGTGCTCCCTGCACCGAGGCCCAGGTCTCTTGCCCACTCCCTCCAGTTCATTGTGCACCTAGTGAATGAGTAACTCCAATCAGAGCCATTACCCATCAAAGGCTCAGTCATCAGTCTACATGTATGCTGTAGTGGGAATCCTTTAGCCATCAAAGATGAACACCAATGCTTTGTAGTAACGCAGCAAATATAGCAGCAACCTGAATAAGAGATCCATACCCAGAGCCCTAGGAAATTATCTTTTAATATATAAATTGTTTTATTTTAGGGAAATTTTGTGTTATTTCGGTTTATCCTGATCCCAGGGGGTAGGGTTGCCAGGTATCCAGTTTTTGACCAGAATTCCTGGTTGAAAAGTGAACCCCTCCCACACCCCAACTAGCTGCCCCAACCCTTTTCCCCCAGGCCTGAGCCCGTTCCCATGCGCCAAACCTCTCGGCCCCAGCCCAGAGCCTCCTCTTGCACCCTAAACCCCACATCCCCAGCCCCACCCCACAGCCCCAGCCCAGAGCCCTCACCCCCTCCTGCAATCCAACTCCCTACCCCAGCCCAGTGAAAGTGAGTAGAGCAAGGGGGGATGGAGTGGGGGTGGGGTCTCAGAAGGGGCGGGGCAGGGGTGTTCGTTTTTGTGCGATTAGAAAGTTGGCAACCCTATCAGGGGAGTAGGTTGGAGGGGTTGCAGAGTTAGCTAATGTGCTGGACCCAGCACCCTGCTCCAGGGATTCTGACCTGGAGCACAGCGGGCAGTGCCGCTCATGATGCCAGGCAGGCAGCTAGGCTGAATTTGAATGCTCGGTTGTGACACATCCATTCGCCCGGTCCCAATGCCCAGAGCGGAGAGCCAGGCCCAGCCTGGTGCGACAGGAGGCACAGAAACCACTGCTGCAGGGCGAGTTATTCATTTTACATGCCTGTTATTCCACAGTTGTAAAAAACACGGAGCTCATGTATTAGCAGAGGTGAAATAGACGGGCCAAAGGTGGTAACCTAATCACTGCCTGGCATTACATAGTGTTGATCACGATCCAGGGCTTGGCTCACACAGCCCTCAGCCTGCTTAGTACCATTACCAACCCGTTTAACCTTTTTATTCAAGGTACAGAAGAGAAGGAAAAGCAGGGAAAGCTGCTGAAATGGAAAGTATTGAGTCAAGCTTACGTTGTAACACCCTCCCTTGTTCCGTTAGCCGGAGAGAGTTTCAGAAGGAAAAGCCCCTTGCCTGATGGTTTCGGAGGTAGAACCAAAAGGTGGCAATAACTGTTCAGGGTTGGAGGGGGGACGAGATAAGTGAGTCGAGATGAGCTGGAGCCATTGCTGCTGCTCCTCTTCAAGTCAGATCCCATCTCAGCCCAGGTGGGGTCTGGGATTCTGCTGGAGCCGGCAGCCGTGGCTATGTCCTCTGGCTGCCTGCCTCTGCCCCGGTTATCTAGCAGGATGAGGCCGATGAAGACCTGGGAGCCCAGGTGTGGGGAGCAGCCAATTGGTGAAGCTCGCTCTAGTAGCCTCCATCTGTTCTATTCCTATTCCGCCCCCCACCCACCCAAAGTCTTTCTTTAAGGACCCAAAAAGGGAGTGGTGAGTGGAATAGCCCATCCCCCTCATTATTTGGTCAGCCAGTGAGGCCAAATATCCGACACACCAATTCTGGCTCATTCATTTCTAGTTTCACATCTTCTCCTTGTTGAAATCATGGGCGCTAAATAGTCCTTGAATCAAATCAGTCAGCCCCCCTGTTGAGACTAATTCAGCCTCTGTCTCCTTTTCATCTTCCTCCCATCCACATTTACTAGAGGCTGTTGAGACGTCTTATGAACTTTCAAATACTTCCTACAGCTGAGCTCACAAAGCAAACCCATGGCAACATGTTCCTAAAGCGCACACGGTGTGCCACGCACGTTCTCAGCTAGGAGCCTGTTCCCACCCCACCCCCAAACGACAGCACATTCTCATTAATCCTCCAAGCTAACAGGCTCTGTTTTAACACCACTTGGGAGACCAGTTTCACAATTATACCCAATTATGCAGGAGATAATGGGAATCTGAAAGGTGACCTGAAAAAACAGAGCACCAAATCCCACTGATGTTACCAAGAAACAGAAGAACGGCCAGCCTGGGTCAGCCCGACGGTCCACCTAGCCCAGTATCCTGCCCTCCGACAAGGCGTCGGACACAGAACCTTCACCGGGAACTTCGGCAAGCCACAGGTGACCAAGCTGGACACAGAAGCAGGAGTCCGGAATGATAGTTCAGCTCTGTAGCTGCTCATCGCAGCCACAACCTAAAACCTCACAGCTCCCATTAAAAATAATAATAATATCATCATCATCTAGTGGGGGTAGCTGCAGCTCACTGGTTAGCACACAGGACTAAGAGTCAGGACTCCTGGGTCCTGGTCTGACTGAATCACTGGTAAACTCACAATTGCTTTGTGATTCAAGGTCCATGTTACTGATAGCTGTGCAAAGGCAAGGGATGGTCATAGAATCATAGAATATCAGGGTTGGAAGGGACCCCAGAAGGTCATCTAGTCCAACCCCCTGCTCGAAGCAGGACCAATTCCCAGTTAAATCATCCCAGCCAGAGCTTTGTCAAGCCTGACCTTAAAAACCTCTAAGGAAGGAGATTCTACCACCTCCCTAGGTAACGCATTCCAGTGTTTCACCACCCTCTTAGTGAAAAAGTTTTTCCTAATATCCAATCTAAACCTCCCCCACTGCAACTTGAGACCATTACTCCTCGTTCTGTCATCTGCTACCATTGAGAACAGTCTAGAGCCATCCTCTTTGGAACCCCCTTTCAGGTAGTTGAAAGCAGCTATCAAATCCCCCCTCATTCTTCTCTTCTGCAGGCTAAACAATCCCAGCTCCCTCAGCCTCTCCTCATAACTCATGTGTTCCAGTCCCCTAATCATTTTTGTTGCCCTTCGCTGGACTCTCTCCAATTTATCCACATCCTTCTTGAAGTGTGGGGCCCAAAACTGGACACAGTACTCCAGATGAGGCCTCACCAATGTCGAATAGAGGGGAACGATCACATCCCTCGATCTGCTCGCTATGCCCCTACTTATACATCCCAAAATGCCATTGGCCTTCTTGGCAACAAGGGCACACTGCTGACTCATATCCAGCTTCTCGTCCACTGTCACCCCTAGGTCCTTTTCCGCAGAACTGCTGCCTAGCCATTCGGTCCCTAGTCTGTAGCTGTGCATTGGGTTCTTCCGTCCTAAGTGCAGGACCCTGCACTTATCCTTATTGAACCTCATCAGATTCCTTTTGGCCCAATCTTCCAATTGGTCTAGGTCCTTCTGTATCCTATCCCTCCCCTCCAGCGTATCTACCACTCCTCCCAGTTTAGTATCATCCGCAAATTTGCTGAGAGTGCAATCCACACCATCCTCCAGATCATTTATGAAGATATTGAATAAAACCGGCCCCAGGACCGACCCTTGGGGCACTCCACTTGATACCGGCTGCCAACTAGACATGGAGCCATTGATCACCACCCGTTGAGCCCGACAATCTAGCCAGCTTTCTACCCACCTTGTAGTGCATTCATCCAGCCCATACTTCCTTAACTTGGTGACAAGAATACTATGGGAGACCGTGTCAAAAGCTTTGCTAAAGTCAAGAAACAATACATCCACTGCTTTCCCTTCATCCACAGAACCAGTAATCTCATCATAAAAGGCGATTAGATTAGTCAGGCATGACCTTCCCTTGGTGAATCCATGCTGGCTGTTCCTGATCACTTTCCTCTCATGCAAGTGCTTCAGGATTGATTCTTTGAGGACCTGCTCCATGATTTTTCCAGGGACTGAGGTGAGGTCATTGCACTGCGGCCTCAAATTGCCCCCCCTCCCCCGACACAGGTACTTTCACACCCTGCACGGTGAATTCCACCTCCTAGCATTCTTGGGGCAGGCCAGGCAGGAGTTTAAGGCTCCAGCCCAGGGGTGGCCAATCTGAGCCTGAGAAGGAGCCAGAATTAACCAAGGTACATTCCCAAAGAGCCACAATAATACATCAGCAGCCCCCCATCAGCACCCCTACCCCACTCCAGGGCCACCCACCTACTGGCAGCTCCACCGATCAGCACCTCCCCCTCCTCCTCCTCCCTGCACCTCCTGATCAGCTGTTTCAGGGTGTGCAGGAGGCTGGGGCGGGGGGGAGGAGTGAGGACATGGGAAGGGGTGGAGTGGGGGCAGGGCCTGTGGCAGAGCCAGGGATAGAGCAGTGAGCACCCCCCCTCCCGCCCCTGCACATTGGAAAGTCAGTGCCTGTACAAGGAGCCACATATTAAACTTCTGAAGAGCCACATGTGGCTCCGGAGCGACAGGTTGGCCACCCCTGCTCCAGCCCATCATGCAGAGACTGATGGGCGAGAAGCGCTGTAGGAAAATTGCAGTCACACCCAGCTGGAGCAGGAACAGGCCAATATTTTAGTGGCCATCTGTCAGCTCCTGCCACATCGGTGCATTTCAGTGGGGTGGGGTTCCAGCATTTCTACTCTAATAAAACTATGAAAGTCACACAGCTGCATTGTGCCTCTGTTATAGGGGAGGCAGTGGGCACTAGTGGATAAGGCACTGGACTGAGAGTCAGGAGAAAGTTCTGTTCCTTGCTCCTTAGGGCAGGAATTGTCTTAGGTGTATGTACAGTGTCTAGCACAATACAGGCCTGACCCTGCTTGGGCCTCTAGGCCCAACCATAAAAATGTTGTAGGAGGGAAACCTGAACCAAACCCATCCAAAAGCAACAGCGCCCGTGGTAGCTGCCACAGCGGCAGGCTCAGAGGGCTTTTCAAGCCTCACTTGTTTCCTTCCAATTACACTGAAAGGCCCATCAGTAAAACCCAAGGGACCGGGCATTATGAAATGAAGCGGCTGAGCTCCGGAGGTCAACAGCGGGAGAGTGAGAAGCAATCGTGATGCTGGCTAAGTCAGGATACTGAGAGTCATTTATCACGGCAGACGTCTTCCTAAAAGCAAACCGATCCAGTCTTTTTTTAAGGCTCATAAAAAAGGAGCTTCCCTCCAACAAGGTTATTGAGACAGAGATGCCACGTTGTAGGGAAAGTGTCACAGAGGAGCCATTATTGTCTGCTTCCATCATTCTCTCCCCGCTCTGCTGGAAGATGCAGGTGTACTAACAACACTAGATCATGGGAGGCGGGGGAGGAACAAGGAGGGATAATGGAATGAATTTCAAAACAAGCGGCCTGGCAGCAAGATGGAGCAATCTGTAAAGGGAAGTGGTGGAATCTCCACCACCCGTGTCATTTAAAATCCGACAAAGGATGGATGCTTGCACAGGATTAAACCCAGTGGCTTCAGAGGTATGAAACCAGCCTCAGGATAAACAAAATTAGGATGGCTTAAAAAAAGGATGATTTTAAATAAGTTTTTCTTCTTAAAACAAGCCTGTTTAAAATGAAATCTGAATTTAATACAAAATATGTTAAGGCCTAAAATTATAATCTTTTAAAACATTTAAATAAAAAATAAATATGCTGAATCCATGAGCCTCTATCAAAATCTAAGCTAATAGCTACTTTTCTGTACAAAGAGAATCATGGGAAAAACATCTAACTTTTGAGGTTAAGCTTTATAAATACGGCACAGTAGGTCATGCAATATATTAAGGGCTTGATCCTGCAGGGGACCCAGAGGCTGTGCTACTGGGTGCAGGAGACTGGCAAAGTCATCACAGTTGTTTGGACCACGCCTCTGACTCCAGGAGACATCATCATACATCTCACCTGCATCATCCACTGAACCCATTAGCGTGGTCTCATGCTCCTGTTTTATAGCTTCTCCTCACCTGAGCTCTGATTGACTCAATTCTCAAGTTATGAATATTCATAGAATCATAGGACTAGAAGAGACCTCAAGAGGTCTCCTTGTCCAGTCCCCTGCACTCATGGCAGGACTAAGTATTATCTTCTAGACCATCCCTGACAGGTGTGTGTCTAACCTGCTCTTAAACATCTCCAGCGATGGAGATTCCATAACATGCCTGGGCAATTTATTCCCGTGCTTCACCACCCTGACAGTTAGGAAGTTTTTTCTTAACATCCAACCTAAACCTCCCTCGCTGCAATTTAAGCCCATTGCTTCTCGTCCTCTCCTCAGAGGTTAAGAGCAACAATTTTTCTCCCTCCTCCTTGTAACAACCTTTATTGTACTTGAAAACTGTTATGTCCCCTCTCAGTCTTCTCTTCCCCAGACTAAACAAACCCAATTCTTCCAATCTTTTCTCATAGGTCATGTTTTCTAGACCTCTAATAATTTTTGTTGCTCTTCTCTGGACTTTCTCCAATTTGTCCACATCTTTTTTGAAATGTGGCGCCCAGAACTGGACACAATACTCTAGTTGAGGCCTAATCAGCACGGAGTAGAGCGGAAGAATTACTTCTCGTGTCCTGCTTACAACACCCCTACTAATACATCCCAGAATGATGTTCGCTTTTTTTGCAACAGTGTTACACTGTGGACTCAGAGTTAGCTTGTGATCCACTATGACCCCCAGATCGCTTTCTGCGGTACTTCTTCCTAGGCAGTCATGTCCCATTTTGTATGTTTGCAGTGATTGCTCCTTCCTAAGTGGAGTACTGTGCATTTGTCTTTATTGAATTTCATCCTATTTATTTTAGTCCATTTCTCCAGTTTGTCCATAAGAAAGGCCATACTGGCTCAGACCAAAGATCCATGTAGCCCAGTATCCCGTCTTCCGACAGTGGCCAATGCCAGGTGCCCCAGAGGGAATGAACAGAACAGGGAATCATCAAATGATCCATTCCCTGTTGCCCATTCCTAGCTTCTGGCCAATAGAGGCTAGGGAATGGACTGCTCATCCTGGCTGATAGCCACAGATGGACCTATCCTCCATGAACTTATCTAGTTCTTTTTTGAACCCTGGTATAGTCTTGACCTTCACAACATCCTCTGGCAAGGAGTTCCATAGGTTGACTGTGCAGTGTGTGAAGAAATACTTCCTTTCGTTTCTTTTAAATCTGTTGTCTGTTAATTTCATTTGATGACCCCTAGGTTCTTGTGTTAAGAGGAGTAAACACTTCCTTATTTACTTTCTCCACACCAGTCAGGATTCTACAGACCTCAATCATATCCCACCTTTCCAAGCTGAAAAGTCTCCTCATATGGAAACTCTTCCATACCCCACTCATTTTTGTTGCCCTCTTCTGAACCTTTCCCAATTCCAATATATCTTTTTTGAAATGGGGCGACCACATCTGCACACAGTAGCCAAGGTGTGGGCATGCCATGGATTTATATAGAGGCAATATGATATTTTCTGTCTTATTATCTATCCCTTTCTTAATGATTCCCAACATTCTGTTCGCTTGTTTGACTGCCACTGCACATTGAGTGGAATTTTTTCAGAGAACTATCCACAGTGACTCCAAAAATCTTTCTTGAGTGGTAACTGCTAATTTAGACCCCATCCTTTTCCAGTCTTCTGGAATCTCTCCCATCTTCCATAACTTTTTAAAGATAATCACCCATGGCTCAGACATGCCCTCAGTCAGCTCCTTGAGTATTCTAGGGTGTATTTCATCAGGCTCTGGTGACTTGAAGACATCTAACTTGTCTGAGAAATTCTTAACTTGTTCTTTCCCTATTTTAGCCTCTGAGCCTACCTCATTTTCA
The DNA here is from genome assembly GCF_965140285.1 of Lepidochelys kempii. NCBI lineage: Eukaryota > Metazoa > Chordata > Testudines > Cheloniidae > Lepidochelys > Lepidochelys kempii. Next base: position 140,264,155 of record NC_136383.1, read on the forward strand.
CTGACATTCGTTACACTAGACTTCCAATTGCTTCTAAACTTTTTGGTGAAAACTGAAACAAAAAGGCATTGGCACCCTGACAGCAGGATTGTCTGGCTATGTAGACTCCCTCCTCAGGCCCTACGCTACCTGCACTCCCAACTACCTTCGAGACACCACTGACTTCCTGAGGAAACTTCAATCCATCGGTGATCTTCCTGATAACACCATCCTGGCCACTATGGATGTAGAAGCCCTCTACACCAACATTCCACACAAAGATGGACTACAAGCCGTCAAGAACACTATCCCCGATAATGTCACGGCTAACCTGGTGGCTGAACTTTGTGACTTTGTCCTTACCCATAACTACTTCACATTTGGGGACAATGTATACCTTCAGATCAGCGGCACTGCTATGGGTACCCGCATGGCCCCACAGTATGCCAACATTTTTATGGCTGATTTAGAACAACGCTTCCTCAGCTCTCGTCCCCTAAAGCCCCTACTCTACTTGCGCTATATTGATGACATCTTCATCATCTGGACCCATGGAAAAGAAGCCCTTGAGGAATTCCACCATGATTTCAACAATTTCCATCCCACCACCAACCTCAGCCTGGTCCAGTCCACACAAGAGATCCACTTCCTGGACACTACAGTGCTAATAAACAATGGTCACATAAACACCACCCTATACCGGAAACCTACTGACTGCTATTCCTACCTGCATGCCTCCAGCTTTCACCCTGACCACACCACACGATCCATCGTCTACAGCCAAGCTCTGCGATACAACCGCATTTGCTCCAACCCCTCAGACAGAGACAAACACCTACAAGATCTCTGTCAAGCTTTCTTACAACTACAATACCCACCTGCAGAAGTAAAGAAACAGATTGATAGAGCCAGAAGAGTTCCCAGAAGTTACCTACTACAGGACAGGCCTAACAAAGAAAATAACAGAACGCCACTAGCCGTCACCTTCAGCCCCCAACTAAAACCCCTCCAACGCATTATTAAGGATCTACAACCTATCCTAAAGGATGACCCAACACTCTCACAAATCTTGGGAGACAGGCCAGTCCTTGCCTACAGACAGCCCCGCAACCTGAAGCAAATACTCACCAACAATCACATACCACACAACAGAACCACTAACCCAGGAACTTATCCTTGCAACAAAGCCCGTTGCCAATTGTGCCCACATATCTATTCAGGGGACACCATCACAGGGCCTAATAACATCAGCCACACTATCAGAGGCTCGTTCACCTGCACATCCACCAATGTAATATATGCCATCATGTGCCAGCAATGCCCCTCTGCCATGTACATTGGTCAAACTGGACAGTCTCTACGTAAAAGAATAAATGGACACAAATCAGATGTCAAGAATTATAACATTCATAAACCAGTCGGAGAACACTTCAATCTCTCTGGTCACGCAATCACAGACATGAAGGTCGCTATCTTAAAACAAAAAAACTTCAAATCCAGACTCCAGCGAGAAACTGCTGAATTGGAATTCATTTGCAAATTGGATACTATTAATTTAGGCTTAAATAGAGACTGGGAGTGGCTAAGTCATTATGCAAGGTAGCCTGTTTCCTCTTGTTTTTTCCTACCCCCCCCCCCCAGATGTTCTGGTTTAACTTGGATTTAAACTTGAGGAGTGGTCAGTTTGGATGAGCTATTACCAGCAGGAGAGTGAGTTTGTGTGTGTATGGGGGTGGGGGGGATGTGAGAAAACCTGGATTTGTGCAGGAAATAGCCCAACTTGATTGTCATGCACATTGTGTAAAGAGTTGTCACTTTGGATGGGCTATCACCAGCAGGAGAGTGAATTTGTGTGGGGGGGTGGAGGGTGAGAAAACCTGGATTTGTGCTGGAAATGGCTCACCTGATGATCACTTTAGATAAGCTATTACCAGCAGGACAGTGGGGTGGGAGGAGGTATTGTTTCATATTCTCTGTGTATATATAAAGTCTGCTGCAGTTTCCACGATATGCATCTGATGAAGTGAGCTGTAGCTCACAAAAGCTTATGCTCTAATAAATTGGTTAGTCTCTAAGGTGCCACAAGTACTCCTTTTCTTTTTGCGAATACAGACTAACACGGCTGTTACTCTGAAACCTGAAACAAAAAGGTCATTTAGCACTTCCACCATTTCCACATTTTCAGTTGTTATTTTTCCTCCCTCATTGAGTAACAGGTCTACCCTGTACTTGGCCTTGCTCTTGCTTCTAATATATCTGTAGAATGTTTTCTTGTTACCTTTTATGCCTCTAGCTAATTTAATCTCATTTTGTGCCTTGACTTCTCCCACCACAGAAACTTACTGTCAGAAAACACTCATCCACCCAATAACCCCCAGCCCTTGCTTCTGGATGGTTCTAGGCCTTCCAATCAATGCCCTTGCTCTGTCTCTTTGCATGTGTACACAGACAGATACAAACACACAGAAACCCAGTAATTCTTCAACCGCCTCCCTTGCTTTCTTTCAACAAACACCACACTGCAGTGCAAAAGCTGTGTGTGTTACACAAACAGATGTCCTGGATTGTCATTAGTTCTTCTGTTTTTCCGGGAGTGGGCCAGAGGACTTCTGTGACAAGGGAGAATGTGCACTGCTGGTGTCAAAGCAAGACTCCGCGTGAAGAGGTGACAACATTCTTCAGAGCGCAGCCGCCAGGGTTGATTTCAAGAGCCAGGAACTGGAGAGGAAAAAACCTGCAATGGCTGCAGGTTGTAAAAAGACCTTATTTGGGAATATTTTCAAGAAATTCCTGTACCTCTGGGTAAAAAAGGAACAGGTGCCAAGTGTAAACAGCACAACAAAGAGATGCAAGGGCTGGTTGTCAGAATGAAACAACATCACGAAAAATGGTCCTCAGAAGGCAGTGACTGAAGATGAACAAATGGACTTGTCTGAACAAGCTGAATCAACTGGTTAGTAAACTTAATTTGGCATCGTTCTTACAGACTGCCTAGGACATCTGACTCTGCTAGTGAATGAGAACCTAGATTGTCATAAATCTGTGTTTTGGTCAAATTACTTATGAACACATTTTGAAATTCATACTAGAATTGGTATGTTATTAAATACCAGTTTACTGTTACTGTTGGACTTCTGAAATGATTTCTTTTATTGCTTAGTATAATCAAACCTCCGAGGTGAAGATTTCCTGTTTAAAAGTAAAGTTTTATTGGGCACTTATGAATTCTAACATTTAAAAAACATCTTTTCCCCCCCAAGCTGTTTGATATGTTGCTAGAGATAAGGGTTCACATAGATTTAGGTAAGGATTATGATTTATTATTTTCCCTATAAAACTGGGTTTAGAATAAATGATTTCATCTAAACAGTGGTACAAGCAGCTAAAATAGGAGGATTCGTCCATTTGCAATCTCTTATTCTTTTTAAAGCAGTGCACTGGATAACAATTAGTGAGACTGGCTTAAAAAACAAAAAAAAAAACCCATCGTTTCAGGGGCCATCTTAGACATAATGAACATCCATCATCTGCAACATCTATAGCTTCAGAGTCATCTGCTGGCAACACCAGCAGAGCCGCAACTAAACATACCTCCGCCAGGAAAATGCCTGTATCAAAAGACTTTCTTCATCATCCCATAAAACCATGGGTGAGTTCGTAATCAGGACCAGCGAATTTCAGCAAGACTCCATTGATGAAAATATTGCCCTGTTCCTTTAAGCAAAAGAATCTCCCTTTCATTTTGTTCAGAACAAACATTTCAGCCACCTGGTTCAATCATTAGGACCATGCTACACTCCACCCTGCAGAGCGGACGTTGCTGGATGCAGCGTATGAAATTGAACAGCGTGCAAAAAAACCTGATGGGAAATGTGGTAATCTGGGTCTTAATGGGAAGAGCAATGTACATAATAATCCAGTGATATGCGCTTGTGAGCCAGATGATGGAGTGGGGTCTCTCAGTGGTTCACCACCTTTTTTTCATTTGCTCCTAAAAATTTTCAAATGGAGGCAGACCCCTTTGGAAATCTATTGTCTGTATATATAGTTGACTTCTGTTCAGTCCGTTTCCAGTCTACGTCTGTCCCAGACCCTTTAGACAGCGTCATATGTGGTGCACGGACCACAGGTTGAGAATCACTGGTCTATCTTACAGAAACAATTGATCCATCAGGAAGTCCCCATACAGCAAAATACGTAAAAGTAGCAATAAAAACCTCTAACACTGAACAGAAATTCAAGTGTGTAGCTTTGTCACAGGTGATGCCACAAATGTAGCAAAGATGAGAGGAAACCTAGAAGAAGGTAATGAAGGGAACGTGAAAACTTATAACATATGGGTGCAGCGCTCATCGGACACATTTTTTAGCCAAAGACTTGAGTGCACCTCCAGGAATAAAGGAGAATGTTGCTGAAACTGCAAAATACTTCCATGACAACCACTTTGCTTCTGCTTCACTGAAAAGAGCAGGAGGATCTGAACTAATTCTCCCCCAAGAGAGACAATGGACTTCAGCGGTTGACTGCTTTTGAGCTATTTATTAAGAACTGATCTATTCTGATGACAATTTGTGAAGCAAAATTGTGACAATACAGATGGAACTATCACAGCCAAAGTCATCAACAACTAAAGAGAAATGTAGAAGATCTGCCCAATATACTGAAACCTACTTCCATAGCCTTGGACAAACTGCACAAAGATTGCTGCTGTACTGCTGGCATATGGCAAGAACCTCAAGAGACACTGAAGAAAGAAATACCCAGCATCAGAGTTAGATTGCAAGCAGCAAAGCAGCAGATGGATCAAGCACTTACTCCACCTCATTTTCTCGCGAATATTCTCAACCCGAAGTCCCGGGATAACTGCTGAAGCAGCAGCAGAGCGGAGGTGAACTACTTGAGCAATACATGTTTGCCGATTATGCTTTTAAAGAAAGTCACAGCAGTGAACTGGTGGAAGTCATTGGCTAAGCACCTGGAACCAGAGTATGTTGAAGAGCTAAACCAGCTTTTGACAGCAGTAGGCTTTTCTGCAGGCAAAGAATATTTCCTTCATTTGGACTAATTCGTTCAAAGTTGAGAAATCGATTAGGAGTTGAAAAAAAATCAGGAAAACTTATCTGACTTCCAGTCTATGAATACGAACTTGAAGGGAGTGGATAAGATCTACTAGTTTAAAAAGCCTGAGTAACTCAGGAGACTATTGTCTCATTTTCAAGAGACTCAGGCAAGTGGGAACTTTTAAGCTCCAGTCACTTTCATTTAGGCATATTTGAAATTTTTCCCTGGCTAAGCTGAAATAATCCGTTTAATTCACTGACTACAGTTAATTCCTCTGTTTAAGAAATCATGTAGCTGTAAATGTGAAACATGTTTTGATGAGAAGTTTATGTACCTAAAACACCCCAGGTTGTTTTAATAAAAATAAATGTTATTCACTGTTTTAAATTAAATTCCAGTCACATCCTAATGGAGCTTGATACAAATCATGAGCAAAAAGTTAATTATCCAGTAAACAAGCAATATGTCATTCACTATTTTCTAACACACTAAACATGTACAAGAAGAATTGGAAAATATTAAGCTATGTAATTGCTCAATTAGTTGTATAAAGTTAATTAATCTCCAACAAAAAGATGTACCAAATCTAGCATAAAGGCTCTATTTAGTTGTAAATCAACATGTTTGGTGGTTATATCAACCAACGAGAATGCACCTCTCTTCAGAAAATAACTGAAGTACAAATGGAAAAGCTGATTTAAATCTCAGATTTAAATTGAGACTTTCCACTGCATTTGTTGTGCTAGGCGCTGGACAAATGCAGAACACACAGTGCCTGTCCCCAGCAAGATCACAATTCAGGAGGACACAGAGCACTTTAAGCAGCAGGTCTGACCCACCAGGCCAGATTCCTTACACATCTCCTCCTGTGGCTGATCCACACAGGACACCAGTTCCTTACAGTCCCAGCCACACTATGTGGCTCAAGCTCGAGAAGCCTGATGCTTTCAGCTCCAGAGGCCCCCAGTTCAATCCCTGCTGATGGAGGCAGTCGCACATGGACACTTTGTGCCCAGGAACTTGAACTGACTCTTCCAGGCTCCTTCCATACAGGGGCCTCCATGGAGCCAATAATACTGTCACTGCTGCCCTTGGATGTCACTGCACCCAGGCAAAGCCCTCGCACACACATGATTTACACCAGGGCAGCTTTATCAGCACTGATGCCAATTGCATCTACACTAGAGGTTTGCACTGGTGCAGCCAGGCACCTGAATCCTAGCACGGCTCCCAGAGGGAAAAGGCCCTTTATCACTCCTTTGATAAGCCAGCTCCACGCCAAGCTAGGCACGTTTAGACACAGAATCCTGTGACTTGCCTGGTTCATATATACAAAATCTGCAGCTATTATTGTCTCCTGTATCTGGTTTGGAATCTGTCTGTTCCCACCAGCAGCAGGACCTTATCTGATGCATATATGCGAAGGGTTTATTGAAAAAAGAAAACCCCAGATCCTTGGTGGAATTGGAGGAAAGAAAAAAAAAAAAACACTCCTTTGAACATGACATCCATCGAACCCAGAACTAGGCCATAGCAAGTGAATGGTGAGCAGGTCCCAAAGGCCTGTTCGTTTTATACTCTGCCATTTCTGGGGTGCCCTTTAGCAGAGGATTTAAAAGCATTTTTAAAATACTGAAGGGTCACAATCTATACACCGCAGCAGGGAGCAAGCCCCCCAGCCTGCAGGAGCTGGAGCAGGGTGGACACTGCGGATCCAGCAGGAACTCAGGCCAGCCAGCCCAGTTAAGACCCAGGGTGGGGTGGGCTTAACAGCCTGAGCAGCTGCCCAATCCAATCGGTATGCTGCTATGTCAGCACGCTGGCACAAGCCCTGGCAGCATGACCATGTCTGCTCTTAGGGTCGCTGCCAGCTGCAGGCCCAGACATACCCAGGGAGGTTTACAAACAGCCTTAACATTTGGGGGGGGGGGGGCGGGAAGCCACCAGGCACCCAAGTGAGCTGGGATTTTCATGTGCCCACGTGGCCTGAGTGCCCAGTGGCTGGCATGCTCCAAGAGCGCGGGGTAGGGGTGGGATCTAACTAATTATCTGACCCCCATCACCGTAGCACCTGAGCACCACTCAGTCATTAATGCATTTATCTGCCCAACAGCCCAGGGAGGCAGGCCAGTGCTTTTATCCCCATTGCACGGATGGGAACTGAAGCACCAAGAGGCTAAGTGACTGGCCCAAGGTCACACAGGCAGTCTGTGGCAGAGCCAGGAGTTGAACCACTGGGCCAGCCTCCCTTTAGTCTCTGGGATGGGCACCCACGCCTACTCTCAGAAGGGCCCAGGTAGGATCCAGAGCTGCCCTGGGTGCAGGAGACAGTCTGGCAGGTCAGAGACAGGACTAAGACAGCAGGATACAGTGCTCTGTAGCCCAGGCACCCTTAGACCAGACAGCACCAAGCGTAACCATGCCCCCGCATCCTGTGGGGAGACCAGGAGGGAGGGAGAGGATGTACTGAGGATTTATGGGATTAGGCCAGTGAGGGAAACCCAGATTAGGTGACAGGTTTCAGAGTAACAGCCGTGTTAGTCTGTATTCGCAAAAAGAAAAGGAGTACTTGTGGCACCTTAGAGACTAACCAATTTATTAGAGCATAAGCTGTCGTGAGGAGGTATTGTTTCATATTCTCTGTGTATATATAAAGCCTGCTGGAGTTTCCATGATATGCATCTGAGGAAGTGAGCTGTAGCTCACGAAAGCTTATGCTCAAATAAATTGGTTAGTCTCTAAGGTGCCACAAGTACTCCTTTTCTTTTTGCAGATTAGGTGAGGAAATCAGAGGGGCAGGAAGGAGGGCTGAGGGCATAAAGCCAAGGTGCCACTGAGGGGGCTGAAGGGCAGGGGAACAGCACTGGGGGGCTGCAGGGCAGCACCTTACCATGCCAGGGTCACACACAAGTCCGTCAGAGGGACGCAGGCTTCAGGCACAGGCTGTAGGAGCAGAACCCAGCGAGTTGGTAACGTTTTTCTGCCTTTTCCAGACGGGTGCGAGGGGAACAGGCTGGCTGGGAGGATCAGTAATGAGACAGCAGAACCTTGGACCTCGAGAACATCACAAACTCAAGCCAAAGCCGAGGTGACTGAACCTGGTGCCACTCAGTGACCCGCAGTAGTTAAGGAAGGGGTGAGCGGAGCCAGCTGCTTCTCTGCTGAACTCTTACTCTGGTCTCGTTCTCCCAACCCCCCAGCTTGGCTCATCTGCGAGTCACACACCTCATTTGACACTTCAGTGGGAGCTCTCCGGGGCCGGGACTGTCGTCTCCACTATGGGCATGTGCAGCGCCTGACACAATGGGGCCCTGCTCCATGAGCGAGGCTCCTAAGCGGTACCATAACAGAAATAATAATCTCTAGGTGTCACCTGGATGGCTCAGAGACACAGCTTGTGCAGGCCACACCACTCCAGCAGGCAGGGAGTTAACAGACTTCACACAAGCTTGCAGGCTGGGGAAGGAACACAGTCAGGCACCAAGAGGGAGAGATGGCTGCGGTTCGGGGTGTGTGCATGTACACCCAGAGTCACACTCACCCATCTCACCCTCCTTTGGGGAGGAAGATGGTCTCTGCGCCCAAATGGGCCAGGCCTGTTCTCTCACCCAGCCCGGGTTGGCTCTCTTTCTACCCCAGGGATTCTTGGCCTCAAGACTGCCCCCTGGAGGAGGAACCACCACTCACTACAGGGCTGACTGCTCCTTCCTCGCTGAACCCGCTCACCCACTCCACGGAGGGCACACAAGCCCCGAGTCTGCAACTGGACCCAGGCAATCTTGCCCCCAAGCAGAGTCCCAATGAAGTCAACAGGGCGTCACGCGCGTGGGGAGGTTTGCCCAGGCAGATCCTGCCGTAAGATCGGGGCCATGGTGAGTACACACCACCAACTGGGGGAGGGACGGGGACAGAGGAGGAAAAAAGATAAAAAGCCGAGAGAGGAGAAGTGGGAAGCAGCCGAGGGAATGCCGTGCAGCGATATGGCTGGCACAGGATGCACAGAGGGGCTGATGAGACAGCAAGGCAGACGGAGAGAGACAGACTCGGGAAGCGGGGGAGGATGGCTTCTTGACTAAGAACACAGTGTCTGAGGAACATCACAACCCGTATCCACAGCAGGCACGTGCTGGCCGTGTCACTCTAGAACTTCTCTCCGAGTTTAACAGACTTGGAGAAAATGGAGAAGGATGAAGCTCTTCTGCTGGGTACCACCTGTTAGGAGGAAGGGGACAGAACATGCAGAGAGCGTCGGGGGTCATCTAGCCAGCTCTCGCCTGGTGCATTCGGGACAGTTAAAGATACATTTCACAGGGCATTACTCCATCACCGAGGGCTTTACACACAATTACTTCTAGCACCTCACTCAGTGAAGAGGATCTCATATGCCTGCTTTACAGAGAAAACGAGGCACAGGAAGGGGAAGTGGCTTGCCAAAAGCCACATGACCAGAGAGTAGCAGAACCCAGGACCCCTATCTCCAGACCTACTCAGCTCCCCAGATCACAATGCCTCTGGATTTAATCATCTTAAACCCACTGATAAATGTCTCTGTCCTAGGACTAGGCCTCTGGCCTCAAGCTTCCTAAACAAGCAGGCAGGATGGAGAAGGTCCTGCCCCTGCCCCTCTCCCTCCCCTCCCCCCCAATCCCATCTCCTTAAAGCCAGAGAGAGAGCCTAGAAGCACCTGTCCCTTATTTCCTGCTTCTTCTCATGTCCTTCAGGAGGGCTTCACCCCACTGCTGGCAGTTTCAGGCGAGCAGGGCAGATTGCCTTCCCTTTCGCCCCGCCTTGCAAGCTCTGAACCCCTCCATCACCTGGCTGCACACCCCACCAGGGTCACTTATTGCAAATCCAGCACAGACACCACACTCGCTGCAGAGCGACTCCTTTCACCCAAGGCTTGCAGGCAGAATTATTTTGAAACAGGCCGAGCTCTAGCCTCTCGGTGGAAGATCCAACAGGATGCATAATGCAACGCACAGCGACAGGCAAAAGGCAATCAAGGCTGGCCACACGCATTCAGCAAATCACACAAGGGAACGCAAGCTGGAATGAAATGATATAAGGCGAGGGAACATTAGCTGAACTCCTAAGTGCATCTGCTTTGCTCTTTAATAGCTTACTTCTAATGGACCAGGTTCAGTAAATAATTTGATGGAGTAACTGTATTCACTGGTCATTAATTATGGTCTGAGATGCTCTCCATCCAAAGATGGGCAGCTGAGACACTACGTTAACCCTTTCACCCCACCAAATATTAAAGGATTGGGCTGCAGGGGAGAAAATCAGTTATGTTGGGGAAAGGCAGCCACAGAAGAGTACAGAGGACCCCAGAGCAGCAGCTGGAATAATAGCCCAGCCCTCAGGTGTTATTTATTAGTAGTATCCAAGTGGCACCCAAAGGCCCCAGCTGAGCTCTGGGGCCTATTGCACCGGATGCTGTGCACACGCACACAGCAACAGCCCCTGCCCTGAACAGCTTGCAATTTAAAGAGACAAAGAAGAGATTATTAATCCCATTTTACAGAGAGAGAAAATTGAGGCCCACAGAGATTATGTGATTTACCCAAGGTCATACAGGAAGTGTGTGGCAGAGGTGTGGGAATTGACCCCAAACCCCCAGAGACCCAGCTGAGTGCCTTAACCACAAAACCTTCCTCTGAGAAGGTATATACAATGAAGGACCACCAGAGTACAGCTTTTTAATACCTATGAAAGGGTTAATCGACTCTCAGACCTTTCTAAGTCACAGCAAGGGCCCTCATGGTCACTGATCAGCCACTAACAGCGTCTCTGGAGAGCCAGATGGTTGTGTCTTTTATCCCACTGGTGGAGCGTTGCCACTAAGTCAGCTAAGGGACCTGTGGTGGGCAGCGTTGGGATGACAGTCAGCCTGCATTGGTCTCCAGTATCGAGAGCATGGCAGCTCCTCTGCTTTCATAGGTCCATTACTCTCTTAAAGGGGACCTGCAAAGGGTCGTGCCCTGTTTGCTGCCTCATGGCACATAAAGTAGGGTTTTTTTCTTGCTTTTCACATAACAGATATAGCAGGAATGTCAAGTTTTGTCTCCCCTTGTAACAGGGCATAAGTGGAGGTCTTGGATATGAACGGCAAGCAGCTCTTAGCCTTTCCTTACTGTTTCTGAATCTTTAACAGAAAGCTCTTTTCTCCAAACTGCTTATTGGGCATTTGAGTCCAGCAGATGCCAAAAATAGTTTTAAACCATCCAAATTAATATCACTTTCCCACGTCATGAATCCAGTTTCGCTTCCTTTGTGATGCTTATATCTTAAGCCTCCTAAATTCTCCAGTATTCCAAACCGGCTTCCCAACAAGAAGTACCCTGGACCTGAATATCTAATGTACAGAAACCCAAGCAGCAAAACTTGGCCTGCAAAAACTCTTGAGGCCCACAATATGCATCAAAGCACCAAAAAACTGAGATGAACCTCATTTGTCTATCTCCCTGCAAAGGTTGCCTTTAACAAAGCTGTTAGAGTTGAGAGGCAAACTAGACAGCTATCATTATCCAAGACAAACACAACACTGGTGCAACAATAGCGAACCAGATCCCATATTTAGATGCCTGCTCTGTATTGGCTCCATTCACCTCCATGAAGCACCAGTCTAACCGTCTCATCAGAGAGTGACAACAGGAGGGAACCCAGCCCGGAGAGCGCAGCTGTGGGTATGTGACTGGCATGAGCAACATGTCAGAGATTAACGCCTGCCCAGCAAGATACATACGTGCTGCTGCGGAACCGGCAGCTGAGCACATACTGTATTCTCCTCGGAGCAGTCAGTCAGTCAGCATAGCTTACAATTTCACACTGCCTCCAGCTAGGATTTAGAGAATACCGGCAGGGCTAGGAAAGGACAGTCAGTCTAGAAAGAAAGCATCAGGTAGATAAAATCTGTCTGTGCTTTCAGTTCAAACCTGTTCAGGACACGCACTGAAATTCTCTAGCTGCACGATATTCAGAAATAGCTGCACTTCCTGCCCCAGAAAGCTGGAGATAAGAAGCCGTCTTTCATCTCTAAGTCACTGATGTGAATCGAGCGCAAGCCAGGAGCTCTGCACCCACCAGCAGCTCCCCGCCCCGCCAGCTCACCTCTGCCTCTGAGCGTGCCACATGCTCGCTTTTTCTCCCAAACTCCCAGCGCTTGTGCCGCGAAACAGCTGTTTCGCACGGCAAGAACTGGGAGGGAGGGGGAACACAATGCGTTCAGGGAATAGGCGGGGCTGGGGTGGGGACAGAGACTTTGGGGAAGGGGTTGGAATGGGGACGGGGCATGGGCATGGAAAGGGTGGAGTCGGGGCGGGGCCATGGGGCACAAGCACCCACCGGCGCCGGGGAAAGTTGGCGCCTATGCCTCTGATGGCTGTTTAGTGACTAGCACGGGACAGCAGCTTAGCCCAGCTCCCAGCACACAAATGCCCTCCACACCCACAGAGTATGTGCCCCTCTTTTAGCACTTCCAGCAGAACCCGCATTGAGTGGGCCATCCAGACAGGAGTTCTCTCCCCTCTGGAGACGGTCATTGACTCAGGAAGAGGACCTGCTGCTGTCTGTTCTGCACTTCTCCTGGGGTGTGAACACGAGGCTCAGATCTCAGTACTGCCCAGCCAGTGCCAGATTCTAGCTTAATAATGGATTTAAAAAGCTGCAGCCTGACAGTTCAGGAGACAGCCAGCATAACCTTGAGCAGGAGACAGGGAGCCTAGAACTCCTGGGTTCCAATTCAGGTGCGGACCCAGATTCCCTCTGTACAGTCAATTCACTTCTCCATGCCTTAATCTCCCCCACCCACCACCACTGCTGCTGAAGCAGGGTTCATTCATTACTGCTCATGAAAGTGTGAAGACACTAGGATGCCCATGACAATGGACACAGCTCAGTGAATGGTGGGACTTTCCATTCCCACCTCAGCCGGACAAAGATACTCCCTCGGAGATACATCTTTATACCCTGAATCAAACAAATTAGTACTGCCTCTGACATGGTTAGTTACTGGCCCCTGATGTGGCTAGTTATCACCCATCACCTTGTACACGTTGGTTCGATCAAAACATCTCTATTGATCACACCGTCATCCTGACCTGATCTTTTAGGAGGGGTCAGCGTGTTCCTGTTATCCTTGGGGAATGTGTTTGTACCATCCTGGATATTGGGATGTTCTGGTACCACTCTTCAGGAATGTGTCTGTGTAAGTGCTCTGTGCCTAGCACTTCTTAGGGATGTGTATTTCTGTAATATCAGCCCTGTTCTTGCCAGATTGCCTCCCTTCTGCGCTGCCTTCAGAGCTGGGTGACCGGAAAGCAGCAGCTGTTGGCCGGGCGCCCAACTCTGAAGGCCGCGCCCCCAGGAGCAGGGCAGAAGGAAGGGTGGCAATGCTATCTGATGCCATGCTTCTGTGCTGCTGCTGGCGGCAGCGCTGCCTTCAGAGCTGGGCTACTAGCCAGTGCTTTCCAGCTGCCCAGCTCCGAAGGCAGCGCCGCCGTCAGCAGCAGTGCAGAAGGGTAGCAGTACTGCAAACCCCCCCCCCATCAAAAAACTTGACACACACACACCTACCTCCTTTTTGGGTCAGGACCAGTGTTTCCTCTAATTTTTCCCATGCATGTGCAGAATGAATTTGGTTATCTGCACCAATATGGAGGTGATATGTGACACATCACCTCCATATTGGTGCATATAACAAAACTCATGTGGTGGGGGTGGGGCCAAGGGGTTTGGAGTGTGGGAGGGGGGCTCAGGGCTGGGGCAGAGGGTTGGGGTGCAGGGGGTGAGGGCTCCAGCTGGGGCTAGGAACGAGGGGCGTGGGGTCCAGGATGGGGGTCTGGACTGGGGCAGGGTGTTGGTGTGCAGGAGGGGTGAGGGCTCCGGCTGGTGGTGCAGGCTCTGGGGTGGGGCTGAAGATGAGGGATTTAGGGTGCAAGCTGCCTGGGTGCTATGGCAGGGAGAGAGGACTCTCCCCAGCAATCTCTCCCTGCCGCAACAGGTCCGTCCTGGGGGAAAGGCGCCACTCCCTGCCACAGCCCTGAGCCCCTGCGCAGGGCTTAATAGGCAGCTGTGCGGCTGCGCAGTTTAGAGGGAACTTAGGTCAGGACCCCTATGATTACAACACCATAAAACTTCAGATTTAAATAGCTGAAATCATGAAATTTATTATTTTTAAAATCCTATGACTGTGAAATTGACCAAAATGGACAGTGAACTTGGTATGGCCCTACTTATAAACCAGGGTATCCCCAGGAACCATCACACCTACCAGCGCTTATATGTATCTGGCCACACAGCTGATGTGTGCAGTACGATCCTGACTCAGAATAAGCTTGTGCGGAGGTATCCAGCTTAGTGACATAACTGATTAATGCACACATCCACACAAGCTTATTCTGAGTCAGTGGCATGGAGATCCCATGCCATCTGACCAAAAAGCGCCTTAACAGCCGACCACAGAAGAACCACGGACGCCCACATGCAAGCTGCCATCCGACCGATCCTGTCGATACACACACGCCAGTGGGAGTTTTATTGGGTGTGTAAAATATGTTCCAATAAGCCGGTGCCAGAGCCAGGGACACATTCTTGAGACAAGGGGGCCATATCACACCACAGCCGGGAGTACCTAGCTCAGGAGTATGGAGTCCACTGAATTCCCAGCAGACACATGCCAAAGAGGAGGAAGGTTTGCTTAGGCCACAGGTGTTAATACCCACAACGGGAAAAAGCCTTTGAAATGCTCAGTAGTGCTTAGGCAAAGGAGGCGGCAAAGAATTTGCATCGCAGGGAGAGCAGGATCATTCAAGTGTTTGGTTAAATAGGAAAGATACAGCACTAAGTTGAGTAGTGGAGAGAATGGAAGAACCAGCTTGCTCCGAACAGTTCTGGCTGCACAGACTCCAGTGCATGGGGGCCTGTGTTCATTGGCAATATAAATAATAAGCTGGGTTTAGATGATGAAAAGCTGACAGTTAACCATTGGAGGCAGAGCGTTCTTCCAGTGCATGTGGGAAAGAGACACCATATGGCACCCTGACGGGCCAATCAACGCAAGGAAGGGGTGTGATCTGAGCACACGGCTGGGGGTATATCCACACAGCCAAAAAAAAAGAACTAGTGTGTGGTCTTAACTCCAGTTGACTGTGATGAGTTAAAAGAGTGCTGAAGGCACGGCAGCTTGGGTTAGAAGCTTTAATAGTAAGTTTTAACCTTATAAGTTTTAACTCAAGCTGCTAACCTGCGTTGCCAGATCTTCACTGCCGTTTTAACTCAGGTTAGCTAACTCAGGTTAAGAGCAGGATTTTTTTTTGCAGTGTAGTTATGCCCTGGGGAGGCAGAATTCCTGGGTTCTTTTCCTGGCTCTGCCATTTGCTCATCCTTGTTCTCTCTGTGCGCCAGTTTCCCCCAGACATCAAATAGGGGTGACAAATTACCTGCTACACCAGCTGCTGCCAGGCTAAGGTCTGTGCCTTAAGTGCTGTGAGATCACCCCACCCAAGACACCGAGGGTGAAGGGCCTTTCTCAAGCCATTGGCTCATGAAGCTGTGATGAAGCGGAGGAAGGAAGAACACTTATATCAAGCTGACATGAACCCAAAGTCAGGGGCTATGATTTATGAGTGCCGATAGCCCCGGGGGAATGAACCTGCAAGTTTGCCCAGCACAGAAGACTACCAAGAGGCATGTGACAGTAGACCACACGTGTTTTAAAATAGATATTCAGGTAGGACAGGGCTGGCTCCTTTCCCTAGCTCGAGGTTTCAGATTTGCAATCCTGCATCCATAAGAGAGCAATGGAGGTGACCTTCATATGCCTCAGCCAGCTAGCAGACTACTGCTTGGTTTTCCCTCAATCGTAGCAACACAGCTCTCTGGGTGCCTACATGGCCCATACCATTGCAGCAGCTTAGCCCCTGAACATCCACCAATTTATCCTCAACACAAGAGAGCTCAGCTCCCATTCGGGCACTCACATGAAATTAGCGAGGATCACCTTCAAACGCGGGCCTAACACCGCACAGGACATCTGGGGAAATAGAACCCAGACCATCCCACTGCCAGTCCCCTGTTCCAACCACTAAACCAAACAGCGACCTCCACGTAGATTTCACACACACACACGGTATCAGTCTGCCATGGAACACATTGAATAATAATTTAAAAGACTGTTTGGAGACAGAATTCAAGCTGGGAATACTGAATTTAAAAATTAATCAAAGATTAATTATGGAACCATTTGGGTCAGTCAAGTTCTGTACAAAAGCAACATTCTCATTCTAGGGCAGAGGATAATCCACTTTGGAAGAGGAAATATATTTTAAACCCTTTTCACTCTGCTTAACTACCTCAGTGCATATTTTCATCAGCTTTTGGCTCCTTCCTCCAACCTCCTAACTGGATACAGCTGCAGACTTTATAGCTTTTCCACTAATGCCACACACACGCTGCTCCCCTCCCCCACCGATTTATTTACCGTGTTATCTTAGGGAGACAGAGTGGGCGATTTTCGCCATTAGCTTGTAATATCAATCGCAAAAAAGGAGCTGGGGGTTCTGCCTCACACTTCAGGCACAATACCGAGGGTGAAGATCTTGCAACCACTGTATAGTTATCTATTTACGGCTACACATCACCAGTGTCCAGTCACCTGCCTCCCTCCTTTGCAGTACAAGCAGCATTAACCATGCCAGAGCAAGCTTCACTTCAGAATACTTGCTCTTATACTAATGCTGCATTGATGCTAAGATCCCTAGGCTCCCCACCCACTAGGAAAAAATCTGAAGGTAACCAGCTCACAAACTGGTAAATTCCTTCTCCACACCCATCATACCTAGCTTACCAGTGTAATGATCCCCTCCCTTCCCACTCGAATCCAAGGCAGAGTTTGAACCTAGGACCTTCTATAGCACAGCACAGACCTCTACCACGTGAGCCAGGGGGGGCAACTTCATTAGCTGGCAGCAGCAGTTAGTTTAATCTTCCAGCCAACCAGCCACTAGAGGTGGACATGCTGCAAATTTGGCCAGCATGTTAAGCCTGTAAGAGTTTTAGGACCCACAAACACCCCTTCGACAAGTTACAGTGAATGCACAGTGCTTTTGCAGGGAACTGCAGGCTGAAGGGATGGGACGCAGCATGAACGCAAACTGTTCTCTCTTTAAATCAAAGGCCAGTGCCCGCTCCATTAAAGGTGCTTAGGCAAGTCCCCTAATCAGTCTTCCCCAGAATTCTTATGACATTAAAAAAAAAAAATCACCTACATTGCCCTTCTTAGTCAAAACATATGTTAAGTGTAGTATACACCACATTGATAGGTATTATGTGCACAATATTAATAGAATATAATTCTTTTTTAAGTGCTGGGAAGTTATGTTAACTGAATGTATTAGGCTCTTCCCACAATTCTGTTCACCACAACACTTCACAAAGCTGGACTCAGCTTTGGCATTAGAAAATGGGACACTTGTTAAAGGCAAAATACATTAATGTTCTGCACTGGCAAAAGCCACGGAGGTACCTTCAAGGACCAGTACCTGGAATGTTGGTACCCAAAACAAAGATAAGGAAGGTACAGAACAAGTGAAGGATGTGAGACAGCCTGGTGGGTTGGGTTTTAGGGATGTAGAGAGAGTTTTGTAACTTGTAAAATCATCTTATGAATACTGCTAGCTGAATTGCAAATCTTTGAAGCACACCTTCTGTGTAAGGTGAACACACTGCAAGAATTTGCTTCCCATACCCCCTTTCCATATCGCATTGTTGTGTCTTTAGACAATAACCAAACCAACTCTGTCTGGTCGAGGATTTTTAAGAACAAAATGGAAGTGCAGTCAAACAACTTGCCACACCTTGTGGAGTCAATGCCCTGATGAGCCCACGTCGGGGCAACTGAGATCAAACGTTAAAACTGACCATCTTTAGAATTTTATTGTGTTGCCTTTTTAATATTATTGTTATGACCATTTACAACCTCTTTCACCCACACCAACCACCCCCATCACCATGGTACCCTGGCATCTCAAAAGGCTGAAATGGACACATTCAAAACCTCAGTAAGAAACCAAACATCATGACCCTCTGCAGCCCTCATCCGATCCTTAACGCTAGGAAACCAGGGGCATGTCTACACTGCAATAAGAGACCCACAGGGGGAGGGTCTCAGAGCCTAGGCCCAGCCTGAGCCTGAACATTTACACTGCTATTTTAACCCGCAGAGCCCGAGCCCACTGACCCGGGCTGAGTCTTGGTTCTGCACATTTTTAAGTGCAATGTAGATGTACCCCGGAAGTCCAGGTTTCCCTTTCTGCCTCAGAGACTCAGCTTAACCTGCTTCAAGCACTCTGACCAGGTGACCCCCACCACCTAGC
Source organism: Lepidochelys kempii (assembly GCF_965140285.1). Lineage (NCBI taxonomy): Eukaryota > Metazoa > Chordata > Testudines > Cheloniidae > Lepidochelys > Lepidochelys kempii. Next base: position 140,282,571 of record NC_136383.1, read on the forward strand.
CCAGTGGCCCAGGTAGCTGGCTCATCCGTGATCCTGTCTAAGACCTGGGACTTGCCTCCAGTGTTAACGTTTACAGGGGAAGGAGACTGTTGCATCCCAAACAAGGAGCAGAGGTTTAGCTGAGCGCAACAATGAGCAGCTAAGTATGGTGATGAACAAAAACTAAATGACTCCTCCCCATTCTAGATAACCTCACAGTAGATCCAGTGTCAGCTTTTCCCAGACTGGAGAGAAGGTGACCATTTCAGCCAACACAGTCATCATTATTCATAAACAACAAGATCTAAACTCTGTCCATTCAAATGTGTTTCACCGCGTTTCTGTGTTCTGAACTACGAGGGCTCAACCTTGCCCCACATCACTGGCATTACATCCCTGGACAATCACCTGTGTTTAGAAACATGCTAGCCAATAAGAGCAATATTCTACCTTTCTATATCCCCCCTTACCTCAAGGCATTTCACAAACACACCTCCCTGTAGGACAATCACCTCTGCTTAAACAGCTTGCACACTTTACGGACATGTCAGTCCATGGCCTGAAAAAAAATTGCAAGACACCTGCAAACAAAGGCCAATATTAGACATGACGGAAGGAACTGGCACGGACCTCTAGAGACCTGGAAGCCCAGTGCCCCCCTACTCCTGGGAAAGGAGAGGCTGCGGAGATTCCTACCAGGGCTTTCTCAAAGGACAGTGCACAACTGCTTCCACCTTTCCTATCGGCCTCTGGCAAGTAGCAACCTCAGCCCTGGGCTCCTGTTTTGTTGATGGAAGAGAAAAAGACCCTCCCCCCCCACAAAAAAAAGACTCCCTGGTACTTTTGGAATGTGGGAGGAGTAGGAAATTGACACGGGGTAAAAGAGGTTTGATAGTCTACCCTGTACCCTATCCCTCCTCTGCCTCTGTTTTCAGCTCCTCCACCCCCCGCAAACAGCTGAAGTGCTCCTTACTGCTGATCACAGCTTTAGCCCAAGCAGCCGCTAAGTGCAACTGACAGGATTCTTGACTGTTCCCTGGGGCTCACAGCTGCAGTGTAACTGCCCAGGGTCTTGCTCCTTCCGCACTGCCGCGCCTTGGGAGAGATACAAGCAGCAGCCTTGGGAGAGATACAAGCAGCTGAGTAAGTCTGCTGTGAATAGTGATACTTCTCTGTTTGTTAATATCACTTTTCACAACAGACTTATTAGCTAGCAATACATAAATTACAGTGATTTGGCAGTGTATATTTATTTGTTTTTCCTAAAGCTAAATTAAGTATTTTAGGAAAAAACTTGAGAGCGGCCACCAGCAAGAGTTGGTGGCCGCACTCTGAGGCCACCAAAAAATTTGTTCTGAGAACCGCTGTATCTAGGCCCTCTATTTGACACTTTGGCAAGAAGGAAATTTTCCCTAGAGAGTAAACTGAAGGTGTCAGGAATTAGTCAGCTGCATCAGTCTCCTCTTCACGTCAATCTAAGTTTGAGAAAATAGTCACAAGAAGGTGCCAACTCCTCATTCCATGTACAGCGTTACGTTGAATTCACCCAAAGCTAGGGACACCGGTAGAGCCCTGCGCAGATACCAAATCTGGATCTGCATCTGATCCGCAAACATGGTACGCGGGGATCTGCAGATTTGCAGGGCTCTAGCCATGGGGACGCTGCAGAGCTGAAGACACAGATCCCGCAGCCTTGTGTGGCAGCAGGAGCGGACACTGGGCAGGGAGCCAAGATTCTTCAGCTCTAGGTACAGCTCTGTCCAACTTCTTACGCCCTGCCCATCACATAGGACGTGCCAGACTGGATCAGACTTCTGGTCGATATAATCCAGTATCCGGTCTCTGACAGTGGCTAGAACTAGCTGCTTCAGAGGAAAGTTCAGAAAACCCCACAGCAGGCAGATTATGCCAGTTTCCCCCTCCCCCACGAAGGTTTCCCTCCTAATCCCTAACCGTGAGAGATCAGCTTAAAGCCCTGAAACAGGAGCATTAACTATTATCACTCTGCATTTTCTTCGTATCCATATAAATGTCCAGTCCCTTTTTGTTGCTACATTTTCAGCCTCAACAGCATCCAGTAGCAATGGGTTCTACAGGCTAATTATTCACCATGTGAAAATGTGTTTCCTTTGATCAGTTTTGAATTTCCAGCCTTTTCAATGAATGTCCCTTTGTTCTTGTGTTATGAGACAGAGAACAGACGCTCCCAATCTACCTCCACTGGACCATACAGACAAGTCATGTCATCACTTTGTGCTTCGCTTTCCCACTCTGTTAAATGGGGATATCAATTCTGACCTACTCCGTGGGACGAGGTGTGAAGTTTTCTGAGTAGACAAGAGTGGACAGTTATTGGTCTGCGTGAAGTGGGGGAGTACTGTTAATATTGGCCCAGTTTTATTATTTTGTATACTAATTAGCTGAATATGCATCTAGACTCATTGATTTTAGGGCCAGAAGGGACCACTATGATCTAGTCTGACCTCCTGGATAACAAAGGCTAGCGGAGTACTGTTCAAGGGCTCTGTTTTTCATTTCCAGCATCTGGCCTGTAGGCATCCCATACATGAGGAAGTATCATTTCTCCCCGTTCCTCTCTCTGTCTCTCACACACACACCCAGCTCCAGAACGGAGAATTGCTGTCTTGCCCTTCCTGAGGCTGCTGCATGGTAGGGTGTCTGCTACTCTACCCTTCCCCCAGGCTCCATATTTTGGGCAGCTGCTGCCTCCCACACAGCTCCAATACCAGCCTCTGCAGCAGCTCAGAGCTGTGCTAAGCATGAATTTGACATGTTCTTCTCAGTTTCACAGCCACACATTAAGTTCCCAAAGGCTCCAGTGAAAATCACTACGGTCTTCCCCACTAAGGGCACCATTTTCAAAGGCACTGAGCACCCACCAATTCCACTGGAGCTCAGCGTCCTGGAAAAGTTGGGCTATTTTAAAAAAAGAATAAAAGCTTAGATTCTGCAGGAACTAAGGGTTCATGCCCCGGACTCACCAGTAAGGTAGCAGCATTTGAGTGCTGATAGAATTGTCTAAATGCCATAGAACCCCTTTCTACACAGACTCTGCTGTGGGCCATGTCTACGACCAATCCCACTGGCTTCAAAACCAGCGTTCCCTGTATCTCAGGTACCTAAATGATCCAGAATTCCTACTCATTTCCATTTACCCCTCTCTCATCACACCCTCGCCCCAGCACTTCTACAGCCAGGCTACCAAGAAACACACCATCAGACCTTAATACCCAGTAATATATAGGGGCAGAGCTCACCACGCGCCCCAGCTGCATTGCTCCTTCCCTGGCACACTAGTTATTGTCCCAGCCGCTCAACAGACATTTCCCTGGCAGGGCTATATTCATTGTGGGGAGAGAGGCTCCCAGCCAAGCCAGGCTCAGCACAGCTCCGGCTGAATCAATGAGTTCCAGCCCAGTGGCTGCCTGCAGAACCCACAAGGAGCAGGTAACCTACAGAGACAAGAGACCCACTAGAGACAGGGGAGATTAGCCAGCTAAAGAGCAGGGCTGGCGGTCACACTTCTGCATTCTTACCGGAGGCTGCAGCATGAACTTTGCTTTGCTTTTCCACTCTCCAGCTGCCTCTACCCGCTGAAAAACCTCCCCAGCAACCAGCCAGGGAACCCGCAGCAGACAGACCGACCCTGCCTTGGAGAGAGAGTTTCTCTTGGTGTCACAGGGGAAACTCCCCTCCCCACAGATGCCCAGGGAAGGGAAGGGAAGAGGGGGTGAGGAACGAACAAGGGTGGGAAGGAAGGAGGGGCGGGGGAGAGGAAGGGAAATTCAGCGGAGCAGGCGAGGAAGGGGAGAAGGAGAGGGAGGGGGAGCAGACGAGAGGAGTCGGGGCAGAGCAGGGGGGAGCTGAGGCAGGAAACAACTAGGGGGAAGCAGGGCGTGGGAGGGGAGCTGGGGGACTGGGACGAGGCAGGAAGGGGCTGGGGCAGGTGGGGGAAGTGGGGCAAGAGCAGGGCTAGGGGAGCAGGGGGACTGGGGTGGGGCAGGTGAGGCTGGGGCAGCGGGGATGGATTGGGGCAGGTGGCAGCCGCAAGGGGGCGTGGGGGCTGGGGTAGCTGGGGTGGACTGAAGGGGGCAGGAAGGGATCGGGGTAGATGGGGGGCAGCGTAGGAAGGGGCCAGGGGACCAGGACAGGTGAGGGGGGACGGGGAGGCGGGAATTGACTGCGGCAGGCGGGGGGGGGAAGGAAGGGGGAGAGGGAAGGGGCCTGGGGCTGGCGGGGTAGATGAGAGGGAAGGTGGGGGGTCGAGAAGAGACCGGAGTAGATGAGGGGGAAGGGGCGGGGCGGGGCCGGCCGTGCGGGAGGGGCCGGGCAGAGCGCGGGGCTCCGCCCCCCGGACTCACCGCTCCCCGGCGCCCGCAGCCCCGCAGCGCTGCCCAAAGCCCCCCGCGACCCGCTCTCCGGACACGCCCCCGCCCGCTCCCATTGGCCCGATCTCGTCTCCGCCTCCTCGCTCGCTCATTGGCCAGGGCGGTTCCGGGGCCTGTGAGGGCACTAGGCGGCCCCTCCTTACGGGGGGCGGGACCTAGGGGGAGGGGTCACCCAGTTGCGGGGCGACGGGTCACGAATGGACCAATGACAAGCCCATGGGGTGGGACTGTGAGTCTGGGACTGGCAGCCAGGACTCACCCCATGTGCTTCCCTAAGTCAGCCGTGTACTGCTGGGGGCCCCACTCCCTGGGGGCTGGGTCCCTCCCCACCCTCTGCCCATCCTCCCCTTCCTTCCTTCCCTCCCAATCTCACCCCCCTTCACCTAGCCCACCCCCTTGGGCCCACTGCCCATCCCCCCCCTTCCTTCCCAATTTCACCCCCCCCTTGGGCCCACTGCCCATCCCCCCCTTCCTTCCCAATCTCACCCCCCGCTTCACCTAGCCCACCCCCTTGGGCCCACTGCCCATCCCCCCCCTTCCTTCCCAATTTCACCCCACCCTTGGGCCCACTGCCCATCCCCCCCTTCCTTCCCAATCTCACCCCCGCTTCACCTAGCCCACCCCCTTGGGCCCACTGCCCCTTCCCGTCCCCCTCTGCTGAATTCAGACTGAATGCTCGGCTGCGAACACTGTAACTGGGCACCAAGTGTGTCCGGAAAAGCCCAAGTCGTCCCTGCTGAGGTGTGTCCTCCGCCTGCATCGGCAGGTGCTTACCTCCATCCTCGGCACAGCTGTGCACACCTGCCTACACCTGCCTCTCCCTGGGTGCTCAGCCCCCGCCTCCGCACAGCTGAGGGCTCTGTTGTGTACTCTGCCAAATGTATGGAGGAAGGGGATTCCCCCCAACCCCAACATTCTCATGAACGAATTATCTGCCCATCCCCCAGACCCACAATTATCCCAGCTCAAACCTCCGATGTGCCCCACAAGCCCGCACCAGATCTGCTGCCTCCTACTCCCCAACATACGTCACTTCTTTCTCCCGCTCCCTAAAATCAGAGCTGTCCCCCCTCCTGTCAGTTCTGCCCCTGCCCCCTCCCCCAACATCAGCTCTAATCACACGGGTCCCTTCTGGCTTTACAATCGAGGAAAGACCCCCAGTTTTAGGGGGGTTAAAACTTTGAGAGACTCTGTCTCTTTAACATACAGGAGACTACGAGTCCCAGTCCCCAGTGGGTGCCGGACATGATGGGACTGGTGGTCGCTGGGGGTCGGGGGGCTGCGGTGAATGGGGAAGGTGGTTCCCCTGAAGGGACCGAGCCTCCCTCTCTTACCTAGCTACAGCATCCATTGGATGGGGCTCACAAGCCCCTTCTCCCTGGGCCAGCGGCGCCTGCCCTTTTTCACCTGACTCATTTGTGCGGGTGCCTGTGGGTTCTTGTCATGAGGCTGACGAGCTGCTCAGTGCATCGGACAGGTTCGGCGTCCCGGGCTAGCTGAGCTTGGTGTAAGGAAGGGGATGGAGCTACTTCTGGGCCCGAGAGTGCTCCTCATCCACCTCCCTCCAGGACCAAGCTGACCAGCTCAGGGCCACCTGGAACCTCTCACAGGGACAGGTGGTCGGAGAAACACCTCTGGGGTTACTCCACCATGAATGCAGCATGGGGTTCCTGAGCCCGTCCTTCGGGGCCTCGGTCTCGCGGGGTCAGACTCAGTCAATGGCACGTAGGCTCCCGGCAGCCTGCGTGTTGGCTCTCGAGGGTAGCACACGGCGCGTTCGCATGTGTTCGAGTGCAGAGCCCACGTGCTGACATTCCAGTCCCTGCGGTGTAATCCTCACTACTGCGCTCGTCAGGGCCTTAGAGGGGTGACTCATGGCCATGGTGGAGCCGTCGGTCCACCCGCCGGAGTATCATGACCAGCAGTTGTAACGTGACAGGCCTCAACTCTGCTGCCAGCGGAGGGCGCCCCCAGATTTCGCTGGAGCCAGTTCGGGGAACTCCCTCCTTCGCTCTACCCTCGGGCCTGGTCCGCCCTGGGCAACGGACCTGAGCGAAGACTGCTGCTCCCCACCGCCAGGGAGGTGGGGTCCGACAGCTCTTTTCCTCCGGGGCGGTTGAACTGGTGGCCGGTTTGGAATGAGAAACTTTCCAGACCTTTTCCCTGGGGTTGACCTGGTGGCTGGTCGGAGCCGGGTTGGATCCTGGCGGCCCGTTTGCACTCAAGAAAAAATGGCTGCTCCTTTTCACTGGGGGACCCGGGGTGGGGGACTGGGGGTACAGCACCCCCAGGTGTCACTGTGAGAAGGTGGCCGGGGCTGCTGTCAGAAGCACACAACATGCTTTGCAGCAGAGGCCCCGCCCAGTCTGTGCAGCGGTTCCCCTAGCGGGGGAGGAGGAACCTTTTTAGGGGGCGGTGGGTGAGACTGTTGGCCCCAGATGCCAGTCGGGGGGCTCCACTCCCGGCCCCGCCGCTGAGTATCTGCTGCAGGACCCGCCGCCCGGGGCTCAGGCTACGCTCCTGGCCCAGGGTCCCCCGGCTGCCGCCTGGCCCCGCCGCCCTCTCTACGCTCCCTCGCCCAGGGTCCCCCGGCTGCCCGCTGGCTCCGCGCCCTGGGGGGCTCCGGCTCCGCTCCCGGCCCCTCACCCCACGGCTGCTGCCCTCTGCCCCGGGGGTCTGCTCCTGGGGTCCCCTAGCTCCGCTCCTGGCCCCGCCACTGATTATCGGCTGCAGGACCCGCCGCCCGGGGCTCAGACTCCGCTCCAGGCCCCGGGTCCCCCGGCTGCCTCCTGGCCCTGCCACCCTCCCTCAGCTCCCGCGCCCAGGGTCCCCCGGCTGCCCGCTGGCCCCGCGCCCTGGGGGGCTCTGGTTCCGGCTCCACACTGGCAGCGAGAGGGCTAGGGAGAGCCTTGGGACCCGATTATGTTCCACGGAGATGGGTGTTAAAAGACAGTGACCTATCCCAGGTCAGGGCTGACCCAGAAGGAGAGCAGCGCTCCATTTCTTTTGGTGGGAGAGAATCCTGGTTGCAGCCCTGAGCCTGCACTCGCCTGCCAGCCTGATGAGCTCCTACCAGGGGGATCAACCGGACCCTGGAGACAAGCCCTGAACAGAAGGGCGGGGTCCCAGCGAACATTCGCTGGACGAGCCTGCTTGGAGCGGTGGGATTGTTTTGGTTCCTGATTCCCTTTGGACGTTGGTGGGAAGTAGGCCTTGGCCCACCGCCACCTCACACCTCGCAGAGACATGCCACTGGGTAAGTTGTGCCCTGGCAGGCCACAAGAAGGCACTACAAAAGGTCCCCCCCTGCTCTCCTGCTGGTAATAGCTCACCTTAAGTGGTCACTCTCATGACAGTGTGTATGGTAACACCTATTGTTTCATGTTCTCTATGAATCTCCCCACTGTATTTTCCACTGAATGCATCCGATGAAGTGAGCTTTAGCTCACGAAAGCTTATGCTCAAAGAAATTTGTTAGTCGCTAAGGTGCTACAAGTCCTCCTTTTCTTTTTGGAGAATCCACCATGACCCTTGGTACATTGTTCCAATGGTTAATTACACTCCCCATTAAAAACATATGCCTTATTTCCAGTCTGAAACCTTCCCTCCGCCCCCATCTGGGTTGACAGCAGGGTTTGAACCCAGAACTTTCTTGTGCGAAACGTTCTGTTTGTAGAGCATCCTTTCATGGTTGGAGTGGCATAATATGACCCCTGTGTATGTGAAATTTAAAATAACCAAGCCTGCCGCTCAGGAAATGCTCCATTAATGAAGTACAATAACTCCTCACTTAAAGTCGTCCCGGTTAATGTTGTTTCGTTGTTACGTTGCTGATCCATTAGGGAACATGCTCGTTTAAGTTGCGCATTGCTCCCTTATAACGTGGTTTGGCAGCCACCTGCTTTATCCACTGCTTGCAGGAAGAGCAGCCCGGTGGAGCTAGCTTGGAGGGGGGGGGTGTCTTAGAGCCATGGTGGGCCGGCAGCCCCCCATCAGCTCCCCGCTCCCCTAAGTTCCCTGTGTGGCAGCAGTTCAGCTGTCCCTCCCCACACTGCCGTGTGATGCTCCTGCCCTCTGCCCTGGAGCTGCTCCCTGGAGCCTCCTGCTTGCTGTGCAGGAATGACGGCGGCTAATGTCAGGGTGTCCCCCTCCCCCCTGCTCCTGCCCCCCACTTACGCCATCTCCATAGAGCCGCCTAGAATTTACATTTGCAGATACTGTTGCAGTAGGAATGAACTTTTATGAAGTAGTGACTTCTCCTCTGGATGTATTGTGTGTGAGAGAGAGATTCTTGACTCACAGGAACATGGGAACAGCCAGACTGGATCTGACAAGTGTTCCTCTAGCCCAGTATCCTTCCTTCGACAGGGGCCAACACTAGGTGCTTCAGAGGAAGGTGTAAGGACCCCATCGCTAGGCAGATATGGGAGAATCATAGAATATCAGGGTTGGAAGGGACCTCAGGAGGTCATCTAGTCCAACCCCCTGCTCAAAGCAGGACCTAATCCCCAACTAAATCATCCCAGCCAGGGTTTTGTCAAGCCTGACCTTAAAAACCTCTAAAGAAGGAGATTCCACCACTTCCCTAGGTAACCCATTCCAGTGCTTCAGCACCCTTCTAGTGAAAAAGTTTTTCCTAATATCTAACCTAAACCTCCCCCGCTGGGTGAATCTGCCACCATGAAGGTCTTGTCTTGATCTCTAATAATAGAAGATGGGTTTAAAGCCCTGAAAACGGTTTATCTCCCTTTCAATACTCTTTTTTTTAAGCATTATGTATTATAATCTTGGATATTCTTATTATCCATATGAACATCCAATCCCGCTTTGACTCTTCCTAAAGTCTCAACAACATCCTGTACCAAGGAGCTCCACAGGTTAATTTACAGCTGGAATGAAAAAGTAATCTATATTTTTCACAAAATTCTGCCAGGGGAGGATACACTTAGTTTCCAGCCCCTTAATTCCATCCTGTTTCAGGTGACACCAAATCTTACATGCTGTTATGCTATCAATAAAAATAGGTCAAGATTTTCCCAAATAAGGGCCCAGAGTTTGGCTCCTTATTTAGGCACCTAAATACAGAATAAGTGCTAAGCACCCAACAGCCCCCATTGACTCTGGTGGGGGATGCTGGTGCTTCATATATTTGAAAATGAGGCCACTTCATGTGGATTGAGGAGTCTAACTGTAGGCTCCTACTTTTGAAAATCTTGGTCTTTCTATACTTTTTCAAGAACAAAGTCGAAATATTGCCAGAGGAAGTTGCGTTAATGGAATCACCTTGTCCCAGAGGTGCTGGCTCTTCCCTTGGCAGTGGTCACAAAAAAGAGGTTTTTGGTTAAGTGAGTAAAGAAAATGAATAGATTTTTCCAGTCCCTTATTGTCCTTCTGCATAGCTCACACAGCCCAGGTTGAATATCAACAGCACGTCACTGCAAGGTCAGTTTCTGGTTCCCTGGTACTTGCAGGCTGTTTCATTACTGATGCTACAGCCAAGCAAAAAATTGGCGTTCTATCCCCAGATCTTCCATTGACTTGCTGTGGGACCTTGGGCAAGACACTCTGTGCATCTCTTTCACCCTTCCTCTGTCTTGTCTCTTCAGACCGTAAGCTCTTTGGATCAGGAACTCTCTCTGTGTTTGTACAGCACCGAGCACAATCGGGCTGGGACCTCAGTTAGGCTTGGAGATGCTACTGAAATACAAATAATAATGGAAAGAGATCAATTCACATTCTATTTTTAAACAGAGCCTGAAACTGGGGCCTAACCGGCTCTTAATCTCCCCATCAAAGGGAGGGAATCCAACGTAATGCACGCATTTGAAAAACCCTAACCTTTCCCATTGAAGCATCTGATTTATATCATAATCAGGAAAGACAAAGAGTCCAAAGTGTTTTCCCTTAACGATGTGTCCTAGGTCCTGTGACCTGGACCTATTGCAGGTAGGCACCAGTAGCAGAAAGGTCTGTTGGAAGAGCATTGAATGTCTGGCACAAACTTTTGTTGAATTTTATTTTCCAATATGATTTGACTCTCTGTCTAGGTTTTTCCGTGGCCCACGTCGCCGTGAAATCTTGGGGCCGTGGGGTCTGAAACTGGAGTTCCAAACCTTCCCCCGCCACCTCCCTAGCTGCCAGCCTGTGCCCCCATATAGACAGCGCCCCACTGTTCCAGAACCTTCCCCCTACCCTCTAACTGCCAGCGTGTGCCCCCATACAGACAGCGCCCCGAACCTGCCCCCGCCCCCTCCCTAACTGCCAGCCTGTGCCCCCATAACCCCCATAACCGCCATAACCCACTATTCACAAATCAATACAACCAGCACACACAATAACAACACACACTCACGGCCTCTTACTGCAACACTTACGCCTCAGTGGCTCCTCCAGAACCTTCCCCCACCCCCTCCCTAACTGCCAGCCTGTGCCCCCATACAGACAGCACCCCGCTCCTCCCGAACCTTCTCCCGCCACCTCCCTAGCTGCCAGCCTGTGCCCCCATATACACAGCGCCCCACTGTTCCAGAACCTTCCCCCTACCCTCTAACTGCCAGCGTGTGCCCCCATACAGACAGCACCCCGAACCTACCCCCGCCCCCTCCCTAACTGCCAGCTTGTTCCCCCATACAGACAGTGCCCCTCTCCTCCCAAACCTTCCCCAGCCACCTCCCTAACTGCCAGCGTGTGCCCCCATACAGACAGCACCCCGAACCTTCCCCCGCCCCCCCCAACTGCCAGCCTGTGCCCTCATACAGACAGCGCCCCGCTCCACCCATATCTTTCCCCGACCCCTCCCTAACTGCCAGCCTGTGCCCCCATATAGACAGGGCCCCGCTCCTCCTGAACCTTCCCCCGCCACCTCCCTAACTGCCATCGTGTGCCCCCATACAGACAGCGCCCCGCTCCTCCCGAACCTTCCCCCGCCCCCTCCCTAACTGCCAGCCTGTGCCCCCATACAGACAGCGTCCCGCTCCTCCCAAACCTTCCCCCCCCCTTCCTAACTGCCAGCCTGTGCCCCCATACAGACAGTGCCCCACTGTTCCAGAACCTTCCCCCGCCCCCTCCCTAACTGCCAGCCTGTGGCCTCATTCAGAGAGCGCCCCGCTCCTCCATAACCTTCCTCCTACCCCTTTAACTGCCAGCGTGTGCCCCCATACAGACAGCGCCCCGCTCCTCCCAAACCTTCCCCCACCACCTCCCTAGCTGCCAGCCTGTGCCCCCATATAGACAGCGCCCCACTGTTCCAGAACCTTCCCCCTACCCTCTAACTGCCAGCGTGTGCCCCCATACAGACATCGCCCCGCTCCACCCAAACCTTTTCCCGCCCCCTCGCTAATTGCCAGCCTGTGCCCCCATACAGACAGCGCCCCGCTCCTCCCGAACCTTCCCCCGCCCCCTCCCTCACTGCCAGGCTGTTCCCCCATACAGACAGCGCCCCGCTCCTCCAGAACCTTCCCCCGCCCCCCCAACTGCCAGCCTGTGCCCCCATACAGACAGCGCCCCGCTCCTCCGGAACCTTCCCCCGCCACCTCCCTAACTGCCATCCTGTGCCCCCATACAGACAGCACCCCGCTCCTCCCGAACCTTCCCCCGCCACCTCCCTAACTGCCAGCCTGTGCCCCCATACAGACAGCGCCCCGCTCCTCCCGAACCTTCCCCCGCCCCCTCCCTAACTGCCAGCCTGTGCCCCCATACAGACAGCACCCCGCTCCTCCCAAACCTTCCCCCGCCCCCTCCCTAACTGCCAGCCTGTGCCCCCATACAGACAGCGCCCCACTCCTCCCAAACCTTCCCCCGCCCCCTCCCTAACTGCCAGCCTGTGCCCCCATACAGACAGCACCCCGCTCCTCCCAAACCTTCCCCCGCCCCCTCCCTAACTGCCAGCCTGTGCCCCCATACAGACAGCGCCCCGCTCCTCCCGAACCTTCCCCCGCCACCTCCCTAACTGCCAGCCTGTGCCCCCATATAGACAGCGCCCCGCTCCTCCCAAACCTTCCCCCGCCCCCTCCCTAACTGCCAGCCTGTGCCCCCATACAGACAGCACCCCGCTCCTCCCAAACCTTCCCCCGCCCCCTCCCTAACTTCCAGCCTGTGCCCCCATACAGACAGCACCCCGCTCCTCCCAAACCTTCCCCCACCACCTCCCTAACTGCCAGCCTGTGCCCCCATACAGACAGCGCCCCGCTCCTCCCTAACCTTCCCCCGCCCCCTCCCTAACTGCCAGCCTGTGCCCCCATACAGACAGCGCCCCGCTCCTCCCAAACCTTCCCCCGCCCCCTCCCTAACTGCCAGCCTGTGCCCCCATACAGACAGCGCCCCGCTCCTCCCAAACCTTCCCCCGCCCCCTCCCTAACTGCCAGCCTGTGCCCCCATACAGACAGCACCCCGCTCCTCCCAAACCTTCCCCCACCCCCTCCCTAACTGCCAGGCTGTGCCCCCATACAGACAGCACCCCGCTCCTCCCAAACCTTCCCCCACCACCTCCCTAACTGCCAGGCTGTGCCCCGATACAGACAGCACCCCACTCCTCCCAAACCTTCCCCCGCCCCCTCCCTAACTGCCAGCCTGTGCCCCCATACAGACAGCGCCCCGCTCCTCCCTAACCTTCCCCCGCCCCCTCCCTAACTGCCAGCCTGTGCCCCCATACAGACAGCGCCCCGCTCCTCCCAAACCTTCCCCCGCCCCCTCCCTAACTGCCAGCCTGTGCCCCCATACTGACAGCGCCCCGCTCCTCCCGAACCTTCCCCCGCCCCCTCCCTAACTGCCAGCCTGTGCCCCCATACAGACAGCGCCCCGCTCCTCCCAAACCTTCCCCCACCACCTCCCTAACTGCCAGGCTGTGCCCCCATACAGACAGCGCCCCGCTCCTCCCGAACCTTCCCCCGCCCCCTCCCTAACTGCCAGCCTGTGCCCCCATACAGACAGCACCCCGCTCCTCCCAAACCTTCCCCCGCCCCCTCCCTAACTGCCAGCCTGTGCCCCCATACAGACAGCGCCCCACTGTTCCAGAACCTTCCGCCACCCCCTCCCTAACTGCCAGCCTGTGCCCCCATACAGACAGCACCCCGCTCCTCCCAAACCTTCCCCCGCCCCCTCCCTAACTGCCAGCCTGTGCCCCCATACAGACAGCGCCCCGCTCCTCCCGAACCTTCCCCCGCCACCTCCCTAACTGCCAGCCTGTGCCCCCATACAGACAGCGCCCCACTCCTCCCAAACCTTCCCCCGCCCCCTCCCTAACTGCCAGCCTGTGCCCCCATACAGACAGCACCCCGCTCCTCCCAAACCTTCCCCCGCCCCCTCCCTAACTGCCAGCCTGTGCCCCGATACAGACAGCACCCCGCTCCTCCCAAACCTTCCCCCGCCCCCTCCCTAACTGCCAGCCTGTGCCCCCATACAGACAGCGCCCCACTCCTCCCAAACCTTCCCCCGCCCCCTCCCTAACTGCCAGCCTGTGCCCCCATATAGACAGCGCCCCGCTCCTCCCAAACCTTCCCCCGCCCCCTCCCTAACTGCCAGCCTGTGCCCCCATACAGACAGCGCCCCGCTCCTCCCAAACCTTCCCCCACCACCTCCCTAACTGCCAGCCTGTGCCCCCATACAGACAGCGCCCCGCTCCTCCCGAACCTTCCCCCGCCCCCTCCCTAACTGCCAGCCTGTGCCCCCATACAGACAGCGCCCCGCTCCTTCCGAACCTTCCCCCGCCCCCTCCCTAACTGCCAGCCTGTGCCCCCATACAGACAGCGCCCCACTCCTCCCAAACCTTCCCCCGCCCCCTCCCTAACTGCCAGCCTGTGCCCCCATACAGACAGCGCCCCGCTCCTCCCAAACCTTCCCCCGCCCCCTCCCTAACTGCCAGGCTGTGCCCCGATACAGACAGCACCCCGCTCCTCCCAAACCTTCCCCCGCCCCCTCCCTAACTGCCAGCCTGTGCCCCCATACAGACAGCGCCCCGCTCCTCCCAAACCTTCCCCCGCCCCCTCCCTAACTGCCAGCCTGTGCCCCCATACAGACAGCGCCCCGCTCCTCCCGAACCTTCCCCCGCCACCTCCCTAACTGCCAGCCTGTGCCCCCATACAGACAGCGCCCCGCTCCTCCCTAACCTTCCCCCGCCCCCTCCCTAACTGCCAGCCTGTGCCCCCATACAGACAGCGCCCCGCTCCTCCCAAACCTTCCCCCGCCCCCTCCCTAACTGCCAGCCTGTGCCCCCATACAGACAGCGCCCCGCTCCTCCCGAACCTTCCCCCGCCCCCTCCCTAACTGCCAGCCTGTGCCCCCATACAGACAGCACCCCGCTCCTCCCAAACCTTCCCCCGCCCCCTCCCTAACTGCCAGCCTGTGCCCCCATGCAGACAGCGCCCCGCTCCTCCCAAACCTTCCCCCGCCCCCTCCCTAACTGCCAGCCTGTGCCCCCATACAGACAGCGCCCTGCTCCTCCCGAACCTTCCCCCGCCACCTCCCTAACTGGCAGCCTGTGCCCCCATACAGACAGCGCCCCACTCCTCCCAAACCTTCCCCCGCCCCCTCCCTAACTGCCAGCCTGTGCCCCCATACAGACAGCGCCCCGCTCCTCCCAAACCTTCCCCCGCCCCCTCCCTAACTGCCAGCCTGTGCCCCCATACAGACAGCACCCCGCTCCTCCCAAACCTTCCCCCGCCCCCTCCCTAACTGCCAGCCTGTGCCCCCATACAGACAGCGCCCCGCTCCTCCCGAACCTTCCCCCGCCACCTCCCTAACTGCCAGCCTGTGCCCCCATACAGACAGCGCCCCACTCCTCCCAAACCTTCCCCCGCCCCCTCCCTAACTGCCAGCCTGTGCCCCCATACAGACAGCGCCCCGCTCCTCCCGAACCTTCCCCCGCCACCTCCCTAACTGCCAGCCTGTGCCCCCATACAGACAGCGCCCCACTCCTCCCAAACCTTCCCCCGCCCCCTCCCTAACTGCCAGCCTGTGCCCCCATACAGACAGCACCCCGCTCCTCCCAAACCTTCCCCCGCCCCCTCCCTAACTGCCAGCCTGTGCCCCCATACAGACAGCGCCCCACTCCTCCCAAACCTTCCCCCGCCCCCTCCCTAACTGCCAGCCTGTGCCCCCATATAGACAGCGCCCCGCTCCTCCCAAACCTTCCCCCGCCCCCTCCCTAACTGCCAGCCTGTGCCCCCATACAGACAGCGCCCCGCTCCTCCCAAACCTTCCCCCACCACCTCCCTAACTGCCAGGCTGTGCCCCCATACAGACAGCGCCCCGCTCCTCCCGAACCTTCCCCCGCCCCCTCCCTAACTGCCAGCCTGTGCCCCCATACAGACAGCGCCCCGCTCCTTCCGAACCTTCCCCCGCCCCCTCCCTAACTGCCAGCCTGTGCCCCCATACAGACAGCGCCCCACTCCTCCCAAACCTTCCCCCGCCCCCTCCCTAACTGCCAGCCTGTGCCCCCATACAGACAGCGCCCCGCTCCTCCCAAACCTTCCCCCGCCCCCTCCCTAACTGCCAGGCTGTGCCCCGATACAGACAGCACCCCGCTCCTCCCAAACCTTCCCCCACCACCTCCCTAACTGCCAGGCTGTGCCCCGATACAGACAGCACCCCACTCCTCCCAAACCTTCCCCCGCCCCCTCCCTAACTGCCAGCCTGTGCCCCCATACAGACAGCGCCCCGCTCCTCCCGAACCTTCCCCCGCCACCTCCCTAACTGCCAGCCTGTGCCCCCATACAGACAGCGCCCCGCTCCTCCCTAACCTTCCCCCGCCCCCTCCCTAACTGCCAGCCTGTGCCCCCATACAGACAGCGCCCCGCTCCTCCCAAACCTTCCCCCGCCCCCTCCCTAACTGCCAGCCTGTGCCCCCATACAGACAGCACCCCGCTCCTCCCAAACCTTCCCCCGCCACCTCCCTAACTGCCAGCCTGTGCCCCCATACAGACAGTGCCCCGCTCCTCCCGAACCTTCCCCCACCCCCTCCCTAACTGCCAGCCTGTGCCCCCATACAGACAGCGCCCCGCTCCTTCCGAACCTTCCCCCGCCCCCTCCCTAACTGCCAGCCTGTGCCCCCATACAGACAGCGCCCCACTCCTCCCAAACCTTCCCCCGCCCCCTCCCTAACTGCCAGCCTGTGCCCCCATACAGACAGCGCCCCACTCCTCCCAAACCTTCCCCCGCCCCCTCCCTAACTGCCAGCCTGTGCCCCCATACAGACAGCGCCCCACTCCTCCCAAACCTTCCCCCGCCACCTCCCTAACTGCCAGCCTGTGCCCCCATACAGACAGCGCCCCGCTCCTCCCAAACCTTCCCCCGCCCCCTCCCTAACTGCCAGCCTGTGCCCCCATACAGACAGCGCCCCACTCCTCCCGAACCTTCCCCCGCCCCCTCCCTAACTGCCAGCCTGTGCCCCCATACAGACAGCGCCCCACTCCTCCCAAACCTTCCCCCGCCCCCTCCCTAACTGCCAGCCTGTGCCCCCATACAGACAGCACCCCGCTCCTCCCGAACCTTCCCCCGCCACCTCCCTAACTGCCAGGCTGTGCCCCCATACAGACAGCGCCCCGCTCCTCCCAAACCTTCCCCCGCCCCCTCCCTAACTGCCAGCCTGTGCCCCCATACAGACAGCGCCCCGCTCCTTCCGAACCTTCCCCCGCCCCCTCCCTAACTGCCAGCCTGTGCCCCCATACAGACAGCGCCCCGCTCCTCCCGAACCTTCCCCCGCCACCTAACTGCCAGCCTGTGCCCCCATACAGACAGCGCCCCGCTCCTCCCAAACCTTCCCCCGCCACCTCCCTAACTGCCAGCCTGTGCCCCCATACAGACAGCGCCCCGCTCCTCCCAAACCTTCCCCCGCCACCCCCCTGCCAGCCTGTGCCCCCATACAGACAGCGCCCCGCTCCTCCCGAACCTTCCCCCGCCCCCTCCCTAACTGCCAGCCTGTGCCCCCATACAGACAGCGCCCCGCTCCTCCCGAACCTTCCCCCGCCACCTAACTGCCAGCCTGTGCCCCCATACAGACAGCGCCCCGCTCCTCCCAAACCTTCCCCCTCCACCCCCCTGCCAGCCTGTGCCCCCATACAGACAGCGCCCCGCTCCTCCCAAACCTTCCCCCTCCACCCCCCTGCCAGCCTGTGCCCCCATACAGACAGCGCCCCGCTCCTCCCGAACCTTCCCCCGCCCCCTCCCTAACTGCCAGCCTGTGCCCCCATACAGACAGCACCCCGCTCCTCCCGAACCTTCCCCCGCCACCTCCCTAACTGCCAGGCTGTGCCCCCATACAGACAGCGCCCCGCTCCTCCCAAACCTTCCCCCGCCCCCTCCCTAACTGCCAGCCTGTGCCCCCATACAGACAGCGCCCCGCTCCTCCCGAACCTTCCCCCGCCACCTAACTGCCAGCCTGTGCCCCCATACAGACAGCGCCCCGCTCCTCCCAAACCTTCCCCCGCCACCTCCCTAACTGCCAGCCTGTGCCCCCATACAGACAGCGCCCCGCTCCTCCCAAACCTTCCCCCGCCACCCCCCTGCCAGCCTGTGCCCCCATACAGACAGCGCCCCGCTCCTCCCGAACCTTCCCCCGCCCCCTCCCTAACTGCCAGCCTGTGCCCCCATACAGACAGCGCCCCGCTCCTCCCGAACCTTCCCCCGCCACCTAACTGCCAGCCTGTGCCCCCATACAGACAGCGCCCCGCTCCTCCCAAACCTTCCCCCTCCACCCCCCTGCCAGCCTGTGCCCCCATACAGACAGCGCCCCGCTCCTCCCAAACCTTCCCCCTCCACCCCCCTGCCAGCCTGTGCCCCCATACAGACAGCGCCCCGCTCCTTCCGAACCTTCCCCCGCCACCCCCCTGCCAGCCTGTGCCCCCATACAGACTGGTGGCCACTGGGGGTCGGGGGGCAGAGTACCCGGGCTGCGGTGAACGGGGAAGGTGGTTCTCCCGAAGGGGTCGATCCTGCCTCTCTTACCCAGCTACAGCATCCACAGGGCGGGGCTCACAAGCCGCTTCTCCCGGGGCCAGCGGCGGCTGCCCTTTTTCCCCTGGCTCATTTGTGCGGGTTCCTGCGGGTTCTTGTCATGATGCTGTCGAGCTGGTCAGTGCAGGGACAGGCTCGGCGTCCCGGGCTAGCTGAGCTTGGTTTGAGGAAGGGGATGGAGCTACTTCTGGGCCCGAGAGTACTCCTCCTCCATCTCCCCTTCCCCCCCCTTCCTCACTCCTTCACCGAGCTGACCAGCTCAGGGCCACCTGGAACCTCCCGCAGGGACAGGTGGTCGGGGAAACACCTCCGGGGTTTCTCCACCATGGATGCAGCGTGGGGTTGCTGGGCCTGTCCTGCGGGGCCTCGGTCCCGCGGCGTCAGACTTACACCCGGCACGTCAGGTTCCTTGGCGGCCTGCGTGTTTGGCTCTCGAGGGTAGCACACTGCGCGTTCGCATGTGTTCGAGTGCAGAGCCCACGTGCTGACATTCCGGTCCCTGCGGTGTTGATCCTCACTACAGTGCCAATTAGGGCCTTAGAGGGGTGATTCATGGCCATGGTGGAGCCGTCGGTCCACCCGCCGGAGTATCATGACCAGCAGTTGTAACGTGAAGGGCCTCAACTGTGTTGCCAGCGGAGGGCGCGCCCCCAGATTTCGCTGGAGCCAGTTCGGGGAACTCCCTCCTTCGCTCTACCCTCGGACCTGGTCCGCCCTGGGCAACGGACCTGAGCGAAAACTGCTGCTCCCCACCGCCAGGGAGGTGGGGTCCGACAGCTCTTTTCCTCGGCGGGGGTTGACCTGGTGGCCGGTTTGCAATGAGAAACTTTTTCCAGGCTTTTTCCCTGGGGTTGACCTGGTGGCCTGTTTGCAATGAGAAACTTTCCAGACCTTTTCCCTTGGGGCTTTTCCCTGGGGTTGACCTGGTGGCCGGTTTGCAATGAGAAACTTTCCAGACCTTTTCCCTGGGGCTTTTCCCTGGGGTTGACCTGGTGGCCGGTTTGCAATGAGAATCTTTCCAGACCTTTTCCCTGGGGCTTTTCCCTGGGGTTGACCTGGTGGCCGGTTTGCAATGAGAATCTTTCCAGACCTTTTCCCTGGGGCTTTTCCCTGGGGTTGACCTGGTGGCCGGTCGGAGCCGGGCTGGATCCTGGGGGCCGGTTTGCCCTCAAGAGAAAATGGCTGCCGCTTTTCACTGGGGGACCCAGGGGTGGGGTACTGGGGGTGCAGCACCCGCAGGTGTCACTGGGGGAAGGTGGCCGGGGCTGCTGTCAGAAGCAGACAACATGCTTTGCAGCAGAGACCCCCCCTAGCGGCGGAGGCGGAACTTTTCGTTTGCGAGCGGGGGCGGTTCAGGCTTTTGGCCCCAGCTGCCAGTCGAGCGAGGAGATCGGGCCAATGGGAGCGTGGGGGGCGTGTCCGGAGAGCGGGTCCCGCCCCCCACCTGCCTCGGCCGCGCCCCTTTTCCCTCATCTAACCCGATCCCGTCCTGTCATCACTTGTCCCTTCCCAGTCCCCCAGCTCCCCTTCAGTTGTTTCCTGCCTCAGCTCCCCTATGCTCTGCCCCGACTCCTCTCGTCTGCTCCCCCTCCCTCTCCTGCTCCGCTCAATTCTTCCCTTCCTCTCCCCCGCCCCTCCTTCCTTCCCACCCTTGTTCGTTCCTCACCCCCTCTTCCCTTCCCTTCCCTGGGCATCTGTGGGGAGGGGAGTTTCCCCTGTGACACCCAGAGAAACTCTCTCTCCAAGGCAGGGTCGGTCTGTCTGCTGCGGGTTCCCTGGCTGGTTGCTGGGGAGGTTTTTCAGCGGGTAGAGGCAGCTGGAGAGTGGAAAAGCAAAGCAAAGTTCATGCTGCAGCCTCCGGTAAGAATGCAGAAGTGTGACCGCCAGCCCTGCTCTTTAGCTGGCTAATCTCCCCTGTCTCTAGTGGGTCTCTTGTCTCTGTAGGTTACCTGCTCCCTGTGGGTTCTGCAGGCAGCCACTGGGCTGGAACTCATTGATTCAGCCGGAGCTGTGCTGAGCCTGGCTTGGCTGGGAGCCTCTCTCCCCACAATGAATATAGCCCTGCCAGGGAAATGTCTGTTGAGCGGCTGGGACAATAACTAGTGTGCCAGGGAAGGAGCAATGCAGCTGGGGCGCGTGGTGAGCTCTGCCCCTATATATTACTGGGTATTAAGGTCTGATGGTGTGTTTCTTGGTAGCCTGGCTGTAGAAGTGCTGGGGCGAGGGTGTGATGAGAGAGGGGTAAATGGAAATGAGTAGGAATTCTGGATCATTTAGGTACCTGAGATACAGGGAACGCTGGTTTTGAAGCCAGTGGGATTGGTCGTAGACATGGCCCACAGCAGAGTCTGTGTAGAAAGGGGTTCTATGGCATTTAGACAATTCTATCAGCACTCAAATGCTGCTACCTTACTGGTGAGTCCGGGGCATGAACCCTTAGTTCCTGCAGAATCTAAGCTTTTATTCTTTTTTTAAAATAGCCCAACTTTTCCAGGACGCTGAGCTCCAGTGGAATTGGTGGGTGCTCAGTGCCTTTGAAAATGGTGCCCTATGTTTCTAGCTCTTCTTTTTAGGAAGAGAAAATTTCCCAGCATGACCTGATGTGGGGCTATCTGTGTGAATCTGGACACCTCCGGGACACCTGGTGCTGCTCAGGGCTCTGCTAAGGGGCAGCAGAGAAGTGGGGAAGACCCTAGTGATTTTCATTGCAGCCTTTGGGAACTTAAGGTGTGGCTGTGAAAATGTCAAAAACATGTCAAATTCATGCTTAGCACAGGTCTCAGCTGCTGCAGAGGCTGGTATTGGAGCTGTGTGGGAGGCAGCAGCTGCCCAAAATATGGAGCCTGGGGGAAGGGTAGAGTAGCAGACACCCTACCATGCAGCAGCCTCAGGAAGGGCAAGACAGCAATTCTCCGTTCTGGAGCTGGGTGTGTGTGTGAGAGACAGAGAGAGGAACGGGGAGAAATGATACTTCCTCATGTATCGGATGCCTACAGGCCAGATACTGGAAATGAAAAACAGAGCCCTTGAAAGTACTCCGCTAGCCTTTGTTATGCAGGAGGTCAGACTAGATCATAGTGGTCCCTTCTGGCCCTAAAATCAATGAGTCTAGATGCATATTCAGCTAATTACTATACAGAATAATAAAGCTGGGCCAATATTAACAGTAAAAGTCGCCCACTTCACGCAGACCAATAACTGTCCACTCTTGTCTACTCAGAAAACTTCACACCTCGTCCCACGGAGTAGGTCAGAATTGATATCCCCATTTAACAGAGTGGGAAAGCGAAGCACAAAGTGATGACATGACTTGCTTGAGGATACCTAACAAGCCAGTGACAGGACTCCTATCAGTGGGATCACTGATGTGGAGTTCATACAAGAATCAAGGGGCTGGGGGAAAAAAAACAACAAAACCTCTCATGAGGAAAGACTGAAGAGCCTGGTCTTGTTTACCTGGGAAAGATGATGAAAGAGAGGAGATAAAAGTCTGTATGGTCCAGTGGAGGTACATTGGGAGCGTCTGTTCTCTGTCTCATAACACAAGAACAAAGGGACATTCATTGAAGTGAAAAGGCTGGAAATTCAAAACTGATCAAAGGAAACACATTTTCACATGGTGAATAATTACCCTGTGGAACCCACTGCTACTGGATATTGTTGAGGCTGAAAATGTAGCAACAAAAAGGGACTGGACATTTATATGGATACGAAGGGATTAGGAGGGAAATCTTCGTGGGGGAGGGGGAAATTGGCATAATCTGCCTGCTGTGGGGTTTTTTGAACCTTCCTCTGAAGCAGCTAGTTCTAGCCACTGTCAGAGACAGGATAATGGATTATATCGACCAGAAGTCTGATCCAGTCTGGCACATCCTATGTGATGGTCAGGGCGTAAGAAGTTGGACAGAGCCATACCTAAAGCTGATGAATCTTGGCTCCCTGCCCCATGTCCGCTCCTGCTGCCACACAAGGCTGTGGGGTCTGTGTCTTCAGCTATGCAGCATCCCCATGGCTAGAGCCCTGCAAATCTGCAGATCCCCGCGTACCATGTTTGCGGATCAGATGCAGATCCAGATTTGGTATCTGCGCAGGGCTCTACTGATGTCCCTAGCTTTGGGTGCATTCAACGTAACGCTGTATGTGGAATGAGGAGTTGGCACCTTCTTGTGACTATTTTCTCAAACTTAGACTGATGTGAAGAGGAGACTGATGCAGCTGACTAATTCCTGACGCCATCAGTTTACTCTCTAGGGAAAATTTCCTTCTTGCCAACGTGTCAAATAAAGGGCCTAGATACAGGGGTTCTCAGAACAAATTTTTTGGTGGCCTCAGAGTGCGGCCACCAACTCTTGCTGGTGGCCGCTCTCACGCTTTTTCCTAAAATACTTAATTTAGCTTTAGGAAAAACAAATAAATATACACTGCCAAATCATTGTAATTTATGTATTGCTAGCTAATAAGTCTGCAGTGAAAAGTGATATTAACAAACAGAAGTATCACTATTCACAGCAGACTTACTCAGCCCTGTCAACAAGCCTGGGGAGAAATTAAGCCCTAGATGGAGTGGGGGTAAGGAGTCCGGGGAGGCGCCGGCGGGAGGCAGTGGAGGGCTGGAGCCCGTAGCCCTGTGGCCAGAGCCTGCTGCCCCGCCACCCCAGGGCTGAAGCCCAAAGCCTGAACCCCACCACCCTTGGGAAGGTGGGAAACTCACCAGCTGCCTGGTCCTCCAGCGTTGTGCCCCAGGTATCTCCACAGGGGGAGCAGGGCCCAACCAGTGCTGGTGGCCCCAGCAATCGAAACCAAGGCCGGGCATCCAGGAGCAACAGGAAGGGGCTGCTATTTTGCCCCCGCCCCCCATAACAGTCCATGAGGCTGAGGCCGCAAGAAAAGCCCCTGGTGACCGCGTTTGAGAACCGCTGGCCTTACACATTCGTTATGTAGAAACTGATGTTCATCTCATTGTGATGACAAAGAAAACCCACGGAGAATGAACTAGTGCTGCGTAGTGGTTCTGTGTCTGCAAGGCTGCTGCTTGTATCTCTCCCAAGGCGCGGCACTGCGGAAGGAGCAAGACCCTGGGCAGTTACACTGCAGCTGTGAGCCCCAGGGAACAGTCAAGAATCCTGTCAGTTGCACTTAGCGGCTGCTTGGGCTAAAGCTGTGATCAGCAGTAAGGAGCACTTCAGCTGTTTGCGCGGGGTGGAGGAGCTGAAAACAGAGGCAGAGGAGGGATAGGGTACAGGGTAGACTATCAAACCTCTTTTACCCCGTGTCTATTTCCTACTCCTCCCACATTCCAAAAGTACCAGGGAGTCTTTTCTTTGGGGGTGGGGGAAGAGCCTTTTTCTCTTCCATCAACAAAACAGGAGCCCAGGGCTGAGGTTGTTACTTGCCAGAGGCCGATAGGAAAGGTGGAAGCAGTTGTGCACTGTCCTTTGAGAAAGCCCTGGTAGGAATCTCCGCACCCTCTCCTTTCCCAGGAGTAGGGGGGCACTGGGCTTCCAGGTCCCCTAGAGGTCCGTGCCAGTTCCTTCCATCATGTCTAATATTGGTCTTTGCTTTGCAGGCATCTTGCAATTTTTTTTGGGCCATGGACTGACATGTCCGTAAAGTGTGCAAGCTGTTTAAGCAGAGGTGATTGTCCCACAGGGAGGTGTGTTTGTGAAGTGCCTTGAGGTAAGGGGGGATATAGAAAGGTAGAATATTGCTCTTATTGGCTAGCATGTTTCTAAACACAGGTGATTGTCCAGGGATGTAATGCCAGTGATGTGGGGCAAGGTTGGGCCCCCGTAGTTCAGAACACAGAAACGCAGTGAAACACATTTGAATGGACAGAGTTTAGATCTTGTTGTTTATGAATAATGATGACTGTGTTGGCTGAAATAGTCATCTTATCTCCAGTCTGGGAAAAGCTGACACTGGATCTACTGTGAGGTTATCTAGAATGGGGAGGAGTCATTTAGTTTTTGTTCATCACCATACTTACCTGCTCATTATTGCGCTCAGCTAAACCTCTGCTCCCTGTTTGGGATACAACAGTCTCGTTCCCCTGTAAACGTTAACACTGGAGGCAAGTCCCAGGACAGGATCACGAATGAGCCAGCTAGCTGGGCCGCTGGGCTAGGTGGTGGGGGTCACCTGGTCAGAGTGCTTGAAGCAGGTTAAGGTGAGTCTCTGAGCCAGAAAGGGGAACCTGGACTTCCAGGGTACATCTACATTGCACTAAAAAACGTGCAGAACCAAGACTCAGCCCGGGTCAGTGAGCTGAGGCTCTGCGGGTT
This sequence comes from Lepidochelys kempii, assembly GCF_965140285.1. Lineage (NCBI taxonomy): Eukaryota > Metazoa > Chordata > Testudines > Cheloniidae > Lepidochelys > Lepidochelys kempii. Next base: position 140,307,187 of record NC_136383.1, read on the forward strand.
AAAATAGCAGTGTAAATGTTCAGGCTCAGGCTGGGCCTAGGCTCTGAGACCCTCCCCCTGTGGGTCTCTTATTGCAGTGTAGACATGCCCCTGGTTTCCTAGCGTTAAGGATCGGATGAGGGCTGCAGAGGGTCATGATGTTTGGTTTCTTACTGAGGTTTTGAATGTGTCCATTTCAGCCTTTTGAGATGCCGGGGTACCATGGTGATGGGCGTTGGTGGTGGGGGTGAAAGAGGTTGTAACAATAATATTAAAAAGGCAACACAATAAAATTCGAAAGATGGTGTGCAGGAGGTTTGGGGGAGGGAGGCCATGTCTGGGCAAACGGAGAATGAGTGAGATCTTATTTTAAAGGACACTTTGTAAAACTGCCTCCCCGTGTGAAACAGCGCCACTGAGCGGAACGGCGCAGGCCAGCTTGCCGTTCCAACAGAGCACATGGGACGGTGGGATTGCTTGATCAAGCCATCCTCAGGCAGCATGGTGTTCAACAGGTGCCAGATGCTCCACGCAGCCTGGATGCTCCATAGCAGAGGAGCGGGGAGGGGTGATCAGCACGTGCAGTATATGGCATTTGCACAGTTAATTGGCGGCTCACCTTGTCCCTCACTCCCTGAGCAAAGCTGGAAACGGGCCAGTTTTACAGAATTAGACGAACACTATCAACGTCTTGAGGCCAACATAGGGAGTAAACTCCTAGTGTCCCTCCCCGGAGCACGGTCGCTGCATCAACACAACTCTTTGGTGCTAAAGCTCCGGCAGTGGTCCCCAAATTGTGGGGTGCGTCTCCCTAGGGGGGGTGCAGAGGAATGTTCAGTGGGGTTTGGTGGGGCCTTGCCAGCACCCGTGGGGAGTGAGTGTCACCCAGCCCCCCTCCGCCCCCAGCTCTGCTCCGGCCCCGCCCCCAAATGCGGCTCCGCTCCGCGCTCCAGCCCCTGGCTGCAGCTCGGTTCCCAGCCCTGGTCCGGCCCCAGACCCACCCCAGCTGCAGCTGCAGCCCCAGCCTCAGCCCCCTACCGCTGTCTGCACACCCTTCCCCCCCAGAGGTATGGTCCCAGCCCCGAGGGGGTGGGGTGCAGACGGGTGAGGGGGGCACAACCGTGAAAAGTTTGGGGACCACTGCACTACGGCTAAGCAGGAGATGCCCGTTCCATTCTGAGTCACATTTTCACTTGCTCACAATGTTCTCAAACAGAATTCCTTTGGGGTTTCACTTCCCCGGGCTTGGTTTGGCCCACTGGAGATTTTTGTGAAGGAAATTTGGCACAAACTTGGTTGTGCTTCTTTTTCTGGGTTTATTCCAGCAGGACGAATGTGCGTTTTGGAAGGAAACTGTGCCAGCATTTTTCATATGGAGAATACTTAAAGTTGGCTTTATTGTACATTTTCTTCACTGACCTGTCAGCGAAAGGTCTTCCTTTAAGACCTCCTTAGGTAAGGGCACCTCAGCCAAGGCTGGCCATATCAAGACTATCTCAGCGGAGGGCCCTGTTGTAGTTATTTAGATGGATTAAATGAGCCAAAGCTGTTAATATAACCCAGGCACTGTCCAACCTTAAACAGTGGTAAATAAGGTCTGAGGTTTGGTACACAGACTTCAGCCTGCTTCAGAGCAGGGCAAACACATTACTAAAAGTCCTTCTGCCCTTTTATTATACAGAAAAGAAAGAAAACCAGAGAAAGCATTTGAAATGGAAAGTACTGAGTCAGGCTTTGATTTTAACACCATCCCTTGCTCCATTTGCCTTTAGCTGGAGAGAGTTTTCAGAAGGAAAAAGCCCCTTGACTGACAGTCTCTTAGTACTTACCAAAGATGGTAATAACGATTCTTGAGTGGAAAGAGAAGTGAGTTGAGATGAATTGGAGCTGTTGTTAAAGTCAGATCCCGTTTCATCACAGGTGGTGGCTGGGTTTCAGTTGGAGCCGGCAGAGGTGGTGATTCATCTGGGTCCCTCTCTCTGGCCCAGTCTGGCCAAGACATCCCTCCAGATCAGGAGGACAAAGGCCCAGGGTCCCAGGAGACAGTGGGGGTGGCAGCCATGATGGTGACACTCACTCCAGCAGCCTCCATCTGTTCTTCCCTAATCTCTCCCCAAAGTCTCTTTCTTGAAGGACTCACAAAGGGAATGGTGGGTGGAATAGCCTGGCCCCTCATTATTTTGTCCACGCGTGAAGCCTAATATCTGACACATCAATGCTGGTCTATTCATTTCCAGGTCCATATCTTCTCTTTTTACCCAGCATGGTTTCAACACCACTGTCCTTGAGTTATCATAATGTGGTCTCTTTTTAATCTGGGCTAATCCAGTCTCTCTAGCCAGTTCTTGTGCACCTGCTTATAACACAACACTACTGGCCCTACTGTCCATCAACACTTGCCTTTATAGGTTATGGTGACATCTCGTGAACTTTCATAGACTTTTTACAACTGAGCTCACCATTAGGGTCAATTTGTTAGTCCAATTATCACAACAGTCCCCATGGAAATATGCCTCAATCCAAGCCCTCCCTGTTAAGGCCACTGCCCTCAAGGACATGTTTCTTCAGGGCTCGTGTGCTCCAGACACCTCAGAGAAAAGTGATCTGCTAAAGAGGCTGAAGTGCGCCTACAGCATCTTTGATTTCGGACAATGAAATCTGGTAAACCAGTGGTTCCCAAACTTTTCAGGGTCATGGCCCCCCTTACCCCTCTCAATACCCTTTTCCTCTCCCCACCCCCTGAGACACAGACAGGGGTAAGAGGGCTCAGACTGGGGCTGGGAATGGAGCTGCGGCCAGAGACTGAGGGCTGGACTGGGGCCAGGGCCAGGGCCTGGTGCAGAGCTACAGCCGGGCTGTGGTCCGGGGCTGAGGCTATGGGGCCGGGATTGGGACCGGGAGCCGCGGATGGGGCCACAGCAGAGCTGGGAGCGGAGCGGGGCTGGGTGGCGCTCCCTCCACACCCCCTGTGGGGGCTGTCCCAGACCCCGTCGTGCCCTCTGAACGTTTCTCCATGCCCCCCCCAGGGGGGCGCACCCCACAGTTTGGGGACCTCTGTGCTAGATTGTGGAATAGTCCCCCATCGCTTGGGACGCTTAAGGCTGGACAAAGGCCTGGATCCTGGATTGTATGGAAGGATCCTGGCCTGGCCCGGCCCTGGGGAATATGGTCCAGACAGGCTCCAGCAAGGCATGCTCTGCTCTGCCACAGAGGAATACGCCAGGGGGTGAAGTTCTGTCATTCTCACCTGGCAGCAGCTTGCCAGCTGGCAAAGGGCTGGGGCGATGGAAACAAAGCCCCTTTCGGCTGCGGCCCAGAATCGATCCTGCCCATTAGCGAATTACAGACTCTGATTGAATTACCAGAGCTACCCTGGGATGCTCTCACCAACCAAGCTGATGGGTCTCTGGAAAGTGGATAGGTTTCATCCGTGGTCATAATTACTCCCAGCACCTGGTGGGGTTCTGGACAGTCACATGAGCTGACAGGCCCTGAAGCACAGAGAGACAAATACAACATGTCAGTAACAACCAGCCAGGAGAAAGATCACCTCGTTCCTGTGCCAAACGGCCATAAAGTCGCCTGGGAGAAGGTCGGGGTCCCAGGTGAGGGCTTTGGGCAGTGAAATATTTTAATGCCAAAACCAGCACATTTCAGAGGAGGGATTCTATGGTCATTGTTATTCCATCAATTCTTAGCATGATCGTCACACAAATCTTTCCCCACATGGTGTGTCAGAAACGTAAAGGTACCTCCCCCAGCTCCGAAAAGCCTGTCTACGTTAGACAAGACACAGGACAGCCATTCGGGAGGGGGATACCAAGGAGGGCTTCGAAGGACAGGAGAGCAGCATTCGGGGCTGCAGGACAGCAGGCGAGATGCTGAGCGCGGGAGAAGGAGAGGAACAAAAGTCGGGAGCAGGAGGGAGGGGATGGGAAATAGCAGTGGACACGTAGGTGTGGGGTAGAAAGCATGTGTGGGTGTGGATCCGACACAGGCAAAGAGAGGGAGCCCTGCAGCCAAGCACTCATGGCCAACCCTACGCCAACGAACCAGAAAGGGCGGGGGAGTAAGAAAATCAGATCGACTAGCCCCCTTGTTTCCAGGGATGTCAGCATTCACCTGCTGCGATAAAGAAGCAACACAGGGCCCTGGCTGGTGCCGGGGACGGGGGAGGTTCTCAGCCCAGTTCCGAGCAGGCAAACAGCCACATCACGTGCTAGTGTGTTTCCAGCCAATGCCTCTTATCCACCAGCAGCGACATCCTCCTGCACACGTGGGTGCCCTTTTCTCATTTGACTCTTCTTCCAAATGCCGTTTCTCCTCCCTCCAGCTAACATGACCAAAGGCCACCCCGGGAAGAAGTGTCTGGAGAGCCAGTCACAGCTAATTTGTCTGCAGGCCTCCTTGGGAACCTCCGACTTCAGAGACGGCCGCCAGCTGCTTCCTTCTGTAGCTTGCCGGACGGATGTCCCGGAGGGGCAACCGGAGACGTGGGGTTTATAGTCGAGCAAAGGGCAAAGCGGCTGCATGTACCATCAGCGTCCCTCGGTTACCATGGGACGCGTGGGCGTTCTCGCTGCGATGGCAGGACCTGGTGTGGAAAACAAGCAGTAGGAGGGATAAAGCGGGCAGGGAAAGAGACGCTGGTCAGGGTCGGGAGGCTCAACCCAGTTTTCTTCCACCCAGCTGCGGGATCTGTAGGAGTGATGTCTCCGTTCCCGCTCCCCACCCTAACAGGGAACAATGCTTTTTCTTCAACAAGAAATGGCGAATCAGGGCCCTACACACACGGCCCAACACACACCCCCTCCCTGTGCTATATTGCCCCGCCCCAGAGCGCCCTCTTGTGGCTTTCTAGACTGGCTCCTGCCTGTCATGTACGGCTGGTACAGGGCAGGTTGCTGATCAGGCACTTGTACCAGATGTGGACTGGCTCCCGGGCTTCCTTCCCCGAGGGACACACCGGGGACGTTTTCTCTGTATGGTCATGTAATGTACTGCCAGGAGTGGCTGTTGTGTGCTGATAAGGCATGTTACACTGAGCAGCTGAACGTATAGTCCAGCTTAACCTTCTATTATACTGCCACTGGGACCTGGCCCTCTGGCTAGAGACGCCTAACATCCGACCCTTCCTGAGTGACAGTGTCCTCCTTCCAGTCTATCGCGATGTCCTGCACCAGTGTTCAAGCCAATGTAGGAAATCCCAGCCAGTTTGCTGCCCCGTTAGATCCTCCCTCCAGAATTTGGCTACCACCAGACCTGTTTCTCTGCTGCTGTGTTTAAGATCTCCTCCTCCTCTGCCGTGCTCTTCGTCCTTTCCTCAGGACCTCTCATTCCTGGGACACCAACTGCTCCCCTTGAATCTGGTTGCTGTCCTTTCCTCCGGTCCCTAACTCACAGAGACTGCTTCCCTTGAGTTATGGGCCCATTCCAGGCATTGATCCTATCCCCTGCAGCCTCCTTTCTCAGTACTTCTGGATAGGGTCTGTGACGCTAGCAGACCAGCTCATGCCAAGGTCCCCATGTCTCAGCTGAACACTGACAAATACATGGCTGAAATCAGTCTGGCTCAGCTGTACGTTAGAATTGTTAAAACGGGGATTAGGGTTATAAGAAGGTGTTTAGTGCTGAGACTTTACTGAATACTTGTGAGTTGCTCTCTGCATTAGGCTCATATAACATCTGTATTCCACATTGTAAGGTACTATTTGAGCGGTTGTATTGTGAGCCTCTGTGACAGTGTAAATCATCAGACAGGAGAGAGACAGTAACTGGTGTGAAGTGCTGGTCTCCAGCAGAAGGTGTTACGTCCTGCCCAACAGGGAAGGGGCATTGACACCAGACAAACCATTGTGGGACATTAAAGAGGACAAAAGACATTGGCTGTTCTGCCCTCCCTCCATGAAGATGAGTTGTGCAAGTGGATTCCTTCCGTCAGCTGAGTTCTCAGCTCAGAGTACATGGGGGGAAGGGAATAAAAACCCTTAACAAGAAGGAACTGGATCTCTATGATGCCTGGACTCTGGAGTGGCAAGGTTTCTAGGCATAAGCAAGAGAACCCCAATGTGTAGCCTGAGTTAGTCCTAAAAGACATACAAAGCTTGCTTATCATAGAAGCTTTGTATTATCTTTTTAAATTTAAGATTGAACTCATTAGTGTATCTATGTTTACTTGCTTTAACCTTGTAAATGACTCTTTCCTTTTTAATAAATATGTATATAGGTTATCATAGGTTATCATAGGATTGGCTGCAAGCATTGTCGTGGGTATGAGATCTACAGTGCAACTGACCATTCCTTCGGGACCGGGAGTAACCTGGATGTTGCTGTGATTCTTGCTGTAACAGACCAGCTGTCACAAAGGCAGGCTCACCATGGGGACAAGAGAGATCAGCGAGGTTTTTAAGGTCAGGCTTGACAAAGCCCTGGCTGGGATGATTTAACTGGGAATTGGTCCTGCTTTGAGCAGGGGGTTGGACTAGATGACCTTCTGGGGTCCCTTCCAACCCTGATATTCTATGATTCTATGATTCTACCCAAGGGGATGTCTGTGACCCCACCGTTAGCTGTTATAGTGCTTGAAGCATTTACATTGGATAACTAGTTGGAATCTAAGTCCTGAACTGACAACCAGCTGGGTTTGTGCTCTGCTTCCTAACAGTCTGCCCCAAGGTTGGTTCTCATGCTCTTGTGCCCCTGCAGGACAGCATGACAGGGTCTGCTCTGACCTCATCTCCTAGGTAAGGACCCAACACTTCCTCACTCCTGGGCCTTCTTACCTTGACTGCCTCCACTTCCATCCATTTCCTAAATCCCCTCTTCCACCTGACCACCCCCTCCCCAGATGGTACAGACCAGGTGGATCAAGCACTCCAGATGGTCCACAAGCATCAGTTCCAAGCCGGGATTCCCTAATGAGCCCCAGCCAAGTCTAATTCCCCCATCCCTTCCTGTAGATGGATGGAGGCCCCTGAAAGGGGCCAAGTCACCCCATGACACTACCCAACAACAACAGATTGGTGCACACAATCCCGCACACGCAAGATAGCCTATAACAACAAACCGCTGTGTGCAGCCCACGGTCGCTGAGCTAACCAGCAATCCCCTGGCATCTATTTAAACCCTGCAAGCATGTTAATACATGCAATAGCCACCCTTCCCCTTCCCCTTCCAAGTGTAAAATATACCCAAAGGCTGAGAATTGGGTGGTTATGAGAGCAGGAGACTTTGCTGTTATAGTAAAAGCTAAAATGTGTTTGTTTGGGTAAAGTAGGAGGTGCTCGTGTCAATAACAGCAAGCGCTGTGTGAACTAGAAACCTGAGAGACAAGCTGAACTGTCGCATGACTCAGCAGCTCTGGGTTCTGCACACCGCTTTGTTCTCGCGGGGTCACTCACCAGCGCTGAGATGTACGTTCTTTGTTATTGTAGGGTCACTCCAAGCACTGGGCTTTGCACACTGGTTTCATAGAATCATAGACTATCAGGGTTGGAAGGGACCTCAGGAGGTCATCTAGTCCAACCCCCTGCTCAAAGCAGGACCGATCCCCAATTAAATCATCCCACTGTTGACTCATATCCAGCTTCTTGTCTACTCTTATCGTAGGGTCACTCCTGCATGCTGGGTTCTGCACACTGCGTTGCTGTTGTTGTAGGGTTGCTTATGAGTCCTGTACTACAGAATTTAAAGATAGAAAAAAATCCTCACAACCCCCCAAACTACCTGGCTAATGCAACAGGCGTTTATAGTCACTGAGGCCAGTCCACAGGAGGAGACATGTCCTGCTGTCTGGAGTGGCTCACAACCTCAGGCCAGGCTTCCAGAAAAAGACAGATCCCCCAAGCTGATGGTGAGTTCTATAGTTAGATTTCACCAAGCCAGTGACAAATGTGAACACCTGGATCCCTCTACCAGTCTTACCCTGGAGTCACAGACAGTCCTCTAAGACTCTCCAGTCTATCTTGCCACCCCGACAAACCGGACATTGTGATAAAAGGCAGTGGTGCAAGTAGAAATCATTTCTTGCCGGTACTGCACTCATGGGAGGGACACAATGGGGGGCACGTGACCTCCCTAGGTGACCCTCCCTGTGACTCCTCCCACCCTACCCCAACCAGGGGCCCCCACACTCTCCCCATCCCCTCCGACACCTCCCTTTGTATATACAAACATCAACATGCTTAACAACTCACTTTCCCCCCACATATGTAGTATTTCAGTCTGTTTATATGGAATATGGGGAGCTGGGTGAGGAGCCATTTCAGTATATGTCTGACTTCTTAAAAGACAAATTTTAAGAAGAACTGTATCCTAAACTGCTTTATGGTATTGTACCTAAACATTGCATTTCAATGGGGGATTCAACTTCCTTTATAGGAACAGACTCCTGAAACGCTTACCAGTCCACAAAAGTGGTCCATAGTCATGCAGATAGTCCCATTGTCTTCCATGGGATTGATCAAATGATGAAGGGTTTACAGTGTTAGGTTCCAAGTTTGTAAATTGTTCTGGATGAAACTGCCAATGCCTGGGCTCTCAGATCAGAAGGAGTGTCAGTCACGTAAAGGTGGGCAGATGTGTGATACGTCTTAGCTCCGTTGAGGGACATATTTTCAGCAAAGTTCTTGGCAGATTCCTGAGGCAGCCGGTTTAAGGCCCTCTGTGTCCGGCATTATCATCTTCACTTATAGTTCTCTCACCCACAAAGCTGGAAAAGGAGGCATTTGTTTTGCTGCTCCAGTTCCAGTTCACAAAATGCATGTTAGACTAGTTTGGCTGCAAAGAAGAATTCTGTGTACACTGAGGACAACACCTGATTCCCGTTGGGCTGCAGAACTGGGCTGACATCAGAATCCAAACATCCGCTGGTCAGTGCAGGCAGAGGCATTCCTCTGCTGATTTGGACTGGATGTGATGCAGTATGGGTGTCACGGATAATTCAGACCAATGGGGAGAAACAGAATCAAAACCACTATTTAAACACCTTCTGTCCGCCCCACCCCTCCCCTCTTGAGGACTCCTGACCAACTTAACAGCACAATACATATGCTAGAAAACTTAAACAAAGCCTTTGTCTAAGTTTGATAGCATATGTATTGTGCTCATAAAGCCATTTAAAGAATGAATGCCCTCCCTAGCTGTGTTCTGCTCCTTCAAGGAGCGGAGTGCAGCCCCCCCTAGCCTGCTCCGGAGCGGGGCCTAGCCCCAAGTCTTTCCCGTACCCGCTAAAAACTCTTGCGGTACTGCGTACTGGACGGTATCGCCCTACCAGAACTCCTGATAAAAGGTCACTTAAACAAAAATCCACACTGCGTCAGGTTGCTCCAAGACCCAAGAGACCAGTCACTTACCCCAGAGCAATCGGTACTCTAGATCTTACACCAAAGACAACGCTGACGGCCAATTCTATGGTAAACTAACTCAAGGTTTATTAGCTAAGAAAAGGAAATGAGGATTATTGAGGGGGTAAAACAGGTAAACTATATGCACAGGTGAGTCACAGTGTGTAATTCCAAATGGTGGCCGTGATAAAATAAACAGCCAGTTTCCAAAAAAGTCTTTTCAGGATACCCGGATTGGGTCTGGGGATTTCCACTTTGTATCTAGTGCACTTCCCTGTTAGAGTCCAGAGAGGCAGGATATTCTTATAGCTTCTTCTCACAGAAAAAAAGCGGACAGTGTCACTACCCACGTGGGCTTTCCCTTTGATGATGGTGAATGAGGAATGCACCTTGAGTCTCTGACCTCCGGTCATCACACACAATGGCCACTAGCTTTGAAATTAGCTCTTTTCTGTTAAAGCTCTTCATTTGCATTCAACAAGGCTTCTTTCTTGTCTGATGGGTTATTTAGTTACAGGGTCTACACAGTGTAAATGTTTGCTCCTATGTTATAATGGGATACAGATAAGTGAAAACAATGCAGGTAACATCCCACTCGTGTTCATGGCATTTAAATCCCAAATACACTCATACACATTTAACAATCCCTTTGAACTACACTAACACACAAGTGAATTGGCCTGGGGCTCTGGCCGGAGCTGGCACCCAGTCTGCCAGTGTCACAGGTGAGGCCAGCCCCTCGGAGACATGATCACAAGCACTATGCCAGTCTATTGCCCACGTATTGAGAGGATCAGGCTCTGAATGGGGACGCAGGAGCTCGGAGCTCAGGTTCTGACTCTGCCACAGACTCTCCGTCTCCGTCTTAGGCCAGTCATTTCAGCCCTTGTTACACTGGAGATGATAATCCGTCCTTTCTCCCATCTCCTCTTGGTTTAGACTGTAAGATGGCTGGGGCAGAGACTGTTTCATAGAATGTGTCTGACCCTGGCTAGGGCCTCCAAGAGCTTCTGGAACACAAGCAGTGGATAAAATATCTCCCAGTGCAGTCCCCAGAGCTGCTAGCAGACCCTCCTCCCCCTCAGCTGTCTGCCTTGTTCAACAGGATGCTGCCAAGTTGGGCCCTGAGCCTAGTGTGTTTTAAAGAGCCAAGGAATCAATAATCATTTGTGTGCCAGACTCTCAATTAACATCAGCTCTTGCTGCGAGCTCCTGAGGGAAGCTGAATATTTAAAACCTCCCCCTGGTTTTAATCACATTTCAGAGGCAGGCAGATACTGTTGGGCTTGTGCTGTTTATTGGAACAGACCAATGCAGATCACTCCTGAGCGGGACAATCGTGGGCTTACGGAGAAGCAATAATAACATTCTGCCCATCACCTTCCAACCAACAGCCTCCATGTGCTTTATATTCATGAATGACTGAAGCCTCACAGTGTCCCTGAGAGGTATCTACAGATGGGCAAACTGAGGCAGGGCGAGTGGCTGTGACCTTGCCAAGATCATGGTGAGTTGGGAAGAGACCAGACCTCTTGACTCTTCAGCTGCTGCTCTAGCCACAGGGCCACAACTCGACGCATTTGATAGTCCTCTTCATCCCAGCCTGCAGCTCTCCCCCGTCCGTCAGAAAGGACCCCGGCCCTCAGACCCTCTCCTTGCTCTTTCAGCATCAGATCTAAGCTGTGTCCCGACACAGGCCTGGGCATAAAGAACTTGCCTCATTTCTGAGTGGACACGATTGGGAAGGTCGCTGGCTCGGCAGGCTAGAGACAGGATGCCTGCACTAGCTGAGACAAGGGGTACCATTTACAAGGGACAGGCTAAGCTTGGGATGCAAGGCGAGGTGAACAGCAGGTGGTGCATGGCCAGAGCGTGCTGTGCAGAGATTGCGTCCTCTGGGTTGACCAAGCCAACCCCGAAGCGTGTGATGCAATGTGTAGTGAGCAATGTGGGTGGCGATGGTAAATATGGCTAGAAGTTGTTATGCTGGGTAACTCTGGCTGGGTGGTACGCCCTGTACCCACCCCCTGCGCTGGAGTGGGTCAATCCAGGATGGGCCTTTATGCCAGGGACTGTTTCCTGGCCCACTCTAGGGCCAAAACTTCCACCACTTCACTCAAGAGGCTATTTCCCAGTCTAGTAGACCTCCTGGCTGGGAAGTGATTCCTGACATTCAGCCGATGTTCTCCCGTTCCGAATGTCACCCCCTGACTCCGAGCCACAGCCCCTTGGAGTGCCCTAGGGAATTGCTCTCCCCCTCAGGCCTTCCAAAGCATGTGGCACTGGCGGTGGCTACCGTGATCGGGGGTCACAGTGGCCGAACGAGAGGCGGGAGGTCTGATCTTAGCTCAGACTTGGTGGTGCGTGACCTCGGGGAAGCCTCTCGAAAGGGGATAACGATACTTTTTGCTTATAAGGTGCTTTAGAAAAGGGATCTGGGACACACTAGAGTCCACAAACTATGGCCCTAGCCATAGAGAAACGGCAAGAGGCATGTTCGCCGGGTCTGACTTGCCGGGGAGGGAAGTGGGGGAGAGCCACTTGGATACCTAGAATTCAGCATCAATAGGTGCATCTCTCAGACACCTCCATGCTGACTGAGAAGAAGAGGGGTTAGGCAGAGATTAGACAGCTCAGTGCTGAGCCAGGCACCTTCCTACCTCCTCCTTTGCCTCAACCGGCGTTTCGGGGACTCACAGGTATTTTGGTGAGTACCCGCCTTACCCAGGCAGTGCCTTCTTGTGGCCTGCCAGGGCACAACTCACCCAGCGGCATGTCTCTGCGAGGTGTGAGGTGGCAGTGGGCCAAGGCCCACTTCCCACCAACGTCCAAAGGGAATCAGGAACCAAAACAATCCCACCGCTCCAAGCAGGCTCGTCCAGCGAATGTTCGCTGGGACCCCGCCCTTCTGTTCAGGGCTTGTCTCCAGGGTCCGGTTGATCCCCCTGGTAGGAGCTCATCAGGCTGGCAGGCGAGTGCAGGCTCAGGGCTGCAACCAGGATTCTCTCCCACCAAAAGAAATGGAGCGCTGCTCTCCTTCTGGGTCAGCCCTGACCTGGGATAGGTCACCGTCTTTTAACACCCATCTCCGTGGAACATAATCGGGTCCCAAGGCTCTCCCTAGCCCTCTCGCTGCCAGTGTGGAGCCAGAACCAGAGCCCCCCAGGGCGCGGGGCCAGCGGGCAGCCGGGGGACCCTGGGCGCGGGAGCTGAGGGAGGGCGGCAGAGCCAGGCGGCAGCCGGGGGACCTGGGGCTGGGAGCGGAGCCTGAGCCCCGGGCGGCGGGTCCTGCAGCCGATAATCAGCGGCAGGGCCAGAAGCGGAGCTAGGGGACCACAGGAGCGGAGCCCCGGGGCAGAGGGCGCCGGCGGCAGCCGTGGGGTGAGGGGCCGGGAGCGGAGCCGGAGCCCCCCAGGGCGCGGAGCCAGCGGGCAGCCGGGGGACCCTGGGCGAGGGAGCGTAGAGAGGGCGGCGGGGCCAGGCGGCAGCCGGGGCACCTGGGGCTGGGAGCGGAGCCTGAGCCCCGGGCGGCGGGTCCTGCAGCCGATACTCAGCGGCGGAGCCCCCCGACTGGCTGCCGGGGCCAAAAGCCTGAACCGCCCCTCGCCCCCACAAAAATGTTCCCCCTCCCCCGCTAGGGGGGGCCGCCGCACAGACTGGGGGGGCCTCTGCTGCAAAGCATGTTGTATGCTTCTGACAGCAGCTCCAGCCACCTTCCCACAGTGACACCTGCGGGTGCTGCACCCCCAGTACCCCACCCCTGGGTCCCCCAGTGAAAAGCGGCAGCCATTTTCTCTTGAGTGCAAACCAGCCCCCAGGATCCAGCCCGGCTCCGACCGGCCACCAGGTCAACCCCAAGGAAAAGTCCCAGGGAAAAGGTCTGGAAAGTTTCTCATTGCAAACCGGCCACCAGGTCAACCCCAGGGAAAAAGCCTGGAAAAAGTTTCTCATTGCAAACCGGCCACCAGGTCAACCCCAGGGAAAAAGCCTGGAAAAAGTTTCTCATTGCAAACCGGCCACCAGGTCAACCCCAGGGAAAAAGCCTGGAAAAAGTTTCTCATTGCAAACCGGCCACCAGGTCAACCCCAGGGAAAAAGCCTGGAAAAAGTTTCTCATTGCAAACCGGCCACCAGGTCAACCCCAGGGAAAAAGCCTGGAAAAAGTTTCTCATTGCAAACCGGCCACCAGGTCAACCCCCGCCGAGGAAAAGAGCTGTCGGACCCCACCTCCCTGGCGGTGGGGAGCAGCAGTTTCGCTCAGGTCCGTTGCCCAGGGCGGACCAGGCCCGAGGGTAGAGCGAAGGAGGGAGTCCCCCTAACTGGCTCCAGCGAAATCTGGGGGCGCCCTCCGCTGGCAGCACAGTTGAGGCCCTTCACTTTACAACTGCTGGTCATGATACTCCGGCGGGTGGACCGACGGCTCCACCATGGCCATGAGTCACCCCTCTAAGGCCCTGACGGGCGCAGTAGTGAGGATTACACCGCAGGGACCGGAATGTCAGCACGTGGGCTCTGCACTCGAACACACGCGCACGCGCAGTGCGTTACCCTCGAGAGCCAACACGCAGGCCGCCGGGAGCCTACGTGCCATTGACTGAGTCTGACCCCACGAGACCGAGGCCCCGCACGACAGGCCCAGCAACCCCACGCTGCATCCATGGTGGAGAAACCCCGGAGGTGTTTCCCCGACCACCTGTCCCTGCGGGAGGTTCCAGGTGGCCCTTAGCTGGTCAGCTCGGTGAAGGAGTGAGGAAGGGGGGGGAAGGGGAGGTGGACGAGGAGCACTCTCGGGCCCAGAAGTAGCTCCATCCCCTTCCTCACACCAAGCTCAGCATGCCCGGGACGCCGAGCCTGTCCCTGCACTGACCAGCTCGACAGCATCATGACAAGAACCCGCAGGAACCCGCACAAATGAGCCAGGGGAAAAAGGGCAGCCGCCGCTGGCCCCGGGAGAAGCGGCTTGTGAGCCCCGCCCTGTGGATGCTGTAGCTGGGTAAGAGAGGCAGGATCGAGCCCTTCGGGAGAACCACCTTCCCCGTTCACCGCAGCCCGGGTACTCTGCCCCCCGACCCCCAGTGGCCACCAGTCTGTATGGGGGCACAGGCTGGCAGGGGGGTGGCGGGGGAAGGTTCGGGAGGAGCGGGGCGCTGTCTGTATGGGGGCACAGGCTGGCAGTTAGGGAGGGGGCGGGGGAAGGTTTGGGAGGAGCGGGGCGCTGTCTGTATGGGGGCACAGGCTGGCAGTTAGGGAGGTGGCGGGGGAAGGTTCGGGAGGAGCGGGGTGCTGTCTGTATGGGGGCACAGGCTGGCAGTTAGGGAGGGGGCGGGGGAAGGTTCAGGAGGAGCGGGGCGCTGTCTGTATGGGGGCACAGGCTGGCAGTTAGGGAGGGGGCGGGGGAAGGTTCGGGAGGAGCGGGGTGCTGTCTGTATGGGGGCACAGGCTGGCAGTTAGGGAGGGGGCGGAGGAAGGTTCGGGAGGAGCGGGGCGCTGTCTGTATGGGGGCACAGGCTGGCAGTTAGGGAGGTGGCGGGGGAAGGTTCGGGAGGAGCGGGGCGCTGTCTGTATGGGGGCACAGGCTGGCAGTTAGGGAGGTGGCGGGGGAAGGTTTGGGAGGAGCGGGGCGCTGTCTGTATGGGGGCACAGGCTGGCAGTTAGGGAGGTGGCGGGGGAAGGTTTGGGAGGAGCGGGGTGCTGTCTGTATGGGGGCACAGGCTGGCAGTTAGGGAGGTGGCGGGGGAAGGTTTGGGAGGAGCGGGGTGCTGTCTGTATGGGGGCACAGGCTGGCAGTTAGGGAGGAGGCGGGGGAAGGTTCGGGAGGAGCGGGGCGCTGTCTGTATGGGGGCACAGGCTGGCAGTTAGGGAGGTGGCGGGGGAAGGTTTGGGAGGAGCGGGGTGCTGTCTGTATGGGGGCACAGGCTGGCAGTTAGGGAGGAGGCGGGGGAAGGTTCGGGAGGAGCGGGGCGCTGTCTGTATGGGGGCACAGGCTGGCAGTTAGGGAGGGGGCGGAGGAAGGTTCGGGAGGAGCGGGGCGCTGTCTGTATGGGGGCACAGGCTGGCAGTTAGGGAGGTGGCGGGGGAAGGTTTGGGAGGAGCGGGGTGCTGTCTGCATGGGGGCACAGGCTGGCAGTTAGGGAGGGGGCGGGGGAAGGTTTGGGAGGAGCGGGGTGCTGTCTGCATGGGGGCACAGGCTGGCAGTTAGGGAGGGGGCGGGGGAAGGTTTGGGAGGAGCGGGGCGCTGTCTGTATGGGGGCACAGGCTGGCAGTTAGGGAGGTGGCGGGGGAAGGTTTGGGAGGAGCGGGGTGCTGTCTGTATGGGGGCACAGGCTGGCAGTTAGGGAGGTGGCGGGGGAAGGTTTGGGAGGAGCGGGGTGCTGTCTGTATGGGGGCACAGGCTGGCAGTTAGGGAGGAGGCGGGGGAAGGTTCGGGAGGAGCGGGGCGCTGTCTGTATGGGGGCACAGGCTGGCAGTTAGGGAGGGGGCGGGGGAAGGTTCGGGAGGAGCGGGGCGCTGTCTATATGGGGGCACAGGCTGGCAGGGGGGTGGCGGGGGAAGGTTCGGGAGGAGCGGGGCGCTGTCTGTATTGGGGGCACAGGCTGGCAGTTAGGGAGGTGGCGGGGGAAGGTTCGGGAGGAGCGGGGCGCTGTCTGTATTGGGGGCACAGGCTGTCAGTTGGGAGGGGCGGGGGAAGGTTCGGGGCGCTGTCTGTATGGGGGCACACGCTGGCAGTTGGGCGGGACGGGGGAAGGTTCGGGGTGCTGTCTGTATGGGGGCACACGCTGGCAGTTAGGGAGGTGGCGGGGAAAGGTTTGGGAGGAGCGGGGCGCTGTCTGTATGGGGGCACAGGCTGGCAGGGAGGTGGCGGGGGAAGGTTCGGGAGGAG
Organism: Lepidochelys kempii; assembly: GCF_965140285.1. Taxonomy (NCBI): domain Eukaryota; kingdom Metazoa; phylum Chordata; order Testudines; family Cheloniidae; genus Lepidochelys; species Lepidochelys kempii. The sequence goes on from NC_136383.1 coordinate 140,323,389, forward strand.
CGGGGCGCTGTCTGTATTGGGGGCACAGGCTGGCAGTTAGGGAGGTGGCGGGGGAAGGTTCAGGAGGAGGCGGGCGCTGTCTGTATGGGGGCACAGGCTGTCAGTTGGGAGGGGCGGGGGAAGGTTCGGGGCGCTGTCTGTATGGGGGCACACGCTGGCAGTTGGGCGGGGCGGGGGAAGGTTCGGGGTGCTGTCTGTATGGGGGCACACGCTGGCAGTTAGGGAGGTGGCGGGGGAAGGTTTGGGAGGAGCGGGGCGCTGTCTGTATGGGGGCACAGGCTGGCAGTTAGGGAGGTGGCGGGGGAAGGTTTGGGAGGAGCGGGGCGCTGTCTGTATGGGGGCACAGGCTGGCAGTTAGGGAGGGGGCGGGGGAAGGTTCGGGAGGAGCGGGGTGCTGTCTGTATGGGGGCACAGGATGGCAGTTAGGGAGGGGGCGGGGGAAGGTTCGGGAGGAGCGGGGCGCTGTCTGTATGGGGGCACAGGCTGGCAGTTAGGGAGGGGGCGGGGGAAGGTTTGGGAGGAGCGGGGCGCTGTCTATATGGGGGCACAGGCTGGCAGTTAGGGAGGGGGCGGGGGAAGGTTCGGGAGGAGCGGGGCGCTGTCTGTATGGGGGCACAGGCTGGCAGGGAGGTGGCGGGGGAAGGTTTGGGAGGAGCGGGGCGCTGTCTGTATTGGGGGCACAGGCTGGCAGTTAGGGAGGTGGCGGGGGAAGGTTCAGGAGGAGGCGGGCGCTGTCTGTATGGGGGCACAGGCTGTCAGTTGGGAGGGGCGGGGGAAGGTTCGGGGCGCTGTCTGTATGGGGGCACACGCTGGCAGTTGGGCGGGGCGGGGGAAGGTTCGGGGTGCTGTCTGTATGGGGGCACACGCTGGCAGTTAGGGAGGTGGCGGGGAAAGGTTTGGGAGGAGCGGGGCGCTGTCTGTATGGGGGCACAGGCTAGCAGCTAGGGAGGTGGCGGGGGAAGGTTTGGGAGGAGCGGGGCGCTGTCTGTATGGGGGCACAGGCTGGCAGTTAGGGAGGGGGCGGGGGAAGGTTTGGGAGGAGTGGGGCGCTGTCTGTATGGGGGCACAGGCTGGCAGTTAGGGAGGGGGCGGGGGAAGGTTTGGGAGGAGCGGGGCGCTGTCTGTATGGGGGCACAGGCTGGCAGGGGGGTGGCGGGGGAAGGTTCGGGAGGAGCGGGGCGCTGTCTGCATGGGGGCACAGGCTGGCAGTTAGGGAGGGGGCGGGGGAAGGTTTGGGAGGAGTGGGGCGCTGTCTGTATGGGGGCACAGGCTGGCAGTTAGGGAGGGGGCGGGGGAAGGTTTGGGAGGAGTGGGGCGCTGTCTGTATGGGGGCACACGCTGGCAGTTAGGGAGGTGGCGGGGAAAGGTTTGGGAGGAGCGGGGCGCTGTCTGTATGGGGGCACAGGCTGGCAGTTAGGGAGGTGGCGGGGGAAGGTTTGGGAGGAGCGGGGTGCTGTCTGCATGGGGGCACAGGCTGGCAGTTAGGGAGGTGGCGGGGAAAGGTTTGGGAGGAGCGGGGCGCTGTCTGTATGGGGGCACAGGCTGGCAGTTCGGGAGGTACTGGCGGAAGGTTCTGGAACAGTGGGGCGCTGTCTATATGGGGGCACAGGCTGGCAGTTAGGGAGGTGGCGGGGGAAGGTTCGGGAGGAGCGGGGCGCTGTCTGTATTGGGGGCACAGGCTGGCAGTTAGGGAGGGGGCGGGGGAAGGTTCGGGAGGAGCGGGGCGCTGTCTGTATGGGGGCACAGGCTGCCAGTTAGGGAGGTGGCGGGGGAAGGTTTGGGAGGAGCGGGGCGCTGTCTGTATTGGGGGCACAGGCTGGCAGTTAGGGAGGTGGCGGGGGAAGGTTCGGGAGGAGCGGGGCGCTGTCTGTATTGGGGGCACAGGCTGGCAGTTAGGGAGGGGGCGGGGGAAGGTTCAGGAGGAGGCGGGCGCTGTCTGTATGGGGGCACAGGCTGTCAGTTGGGAGGGGCGGGGGAAGGTTCGGGGCGCTGTCTGTATGGGGGCACACGCTGGCAGTTGGGCGGGGCGGGGGAAGGTTCGGGGTGCTGTCTGTATGGGGGCACACGCTGGCAGTTAGGGAGGTGGCGGGGAAAGGTTTGGGAGGAGCGGGGCGCTGTCTGTATGGGGGCACAGGCTGGCAGTTAGGGAGGTGGCGGGGGAAGGTTTGGGAGGAGCGGGGTGCTGTCTGTATGGGGGCACAGGCTGGCAGTTAGGGAGGTACCGGGGGAAGGTTTGGGAGGAGCGGGGCGCTGTCTGTATGGGGGCACAGCCTGGCAGTTAGGGAGGTGGCGGGGGAAGGTTCTGGAGGAGCGGGGCGCTGTCTGTATGGGGGCACAGGCTGGCAGTTAGGGAGGGGGTGGGGGAAGGTTTGGGAGGAGCGGGGCGCTGTCTGTATGGGGGTACAGGCTGGCAGTTAGGGTGGGGGTGGGGGAAGGTTTGGGAGGAGCGGGGCGCTGTCTGTATGGGGGCACAGGCTGGCAGTTAGGGAGGTGGCGGGGGAAGGTTCTGGAGGAGCGGGGTGCTGTCTGTATGGGGGCACAGGCTGGCAGTTAGGGAGGGGGCGGGGGAAGGTTCGGGAGGAGCGGGGCGCTGTCTGTATGGGGGCACAGGATGGCAGTTAGGGAGGTGGCGGGGGAAGGTTCGGGAGGAGCGGGGCGCTGTCTGTATGGGGGCACAGGCTGGCAGTTAGGGAGGGGGCGGGGGAAGGTTCGGGAGGAGCGGGGCGCTGTCTGTATGGGGGCACAGGCTGGCAGTTAGGGAGGGGGCGGGGGAAGGTTCAGGAGGAGCGGGGCGCTGTCTGTATGGGGGCACAGGCTGGCAGTTAGGGAGGGGGCGGGGGAAGGTTCGGGAGGAGCAGGGCGCTGTCTGTATGGGGGCACACGCTGGCAGTTAGGGAGGGGGCGGGGGAAGGTTTGGGAGGAGCGAGGTGCTGTCTGCATGGGGGCACAGGCTGGCAGTTCGGGAGGTACTGGCGGAAGGTTCTGGAACAGTGGGGCGCTGTCTATATGGGGGCACAGGCTGGCAGTTAGGGAGGGGGCGGGGGAAGGTTCGGGAGGAGCGGGGCGCTGTCTGTATGGGGGCACAGGCTGGCAGGGAGGTGGCGGGGGAAGGTTCGGGAGGAGCGGGGCGCTGTCTGTATTGGGGGCACAGGCTGGCAGTTAGGGAGGTGGCGGGGGAAGGTTCAGGAGGAGGCGGGCGCTGTCTGTATGGGGGCACAGGCTGTCAGTTGGGAGGGGCGGGGGAAGGTTCGGGGCGCTGTCTGTATGGGGGCACACGCTGGCAGTTGGGCGGGGCGGGGGAAGGTTCGGGGTGCTGTCTGTATGGGGGCACACGCTGGCAGTTAGGGAGGTGGCGGGGGAAGGTTTGGGAGGAGCGGGGCGCTGTCTGTATGGGGGCACAGGCTGGCAGTTAGGGAGGTGGCGGGGGAAGGTTCGGGAGGAGCGGGGTGCTGTCTGTATGGGGGCACAGGATGGCAGTTAGGGAGGTGGCGGGGGAAGGTTCGGGAGGAGCGGGGTGCTGTCTGTATGGGGGCACAGGCTGGCAGTTAGGGAGGGGGCGGAGGAAGGTTTGGGAGGAGCGGGGTGCTGTCTGTATGGGGGCACAGGCTGGCAGTTAGGGAGGGGGCAGGGGAAGGTTTGGGAGGAGCGGGGTGCTGTCTGTATGGGGGCATAGGCTGGCAGTTAGGGAGGGGGCGGGGGAAGGTTCAGGAGGAGCGAGGTGCTGTCTGTATGGGGGCACAGGATGGCAGTTAGGGAGGTGGCGGGGGAAGGTTCAGGAGGAGCAGGGCGCTGTCTGTATGGGGGCACACGCTGGCAGTTAGGGAGGGGGCAGGGGAAGGTTTGGGAGGAGCGAGGTGCTGTCTGCATGGGGGCACAGGCTGGCAGTTCGGGAGGTACTGGCGGAAGGTTCTGGAACAGTGGGGCGCTGTCTATATGGGGGCACAGGCTGGCAGTTAGGGAGGGGGCGGGGGAAGGTTCGGGAGGAGCGGGGCGCTGTCTGTATGGGGGCACAGGCTGCCAGTTAGGGAGGTGGCGGGGGAAGGTTCAGGAGGAGCAGTGCGCTGTCTGTATGGGGGCACAGGCTGGCAGGGAGGTGGCGGGGAAAGGTTCGGGAGGAGCGGGGCGCTCTCTGTATTGGGGGCACAGGCTGGCAGTTAGGGAGGGGGCGGGGGAAGGTTTGGGAGGAGCGGGGCGCTGTCTGTATGGGGGCACAGGCTGGCAGTTAGGGAGGGGGCGGGGGAAGGTTTGGGAGGAGCGGGGCGCTGTCTGTATGGGGGCACAAGCTGGCAGTTAGGGAGGGGGTGGGGAAAGGTTTGGGTGGAGCGGGGCGCTGTCTGTATGGGGGCACAGGCTGTCAGTTGGGAGGGGCGGGGGAAGGTTCGGGGTGCTGTCAGTATGGGGGCACACGCTGGCAGTTAGAGGGTAGGGGTAAGGTTCTGGAACAGTGGGGCGCTGTCTATATGGGGGCACAGGCTGGCAGTTAGGGAGGGGACGGGGGAAGGTTTGGGAGGAGTGGGGTGCTGTCAGTATGGGGGCACAGGCTGGCAGTTAGGGAGGTGGCGGGGGAAGGTTTGGGAGGAGCGGGGTGCTGTCAGTATGGGGGCACAGGCTGGCAGTTAGGGAGGTGGCGGGGGAAGGTTCGGGAGGAGCGGGGCGCTGTCAGTATGGGGGCACAGGCTGGCAGTTAGGGAGGGGGTGGGGGAAGGTTCGGGAGGAGCGGGGCGCTGTCTATATGGGGGAACAGGCTGGCAGTTAGGGAGGTGGCGGGGGAAGGTTCCGGAGGAGCGGGGTGCTGTTTGTATGGGGCACAGGCTGGAAGTTAGTGGTTTGGGGGGAAGGTTCTGGAAGAGTGGGGCGCTCTCTGTATGGGGGCACATGCCGGCAGTTAGGCAGGTACCAGGGGAAGGTTCTGGAGGAATAGGGCATTATTTTTCAAGTGGCACAGGCTGGCAGTTAAGGAGGGGGTGGGGGAAGGTTCTGGAGGAGCCATTGAGGCGTAAGCGTTGCAGTAAGAGGCCGTGAGTGTGTGTTGTTATTGTGTGTGCTGGTTGTATTGATTTGTGAATAGGGGGTTATGGGTGGGTTGCGCTGGCAACTTTGTGTTGGGTTGTACAGGTGGTGAATCAACCTTTGAAGAACTGTGGCAGCTGGACTAAGTAATCCCCACTCTGAGCAGTCCCCTTCATCGCACTGACTCCTTAGAACCGCTGAAACTGGTGCGTGCAGATTCGGTGTAATGTCAGTGTGGTGGTTGGTTGAGATACCTCTGTTAGCAGAATGGTTGAGGACTCTTGGCATGGCATAGATACAGGTCTTTACTTTTTTATTATACGGAGATTCTGTTATCAATTCAGGGAAGTCCTAGACTCTGTTATACTGGATGTCAGACACTATGATCACATTAGTTCCTTCTGGCCTTGGACTCTATAACATATTTATACTGGGACTGTCAGTTTCTTGGGACAAGAAACCTCTTCTTGTTCTGTGTTTGTGCAGCACCTAGAACAAGGGGCCCTGATCCATGATCGGGATTCCTAAGCACTACCACAGTATAAATCACAGCTTGTATTTACAAGGATAAATGTCTCCATTTCTAAAGCGTCTCCCTCCAGTATACTTCGGTACCCCCTGGAGTTTAAAATAAAGTAGCAAGAACACCACTCCATTCCAGGCACTGGTAACTTTCCTGTTACCCCAAGAATGGCTAGAGTCAATACCAACTGCTATAGAGGTCTTGAAAACATGCCTCACTGTGATAGACTATTATCCAAGAGAAGGTCAACAGGTGACTTGATCACAGTCTCCAAGAACTTACATGTAGAAGAGATTTCTGACAGCAGATGGCTCTATATTCTAGCTGCAAAAGGCAGAATGAGATCCAATGGCTGGAAGGTGAAGCTAGACGCATTCAGACTAGAAATAAGGTACTCATTGTGAACAGTGAAGGTAATCAATCATCACAACACCTTACCTAGGGAAGTGATGGATTCTTCACCACTTGGAGTCTTTAAATCAAAACTAGATGTCTCTTTAAAAGATATGCTCTAGCTCAAACAGAAGCTATGGGCTTGAAGCCAAAATTGTTGGGCAAGATTCTCCAGCCTGTGCTGTGCAGAAGGTCAAACTAGATGATCGTATCGGGTCCTTCTGGCCTTAAATTGAAAAGGATCCCAAAGAGTGTTCAACTCTCCAATGACTAGCTCAGTCGGCTTTCTAATGAAACAAGCAACTCAGTGGTCCAATTTTAGAGCCTAACCAGTCCCTCTTGCGTTAGGCCTCCTGGCAGACATTGCTGCAATGCACAAGACTCCCCAGAAGGCACACGTGGTTGGTATCGGCAAGCCCATCAATTTGGATATTATCCTGATTAGTTTAGCAAATTCTGCTCTCTTTTCAGAACATGTGCTAGTGCTCCTCGCTGATTTATTTTGACCAATTTCTCTCAGCTATGCAGAAGCAATTTACCACAGGAGCTTAGCACCGAGGAGGAAACAGCCAGAACGAACCACTGGCTTGGCAGCTCCCCCAGCGGCATTTTTCCCCTCGTTTAATTGAATTTGTTTTGGAGGGAGCAGCATCTCTGGAAAACCTAAATCCTGGGATTATCCTCAGGTCACGTATGGCACACACAGGAGCAATGGAATATTTACAGCCCTTACAATAGCTCTGACCTTTTCCAAGGCTCCTTTCTCCAACACTTTTCAATATGAAGAGTGACTATTTCTGTACCCCTGGGTATTTTATACTGGGCAAGCTTTATGAAAAGCAGCAGTGGTTGTTTAATAGCTGCCACCTTCTTCAGAATAGGCCACAAGCTGTTAACAATTCCCTTTGGCGAAGGCTTATCATCACACCCTACTCAACAACTAAAACCATATTAAAGATTTCCCTGTGAGCAATTGCTGGAGTTGGGACGATATGAGGGGAGGTGAATTGAGATATGGTGATAAAGCCTGGGAACTCCAGTTTCAGACCCCACAGCCCCAAGATTTCACGACGACGTGGGCCACGGAAAAACCTAGACAGAGAGTCAAATCATATTGGAAAATAAAATTCAACAAAAGTTTGTGCCAGACATTCAATGCTCTTCCAACAGACCTTTCTGCTACTGGTGCCTACCTGCAATAGGTCCAGGTCACAGGACCTAGGACACATCGTTAAGGGAAAACACATTGGACTCTTTGCCTTTCCTGATTATGATATAAATCAGATGCTTCAATGGGAAAGGTTAGGGTTTTTCAAATGCGTGCATAACGTTGGATTCCCTCCCTTTGATGGGGAGATTAAGAGCCGGTTAGGCCCCAGTTTCAGGCTCTGTTTAAAAATAGAATGTGAATTGATCTCTTTCCATTATTATTTGTATTTCAGTAGCATCTCCAAGCCTAACTGAGGTCCCAGCCCGATTGTGCTCGGTGCTGTACAAACACAGAGAGAGTTCCTGATCCAAAGAGCTTACGGTCTGAAGAGACAAGACAGAGGAAGGGTGAAAGAGATGCACAGAGTGTCTTGCCCAAGGTCCCACAGCAAGTCAATGGAAGATCTGGGGATAGAACGCCAATTTTTTGCTTGGCTGTAGCATCAGTAATGAAACAGCCTGCAAGTACCAGGGAACCAGAAACTGACCTTGCAGTGACGTGCTGTTGATATTCAACCTGGGCTGTGTGAGCTATGCAGAAGGACAATAAGGGACTGGAAAAATCTATTCATTTTCTTTACTCACTTAAACAAAAACCTCTTTTTTGTGACCACTGTCAAGGGAAGAGCCAGCACCTCTGGGACAAGGTGATTCCATTAACGCAACTTCCTCTGGCAACATTTCGACTTTTTATTGATAGCATAACAGCGTGTAAGATTTGGTGTCACCTGAAACAGGATGGAATTAAGGGGCTGGAAACTAAGTGTATCCTCCCCTGGCAGAATTTTGTGAAAAATATAGATTACTTTTTCATTCCAGCTGTAAATTAACCTGTGGAACTCCTTGGTACAGGATGTTGTTGAGACTTTAGGAAGAGTCAAAGCGGGATTGGATGTTCATATGGATAATAAGAATATCCAAGATTATAATACATAATGCTTAAAAAAAAGAGTATTGAAAGGGAGATAAACCGTTTTCAGGGCTTTAAACCCATCTTCTATTATTAGAGATCAAGACAAGACCTTCATGGTGGCAGATTCACCCAGCGGGGGAGGTTTAGGTTAGATATTAGGAAAAACTTTTTCACTAGAAGGGTGCTGAAGCACTGGAATGGGTTACCTAGGGAAGTGGTGGAATCTCCTTCTTTAGAGGTTTTTAAGGTCAGGCTTGACAAAACCCTGGCTGGGATGATTTAGTTGGGGATTAGGTCCTGCTTTGAGCAGGGGGTTGGACTAGATGACCTCCTGAGGTCCCTTCCAACCCTGATATTCTATGATTCTCCCATATCTGCCTAGCGATGGGGTCCTTACACCTTCCTCTGAAGCACCTAGTGTTGGCCCCTGTCGAAGGAAGAATACTGGGCTAGAGGAACACTTGTCAGATCCAGTCTGGCTGTTCCCATGTTCCTGTGAGTCAAGAATCTCTCTCTCTCACACACAATAAATCCAGAGGAGATGTCACTACTTCATAAAAGTTCATTCCTACTGCAACAGTATCTGCAAATGTAAATTCTAGGCGGCTCTATGGAGATGGCGTAAGTGGGGGGCAGGAGCAGGGGGGAGGGGGACACCCTGACATTAGCCGCCGTCATTCCTGCACAGCAAGCAGGAGGCTCCAGGGAGCAGCTCCAGGGCAGAGGGCAGGAGCATCACACGGCAGTGGGGGGAGGGACAGCTGAACTGCTGCCGCACAGGGAACTTAGGGGAGCGGGGAGCTGATGGGGGGCTGCCGGCCCACCATGGCTCTAAGACACCCCCCCCCCCAAGCTAGCTCCACCGGGCTGCTCTTCCTGCAAGCAGTGGATAAAGCAGGTGGCTGCCAAACCACGTTATAAGGGAGCAATGCGCAACTTAAACGAGCATGTTCCCTAATGGATCAGCAACGTAACAACGAAACAACATTAACCGGGACGACTTTAAGTGAGGAGTTATTGTACTTCATTAATGGAGCATTTCCTGAGCGGCAGGCTTGGTTATTTTAAATTTCACATACACAGGGGTCATATTATGCCACTCCAACCATGAAAGGATGCTCTACAAACAGAACGTTTCGCACAAGAAAGTTCTGGGTTCAAACCCTGCTGTCAACCCAGATGGGGGCGGAGGGAAGGTTTCAGACTGGAAATAAGGCATATGTTTTTAATGGGGAGTGTAATTAACCATTGGAACAATGTACCAAGGGTCATGGTGGATTCTCCAAAAAGAAAAGGAGGACTTGTGGCACCTTAGAGACTAACAAATTTCTTTGAGCATAAGCTTTCGTGAGCTAGAGCTCACTTCATGGGATGCATTCAGTGGAAAATACAGTGGGGAGATTCATAGAGAACATGAAACAATAGGTGTTATCATACACACTGTCACGAAAGTGATCACTTAAGGTGAGCTATTACCAGCAGGAGAGCAGGGGGGGACCTTTTGTAGTGCCTTCTTGTGGCCTGCCAGGACACAACTCACCCAGCGGCATGTCTCTGTGAGGTGGCGGTGGGCCAAGGCCCACTTCCCACCAACGTCCAAAGGGAATCAGGAACCAAAACAATCCCACCACTCCAAGCAGGCTCGTCCAGCAAATGTTCGCTGGGACCCCGCCCTTCTGTTCAGGGCTTGTCTCCAACAAGCTTCTGAGATCCCCCAGGGTCCGGTCGATCCCCCTGGTAGGAGCTCATCAGGCTGGCAGGCGAGTGCAGGCTCAGGGCTGCAACCAGGATTCTCTCCCACCAAAAGAAATGGAGCGCTGCTCTCCTTCTGGGTCAGCCCTGACCTGGGATAGGTCACCGTCTTTTAACACCCATCTCCGTGGAACACAATCGGGTCCCAAGGCTCTCCCTAGCCCTCTTGCTGCCAGTGTGGAGCCAGAACCAGAGCCCCCCAGGGCGCGGGGCCAGCGGGCAGCCGGGGGACCCTGGGCACAGGAGCTGAGGGAGGGTGGCAGGGCCAGGCGGTAGCCGGGGGACCCTGGGCCAGGAGCGTAGCCTGAGGCCTGGGCGGCGGGTCCTGCAGCAGATACTCTGCGGTGGGGCCGGGAGTGGAGCCCCCCGACTGGCATCTGGGGCCAACAGCCTCACCCACCGCCCCCCAAAAAAGTTCCTCCTCCCCCGCTAGGGGGGCTGCCGCACAGACTGGGCAGGGCCTCTGCTGCAAAGCATGTTGTGTGCTTCTGACAGCAGCCCCGGCCACCTTCTCACAGTGACACCTGGGGGTGCTGTACCCCCAGCCCCCCACCCCTGGGTCCCCCAGTGAAAAGGAGCAGCCATTTTCTCTTGAGTGCAAACGGGCCGCCAGGATCCAACCCGGCTCCGACCAGCCACCAGGTCAACCCCAGGGAAAAGGTCTGGAAAGTTTCTCATTCCAAACCGGCCACCAGTTCAACCGCCCCGGAGGAAAAGAGGTGTCGGACCCCACCTCCCTGGCGGTGGGGAGCAGCAGTTTTCGCTCAGGTCCGTTGCCCAGGGCGGACCAGGCCCGAGAGTAGAGCGAAGGAGGGAGTTCCCCGAACTGGCTCCAGCGAAATCTGGGGGCGCCCTCCGCTGGCAGCAGAGTTGAGGCCTGTCACGTTACAACTGCTGGTCATGATACTCCGGCGGGTGGACCGACGGCTCCACCATGGCCATGAGTCACCCCTCTAAGGCCCTGACGGGCGCTGTCGCAGGGACCGGAATGTCAGCACGTGGGCTCTGCACTCCAACACACGCTCACGCGCAGTGCGTTCTTCTCTAGAGCCAACACGCAGGCTGCCGGGAGCCTACGTGCCATTGACTGAGTCTGACCCCGCGAGACTGAGGCCCCGAAGGACAGGCTCAGGAACCCCATGCTGCATTCATGGTGGAGAAACCCCGGAGGTGTTTCCCCGAACACCTGTCCCTGTGAGAGGTTCCAGGTGGCCCTGAGCTGGTCAGCTTGGTCCTGGAGGGAGGTGGATGAGGAGCACTCTCGGGCCCAGAAGTACCTTCATCCCCTTCCTTACACCAAGCTCAGCTAGCCCGGGACGCCGAGCTTGTCCGATGCACTGAGCAGCTCGTCAGCCTCATGACAAGAACCCACAGGCACCCGCACAAATGAGTCAGGTGAAAAAGGGCAGGCGCCGCTGGCCCAGGGAGAAGGGGCTTGTGAGCCCCATCCAATGGATGCTGTAGCTAGGTAAGAGAGGGAGGCTCGGTCCCTTCAGGGGAACCACCTTCCCCATTCACCGCAGCCCCCCGACCCCCAGCGACCACCAGTCCCATCATGTCCGGCACCCACTGGGGACTGGGACTCGTAGTCTCCTGCATGTTAAAGGGACAGAGTCTCTCAAAGTTTTTACCCCCCTAAAACTGGGGGTCTTTCCTCGATTGTAAAGCCAGAAGGGACCCGTGTGATTAGAGCTGATGTTGGGGGAGGGAGCAGGGGCAGAACTGACAGGAGGGGGGACAGCTCTGATTTTAGGGAGCGGGAGAAAGAAGTGACGTATGTTGAGGAGTAGGAGGCAGCAGATCTGGTGCGGGCTTGTGGGGCACATCGGAGGTTTGAGCTGGGATAATTGTGGGTCTGGGGGATGGGCAGATAATTCGTTCATGAGAATGTTGGGGTTGGGGGGAATCCCCTTCCTCCATACATTTGGCAGAGTACACAACAGAGCCCTCAGCTGTGCGGAGGCGGGGGCTGAGCACCCAGGGAGAGGCAGGTGTAGGCAGGTGTGCACAGCTGTGCCGAGGATGGAGGTAAGCACCTGCCGATGCAGGCGGAGGACACACCTCAGCAGGGACGACTTGGGCTTTTCCGGACACACTTGGTGCCCAGTTACAGTGTTCGCAGCCGAGCATTCAGTCTGAATTCAGCAGAGGGGGACGGGAAGGGGCAGTGGGCCCAAGGGGGTGGGCTAGGTGAAGCGGGGGTGAGATTGGGAAGGAAGGGGGGGATGGGCAGTGGGCCCAAGGGTGGGGTGAAATTGGGAAGGAAGGGGGGGGATGGGCAGTGGGCCCAAGGGGGTGGGCTAGGTGAAGCGGGGGGTGAGATTGGGAAGGAAGGGGGGGATGGGCAGTGGGCCCAAGGGGGGGGTGAAATTGGGAAGGAAGGGGGGGGATGGGCAGTGGGCCCAAGGGGGTGGGCTAGGTGAAGCGGGGGGTGAGATTGGGAAGGAAGGGGGGGATGGGCAGTGGGCCCAAGGGGGGGGTGAAATTGGGAAGGAAGGGGGGGGATGGGCAGTGGGCCCAAGGGGGTGGGCTAGGTGAAGGGGGGTGAGATTGGGAGGGAAGGAAGGAAGGGGAGGATGGGCAGAGGGTGGGGAGGGACCCAGCCCCCAGGGAGTGGGGCCCCCAGCAGTACACGGCTGACTTAGGGAAGCACATGGGGTGAGTCCTGGCTGCCAGTCCCAGACTCACAGTCCCACCCCATGGGCTTGTCATTGGTCCATTCGTGACCCGTCGCCCCGCAACTGGGTGACCCCTCCCCCTAGGTCACGCCCCCCGTAAGGAGGGGCCGCCTAGTGCCCTCACAGGCCCCGGAACCGCCCTGGCCAATGAGCGAGCGAGGAGGCGGAGACGAGATCGGGCCAATGGGAGCGGGCGGGGGCGTGTCCGGAGAGCGGGTCGCGGGGGGCTTTGGGCAGCGCTGCGGGGCTGAGTGCGCCGGCCCCGCCCCTTCCCCCTCATGTACCCTGCCGGCCCCGCCCCCGCCCCTTCCCCCTCATCTACCCCGCCCCCTCATCTGCCCCGGTCTCTTCTCGACCCCCGCCCTTCCCTCTCATCTTCCCTGCCGGCCCCGCCCTCCCTTCCCCCCCCCGCCTGCTGCAGTCAATTCCCGCCTCCCCGTCCCCCCTCACCTGTCCTGGTCCCCTGGCCCCTTCCTACGCTGCCCCCCATCTACCCCGATCCCTTCCTGCCCCCTTCAGTCCACCCCAGCTACCCCAGCCCCCACGCCCCCTTGCGGCTGCCACCTGCCCCAGTCCATCCCCGCTGCCCCAGCCTCACCTGCCCCACCCCAGTCCCCCTGCTCCCCTAGCCCTGCTCTTGCCCCACTTCCCCCACCTGCCCCAGCCCCTTCCTGCCTCGTCCCAGTCCCCCAGCTCCCCTCCCACGCCCTGCTTCCCCCTAGTTGTTTCCTGCCTCAGCTCCCCCCTGCTCTGCCCCGACTCCTCTCGTCTGCTCCCCCTCCCTCTCCTTCTCCCCTTCCTCGCCTACTCCGCTGAATTCTTCCCTTCCTCTCCCCCGCCCCTCCTTCCTTCCCACCCTTGTTCGTTCCTCACCCCTTCTTCCCTGGGCATCTGTGGGGAGGGGAGTTTCCCCTGTGACACCCAGAGAAACTCTCTCTCCAAGGCAGGGTCGGTCTGTCTGCTGCGGGTTCCCTGGCTGGTTGCTGGGGAGGTTTTTCAGCGGGTAGAGGCAGCTGGAGAGTGGAAAAGCAAAGCAAAGTTCATGCTGCAGCCTCCGGTAAGAATGCAGAAGTGTGACCGCCAGCCCTGCTCTTTAGCTGGCTAATCTCCCCTGTCTCTAGTGGGTCTCTTGTCTCTGTACGTTACCTGCTCCTTGTGGGTTCTGCAGGCAGCCACTGGGCTGGAACTCATTGATTCAGCCGGAGCTGTGCTGAGCCTGGCTTGGCTGGGAGCCTCTCTCCCCACAATGAATATAGCCCTGCCAGGGAAATGTCTGTTGAGCGGCTGGGACAATAACTAGTGTGCCAGGGAAGGAGCAATGCAGCTGGGGTGCGTGGTGAGCTCTCCCCCTATATATATAGCCAGAGATGTCAAGAGTAACAAGAAGGGTTTCTTCAGGTATGTTGGCAACAAGAAGAAAGCCAAGGAATGTGTGGGTCCCTTACTGAATGAGGGAGGCAACCTAGTGACAGAGGATGTGGAAAAAGCTAATGTACTCAATGCTTTTTTTGCCTCTGTTTTCACTAACAAGGTCAGCTCCCAGACTGCTGCGCTGGGCATCACAAAATGGGGAAGAGATGGCCAGCCCTCTGTGGAGATAGAGGTGGTTAGGGACTATTTAGAAAAGCTGGACGTGCACAAGTCCATGGGGCCGGACGAGTTGCATCCGAGAGTGCTGAAGGAATTGGCGGCTGTGATTGCAGAGCCATTGGCCATTATCTTTGAAAACTCGTGGCGAACCGGGGAAGTCCCGGATGACTGGAAAAAGGCTAATGTAGTGCCAATCTTTAAAAAAGGGAAGAAGGAGGATCCTGGGAACTACAGGCCAGTCAGCCTCACCTCAGTCCCTGGAAAAATCATGGAGCAGGTCCTCAAAAAATCAATCCTGAAGCACTTGTATGAGAGGAAAGTGATCAGGAACAGCCAGCATGGATTCACCAAGGGAAGGTCATGCCTGACTAATCTAATCGCCTTTTATGATGAGATTACTGGTTCTGTGGATGAAGGGAAAGCAGTGGATGTATTGTTTCTTGACTTTAGCAAAGCTTTTGACACGGTCTCGAACAGTATTCTTGTCAGCAAGTTAAGGAAGTATGGGCTGGATGAATGCACTATAAGGTGGGTAGAAAGCTGGCTAGATTGTCGGGCTCAACGGGTAGTGATCAATGGCTCCATGTCTAGTTGGCAGCCGGTATCAAGTGGAGTGCCCCAAGGGTCGGTCCTGGGGCCGGTTTTGTTCAATATCTTCATAAATGATCTGGAGGATGGTGTGGATTGCACTCTCAGCAAATTTGCGGATGATACTAAACTGGGAGGAGTGGTAGATACGCTAGAGGGGAGGGATAGGATACAGAAGGACCTAGACAAATTGGAGGATTGGGCCAAAAGAAATCTGATGAGGTTCAATAAGGATAAGTGCAGGGTCCTGCACTTAGGACGGAAGAACCCAATGCACAGCTACAGACTAGGGACCGAATGGCTAGGCAGCAGTTCTGCGGAAAAGGACCTAGGGGTGACAGTGGACAAGAAGCTGGATATGAGTCAGCACTGTGCCCTTGTTGCCAAGAAGGCCAATGGCATTTTGGGATGTATAAGTAGGGGCATAGCGAGCAGATCGAGAGACGTGATCGTTCCCCTCTATTCGACATTGGTGAGGCCTCATCTGGAGTACTGTGTCCAGTTTTGGGTCCCACACTACAAGAAGGATGTGGATAAATTGGAGAGAGTCCAGCGAAGGGCAACAAAAATGATTAGGGGTCTGGAACACATGACTTATGAGGAGAGGCTGAGGGAGCTGGGATTGTTTAGCCTGCAGAAGAGAAGAATGAGGGGGGATTTGATAGCTGCTTTCAACTACCTGAAAGGGGGTTCCAAAGAGGATGGCTCTAGACTGTTCTCAATGGTAGCAGAGGACAGAACGAGGAGTAATGGTCTCAAGTTGCTGTGGGGGAGGTTTAGATTGGATATTAGGAAAAACCTTTTCACTAAGAGGGTGGTGAAACACTGGAATGCGTTACCTAGGGAGGTGGTAGAATCTCCTTCCTTAGAGGTTTTTAAGGTCAGGCTTGACAAAGCCCTGGCTGGGATGATTTAACTGGGAATTGGTCCTGCTTCGAGCAGGGGGTTGGACTAGATGACCTTCTGGGGTCCATTCCAACCCTGATATTCTATGATTCTATGATTACTGGGTATTAAGGTCTGATGGTGTGTTTCTTGGTAGCCTGGCTGTAGAAGTGCTGGGGCGAGGGTGTGATGAGAGAAGGGTAAATGGAAATGAGTAGGAATTCTGGATCATTTAGGTACCTGAGATACAGGGAACGCTGGTTTTGAAGCCAGTGGGATTGGTCGTAGACATGGCCCACAGCAGAGTCTGTGTAGAAAGGGGTTCTATGGCATTTAGACAATTCTATCAGCACTCAAATGCTGCTACCTTACTGGTGAGTCCGGGGCATGAACCCTTAGTTCCTGCAGAATCTAAGCTTTTATTCTTTTTTTAAAATAGCCCAACTTTTCCAGGACGCTGAGCTCCAGTGGAATTGGTGGGTGCTCAGTGCCTTTGAAAATGGTGCCCTATGTTTCTAGCTCTTCTTTTTAGGAAGAGAAAATTTCCCAGCATGACCTGATGTGGGGCTATCTGTGTGAATCTGGACACCTCCGGGACACCTGGTGCTGCTCAGGGCTCTGCTAAGGGGCAGCAGAGAAGTGGGGAAGACCCTAGTGATTTTCATTGCAGCCTTTGGGAACTTAAGGTGTGGCTGTGAAAATGTCAAAAACATGTCAAATTCATGCTTAGCACAGGTCTCAGCTGCTGCAGAGGCTGGTATTGGAGCTGTGTGGGAGGCAGCAGCTGCCCAAAATATGGAGCCTGGGGGAAGGGTAGAGTAGCAGACACCCTACCATGCAGCAGCCTCAGGAAGGGCAAGACAGCAATTCTCCGTTCTGGAGCTGGGTGTGTGTGTGAGAGACAGAGAGAGGAACGGGGAGAAATGATACTTCCTCATGTATCGGATGCCTACAGGCCAGATACTGGAAATGAAAAACAGAGCCCTTGAAAGTACTCCGCTAGCCTTTGTTATGCAGGAGGTCAGACTAGATCATAGTGGTCCCTTCTGGCCCTAAAATCAATGAGTCTAGATGCACATTCAGCTAATTACTATACAAAATAATAAAGCTGGGCCAATATTAACAGTAAAAGTCGCCCACTTCACGCAGACCAATAACTGTCCACTCTTGTCTACTCAGAAAACTTCACACCTCGTCCCACGGAGTAGGTCAGAATTGATATCCCCATTTAACAGAGTGGGAAAGCGAAGCACAAAGTGATGACATGACTTGCTTGAGGATACCTAACAAGCCAGTGACAGGACTCCTATCAGTGGGATCACTGATGGGGAGTTCATACAAGAATCAAGGGGCTGGGGGAAAAAAAAAACAAAACCTCTCATGAGGAAAGACTGAAGAGCCTGGTCTTGTTTACCTGAGAAAGATGATGAAAGAGAGGAGATAAAAGTCTGTATGGTCCAGTGGAGGTAGATTGGGAGCATCTGTTCTCTGTCTCATAACACAAAAACAGAGGGTCATTCATTGAAGTGAAAAGGCTGGAAATTCAAAACTGATCAAAGGAAACACATTTTCACATGGTGAATAATTACCCTGTGGAACCCACTGCTACTGGATGCTGTTGAGGCTAAAAATGTAGCAACAAAAAGGGACTGGACATTTATATTGATAACAAGAATATGCAGAGCGATAATAGTTAATGCTTCTGTTTCAGGGTTTAAGCTGATCTCTCACTGTTTAAGCTGGTGGCTGCTCTCATGCTTTTTCCAAAAATACTTAATTTAGCTTTAGGAAAAACAAATAAATATACACGGCCAAATCATTGTAATTTGTTTATTGCTAGCTGGCAAAAGTGATATTAACAAACATAGAAGTATCACTATTCACAGCAGACTTACTCAGCCCTGTCAACAAGCCTGGGGACAAATTAAGCCCTAGATGGGGTGAGGGGGGGGAAGGGGTCCGGGGAGGCGGGTATGGGGAGGCAGTGGAGGGCTGGAGCCCAAAGCCTGAACCCCACCGCCCTTGGGAAGGTGGGAAACTCACCAGCTGCTTGGTCCTCCAGCGTTGTGCCCCAGGTATCTCCACAGGGGGAGCAGGGCCCAACCAGTGCTGGTGGCCCCAGCAATCGACACCAAGACCAGGCATCCAGGAGCAACAGGAAGGGGCTGCTATTTTGCCCCCGCCCCCCATAACAGTCCATGAGGCTGAAGCCGCAAGAAAAGCCCCTGGTGACCGCGTTTGAGAACCGCTGGCCTTACACATTCGTTATGTAGAAACTGATGTTCATCTCATTGTGATGACAAAGAAAACCCACGGAGTATGAACTAGTGCTGCGTAGTGGTTCTGTGTCTGCAAGGCTGCTGCTTGTATCTCTCCCAAGGCGCGGCAGTGCGGAAGGAGCAAGACCCTGGGCAGTTACACTGCAGCTGTGAGCCCCAGGGAACAGTCAAGAATCCTGTCAGTTGCACTTAGCGGCTGCTTGGGCTAAAGCTGTGATCAGCAGTAAGGAGCACTTCAGCTGTTTGCGCGGGGTGGAGGAGCTGAAAACAGAGGCAGAGGAGGGATAGGGTACAGGGTAGACTATCAAACCTCTTTTACCCCGTGTCTATTTCCTACTCCTCCCACATTCCAAAAGTACCAGGGAGTCTTTTTGCGGGGGGGGGGCGGGGAAGAGTCTTTTTCTCTTCCATCAACAAAACAGGAGCCCAGGGCTGAGGTTGTTACTTGCCAGAGGCCGATAGGAAAGGTGGAAGCAGTTGTGCACTGTCCTTTGAGAAAGCCCTGGTAGGAATCTCCGCACCCTCTCCTTTCCCAGGAGTAGGGGGGCACTGGGCTTCCAGGTCCCCTAGAGGTCCGTGCCAGTTCCTTCCATCATGTCTAATATTGGCCTTTGCTTTGCAGGTGTCTTGCAGTTTTTTTTCGGGCCATGTACTGACATGTCCGTGAACTCTGCAAGCTGTTTAGGCAGAGATGATTGTCCTACAGGGGTGTGTGTTTGTGAAATGCCTTGAGGTAAGGGGGGATATAGAAAGGTAGAATATTGCTCTTATTGGCTAGCATGTTTCTAAACACACGTGATTGCCCAGGGATGTAATGCCAGTGATGTGGGGCAAGGTTGGGCCCTTGTAGTTCAGAACACACAGACACAGTGAAACACATTTGAATGGACAGAGTTTAGATCTTGTTGTTTATGAATAATGATGACTGTGTTGGCTGAAGTGGTCACCTTCTCTCCAGTCTGGAAAAAGCTGACACTGGATCTACTGTGAGGTTATCTAGAAGGGGGAGGAGTCATTTAGTTTTTGTCATCACCATACTTGGCTGCTCATTATTGCGCTCAGCTAAACCTCTGCTCCCTGTATGAGATGCAACAGTCTCCTTCCCCTGTAAATGTTAACACTGGAGGCAAGTCCCAGGTCTTAGACAGGATCATGGATAAGCCAGCTAGCTGGGCCACTGGGCTAGGTGGCGGGGGTCACCTGGTCAGAGTGCTAGAAGCAGGTCAAGCTGAGTCTCTGAGGCAGAAAGGGAAACCTGGACTTCCAGGGTACATCTACATTGCAATAAAAAACCTGCAGAACCAAGGGTTCAGAGTATCAGCCGTGTTATTCTGTATTCGCAAAAAGGAGTACTTGTGGCACCTTTGAGACTAACAAATTTATTTGAGCATAAGTTCCTTCTCCACTCTGAACTCTAGGGTACATGAAAAACCCCCTAAGCTTATTTTTCCAGCTTAGGTTAAAACTTCCCCAAGGTACAAACTTTTTTACCTTTTGTCCCTCGACTTTATTGCTGCCACCACCAAGTGTCTGACAAATATATAACAGGGAAAGAGCCCACTTGCAAATGTCTTCCCCTCAAAATCCCTCCAAGCCCTACACCCCCTTTCCTGTGGAAGGCTGGATAAAAATCCTCATCAATTTGCATAGATGAACACAGATCCAAACCCTTGGATCTTAAGAACAATGAAAAAACAATCAGGTTCTTAAAAGAAGAATTTTAATTAAAGAAAAAGTAAGAGTCACCTCTGTAAAATCAGGATGGTAAATACCTTACAGGGTAATCAGATTCAAAACATAGAGAATCCCTCTAGGCAAAAACTTAATTTACAAAAACACACAAAAACAGGAAACTGCATTCCATCCAGCACAGCTTATTTTATCAGCCATTTAAACAAAACAGAATCTAACGCATATCTAACGAGATTGCTGTGACGCAGCAGGGAGGGGGGGGAGTGTTGACCTGGGAATGTGGCAGGGGGGTTTCACTAGGGATGGGAGACTTGAGAGCCTGTAACCTGAGCCAGGAGGGGGAGGTAACACCTCTGCCTGGGAAACTGGACAAAGGCTGCAGGAGAGAGCCTGCTGGGGGGGGGGGGGTTGGTTTCAGTTTGGTGCTGGGTGGTGGAATGCAGGGAACCCCAGGGCTGGGGTCTAAGCTCGCTGCCCCCCAGAAGGACTTGACTGAGGGGTCCTGGTGGTACCCACAAGCTCTGTTTTAGATGTGTTCCTATTGTCCACTAAACCTTCCGTTTTACTGGCTGGCTGAGAGTCACAGTGAATCCCAGGAAGAGGGGTGCAGGCCACGGACTCCCCCACACTCCGTGACAACTGGTGGCAGAGGTGGGATGTACTGCACCCCGTGAACGGCGCTTCCTGCAGTAAGTGACTGGGAAACAGTAAAACGAAGGGGGATTGATGGGGACCAGGTGTGCTGAAGATTCAGAGAGAGACAGTTTCAGGGGGCGGTTAACCCCTGGGAGTGTGTGACCAGAGAGAAGGACTTTTGCAGTAACAGGGTCCCCCGGGGGATTGCAGCGAGCGGTCCCAGGGGTGGAGAAGTCTGCAGCTCAACCCTGGCAAAGAGGGGGTGACCTCAAGAAGTACTGGCACCCTTGGGGTTCTTCCTGGAACCCGTGGAAAGCTGCCCGGCCTGCGAGGGGCCAGCAGGGAGATGTACGCTAAACGCTTTAAGAGCAACCTGGTGGAGCTGTGCAGGCAGAGGGGGCTGCACATTGGGAGGTCCACCAAGGAACAGCTGATTGCCCAGTTGGAGGAGAAGGATCGCTTGGATGACCAGGTCCCTGTCCCTGAGGGAAGCCGCCTGGTAGACGCAGCGTGGGCCCTGGGGCCTGACCGGGTTAGGAGGGTTCAGACTGCTGCCGAGGACATCCCCGCGACCCTTCCTACCTATGCCTGGGGAGGGGTTGGGGAAAGCCCAGCAAATACCGAGGGCATCCTGACCCCAGGAGCCAGCAGGGGATTCTCCTGGCGGAGCTCCCCATCCCTGGTGCGGAGGCGGCTGGAATGGGAGAGGGAGATGAAAATGAGGGAGCTGGAGGATCATGAAAAGCAGCATCAGCATGAGCAGGAGGAGAGGCAATGTCAGCATGAGCGGGAGGAGAAGGAGAAAGAGACAGCATGAGCTGGATCTGGCCAGGCTGAGGAGCAGTGGGGCCCTGGCTGCAGTGAGTAAGGGGGGACCCAAGACTGCAAGGAGCTTTGATAAGTGCTCCCTGGCCCATCATAAGGAGGGGGAGGACATAGATAGCTTCCTGGCGGCCTTTGAGAATGCCTGCGAGATGCACAGCGTTGTCCCTGCCGACAGGCTCCAGTTTCTCACCCCCTTACTGGACCCCAAAGCCGTGTACAGCCAAATGACAGGGGCAGATGCAGGGGACTACGAACTGTTCAAAAAGGCCCTGCTCCGTCAGTTTGAGCTGACCCCTGAGATCTATCGGAAAAGGTTCCGGAGTCAGCGTAAAACGCCTGAGGCCACATACCTACAACTGGTCAACCGGATGCAGGGATATGCCCGCAAGTGGACAGCTGGGGCCCAAGCTAAAGAGGACCTGCTTGACCTAATTGTACTGGAGCAACTGTATGAACAGTGCCCTTCTGACCTGAGGCTATGGTTGGTGGACAAAAAGCTAGAGAATCCCCAGCACGCAGGGCAGCTGGTCGACGAGTTTGTGAACAGTCGATCGGGGTAGCAGGGAGGAGTCCCAAAAGAACAGGCCCCCCCGATGCAGAGAGAGAGAGAGTCACCATGGGACCTCCCAGCGGGGAAATATGGAGAACCCTGTCCCAAGGGGAACGCCTGGCGTCAGGACCATTCGACCCGCTCGAGGGGACCAACGTGACCTGAGCTGCTATCACTGTGGCCAGAGAGGCCATGTACGGACCCAGTGCCACAGGCTCAGGGACAGACTGAGCAGACCCAACCGATCCAGGGTTAACTGGGTAGGGACTCAGCTGGACTAGGGGCAGACGGCCCAGGCAAGGGGGGCTGCCAGCTTACCACCTGCTCAGGAGGGAAGAGTACCCCAGGCCAGCTCCTCCGGAGGGCTGGATGCTCTGGACTCAGGGTTCTTGGTTTACAGGGTGGGCGCGGGGCTGTCCCTCTGGAGAAAGTGCCTTGTTCCCCTTGAGGTGGATAGGAGGAAGGTCAATGGATACTGGGATACGGGCGCGGAGGTGACGCTGGCCCGGCCCGAGGTGGTGGCCCCAGATCGGGTGGTGCCGAACACCTACCTGACCCTGACTGGGGTGGCTGAGACCCCATTCAAGGTGCCTGTGGCAACGGTACACCTGAAATGGGGGGTTAAGGAGGGCCCCAAGGACGTGGGGGTACACCACCATTTGCCCACTGAGGTTTTGATGGGGGAGACCTAGAGGACTGGCCAAGCAACCTCCAGACCGCCCTGGTTGCGACCCGTAGCCAGAGCCGGCGAGGGGCACTGTGCCCCGACCTTGGGGAGGGTACCACACCGGAGGCGCAGGACCCTACCCTGGTGGGGAGGGAGCGCCGAGGGGCACAGCTCAGAGAGGCTGTGGCCTCAGACCCGGCCAATGAGAGGGAACCGGGCCCCATCCCTTCCCCAGCCGCTGAGTTCCAGGCCGAGTTGAGGAAAGATCCCTCCTTGTGGAAGCTCAGGGACCTGGCCGACCTCAGTATGGTACGGACCATGAGGAGAGGCTGCCAGGAGAGGTTCCTGTGGGAGAAGGGGTTCCTGTACCGAGAATGGGCTCCCACAAGGGAAGTAGAGTCCTGTGGGATCAGGAGGCAGCTGGTGGTCCCCCAGAAGTATCGCCGCAAGCTCCTGTCCCTGGCCCATGACATCCCCCTCGCAGGGCACCAGGGAATCCGGCGCACCCGGCAGAGGTTGCTACAGAACTTTTACTGGCCCGGGGTCTTTACCACGGTCCGGCAGTATTGCCGATCCTGTGACCCCTGTCAGAGGGTGGGGAAGGCCCGGGACAAGGGGAAAGCGGCTTTCAGACCTTTGCCCATCATAGAGGAGCCTTTCCAGAAGGTGGCCATGGACATTGTGGGGCCTCTCAGCAGGACGACCCGGTCGGGGAAGAAATACATTCTGGTGGTGGTAGATTTTGCCACCCGCTACCCCGAGGCAGTGCCCTTAGCTTCCATTGAAGCAGACACCGTGGCCGATGCGCTCCTGACCATTTTCAGCCGAGTGGGGTTCCCCAAGGAAGTCTTGACAGACCAAGGCTCCAACTTCATGTCGGCCCTGCTCTGGTGCTTATGGGAGAAATGTGGGGTCCGGCACAACTGGGCCTCAGCTTATCACCCCCAGTCCAATGGGCTGGTGGAGAGGTTCAATGGGACGCTAAAGATGATGCTGAAAACCTTTATGAACCAGCACCCACAGGATTGGGACAAGTACTTACCTCACCTGCTGTTCGTGTACAGGGAGGTACCCCAGGAGTCTACCAGATTTTTGCCTTTCGAACGGTTATATGGAAGGAGGGTAAGGGGCCCCCTGGACCTGATGAGAGACAAATGGGAGGGGAAGGCCACTCCCAATGGAGAATCAGTGGTGGAGTATGTCCTGATCTTCCGAAAGAGACTTCCTGAACTCATGGGCCTGGCCAGGGAGAATCTGGCCAGAGCCCAGAAGAAGCAGAAGGTCTGGTATGACCACACGGCGTGGGCCCGTGCCTACGCCACCAGGGATCCAGTGATGGTTCTCATTCCCGTGAGAAAGAACAAACTACAGGCCACCTGGGAAGGCCCTTTCAAGGTTGTCAAGCAGCTCAATGAGGTAAACTATGTGGTGGAGCTGTCTAACCGGGCGCACCACCACCGGGTGTACCGTGTGAATATGATGAAGCCATATTATGCCAGGGGGAATGTGGTGTTGGCCGTGTGTGGACATTGGGAGGAGCAGGGAGATGACCCTTTAGTAGATCTATTCCCAGAGCTGGTTCCCCCCGGAAACAATTCCCCTCTCGGATCAGCTAACCCCTGCCCAGCAAGCTGAGGTCAGGGGGGTGCTGCATCCGTACCGACAGCTGTTTTCCAACTAGCCTGGACGCACTAATCTGACTCTCCACTGGTGCAGACAGGGTCGCACCCACCGATAAGATAGGGCAACAAAAATGATTAGGGGACTGGAACACATGAGTTATGAGGAGAGGCTGAGGGAGCTGGGATTGTTTAGCCTGCAGAAGAGAAGAATGAGGGGGGATTTGATAGCTGCTTTCAACTACCTGAAAGGGGGTTCCAAAGAGGATGGCTCTAGACTGTTCTCAATGGTAGCAGATGACAGAACGAGGAGTAATGGTCTCAAGTTGCAGTGGGGGAGGTTTAGATTGGATATTAGGAAAAACTTTTTCACTAAGAGGGTGGTGAAACACTGGAATGCGTTACCTAGGGAGGTGGTAGAATCTCCTTCCTTAGAGGTTTTTAAGGTCAGGCTTGACAAAGCCCTGGCTGGGATGATTTAACTGGGAATTGGTCCTGCTTTGAGCAGGGGGTTGGACTAGATGACCTTCTGGGGTCCCTTCCAACCCTGATATTCTATGATTCTATGATTCTAAGATGCTCCCGCTTCCGAGTCACAGGGAAAACTGCTCAGGACCTGGAAAGAGAGGTCCGGGATATGCTAGCTTTGGGGGTGATCCAGCCTTTGGGCCTCGCCGGTGGTGCTGGTCCCCAAAAAGGACGGGTCAGTCCGGTTCTGTGTGGACTATCGGAAGCTCAATGCCATCATTGTATCGGATGCCTACCCCATGCCCAGGCCTGATGAGCTCCTAGACAAGCTGGGAAGAGCTCAATACCTTACCACCATGGATCTTAAAAAGGGCTACTGGTAAGTGCCACTGGATGCAGATGCCTGGCTGAAATCGGCCTTTATCACCCCTCTGGGGCTCTGATTTCCTGACCCTACCTTTCAGCCTCAAGGGAGCGCCGGCCACCTTCCAGTGCCTGGTGGATCAGCTACTGAAGGGGATGGAGAGTTTGCCGTGGCGTATATTGATGACATCTGTGTCTTTAGCCAGACCTGGGAGGACCACGTGTCCCAGGTTAGACAAGTGCTGGACCGACTCCAGGAGGCGGGGCTGACCATAAAAGCTGAGAAGTGCAAGGTGGGGATGGCTGAAATATCTTACCTGGGCCATCGGATGGGGAGCGGCCGCCTAAAGCCGGAACCAGCTAAGGTGGAGGTGATCAGAGACTGGCCCGCTCCCCACACCAAAAAGCAGGTCCAAGCCTTTATTGGGTTGGCAGGATACTATCAAAGGTTTGTGCCCCGCTTTAGCACCATAGCAACCCCCATCACTGAGCTATTCAAGAAAGGGAAGCCAGACAAGATGGTCTGGACCAAGCAGTGCCAGGAGGCCAGATGCTGGAGGTGGCTCTGGTCCGTGGCCCAGTTCTGGCAAACCCAGACTTTGACAAGCCCTTTATGGTGTTCACCGATGCCTCAGACATGGGACTACGGGCGGTGTTAATGCAGGAGGATGAAAAGGGAGAGAGACACCCCATCGTGTACCTGAGCAAGAAGTTGCTACCCCGGGAGCAACACTACGTGGCCATCGAGAAGGAGTGCCTGGCCATAGTGTGGGCCCTCAAGAAACTAGAGCCCTATCTCTTCGGGCGACACTTCACCGTGTACACCGACCACTCTCCCCTGACCTGGCTGCACCAGATGAAAGGAGCCAACAGACAGCACCCCGCTCCTCCCAAACCTTCCCCCGCCCCCTCCCTAACTGCCAGCCTGTGCCCCCATACAGACAGCGCCCCACTGTTCCAGAACCTTCCACCAGTACCTCCCGAACTGCCATCGTGTGCCCCCGTACAGACAGCGCCCCGCTCCTCCCAAACCTTCCCCCTAGGCAGATATGGGAGAATCATAGAATATCAGGGTTGGAAGGGACCTCAGGAGGTCATCTAGTCCAACCCCCTGCTCAAAGCAGGACCTAATCCCCAACTAAATCATCCCAGCCAGGGTTTTGTCAAGCCTGACCTTAAAAACCTCTAAAGAAGGAGATTCCACCACTTCCCTAGGTAACCCATTCCAGTGCTTCAGCACCCTTCTAGTGAAAAAGTTTTTCCTAATATCTAACCTAAACCTCCCCCGCTGGGTGAATCTGCCACCATGAAGGTCTTGTCTTGATCTCTAATAATAGAAGATGGGTTTAAAGCCCTGAAAACGGTTTATCTCCCTTTCAATACTCTTTTTTTTAAGCATTATGTATTATAATCTTGGATATTCTTATTATCCATATGAACATCCAATCCCGCTTTGACTCTTCCTAAAGTCTCAACAACATCCTGTACCAAGGAGTTCCACAGGTTAATTTACAGCTGGAATGAAAAAGTAATCTATATTTTTCACAAAATTCTGCCAGGGGAGGATACACTTAGTTTCCAGCCCCTTAATTCCATCCTGTTTCAGGTGACACCAAATCTTACACGCTGTTATGCTATCAATAAAAAGTCGAAATGTTGCCAGAGGAAGTTGCGTTAATGGAATCACCTTGTCCCAGAGGTGCTGGCTCTTCCCTTGACAGTGGTCACAAAAAAGAGGTTTTTGTTTAAGTGAGTAAAGAAAATGAATAGATTTTTCCAGTCCCTTATTGTCCTTCTGCATAGCTCACACAGCCCAGGTTGAATATCAACAGCACGTCACTGCAAGGTCAGTTTCTGGTTCCCTGGTACTTGCAGGCTGTTTCATTACTGATGCTACAGCCAAGCAAAAAATTGGCGTTCTATCCCCAGATCTTCCATTGACTTGCTGTGGGACCTTGGGCAAGACACTCTGTGCATCTCTTTCACCCTTCCTCTGTCTTGTCTCTTCAGACCGTAAGCTCTTTGGATCAGGAACTCTCTCTGTGTTTGTACAGCACCGAGCACAATCGGGCTGGGACCTCAGTTAGGCTTGGAGATGCTACTGAAATACAAATAATAATGGAAAGAGATCAATTCACATTCTATTTTTAAACAGAGCCTGAAACTGGGGCCTAACCGGCTCTTAATCTCCCCATCAAAGGGAGGGAATCCAACGTTATGCACGCATTTGAAAAACCCTAACCTTTCCCATTGAAGCATCTGATTTATATCATAATCAGGAAAGGCAAAGAGTCCAATGTGTTTTCCCTTAACGATGTGTCCTAGGTCCTGTGACCTGGACCTATTGCAGGTAGGCACCAGTAGCAGAAAGGTCTGTTGGAAGAGCATTGAATGTCTGGCACAAACTTTTGTTGAATTTTATTTTCCAATATGATTTGACTCTCTGTCTAGGTTTTTCCGTGGCCCACGTCGTCGTGAAATCTTGGGGCTGTGGGGTCTGAAACTGGAGTTCCCAGGCTTTATCACCATATCTCAATTCACCTCCCCTCATATCGTCCCAACTCCAGCAATTGCTCACAGGGAAATCTTTAATATGGTTTTAGTTGTTGAGTAGGGTGTGATGATAAGCCTTCGCCAAAGGGAATTGTTAACAGCTTGTGGCCTATTCTGAAGAAGGTGGCAGCTATTAAACAACCACTGCTGCTTTTCATAAAGCTTGCCCAGTATAAAATACCCAGGGGTACAGAAATAGTCACTCTTCATATTGAAAAGTGTTGGAGAAAGGAGCCTTGGAAAAGGTCAGAGCTATTGTAAGGGCTGTAAATATTCCATTGCTCCTGTGTGTGCCATACGTGACCTGAGGATAATCCCAGGATTTAGGTTTTCCAGAGATGCTGCTCCCTCCAAAACAAATTCAATTAAACGAGGGGAAAAATGCCGCTGGGGGAGCTGCCAAGCCAGTGGTTCGTTCTGGCTGTTTCCTCCTCGGTGCTAAGCTCCTGTGGTAAATTGCTTCTGCATAGCTGAGAGAAATTGGTCAAAATAAATCAGCGAGGAGCACTAGCACATGTTCTGAAAAGAGAGCAGAATTTGCTAAACTAATCAGGATAATATCCAAATTGATGGGCTTGCCGATACCAACCACGTGTGCCTTCTGGGGAGTCTTGTGCATTGCAGCAATGTCTGCCAGGAGGCCTAACGCAAGAGGGACTGGTTAGGCTCTAAAATTGGACCACTGAGTTGCTTGTTTCATTAGAAAGCCGACTGAGCTAGTCATTGGAGAGTTGAACACTCTTTGGGATCCTTTTCAATTTAAGGCCAGAAGGACCCGATACGATCATCTAGTTTGACCTTCTGCACAGCACAGGCTGGAGAATCTTGCCCAACAATTTTGGCTTCAAGCCCATAGCTTCTGTTTGAGCTAGAGCATATCTTTTAAAGAGACATCTAGTTTTGATTTAAAGACTCCAAGTGGTGAAGAATCCATCACTTCCCTAGGTAAGGTGTTGTGATGATTGATTACCTTCACTGTTCACAATGAGTACCTTATTTCTAGTCTGAATGCGTCTAGCTTCACCTTCCAGCCATTGGATCTCATTCTGCCTTTTGCAGCTAGAATATAGAGCCATCTGCTGTCAGAAATCTCTTCTACATGTAAGTTCTTGGAGACTGTGATCAAGTCACCTGTTGACCTTCTCTTGGATAATAGTCTATCACAGTGAGGCATGTTTTCAAGACCTCTATAGCAGTTGGTATTGACTCTAGCCATTCTTGGGGTAACAGGAAAGTTACCAGTGCCTGGAATGGAGTGGTGTTCTTGCTACTTTATTTTAAACTCCAGGGGGTACCGAAGTATACTGGAGGGAGACGCTTTAGAAATGGAGACATTTATCCTTGTAAATACAAGCTGTGATTTATACTGTGGTAGTGCTTAGGAATCCCGATCATGGATCAGGGCCCCTTGTTCTAGGTGCTGCACAAACACAGAACAAGAAGAGGTTTCTTGTCCCAAGAAACTGACAGTCCCAGTATAAATATGTTATAGAGTCCAAGGCCAGAAGGAACTAATGTGATCATAGTGTCTGACATCCAGTATAACAGAGTCTAGGACTTCCCTGAATTGATAACAGAATCTCCGTATAATAAAAAAGTAAAGACCTGTATCTATGCCATGCCAAGAGTCCTCAACCATTCTGCTAACAGAGGTATCTCAACCAACCACCACACTGACATTACACCGAATCTGCACGCACCAGTTTCAGCGGTTCTAAGGAGTCAGTGCGATGAAGGGGACTGCTCAGAGTGGGGATTACTTAGTACAGCTGCCACAGTTCTTCAAAGGTTGATTCACCACCTGTACAACCCAACACAAAGTTGCCAGCGCAACCCACCCATAACCCCCTATTCACAAATCAATACAACCAGCACACACAATAACAACACACACTCACGGCCTCTTACTGCAACGCTTACGCCTCAATGGCTCCTCCAGAACCTTCCCCCACCCCCTCCTTAACTGCCAGCCTGTGCCACTTGAAAAATAATGCCCTATTCCTCCAGAACCTTCCCCTGGTACCTGCCTAACTGCCGGCATGTGCCCCCATACAGAGAGCGCCCCACTCTTCCAGAACCTTCCCCCCAAACCACTAACTTCCAGCCTGTGCCCCATACAAACAGCACCCCGCTCCTCCGGAACCTTCCCCCGCCACCTCCCTAACTGCCAGCCTGTTCCCCCATATAGACAGCGCCCCGCTCCTCCCGAACCTTCCCCCACCCCCTCCCTAACTGCCAGCCTGTGCCCCCATACTGACAGCGCCCCGCTCCTCCCAAACCTTCCCCCGCCACCCCCCTGCCAGCCTGTGCCCCCATACAGACAGCACCCCGCTCCTCCCGAACCTTCCCCCACCCCCTCCCTAACTGCCAGCCTGTGCCCCCATACAGACAGCGCCCCGCTCCTCCCAAACCTTCCCCCGCCACCCCCCTGCTAGCCTGTGCCCCCATACTGACAGCACCCCGCTCCTTCCGAACCTTCCCGCGCCACCCCCCTCCCAGCCTGTGCCCCCATACAGACTGGTGGCCACTGGGGGTCGGGGGGCAGAGTACCCGGGCTGCGGTGAACGGGGAAGGTGGTTCTCCCGAAGGGCTCGATCCTGCCTCTCTTACCCAGCTACAGCATCCACAGGGCGGGGCTCACAAGCCGCTTCTCCCGGGGCCAGCGGCGGCTGCCCTTTTTCCCCTGGCTCATTTGTGCGGGTTCCTGCGGGTTCTTGTCATGATGCTGTCGAGCTGGTCAGTGCAGGGACAGGCTCGGCGTCCCGGGCATGCTGAGCTTGGTGTGAGGAAGGGGATGGAGCTACTTCTGGGCCCGAGAGTGCTCCTCGTCCACCTCCCCTTCCCCCCCCTTCCTCACTCCTTCACCGAGCTGACCAGCTCAGGGCCACCTGGAACCTCCCGCAGGGACAGGTGGTCGGGGAAACACCTCTGGGGTTTCTCCACCATGGATGCAGCGTGGGGTTGCTGGGCCTGTCGTGCGGGGCCTCGGTCTCGTGGGGTCAGACTCAGTCAATGGCACGTAGGCTCCCGGCGGCCTGCGTGTTGGCTCTCGAGGGTAACGCACTGCGCGTTCGCATGTGTTCGAGTGCAGAGCCCACGTGCTGACATTCCGGTCCCTGCGGTGTAATCCTCACTACTGCGCCCGTCAGGGCCTTAGAGGGGTGACTCATGGCCATGGTGGAGCCGTCGGTCCACCCGCCGGAGTATCATGACCAGCAGTTGTAAAGTGAAGGGCCTCAACTGTGCTGCCAGCGGAGGGCGCCCCCAGATTTCGCTGGAGCCAGTTAGGGGGACTCCCTCCTTCGCTCTACCCTCGGGCCTGGTCCGCCCTGGGCAACGGACCTGAGCGAAACTGCTGCTCCCCACCGCCAGGGAGGTGGGGTCCGACAGCTCTTTTCCTCGGCGGGGGTTGACCTGGTGGCCGGTTTGCAATGAGAAACTTTTTCCAGGCTTTTTCCCTGGGGTTGACCTGGTGGCCTGTTTGCAATGAGAAACTTTCCAGACCTTTTCCCTGCGGCTTTTCCTTGGGGTTGACCTGGTGGCCGGTCGGAGCCGGGCTGGATCCTGGGGGCTGGTTTGCACTCAAGAGAAAATGGCTGCCGCTTTTCACTGGGGGACCCAGGGGTGGGGTACTGGGGGTGCAGCACCCGCAGGTGTCACTGGGGGAAGGTGGCTGGGGCTGCTGTCAGAAGCATACAACATGCTTTGCAGCAGAGGCCCCCCCAGTCTGTGCGGCGGCCCCCCCTAGCGGGGGAGGGGGAACATTTTTGTGGGGGCGAGGGGCGGTTCAGGCTTTTGGCCCCGGCAGCCAGTCGGGGGGCTCCGCCGCTGAGTATCGGCTGCAGGACCCGCCGCTCGGGGCTCAGGCTCCGCTCCCAGCCCCAGGTCCCCCGGCTGCCGCCTGGCCCCGCCGCCCTCTCTACGCTCCCTCGCCCAGGGTCCCCCGGCTGCCCGCTGGCTCCGCGCCCTGGGGGGCTCCGGCTCCGCTCCCGGCCCCTCACCCCACGGCTGCTGCCCTCTGCCCCGGGGCTCTGCTCCTGGGGTCCCCTAGCTCCGCTCCTGGCCCTGCCACTGATTATCGGCTGCAGGACCCGCCGCCCGGGGCTCAGACTCCGCTCCAGGCCCCGGGTCCCCCGGCTGCCTCCTGGCCCTGCCACCCTCCCTCAGCTCCCGCGCCCAGGGTCCCCCGGCTGCCCGCTGGCCCCGCGCCCTGGGGGGCTCTGGTTCCGGCTCCACACTGGCAGCGAGAGGGCTAGGGAGAGCCTTGGGACCCGATTATGTTCCACGGAGATGGGTGTTAAAAGACGGTGACCTATCCCAGGTCAGGGCTGACCCAGAAGGAGAGCAGCGCTCCATTTCTTTTGGTGGGAGAGAATCCTGGTTGCAGCCCTGAGCCTGCACTCGCCTGCCAGCCTGATGAGCTCCTACCAGGGGGGCCGACCGGACCCTGGGGGATCTCAGAAGCTTGTTGGAGACAAGCCCTGAACAGAAGGGCGGGGTCCCAGCGAACATTCGCTGGAGGAGCCTGCTTGGAGCGGTGGGATTGTTTTGGTTCCTGATTCCCTTTGGACGTTGGTGGGAAGTGGACCTTGGCCCACTGCCACCTCACACCTCGCAGAGACATGCCGCTGGGTGAGTTGTGCCCTGGCAGGCCACAAGAAGGCACTGCCTGGGTAAGGCGGGTACTCACCAAAATACCTGTGAGTCCCCGAAACGCCAGTTGAGGCAAAGGAGGAGGTAGGAAGGTGCCTGGCTCAGCACTGAGCTGTCTAATCTCTGTCTAACCCCTCTTCTTCTCAGTCAGCATGGAGGTGTCTGAGAGATGCACCTATTGATGCTGAATTCTAGGTATCCAAGTGGCTCTCCCCCACTTCCCTCCCCGGCAAGTCAGACCCGGCGAACATGCCTCTTGCCGTTTCTCTATGGCTAGGGCCATAGTTTGTGGACTCTAGTGTGTCCCAGATCCCTTTTCTAAAGCACCTTATAAGCAAAAAGTATCGTTATCCCCTTTCGAGAGGCTTCCCCGAGGTCACGCACCGCCAAGTCTGAGCTAAGATCAGACCTCCCGCCTCTCCTTTGGCCACTGTGACCCCCGATCACGGTAGCCACCGCCAGTGCCACATGCCTTGGAAGGCCTGAGGGGGAGAGCAATTCCCTAGGGCACTCCAAGGGGCTGTGGCTCGGAGTCAGGGGGTGACATTCGGAACGGGAGAACATCGGCTGAATGTCAGGAATCACTTCCCAGCCAGGAGGTCTACTAGACTGGGAAATAGCCTCTTGAGTGAAGTGGTGGAAGTTTTGGCCCTAGAGTGGGCCAGGAAACAGTCCCTGGCATAAAGGCCCATCCTGGATTGACCCACTCCAGCGCAGGGGGTGGGTACAGGGCGTACCACCCAGCCAGAGTTACCCAGCATAACAACTTCTAGCCATATTTACCATCGCCACCCACATTGCTCACTACACATTGCATCACACGCTTCGGGGTTGGCTTGGTCAACCCAGAGGACGCAATCTCTGCACAGCACGCTCTGGCCATGCACCACCTGCTGTTCACCTCGCCTTGCATCCCAAGCTTAGCCTGTCCCTTGTAAATGGTACCCCTTGTCTCAGCTAGTGCAGGCATCCTGTCTCTAGCCTGCCGAGCCAGCGACCTTCCCAATCGTGTCCACTCAGAAATGAGGCAAGTTCTTTATGCCCAGGCCTGTGTCGGGACACAGCTTAGATCTGATGCTGAAAGAGCAAGGAGAGGGTCTGAGGGCCGGGGTCCTTTCTGACGGACGGGGGAGAGCTGCAGGCTGGGATGAAGAGGACTATCAAATGCGTCAAGTTGTGGCCCTGTGGCTAGAGCAGCAGCTGAAGAGTCAAGAGGTCTGGTCTCTTCCCAACTCACCATGATCTTGGCAAGGTCACAGCCACTCGCCCTGCCTCAGTTTGCCCATCTGTAGATACCTCTCAGGGACACTGTGAGGCTTCAGTCATTCATGAATATAAAGCACATGGAGGCTGTTGGTTGGAAGGTGATGGGCAGAGTGTTATTATTGCTTCTCCGTAAGCCCACGATTGTCCCGCTCAGGAGTGATCTGCATTGGTCTGTTCCAATAAACAGCACAAGCCCAACAGTATCTGCCTGCCTCTGAAATGTGATTAAAACCAGGGGGAGGTTTTAAATATTCAGCTTCCCTCAGGAGCTCGCAGCAAGAGCTGATGTTAATTGAGAGTCTGGCACACAAATGATTATTGATTCCTTGGCTCTTTAAAACACACTAGGCTCAGGGCCCAACTTGGCAGCATCCTGTTGAACAAGGCAGACAGCTGAGGGGGAGGAGGGTCTGCTAGCGGCTCTGGGGACTGCACTGGGAGATATTTTATCCACTGCTTGTGTTCCAGAAGCTCTTGGAGGCCCTAGCCAGGGTCAGACACATTCTATGAAACAGTCTCTGCCCCAGCCATCTTACAGTCTAAACCAAGAGGAGATGGGAGAAAGGACGGATTATCATCTCCAGTGTAACAAGGGCTGAAATGACTGGCCTAAGACGGAGACGGAGAGTCTGTGGCAGAGTCAGAACCTGAGCTCCGAGCTCCTGCGTCCCCATTCAGAGCCTGATCCTCTCAATACGTGGGCAATAGACTGGCATAGTGCTTGTGATCATGTCTCCGAGGGGCTGGCCTCACCTGTGACACTGGCAGACTGGGTGCCAGCTCCGGCCAGAGCCCCAGGCCAATTCACTTGTGTGTTAGTGTAGTTCAAAGGGATTGTTAAATGTGTATGAGTGTATTTGGGATTTAAACGCCATGAACACGAGTGGGATGTTACCTGCATTGTTTTCACTTATCTGTATCCCATTATAACATAGGAGCAAACATTTACACTGTGTAGACCCTGTAACTAAATAACCCATCAGACAAGAAAGAAGCCTTGTTGAATGCAAATGAAGAGCTTTAACAGAAAAGAGCTAATTTCAAAGCTAGTGGCCATTGTGTGTGATGACCGGAGGTCAGAGACTCAAGGTGCATTCCTCATTCACCATCATCAAAGGGAAAGCCCACGTGGGTAGTGACACTGTCCGCTTTTTTTCTGTGAGAAGAAGCTATAAGAATATCCTGCCTCTCTGGACTCTAACAGGGAAGTGCACTAGATACAAAGTGGAAATCCCCAGACCCAATCCGGGTATCCTGAAAAGACTTTTTTGGAAACTGGCTGTTTATTTTATCACGGCCACCATTTGGAATTACACACTGTGACTCACCTGTGCATATAGTTTACCTGTTTTACCCCCTCAATAATCCTCATTTCCTTTTCTTAGCTAATAAACCTTGAGTTAGTTTACCATAGAATTGGCCGTCAGCGTTGTCTTTGGTGTAAGATCTAGAGTACCGATTGCTCTGGGGTAAGTGACTGGTCTCTTGGGTCTTGGAGCAACCTGACGCAGTGTGGATTTTTGTTTAAGTGACCTTTTATCAGGAGTTCTGGTAGGGCGATACCGTCCAGTACGCAGTACCGCAAGAGTTTTTAGCGGGTACGGGAAAGACTTGGGGCTAGGCCCCGCTCCGGAGCAGGCTAGGGGGGGCTGCACTCCGCTCCTTGAAGGAGCAGAACACAGCTAGGGAGGGCATTCATTCTTTAAATGGCTTTATGAGCACAATACATATGCTATCAAACTTAGACAAAGGCTTTGTTTAAGTTTTCTAGCATATGTATTGTGCTGTTAAGTTGGTCAGGAGTCCTCAAGAGGGGAGGGGTGGGGCGGACAGAAGGTGTTTAAATAGTGGTTTTGATTCTGTTTCTCCCCATTGGTCTGAATTATCCGTGACACCCATACTGCATCACATCCAGTCCAAATCAGCAGAGGAATGCCTCTGCCTGCACTGACCAGCGGATGTTTGGATTCTGATGTCAGCCCAGTTCTGCAGCCCAACGGGAATCAGGTGTTGTCCTCAGTGTACACAGAATTCTTCTTTGCAGCCAAACTAGTCTAACATGCATTTTGTGAACTGGAACTGGAGCAGCAAAACAAATGCCTCCTTTTCCAGCTTTGTGGGTGAGAGAACTATAAGTGAAGATGATAATGCCGGACACAGAGGGCCTTAAACCGGCTGCCTCAGGAATCTGCCAAGAACTTTGCTGAAAATATGTCCCTCAACGGAGCTAAGACGTATCACACATCTGCCCACCTTTACGTGACTGACACTCCTTCTGATCTGAGAGCCCAGGCATTGGCAGTTTCATCCAGAACAATTTACAAACTTGGAACCTAACACTGTAAACCCTTCATCATTTGATCAATCCCATGGAAGACAATGGGACTATCTGCATGACTATGGACCACTTTTGTGGACTGGTAAGCGTTTCAGGAGTCTGTTCCTATAAAGGAAGTTGAATCCCCCATTGAAATGCAATGTTTAGGTACAATACCATAAAGCAGTTTAGGATACAGTTCTTCTTAAAATTTGTCTTTTAAGAAGTCAGACATATACTGAAATGGCTCCTCACCCAGCTCCCCATATTCCATATAAACAGACTGAAATACTACATATGTGGGGGGAAAGTGAGTTGTTAAGCATGTTGATGTTTGTATATACAAAGGGAGGTGTCGGAGGGGATGGGGAGAGTGTGGGGGCCCCTGGTTGGGGTAGGGTGGGAGGAGTCACAGGGAGGGTCACCTAGGGAGGTCATGTGCCCCCCATTGTGTCCCTCCCATGAGTGCAGTACCGGCAAGAAATGATTTCTACTTGCACCACTGCCTTTTATCACAATGTCCGGTTTGTCGGGGTGGCAAGATAGACTGGAGAGTCTTAGAGGACTGTCTGTGACTCCAGGGTAAGACTGGTAGAGGGATCCAGGTGTTCACATTTGTCACTGGCTTGGTGAAATCTAACTATAGAACTCACCATCAGCTTGGGGGATCTGTCTTTTTCTGGAAGCCTGGCCTGAGGTTGTGAGCCACTCCAGACAGCAGGACATGTCTCCTCCTGTGGACTGGCCTCAGTGACTATAAACGCCTGTTGCATTAGCCAGGTAGTTTGGGGGGTTGTGAGGATTTTTTTCTATCTTTAAATTCTGTAGTACAGGACTCATAAGCAACCCTACAACAACAGCAACGCAGTGTGCAGAACCCAGCATGCAGGAGTGACCCTACGATAAGAGTAGACAAGAAGCTGGATATGAGTCAACAGTGGGATGATTTAATTGGGGATCGGTCCTGCTTTGAGCAGGGGGTTGGACTAGATGACCTCCTGAGGTCCCTTCCAACCCTGATAGTCTATGATTCTATGAAACCAGTGTGCAAAGCCCAGTGCTTGGAGTGACCCTACAATAACAAAGAACGTACATCTCAGCGCTGGTGAGTGACCCCGCGAGAACAAAGCGGTGTGCAGAACCCAGAGCTGCTGAGTCATGCGACAGTTCAGCTTGTCTCTCAGGTTTCTAGTTCACACAGCGCTTGCTGTTATTGACACGAGCACCTCCTACTTTACCCAAACAAACACATTTTAGCTTTTACTATAACAGCAAAGTCTCCTGCTCTCATAACCACCCAATTCTCAGCCTTTGGGTATATTTTACACTTGGAAGGGGAAGGGGAAGGGTGGCTACTGCATGTATTAACATGCTTGCAGGGTTTAAATAGATGCCAGGGGATTGCTGGTTAGCTCAGCGACTGTGGGCTGCACACAGCGGTTTGTTGTTATAGGCTATCTTGCGTGTGCGGGATTGTGTGCACCAATCTGTTGTTGTTGGGTAGTGTCATGGGGTGACTTGGCCCCTTTCAGGGGCCTCCATCCATCTACAGGAAGGGATGGGGGAATTAGACTTGGCTGGGGCTCATTAGGGAATCCCGGCTTGGAACTGATGCTTGTGGACCATCTGGAGTGCTTGATCCACCTGGTCTGTACCATCTGGGGAGGGGGTGGTCAGGTGGAAGAGGGGATTTAGGAAATGGATGGAAGTGGAGGCAGTCAAGGTAAGAAGGCCCAGGAGTGAGGAAGTGTTGGGTCCTTACCTAGGAGATGAGGTCAGAGCAGACCCTGTCATGCTGTCCTGCAGGGGCACAAGAGCATGAGAACCAACCTTGGGGCAGACTGTTAGGAAGCAGAGCACAAACCCAGCTGGTTGTCAGTTCAGGACTTAGATTCCAACTAGTTATCCAATGTAAATGCTTCAAGCACTATAACAGCTAACGGTGGGGTCACAGACATCCCCTTGGGTAGAATCATAGAATCATAGAATATCAGGGTTGGAAGGGACCCCAGAAGGTCATCTAGTCCAACCCCCTGCTCGAAGCAGGACCAATTCCCAGTTAAATCATCCCAGCCAGGGCTTTGTCAAGCCTGACCTTAAAAACCTCGCTGATCTCTCTTGTCCCCATGGTGAGCCTGCCTTTGTGACAGCTGGTCTGTTACAGCAAGAATCACAGCAACATCCAGGTTACTCCCGGTCCCGAAGGAATGGTCAGTTGCACTGTAGATCTCATACCCACGACAATGCTTGCAGCCAATCCTATGATAACCTATATACAGATTTATTAAAAAGGAAAGAGTCATTTACAAGGTTAAAGCAAGTAAACATAGATACACTAATGAGTTCAATCTTAAATTTAAAAAGATAATACAAAGCTTCTATGATAAGCAAGCTTTGTATGTCTTTTAGGACTAACTCAGGCTACACATTGGGGTTCTCTTGCTTATGCCTAGAAACCTTGCCACTCCAGAGTCCAGGCATCATAGAGATCCAGTTCCTTCTTGTTAAGGGTTTTTATTCCCTTCCCCCCATGTACTCTGAGCTGAGAACTCAGCTGACGGAAGGAATCCACTTGCACAACTCATCTTCATGGAGGGAGGGCAGAACAGCCAATGTCTTTTGTCCTCTTTAATGTCCCACAATGGTTTGTCTGGTGTCAATGCCCCTTCCCTGTTGGGCAGGACGTAACACCTTCTGCTGGAGACCAGCACTTCTCACCAGTTACTGTCTCTCTCCTGTCTGATGATTTACACTGTCACAGAGGCTCACAATACAACCGCTCAAATAGTACCTTACAATGTGGAATACAGATGTTATATGAGCCTAATGCAGAGAGCAACTCACAAGTATTCAGTAAAGTCTCAGCACTAAACACCTTCTTATAACCCTAATCCCCGTTTTAACAATTCTAACGTACAGCTGAGCCAGACTGATTTCAGCCATGTATTTGTCAGTGTTCAGCTGAGACATGGGGACCTTGGCATGAGCTGGTCTGCTAGCGTCACAGACCCTATCCAGAAGTACTGAGAAAGGAGGCTGCAGGGGATAGGATCAATGCCTGGAATGGGCCCATAACTCAAGGGAAGCAGTCTCTGTGAGTTAGGGACCGGAGGAAAGGACAGCAACCAGATTCAAGGGGAGCAGTTGGTGTCCCAGGAATGAGAGGTCCTGAGGAAAGGACGAAGAGCACGGCAGAGGAGGAGGAGATCTTAAACACAGCAGCAGAGAAACAGGTCTGGTGGTAGCCAAATTCTGGAGGGAGGATCTAACGGGGCAGCAAACTGGCTGGGATTTCCTACATTGGCTTGAACACTGGTGCAGGACATCGCGATAGACTGGAAGGAGGACACTGTCACTCAGGAAGGGTCGGATGTTAGGCGTCTCTAGCCAGAGGGCCAGGTCCCAGTGGCAGTATAATAGAAGGTTAAGCTGGACTATACGTTCAGCTGCTCAGTGTAACATGCCTTATCAGCACACAACAGCCACTCCTGGCAGTACATTACATGACCATACAGAGAAAACGTCCCCGGTGTGTCCCTCGGGGAAGGAAGCCCGGGAGCCAGTCCACATCTGGTACAAGTGCCTGATCAGCAACCTGCCCTGTACCAGCCGTACATGACAGGCAGGAGCCAGTCTAGAAAGCCACAAGAGGGCGCTCTGGGGCGGGGCAATATAGCACAGGGAGGGGGTGTGTGTTGGGCCGCAAGCACATCCTGTAGGGCCCTGATTCGCCATTTCTTGTTGAAGAAAAAGCATTGTTCCCTGTTAGGGTGGGGAGCGGGAACGGAGACATCACTCCTACAGATCCCGCAGCTGGGTGGAAGAAAACTGGGTTGAGCCTCCCGACCCTGACCAGCGTCTCTTTCCCTGCCCGCTTTATCCCTCCTACCGCTTGTTTTCCACACCAGGTCCTGCCATCGCAGCGAGAACGCCCACGCGTCCCATGGTAACCGAGGGACGCTGATGGTACATGCAGCCGCTTTGCCCTTTGCTCGACTATAAACCCCACGTCTCCGGTTGCCCCTCCGGGACATCCGTCCGGCAAGCTACAGAAGGAAGCAGCTGGCGGCCGTCTCTGAAGTCGGAGGTTCCCAAGGAGGCCTGCAGACAAATTAGCTGTGACTGGCTCTCCAGACACTTCTTCCCGGGGTGGCCTTTGGTCATGTTAGCTGGAGGGAGGAGAAACGGCATTTGGAAGAAGAGTCAAATGAGAAAAGGGCACCCACGTGTGCAGGAGGATGTCGCTGCTGGTGGATAAGAGGCATTGGCTGGAAACACACTAGCACGTGATGTGGCTGTTTGCCTGCTCGGAACTGGGCTGAGAACCTCCCCCGTCCCCGGCACCAGCCAGGGCCCTGTGTTGCTTCTTTATCGCAGCAGGTGAATGCTGACATCCCTGGAAACAAGGGGGCTAGTCGATCTGATTTTCTTACTCCCCCGCCCTTTCTGGTTCGTTGGCGTAGGGTTGGCCATGAGTGCTTGGCTGCAGGGCTCCCTCTCTTTGCCTGCGTCGGATCCACACCCACACATGCTTTCTACCCCACACCTACGTGTCCACTGCTATTTCCCATCCCCTCCCTCCTGCTCCCGACTTTTGTTCCTCTCCTTCTCCCGCGCTCAGCATCTCGCCTGCTGTCCTGCAGCCCCGAATGCTGCTCTCCTGTCCTTCGAAGCCCTCCTTGGTATCCCC
Source organism: Lepidochelys kempii (assembly GCF_965140285.1). Lineage (NCBI taxonomy): Eukaryota > Metazoa > Chordata > Testudines > Cheloniidae > Lepidochelys > Lepidochelys kempii. The sequence goes on from NC_136383.1 coordinate 140,363,508, forward strand.
CTCCCGAATGGCTGTCCTGTGTCTTGTCTAACGTAGACAGGCTTTTCGGAGCTGGGGGAGGTGCCTTTACGTTTCTGACACACCATGTGGGGAAAGATTTGTGTGACGATCATGCTAAGAATTGATGGAATAACAATGACCATAGAATCCCTCCTCTGAAATGTGCTGGTTTTGGCATTAAAATATTTCACTGCCCAAAGCCCTCACCTGGGACCCCGACCTTCTCCCAGGCGACTTTATGGCCGTTTGGCACAGGAACGAGGTGATCTTTCTCCTGGCTGGTTGTTACTGACACGTTGTATTTGTCTCTCTGTGCTTCAGGGCCTGTCAGCTCATGTGACTGTCCAGAACCCCACCAGGTGCTGGGAGTAATTATGACCACGGATGAAACCTATCCACTTTCCAGAGACCCATCAGCTTGGTTGGTGAGAGCATCCCAGGGTAGCTCTGGTAATTCAATCAGAGTCTGTAATTCGCTAATGGGCAGGATCGATTCTGGGCCGCAGCCGAAAGGGGCTTTGTTTCCATCGCCCCAGCCCTTTGCCAGCTGGCAAGCTGCTGCCAGGTGAGAATGACAGAACTTCACCCCCTGGCATATTCCTCTGTGGCAGAGCAGAGCGTGCCTTGCTGGAGCCTGTCTGGACCATATTCCCCAGGGCCGGGCCAGGATCCTTCCATACAATCCAGGATCCAGGCCTTTGTCCAGCCTTAAGCGTCCCAAGCGATGGGGGACTATTCCACAATCTAGCACAGAGGTCCCCAAACTGTGGGGTGCACCCCCCTGGGGGGGGCATGGAGAAACGTTCGGAGGGCACGACGGGGTCTGGGACAGCCCCCACAGGGGGTGTGGAGGGAGCAGCTCCCGGTCCCAATCCCGGCCCCATAGCCTCAGCCCCGGACCACAGCCCAGCTGTAGCTCTGCACCAGGCCCTGGCCCTGGCCCCAGTCCAGCCCTCAGCCTCTGGCCGCAGCTCCATTCCCAGCCCCAGTCTCAGCCCTCTTACCCCTGTCTGTGTCTCAGGGGGTGGGGGGAGGAAAAGGGTATTGAGAGGGGTAAGGGGGGCCATGACCCTGAAAAGTTTGGGGACCACTGGTTTACCAGATTTCATTGTCCGAAATCAAAGATGCTGTAGGCGCACTTCAGCCTCTTTAGCAGATCACTTTTCTCTGAGGTGTCTGGAGCACACGAGCCCTGAAGAAACATGTCCTTGAGGGCAGTGGCCTTAACAGGGAGGGCTTGGATTGAGGCATGTTTCCATGGGGACTGTTGTGATAATTGGACTGACAAATTGACCCTAATGGTGAGCTCAGTTGTAAAAAGTCTATGAAAGTTCACGAGATGTCACCATAACCTATAAAGGCAAGTGTTGATGGACAGTAGGGCCAGTAGTGTTGTGTTATAAGCAGGTGCACAAGAACTGGCTAGAGAGACTGGATTAGCCCAGATTAAAAAGAGACCACATTATGATAACTCAAGGACAGTGGTGTTGAAACCATGCTGGGTAAAAAGAGAAGATATGGACCTGGAAATGAATAGACCAGCATTGATGTGTCAGATATTAGGCTTCACGCGTGGACAAAATAATGAGGGGCCAGGCTATTCCACCCACCATTCCCTTTGTGAGTCCTTCAAGAAAGAGACTTTGGGGAGAGATTAGGGAAGAACAGATGGAGGCTGCTGGAGTGAGTGTCACCATCATGGCTGCCACCCCCACTGTCTCCTGGGACCCTGGGCCTTTGTCCTCCTGATCTGGAGGGATGTCTTGGCCAGACTGGGCCAGAGAGAGGGACCCAGATGAATCACCACCTCTGCCGGCTCCAACTGAAACCCAGCCACCACCTGTGATGAAACGGGATCTGACTTTAACAACAGCTCCAATTCATCTCAACTCACTTCTCTTTCCACTCAAGGATCGTTATTACCATCTTTGGTAAGTACTAAGAGACTGTCAGTCAAGGGGCTTTTTCCTTCTGAAAACTCTCTCCAGCTAAAGGCAAATGGAGCAAGGGATGGTGTTAAAATCAAAGCCTGACTCAGTACTTTCCATTTCAAATGCTTTCTCTGGTTTTCTTTCTTTTCTGTATAATAAAAGGGCAGAAGGACTTTTAGTAATGTGTTTGCCCTGCTCTGAAGCAGGCTGAAGTCTGCGTACCAAACCTCAGACCTTATTTACCACTGTTTAAGGTTGGACAGTGCCTGGGTTATATTAACAGCTTTGGCTCATTTAATCCATCTAAATAACTACAACAGGGCCCTCCCCTGAGATAGTCTTGATATGGCCAGCCTTGGCTGAGGTGCCCTTACCTAAGGAGGTCTTAAAGGAAGACCTTTCGCTGACAGGTCAGTGAAGAAAATGTACAATAAAGCCAACTTTAAGTATTCTCCATATGAAAAATGCTGGCACAGTTTCCTTCCAAAACGCACATTCATCCTGCTGGAATAAACCCAGAAAAAGAAGCACAACCAAGTTTGTGCCAAATTTCCTTCACAAAAATCTCCAGTGGGCCAAACCAAGCCCGGGGAAGTGAAGCCCCAAAGGAATTCTGTTTGAGAACATTGTGAGCAAGTGAAAATGTGACTCAGAATGGAACGGGCATCTCCTGCTTAGCCGTAGTGCAGTGGTCCCCAAACTTTTCACGGTTGTGCCCCCCTCACCCGTCTGCAACCCCCCCCCCTTGGGGCTGGGACCATACCTCTGAGGGGGAAGGGTGTGCAGACAGCGGTAGGGGGGCTGAGGCTGGGGCTGCAGCTGCAGCTGGGGTGGGTCTGGGGCCGGACCAGGGCTGGGAACCGAGCTGCAGCCAGGGGCTGGAGCGCGGAGCAGAGCCGCATTTGGGGGTGGGGCCGGAGCAGAGCTGGGGGCGGAGGGGGGCTGGGTGACACTCACTCCCCACGGGTGCTGGCAAGGCCTCACCAAACCCCACTGAACATTCCTCTGCACCCCCCCTAGGGAGACGCACCCCACAATTTGGGGACCACTGCCGGAGCGTTAGCACCAAAGAGTTGTGTTGATGCAGCGACCATGCTCCGGGGAGGGACATTAGGAGTTTACTCCCTATGTTGGCCTCAAGACGTTGATAGTGTTCGTCTAATTCTGTAAAACTGGCCCGTTTCCAGCTTTGCTCAGGGAGTGAGGGGCAAGGTGAGCCGCCAATTAACTGTGCAAATGCCATATACTGCACGTGCTGATCACCCCTCCCCGCTCCTCTGCTATGGAGCATCCAGGCTGCGTGGAGCATCTGGCACCTGTTGAACACCGTGCTGCCTGAGGATGGCTTGATCAAGCAATCCCACCGTCCCATGTGCTCTGTTGGAACGGCAAGCTGGCCTGCGCCGTTCCGCTCAGTGGCGCTGTTTCACACGGGGAGGCAGTTGTACAAAGTGTCCTTTAAAATAAGATCTCACTCATTCTCCGTTTGCCCAGACATGGCCTCCCTCCCCCAAACCTCCTGCACACGCCCAAAACACCCAGCGCTGCAGGTTCCAGTCACTTCATCCATTAACTGCCCTACTGTAGCAGTCACGAAGGGGTTAATGGATGGAGTAATTACTCCCCCAGCTGTGACTAAGTAGCTGCCTACCTGGGAAATATGGTTCTCAGGCAGCATGGGGCAGCTGCCGGAGAGGCTGAGGACTATCTCGGGGAGGTTCCTTGTCAGTATCCTGGAAAGGAGCCACCCAAGAAGTGGACCCAGAGGCCCGCCCTGCGGAGTAGAGGGTAAGACTGCTGGGCTGTAGCAAAAGGATGTTTCTTTCCCTCCTACAAGGTGAGGAGGAGAGTCCAGGTTGCCGGAGGCCCCTGTTGCCAGGCCATATAGAGACTGCTGGATAGAGTGAAGGAGACCCGGCAAGCTGGGAGACTGGGCTGTGGAAAGGCCAGGGTGTCCTAATGAGCCCTTAGATAAGGAGGGGAGGAACGGCCCCCTTTGTACACCAGCACCAGAATGTAGGGGAAAGGAGAGGAACTGTGATGGGCTGGTGGACTTTGTACCGCTAATGTTGGGATGATGTTACGTTCACGAGGGAGGCGTGTAGCACCATGCGGTGGGTGGCACTCACTGGCGGTGTCACCTAGTGGTTAGGGTACTAGGTCTCTAGTCACCTGGCCTCCAGGATCTCTCACTAGCCACCATCTTGTGCCCTGACAGTCCGCCTTTTGGTGGCTGACAACCCAGCCTGCCGCTCAGGTTCCCAGTTAGCCATATCCCAAGGAATACGGCGGATCAGCACTCTGCCGAAGGGCAGGCATGGCGGGGAAGCACCTTCAGTCTGTTCAGTGACCCCTGGAGGTGGCCAGTCCCAGTTGTGCAGTTTGCAAAGTCTTTATGCTCTCGGGGTTTCCCCAAGGGGGCATCCGGAAGAGAAGGTTCTTGTATGCTCTGTAACAAGGTGGTTGGTAGAGGAGCCCAGGGCCTCCACTGGGGTCCTGCCCAGGGCCATGTGAGAAGCTACAATGTCCAGGCCCTGGGAGTGCTTTATGGCTGCCTCCCGGGGCTGCTTCCTACCACTCCCTGCCCCACCAAAGTCTTACAGTTTGATGCAGTAGCAAAGAAAAGGCGAGGAACTGGACCCTCAGCTGCCCGAGCACACCAGGCAGGCAGGAGTTCCTCCTAAGGAAGGGTTTCTGCAGCACCCATATCCAGGAGCTCTCAGGGTCTGTTGCTCTCCCTGCCCTGGCAGGTCCCTTCTGAGATGTCTGTCTCCCTTCTGAACAACACCTTCAGCTGTGGCATCCTCAGCAGGTGGGGATGGGCAGGGCCGGCTGGACCCGGACTTGCTCCTTAACCCCTTCAGATCCAGTGTGGGGTTTACACCCTCCAGCACATACTGTTAAGCTAAAATGTGTCCAAAACGGGGTGGAATGCCAGAGCCGCAGTGTCCTGCGCCCTGTTCCCGGAAGCAATGGAGCTGTGCTATGGGATCACAGGTGGCCTGGCTGTGGTCATCCACGTGCAATGGAAGCAGAGTGTGATGGGCTCTGGGAGGGCTCCTGCAGCAGGGGCATTGGGTCAACAATTTAGAGAGGCTGGATTGTGGTCAAAGTTTAATGAAACCCTCCTGTTTATCACCTGTCCCTGCACCGGGCTTGTCCCCTTCTCAGCCCAGCCAAAGCTTCATGGTAGCTAGTTCCATCTCAGTGCAGCCTCCGACCTGGTTTAGTTAGACCCTGAGCTAATCAGCAGGGTGATAGTTTCCTACTCACAATTGGCAGTTGTAATTAACAGAGCTGCAAACTATGTCTTTCCCACAGGGGGGCAGCACAGCCTCTTTTCTTTACCACCACCACAGCGGTTACAAAGTCCTGTTCAATCAACTGTCCTTGGACTGCCTCTGGGAAGAGTGCCATACACGTCCACTAGGCCAGGTCCCACAGTCGCCCCCTCCCGGCTGCAACTGCAGGCCTAGGGTTAAAATCAGCCTTCTGAACGAGATGAGAGATTGGGGGTTATTTACCTTCCCCTCTCCCCCAGGAAGCTAGGGTACCGTATAATACGGGAACAGGGCCGGAAACGCCCACATCTTGGTGGGATTAATGTCACAGCACTGCCCTGTGAACCATGGGATGCTTCTGGGAATAGCAGGGAGACGGCTGATCAATACCGGGATTCTATCCCCGGCATGCTGCCATCTTCTGGGCATGACGGTGCACAGCAGGCGGCCTGGGTTTGGGTATGTGGGAAGCCAGATGTTTCCAAAGCTTATTGCCCACCCCACCCACTACTTGCCAAGAAATCCTGACTAACAAGCAGAGCATTGCTGACTTCACATGGAGACCCAGCTGCTGAGACATTTGCAAGCATCAGGTTTTACTCTCAAATGTCTGCATCGACTCACTCTCTCACACACACACACACACCCCCACACATCAGGAGGAAAGGAAATAAACACTTTTAGACTGAAAATGATACAGGGAACCCTTATACCCATAACCCCCTGGGTTATGCTGACAGCAGAGTCCACACCAAACAGCAACACAATAATCTAAACAGAGATTGGTAAATAAAACAATTAAAAAATCATCAACAATGAGTAACTGCCAGTGCCAGTCTGGAAAATTAGCACATGGGTGCTGATCAGCTAGGAAGGTGGAGCTAGCAGAGAGCGCCAAGTCTTACAACCCAGAATAACCTAACCCTCAACTGTAGCATCTGGTCTGCTATGCTCCATTGAAATAGCAATGGAACATCATGAGATGATAAGGTATACATATGGTTGCTACTGCGGTCCATATTGTACATAATGAGGTCCATATGGTAGATAACTGGGGGGGAGTCCCCTTGGCAGGTGTTGAAATACATACCCAGCTAGGTTTTGCCCCCAAGCATCTGATACCTGGATATTGGTGGAGGTGACCAACAGGCCTACCGGCAAAGTGGATAAAATATAGGCCACAAATTATCTCCCATGCTTTGCTTGGTATTCTGCTATTTCAGCCTGCATGATGCAGAGGTATCGACTGCCATGGTAGGATGCACAAGATGGAGCAGAGATTAAAGATAAGAGGAGATTTTCCTCCACCTCCTGTTGCCTTCCATCCTCCGGTGCTTGCAGTGCTGCCAGCAACAGTGATGCAAGGAGAGGGTGCAGGCGTAGACTGACTCCAGAGAGGCAAGGATCCTGATGCAGCACCCCTAGTTACAAAGCACAAAGGGACGATGCTTCCCTCGCCACACAGGAAATACAAGGGAAAGCAGCAAAGTGACTTCCCTGGCTCAGTTTAGTGTTGGCTTGACAGCCCTGGTGGCTGAACACCCCAGCAGCAAACTTCCCTGCACTGTCCCAGCCAGAACGGGTGTCCAGGGAATTCAGTCTTCTTGGCTCATTCAGTCAGTGGTCCCTCTGAGGCTGCCAACAAGGGGACCAGTTAATGGTGGCTGCCCTGGCCCTGATGGACCCCCTCCATTCGGAACTGGAGCGGGATCCTGAGGGGCCCAAAGTCTGTTGATGTCAGTGGGAAGAGTCCCAATGACACCAGTGGGTGCCGGATCAGGGCCTGATTGGCACTGGGTGCTCATCAGATGGGAGCCACTTTTGGGCCCTACCAGTGAGCAGGATGGTTCCTAACCTGAGCGTTCCCATCAGCTGCTGCTTAATGGTATCCTTATGCTGCTCCTGCCTTGGAGAAACACAGGGCCAGACTCTGCTCTCCCTGACCCTGCTGCAAACCAGGACTAACTCCCCAGAGGTCAATGGGGCATTCTCCCTCCCGGGGGAGTCACTGGGCTTGCATGGGAATTCAGCCATTCTCCAGGACCAAAGGAAGCTGAAGGCAAATGTGTTGTGCCAAGCGATAGTGCAGCGAGGTCACTGGCTGTAGAGAAGATAACAGAGCAGGGCCTGAACCCCAGCCTCTGACCCCCATACCTCAGAATTTCAGGAGGTGTCAGTCTGAACCCACACACAGGCTCCCTTTGGGTCAAAGTGCAGCTCTTTATCCAAACACCCTCCAGCTCCCACATGTTCAGAATGCAGGGCCAGCTTCAGCAGCTCGGTCCCATCCCTAGCTAGAAGAGCATTTATGGGCCAGATTCCCCACTGATGCAAGTCAGCATCGCTTCACGGACTTCAGTACAGCTACTCCCCTTCACAGCAGCCGGGACCTGGCCCATTGACCTCAGTACAGCTTCTCCCCTTCACAGCAGCCGGGACCTGGCCCATTGACCTCAGTACAGCTTCTCCCGTTCAATGGGCCAGGTCCCGGCTGCTGTGACAGTACAGCTTCTCCCCTTCACAGCAGCCGGGACCTGGCCCATTGAACGGGAGAAGCTGTACTGAGGTCAATGGGCCAGGTCCCGGCTGCTGTGACAGTACAGCTTCTCCCCTTCACAGCAGCCGGGACCTGGCCCATTGACCTCAGCACAGCTTCTCCCCTTCACAGCAGCCGGGACCTGGCCCATTGACCTCAGTACAGTTACTGCCGTTCACAGCAGCCGGGACCTGGCCCATTGACCTCAGCACAGCTTCTCCCCTTCACAGCAGCCGGGACCTGGCCCATTGACCTCAGTACAGCTTCTCCCCTTCACAGCAGCCGGGACCTGGCCCATTGACCTCAGTACAGTTACTGCCGTTCACAGCAGGTGAGGGGCTGGCCCTGAGTTTGGAGCTTTCATGTCTGAGCAGCGCAGCCCCTCCCCAGCAGGGGGCCTCTCTGTGGCTGTGATTGGTCAGCCCTCCGCCTGTTGCTATTATCAGCCCTTGGACTACTAATCAGGCAGCCTCTGAAAGCCACCCAAAGGCAGGGGAACCCCAACAAACTGTAAGGAGCAGAGAGCCAGGAGCTGAGGGTCTTTTCATGCTTGTAGCCAAATGGAGCCCAGAGTAAACTGATCAATGGGTGGAGGCGACTGATCTCCACCGGGTCTGATCCCAGAGGGCCTTCCTCAGGGTGTGTCTACACAGCACCAGCTGGGCATGACAGAGCGGATGGGGCATCAGCCTGGGTAGTGCTGCCTGGCACAGAGCCTGGCCACGCATTCTGCTCCGTACCCTGTGCTGTGTTGGCTTCATGGCTGCGTTACCTGCGCTAGCTGGATTCAAGCTGGCTCAGGTAGGCTGCCCTGTGCACAGCGTTAGCTGCGTAGACAGATCCTTACCCTTCAGTGGGAGTTGTCCCTGAGTGAGGGCTCCAGGATCGCACCTGTCGAAAAGCATCCTTGTGAATGATCCATTCCTTCCCCATGCATCTCCAGCCAGCTGTCACCCAAGAGTCACCCGATGGAACAAGAGGGGGTAGTTTGGGGCTCTTTAAAACAACTAACAAGCGAAGGGGTGGCCTGGTACTAAAGCACAGAAAGCAAAAGGAGTCTATATTCAGCAAAGTCGCTGGATTTGGTTGTAGATAGAAAACCTGGCACTCAAAATACTGCCTCAGCCCGAGCACATTTGTGAGCGCACATTTGCACTAGCATTTCTTGCAGTTGTATGAATGCATGCACAACTGTGGGTCCCTGTCCATAACTGCAAAGAATGCAAAGCCGACTGATTGCAGCTGCATGTGCGTGACTAACAAACGCATGCGCAATCACCGGTGCACTTAGACAACTACCACACCCTCGTGCACAATGGCAGGTGAACTTCTAGATCTGCCTTTGCCACCTGTGCTTGTGCATTTCTCACTCTTGGACTCTAGGCCTTATTTTTTCCCCTCAGTCTTGCCCTTGGATTGTAAGTAACTGGGAGCCCTGTGTCATTATTCAGATGCAGACCTCTACCAGTCCTGCCTGTGATGGCTCGGTCTCTCCAAGCCCAGGAGCAGCGATTAGCAGTGGGAGAGGCACAGGAACGCCGGCTCTCACAAATGTGCCTGTGAGAAGTTTGAGGGTGAGAGAGTCGCAGGGAAACCGAGCCCTGCCTCATTTCTGTTTCTGCTCCACTTGCTGGAGGCGCCTCGTGAGGTCGTCAATCCGAACGTTCTTTAGGTGGAGCAGGTGTTCCAGCCGCCGCACCTTCATCTGCAGGATCTGAGCAAAGGGAAGCACATGCTGGCTGGGGTGATCGGCCTTTTTTAAAGAGAGGGGCCCAAACCAAGCCCTTTATTCCAGCCCCATGGGCCTTGCAGGCTGGAGCCAGTTCTGAATTCTGCAGCTTATGCCTGTCTCTGCCTACTTTTACATGTGTCCTCTTTCTCCTACCTAGCTTTTAATCGAGGACTTATCAGTAGACCTCAAAGCACTTAGCAAAGGAGATCAGTATCATGATCCCCATTTTATAGATGGTGAAACTGAGGTATGGAGAGGGGCAGAGATTAGCTCAAGGTCACCCAGCAGGACAGTGGCAAAACCAGGACTAGAACCCAGGCCTCCTGAGTCAAGCGCTCTACCTACTAGGCTATACCGTTTCTCATGAAAAAGAATCCAGTATTTTTTTTTATGTCTTGTGCTTTAAGCCAATGGCAAGATCTAACAGGATCTTTGGGGCTGGCAGTAATGACTATGTTCTTCTTCTTTTGATCTCCCATCAAACATGCAACCAGACCCTGGTGAAACACTGGAATGCGTTACCTAGGGAGGTGGTAGAATCTCCTTCCTTAGAGGTTTTTAGGGTCAGGCTTGACAAAGCCCTGGCTGGGATGATTTAACTGGGAATTGGTCCTGCTTTGAGCAGGGGGTTGGACTAGATGACCTTCTGGGGTCCCTTCCAACCCTGATATTCTATGATTCTATGACCCTTGTTTCTACCTCACATTTCCATCAGTCCCCAGTAAGTGACACAAGATCAGTAGGATCACCCAGCTCTTGGGTATCAGATACTGTCATAACATCACTTGTTCTCACCACCTTCAAAGACGGCCATAAAACACACCTTCTTCTGCAGAGCTTTGCAAGAATGGCCCAGGCAGGACTTCACATTGTCTTCACCCCCTTGGGACCGTGCCATCACCTGGGGGCTTATGCTTGTCTGAGCTGTTTTGTCTGGGTCTGAACCGGACTGCAGGCTTCTTGGAGCTGCGGCTGCATCTCATATGCAAGTACAGAGCCAGGCTGACCAGCAGGCCATGTGGCTGCACAGGGAGCCCTGCACACGAGTCATGATGGGCTATGGCTTGCTGAAATCTTGGCCTTGTCTACACTAGACTTACTGTCCTATCATTTCCCACCATTGCAAGCCCCAGCACAGCAGTCTATGGGACCCTACCCATCCCCAGCATTTTAACCACAGTGGGTCTGTCTCCACTCCAATCCACTAGCTTTTCTCTAGCTTGCTCACATACCAACAGCGGCCAAGCCCCAGCAGCACGGGTGTCGAGTGGCTAACCTGCACCGAAGCCCATGCTGCCATAAGAACATAAGAATGGCCAGCCTGGATCAGACCAAAGATCCATCTAGCCCGGTATCTTGTCTTCTGACAGTGGCCAATGCCAGGTGCCCCAGAGGGAATGAACAGACCAGGGCATCACCACATGATCCATTCCCTGTCACCCGTTCCCAGCTCCTGCCCTGGTTTCACTGCTGGTGGTACCCGAACTACATGGGCTGCAGTCACTCATCTGAGTGCAGTGTCGACATACTGTGAATCCTCACCCAGGGTTCTTGAGCCTAGACCTACGGGGCCCTGGGCAGGTGGCATCACCAGGCAGCCTTGGGTGCATGGACCATGGCTCTGCCTACATCCTGGGAGACCAGTCACTGCAGGAAGTGCTGCCCTGGTAGAAATGACTGGCAGCTCCTCCCATGAGCAATCATTTGCCCAGACCTACTATTTAAGCCTGGAGAGAGGAGCAGGAAGCTGTCTGTGCAACAAGGAGGTCTGACTTGCAGCCAAGATAGACCCAGCCTTGTTCCTCACTCCTTGCCCTGACCTCTGGTTCATGGCTATTGATTCTGGCTTGACCTTTGGCTCCAGACCCCAGCTACCGACTCTAGGTTGACCCCTCAAGCCTGTCCGCCTACAGCTCCAACCGCTGGACCGACATGGAGCCGATTAAGATCCTGGCAGCTAGTCTATGCTAATGGTCCCACCATTGCGACTAGTGGAGGTGCTGAGTTGGAGGCAGGAAAGCCAGTCTTGTGCAGTCACCTCCACGCTGGCTGAGGACTCCCGTCCCGTGGGCATCATGGGAAGTGGGTATTCCCTACCCAGAGGGTGGGGTGGGGTGGGATGAGCCATGGAGGTGGCTGTGGGCAAAGCCCGGCATACTTTCAGAGGATGTCTTGCTGTTCCACGGACAGCATGCGAACTGTCCTCACCTGGACCATCTCTTGACACGCCAGCAGAGCCTGCTCCCTCTCCACTAACTGAATGCGGAAGCTGGTGTCTCCCTGCAGTGCCTGGGCATAGCCTTGCTGGTCCTTGTTCATCCTGGGGAAAGAAGTAAAACCAGAGATATACATGTAGGAGGAGGAGAGACTTGCCCACAGTGAGCTCCGTCAGATCGCAGAGGGTCCCCTATGGAAGGGGTGGGAGCCCCATCATGGGGGCCATTGAGAACTAGGCTGGATGCAGCGCAGGGGACTGGACTGCCCTCCATCAGCCACTTGCTGGACTAGATGGGCAACAGTGTCTCAAGGGAAGCAGTGGATGTGCCATTGTCTGGGCATTTCAGACAGACTGGAACGAACAACAGGCCCCATCTCTCCTTCCGCAGGTCATACTCAGCCTTGGCATCAGAGCGCCTATCTCCCACTGGCCTGAATGCACCGGGGCCGAGTGAATTGATGAGCCTGATTCTCCCCTCCCATGCGCTGATGTAAGTCAGGAGGAACTCCAAAGCCATCAACAGGGTTACACCAGGTGAGAGGAGATTCGGGCTTTGCCTCTCTCACTTACATAAGCCACCCTGGGATAAACCCTGGCCCACTGGTAGACATAAGGGAGGCCAAGGCAGACATCACGTTCCCTCTTCCTTCCTCGGGACATCACAGGTTTAACCATCTCAGTGAGTGGCAGGATGGTCCTTGGATGTTTTGCTTTAGGAACAGTCCCTGCTGCTCACTGGGATCTGGGCTGGCAGCAGAGAGGGCTGCACACAGCAGCGTGAAGGGGTGAAAGTGCCAGGCCTCTGCCGAGCGGGGGTTAGGTTGGCACCACTAGAGTGGCCCAGGCAAACTGAAAGCCCAAGCAGGTGTCCGATTCCCCTGTGCTCTTTGTTGTGAGGCTGCAGGGCGGCTCAGCTTAGACAAACCCTGGTAGCAGCAAGAGGCAGAAGGTGTGCAGGGGCACTGAGCAGTGCTGGGGGTGGGCGCGTCCTGGCACACGCTAAGGGCCCGATCCTCAGCTGGGGTAATTCAGCCTCGCTCTGTGGATGGTAGTGGAACTTCACTGACTTACCCCCGCTGAGGATCTGGGCCTGTGTGCAAATATGCGACAAAAGTACCATGGAGATTTCCTCTTTGCTCAGGTGGGCCGTTCACTTCCATAAATCTCGGGGGCAAAGCTGTCCCGGCCAGGAAGGGTTTGCATTTCACTTGCCCTTTGGGAAGGGTTGGATTGACAGTCCTGTGAAGCGGGGGGCCTCCATTTTTCCCTAGAGCAGTAGAGCCCAGAGGACAGAAGGGCCAGCTACCTGCCGCTCCCCCGGACCCTTGTGGAGCACCTGAGCATTCCTTGGAGGGCTCCCAGCCAAGTAACCAGGAAGGGGCTGTAGTTCTAAAGGGTCATGCGGGGACTGTATCAATAAACACTGTTGTCAGTTTGTGGGGTGATCCTAGGGCAGACTTTACCTTTCAGCTCGTGGGGACTGCTGCACGTAGATCCCTGCTGCATTGGTCTTTGGCTTTGACGAATAGCCTGGTAACACAAACCACGTTCGGTTACAGCCGCAGATCAAGCCCTCTGTTACCCCAGTGTAACCCGCTTCCATGGGAGCCTCAGCAAGGGCAGAACTGAGCCTTAGCTGAAACTGGGAAAGTGAGGCCTTAGGACCCTGGGCAGCTTAAACACTGGCTGATTGGCTGGGCACGCCCAGCCAGTTCTGCGACAGGCGCATCTGGCCTCTGCGAGCAGGGTCAGGTTAGAACTACTGTCTGGAGCGAGGAACTGCTGTCACTGCAAGTCCCATTGACTCCCCCAGGGAGCAGCGGAGAGGTGCCGCGCACACATGCTGGGGTAGTTTACTTGTGTGCCAATCTCACCTCGGGCTCTATGAGCTCACAGGTATGGGCTGGGAGTCGTAAGGCTTCAGAGGGGGCAGCTCTGAATTCCAGTGGGGCTAACAGGAAGGGTCTCATGCTTGAGCCCACTGGGGAAATGGCACCTTGCTAGCACCGTCCATCTGAAAAGCTCATGTACGCCTAGTGCTGTCAGTCAGCCTTGCCATTATCCCTGCCTTACCTAGCACATGGAGAGGGGAAGTGACTTGCCACAGCAAGTCCATGGCAGAGCTGGTTCTGAACCCCAGATCTCCTGGTTTACAGCTTTGTTCTTTAATCCAAGACCATCCTTCCTTCTGCTAGCTGGTCCCCTTAGAAAAAGCTACAAGGACTTACAGACTCTGCAGATTCCTAGAGGCCAAGCAGTTGGTGAAGAAGCCACTTGACCTATGAAATCTCTGCAGGTATTTCTAGAGCTGCAGCATCATAATAGCTGGACTCTCCAGCAACGGTAACTAACGTAGCTGGTTTTGTGGTTAAGGCACTGGGCTGGGACCAGCAAATCCAGCTCAATTTGTGGCTCTGTCTTGGGCCCTGGGTAAGTCACTCGGGCCCAGATCCTCCAAGGTATTTAGGCTCCTGATGTCCATCAATTTTAGTAGCCGTTACGAGTCCCTCTCTGTGTGTCAGCTTACAGGAGAGAATCTTCCCATTCTCCCATTCCTCAGCTGTTGTGTCTTTGAGTCGACACTACATCTGTACAGCATCCAGCACAATGGGGCCGCAAACTCCATCAGGCCCTCTAGGTGCTACTGTAATGCAAATCATGTATCTTCTTCACACCCCTGCAATGCAGGACAGCACATCCCCATTGTACAGGTGGGAAACTGAGGCACAGGGAGACTGAGAGACTTGCCCAGGGTCACAGAGCCACGTGGCAGGGATGGAAGCTAACTCCCCCAGAACACACATACTGCTCAGAGAGACTCCTGTCACTCCTACCTGTTTCCATATGGCCATTCTCATTGAGTGCATAGCGTGTGCCCAGCTCCTGCACAGAGAAAACACATGGTTCAAGTGAAAATGCCTTGCAATCCACTGTCAGCTTCCTCCCAAGAGAGGCCTGGCAAGACTTCCATAGGCGGCAAGATGGCAACGATCAGGATATTGCAGAGATGAGTGGGTCTGAGTGAAGGCAGAATACAAGGTGGCACACAGGAAATGACATGGGCGGAGCAGCTCTGATCCCATCCAGTAGGGGGCAGTGGCGCATCCCCCCCAGCCAGTTCCTGGTACAATATCTGATAACAGGGGGGACTGGAACACTTGGGGGCCTTAGGCCGAACTTGCAGTGCCCTGTCAGTGGAAACATGGAACAAGTCTTTAGGAAAGACACTGAGGATGGGGGTCCCTATGAACTCAGTACTGTGGGGTTTCACAGGTCAGACAGGGCCATTATGACTATCTAGTCGGACACCGCGGAAAGGCCCGCACCCAGTGATTTCTGCATCAAGCCCAGCCCTTCTGTTGGAGCTATAGCCCAACATATAGAAAGACATCCAGCTGGGATTTAAGGCCCCCGAGTGATGGGGAACCCACCACATCACTAGGGTAGGTTGCGACAACAGTTAGCCTCATCATTTACAAAACGTACACCTTATGTCTAGACGGCATTCGTCTAGCTTCAGCTGCCAACCGCGGGGTCTCATTCTACTAGATTAGAGCCCTCTGCTATCAGAAACCTCTTCCCCAGGAAGGCCTTGCAGGGTTTTGTACAGTTAACTAGACCTATTGGTCAGAGAAATCTGGTCATCAGTTGAAATCCCCTTTTTTCTTTTAAGTCTAATAAAAATAGGTCTGGTCTAGTCTCAGTCCGGTTGCTAGGACACCGGTGTCCACATTTCCAAAGCACCATCACCCTGGCACAGATCGGCCACCTCACTGCCAGTCTCAGCAGAGAGGCGGCGCATTGATGGGCCATGGAGACAACACTGTCCTCACCTTGGTGGGGCGGGGTCCCTCTGACACAACTTGCCCTGCTAACGCCTGAGCTGTAGCCAGCAGCGCTCACTCGCTGGGGCCGTCACGCTCGCACTGAAGAGGGGACAAACCGCCGTTGCTGGGATTATAAAACACTAAGTCCATGTGGCTGATTACAGAGCGTGGGTGTATGGGGAGGGAGGGAGCGGCCACAAAGATTCTGCAGTCCGGACAAGCAGGGAGAGAGGCGTCACCTCTGAAACACCAGTGAGTGGAGCGGCCAAGGTAGGGCAATTGCATGATGACTGGTGTATTAGCCACGCAGATGATGTGCATCTCACAGCTGTGGCTAGGGGGTAACATGCAGGAGCGGGTGACGCTCAGCCATAGTCTGCTCCGCTGCAATCACTCCACCCCAGGAGGGACCGGACCAAGTTCCAGCAGAGCAACTCCACTGGCTCCAGCAGAGTTATTCCGGGTTTACACGGGCGTGACGGAGAAGAGTCTGGCCCACTCTGTATACTGGTGTCTGCCTAAGGCCCATGAGTAAGAGCCATCTCTCTCCAGCGGCTGTTCTCCGGCAGGAAATTCATAGATTCATAGATATTTAGGCCAGAAGGGACCATTATGATCATCTAGTCTGACCTCCTGCACAATGCAGGCCACAGAATTTCACCCACCACTCCTAAAAAAGACCTCACACCTATATCTGTGCTATTGAAGTCCTCAAATTGTAGTTTGAAGACCTCAAGGAGCAGAGAATCCTCCAGCAAGTGACCCGTGCCCCATGCTACAGAGGAAGGCGAAAAACCTCCAGGGCCTTCCAATCTGCCCTGGAGGAAAATTCCTTCCCGACCCCAAATATGGCGATCAGCTAAACCCTGAGCATATGGGCAAGATTCATCAGCCAGATACTACAGAAAATTCTTTCCCGGGTAACTTGGATCTTACCCCATCTAAAAACCCATCACAGGCCATTGGGCCTATTTACCATGAATATTTAATTACCAAAACCATGTTATCCCATCATACCATCTCCTCCATAAACTTATCGAGTTTAATCTTAAAGCAAGATAGATCTTTTGCCCCCACTACTTCCCTCGGAAGGCTATTCCAAAACTTCACTCCTCTGATGGTTAGAAACCTTCGTCTAATTTCTAATCTAAATTTCCTAGTGGCCAGTTTATATCCATTTGTTCTTGTGTCCACATTGGTACTGAGTTTAAATAATTCCTCTCCCTCTCTGGTATTTATCCCTCTGATATATTTATAGAGAGCAATCATATCTCCCCTCAACCTTCTTTTAGTTAGGCTAAACAAGCCAAGCTCCCTGAGTCTCCTTTCATAAGACAAGTTTTCCATTCCTCGGATCATCCTAGTAGCCCTTCTCTGTACCTGTTCCAGTTTGAATTCATCCTTCTTAAACATGGGAGACCAGAACTGCACACAGTATTCCAGGTGAGGTCTCACCAGTGCCTTATATAACGGTACTAAAACCTCCTTATCCCTACTGGAAATACCTCTCCTGATGCATCCCAAGACGACATTAGCTTTTTTCACAGCCATATCACATTGGCAGCTCATAGTCATCCTATGATCAACCAATACTCCAAGGTCCTTTTCCTCCTCCGTTACTTCTAGTTGATGCGTCCCTAGCTTATAACTAAAATTCTTGTTATTAATCCCTAAATGCATGACCTTACACTTCTCACTATTAAATTTCATCCTATTCCTATTACTCCAGTTTACAAGGTCATCCAGATCCTCCTGTAGGGTATCCCTGTCCTTCTCTAAATTAGCAATACCTCCCAGCTTTGTATCATCTGCAAACTTTATTAGCACACTCCCACTTTTTGTGCCCAGGTCAGTAATAAAAAGATTAAAGAAGATTGGTCCCAAAACTGATCCTTGAGGAACTCCACTGGTAACCTCCCTCCAACTTGACAGTTCACCTTTCAGTAGGACCCGTTGTAGTCTCCCCTTTAACCAATTCCCTATCCACCTTTCAATTTTCCTATTGATGCCCATCTTATCCAATTTAACTAATAATTCCCCATGTGGCACAGTATCAAACGCCTTACTAAAATCTAAGTAAATTAGATCCACTGCGTTTCCTTTATCTAAAAAATCTGTTACTCTCTCAAAGAAGGAGATCAGGTTGGTTTGGCACGATCTACCTTTTGTAAAACCATGTTGTATTTTGTCCCATTTACCATTGACTTCAATGTCCTTAACTACCTTCTCCTTCAAAATTTTTTCCAAGACCTTGCATACTACAGATGTCAAACTAACAGGCCTATAATTACTTGGATCACTTTTTTTCCCTTTCTTAAAAATAGGAACTATGTTAGCAATTCTCCAATCATACGGTACAACCCCTGAGTTTACAGATTCATTAAAAATTCTTGCTAATGGGCTTGCAATTTCTTGTGCCAATTCTTTTAATATTCTTGGATGAAGATTATCTGGGCCCCCCGATTTAGTCCCATTAAGCTGTTTGAGTTTCGCTTCTACCTCAGATATGGTGATGTCTACCTCCATATCCTCATTCCCATTTATCATGCTACCATTATCCCTAAGATCCTCTTTAGTCTTATTAAAGACTGAGGCAAAGTATTTGTTTAGATATTGGGCCATGCCTAGATTATCCTTGACCTCCACTCCATCCTCAGTTTTTAGCGGTCCCACTTCTTCTTTCTTTGTTTTCTTCCTATTTATATGACTATAGAACCTTTTACTATTGGTTTTAATTCCCTTTGCAAGGTCCAACTCTACTTGACTTTTAGCCTGTCTCACTTTATCCCTACATATTCTGACCTCAATAAGGTAGCTTTCCTTACTGATCCCTCCCTTCTTCCACTCCCTATATGCTTTCTGCTTTTTCTTAATTACCTCTCTAAGATGCTTGCTCATCCAGCTTGGTCTACAACTCCTGCCTATGAATTTTTTCCCCTTTCTTGGGATGCAGGCTTCCGATAGCTTCTGCAGCTTTAATTTAAAATAATCCCAGGCCTCCTCTACCTTTAAACCCATAAATTCTTCAGTCCAATCCACTTCCCTAACTAATTTCCTTAATTTTTGAAAGTCAGCCCTTTTGAAATCAAAAACCCTAGTTGCAGATTTATTTTTGTTAATCCTTCCATTCAGTTTGAACTGAATTAGCTCATGATCACTTGAGCCAAGATTATCCCCTACAACCATTTCCTCTATGAGGTCCTCATTACTCACCAAGACCAAATCTAAAATGGCATCCCCTCTAGTCGGTTCAGCAACTACTTGCTGAAGGAATCCATCAGCTATCGCATCTAGGAAAATCTGAGCCCTATTATTATTACTAGCACTCGTCCTCCAGTCTATATCTGGGAAGTTAAAGTCTCCCATGATCACACAGTTTCCATTAGTATTTACTTTATTAAAAACATTAAAAAGGGCTCTATCTATATCCAAATTAGATCCCGGCGGTCTATAGCACACCCCAAGCACTATCCCAGGGGAGGCTCTAATAGTTTTCTTCCCCAATTTAATTGTTGCCCAGACAGACTCAGTCATATCCATTTCATCGCTTCTTATTTCTTTACATTCTATCTCATCATTGATATACAGTGCTACTCCACCACCTTTACCTTTATTTCGGTCTTTCCTAAACAGCACAGACCCTTCAATACCTGTAGCCCAGTCATGACTACTATTCCACCAGGTCTCTGTTATACCTATAATATCTGGTTTCACTTCCTGCACCAGTAACTATCATCATCATCATCATCCCCGGTGACCAGCCAGGAGAAGAGTCACCAGCCAGCCCCCAGTCCCTGCTCTGATTTACACTGGGTAAAACCAAAGCAGCTCCATTGCAGACTATGGGATTACTCTGGATTTACACAGAGAGGCGTGAGAGAAGAATTTGGCCCCGTCTCCAGTCCCTTGTTGAAGCTGTTTTGCATAGTAACTTGCAATCAGGTCGTCTTCGAAGACCAGCAGCACGCTGCAGGCCCCTGCTCTCTTTTACTGGGGCAGTCTGGTGCAGCGGCTCAGCATGCGAGGCTGCAACTGCCATGTACTGCAGGTTTTCACATATTCCAAAATCTGTCCTCACCTTGTCCTGTGTCTTTGAAAAAGCAGAATCATGCTTTTTCCACACTGCCCCACTTTCCCAGGGCCTTACCGATCCTTTCGGACTATTCACCTTGAGGCCTCTGTTCTTCATCAAGAATCTGTCTCTGTAAAAATTCTCCCTGCTTTGCCAAAGCAGATGCTCAACTGTTTCTTTACCTTCGCACAACCCGACTTTGTGCACGTTGAGCAGAACTTAGGAGCGCTTCGCACTCTCCAGGTAATTACTGTGCAGCCATAGCTGTGAAGGATAACTGCATCCTCAAGGTTCGGGCACATTTCATAGACCCTTCCTCCTTTTTCCTCTTTGCGCCATAGTTCTTGCTGTGCCTTCGCGAGTTCTCCCTTAACCACACTTTTGCATTCCTGTTGAGGCAGAGCTTGTCTACGCATACAGCACTGCAGGCTTAGGAGGAGACACGACCTCACCGACGGGGAGATTCTCCCATTGGTGTAGGTACTCCACTTCCTCGAGAGGCAGTAGCTATATTGACAGGAGAAGCACCCCCTTCAGGGGGGCCAGAACTGGGGAGGGGGGCATGGCCTCCCCCACTTTTAAAAGTGAGAGGGCCACTGAGAGGGACCGGGCCTCATTCCCTCCTCCCCACCCCCACTTCTACTGGGGTTCTGGTGCTCCTGCCTCAGGTCGCCGTAGCGCTGTCTGCAGCAGCAGTGTGGTCGGTAGAACTGCATCGCCCAGAGGGGCGGATTTGCCCGAGCGCCGAACTTACACCGACACGAGTCTGTAGCATAGACCGAGCCTCGGGGGACTCGGTAGATCAACCGCCTTGTTTTCTAAGGTCCTTTTTGATGCTTTATCGCCCATTTCATTGCCTGGCATCCCGACATGGGCGGCAGCCCATGCCATTCCTATACGTGCACCGACACTATCAGCCCCGCGAGGCTTCCCTCGGAGCCTCGTCATGAGGCACAGCAGGGACGAGGGGTGCGACTGAGAAGGGGTTAAGGGTGAGCGGCTGGAGGTGGGCTCACGCTGAACGAGGAGGAGAGACCTCCCCGACCCATGCCTGAGCTTCAGAACAGCTCCACTCACCTGGCTTTAGTGCCCCTTCATTAGCCCTTCGCCACTCAGTTTCCTCCTTCCTGTGCATCTATCCCAACATCAGCGGGATCAGCTAAATTGTCAGCTCCATAGAACAACACTGATGCCCTCTGACGACTGAGGGATAACTGGTATCTTGACAAGACCTGCCTCTCGCCCCATACCCAGTCTGCTAGGGTCGGCTGGGGCACTCCGTTCCTAGCCCTGAACTCTCAGCACTGGTAGCTGGGCTCTCCCTCGACCCTAGTGGTCCGAGTCCGACTACCACACTGCATGGAGTGCTGCTTGCATGGAGCTTTGAATGGATGGTTTTTTCTATTTGATTTCCATCACTCGCTGGCCAAGAGCGCATTTCTGGTGGCAGGCATAACCATTTTATTCGCGGCCACACGCTGTGAGCTGCTCAGAACAACAATTGTGCACTTGTTTAATGCCTTCTATCTGAGGATCTCAAAGCCCTGTACGTACACATGATGGGGTGTATAAACCACACACAGATAGATGAAGGGTTAACGGGAGCTGGTGGGCCCAGTTAGCTCTCCCATTTCCACCTGGGGGAGAGGGTGTTCGGCATAACTCATAATCAGACCCAGCTGATTCCCTAAGGGAAGAAGCTCAGAATAGGGGAAGAAGAGAGCCAGAAGGGGGGAGACATGGGAGTGAGAGACCCAGCAGCAAAGGAGTCTGGGGTTCCTACTGCCTGGGAAAGGAGCCAGGGGGAAGCTACAGTGGAGCCCTGTGGTGGGCCCTGAAATAGGGGAAAGGCTCCAGGGCGGTAACCATGTACATCAGTGTATGTGACTGGGCTGAGTGACTAGAACCAGACCACCATAGGGCCTGAACGGCCATCAGATGGAGAAGGGGAAGGTCTTGCAATGGCATGAACAGCCACAGGGAGACGCGCTGGCTGGTGAGTCACTATTCTGCAATAAATGAATTAACCCCCACCCACTCGCTGGGAGGGTCTAGCAAGACCATTTTGAAAACGGGGAAACTGAGGCACACAGCGATGAAGTGACTTACTCAAGGGCACACAGCACATCTGTGAGTCAGAAACAGAACTCATGCCTCAGTCCCTGTGATGACTCCTACACTTCCTGCACTTTAACCATGCTCCTTCTGAATGCAGTTTAATGGCTCTGTGTTTGTAAATTACACCTAGTTGTCACAGCTGTAGGCCAAGCTCCAAAGTGCTCACCCAGCATTTGCCCCCAAGGCAGTTTGCCTGAGCAAGGACCTCAGCACATGGCCCATATACACAACAGGATCCTACACCACGTTTGACCATCTGAGGTGCCCGCCGTCCCTCAAGCACCGCTGACCTGATATGTGCTAGGTGCCACCTTGCTCCGCTTCTGCTTGTCCTCGATTTTCTGCCGCAGTGGGAGCAGCACTAGCTCCACCATGCCGGGCGTGCACTGTACGATCTTCCGGATCATGTCTTCCGGGATGGAGAAATTCAGCTTGTTCAGCACCTTCCTGCAAGGGTACAAACCGCCCCCCAGGTAGGGGAATGGTCAAACCACAGTACAGGCACCCACTCTGCAGAACTGGCTTGAGTTCCTAGAATAGTCTCATGTGGAAGTATCTCTCCTGGACTAAGGGGCCTGATCCTCAGCTGGGGTAAGTGGGTGTAGCTCCCTCAGAGACAATGTAGCAACACTGATTTACCCCAGCGGAGGATCATGCTCAGCATGTAGAGGAGAACATTGCATAATGTCTAGGATCTCGCTGCTCTAATTATTTGTTTCCAGTTGCATCCACACTGCCCCAGAAAGAGGGGTCTGAGCTCAGGAAGGCTGCGCAGGACTTGGGGGGAGATCAGAGGTATGAAGTCCAAGCCACTGTTTGGCGTTGGCAGAGGGTGTCAGAGCAGAAAAGCTGCATGGTATTGTCAGGTGGATGTGAGGTCAGAAAGATGCAGAGGAGTGGGAAAACAACAAGGAAACTGAATCACTGTTTTCCCTATGCACCCGCAGCTCCATGGCCCGACCTCCCCAGCACCATGCTGCCTGAGGGGCGCTGGGCACATGTTTACCTGTTGAGATGGCCCCAGTTGGAGAGTTTCTGTTGCGTTGAATTAGCTGGGACATAATTGTGCATTTCCACCATTTTGGGAAAGTAAAATTTCACCACTTCTGCTGCTAGAACTGCATAGGAAAGAAGAGGAGGAATCAGTGACAATGCAGTGCTCGGAGAGGTCAGATGAGCATCACACCATGATCTGCATAATGAAAACAATGACACGCCTTTATATATATATATATATATATATATATATAATGGATGCTCAGGAAAGATACTGTATAAACCACAGCCAGGACTAGTCATTGTCTGTCAGAGATTCCAGATCTAAGTGAAAAAGAAGGGTTCCTTACCTCATAGCGACTGTGATTCTACTTCAAGTACTTGTCCAAGTGGATCCCACTCTGGAGCAGATGAGCTCCATGCAGGGAGTGCATGCAGTGGTAGATTAGCCACTGGGCCAACGGGGCCTGTGCCCATGGGCCCCAGTCTATAGGGGGCACTGGAAAAAAAAGTCTGCCACCAGGCGGTGGAAGCCCGGAGCCCCGGCAGAAGCACCAGGTGGGCGGGTGGGGCGGGGCGCTCCCCAGCAGAAGCACGGAGCAGCGGGGGAAGCGCCAGAGCCCGGACCCCAGCTTCAGTCCAGGGACTGGAGGCACTCTCACTCCCCACTGCAGCCCCAGGGCTGTCGTGGGGGGGAGGAGGGACAGAGCTTCTCCAGTGGAGGGGGGCAGAAAGGAGCAAACAGATTGTGGGCTGCAGGGGCGGGGGCAGAATGGGGCAGTACTGTGAGTGGAACAGGGGTGGGAAGAGGCAGAACAGGCTGGGGCCATGAGCAGGGCTGCAGGTGGAAGGGGCAGAATGGGAGCAGGACTGCAAGTGGAAGGGGTGGGGAAGGGCCACTCACTTGCTCTGGCCCAGGAAACCTTAATCCACCTCTTGAGTGCACGCATGGGACTCATGCACTTCAGAAGCGAGAGACACTTGGACAAATACACAAAGAAGAATTCATCTCTTCTAACCAGCAACCCTGCAAACTCGCCCTGGGATCAGAGAGGCATCCAGGTTATTTCACTTCCATGCATAATCCACAGCAGTAAACAGCATTACCACACAGTCAAAAATCATAATCCAGACCCAGAAAAAAATTGTAAGGTTGGCTTTTAAAAAAAAAAATTCAAGATTTTAAAAATAAATGTTGGCTCTTTATTTGCCTTGGGGGGTTTTTTGTTGTTGGTTTTTTGGGAGCCTTTAGAACTCATGTTTTCAAGCTTTTTTCTGTAACCAAGAGAGCTAGAGACCTACTTTCCTATTTTTGAAATGAAAGCTGAAGTTCTCACATAGTCAGCTGACTTCAGCAGCTGGGGCTTTAAGGAAAACATGAAATATGAGAGTTGTGATAAGTGTGCAAAAGTTGGCAACACCACCTGGTTCTGCTGGCCAAAATTTACCTTTAGTAACACCTGTGTACCTAGGGTTACCAGATGTCCTGATTTTATAGGGACAGTCCTGATTTTTGGGTCTTTTTTTTATATAAGCTCCTATTACACACACACACACACACACCCACACACACCCACTCCCTGTCCCGATTTTTCACACTTGCTGTCTGGTTACCCTATGTGCAGCTTCTCTCTTTAGGCATTGTGGGCAGCTGGCATAAATTGAGACCGCTATCAAGGATTTGGCTAGATGGCTCCAGGATTGGGGGGCATAGAGGAGACTTAAATCCACCTTTGCAAATAATCCTGAGTTGTGCGGTGTGCAGTTTGGACACAGAAACTAGGAATTTGCAGTCGCTCATTCACCTCTTCCTTATTAACCCTAGAGCAATCTTATTTTAAATTTAGTTTTCTTCTCTGTGAATATTGCTTGATTTTTAAAAACAAACAAATACAAACTTGTTTTTTAACCAGGGGGTGAAATGGACATTTACCAACCAGTGCAAACCTGACACACTCCCCCCACATTTCCCACAACCCCAATCTGCAAATGGTAAAGGAGGCCCTGTCTGTGGAGTTCAGAGCTGGATCCAAACTCTCCCAAAGTTCACTGCATCCCAAGGGTGGATGTGGCCAGTTATAGAAAGAGGGGTCAGCTGTAAAGATCAGAATTGTGTCTAGACTCCCCCAGAGCACTGGCTATTTGGATTCAGGATCCCAGGTCAGTCCCATTACAGCGAGAGAACTTAAACAGCAGAGTCTGGATCCAGGTCTGGACTCCGCCAGAGCTCAGGGTATTTCAATCCAGGATCCCAGGTCAGTCCCACTGCATTCAAAGCTCAAGCCATCCAGTCTGGGTCTGGGCTCTCCTTGAGCTCAGTGAATTTGGATCTGGGATCCCAGGTCGGTCCCATTGCATACAGGGCTCAAGCCATGCAGTCTGGATCTGGGTCTGGGCTCTCCCCAAGCTCAGGGTATTTGATCAGGATCCATTCCTGGGTCACTCGTAGGCCTCAAGCTGTGAAGTCTGGACCCCGGCCCGCCGGCGGCCAGCTCCAGGAGCTTGGGCTCTGGCTCCCCAACCTCCATCGCTGAAGTCCCGGGTGATGTTCTTCTTGGGTCGGGACAGGGGGATGGCATCCACCCAGCTGTAGAGCTCCTGCAGGCTCTCCTCGTCCAGCTCCCCGTTCGCCATCGGCTCGGCCGCCAGCTGGGCCCAGGCCAGGCCTCTCCACCCCCACGCCTGCGGGGCACGGCCAAGCTCGCCCCTGGCTCTGCCTGCCCGCAGGGCTGGAGGCAGCCATAGTGTTTTCATAGAACCATGGCAACGGCCAGCTAGCCAGGGACACTCCAGGGATTCTGGGAGTTGTAGTCCTCTGCCTCCTGAAGAGGCTAGGGGGCAACTGTTGCCAGACAACGAGCTTGCCTAGCAACACAGCTAGGGCACAGCATGTGAGCTGCACTGAAAGGATGCAGCCGATAACCAGTGCACGGGTCTGGGGGATTAATTATTAATTGCACCACGGCAGCACCGCCAATTGCTACCGCCAGCCGCCCACAATCAGGGGTTCTGCTCGGGGCCCCGGCGTGCCCCGAGAATTGCCACGGTCCTTGAACAAAGAGGCCGGGCTGGGGTGCGCAACGGGTTGGGGCCTAGTGGCTCAGGGCCTGGAGACTCCCAGGGACAACGCTGCGATCCACAAAGGGCCAGTGGCTGTTCCACGGAGATAAACACACAGCGTCGCTGGGCTGGGGGAGATGCTGCAGCCTCCCACCCCTGGTCCTGGTCCCCCCGCCCCAGCTGCTCTCTCACTGGTGAGCCACCATGGAGCAGCTTCACCAGGAGAGACTGCGAGATTCCCCGCATGGGAATAGCTCCGTGGTTGGGGCACTGTCCGGAGAGGCGGGGGACCCCTGTTCAAAGCCTTTCTCCCCAGCTGGCAGAGAGAGGGAGAGTTGAACCTGGGTCTCCTGCATCCCAGGTGAGTGCTCTAACCGCTGGGCTGAACAAGGTGGGCACCGCCCCCATCTCCTCCTCTGGCTGGCTGGGGCTGGATGCCTCTGAGCACGGATCAGGTCTGCGTGTGACTGACCTGGGCACCCGAATGCCTGTCTCTCTCCAATTCATAGGTCGCTCTTGGGCTCCCGGGGGAGATAGGGGGCCCACCCAGTGCCTGGTGGGAGGCAGCAGTGCGCATGTCTGAAGTCAGAAACAGGTGGGGTGGGAACGCCGAAAACCTAGACACAGAGTGAATTTAGGCACCCACAGGGTTTGGGAAGAGAGTTTTGTGGATCACAGGGGAGCCAAAACTGGGACTTAGTCACCTAAACCCTGGCCTGAGGCACCCAAGTACCTTTGTGGATCCCACCCCGTCTCTAGCCCTGTGGGTTGTGGACAAAAGTTTTACAACGTGAGCCCTAAAGTCTCGGAACAGGAGGCAAATAAAAAGGCCTGTCATGGTGTGGGACTCACCCCTGCAGCGCCTCCTGCTGGTTGTCTAGGGAATTAGCTCTTTTCAGCCAGGAGCGCCCTCTGCCAGTCGATGTCTCGCCTGCCGCTGGCCCCATGCCCCTTCCGGACCCCAGTGTGCTTCCAGATTAGGGTTCTGCCCCCTGGCAGTACCCCCTCAGTCTGGGTCTCCCCTCCCCAGGGTAACCCCCAACCCTCCCTTGCCTCAGTGGCTACTGTCAGTCATCGTCTAGCCCGCACCCCCTGGGGCAGACTTCAGTCTGCGCCACTCATCATCAGCAAGTCGGGGGGGGGGGGGGGGGAGGGGTCGAACCAGCTGCCTCTGTCTAGGTCTGGGCTGCTCCTCTGCAGCCTTAGTTCCCTTTCGTGGGCCTTTACCTCGGCCTGGGGCTCTGCTCAGCTGGAGCTCCCCAGCTCCCTCTACCCTTCCCCAACACTGCTGTACCCTAGGTACCCTCCTTAGCTTCCCAAACAGCCAGGTCCTCCTCTCTCCATGTAGCTAGACAGAGCATCTCTCTCCTTCTGGCCCACTGCCCCCTTATAAGGGCCAGCTGGGCCCTAATTACACAGGCTACAGCTGTAGCTGTTTTCCCAAACAGCCCAGCTTTTTCCCTCTCAGCCCTCTCCCAGGGCTGTTGTAAGCCCTTCAAGGCATGGTGGGGGGGCACCCCGCCACAAGGCCCAAAGTGTATTATTTTTAATATTTCATTATTTTTGAGCACTTCGGGTTAGCAGTACTGCAGCTCCACTCTCTAGCTGATCAGGGCCCCCTTGTGCTGGGCTCTGTACATACACCTTGTGAGAGACAGCCCAGGTCCTGAAGAATTTACAGTCTAACTGATTATTATTTCTAGCTACAAAGTGCTACCTCCATCCCTGATTGCAAAGCCCATAGTTACCAGGCTCTGATGTATGTGGTTGACCCTCTGAAGTGCTGTCAGCTTGGCTGCTAAGAGTATGTGAAGAAACAGGATCAAAACCAGGAGGTTTTAAATGAATAGTAAAATGTTTGGTTAACTGGTCATTCCCTCCTTACCCCACTGATCTGCCCTCTGCTGTTCTGGCTGAGAATGGGAGCAAGGTAGCTGATGTAAATGATCTTCTCTTACTATTTCTGGGGTCAGGCAGAAGCAGGAAGTACCTGAAATCCTACAGAGACTGGATTACAGCCTATTTAACCAGCTGGTCATCTGTCTGTTGCCTCAATTTCCCTCTTAGGTTCCCCATAGATGCCTGCGGACTCTGTTTGCTACTGCAATATATGTAATAGTAAAGGTAGTTTGTGCCCCCAAATGAGGTTTGTGTCTGTAAAGTTATAATCCATCTTTACTTGTTACAATCCAGATATAAAGTTAACTGGGTTTTGCTATTTAAAAAAGGGCTTTTTCTCAAAGCCCAGGATTAATAGAAATGCTGCCCTTTCTCTCAAAGTCCTTGAGAATAAGTGTTTTGTTTGGATTGACACATTCCCCCTAAAGTGTTTGCAACCCAAAGAGCTATTTATAGCTATTTCTATGCTAGTTATCACTGCCATATCTGAACTCCTCGCAAATATTAATGCCTTTATTTCCCCACCACCCCTGTGAAGTAGAGAACTAGCATTATCTCCATTTTACAGAAGCTCACACTCAGAAAGATCAAGTGACCTTTCCCAGGGCCACCTAAGGAGTCCATGGCAAAGCCAGAGAAAACATTTTTTCTGGTTCCCAGTTTTGTTTCTGAACTATCAGATTAACCTTGGGCTGACCCAGGAACAGTGAAGCTGATCCAAAACTGACAGGAAACAACAGTGAAACTAACTGGAGTTTCTCTTCATCGCCCCAAGCTGAAAGGATTTTACAAGAAACAAACAGCACAAAAGCAGGTGCTGTTATTAATTTCTTTAATGCTTTTAATTTCAGTGCCAATTTTGCAGAGCACAAATTCCAGAAGTAGTCACACAGCCCTTGCAGTTTATAACCTAAACGATGCTTAAAGGCATATTTAATTTTTTAAAAATACAATTTTATTTTAGTAAAATAAATAATAACACAGGTAAGGCCATTTAATTTATAAAATACCAATTTTAGCCTGAAAATTCACCTTTAAGTAGGGTTGCCAACTATCCTGGTTTCACCGAGAGTCTCCCAGAATCAGGCTCTATCTCCCGGAGGCTACTGAAGCCAAACCAATAGATTTTAGGCTGCTAAAAGTCCAGCAGCTCAGTGAAGTTAAGACAGGCTCCCTGCTTGCCCCGGCCCCACACTGTTCCCTGAAGTGCCACCCGGCTGGAGGCCACACCCCTCACCCAGTCCCACAACCCAGAGCTGGCACCTATGCCCTCAGCCCCAGCCCTGAGTCCACACCCCAGCGCCCTGCCCCAGGCTGGTGAAAGTGAATGAGGGTGGGGGAGAACGAGCGACAGAGGGAGGGGGGATGGAGTGAGTAGGGCGGGGCCTCAGAGAAGTGGCGGGGCAGGGGCAGGTCTCAAGAACGGGGCAGGGCATGGGTGTTTGGGTTTGTGTGATTAGACATTTGGCAACCCTACCTCAAAGCCCCAATGCGCCAATCACTGATGTGCTTAATTTTACTTACACAAGGAACCC
This sequence comes from Lepidochelys kempii, assembly GCF_965140285.1. Lineage (NCBI taxonomy): Eukaryota > Metazoa > Chordata > Testudines > Cheloniidae > Lepidochelys > Lepidochelys kempii. The sequence goes on from NC_136383.1 coordinate 140,392,713, forward strand.
CAGTGACTCACATGAGTAAATTTAATCCCTAAGTCTTTGCAGAATCAGGGTTTGTATATGCAAAAACACAGCACACCAGGCGGGTGCTAACATACTTTGGCGCTTTCCCAGAGAACCTGGCTGTTACCTTGCTATTAAATAAAGTATCTGGAAATCTTTCTGAGCACCACTAGAGGGTAATACAAGATCCCCCAATTTCCTCCCGCGGGGAAAGGAAGAATTCTGCTGGAATCTGCTGCTGCTTGGTAATACACAGCCAGGTTTTTGCTTTGCAAAGGCCTGAGGCAGAGAGTGAAAACCCTGGCTGGCTTTTGCGGACCTCAGGAAGATGGAAATTTCACACCAAATAGCAAGCAACTGATGCCCAGCTGCCACAGGTTGCAAATGGGACAGTCAGGCTGCCCCAGCAGAGAGAGAGAGGCCCTGATCCTGCCTCTGGCGAGCTGACTGGGACCTACAGGCCAGTCAGCCTCACCTCAGTCCCTGGAAAAATCATGGAGCAGGTCCTCAAAGAATCAATCCTGAAGCACTTGCATGAGAGGAAAGTGATCAGGAACAGCCAGCATGGATTCACCAAGGGAAGGTCATGCCTGACTAATCTAATCGCCTTCTATGATGAGATTACTGGTTCTGTGGATGAAGGGAAAGCAGTGGATGTATTGTTTCTTGATATTAGCAAAGCTTTTGACACGGTCTCCCACAGTATTCTTGTCAGCAAGTTAAGGAAGTATGGGCTGGATGAATGCACTATAAGGTGGGTAGAAAGCTGGCTAGATTGTCGGGCTCAACAGGTAGTGATCAATGGCTCCATGTCTAGTTGGCAGCCGGTATCAAGTGGAGTACCCCAAGGGTCGGTCCTGGGGCCGGTTTTGTTCCATATCTTCATAAATGATCTGGAGGATGGTGTGGATTGCACTCTCAGCAAATTTGCGGATGATACTAAACTGGGAGGAGTGGTAGATACGCTGGAGGGGAGGGATAGGATACAGAAGGACCTAGACCAATTGGAAGATTGGGCCAAAAGGAATCTGATGAGGTTCAATAAGGATAAGTGCAGGGTCCTGCACTTAGGACGGAAGAACCCAATGCACAGCTACAGACTAGGGACCGAATGGCTAGGCAGCAGTTCTGCGGAAAAGGACCTAGGGGTGACAGTGGACGAGAAGCTGGATATGAGTCAGCAGTGTGCCCTTGTTGCCAAGAAGGCCAATGGCATTTTGGGATGTATAAGTAGGGGCATAGCGAGCAGATCGAGGGACGTGATCGTTCCCCTCTATTCGACATTGGTGAGGCCTCATCTGGAGTACTGTGTCCAGTTTTGGGCCCCACACTACAAGAAGGATGTGGATAAATTGGAGAGAGTCCAGCGAAGGGCAACAAAAATGATTAGGCGACTGGAACACATGAGTTATGAGGAGAGGCTGAGGGAGCTGGGATTGTTTAGCCTGCAGAAGAGAAGAATGAGGGGGGATTTGATAGCTGCTTTCAACTACCTGAAAGGGGGTTCCAAAGAGGATGGCTCTAGACTGTTCTCAATGGTAGCAGATGACAGAACGAGGAGTAATGGTCTCAAGTTGCAGTGGGGGAGGTTTAGATTGGATATTAGGAAAAACTTTTTCACTAAGAGGGTGGTGAAACACTGGAATGCATTACCTAGGGAGGTGGTAGAATCTCCGTCCTTAGAGGTTTTTAAGGTCAGGCTTGACAAAGCCCTGGCTGGGATGATTTAACTGGGAATTGGTCCTGCTTTGAGCAGGGGGTTGGACTAGATGACCTTCAGGGGTCCCTTCCAACCCTGATATTCTATGATTCTATGACTGCTGTGCCTAGGGCAAGACCCATTGACTTCACTAGGCCAGCATGCTACATGTTGCAGGACTGGGGCAGTAGCTGGGATAGATATGCGGGGTGTCATGTGGATATCAAGGTAGCAAGTGACTAAACTGCCAGGGGAGCAATGGATCGGAGTGAATCCCCTTAGACTGCTCTGCTCCTTGAGCACAGGGAATGGGGTCAGCAGCTGATATGAATGCTCCCCAGCTTCCTCTCTGTGTGCTAGGGTTTATCTGAGGCTGCAGCCTTTCTGATTTACGGCTGCTTCATTCCCATCCACCCCCTTGGGCAGCTTAACGCCCTGCAGTATCATGATAGGGCAGCAGGGATAGGGACCCCAGCACAAAGGTCAGGCAGGTCTTGTATGTGTCCTGTTTTCACAGGCCAGATCCCCATTGGAGGTGTTATAGAGAATCCCGGCCTGCTCAGAGCTAGCGTGAAACCAGCTGCAGGGCTGGGGTCCCCGTGCAGGCTCAAAGCTCAACCTGCATCCAAGGCAGGCCCTCCACTCCCCACTCCTTTTGGCTGCAGGGCTAGGGGGGAGGAGTCCAGCTCTCAGCCTAATTCCCCCCTCCCGCCCCATTACAGCAGTGGGACCAAACCGGGATGCAGTTCACAGCCTATTCGCACCCCAACCCCAGCAGCGTCTCTAACTAAGGTATTTACATGCCCCCTTACTCTTGTTAGCAACACCCTATCAGGTAGGGCTGGGGTGTTATCCCCACTGTATGCTGGGGTGTACTGATGCCCAGGTCCTCCAAGGCAGGCAGGCACCTAAATACCCTGCAGGAACTGGGCCTGAGTTACTCACCCAGGGTCGCAGAGGAAGCCTGTAGTGGTGCAGAGAATTGAACCCAAGTCGCCCCAGTCCCAGGCTGCCACCCGAACCCCTGGGCCAGCCTCGCTCTGCTTCACACCCTAAGAATTGTAAGCCAGGCTCTACGCTTGTCCCTGGCTCCCGGTCCTGCGCTCAGACCCCTCTTCACACTGCAATGAAAGGTTGTTAGCGTGACCCTTATCAGCGTAGTTAATTCCCTGATCCACTTTCCACCCAGTCTTGCTTCCTCCCCTATGGGCTGCATCTGTGCTGCCGCACCCCACACCCCAGTTAGTAAGTGACACCTCTCCCCTGAGCTGTGAAAAACATCACACACGCGCCCCCCCGCCCTGCCCAGGAAACTAAACAACAGGCCCCCGGATCCAGCTCCTGTTGGACTCAGTGGAAACCCATTGAGTTCAATGGGCAATGGATCAAGCCTCTAATGCTGGCAAGGTGACACTTCATACTAGAGATGCCTTCAGAAGCGTCTGTAAGCCATTTAGGATTTGCATTTCTATCTGGCTTGGTCTGACCCTATAGCATGCTCTGTAGATGCTATTTTTGCTGTTGGATTTAGCCCCATCGTAGATTTCATATTGTTGTAAGAGCAGGAGTTAAAATGTTCACCCACGGATGTGAGCAAGTGTTGAAGACTCCCGAGCACCATCGTGTTCGTGGGGCCTGGCAGAATGTATGCTACCTAGGAACACCGGACGCAGGACGGGAAGGAACCTCCCAGGTCTTTGAGTCCAGCTCTTGCCATCGCAGGCAACCCCCTCCCGTTCCGAAGCTTATCATGCTCCATCTTCAGACTAGTTAGGTTGTTTGCCTATTGGGTTAGAAACCTTCTTCTCGTTCCCAGTCTAAACGTATGCCCGGCCAGTTTATCCTCACTGGTTCTTGGGCCAACATTGTTCTTTAGCTTCAGGAGTGCTTCGCCCTCTCTGGTGTTTACTCCCCCAGCCCCATGTCTTTACAGATCCCTGCTCACCCTGCCTTTTTGCCAGACTAAACAAACCAAGCTCCTCTAGTCTCCTCTCGTAAAATCCGCTCTCCATTCCCCTGATCATCCTGCTAGCTCTTCTCTGCCCCGATCCACTTGAAATAGTTCTATAATACCGAAGGGTGATTATTTGTTACTCTGCTCATCATCTGGAATAAATAAATCATTTTTGGCATGAGTTTAAGTGGTTTTGATCTAGTCAAATTTCACAAACAGCAGGCATGCTGTTAGTGTCTCTACTTCACCATACCCTTGTTCCCGCATTTGGAAAATAAAGGGGGATAATGAATGCTTTGAGACCCACAAATGAAAAGTTCTGTGTATGATCATTCTTGATGTGTGGTGGGGTGTTAAAAACTGGGTTAAAATGGAAGACTGTCACTATGCATTTCGGAGGGATTTCCTGGTCCAGCTTGTTCCAGGCTAAGGGGCTCTATAGAGAAGTGTGGGATCTGGGCCTAGCAGCAGTCAGTTCTGCAGACAGGCAGGCAGCCACCAGTAAGGTGGGGCAACTTGTGCCTCGCTGTTTAGAGAGCAGCCTGGTTTTTCTCCCTCTGTTTTTGGTTCTGGTGTGTTATTGTTCTGAATTCTAAAGAATAAAGTCCTGTTATGTTGCAACCTTCCAGCGAGAATACTGATGGTTTTAGCTAAATTCTCTGCTTTTATGTCTTAAACATAACAATGTAGGGCCTGGCAACACATACTAGGACACAGGAGACCTGAGTTCTAGTCCCAACTCTGCCACTGACCTGCTTGAACAGATCACTCAGTGCCTCAGTTTCCCCATCTGTAAAATAGGCATAATGACATCGCCCGTCCCTTTGTGAAGTGCTTGGAGAACTTTGGGCAGAGAGAGTAAGAGTAAAATTTCAAAAGTGATGAAGGAGCCTAGTTTATATTTTCAAAGCGATTCAGCCATGAGACTGCGGCTTCTAGGGCCCAGATCCTCGGTGGTATGTAGGTGCCTAACTACCTTTGTGGATCTGGGCCCTAAGTGTCTACCTCACCTCTGAAAATGAGCCTTAGGCTCCTAGTCACTCAGGCCTGGTCTACACTGAAAACTTAGGTTGACGTAGCTCCAGCACTCAGGAGCATGTAAAATCCATATGGCAATTTAGCTACGCTGCACTAACACCCAGGGCAGAGGCAGCTAGGTTGAGGGAAGAATTCTTCTGTCCATCTAGCTGCCATTGGCTGGGGAGGTGGAGTTTCCGTCAATCTCTGTAATCTGCATCTACACTGCTGGGTTATAGCCGCATAGCATGATACCCCAGCAATGTAGATAAGCTCTCAGATACTTTTGAAAACTTTACCCTAAGGGACGTACCCAAGGTCACACATGGAAAGTCTATCTGAGCTAGGGATTATTGCAGTATAGTCACCAGAGTGCTCCGGGACTCCTTAATCCGGGTCAGGGTTTAGGGATGTTTTCAGCTGATGGCAATCAGCCTGTCTCCACTGAAGTCAGTGCTGGGAATCTGACCCCCCAGGTGCAGGGGCCCCTGGCAGCGCAGCCTGCGTTTGTCCATCTGGGAGCAACCGCGTCTGTCTGTGTCCTGCAGCCTCACGATAGAATCCCCCGTTTATACTCAGCCCAGCCCAGGCCTGTCTCTCCTCTACCAAGCCAGACGCTATAGTCTCAAAAGGGCTACAATAGAGCAGTATTCGTAGCTGGCGAGGACAAGCCTTCCCTGCAGCAAGCGGCTCCTTAGGCTGCACAGACCCAAATTTCAAACACAAATGTTCCAGTCTACCCTTCAACATCTGCCTGGCCAGACCCTCCCAGCCATCTGACCCACACTTGCCTTTGTCTCCTGGACAACTCCCCACACTCTGCCAAAGGTCTCCCATCCCCAGAGGCACCACGGCACCAACGGGAAGCAATGTGCCCATCTGCCCTCCTTGAGGAATCACTGTCAGGCGGGAAAAGCAGCTGGGGGGGCCGCCCTGAGAATGAGCCGGGTGCTCAGGAGAGAGTGGAGACGCCAGGGAAAGAGAGGCTGTTGCTTTATCGCTAGGGAATGAAGATGGGAACTCCTTGCTTTATAAGCAGCATAGAGCACGACAGCACCCATAACAGAAGCCACCTGCATTCACATCTCATAGGCAGCAAACTAACCTCCCATCCTTCTGTTCAAAGTGACTTACAAGGGGAAATCAACTGGAGCTTCTGCCCTATTTTGCTTCCTTAGGATGGCTAAAGGAAGCCTGGAAAGTTTGGGGTTTTTTTCATTTTTTCCTATTCGTTTTTTTACTTTAAAAATATCAGGAATAATAAGCCTTGTCTTCCGGTTTATGTTGTTAGTGAATTGTTTAGATGACTCAGAAATATGGCTTGGGACCTTTCTTCGCCTTTAATACAAGTGATATGAGTGCTTAATTTTTAACAAAGAGAGCTTTTCTCCCAGCTGTTTGTTATACATTTGTGTTAGTCTGACCCAAGTAAATAGATTCTAGTAAAAACCCCTCCCACGCTCAATTAACCAGACTTCACTTCCTTGTTGTGTCTGAGCTCATAAACCTGTTGGTTCTCCAGTCATCCATCCAGGGATACAGAAAGCATGAAATTTGAATTTAAAAAATGAGCAGAAAAACAGTGTTTCTTTCCTTCCTAATACATAATAAAGAAGCAAAAAAGGGTACACACACCCCGCTCCCCAATTTCTCTCCTGCTAAACTCTGCTTTTTGGCCTTAAAGTCTGCACTCCCAGCTTCTGCCTCACACAAGAGTTTTACAGAAACACTAGAAGGCTTCCAGTCTCAGAATGGAAAACAGACTAAGGGCTTGTCTACACAGAAAAGTTGCTTTGGTTTAGTTAAATTGGTGCAAATCCCTGTGTGCGTGCTCTTATTTTGCTTTGTGTTAGTTCATTTCGGTCTAGTTTAAACCTGTTCCCACTCTATTTAACATAAACTGAAGTAACCCATGTTTAAACTGAAATAGGCATGTCCACACAGCCTTTTGCCCTGGTATAACTAAGTAGGTTTAAAATCATGCCTTCAGTTAAACAGGCAGCTCTGCCAACAGCAAGCTCTAAAGTGGCTAGTAAGGTTTTAAACCACCCCCTCTGGAAGATGGGGCTAAGACCTGCTTTCCTGGCTTTGGCAGATGCTGGCAAATATCTCCTGTCATAAGGATTCCAAAAGCAATTTGAAGCAAGTCAGTACCATCTTTGTTTTACAGATGGGGAAACTGAGGCAGAGAGAGGGGACGTGACTTATCCATGGCCAAACAGTGAGTCAGCGGCAGCATCCTGATTCCTACTCAGAGCACTAAACCTCCTGGAGGACAGGTATGGATGGTGCATACAAGGCAAAGGAAAGGTGGGGCACTTAACACAGCCTAATCTGACCCCAGCAGTCAGGAACTAACTCTTGGAGGTCTGAGTTTACAAGGCAGCCTTCGTAGGGGACAGGCCCTTTTATTAGGCAGGAAGAAGGGGAAAAACCCCATTATCGTTAGATCATGCTGCAACATTACAGCGTTAGATCACAGCTGACAGACAGCAAGGGGCTTTTGGTAGCTGAATTAAACATGAAACCTTAGCTGTGCCCCTGCCAGGGTTATGGGACACATGCATGGAAATTGGGACTGACTGGGAAAAACCACCCGTCTTCTAAACACAAAGCCGTTCCAGCTTGGGCTGGGACAATGAAGCAGGGTCAGGCTTAGTGAGCGCTCAGTAGGGGAGCTGCCAAGGAAAAACAAGGTGGTACAGGAACCAGTAGATAAGTGGCACCCTTTCCTCTGTCCGTGCTCTGTCATGGTGGTTAGGGATGCTGAGTCAGTGCTCGGTCATGGTGCCAGCTGGTGCTGTAGGTTGCTAGGGGAGCTGGGAACTGGAGATCTGGATTAGAGCTGGGTAAACACTATGAATAAATTAATCTGGAGAATTGGTTTGAATTTTTAAAACAAACCTGCTCTGCCTCTGTCCGTGTCTCTTTCATGCTCACTTCCCGCAATTATGCTAGAGAGTGAGATTGTCGGTGGGAACAATCCTTTGCCAAGGCAGCAAACTTTTAAGTCACTGAATGCAGCAGGATATTGGCAGGAACCTCTGGGATCGGCGGGGATCCTACAATCCACTGTGAACGTTACCCAGAATGCACAGTCTAGAGAAGAAAAAAGAAAAGGAGTACTTGTGGCACCTTAGAGACTAACCAATTTATTTGAGCGTAAGCTTCCGTGAGCTACAGCTCATCATCCGATGAAGTGAGCTGTAGCTCAAGGAAGCTGATGCTCAAATAAATTGGTTACTCTCTAATGTGCCACAAGTCCTCCTTTTCTTTTTGCGAATACAGACTAACACGGCTGCTACTCTGAAACCAGTCTAGAGAAGCAGCGCTTAGTCTCCCGGGATACATACCCGGAGTGAAATGCATTTCTCTCACTGCCGCGCTGCACTGGCTGGACACCATGCTTCTGAATGATGGCTTTTAAACCAGTGCATGCACAGCAGTGTGGGCTCACCCAGTTGGTGTCATTACATCCATTTAATTACAATAGTAGAAACTATCCCATAGATTCATAAATTCCAAGGCTAGATAGGACCATTGTCATCATCTAGTCTGACCCCCTGTGCAACACAAACCATAGGACTTCTCCAGAATAATCCCTGGAGTAGATCATTCAGAAGAACATCCAGTCTTGATTTAAAAATGGTCAGTGATGGAGAATCCACCAGGACCCTTGGGAAATTGTTCCAATGGCTAATTACTCTGCTAAAAATTGATACCTTATTTACAACTTTTGCAGGTAGATTTGGCCTTACACTCATCCAGTAAGAGAACAGAAATGATAGTGTGTGAGCTGAGCGTCCAATCAAAACAGCTTGAATTCTGAATCCCAAATGCTTACGGTGAACAAGGCACCGACCAAGAATCGTACATGACAATTATTCCACAAATAATTTCCAGTTGCAATTGCAACTACACTTGCATTGATCCTGATCTATTCATGGACAATTGGCTCACAGAAAAAGAGGCAAAGGGATTGTGCCTGTCCATCTTGAGTTCTTGACTGTTTGTTGTACTTGAAGATCTTTTAACACTTTTTGCAAGGATTGGGTGTATACTGGCTGAATTCCTGGCTGGGTATCTACACTCCATCTCCATAAATTCCTCCTGTAGGTACAGCTGGCTGTGGTGTTCTGCAACTTCCTGCCCTAAACTAACTTTTATTACCATTGTGTTGTTGATGGCTGTTAAATGGCACTGAGTTCCGCCCTGGAGATGGTTGCATTTCAGTGCTAGGTAAGGTGATCCCTCTGTGTGTGTGTATTAAATGGCAGAGATAAAGCTAAGGAAAAACACCCTGAGGTAAGTAAATCCAAGTTAACCACTTTGAGCCAGCTGGTGTTTGTCTTCTGACAGCTCTTGGAGGAAGCCCCAAGAGACTGGAGAGACGCCACCATCCATTTAACCTCTAGTCCAATCTTGCTAAGGGTAACATCTGCCTCTTGGTGAAACAAGCCTTCTCAGGGGACCTGCATATTCTGGTCCATTCCACATTCTCTGATGATGAGGCTGTGGCGACGCTGTGGTGATGGGCACAGTATCAGCATAGATTAGATTAGTGTAGACAGACCCTCCTCACAATCAGCCCATAGTCTGGCAGGCTGTGATACTCCAGTGCTCAGTAAACTTTATCTTCCCTTTTCCTGGGTGTTTTTCTTTTTCTTTTTTTTTTTTTTTTTGGAGAAAACGGGCACTAGAAATTAAAAATGGTTCCCGATTTTCTCATGGGCCTTTTTCAGTCCCTTACTCCCTCTGGGAGTCTGTCGTCCAGCAGCACCAGGATGACAATCGTAATCTCTCTTTCCTCCCCGCTCCCCTTGTCTGTTTAGGCCCCAATCCTGCAATAAGCTGCCTGCAGGCACAGGAGTTGTCCATGCACATCCCCCTGCAGGATTGGCGCAGGGACCGTCTCTCACCCTGACCTTGGCTGGGGCCTCGAGCTTCTACGCTAATGCAAATATGAATCAGTATAAATCTGACAAGACTTCGGGAGCGTTCCACCATTCCCCTCCAGGATCTGCCATATACACAATCCTTCCGTTTATCCGAAACCCTGTTATCCAAACTTCTGCATTCTCCCGCTGCCTTCCTTGTCCCCCAGCATGAGATACCTGCCCTTTGCAGCTTGGAACAGTTCTGGAAGATTGAGAGAGATCTCCTGGCTCACTCTGGTCAGGGTACAGACCGAGATCACATCACTGCCGCCTCCAGCTCTGGCTGAATCCTGAACATCACCTGGGATGTGAGACTAGGGGCTTGCTGCTACAGACACATCAGTGTAGACACCACCTATGCCGCTGCAGGAGGTGGGTCTCCTGTCGGGGTAGCTAGTCCACCTCCCAGAGAGGCAGTGGCTACGTCAGTGGAAGAATTCTTCCATCAACCTAGTGCTGTCTACACGGGGACTTAGGTCGGCTTAACAATGCCACTCGGGGGGGTGTGTGCGCGCGCATTTTTCACACCCCGACCGACATAGTTAAACCAACCTAGTTTTTTTGTTTAGACCAGGCCTGTAATACACACCGCCCTCTACATGTCCTTTTCTTCCCCCCCCCCCAGCAAATTATTTCTTCTCTTTCCCCTTTTGCCTACTCAGCCAGGATTTCACATTTTGCCACGCTGCTGTGAGCCTGTGGCCAGGAAGAGGCAGCTGAAAGCAATGCCCTGAACAGCCCGATGCTGGTACGGGTTTGTGAGTCTCGGCGTGGCCCATCAGACCATGCGCTGGGCCCGAGTTTTTCAGCAGTGACGCTGCAAGCGATAAGCAGCACTAGAGACAGACGCTTCATTTTCTCCCTTTGCTGTTCTTTTCTCTTCCCTTTGGCATGCATTTGCCTTGTTTTTTCTCCTTAGGATCAGACTTTAACAAAAGCAGCAACAATGACAGCTCCAGCTGCTCTCAGCTAACTCCTTCTCTAGTCCCCAAAAGCCCAGTTATCTCATCTTTGATACCCTCTAACACACTGTCAGACAAGGGGCTTTTTCCTTCTCAAAACTCTCTCCAGCTAAAGGGCAAGGGAACAAGGGATGTTACCAAGGCTTCCGTTGTAACACTTTCCATTGCAAACGCTCTTTCTTCTTTTCTGTATCTTTAATAGAAGTTAAAAGGATTTTTGCTAATGTGTCTCCCATGGTCCTAAGCAGGCTGAGGTCTGTGTATCAAACCCCAAACCTTGTTTAACACTGGACAGTGATGGGGTGATGTTAACACCTCTGATGCCTTCTAAATCAATACCGCACACCCGTTGGGACAGTTGGGCCAGATGGGGAAAGAGCATTTGCTGCTGACAATAGCCCTAAAGAGCATCCTGAATTAGGCATCTGTCATGGATCCCGGCCTCTGTGATCTGCTGCAGGAAGCAATTTTCACTGCATTTTCTTTAAACTGGCAGCTGATTAATCATCAATTGGCTTTCTCCCCTCTGCCTCTTCCCCCCCCCCCTTTATATTAATACCCTGTGCACCCGGCCATCCTAACCATGTCATAGCAGGGCCCAATCCCACACAGAGCCGTTCTAGGCTCTGACCCCCATTTGGCAGAGAACCTCCTGCTTTCAGTTGGGGGAAGAGGATGCTCAGTATCCCAGGCCAAGTCAAGATCACCCCTTTACAGCCAAAGGATGCAAGACCAGTGTCACCAGCCCCAATTTACAGGTAGGGAAACTGAGACAAAGGACTGCTGTGGCTCACAGAAGGCAGCCCTGCGAGTCAATGCAGTAGTTGGGGACAGAACCCAGGAGTCCTGTCTCCATCTTGTGGCATAATGTGCTTCCAGCCACCCCCAAAAATTAAACCCATGCCTCTCTCAAATTGCGAATCAGTGTTAAGACTCTTACAGAATAAGGTTATTAGTAACGTGGGTGAGAAATTCTCTTTTTAATCTAACCAGCTCCATTCTCTCTGCATGTCTGTCCTAAAGTTTTCCAGCACTCCAACCATCTCACCAGTCCTTTCTGACCCGGGTGATTCAGCATTAGCACCGTGGCATGTTAAAGGTGTGTGGGTGTGTGGGGGGGGCAGGGTTAGCTTCCTCCATGGCAGTAAACCCCCCCTGTTACTCCAGACTCCCCAGCGGCATTTTACGACCAAAGGATCTCTGTAGGATTAAGAGATGAACTGGAGAGGAGTGGGAGAAGCAGGGGTGCAGGGTGGATACCCGTTGCCACACCCCCACCAAAGATGAATTCAGAGCAGAGAAATAAGGCTAAGGGAAAGGCAGGCTAGTCATGTGGTTAAGCTGGCTAGCACCCGGGAGACCTGGCTTCTACTCTCGGCTCTGCCACAGACACTTTGTGTGATCTTGGGCACATCACTTACTCTCTGTTCAATGGAGATTGTGATCCTTCCTTTGTCTGTTAGATCAGTGGCTCTTGACCACTGTACCCCTTTCAGGAAGCTGATTTAACTTGTGTACCCCAAATTTCACCTCACTTAAAAACGACTTGCTTACAAAATCAGACCTAAAAATACCAAAGTGTCCCAGCCACACCGTTACTGAAAAATTGCTCACTCATTTTTACCATGTTATAAAATAAATCTCTTGGAATATAAATCTTGTACTTACAGGTCAGGGTATCGTATATAGAGCAGGATAAACGAGTCATTGTCTGTATGAAATTTTCGTTTGTTCTGACCGTGCTAGTGCTCTTTATGTGGCCTGTTGTAAAACTAGGCAACTCTCTAGAGGAGTTCCTGTCCGTCCCCCCCGGAAGACCCCCACGTAACCCCAGGGGTACACGCACACCCTGGTTGAGAACCACTGTGTTAGATGGGGAGATCTGAGGGCAGGGCCGGTTCTCTGGATGTGCAGCGCTTAGCACGCTGGGCCCTGATCCGATTGGGGCTGCCAGTAGAATTCAGCCTGAGGCTACACTGTTCCCCGACCCCACCAGCTCCTTCCTAGTTAGCGAGGATTGCCCCTTTGGAGAGGCCCTGGCTTGCCTCCCATGTGGTTTTCCAGCAGGAGCGGGCAATGGGGCCCAGAGGGATTCAAGAGCCTGAAGCTAAAGGAAACTCTGTTTAAGAAGCAGATTCCTCTGCAAAGCCTGTGTTCCCCCACCCAGAGGGGCAGAAGGCCTGCACCTGCCCTCTGACCCCTCCAGGTGCCTTCCTAAAGGAGGGCCAGATCATCACCCAATCTGGCCTGCAAAGAGCAGCCTAGGGAGAGACGCCATTGTCCTGGGCCCTGCTCTGCAAACTGCTCTCCCCCACTGGCTTCGCTGCAGCCGAATAAGAAGCAGGGGACACTGGCGGGGTTGTGCACGCAGGAACGTGGGGTGCTGGGTGGTGCGGAGACCTGCTGGTGTGTGGGCTCCCATCCTGGAGGGAAAGGGAGCTGTAGGGGCTCGGCACGCCTCAGGATCAGGCACTGGAAAGAGGCCACCCTACTTTGCCGGCGGAGCAGAGATGGGCAGCGACAGCTGGATGTGCATGGCCGCCCGCCCAGAGCGGGCGCTGGGGGCGAGTGGAGGGCGCTGGGAGGCCATTGGCGCTGCTGCCCCCTCGCTAGGGCCGGTCACAGCCACACATTCGCCCAGGAGCCCGCAGCCTAAGCCCAGCTTATGAGCTCGGCAGGGGCCACGTGAGAACTGCCTGGAGCTGAGCTGCAGGCAGCTTTCCACGCCGAGACAGCAGGGGGTGCTCACCCCGGACACGCCCACTGCGAGCTGGGCAGGTACAGGCAGCCAGTTGTGCGTCCCGCACTGTGTCTGTGCGATGCTCCTCTGAGCAGGGCGAGCACTTCCTCGCTGGGGGGGGGGCATGTCTCTGTTGCACGCTGCCTCTGCTCTCGACAAACATCCCCTGCCTGCTGACGCCTTCCTCACCTGCGGAGGCTTCTGAACCGCAAAGAGGCCGCTGGTTTCCTGAGCTGGCACAGGGTGGTGTCCTCAGGGAGGGCTCCGCTCTCCCCAAGGGGACTGACACAGCTGGTGCTGCTTATCGCTACTTCCTCCCCCAGTGACAAGGCTCCCGCTGCCTGGGGGCGGGGCGGGGGGGAAGGGGAGGCCCAGGCCCCTGCAGGGAAGGCTAATCCACAACTTAGCGTGCTCACTGGGGGTGGAAAAAAGCAGGGTTAAATTCCCTGCTCTGCCACAGACCCCCTGTTTGAGCTGAGAAGGTCACTTAGTTGCTCCATGCCTCAGTTTCCCCAACTGTGCAATGGGGATAACAACACTGCCCTGCCTCCCAGGGGTGGTGGTGATGAGCCTAAATATATTAATGATTGTGACAGGCACTGAGGTAATAGGGGGTAGATAAGTACCTTAGGTACATACACTTGTTTGTCTCCTTGGCAAAGCTCCCTAAAATATTCTCTCTTGTCTCTGAGCCCATAGGGGGTGTGTAGCAAAGCAATGACTCACCACCACAGCGCCTCCTACTGGTCATCTCAGGAATTAGCTCTCCAGCATATGGAGCGCCTCCTCCTGGCCAGCATCTCACCTGCTGCTGGCCACCCATGTCCCTCCCAGACCCTAGTGCCCTTTACTTTGGGGTGCTGCCCCCTAACAGTGCCCCCACACTCTGGGTCTCCCCTCCCAGGGGAGACCCCAACCCTCTATCCCCACCTTACCCTAGTGACTACTGCCAGTCATCACCTAGCCCCCACTCACTGGGGCAGGCTGCAGTCTGTAAACCACTCATCACTTGCAAGGGGGGGTTGGACCTGCTGCCTTTCCCTGCAGCCCAGTACCTCTCTGGGGCCTTGCACAGGGCCTGGAGAGTTGCCAGGCTGGAGCTCCCCAGCTCCTCTTGCCTTCCGCTAGCACTTCTCTACCTCTGGTACCCTGCTCCCAGACAGCCAGGTCCTTCTCTCTCCACTGCCTGGCTCACAGCCCTTTTATAGGGCCAGCTGTGGGCTGATTGGGGCTTGGCCCCAGCTGTGGCTGCTTCCCCATCAGCCTAGGCTTTTCTCTCAGGAGCCAGGTAACGGCCCCGCTACAGGGCGCTACGTCCTGCTCTCTGTGGCGCGGTGCCAGACGTCCTGCCTCCAGCTCTGCGCTAGACAAAAGTGTCCAGACAGACCAGGTGTCAGCATGAACCGTTCAGCCTGTTCACACCAGCCCTTGCTGAGTCTGTTTGGGAACCCTGGCACTTTTGCCCCATATCCACATCAGCGCTGTCCTGAGACGCGTCAGCTGCAATGCCCTCTGCTCACCTATCCCAGAGTTCTCGGCACGGCTCCTGGGAGATTTCAGGCAGCCACTCTGGTGCACTGCGGAAGAGTCACGGGTAGACGAGTTTAACCGTTTCCGCTTGTCTGTGTCTGGGGCTTACTCCGTTCACAATAAACCAGTTTAGACTGAGCTGGTTCTCAACCTGACTGACAGGATCGACGCCAGCCGGCTCTGAGCAGGCCTGTAAACTGTGGCTTGTGGCTGCTCTTTTGTGGGTGGACGCAACATGTGTTACAAGAAGTGTGAGGAGGTGACTAAAGACAAAGCCTTGGACCACAATCCTGCCATCTGCTCCACATAGGCAGACCTTGTGTATATTCAGAGTCCCGCTGGTTAAAACTGAAACAGCTTTTTCACATGATTTAGTTAAACGAGTGCACACCCCTCTGTTCACGCTCTTATTTTTGGTTTTAAAAGTGGCTTATTGCAGTGTAGCTTAAACTGGTAAGGAAACAACTTAAGCCAAATTGCCACAAAGCACTTTGAAACCGGCATAGGAATTCCACGCACAAGTCTGCGCGGCTTTCACTCAATTGTTGTCAAAATACTCCTAGAGCTACATGGTTGCAAGTTTGGGCAGACAATTGCTTAGAGCCCCTAAACAGTTTCACTGTGATGGTTTTTTGGTGTTTTGTTTAGTTTTTTTGTGCACCAGCTCAGTGTTTGGGTTGCAGGAGGCACAGGGGAATGGTTACGTGTTTATATTACAAATTTCATCCACTGCAACTTAATCCTTTTTAAAAAACTCAGGAAATCCTTCTAGTGGTTTTCGGTTTTGTAAAAGCTGATTTGAATAAACAAAAACTCCACTTCCACCAGCTCTGAAAGGCCTTTGTTATGCCTTACACCAACCAGCTGCCTTTCCTGGAAATCAGCCCTTTTACATTGGGCTGGGGCTCCTGCTGGGAAGCACAGTAAAATGGCAGCTGTTGCAGAGAGAAACCCCCAGTGCCACTGGCAACTGTGGCGAGAAACAGACAGGTGTTCTAAAAAGAAAAACTTTTGAAAAATGACTTTTCATCGTGTGTATCGGCACTGCTCTCTGCGGGATGGATCAGCTGTGTTTCATAGATCCTATACTGCTAGTAGCTAATGGAGATTCTCTTTTAGCTCCAGCAGTAATGCAGGATCTGAGTTCTATTTTTGCTCTTTCTAGGAAGTTCCAAGGGTGCAGCACCACCATGAGTGCCTAGGATCTGTTGCAGTATCTTAGACTTGGTCGACATTTACAAGACTTGCTACGTGGCTGCATCAGTCAGGGGTGTGCTTTTTTTGCCCCCGTCCACCATGGCTAAAGCAACAAATCCTGTAGTGTAGACACAGTTATAGCAACAAAAGCTTCTTTTGTGGGTAGAGTTTACTCCATGCAGGGAACTGGTTTAAGATATACTGGCAAAAGAACTAGTATATCCCTACTATGTCTCTAGTATAGATCTATGAAGGCAAACAGTGTAGACATGGCCTTACTTAGTAAATATCTAACTGCCTACAGTTTGATAACTAGTCCTGCAGTTTTCCTTTAAAAGAGCTTGAATGAATCAGTTAAAAGGAAAGAGACCTGGCCTCTTGGTTTGCCAATCACACATTCACCAGACAAAACAGCCCCATTGCATTTGCCTCTGCTTAGCCCAGGAGCTCCGCCCAGTCCTGCCATCTGCCACTGTGATATCTGGGCCCACACACGCACACACTTCCCCTCTGCCCATTTCAAAGAAGCCCAAGGCTGCTTGAAATTCTCATCAGGGAGCCAGTGTGCGGGAAAGCCTCTGATCACACTCCCAGCAGTGCAGCAACCTTGCCACAGTGGCACAAAATGAGGACACATCAGTGTCCCCTAGGGTGACTAGATAGCCCAATTTTATAGGGACAGTCCCGATTCTGGGGGGCTTTGTTTTATATAGGTGCCTATTACCCCCCACACTTTGTCCCAATTTTTCACAATTGCTGTCTGGTCACTCTAGTGTCCCCCCAACACACACTCGCACTCAAACAACAGACTGAAAGCAACAGTCTTTCCAAATCTGGGGGCTGTTTTCAGTGTGATGTGCCCAGCTCCAAGGACAGTGGCAGCTGACACATGGCAGACTTTACTTTGGGAGCGTTGCGGGCCTGTATGGCCCATGAAGCAAACAGTGGGAGATCATTCTCCATAGTCTGACCCAACTAAGATAGAAGGGGAGAAATTGTGATGCAATCGGAATACAGACAACACACTGGGTCCTGGAGCCTGAAATAATGAGGCCTAACTCCCTGGATCCTCCTTATGGAGTCTCCTCTCAGCTTCCTCCTATGTAAAATGGGAACAATAATAATGCCACTTGTCAATATTATTATTTGTGTCCCAGTTGCACCCACAATGTGCTAGGTGCTGTCCATATCTGAAGGGCCCTGCCCACAAGAGCTTGTAACTTTGAGCTACAGGAGAATCATTATTAGCACTCCGTAGTATAGGGCCTATGACTCATGGTTGAGCAGCTCCAGTTCCATCCAGTAGATGGCACTCGGAACACATACACATCACCCAGCTCAAGATTCTGGAGTGAGGTGAGTTAGAGGGATTAATTAGTTAATGTCTGTAGAGTGCTTTGAAGGTGGAAGGTATAATGCTCTGTAAGTGCTACTTATTCAGTATCCTACCAGGAGTGTTTCTGCTGGGTGTGATCATTGCATGGGCATTGTAAGAGAAAGTCCAGATAACAGAAGCACAGCATGCATGAGAATCTGCTCTCCTAGGGATGGTCCACAGTAGAAAATTAGATTGACCCAGCTACATTGCTCAGAGGTGTGGTAAATCCACATCCCTGAGGGATGTAGTTAAGACAACCTAACCCCCAGTGTAGACAGCCCTAAAATTCTTCCTTCGACCTAGCTACCGCTCGCAGGGAGGTGGATTAGCTACGGTGACGTAGAACCCCTCCTGTTTGAGTGGGTCGTGTCTACACTGAAGCACTACAACAGCGCTGTGCCGTGCACCGTTTCAAGTGAAGACAAGCCCCTCGTCTGCCTGGGAACTGGAAAGTGAAACTGACTACAAACAAAAATGAAGCTGACCAGTCTAGCTAGCAAAGTGCACACAGCAAACAAATGGCCCCTGTGCTTTTTAAAGGAATGGGGATTTTTCCAGTGATGGGAGCTGCATCAATGCAAGATAGTCTCTGTAACTAGAGCAAGGACAGCTGTTGGCAAGGAACCATTCGGCACACTCAGTCACTTTTCCCATGTGTGGATCATCCAGTAACAGATTTAAATGTTCACACACGGTGGAAGCAAAGTGATTCCAGCCTCCTGGGTCACTCGCAAACAATTTACCAGGACTATTGCTCTGAATTGTCGCGATCAATAATGTGCTATTCACGCGGCCCACCTAAGTCACCTGGCATTGTTTCCACTCTCTGGGTGGATGACCCCCAAACCTACAAGAAGTCTTCAAACTGGCTGCCTGAAGACTTCCCATGTGAACACTCATGAGAATACAGGTTTGCACAAGCATTCATGGGCCAAATGCATTTGCACAAGTATCCGCCGCACCTTCCCTGTCCTTGAAACAAATGTTTGCTTGTGCCAACGTTCCTGGAAAGTGAATGACAGGGGATCACAATTTATTACTTCACGGCTACTTTTTACAGTACGTGTTCAACTCTGCAAACAAGGAAAGTTACTATGAGAATTAAATACAGGATTTTTACCCTGAGTCTCAGCCACTGTCCTGCTGAGTGAACTTGGGCAAGTCATTTCACCACCGTGTGCCTCAGTTTCCCCATCTGTGAAATGGAGATAATGCTACTGACCTGCTTTGTGAAGTGCTTTGATACCTGCTGATGACACATGGTCTACAAGAGAGAAGTGTTCTTGTTATTATCAGTGGGTATGCTGTTCAGCATGGCTGTGTTCGTAAAGTGGGTCACTGTCTGTCTGTCTTTCTCTCCGTCTCTCCATCTCAGGGCCCGTTTGACCAGGTGTCCATTAGCGCTCTGGCATGGAGGGCAACCAGCAGGTGGGCTGAGGGAGCTTCAGCCAAGTGGCCATGTTGGTTTTGTTAAGATACACATGCTCAGAGTGGAGAGGATGTGGGTTTGATCTGAAAGATCCACCCACAGCAAGTGCCTGGCGATCCATTAGCCCAGCGCAGAGGAACGCACAGTTGGGCTGGCCCTGCTGGGATTTCAATCCATGTGGGTTTCTTACCTGGCAGTTCGATGGCTGAGCCACCCCGTTTGGGAATGCGGAGGGATGAACCTTGCCCTAGTCTCTCCAGACAGGTGCTGGGCTGGAAGGCAGAAAATATTCCCAGGGCCCCATTGCCATTAATTAAACTAATTGTTATGGCAGCTCTCCCAGCGCAGCCATTAAAGTGAGACCAGCTCCCTCTGGACTGAGCACCCTCCCTTCCCACTCTCCTGGGCTGCATTCCCTCGAGGAGGGCAAGGGAGGGTTCTGCCCTGACCCCATGGCCAGTGCAGTCAGGGAAGGGATCTGGACGCTGGGAGGGAGCAGGTGGGAAGCTCAGGGTTGCTGCGTGGGGATCCACCCCACACCCTCGGGGGCCCACTCTGCCCCTAGCCCCATTTCAGTGTGGGCTGGGCGACTGCTTCAAAAAATAACCTCAAACCCTATCCAGGGCTTGTTGGCTGATCCTGGTTTGTGGCCCAGCAAGTGTCTGAGCTTGGCTGCAAGCTGCTTCCTGCTGGCTGAGAGAGCTCTGTGGGGCTGAGAACTGGAGGCCTCCCAGGCATGTCTCCCCCGTAACTCTGCCTTGCCTGGGGCACGGCCCAGTCTCCCCCTCCTCCCACTGGAGCTCCTCCATTCAGTCCTTTCTCAGCTGCCCAGCCGAGTTCTGGACACACACAGAGCCTCTCCCCTATGCACACCCTGGAGCTGACCTGGTGCAGGGGTGCAGGCCTTTCCGGAGGCCCCTGGCTTTGCTCGAATCAATCCTGCTCGCACCCATCCCCAGCTGAGTTAACTATAAATCAGTCCTTTGATCTAGGTCCTCATCTGGCCCCCAGTCAGTACCACAGTATCTGAGCACGTCGCAGGCATTAGTGCATTTATCCCCACGTGCCTCCGGGAGGCAGGGCCATGCTGTTCGCCCTGATTTACAGATGGGGGACTGTGGCCCAGAGAGGTTACATGACTTGCCCCAGGTCACACAGGGTGTCTGGGGCAGAACTAGGACCTGAGCCTCGCTCTCGCCAGCCACGGGCTAGCACCCAAGTTGCTGGACCGGCCTCGCTCCCTGACCGGGCCGGGTCTGAGTTCTTTGGACGCGAACATCACAAAGTGTGACACCGCCATGGAGCGGCCCATCCCCTGGGAGCAGCCGGATGGGCAGCAGCCTGGCAGCAACTGCTCTCCAGGAGCACATCCCGGGGACCCCAGGAGGGGAAGGCCCCCTGGTTTTGTGATTGTTTATGGACACCAGGGAGCGGACCGGACCGAGACCTCCCCCATCTCAGCTCCTGGGGGTGGCGGAATAGCGCCTGGACCAGGGCAGCTTTCGGTCCCTCCCGAGCAGCACCGGAAGTGGAAGCGGTGGCCTCCGGGCGAAGGCGCCTTCTCTCATCCCATCCCCCCATCAAGCTTTTGTTTATTAAACTGGAAGTAATTAAACCCCTCGCCAGCAGAATGAGAATGCAGCCAGCTGGCTCCAGCGAGTTTTAAGGACCCTGGGAGGCCTTAGCCCTGGCACGGCAGCCCTGTTGGATGGGGCCAGGCAGCGTGCCGGGGACAGAGCTCTGTTTGCTTGGCTCTGAGTTTTGACCATGGAAGGCCCCCGCCATCCCAAGTCACCTTTGGTGGCCAGAGCTGCTTGGGAATGCAGCGGAGGCTTCTTGCACTGGAAAGTATGGTGCAAAGCCTTCTGGTGCTTTCTGCTCTCGCTTCTCTGGGCCAGATCCTCCAAGCGGCGTCAACTTGACTGGAGCTGCACTCATTGGCGCCAGCTGGGGGTCTGGCCCCCAGGGCTTTCTGGCTGGCTGGACTACAAGAGGGGCCAATCAGGAAGGGCAGATGCAGGACCAGGGCAATATAATTCATCACATCCTGCTAAGTGCCCAACGGGTGCCTGGCCTTGTGATAAACGAGGGCCGTGCGCCCCAGTGTCCGAGGGGCCCCCAACCAGTCATTAAGTCAGTTCCACTCCGATCTTGTTGCTATCGGGAGTGATGAACCACGTCCCTGCTGCCAGGGAGATGGCCTACGCTGGGGGACTACATTACTTATGTTCCTCCCTCGCCAGGGTTGCTCCGGCTCCCACAAGCCAAGCACCTGCCACCCTGTGCGTAGCCTCCACCAACTCCACACTGGGGCTGGTCGGTGTCAAGTGGGGTTTCATCAGTGGCCCCGCTGCCTGTCACCGCGGCAGAGCCTCAGAATAAGAAGCCTCCCTGCGATGTTCCCTGCTCGAGCACGAACGCCCTTCCAGAGAGCCGGTGGAGTGCCATGATCCGGCACTCGCTAGTCACGGATGTGGCAGGAAGCTGGGTGAGGACAAGACCAGGAGACACCAGGGGTGCTGGGGAGGGGAGGGCGGAAGGAATCAGTGACAGCCTGACTCCTTCGGGAAATGGGGAAGGTGTTGGCATATTACTGAATTTTAATATTCAAACCTAGCTCAGTGTGTTAGGTAAGCAAGGTCCTGTCCTCGTGGCTCCTGGCACACAGAGTCTGTCTGGCTCCAGCCCTGCTCCCAGGAGTAATAAAGAAACTGGGCCAGATTTCAGTGACGCTGGTGTCAATCCAAAGTGTCCCCCTGGGCTTGAGTTTCTCTGGAGTTAGGGCCGATCCCTGGCCCTATCCAAGTCAATGACTTGAGAGCAGAATCTGGCCTTTACCCCATGTCCCTGATCGAATTTGGCCCACTGTCTATTCCCCATGGAGCAAGTGATCTCACTGACCTCTCTGTCTCCTTCCAACCTCCCCCGCTCAGCTTGGTGAGCTGAGAGGTTCCCCTGTGGTCTGTCAACCCAGCTTGCTGGTCCCATCCTCCATTCACAAGCACCCGGCTCCCCACTCCTGGCCCCAGCACAAAGCAAGGCTCAGATCTCCTGGGCAAAGGCAAAACAGATCCCGCCCCTCTGTTCCCCTTTGGGTCCCCCCCTCGAAAAGAAAGAATGAAGCCCTCCCTGACACTGGCTTGAAAGGAATGCCACCCCCAGCCCTGGGGAGCCCTTGGAGAGCCGGGGTCAGGGCAGTGGAATGCGGATAACAGCTGCTTTACATGAGAAAGCTCCTCACCATTCAGCCCTGGAAACCTCCCAAGTCACACAAGCTCTGGCTGGCGTTGACAGGTGGGCCCCGTCCACACTAATCCCAAAAGCTTTGCAAACGATAAGGCTGTGTCTTCACTTACACCGCAGCAGCGGCAGGGCTGCAAGAATTCTTCCGTCAGCCTGGTGCTGGCTGCACCGGGGTTTAGGTTGGCTTAACTCTGTCGCTCAGGGGTAAGGATTTTTCACCCCCCTGAGCGCCGTAGCTGGCTTGACCTAACTTTTTAGTACAGACCTGGCCCAACCCCGCAGCTTGGAAGGTCTTGAGCTTGCAGGAGGCCTGGGCCTGGCCTCACACAGAGAGCATCAGAGGCATTTGGACAAGGGATTGCCAGTCATAAGGATGGCGTAAAAGGGTGTCCAGTGAAAGTAAAGGGCAACAAACTCAGGCCCTGATCCTGAACTCGGTTCCATGTGGTTAGACCCCTGCAATGGGGCTCCACACAGGCCCGGGATCCTCCTGCATGGGTTCACCTGCAAGATCGGGGCCATAGAACTGATAAAAGGAAATACTGCATTACATGCAACAGCCATTAGACTGTCAGCTCTTTCGGGCAGGGACTGTCTCTTACTCTATGTCTGTCCAGCACCTAGCACAATGATTGAGACACAGATAATAACAGTAATTAACAAGAATTGTCCTATGGAACCCATCGCCACAAGATATTCCTGAGACAAGAGCTTTGCAGGGGTCCAAAAAAGGATGGATAGTGGGAACAGCCAGAGTCACGCTCGATGGGGTTACAAACTTTCCTACTCTGGGGCTGAAGCTACCCACTAGGGCGCCATCTGTAAAGGGGTTTTTGCACCCGCGTAGTTCCCCCAGTGCAAATCCCTGGTGTAAAATGTGCTGCAGCTGGCGGAAAGCGAAGCTTGCGGAGAGGTGCGCCTCACTCTGCTGTCAGAGCCGCCGTGGGAAAGCTCCGTGTCAGCAACACATCCAGATTAGGGGTTTGCACCAATATATCATTAGCACCACCGTGTTGGTGCAGCTACACTAGTATGAAAACCCCCTGGCTAGATGGGGCCTCACTGGTGGGGGGTGAGGAAATTTGCCCGGTAGGCGGGTTATTGTCCTCTTTCAAGCCCATAATGGTCCACAAATGGGTTTCTTTGCACCTTCCTCTGAAGCAGCCGGGACTGGCTGGTGGCCTGATCAGATACAGCAGTTGCTCTGTTCCTATGCTGATTGCACTCATTGGCCTGCACTGGGGTTGTTAGCTCAGGCCCCACTCAACCGGTGTCACCTGCAACAACTCCCCTTTTGTGGGGTCTGGATGCAGAAGAGCAGGAGCGGCACCAGTTCAGCCGGGCCAGGCTGCCCAGCTCCCCAACAGGACTCGGTACTTTCTATGCTAGCCTAGGTAGGTTTTCATACCACGCTCAGCGTCGTAGGATGAGCCTTGCAGTCGTGCTCAGCCACATGACCACACATCGGTCACGTGCTGTTTGCTCTCCCATCCTCTCCAGAGAGAGAGGCGTGTGCCGCGGACTGTCTGGTTTTGGTAGAATGTGTCTCCTGGCGATTTTGTTTAATATAAATATACCTGTTGCTACCTGTTGATAGTAGAGAGGGCAGGTCAAAGAAAGGTGACTTGCACTTGGAGCGGGAGGAGATGAGGTTTGTGATAGTCCTTAGCTCCTGGGGGAGTTCATGCCACAATCTCAGCCCACCCCGGAGGAGGTTCTGTCTCCTGCACAGACAAGCTTTGCCCTCATGGTAAAGTTCTGCTGAGCCAGAGGAGCAGAGCTGTCAACCACCTTCGACCCAGACCTTTGGAAAGTCTTTTAGGTATCCTGAGCCCAGGCCATGGAGCGCCTTGCAGATAAGGGCCGAGATCTTGAACTTGAGCAGAGGACAGGTCTGATGCACCCACGGTAGCCCGTGTTGCTGAGGAGACAAGCCGCAGCGTTCTGTTCTAGCTTGGACTTTCCTAAGCACTGCGGGTTTCATGCTCAGGTATATGACGTTCCTGGAGCCCAGCTGCGAGGTGGTGAAGGTGTGAGTAACTGAGGCCAGGTCATTGTCCACCAGGGTGGGATGGAGTCTCTGAGCAACCAGAGATGTTGTAAAGCGTAACTCAAGGATGCTGCTATGTGCAAGCTCAGCGTCAGCGAGGAATCCAAGAGTACTCCTAGACTCTGGACTGAACTGATCAATTCCGGGGGTGTATCTTCAGCAGCAACTGCGGCGTGGCCGCGAGCTCTTCCAAATACTTCCCTCTGCCCGTCAGCATTGCCTCTGTCTTGCTTAGGTCGGCTTCAGCCAAGAGCTGGTCTCATGCAAGCACCGGGCCATCTTGGTGGCAGTGGCGTGGTCGGACGTGGTGAAGGATAGGTAGAGCTGCGCATCATCTGCATATTGCTGGCACGTTAGTCTTTGTCCTCTGAATAGTTCACCTAGCGGTTCCATGTAGATGATGAATAGGACTGTGGAGAGAAAGGATCCTTCCGTGGTGGAAGTGCAGTTTCCCGTAACTTCTTTTTGGGTGTGTCCCTGCAAGAAGGGCTCAAACTATTTTAACGCATTATCCTAGACCCCTGCCACCTCCCTCAGGCAGGTCAGCAGCGTCCAATGCTGCAGAGACGTCCAGCGGGGCGGGAATGGATATCTGCCTTGTCTATTGAGAGCAGAAGAGCATCCCTCAGTGTCACGGAAGCCGTTTCAGTTCTGTGTCCTGGCCTGACTCCTGACCGTGCTGTTGGAAATGTTTGGAGTTGGCCTTTCTGGCTTCTCCAGGAGGTTAGACACAGGGTGGCAGTGGCCTAGGACTGAAGTGTCCAGGGTGGGTTTCTCCAGTGGTATTTGGACGGTTGTGTGTTCGAAGAAGGAAGGGAGGATTGGCTCCTTGGCTGTCGTGGTCAGGACCGGCACCAGTCGTTATGTGACTCTCTTTCACCAGCCAGGCAGGGCGTGTGTGGGAGGCGCACGTCTTAGGCCAGGCCTCCTTTAACGCATGCCGAAATCTCTCAGGAGCCGGAGGGTTGAGCTCTGGGAGCTCAGGCAGGCGGGTGGTTGGTGGGGAGAGTCAGGACGGATCCCGGCTGGTTGAGGCGGCTTCTCAAGCGTGCATGATCTTTCCCAGCATCTTTTCCTTAGCCTTTGGGAACTTGCCTCCACAGCCCTGCTCTCGGCACCAGCGCTTGGCCTTGTGGGATAGCTGCTGCAGGAGCCCCACAATGCACGAGGGCAGTCGCCCATGTTGGGGCCAGATTTGTACCAGTATTTTGGTGCCTGAAGAGGCAATTTGGTGGGATTTTCAAAAGCCGCTGGGCGCCTAACTCCCCTGATTTCCCAGTTCGCTGTGGGTGCGTGTGAGGCACTGAGCAGCGGAAGGATGAACGCCACAGCCAGCCGCGTCATGCAGTGTCCCCACAGGCGTCCTCATGAGGGCCTGATCCCACGCGCATTGATGCCAGTGGGAGCTTTGCCATTGACCTCAGTGAGCTTTGGATCAGGCCCTGGGTGCAGGCGTATCCACAAACAGATCACCCAGCACCCTGAGGACAGGACACTGATACATCCCAGCTCAGACACCACAGCGACGGACACGGTAGAGATAGATAGCGGGGTGTGGATGGATGGATGGATGGATACAGACTCAGTTTTTAGCTCAGTCCTTACTCATTAAATACAATAATAATTAATAACACCTTGCTCTTATATAGCGATTTCTATCAGTAGATCTCAACATGCTTTACATGGGGGTGGTCAGTATCATTAGCCTCATTTTACAGATGAGGAAACTGAGGCACTGGGAGGGGAAGCGACTTGCACAAGGCCACCCAGTGAGCCAGTTATAATTTATTGTTATTGTTAATTGTTATAATGTATTTGTATTACAGTAGCACCTACGAGCCCTGGTCATGGCGCAAGCCCCATTGCGCTCGTCGCTGTACAAACAGAATAAAAAGACAGTCCCTGCCTACAGTCAGCCGGTCTCATCTCTTTATGTCCCTGGCCCCTGGATCCCCTCTGGAAACTGCAATCCTGGGCACAGTCTGTTCCCTGAGAGAGCTGGGTTTACCCCTGGGTCCTTTCTCACTCTAGTTACCTCCAGACCCTGGGGCCGCACCTCAAGTCCACCTGCAGGGGACTGACAGAGCCAAGGTCCAGAGCCCCTCTCAGGGCTGTAGCATACGTCTGCCTACGCAAGGGAGGGAAGGCGAGTGGGCTGGGCTGGGCTCTCTTGCAGCCTCTCTTCCAGCGCAAATTTCTCTCCAACTCTGTGGCCAGCTTCACCTTCTCAAGCTCCCCTTCTCCTGATGCAGCACGCTCTGCGGGTGCGCCGAATTGGCACGGCCAGAGTGCAAGGATGCTCCTTGGATGGATGGCTGTCAGGCACGGGGGCGTGTCCCACCACGCTGCCCCCAGCAGCTGACAAGCTAAGTACAAGACAAGAGGCGACAGATGGAGACAGCCAGACAGGGGAGTGCAAGGAAACCATGAGACAATACAGCTCAGCATGATCAGCCGGGGTCTCAGCACAGCCGCAGCCTAATCGGTGCCAGTGTTTTTGTTGGCGTGGCGGCAAAGGAGAGTTTTAAGGAGGGGTTTGGAGGAGGACGATTAGCATTGTGAATGTTTACAGGGAGCTCCTCCCAAGCGTGAGGGTCCTGTGGGAGGAAGCGTGAAGGGGCTTGTTTGAAAATGTAACAAGTGGGCGATGGAGGCGGATCAGAGGTGAGGATCCACAGCTTGACAGCGAATGAGGGATGATAGGTACGGTGCGAATAGACTGTGAAGTGCCCTGAAAGCATAGTCTCCTTGTGATCTAGGTTCAGTGCCCTATCCACTAGGCTATACTGCCTATAAGAGCGTTTGCCTGTGCACTTCAGGCTCTGACCCTATGCGGCGGAGAGGTGTCTACACTAGGCTTTTTGCCCCCCCCCCCCGAAGTCTCATCACTGCTACCACCAAGTTCAGCTCCACTGGTGACTGCAATTTAAGTCTCTGGGTGGCCTCAGCGGTTTCAGGCACCATGCCATTTAACCCCGCTCAGACTAGGCCGGTGTGATGTGGCGGTTCGAACACCAGCAGCCACCTGAGCCCCCCGCCTACACTGGAACTGCCATTGCTCTTGCTGTCACGGGTGGAGTTGAACTGGTGGTAGCAGTCGTGGGATATTCAAGCAAAGACCTCCTAGTGTAGGAATGGCCTGGAGTGTTGTCTGAGTAACGACTGGGTAAAAATGAAAGGAGGACTCACTCCTAATTTGTAGGATTTTGTCTACACTGGGAGTTGTGCCCAGATATCAGTCACCAGTGCAGCTGCACTGGTGCATCCATCAGTGCAGACAGGCAAAGCCACTATTTGCACAGCTGCAGGACAGGTTACCCCCTATTTCAAGAAGGACTAAGCACCATCAGTGCAAATCGTCACTTTGCCTGTCTACACTGATGCTTGCACTGGGGCAGCTATACTGACGGCTGAGATCCGCGTAACCCAGTGTAGACAAGGCCTAACTCAGGGTGCATAGGTTGTTAGAGGCTACAGAAATGTCAGGGGGTCAGGCAGACTTGGACTCTGGTGGCTAGCCCGAGCCACTGCCCAGGCCACGGTGTCCACACGGCTGTTGTTAGCACGCTAGCACTAGCTGAGCTAGTACCAGTCTGTCTACCCATGCTGGGAATCACACCTGTGAGCTGCCGCATAGACATGCCCTCTGCGCCCAATCCAAACCTCACCCAAGTCAATGGGAGCCCTTCAATTGATTCCAGCAGGCAGCTGATCTAGATCTGTCTGGACACTGCAATCACCCCAGCTCTGCAGAACAGTCATGATTAGATCACTCTGCCCTGGGAGGCTTGGACCAGGGATCAGCCCAATTCTCTTCATAGGTTCAAGTCACAGCTGGGCAGTCCTTGATTTGTGATAACGATGTTTCTTAAGTGTTCATTCACTGGGCAACTGCCTCCACTTTATGAGGAACATAAATTTCCTGAAAACTGGTTGCAAAATGCAGCTATTATCCCTCGAGATTCAATCTGCAGGCGCATTTGAGCAAAGATAAATTCAGGGGGATAGTGTGAAAACTTTCCAGTTGGACAAACCATGTAGAAAGGCCAGCTGTCTTCTGAGCTCCTTCATTAGAAAAATAATCTTCAGCCTTTCTACAGCACTTGCCATCAAAGCACTTCACACATGTAAATTAATCAGTCTCCAGATTTGCCCTGTGGGATGGGTCAGCATCATGATCCCCATTTTACAGCTGGGGAAACTGAGCTCACCCTGAGGTGCCTGAGCTCACCCAGCAGCTGGACCATATAAACCCACCCATCAAAGGGGAAGTGGCGTGGAACAACAAATCAGACACAGCTGCAGTCTAGGGTTTATCTTCTTTTAGACTATAAGCACTTCATGTCCTATATGTTTATACAGCACCCAGTACGCTGGGGCTCAATACAGACAAAACCCCTAGGCATTACTGTAATATACAATATATACAGTATTGCCAATGTCAAAGGCTCAAAAATCAGAGTAAGGACCCCACAAAATCAGGTTTTTTACAAAAATGAACATTGGGTCTTTTTATTTGCCTGTGGGTTTTTGAACCTTTGGGGTAGGTGTGGGACTGGTCATGTTTTCGAGCTTTTATTTGCAGCCATGACTCCAGAAACTCACATTTTAAAAAGTAAAAGCTGAGACTCGGTTAACGCCATGACTACAGGAGCTGGGGATTTAAGAAAACCATGACAAGACTTTAGAAAATGATTCAGCAAAACATCCAGATATCATGGGAGTCACAACGAAATCACGAGAGCTGCTGATGAGACAAACGCTCTAGCTCGAGCTGAATCCCAAAGGAGTGGAAGCACTGGGAAAATATCAGCAGTGTTGTGGCCGTGTGCACACTCCCGCTTTGTCACACGCACCCAGCCCACCCACCGTACATTGTTCCGTGGGGTTATTTTTTTAATCAGACACGTTTTAAAGCAAATTCACTCCCAACACAGCTGAAAACTCTAACACTTTAGCATATTGCTACTAACTTTGAATGAAGTGGGGTGTTTTCACCCTCTTCTTGTCTTTTGAAGACTAGAATTTGCCTTCACCATGCTTTCCCTAATCAAGATTACCTTCCCCCCGTCCCCTCCCAAGATTCCTATTTTGAGGACAAACAAATAACTGAAAGCAGGCACTGGAGAGAACATTACACTAACTGCATTTAAAATGTCCAGCCTCCTTTCCCCCCTGCTCCCCGCCGTGGCTTCTCCTTCCAAAGGAATCCAAAAGCTCTGGGATATAGCGCAGGCCCTGAGCTCAGCATGAGTGATTTCAGGGTGATGCTTGCTCTGGCTAAAAGAGCTAGTGGGATCCTTACATGTATAAGAAGTAGAAAGGAGGGAAGAGACCTTGCCTCTGTACACTGCGCTGGTAAGACGGCTACTCGAATGCAGCGTCCAGTTCTGGTGTTCAGGCTTCAAGAAGGATGGGGAGAGAGTTCAAAAGGAGAGCTGCAGACATTATCACAGGGCTGGAAAAGAAGCCTTGCAGTGGTGGAGGGACTCCATCTATTCGGTTTACGGAAGAGCGGTTGAGAGGTGATTTGATCCCTGGGTATATGGACTTGCACGTGGACAAGAGATCTGATAGTGGAGGGGCTTTGCAATCATGTTGACAAAGGCATAACAAGAGCCAATGGCTGGAAGCTGAAGTTAAACAAATTCAGCCTTGAAATAAGATGCAATTTCCTAGCAGCGAGGGGTAATTAAACATTGGAACAGCTTATCAGGGGCGTTGGTGCACTCACCATTGCTTTGGGGTCTTTAAAACAAGATTAGATATCTTTCTAATAGATAGGCTTTAATCCAGCTCCGGGAAGGATTCTCTGGCCTGCGTTATGCAGATTGGACTAGAAGACCACAGTGCTCCTTTCTAGCTTTAGAATCTACGACCATTGGCTGAATGTTTCTGCTAAAGTCGTCACTAGCGAAAAAGTACATTGATATTCAAATGGTCATCATTATGTTTCAGAGTCAACACCCCAACTGATGTGGATGGGGAAGTAGATCACATTTCCCTTAGCTTCCCTGGGACTGGTGGCCCCCTAATTGATTGACACTAATGTCAATCGGGAGTAACTCCACTGACGTCAATGGGATTTCAATGCTATAAGATTGGCATAACTGAAAGGAGAATCCTCAGACCTATAGACTCTGTCTTAAAACTCCAGGGTGTGCCAGAGACCTGTCTACACTAGCACTCCCACCATTGGTGCCCAAGGGTAGCAAAGATTGAGATGTCTGGCAAAAAAGCCTTATGTAGACAAAGCCCTGCACTAACAATCACTAAAACGGACCAGCCCTCCTTGGTTAGCATGGGATAAATGGGAGAGCTGATGTGGTTGAAAGGGCAGCCTGGCATGTCTGGGCCCTGGCAGTTGACAGCTGTAGCTCCCTGGTGAAGCTCACGCTTGCTGTGTGACTCTGCTAACGTGGATGGAGTCACACCAGGGGCGGATATGACCCGGCGTAGCACTCTGCCCCTCCCAGCTCCAGCTGAGCCTCTCAAAGCACTTCTCGCACATTCATGAATTTGTTCTGGGAGGTGAGTCAACTTCATCATTCCCAGAAGGAGAAACTGAGGTACAGAGAGAGGAAGTGGCTCAGCAGGACAGTGGCATAGGAATAGACTCCAAGTCTCCTGATTCCCAATCTGTGTTGAATCCCCTCTACGCTAGTCCACTAGACCCCACTCCCTTTTCAGAACTGGGATTATAGCCCAGGAGTCCTGATTCTTAGCCCTCCCCGCCCTCCATCTCTGGCCACTAGACCCCACCCCCAGAACTGGCATTAGAACCCAGGAGTCCTGACTCCCAGCCTCTCTCTGCCCTAGCCACAAAACTACACTTCCTGCCTAGAGCCCTTCCTGAAATAACACCCAGTAGATTTGTAGATTTCCTGTTGAAGAAACCACCATGAAACAGACTTATGAAACAATTTAGGCCCCTGTGACCTCCGTCTGTGGCTGCTGCAACTCCATGGAATACAACAGCCCTTACACCAGGGTGAATTTGGCCCAGAATGCTCATCTTAAATCAGAGGTGTTTTTCAGCAGTAATTAACTCATCCTAGGACACAATCTGCCTCCCGCCCTCCACCATTGCCTTCTCTGCTGTGCCATGCACAGCTGAATGGATAACCCCGGGACGGACAAGGCCTTGGTTGTTACCAGTCCATATTCACCCTTCTGGGTGCAAAATTCAGCCGGCCCAGGGGAAGTGAAAGGGGAGTGAAAGGGGGCAAATGCCCACTCGCAGGCTTGCTCCCTGATAACTGCTGATCCTGTGGGTGGCAAAGGATGGTTGGGGGGCCCCTTTGTCGGGATCCACAATATGATCCCCTGTGCCCCCTCAACCCTACAGCGATGCCAGGCTGAGCCTGTCCAACTGCTGTTGGAGTTTGCATGGGATGGAGGTATGGGGAGAGCCCCTAGGGACCTGGGGAGCTGGGAGGCAGGGTGGAGATGGCCCTGGCATGATCTCGGAAGCTCTGAGGTTGTGGAAGGTTGAACCCATTGCTAGTTCCGGGTTGGAGGGGACACGCCAGATTACAAAGTGAACTGGAAACAGGAGGCAATTTCAACCAAGGAGGGTAACTTTACTGGAGATTGCCCAGGGGTATGGCACGCGCTCTAGCTGCAGCACAGGTGATGGGGCTGGACGCTGGAATCTCTGGGGGTGGGTCTCTGGCCTGTGCTACGCAGGTGCTCAGACTGGATGCTTATAACAGTCCCTGCTGGCCTCAACATCCTTGACTACGAAAGGACCCAGGTCAAAAGGTCCAGCCGCAACGTGCTACAACCATAACCACGTTCTCGAACGGGGTCTGTGTGTCCAAAGCATGGCACAGCCATGTTCTTAGTGTGCCATCATCACGGGAGCCCCCCAACATGTCTGGGGCTAATATGAGTGTGAAGGAGCTGGGTGTTACAGGCGGGGAGACTGCTGATGGGGGAGGCTGGATTGGGGGGATCCTGGGGGAGGGTAAGACGAGGAACGGCTGGAACTGCAGGAGCATATCACAGGATGATGAGTGGGGATCCCGGGAACTTCCACATGGGAATGTGGCTTCAGGGTGTCTGCAGCAATCCTGGCTATTTAATGTTTCCCACAATCCACGCTGTCACGGTAAAAATACACACAGGTGTTATTCGGATTTATTATTTGTATTATCACAGTGCCGAGGAGCCAGGACCCCGCTGTGCGGGTGCCGGACAAACACAAACCAAAGGGCAGCCCTGTCTGCTTGCAAAGGTAAGGCCACCCGGGTAGTGCAGGTGGGGAGAAAGCCCAACACAATATCTCTAGGGAGAAGGTGTGAACCGACCCGTTCAGTTCAATGGGGTATTGGGGCAAAAATGACCATTTCAGTGTCAGCCTTGTTAAGTCCCTCACTGCTAATTGGTCTCAGCGGAAACATCCACCTAATGTAAAGTGCTAACCCAGCAGGGGCTGGGTAGACCATTGCACAGGGTGAAAAGAACAACTCTGAAAGAATGCAAATATTCTCTTTACTTCTAATAGGATTACTGGTGCAGGAGTGTAGGAGGAGCCCTACTCATGGGACTAGCTGCTGTACAAACCCAGGACAAAAAGATGGTCCCTGCCCCGAGCAGCTTCCAATCTAAGTAATAATTTGTTCTGGGTTTGTACCGCACCTAGCACAATCCTAATCCATAACTGGGGCTCCTATCTGCTACATAATACACATATCTAATCTAATCTATCTATCCCCATCCACCCCCTGTATCATCTATCTAATCTCTTTAAACTAGGAGCCTGAGAAATACCTCAAAACCTGTCTTTAGGGGGCAGATCATTCTCAGGGATGTGGTGTGAGCGAGTTTGATTTTTAACAAGGCTGGGTGAAATAAAAAAGCAGCTTTTAAACAAACGACTAAGGAAAGTCACAAACAATGTCCGTATGCCATTTATGAGTGTTTTCAGATGTAGTACAAGGGAATTGCCTTTGGGCGGGTGGGGGGATCTCACCGTTTTCCCAGGGAATCTATGGAATAAACCCTTCAAACTATGTGGTAAAATGTACCTGGTTTTGTTTATGGCTGTGTGGAAATTCCCCATAGCATGCCTGAGTCTGAAAATTGCGGTGGGTTTAATATTTAGGTTGGAGGCAGGGAGGCAAAAAGATAAAGAACATGTTGTGGGCTTTTGATTGAACAGAAGAAAAAAGAAAGAAAAACAGAAAACAGCCAAGGAGCAGAATTCCCCTTTCTCTGCACATGCAGGAACCCCGGGAAGGCCTCATGCTTTGAAATGGCACCTTTAACCTTGCTTCCTTTAGCTGTTTGCATCCGCTGTTACCTTCAGAATAGCTCTTCTAGCCCGGGTCTTTCCCTGAATACTTAGGGGCTCATTCTGCACCGAGGGGCTGCAGTCTCCAAAGGGTTAATGGACGGTGCACTGGAGTATGAGTTCTTACTCCTGGCGGGTATCCATGGCAAAAACCCCATTGATTTCAACGGGGGCAGGGCTAGGCCTTCACTGCACAACTTCCTGGTTCATTTTTTGCTTGAGAAAATAAACAACCAGTTTTCTCAGCCACCGTGCAGGGGTCTGGCCCCTGAATCTGCACGGTCACGGAGCCCATGGACACTCCCCGAACTTTCCCTTGACCTGCCTGACCCAACTGGCCTCCTCGGATCCAGCCAGGATCCTTGCTCCGTGGTGGGCTGGCTGGGTGGCTCGGAATGGTGCCCTTGTGTTAAATTCACCCTGGTGCAGGCCCCATGCAGGACCTTCGGGGTCTCGTAAGCCCTGAGATGTGGCTTTGGGGATGGAGGGAAAGAGCAGGGAAAGAGGGGTACCTGAGCCCAGCAGATGCTCTCTGTGGCAAGCCCAAGTAGCCCAGCCCAGGGAGCTGCAAAGCTGGGCCACAGATTAGCATTTAGGTGGAGCAGCCACACATCCCCGTCACCCTGCTCGTGGGGTGGGGGTGGGGAGGCAGGATGCAGGAGGGGGGCTGAGGCTGCTGCTCTAGCCCTTAAGCAATGGGATGGGGTGAACTGAGACATTTCAGGCCCAGACCCTGTCAGCTGCTCCGTGCATGCTGCAGGGGCTTCGGCAGCATGGACCTGCTGGCAGGATCAGGGTCTAAGACGTCCCCCTCTCCCCAGGCCCCCGTCACTCAGACCATTAGACCCCTGTCCCCATAGGGAGCATCTAATTTACTTCCAGGCATTTCTCTTTGCTTTTACTCTTGGCAACGATAACAGGCCCTGCAGCTTTCGCTTTTGCTCTAAGCCAGTTTCACATTCAGCTTCTCCCAGTCCCAGCGGTTCCCCCCCACCTCAAGAAACTCCCCCCTCCATCTCCTTAGGATCAAGCTGCAACATGTGGGCTGCAAACATTGCGGGAAGGGGGGTGGGCAGAGAGGATTTAATCCCAAACAGCCTCCCCTGGGATTGCACCATTTAAATAATAAAAAAAAACCCTCGAACATTTCTAGCCACCCAAGTTCTTTTCAAGGCCCCGGACAGAGGGGCTCCTGGCTTTGTGGGACTTCACCTCTCTGGGGCCGAAGCTGCAGGGGGTTTAACATTTAGGTTGCGGAAGCAAAAAAAAACAACAAAAAACAAACAAGGAGGGGGGGGAATCAGACTTTTGGGGGCTCGATCCCCGTCCCAGGCGGTAGGAGAGGGCGTGGAGGAGGCATGGATTGGGGTTAGTGCGGGGAGCAAAGATGGGGGGACTCCTGGGATGAGGCGAGGGGGCTCCCCTATTCCAGGGCGCCCCCAAGCGCTGTAAACTGCAACCCCCCCGCCCCGCTGCCGTTTGCTCCAGCGAGCCGCTTTCCCAGCACCGCACGCTCCCCCCCCTTGCAGCCTGACCCCTCCCCGGCTGGGGGCTGGGGGTCCCCCCCCGGCTGGCGGGGCTGGCCCTGCCGGGCGGCCCGTGCGATTGGCTGCCCGCTCCCCGCCCGCCCGTGTTATTTTTCGAATATAAGGACAGGCCCGGGGCTGGGGCGCGCTGTAGCCCGGAGAGAGCCGGAGAGAGCGAAGCGGGGAGCCCGGCTCAGCGCCCCGAGTCCTGCCCGGCGCTCGCTGCCCCCCGGGGGGCGCTTCCCCGCCGCCTCGCTGGATGCTCGCCCCGCAGCGCCCGGCCCCGCATGCCCCGAGCCGCAGCGCAGAGCCGCCCCCGGGGTCCCCGTAACAGCCCGAGCCCGGCCCCGCAGCGACCGCCCCGCGCCGCTCCGCATGGACGGCCAGGGCGTCCCGGGCGGCTGCAGCCCTGCCCGGGGCAGGAGCGCGGCGGCGAGACCGTCCCGGCTCCCCGGGCTCTCCGGCGGCTTCCCCCGGGGGGCCAGCGGCCTCTTGTCGCCGGGGGTCCTGTCTCCAGTCACCAACCTGACCCTCAATCTGAACAACCTGGCCGGGCTGGGAAGGTGAGCGCCGCGGCGGCGTGCAAGGGTGGCTGGCGGGGTGGGTGCGTTGTGTGTCTATATTGCATGCCCTGTGTGCGTGGATGGTGTGGATGCATTGTATGAAGTGGAGGGGAAGGAGAGGATTGCATGCACTCTGTGAGTATGATGTGGGTGCATTGTATGCGGTGTGGGGGTGGATTGCATGTATATTCCGTGTATTGTATGTGAATCCCATGCAGACTATGTTGGTGTGAGGAGGAAGGTGACCCGGCTGCTGAATCTGTGGCGGGGGAGGGGGGTATAATGTATTGGGGGGGGGGTGAGGGGCTGGGGTTGCCTCCCGTACTTCATATAACCCATGCAGAGGGTGCATGATCAAAACCCCAAACTGCAAAATATTCCCCTCACCCCAAGAGCAGCCCCTGGCCCTGATCCCCAGCTGGGCAGGCCCCAGGGCTTAGCTGGTGCATGTGTTCCCCTTCCCCGCTCCCAAAGAGAGGGTTCCAGAACCGGGCAGAGCTGGGCTGTCAGCCCTACCTGCCCTGGGGGAAGGGCAAATCGCCATGCGGCTCATCCGGGAAGAGCGTGGCTGGAAGTTAACTAGGCAAGCCTGATCCTGACCCCGCTCCAGAGCCAGCGAAGCTGCCCCTGGTGTGTCTGAGGGCAGAGCCGGGGATGGCAGTGCCCGCTCTGGCAGTGAACGTACAGCCCTAGACCAGGGTGCACGCACAATCGAGCCCCATTAGTGGTGTCCCGATTCATAAGGAGGGACCATCGTGATCACCTAGCCTGACCCGCTGCGTTCCCCAGGTCGGAGATAATTCCCAGAGCAAATCAGGTAGAAAACCAGCCAGTCTTATTTTCTCTTGCTCAGTGTCCCAATTCTCCAGCTGCGGAGACCTGTTTTAAGAGCCGGGCCTAAACAACCAACCATGGCAGCCCTGCTGTGAGGCACCCTAGGCCCTGCTTTTCCTGAACTCAGTGGCAATGTGCAATCTCCCTTGCACCCGTGTTGAGGCAATACCTTCTGAGAGCTGGGCCTCGGGGAACAGATTTTTTCCAAGCTGGCTTTGAGGCCAGGGCGGGGGAAGTTGCATGCGGTGTAGTGCATGTGATTTCCATGCCTTTGTTCAAGGCCCAAATGCAGGGGGAACAGAGCTGCTTATGCCCCTTGCTGTAGAATAACTGCTGGAGTGGGATCTGGGTGGGAGCAGCCCGCTACCAAAGCTCAGAATGACTCTGCGCAGGAAGCCGCTGGCTCTCTGCGAGCCGTGCCTGTCCTAGCTTCATTTTGCCTGCTTGCTTCCGAGCTTTCTTCTACCATCAGCTGCAGTCTCGACCACATAGTGCGGTGCTAAGGGGCCCAATCCTGCTCTCCCCGGAGGCACGGGTGCAAAGTTCCCCTTGGTTTCGCTGGCAGACCGAACGATGAGTGAACTGAGTTCTCTGCGCTGGTTTCCACGTGTGCAGTTGGTAGGGACGTACAGCCACATACCTGGGAGCAACCTTTGGCCCTTCTCCATTGAGCAGGAGGGCGGGTGTCCAGGATCCTGCTCCACACAGCAGAATAATTTTTTTCACCTCCGGGGGGGTTGGGGAGGAGAGTTTGGGAAAGGAAGGGGTGAAATCCTGGCCCTGTTGAAACCGCTGGCAGTATTGCTTATGGGTTTCTGGATAACTGCGCCGTGGACCAGATCCTGATTCCAGTGATGCTACAGGCAATCCCCCCTTGGCTTTGTTGGGTCAGGATTTGACCCTAACTCTCGTGGCATCCCCCCCATAGATCTGACCCCCAGGACTGAGCCTGTGATGGTTGAATGTGGGTGGTGAGATGATTCTGTTCTGTATGGCTGGGAGTTTGGGGGATTTGTTGTTTCTCATAGGGGCAGGTTGATCAGCGGTATGTGCCCCGGGATGCTGTCTTCCCTTGGAGGCTGGCAGGGCTGTACTTTTCAGGGAAGAGAAAGGGGGTTTTTTTCTTGCAGCCTGAGCCGCTGTGTCTAAGCACATGGCCTAGTACAGAGAGCCTCCTCCAGAGCGGCAGGGTGAGCGGAGACACTGGGCCAGCTGCCTCCTGCAGGTTTCGCAGGAGGAAGCCTGCGTTTGTGCCAGCCCCTCGGACAGAGAAGCCAGTGGTGGTGAGGGACTGGGAGACTTTTTCACAAGCCCCTGAGGTTCCTACTCCTCCTCATTTCAGCCCTCTGCACTCAAAGAACTGCTAGCACCAGCAGGAGAGTGAATTTGTGTGGGGGGGGTGGAGGGTGAGAAAACCTGGATTTGTGCTGGAAATGGCCCACCTGTTGATCACTTTAGATAAGCTATTACCAGCAGGACAGTGGGGTGGGAGGAGGTATTGTTTCATGATTTCTGTGTGTATATAAAGTCTGCTGCAGTTTCCACGGTAAACATCTGATGAAGTGAGCTGTAGCTCACGAAAGCTCATGCTCAAATAAATTGGTTAGTCTCTAAGGTGCCACAAGTCCTCCTTTTCTTTTTTCAAAGAACTCCTGTTCTTCCAGAACTACGCAGTGGGTCTAATGCACTCCTGGTGCTAGCCTGGCCCCAGCAGTGGTCTTAGACTGAACAACCATATTCACTCAGCTGTTTCTGAAAATCCACCTTCCTTAATGGCTATTGTGAGGCTTCGTTAACACGTGTAAAGGGCTTTATACATAGGTGTACAGTGCCCTGCTCAAGCAGTTCTAACAAGGCAGGTCCCAGTAAGGCATTTCCAAGTGGAAGGTGCTGTGGAAATGTTGGACCAGACCCTTCAGGGGGTATAAACCAGTGTCCAGCTCCATGGACGTCTTTGATATCCAGTTTACGCAGCTGAGGGTCTGTCCTGTTTTAATCCTCTGGAGATGGACGCTCTGCCGCAGAGTCCATCTCTGACTTTGAGCAAATCACTTCCTCTCTGCCCCCTGGCTTCGCATATCTAAGTGGAGATAAGGGGCCTGCTGCAGGATTATAAAACACTTGGAGGTCCCTGGAGGAAGGGCGCTAAACACCATTATCTCTGGCTCATAGCTAACGATCCTTTCAAGCTCCCCCCCTCCTCCACCGCCTCTCTGGGGATCTCCGGGCTCTGCAGGTGTGAGTGACCGAGCCCGGGATGGCTGGCGACAGCTTTATGCCCATTTTACCAATGAGGTGGGGCTGGTGTCCAAGATTTTCAGTTGCCTTGGGGTCGGCAGGCGGGGCCTCTTTTTGTTTTTTTGTTGTGTTGCCCACCTGAGGACTCAGCACCTCCTGAAAACCAAGCACTGGGTGTCTCAAGTTGGGCACCCAAAATCAGTGGACACCTATGAAACCGTAGGCCTGAGAGACTCGCCCAAGATCCAGGGACTCTGTGGCCGGGGTAGCATAAGAGAAACCCAGGAGTCCTGAACCTCGGCGCCTTGCCAAACCGCTGTGTCCCCCCCTGCCTCAGCCTAGGTGGGTCATCGTGCCTTTTGCTTTGGCTTCTTAGTAATTGTGTTCTCTGCCCCCCCCCTCCAGTCCATATGACACCCCAAAGAGGAAGAAGCTGGGGATCGGCTTCAAGAGCGAATGGTCTTCGGTGTCGCAGGACTCCGTCTCGTCTGAGTCGTCGCAGGACTCCGGGTGGTCCGAGTCTTTGGATTCAGGTCAGCACTGCTGTGGTGTGGGGCCACTCCCTTGGCTTTTGTCCCTGGACGCTGGGGCAGGGCCAGGTCTCCAAGTGCAGTTGACTTTTGGAGAGTGTAAGGGGGGGGTCTCCCATGTCTTTGTACCACTTCCCTACCATGCAGTTTGCTGTCCTGGGCCTCTCAGGCCAAGCATGCCGAGGCCTGGAATAGCGTGGAGGGGGTACCGTGCTGCAGACCGGGTGTGAGGAGCGAGCGGCGTGGGCCCAGGGGGGAGGCCCAGGACTGGCCCCGCAGGAGGCTGTGGGTCGGGGACACTGGGAAGCGTGCTTACACACTGCCTGCCTCTGGTCCGTGCTGTCCGCAGCTCATTTCCACGTGAACTAAATTCCCTCCCCTTTAAACAGATCCCGGCTGTGTCTGGGCGCTACCTTTGCTGTCCCCGTCGTGGGGAGAACGTCTGCTAAAGAGACACTCTTCCATTTGGCCCTCTCTCCTCCCTGTGGGGAGAGCCTTCACTTCCCTTCGGGAGCTTCCCCTAATGCTTCCTAAGGCCCAGAGCGTTGCTAGGGTCCCAGGTCCCCAGCCAGCGAGGGATGCTCTGAGTGCAGGGGAAAGGATGCCTAGGAATCCAGCCCTTGCCTGATTGAATTACGATGTATGGACTAGGGACGGACAGTTAATTCCCCCCCCTTCCCCCCCGCTGGGTTTTGTTTACACTATTATCACTAAAAATGATCTGGGTTGAGTGACCTGCCCCCTGTTTGAAATCTCCTCTAAAGTCCCACCTACATTTAAGCCATCTGTCTGGAATGGGAGCACTGTGTGTGTGTGGGGGAGAAGTGAGGCTGACTTGCCTTTAAGTTATTGGCCATCTCCAGATAAGGGAAACCTTTTATGTGGTGGAGGGGTGTGTGTGATTAAATCAATCCCTCTGGGAAAAGGCAGCAGCTTCTGGCACCTCCTGCACTGTGGGCTCTGGGGGGGAGCTGCAGTCCAGCACCGTTGGCCCAGGGCGGAGTTTGGGGCGGGCAGGGCTTGGAATCTGGGAAGCCTTCGTTCTGTGCCCTGGGGAGAGCGAGAAGCAACTGTATGGAACAAGTTTCTTATTCCCTATGTGGAGGGCAGTGACTGCTGCAGAGCACAGGGCATCAGGACTCCTGAGTTCAACTCCTGTTTCCGGGAGGCAGTGGGTCTTGTGGCTGCCCATGGGGACTGGGAGATAAGACTCCTGAATTCTGTTCTCAGCTTGCCACTGACTTGCTGTGGGCAAGTCGCTTCCCCTGTCTATAAAATGGAGATGAACCGGGGGAGGCTTAATTTAACCTTGGAAAGAACGGCAAGGGCTAGTGTGCTTGGTTCCCCTAATCACAATGAACTTTAAATCCATCTCTGCTTGGCTTGTGGGCAGCTTGGTGGAGAAGTCGGCAGACCTGGCAGTATCTGCCTTTCACCCTGCCGCCATTCACCTCTCCCCAAGAGATGAAATGTATGTGAAGGAAGCTGAGGTTTTGCACCCTTGCTGCTGCTAGGCCCCCACCTCCGTTTTCCTAGGGACTTATCCATGGGTGTTTCATTTGCACAGGAGTTGGGCTGGATTCCCCTGGACAGCTGGACCCAGAACCCTTTGAAGACGTGTAAGTTAATGTCTCCTTTTCCTTGTCACTTGGCCTGTTGGATTCCACTTAACCCTGGAAAACAGGGAGCTACAGTATAGCTGGAGTTTTAAGGGTTAATGTGGGAGTTTGGGTACATCTACCTTGTGCGGTGATCCTAGGAAGCCTTGCTAAGCAGGGACAGGCCAGGTTAATTCTTGGATGAGAGACACCCAAGCAAACTTAGATGGTGTCGGTGACTCGAGACTGGTGCTTTTCTCTGGAAGGCAGCACTGAATCAGCGCATCGCTTGGGGGTGCTGCGCTGCTGGAGATGCCTGTTGTCAAATCAGAGGTGAATTTGCTCATGGCCTTTCAAGTCAGGGCACTTTTTGCAAACCCTGTTTTGAAGTAATTCCGTTCTGCCTCCCAGTATCTCCCCCCACTCCCGCATCAATTCCTGTCCCAAACAGTTGTGTGAAGTGTTGCTGTGCACTGTTAAACAGCTTCTGTGCTCCAGCCCAGAGGTGGCTGCATTTCAGTAGTGGGGGAATTGACTCCTGTAATCCAGTATAAAGTGAAATTGTAATTGGATCTACTTTTCCAAGGATTGTCCACAAGTGAGCTTAATCCATTTTTTGGAGAGCGGGGGAAGAAGCCAGGGAGGAGGAAGGGGTGGATTGTTTATCTGAGTCCAGTGCAGTAGCAGTGACTAGCTCCTGAAATTTCATGCCCTGTGATGTGTAACTAAGCCGACCTAAGCCCTGGTGTAGACACTGCTAGGTCAGCAGAATAAGTCTACGGCCTCTCGGAGAGGTGGATTAACACCAGCGATGGAAGAACCCTCCTGGTGCTGAAGAAAGTGTCTATGTGACCACAGTTGTCGTGTTCCTAGCGTAGACATACCCACAGACAGAACTGGTGTTGGCTTCACTTCTGATGCTGCATCCCCAGGCCTTGCTGCCAACTCACCCTGGCCACCAGCGATCAACACAAGGAATCTGTGCACAGACGAGGCCGTTAAGGGACAGCTGGCATCTCTCCAGAGCCATCTGGCACCTGCGGTTCAAAATGCTGCATCGGCGCAGCTGGGCTGCTGCAGCATTTTAGTGAAGACACTCTATGCCGACGGGAGAGCGTAGTTAATCCCCCTCCCCGAGAGGCAGTAGCTGTTCTGGTGAGAAACTCTCCGATCCACATAGCGCTGTCTACACGGCGGGGTTAGGTTGGTGTAACTACATTGCTCAGGGGGGTGGATTTTCATATCCCTGAGTGATGTAGATAGACTGCTATTGGTCTGCAGTGTAGAGCAGGCCCCAGGGGCTCCCGGGCACTGTTGAATCTGGAGCTCAGGCTTTCAATAGATGTATATGGGCAGAGGGTTCTTTCTAGTCCCTTTGAGATTTGAGCCTGGAAATCAGTGTTAGTTATTCCATTCTGGACATAGGCTTTTGTTTTCAAGTTGAGCTTAAAGATCTCTGTGCCGGATGGCCATCTGTTACTTCACTGGAGTTGCATCAGCTGAATACTGGGATGAAGGTATTGAGCAATTAGGCCCTCTGGGCTGTGGCTATTGGGGTCTGAAATCTTTCTTGGAGTTCAGAAACCAGCTAGCTGTAGATAGACCACGGGCCAGGTTCATTCCTTGTGCAACTCCCCCAACGGACTGAATCGGCCTCTGCTTCAAACAGAACTCGGCAGAATCGATTGCAAACAGGAAATCGAAGGCAGTGCTCACGAAGGTGCTTTATGTCACCGTTGCTGGGCCGGATTCTGGTTACGTGGGTGTAAATGTGGAGTAACTGCTCTCCCAGGTGCAAATCCATTGACCTCCAGAGTCCTGGACAGCATCTCCAAAATTCCTTCCCAGCTGGGTTCAGGTGTGAAGGCAGTAAAAGCGGGAGGGGATCTTAAACCCATCACCCCAGCCAGATCAAGGAGCTGTGGTGGTCTCTGTGGTCTGCTCTTTCTTGCACTGCAGTTTGCTGCTGCGTGGGGCTGCCTGAGTTCCTGTTAACAATTGTCTTGGGCGTGGGGTGCCACCGAAGATTCTTGGTAGTTTTGCATTTGCTCTCAAAAGTCCTTCCCCTTGAATGGCTCAGGATTCCTGTTGTGGGTGGGGGCCGTTCTGAACGGGGCCACTGGAGATCTGGCAGCGAGCGCTAGATGCTGCGTGCAGGGAGAGTCCTAGACTTTAAGGTCAGAAGGGACCATTATGATCGTCTAGTCTGACCTCCTGCACAACGCAGGCCACAGAGCCTCAGCCACCCACTCCTGTAAACTCTCAGGTGTTAGAGCTGGGGGGGGGAGGGTGTTTAATCCTGCTTGAAACAAGTGCCAAATGCTTCAGTCTGAAACTGGTTTGCACTGGGGTCAACAGCTGCACACGCTGCAGGCCATGGGTGAGTCAGGCTGAGCCGGGCGATTGGGGACCCTCCTGGGCTCTTGGAAGCTCTATTGTCGATTTTGATTGACATCTGACATTTTAAAAAAAGGCGGTTGCATCTGGGCGAGCGGCTGCTCTCCTCCCGCGATCCCTCACTCGCCCTCCTCGCACCTGCTCTGACGGTTTGGGAGGAGTTTCCCTCCCCCCACTCCCCCCGACAGATGTGCTGGAGAATGTGTAACTTTGGGGTGGAGGTGAACAGATGGTTCCTGGCTCCTCTGCCCACATGCCTGCACTCCCTAAGTGGGCTAACACGAGCTCCCTTCCAGCGGGAGCCCCCTGGGTCACCAGGTGATGGGGGTGGGGGGGGAAGGTTGCTAGGCAGGCTGGAGGATTGAATTCCACAAGGGAGAGAGTCCAAAGGTTGCAGCCCCCCCACTCCTCCTGTCCGGAGTGAATTGGGGCTGGGCACATTCTTCCATCTGCCTGGCATTGGGGGGCCCCCCTCACCCACGTGCTGAGGGGCAGCCCCCTCCCATTGTGCTGCCACACTTCACCCCTCCCGACCAGCTGCTGAGCCCTGGCAACCTCCCCTCCCACCACGGGGCCCATTTACATACAGGTGGAAAGCAGCCGCTTCGGGCCAGTTGCTATAGAAATGCCCCCGCTATCTGGAGCCTGGCTCTGCAGCCCGGCTCACAAAAGGCGCTTTTATTGGCTTCCTTTCTGGGAGAGCTTTGTCCCCGGCTGGCTTTAGGGAGCCCCCCGCCCGCGCCCCGCCCAGCCAAGCTTTGATTTAACTTCATGGGAATCAGAACTAGGTCAGCAGCAGCAACTGCGGCTTCTTGGATTGTTGTTTTTCAAGACCACCCTGTTGTTCAGAGGGCGTTTAATTAATCCGCGCTCCTTCACTCAAGTGGCACGACATGGCTCGTGCACGCAGGGAGCCAGCGTTCCTTTAAGACCCTGCCTGCACAAGGGTTTAAACCTGGCTGACCTCAGCTGTATTCAAACACGGCTTAGCCCCACATGCGACCAGGGCCCTAGTCTGTATGTTGGGGCTTTGAGATCTTGTAGGCTGACAGGCACAATGCAGGACGTGGCCTCAAATTTTGCGGGCTTTTGTTTTTAGGATGCACAACTTGGGACAGCCTGGGTCTGATTTCCTCCCCCATCCCCCCACATAAATATGCAAACAGTCTTTGGGGTGCCTGATTTCCCCCCGAACTCCGTCTGAAGTCACTGGGTGCACAGCATCCCGCAGGCCCAGATTCAGAGACACCTGCAATCAGTAGCCACTCTCAACAACCTTGGCTGTTATGACCTTGAGCAGCGTGGGACTGGAACCCAGGCGTCCGGCCTGTGCCATACTCTAAACACATCACCATCCTTCTGTTATGCAGCTTCCTTGGCTTGCTTGTGGGGCAGGAGGCGTTTGAGGGGATGAAGGGAAGCAGGGTGGTGGAGATCTGACCCATGGACCTGATCGCTTCTCAGTTACTTTGTTGCTTTTTGGAGCTGTCCGGAGTGACCGGAGACCCACTGTCTCCTCTCCTTTTACCAGCTGGGAAGCCGTGTTGGGCCAGATGGCTTAGTCTCTGGGTGCGTGGAGTATAGCGCTGCTCCCTAGGCTCCTGCTTGTGAAGTGAGCTGTTGAGTGTGTGGAAGGGTGGCCGAATTGGGCCCGGGAGTTAAAACGCCTCCTTA
Source organism: Lepidochelys kempii (assembly GCF_965140285.1). Lineage (NCBI taxonomy): Eukaryota > Metazoa > Chordata > Testudines > Cheloniidae > Lepidochelys > Lepidochelys kempii. Next base: position 140,437,507 of record NC_136383.1, read on the forward strand.
ACCTCTCCCTGGGCAGTCAGTGCCACTGTAAGTTGGCTGAGATGCAGGCCCTTTGCTCATGTGAATGTGAACTAACATGCGGCTCTCCTCCCTCTCCTCCTGCAGCTTTGAGAAAGCAATTCTGGAATCAGGAAGAGTTGTCAAAGGGTAAGTGCACTGACCTTTCTTTCCCTCTTTGTAAAGGCTGAATTTTATCCTTCACAGTCTCTCCTCCCTGTGCTGCACCCCTACATGCATGCTGAACCCAGGGAAGGGAAGGGAAGGGCCAAGCTCCTCTGTGCAGATCAGGCCGTTTGGATTTTATTTCCCACTTGTGGTAGGATTGATCGGGTCCTGAACAAACCTCTGGCAGCGTCCAGCCGCCGACATAGAGCCCACATCCATTGCTGTCCTTTGCAGTGGCTGTTTGCCCTCTCAAGAGCTTTTCTCCCATCTTGCCATGTTCAGAGCATCAGTCGCTACAGGGAGAGGCCTTAATGCCGTGTCCAGACAGCTGAGCGGGTCGGGGAGCGGAGCTGCGCTCACAAAGGCGGTGCCTGTCAGCACGGAGCCCGGTTCTCATTCATGCTAAGGCCACTTTCTGCTGCTCCCCTCACGGAAATACTGAGTGTGACTGCAACCCCATTCTGTTCTGAGAGGCCTTTACGCTGCCGGAAGGGTGTAAAGCAGCCTTAATTCGTGCTTAGGAGAATCAAACCCACCTGTGTAGATTACCCCTAGCACTGCCCCTCCTGTATAACAACCTGCACAGAGATTTGCTTCCCCTGCCCTCACTTGTGGGAGGGTCACTTGTGAGAGCTAGTTAGCTGTGGGGTTGCCTGTACCGGTCAGTTCTTGCAGGGTCTCTTGGTGGCTTTTGGGGCCTGAGTGGGAAGGGGAGGGTGGGTTCAGGATGGCACAGCCTCTGGCAGGGGTCGCTGACCAACACTTTTTCCTGCTTTGTCTTTTTAGCAACAGATTCCCCGTCCGGAGGATCCACTCCCTGCCGGTGAGTTCCCGTCTCCCCTCTGCGGATCTGATCACACGGCCGGAAGTGCCGGCTTCGGGGAAACCCAAGGGTGACAGCTACTGACCTGCTGTGGCCAGGGTGGCTGGGGCTGGCTGGATGCTGTGTTGGCCAGGGAGGAGCCCACGGCTGCTGGCCCATGACAGAGGGGAGGGATTCAGCGTTTTGGGGGTGCAGCTCATCCATTAGGGGGTGAGTGCATTGCTACTTCCCCGACCCCCCCCGTTTTCCTGTGTCTGGGCTAGAAGTGTCTGTAATGGGCTCTGAAGGGAGCAGCATCCAGCACATATAATGGGTCAGTCCCCTGTCACGTGCCTGAGTGGGGGTAGAAAGAGCCCCCAGGTGCTGCACTGAAGTGGGGAAATAGGTGACCCACGGATGGCAAACCTGTGTCAGAACCGTGGACCCTGGAGAGACCACAAGAATGGCCAGACTGAGGCAGACCAATGGTCCATCAAGCCCAGTATTCTGGCTTTTGACAGTGGCCAGTGCCAGGTGCCCTAGAGGGAATGAACAGAACAGGGCAATTATCAAGTGATCCACCCCCTGTCAGCCAGTCTCCGCTTGTAGGGAAGGGCCCTGAATGGTGGCAGGAGCCTGTGTGGCAGCAGGTTTGATGATCTCTCCCCCCTCTCATCCAGGAGAGGCTCCTGGGCACCAGTCCTGCCCTGAAACACATTTCCAACGGCAAGGAGTTCGGCAGCCCGGAGACACATGAATGGCCCTCGCGCCGGAAAGAGAACAAGGAGAATGTGAGTCGGGAGGCAGAGAAGGGATGGACTGGGGATGTGACGGGGGAGCAGATTTCAAGAGCTGTCCCAGCCCCACCACTGAAGAAAGGAGCAGGGTAGACTTGTCCCTTACAGCCCATTTCTTGGGGCCGTGCCCCACCTAGTTCCTGCTGGATTATGAAGGGGTCTCGCCTTCTGGAGATGTTCCTAGATACTGAGCCTGAATTCTCTGCTCAGTTTCATCCTAAGCCTCTTGGCTCCAGCCCCTTCAGCCCTCCAGCGGCTGCCCCTTTCTGATCAGCCTGACCCTCCCATCTCGCGAGCCCAGAAAAGGGCTGGTCTCAGGCAGGTGGGACTTAGCCCTGGGCTTGTGTTGCCTCTGTCCTTGGCAAACCATCGTGCCTTGGCCCGGGGAGAGCCGGTGTGAGTGGCACAAGCCCTTCAGTGTTGGTGACGGAGTCATGTCCACTTAAGCCAGGGCTGCGTCCTGCTCGGATGGCGTGTTGCTGGCAAGCAGTCCAAGCGGGGGTGGCCCAGAAGGGCTGGGCAAAATGCCTGTGAAGTGCATCCCCGGTCGGGTAACGTTTAGGCCTTTGGCCTTCGCAGGCGGGGTTTGTATTTAAGATACCGCTGAGGCCCACGAATCACAGCCGGCTTCACCCCTTCGATGGGAGCAGCGAGAAGGACCCTTTTGCACAGAGACCAAACTCTGCCCCGGACCTCCTGGTGAGCGCGGGTCTGGGGCGGGATAGGGTGTGGGGGGGTGTGCATGGCCATAGTGGGGAGATCTGGAGCATAGCATGGTACCAGCTGCACGTAACACCTGCTGTTAATGTGGTGATGCCAGGACCCGGGAGCCTGTGCCCGTGAAGCTGATGCAGGGTCCCTCTTAATGTTAATCCCTATCGTCTGCATAGCACCTGGGCTGCCGTATGGACCGGGGTGGAGATGTGTAAATACAGAAGCTACCTGTGGCTGAAATGCACCTGCTTCTGGGGCAGGGTATAGTCGGTGTCTAATAGTGACTGACTGTCCAGGACAGGAGGTGAAGGAGGTACCAGGCCAGGGTCTGTCCCTTGCTCTGGTTACTGTGCACTGGTCTGGCAGCACCCGGCAGGCAGCAAGCTAGCTCAGTGCTTTGGGATCCCTAATTGCTACAGGTGGCCGTGACTTTGGGTCCACGTCTCGTGCCATGGCTTTGCACTTCCTGGTGGCTTGTCCCCCAGTTGCACGCCTCCTTTGTCAGAGGAGGCCTCCCTCAGAGCCCCGCATCACGGCAGGTCCCGCAGCCAGACGGCTCCTGCTCGGTCTGCGGCCCCCAGGCACACTCTAACCCCTCCCCCTTCGCTGTGTGCCTCCCAGTGTGGCACGCCCGAGAAGGAGAACATGGGGATGGAAGCCGAGAGCCCGGTGAGCCTGCGCCGCTCCTCCCTGACCTCCTTCGTGACCGAGGAGGAGGAGGATGGGTTTATGATGATCCTGGATGAGGAGGAGCTGAAGGTACAGCACGCGCGTGGTCATCCCTCGCGGCCCCCTAACATCCTGCACCCCAGCTGCTCCTGCAGGCTGCTGGATCGTAGCTTGGGGAGCGCTGGCTTCGGGAGCTAAGCCTCGAGCCTGTGCTCCCATCCTGCTCCGAAATGGAGCACAACCCCATCCCCCTGGCTCATGCGTTGCCACCCAGCCCCTCGCTCCTTCCTGGCCTCCCTCGAGCAGGGGATGTGCTGCCCTCTTCCCCAGGCTGTCTGACGATCCACCACACTCAGTCTGGATGACCTGCCAGTCCCTCCCCTGTACCTGGGTGGTCTCTGACTCCACAATCACAAATGAATGTTCATGGGGCAAATATAGCTAGCAATCTGCAGAGCGCAGGTCTTAGGGAAACCCTCCGGCCCCTGCTGAGAGCCAGAGAGAACCACGGGGTCTGTCTGGCTCCTGCAGCCCCTCAGTAGCTTGTGATTTGCCAACTCCTGTCTCAGTCTCCCTGCCAAGAGGGGAGGATGGGATGGGGCTGGTGGGAATCCATTGCCTCATTCTTGGTGTGCATTGCCCTGATCCCGCTGCCTCTTCCTCAGAGCGATGCAGACGTGCCACCGGGGATGGAGAACCTGCTGACTGCCCCACTGGTGAAAAAGGAAGGCGCTGATCTGGTATGTGGAAGCCTGGTGCAGGGTTGGGGCCTCTCCTTCCAGGGAGCTTGCAGGGGGTGAAAGGTGCCGGGCGAGCCAGCCCAGAGACCGTGCTCCCCTTGTTCTGAAGGGGTGCCCGTGTGCTCTCTGCCAACGACTGGCCTTCGTGCTGGGGTCAGTCTGAGGCAGGCCTGCTGGGAGACCTTTCTAGAAAGGCAATTGATGTGCAAGGAGCAAAGGGTCAAGTGGTGGGGGGCGGGGTTCTGCACCTCATTCTCCTCCCTGAGCCCCACTGACGCCAAATCGGAATTGCTCCTCCTCCCGGGTGTGGCTGGGAGCAGAATTGGGCCCATGGCCTCTTAGTGTCTCCTAAACCAAGCGTGAAGCCAAATTCGGCGTGTCTGGGTCAAACTGCCCCCCCCGGGATGTGAAATGGGGCAGACAAGACCTGCCCCTCCCAGGCCGCAGCAAACGGCTGCCCTGCCCTCCATGCCCATGGGGGAGCGAGAAGCCAGAATGAGGCTCTAACCACGTCTCGCTTTTGTCTCTGCAGAGATTGGTGAGACGCAGCAAATGTCGCCAGCTCTTCCGGTCCCCCTCCATGCCCAGCAGCGTGATCCGGCCCATCCTGAAGCGTCTGGACAGGCCGCAGGACAAAGACACTCCGGTCAAAACCAAGAGGCGGAAGAGCGTGGCTGGCACCCCGATCGAGGAGAAGGCGGAGGAGCCGGTAGGTGATACAGAGACGGACTTGGGGCCAGGGACATCTCCCTCTCCATTCCCTGGCTCCAGAACCTCCCAGCCCAGGGAGGGCTGGCTACTAGACATACTGGGGTATGCTTCGAGATCTCCCTTCTCCTCTGCCCCGCCAAAGCCTTCAGCAGGAAATCACTAGCTAGGGCTGTACTGTAGGCATCTGGAATGGCCCAGCCGGCCATCGGAAATCAGTGGATGGTAGGGGAAGCCTCTTGGCTAGCTCCGCCATGTCATACGTCCTTCTCTCCCAGCGCTGGAACATGGGCCCCAGCACTTTGGCAGTCGAGGGGCGCTGTCCCTTTAAATGGGAGGTGTTTTCCCCATGCCCTGCTCCTCCCAAATCCGTTTTTCTTCATTCTTCCCTCCTCCTGCTGTCCTGGGAGGAGCAAGCGATTCTCTGCTGTAACCCAGCTGGAATCTCCCACCTCCGCATAGCTCGCAGGCGCACCAGCCTGTCGCCCACAGACCGCAACGCGAGCTGAGCCCCCACAAGGGGCAAGGAGCCACTAGGAAAATGGGGCGGGTGAGACCTAAGAGTTACGGCCGAGAGGAGTCTCTGTCAAGCGCTGTTGCAGCCCTTGTGAGCCTGATACTTGGCTGCCGTGTGTCCTCCCTGGCACTCCCGCGAAGCGGCTGTGAGATGCTCCTGCATCAGAACCCTGCTGTCCCTGTCTCTCACTCCTGGTGCAGAGTCTAAGGAACTACACCACATTCAAGGCACTGGAGGAGAGGGATCTAGACCCATAGACTTGGATAGGGCTGATAACATGAGTTAAAGGCTGCAGGCTTCTTGCCTCTTTAGATTCTGGCACCCCCATGTGGTAAAACCAAGTGAATTAACCATATAGCTGCAAAATCTGGCCAGGATTGGTGATCCATGTGTCTGCTGGGAGCATAAATGTTGGTGATCATAGTCTTTAGGGCCAGATTGAACAATTACCAGGGTTGTGGTCGATTTTTTTCCATCACTGACAATTTTTGAATCAAGATGGGATGTTTGCCTAAAAGCTCGGCTCTAGGGATTATGGTGGGGCAGGTCTCTGGCCTGGGCTAGGCAGGAGGTCTGACGAGATGATCATGATGGTCGCTTCTGCTTTGCAGTCTGCAGAAGCATTCTCGTCCTCTTGTCTGGCCTCCTGGCTAGCCCAAGCTGGAGACCTCCACCCCGGGTTCCTCCGCCCAGAGCTGCTAGCTGCATTCTCATAGAGAAGGCTCTCTGGTGTGGATTTGACATCCAGCCTCGGTTTCCTCCTAGAAAGCACGGCTGTTGCGCTCCAGGTCCTTTTGCCATGATGAGATTGAGAACATCTTGGATAATGACCACCGAGAACTCATCGGGGACTTCTCAAAGGTATTGGGGCTGGGGTGGGGGAGAAGGAAAACCCCTTCATACTAAATCGACCAAAATGAATCTCCCCCACCCCCAAAAGCTATTGAAACCTTCCCCGGGCTGTGTTGGAAACCCAGTAGCCGCCTGCCCTTGTGTGGGCCGTGAAACGGACTAGACGCTGACGTGAAACAGACCAGTCGAATGTCCTTGTCCAAAGGGAAGGGAATGCCTGTTTGTTTGTGAATCGTGCCTGGCATGTTACAGACAACACAAGGGTGGTGGATTCTTCTGTCTTGCCCCCTTCCTTCTACCTATGCCAACTTTATAAAAGCGATGAGATCAAAATGGTAGCTGCTCATGCCAGCTCCTCCCCAGCTGTACAATTACAACAGGAGAGAGGGCAGAACTGGTCCCACTTTGGGATTTCCAACCCCACAGATGAACGATTGGTTTGAAAGAACTGTCTGCCTTGGGGTGGTAAAGGAATGATTTCTTTTGGTCTTGAGTCTTATTAAAACTCTTCTAAAAATGTAACCTTTGCTCCCCAAGTGAATTCATAGTGCCCCTTTATAAAGTTCTGATCTGAGGTATTGGTAATGCAGGGAAATGCCCTAAAAACCATCACCCCAGCTCCGGATACATTCCACAAGGAAAGAGCTTAACTGCAGTCGCTAACTGCTCCTTTGTTGTAGGCCTATCTTCTACAGACTGTGGAGGGGAAACATCAGGACTTGAAATACATCTCCCCAGAAATGGTAAGGAGGCAACTGATCGTGACTAGGGCTGCAGGTTTATCACGGTGCAGTAAAAAGTTAGACACTGTGATTTCTTGTTTCGTCTGACTTCTGTCTGACTTCCTGCAGGAAGGCTTGGAGTGGGTCCCCTGCCCTGTGTGGAGGGGAGCCCCTGGGGTGGTGGGGCAGATGGTTCCACTGTGTCCTGCAGGGATGGGCTCCGCTCTTCACTCTGGGCATTACAACCTGGCGCACGGGGCTGCAGCATCACTCACTCAATCTCACATGCGTCACTGTCTTGGCCTTAATGGAGGAGTAGCAGGGTCAAGCTTGAGTGGTGCTGTGATCCCGTGTTGTAGCTTGGAATGGCCAGAGCAGGGAGCCAAGCCCGGGGTGAGTGGGGGAGGTTTACTTTCCAGCCTCTCCCTCCCCCAGCCTCTCGTCCTCCAACAGGCTGGGATTAGGGTAAAGGTGCCGGGGCAGAGGGTGCTGCTGTGGCTGGCTGGTGCCCCCTCATTTGCAATATACCTGTGACTTGTACTAAATCTGGTCCGTGACTTCGCCGTGACCCCCGCAGCCCTCACTGTGACCATCAGCTGCTTAGGCCTGATTCTGCAGCCCAGAGTCTGAACTCCAGCTGTTTAGCCTGCGCGGGGGCAGCAGGGCCAGGCCCCTGGGAAGCGGGGGCTTGTTTAGACCAGTGGAACAGCACAGTCCTGCGTCAAGCAACCGTGTGCTTTTCTTCTCTCCGCTGCAGATGGTGGCCGTACTGAACGGCCAGTTCAACAGCCTCCTTGAGAACTGTGTGATCGTGGACTGCCGGTATCCCTACGAATATGAAGGAGGTCACATCAAGGTCAGAACCGCTGCCTTGTTTGTCTCTGTTTAACCTTGACAGGCAGCATGGCCCAGTGGTGTGAGCACAGGAGCCAGTGCTGGGGAGTTCTGCTCTCCTCCGTGACCCTGGGGTCAGTCCTTAAAGCAAAAACAGTAAAAATGTTTGGGTGCCTAGAGTCTGGCACCCAAACAAGTGGGATGATTCTCTTTAAGATGCTGAGCTCATAGGAACAGCCATACTGGGTCAGACCAAAGGTCCATCAAGCCCAGTATCCTGTCCTCTGACAGTGGCCAATGGCAGGTGCCCCAAAGGGAATGAACAGACAGGTTATCAAGTGATCCATGCCCTGTCACCCAATCCCAGCTTCTGGCAAGCAGAGGCTAGGGACATCATTCCTGCCCATTCTGGCTAATAGCCATTGATGGACCTATCTTCCATGAATCTATCTAACTCCCTTTTGAACCCCATTATAGTATTGGCTTTCACAACACCCTCTGGCAAGGAGTTCCAGAGGTCGACAGTGCATTGCATGAAAAAATACTTTCTTGTGTGTGTTTTAAACCTGCTACCTGTTTCATTTGGTGGCCCCTTGTTTTTGTATTATGAGAAGGAGTAAATAACATTTCCTTATTTACTTTCTATATACTGCTCATGAGTTTATAGACCTCTATCATATCTCCCCTTAGTTGCCTCTTTTCCAAGCTGAAAAGTCCCAGTCTTATTAATCTCTCTCCTCATATGGAATCTGTTCCATATCCCTAATCATTTTTGTTGTCCTTTTCTGAACCTTTTCCAATTCCAATATATCTTTTTTTTTTGAGATGGGGCGACCATATCAGCACGCAGTATTCAAGGTGTGGGCGTACCATGGATTTATACAGAGGCAATTGTGATCTTTTCTGTCTTATTATCTATCCCTTTCTTGATGATTCCCAACGTTCTGTTCGCTTGTTGGACAGCTGCTGCACACTGAGTGGATGATTTCGGAGAACTATCCACAATGACTCCAAGATCTTTCTTGAGTGGTAACAGCTAATTTAGACTCCATCATTGTATATGTAGAGTTAGGATTGTTTTCCAATGTGCATTACTTTGCATTTATCAATATTCAATTTCATCTGCCATTTTGTTGCCCAGTCACCCAGTTGTGTGAGATCCTTTTGTAGCTCTTCACAGTCTGCCTGGGACTTGAAGTTGTGAAGGCTAGGGCTATAACCAGGTTTAAAAGAGAACTGGATAAATTCATGGAGGTTAAGTCCGTTAATGGCTATTAGCCAGGATGGGTAAGGAATAGTGTCCCGAGCCTCTGTTTGTCAGAGGGTGGAGAGGGATGGCAGGAGAGAGATCACTAGATCATTACCTGTTAGATTCATTCCCTCTGGGGCACCTGGCATTGGCCACTGTTGGTAGACAGGATACTGGGCTGGATGGACCCTTGGTCTGACCCAGTATAGCCATTCTTATGTTCTTATGTAACTATCTTGAGTAGTTTTGTATCATTTGCAAATTTTGCCACCTCACTGTTTACCCTCTTTTCCAGATCATTTATGAATATGTTAAATAGGACTGGGCCCAGTACAGATCCCTGGGGGACACCACTATTTACCTCCCTCCATTCTGAAAACTGACCATTTATTCCTACCCTTTGTTTCCTATCTTTTAACCAGTTACCAATCTGTGAGAGGACCTTGCCTCTTATCCCATGACTGCTTATTTTGCTTAAGAGCCTTTGGTGAGGGATCTTGTCAAAGGCTTTCTGAAAATCTCTAAATATACTATATCCACTGGATCTCCTTTGTCCGCATGCTTGTTGACCCCCTCAAAGAATTCTAGTAGATTGGTGGGGCATGATTTCCCTTTACAAAAACCATGCTGACTATCTCCTAACAAATTATGTTCATCTTTGTGTCTGACAATTTTGTTCTTTACTATAGTTTCAACCAGTTTGCCCAGTACTGAAGTGAGGCTTACTGGCTTGTAGTTGCCAGGGTCACCTCTGGAGCCCTTTTTTAAAAATTGGTGTCACATTAGCTACCCTCCAGTCATTTGGTACAGACACTGATTTCAATGATGGGTTACAGATGACAGTTAGCAGTCCTGCAATTTCACATTTGAGGTCCTTCAGAACTCTTGGGTGAACCATCAGGTCCTGGAGACTCTGTTTAGTTTATCAATTTGTTCCAAAACCTCCTCTACTGACACCTCAATTTGGAACAGTTCCTCAGATCTGTCACCCAAAAAATGGCTCAGGTTTGGGAATCTCCCTCACATCCTCAACAATGAAGACCGATGCAAAGAATTAATTTGCTCCTGCAAATTCCCTTCACTTGAATGGGGGTACAGGTGCTTAGTGGGTTTGTGGGCACTGGACAGAGATCCCAGGAGCATACAACGCTGCTGTTGGCAATGGGTCGGGGAGGGGAAATGCTGGTTGTGTAGCATAGTTCACCCATTGCACATGCTGAGTGATGAGCAGTGGCGCAGGGAATCAGGCCCTTAAGCCCTCTCGTTTCTGAAGACCTCAGTGGTCCTGTAGGGTGTTACACCTCCTGCTGCTTCTCTGGGTCAGTGAGAAAGGGGAGGGTCTTTCCTGCTGCCTCTGACTTGGAAATGCCGTTTCCTCCAGGGGGCTGTGAACCTGCCGCTGGAGCAGGACGTAGAGGACTTCCTGCTGAAGAACCCCATCGTCCCGTTCGACGTGCAGAAGAGGGTGATAGTGATATTCCACTGTGAATTTTCTTCGGAGAGGGGTCCCAGAATGTAAGTGGGCCACAAGCTGTGTGGGAGCTACACGTCCTCCCAACACCCTTGTCTACCGGCCACAGAGGAGGGGTCTCTGTTTAGACACTAGTGTACTTAAAAGAGCTTGAAACGATGTAGCTGCAGGAGGTGGTTAAGGACCCAGTTTGACTGTACCAGTCAGGAATTGTTTGAACGATCCCTGGCATAGTGATGCCATCCCACCAAATTATAGATCCCAAGATGTTGGGACGGGTACAAAGCGGTTAATCCGTCCCTGAGCCATTGGGTCCCCAAGAAACTTGTGTGTTGACAGATCAACCTACAAGACTAAATGATAGACAGTTGCCTCCTGGATCTAAGCTTCTGGAGGACTTTGTTGTCCATTGACTCGCTCTGTCTGGCTTATGGTCCTGTAAGCACTCCAGCACTGCGATCTTTCTGTCTGAGTGCAACAGCCTGTCTTGTTGGGAGAGAACCGAAAGAATCCGTGCTCTTGACCACTCATGGCCTGGGTGAATCCCAACTCTAGGGTTCTCCCTGCAGCTTCCACATCAGGCTAAATCCTCCCTTCCAGACACTGGGCCTGACCCTTCTCTAACCAGCAGAAACCCGGAGCGATGCCACCGAGGTCTGTAGCTGATTGAGGGATCGTGCAGTGCTGCTGTCTCATTCAGGCTATGAAATGCAGCCACCTCTAGGGTGGAATGTATTTGGGCCAAAGGTGCTATGGAAAATGGTGGGCCAGATCCTTAGCCCAACGTACATTGGCCCAGCTCTGACTTCAGAGCAACTAGCTAAGGATCTGGCCCAATCATTCCATGGCACAATGGCATTCAGCGCAGTCCCTTGTGTGCGCAAAATTAAACAGGGTCAGATGATCTTTAACCTCATGCTTCTGTGCCTTGAAGGTGCCGGTTTGTCAGGGAAAAAGATCGGGCACGCAATGAGTACCCCAACCTACACTATCCAGAACTGTACATCTTGAAAGGAGGATACAAAGAATTCTTCCCGCAGTACCAAGTAAGTCATGGCGGAGTCTTCCTGTCAGTGAAGTGTGTGTCTGTCCATCCCAGAAGCCCTGCCTTTGGCTGGGGGCACCCACTGGTGCAATGGGAAGCATAGCCGAGTGTGTGACTAAGGCTTGTGTTACCCGCTCCGAGGTTGGCAGATGCCAGGTGGCAATGGCATGCACCAAAATACCTTCCCTGCCCCAGCGCATTCACCCTCTGGAATGGGGACAGCGGGTATCCTGGAAGCAAGAGGTTCCAGGTTCTGTTTAAAACCTCCAGATTTTGAGCCTTTGCAGAACCTGCAGCTGAGTGCCACGTAACGGCAGAATCAGGGGACCCAGAGAGCGGGATGGGTCTTAGACTTAGAGAAGGGAAGTGACTCATTGTACACAGACTGGGGGAGCTTGAGACACAAGAGAGCTGCATTTTCCCCTCCCTGGGGACTGGGGCATGATGGGGTGTGAGGTCATGGTTGAAGGAGAGGCCTTGTGAGCGGGGCTGGTGGTGACTGAGTCCATGGCAAGTTTAAAAACCAAATAGGGGGATTTCCAGGTGGCTGCAGGAAGCCAGCAAAGGGGCCAGTGTCTCTGGGTAGGGTTTGTTGATTAGCCTGTGAAGGGGACCAAGGACAGGGCCAAGAGCAGTCTGGCTGCAGTGCCTTGGGCCCTCCTGGCATTGTCACGGGTTTTAGACACTGCTGTATGTCTGGCCGCTCTTAGCAGGTAAACCAACAGCTGTTCCAAGGGGCTCTTGACTGGAGCAGAGTTGTGGGTGGGAAGGGGCTCAGGCCCTGCTTGGGGTCACCCTGGGGGCGGTTGGCCATTCTGTTAACACGAGCCCTGTGCGTCTGTCCCCAGGCGCACTGTGAACCTCGGGACTACCGTCCCATGCACCACGAGGACTTCAAGGAGGACCTGCGGAAGTTCCGCCAGAAGAGCCGCACGTGGGCAGGAGAAAAGAGCAAGCGGGAGCTGTACAGCCGCCTCAAGAACTTCTGAAGGGGGACAGGGTGGGGGGGGGCCACAGGGCGACTGCCACATGCATTGAAGAGAGACTTGACACACCTTGCCGCAAGGCTCGGGCTGGTTCCCAAGGTGAGAACCGTTCTGCTGAGCCAGTTTCTTTGGACACGGTTGGAGATCCATCTACTCCTTGGCCAGGAAGCCATGGGACAGAGTAACACACACACATACCTCCCGTAACCGCACATACCTCCCATAACGACAGAACTGTGTGGCGCTCAAGGGCTTCCGAATCCCCTGGGCTAGTTGCCCTCTCCATGCTGTGAAACTCCTACTGGGGGGTAGGATTTGTAGCTCTGACATTGACCCAGATCCTCCATGAACGTGTGGTTGCACTGGACATAGAAGCTAGGCTGGATATTTCAGGTACCGTGCGAGGATCGGTTGACGCTGTCCAAGTCTGCGTGTTTCAAGTGCCGACTGTTCTCTGACCTGGTTGGTGGGATCATCTTTCAGTATCTGCAGCGGCACCTGCCCTGCCTTGAGGAGGTGAAAACCAGTGCGCTGTCGAGCATCCACCAATGGCCGCAAGAGGTGTGAGTGTTGCATCAGCCCCCTGCAAGCTGTTCTGAGTGTGGATGGGTGTGTCCACAAGCTTCAGGCTCTGGAAAGGTTAAACAAACCAAATGCAATCGGAAGCTGACTCGGGGGAAGGTCGTGCTTGACCGAGATCTTCATTTTGGCCCAGCTCAGTGTCTTAGGGCCTCCTGGAGCCGCATGGCCCTTGGGTGCAGTATGGATTGCTGTCTTAGCCAGGGACGTTGTTTGTCCTTTTAATCTTGGCCAAGAGTGGGAATGCTCCAAGGGCGGGGTGGGGGTGTTAAAAAAGGGCCTCAGGGTCTGGGGGAAAGCTCCAGGATTTGCCAAATTCAGTGCTGAAAAAAGCTCTGCTAGACCGGCACCCCAGTGCCTTTTTTAATCTGCTCTTGAGGTCAGAGACCGTTCCCTTAACACCTTCCAGGTCACACCTAGAGTGCCTGTTTGTGGCACAAGGTGGAAATACCAACTTCTGCCTGAGGCAATGCTGCTGGGCAGGACTTGTGACATGACTGAAAGCCAATCCCGTGAGGCGCCTAGATCAGAGGGTAGCGAAGCATCCAACCTCTGGACTGCGGCGGTCCTGCTAGGCTGCAAAATTGCTTGCTTCAGGGGACCTTGGTTAGCCTAAACTGGCCACTTTATCTCCCTCCTAGGGGAGGTGGGGAAGGCTCTGCAGCCTGAGGATTGGCTTTGCTTTCTCCCTCTACATCACAATGCTCAGTTCAGGGAGGCAGCAGAGTCTGGTGGTTAGAGCTGAGCCTGGGGAAGTCAGGGCTTGGTTTCTTGAGTTAGGCTCTGGGCCGGAGTCTCCTCTTAATTACAGGTGTGTAAACCCAGTTTAGCTCCGTTGACTTCAGTGGGGTCAATCCAGATTTGCATCAGGGTAAAACCGATTAGGGCTTTAACCTCTCGCTGCCTCAGTTTCCCCATCTACGTGTTTTAGGATTTGACACTGCTGCCCATGACTGTAGTATCTGACTGCCTTCCACAAATACTGACCTGTCTTTGCACAAGTGGGCGGGGGGTAAAAACGCCATCCGGGGAGCTGCTTGTTGTGCAAATGTATCTTTTGTAGGCTAGCTTGTGTTCTTCTCTGTGACCGGTGGAATTCTGGGGCCTGATTCACCATTGCGATGCTCAATGAGTGTAATTGCACTGAAACAGTAGGAACCTGACTTCAGGGCTATCCCACGGGTGTATCTAATGGGTAATAACTAGTGTGAATTGACCCGATGAAACCAAACAGGCTGTGAAACCGAGAATCCTGCAGCCTATCCGAATAGCCATGTACTAAAACCACCTGGGAGAAACTCTTCCATCACGTGTTCTGTGATCATCCTGGGCAGCTAGGGCTGTGTTGGCCCCTCTGGCGCTTCCTAAGTGAAGGCGACCGCAAGGATTGAATCTAACTTAATAGCAAGAAACTAGAAGCACTGGGATGCCCACACCGGGGCTCAGTTAGCAGCGATGTGGGAAAAGCACTTAAACCTAATTTGCAGCTAAAGAGCAAGACTGGCTGTAGCTTTGTGCCTGTGTAAGGGCCTGATGCTCTGCTTGCTCTGGCGTAAATCAGGAGTAACTGCATTGGAGTCAGAGTGAGGACGGTGTCCTGTGAAAGGGGAGGCGAGATCAGGCGGTGCCTCTGGCACCAATCCGAGTTCTGAATCATTGGGAACATTAACTCTTCGATTGCATCTGACGCAAGGTGTGTGTTGGGTTTTTTTAATTATTTAACAGATTTTGTATTTTAATAATACTATTTCTGGATACGTTCAGCGATTTTTATGTGGTGTGGGGGGAGGGTTTCCAGGGTTATCTTTCATGTATATTTATGACCCAAAACTTTCCAATGTCTGTTTTTACAAATGATCAAATCAGTCACTCGTGGATGCAACAAGAATAAAACCCCCTATGTAGCTGGAGGCTTAAACGATGTACCACTTGCAGCCCACACAGTGGGCTGGATTCTGAGCTTGCATCTTCCAGCGTAAGTATGGAGCAATGCCATTGACTTAAGTGGTGGTAACTCGAGCTTTAAACCAGTCTGGCCCGCACAATGGAAATGCTACCCGATCCGAACTTACACTGGTGTAAATGACACCATGAGGTGCAAGGCAGCAGAGAATCAGGCTAAACTACCCTCCAGTGTAAATTTCCTGCCTTTTAACATAGGGGTGCTCTGCCTCTACCGCGGCCTGTGTTGTACAGGAAACTCATTGGACTGAAGCTGATTGCCAGGGTTGGGTATTGTGAGCTGCGTGATTGCTTTGTTTTCTTTGTACATTTGTGTTAAAAGTTTTACACCCCCGTCATGACTTATTTCCCAAGGCATCTCCTTGTTTCCTCTGCAGTGATGTGTAACCAAGAGAAAAATAAACTTCTGGGTCAAAAGTACGCCTTGTGCAATCAGTGTTTTTGAGCTTTAACTGTATCCACTACCAAGGGAAGAGGCTTGTCAGGTCAGGTTCCTTGAGTTTGTTCTTCAATCCACTTGACTTTCCTGGTTTTATACCAGGAGAATCCAGCTCCACATGTGCGAACTCTTGTGAAAACTGCACTGATGTAGCCACACCCAGAGCAAACTTACACTACGGCCCTCCTGCACAGGCACAAAATAGCTTGCCCCCGTAAGTCCCTGCTGTTTTGAACTGCTAGCATTTCACATCCACTTTGCACACACCCAGTGCGACAATGGCATGAGCCTTCAGGTTGCCATTTATTTCTGGGGTGCTGCAGGGCACTTTATGGCCTAGGGAGGTGTAGCAGCCTCTCCGGCCGGGTCAAGCCTGTGAATTCCTTGCAATCCTGCAGGGAGGCAGTCAGAGACCATAAAAGCTTCCAACATACTTTCCAAGCTCCACACACCACTTTTCCCCACAACAATTTCTGGGATGAGCAGAGCCCCCAAGGAAGGGAATTCTGGGCCAGGACAGTGGGGCCCTGGGCTCTTTAAGAGGAATTTGCAAAGGATCCTGCTAGGTGCACGAGCACGGATTGCAAGCTGTGGTTGTGTAACTGGCACAAGCCTAACTCTGCTCCCTTTGCCCATGCAATGGCCCAGTCGGCAGGTGCAACCCCATCCAAGCTCAGCAGGCCCAAGACTCAGTAGGCAGGTCTCCACCAGATAATGGTGGAATGACATTTGTACAGCTGGGTGCAGATTCATTGTAGACACAGGGCTAATATTAATGCCTGGGCTTTGTGCTGGGCTTCTGCGTGGGGTGATGGGGGGGGGGGGGGGGGAATGCAGGAAATCTAAAACCTGCTGCTGTAAGGGCCTCGTCTTCCAAACGTCTGGGCTATTTAAGGCCTGATTCGCACCCACTCTGCCTTAGTGACTCTCCCAGTCTCCATACAAACTGCAACAGGCTTGGATTCCTGGGCTGTAATGTTTAAAGGATATAAGTGTGGGGGAGGGGGGAAATTCCTGCCTAGCTTTAATGTGGAGGCAGCTACGTTAAATCCCAACGCTTGAGTGATTTTTTTTTAAAAAAAGTTTTAAATCACAGCAGCAAGCCAACTACTTATAAATACCCTGGCCCTGCTGCATCTCTGGTGGTGTCTCTTACATGCTTAGCCAAATGAGCCAGGATTTCACGTGGTTCCATGAACCAGCCCCACCCATCACGTGTACAGTTTTGGCTTCCTCAAAGGGGCGAGAAAAATGAAACTCTCTTTCCACTCCCCAGGGCCTGTTTTGGAAGCAACTTGCTAATCTCTGGAAAAGTTCTGCCCACATGCCCGGGAGGGGCTGGCAAGCATTTCGCAGGCTGCTCACGTGGCAGCCGAGTTTAAAATAACTCTGGCAGAGTCGCTTGTAGGTCAGTGCTTTTGGTGTGTGGCGTTTCCTGCCGGGGCTCAGCAAGGCTTAAGACTCAGCAATGGGGCTGAGAAAACGTGCTGGTTTCCTGTTCACCAATTCTCAATGTGGCTGCTAGCAGGACGGCTGTGTTTCACCCTAGAGGTGGCTGCATTGCAACACAGGGTGAAGCACCAGGTTTAAGTAAACGGTCTCACCTATAACAGGAAAGATTGGAACCCTGGCACATTTATAGCGCTCTCCTGAGCATCTTGGATCGCTTTTGCAAACCAACCGCCCCCTTCCACCCGCTGCTTTGAGATGGGGAAACTGAGGCACGCAGGGGCAAACCCCGTTAAAACAAACAGTTCAGTGGCTGCCACGCCTTAACCCCGTTCTCAAAGAGGCCTTTGAGACCTGGCCCTGCTGCAGCTGCTAAGCAGTTAGTGCAGCGCTGGCCCATGGGTGCCTTTCTGTGATTGGTGCAGGACAATGCCATTTAGATGCATGGCCTTGCTATGCCTCTGCCAGTGGTTTGACCTGGCCTCCTTCCTCTCAGCGCTCTGTGCAGTGGAGAATTTGGGAGGGCGTCGTTCCCTGGGTGTGTTCGCTGCGGGCTCTGTCCCGTGCTGGGCACTGGGGGGATTTTCCACTGGGCTGAAGAGACGGCAGGGCAGAGGGACTCTCACACCCAGCGGGCACGTGGCTGTTGTGCTAATGGGCACCGCTCACTGGCGTTGGTTGTAATAGGGCTGATGAGAGTGTTGTGAGGGGGTTCTAGACAACACAGCTTAGCACTCCAGCACAGATCTGCAAGTCCTTCGCCAGGGTGGGGAATGTGATTAGCCGCCATTATAGAGGAGCGAGGGGATGTGAGTTAGCCAACGGCACCCGGCAGAGCCAGGAACAGAACCCAGGGCTCCTGCCGCACTGTTCAATGCGCACCGCATCGGACCATGCTGCAGGGATCGTGCAAACCTGCCCCAGTGCGATTTCTCCTCCCTCGCCTACCCAGCCCGGATTCTGGGCCTCCTGGCAGCAGGTCGCGGTGTGATGTGGAATCCGGATGCAGCAGCCGTGAGCCAAAACTGGATTTCAGCAAGTTTGTCTTGAACATGCAAACACTTCCGTCAGCCCCAGAGCTGACAGGGCTCTTAGGGCTAGCTGAGCTGGGTTTCTAATTGTCCAGAGTGAGATGGCGGACGGGCGTTTGACTTTATGCAAAGCAGGGATAGGACTGTATCTTGCTTTATCCACTCACCCACCTCAGGATTTTCTGGTGAGCCTAGTGCTCGCTGGGTCTGATCCTGCACCTCTTCCTCCTATGAGTAAAGCACTGGCTTTGTGGGTCTGAGAGGGCGAGCCAGGTCTCCGGGGGTTGCCCAGGGAGAGGCTAAGGGACCTGGCCCTGCTAAGGTAACATCCCTTTAGTTCAGAGGTGACCTCATTGACTCACACCCGTACGGGCTTGCAGGCTTGGGCCCTGACTGCGTTCAACAGACCGTAACTACGTTTGCCGTTTCTCAGGTGCAGCCCTTCACCCAGCTCATCCATCCGGCTACTTAGAGACCCCCAGCCCCTGAGTCCTCCCCCTACCCCTGGGAGGGGAGAGGTATTAACACGGACCTTGGAAGGGTCATTGTGAAAGTGACTGTGCTCACCAAGCAATATAGGGAGTGCCAGACTGAATCAGACCCGCGGTCCAGCCAATCTCTTATCCTGTCTCTGACCGTACCAGATTCTGCAGAGGAAGGAGCAAGAACGCTGCCATAGGCAGGTAGGGGATAATCTGCTCCCCAACCCCCTATGAAGGTCACAGCCTAGGGCATTGCTTTTGGGGATGTCACAGAGGCAGCTGTTTACATTCAAAAAGCAGCCCTTCCCCTACGGGCACGGACAGAGCAGGGCCTCCAGCTTGGGCACCGCGGCCTCCCACGGGCACGGCCCCTCTCCGTGCGAACGCTGCCAAGGCAGGAGGCCGCGTGCTCTGTCTCTCCTGTGTCACCGCAGAAGTCGTGGCACCGACTGGCTGCCAACTAGTTCTGAGCGTGAGTCACCAGGTTGCTGAATTCCACTGTCCCACTGGGCCCAGAGAAGGGAATGTCGATTTCACATGGCCGGGCCCCGTGACGGCTCTGCCCCCTTTGCTCACAGCCACGCCCCCGCTGGATTTCCTCTATGTGCTGTTTAAAATTACGAATCACATTCCACGACAAGCCCATCCCCCACCCACCTTGAATTCTCCCTGCACGTGTTTGCACTGTCCGGCTACACGTCCTATGCCGGAGCAGCTGCAAAGGCAAAGAATGACAAAACGGCACAGGCTTCTCTCAGGGCGTGGGCTTCTTTTTAAAAACCCAAGCTCTACGGCTAGAATTTATGGAGGGCGATGGGAGCTGGTGGGAAAGATTTAATTTTGCAAGAAGAAGAAGAAGAAGAATTTGGGCTAGATTCACCGGGCTGCTCCAGCTGTTTAGCTGAAATGGCCCAAAGCAGCTGGGACGTGCTGGTGAACGTAGCTCAAATGCTACTATTCTTTGTAATGTTCACCTCAAAGACAACGGCGAAATGGAGAGTAACAGTGGGGCTCTGTGCTCCTCTTTTTATCCCTCTTGATGGCATCTAAAAAGACCAGATTTTTCAAAAATGTTCATGTTGCTTTTTATTGATCTTGCCTTTTCCAAAGGCCTTATAAAGGATGAATACCTGTTTCAGTGAATGGTGGATCAACTGTTAAAGTATCCATTACTATGGCTTATTAAAACACCTTCTAATGATGTGCTTTATTAATTGAGTCCCATAGCAGCCGCTCCATTATCTTGTCCAGTATCAATGTCAGACCAAGCAGCCTATAATTACCCAAGACATCCTGTTTAGTCTCTAAATACTGGCACAACATAAGCTTCCTTCAAATCTGCTGGATCTTCCCCAGTGTTTCAAGGAGTAAGAACTATAGTCTTAAGCTCAATTATTTAATAGTTCTGTCACAACTGTCAGCTAGTTGTATCCCACACTTTACCATTTGTAAAATCTCACAAACACTCATTACAGAAGCAGTCGCAGTGCTTGTGTATTAAGATACCTTAATCACATCAATCCTTACTGAAATGCAGCCTCCTCTGGGGTGAAATGCAACCTCTGTTTAACAGCCCACAGCAACACTACACAGTTTAGAATAATAAATAAATATATTCTCTCTGGTGCACGCACAAACACAAATCACTCTTGGGGAAGGAGGTGGCCATGGAGGGGCCAGACTGCTGGGGTTCTACCCTCCCATGTCACCCCAAAGATCTCACTTCTGCAGGCTTTATGCTGCGTGTCTGATTAAACCTCCCCCAGACGCCTGAGTGTGACAGATGATTTATCCACCATGGTATTGACTGCAAATGCTTGCCTTTGGGCATTCAGGACAGGAATCATTAAGGCTGACGAGGCAGGCTTCACATTTACTATTCAGGGGTTTGCTTTACACCGTGGAGTTGCTGTTATCACTATTAATATTGTACTAAGTGCTGTGCAAGCCACAAAAATGAGGAGATCTGTGCCTAGGAACACTTACAGGCTAACCTTGAGAAGGCAGGATACGAGGGGGGATCCCAGAGGAAGGAAGAATTAAGGCTTTACGTAGACTAGGAAATTTATAGTGGTGTAATTTCATTGTTGCAGTTACCTGCCGCAGTGCAATGCTAATGCACTGGAGGTTTGCACTGATGCAGCTTTCCTGGTGGCAAAGACCCCAGTACATCCAGGCCCTTATAGCTTGTCTAAGCTCATGCTCAAATAAATTGGTTAGTCTCTAAGGTGCCCCAAGTCCTCCTTTTCTTTTTGCGAATACAGACTAACACGGCTGTTACTCTGAAACCTGTCTACACAGAGTTACTCTGGAATAGCTATTCTGCTTTAAATTCACACCCTGCCTTCACCCGAATTAGCTTTCAGGAGCAGACAAGCCCCCTGGCCGAGAGGGGCCACTTCATTACCTTCGGAAAACACGGCTGTGCTGACTTAACCCCCCGAGTGGAGACGTGACTAGGTCAACAGAAGAATATTTCCGTGGAGCCAGTTACCTCGCTTGGGGCAGCAGGGTCGCTTTCCATGGGGAAACCAGCGGGGCCTATGCTTCGGGGTTATGCCGGCAGACCTAGGGCGCCGCAGCTGTGCCGGTTGAGTCCCTGGAGCCTAGCCAGCTCCTAGGGTGGTTTTGATCCATCTCCACCAATTCCCAACACAAGCCCAGTTCACCCGGGAGTTTTTACAGTGAATGCGTTTAGCGCTGATGAAAAGGGCCAGCGAGCAGCCCTGGAAACCGAAGCCCTTGGCTTTCCTACGCAACAGGCAGCGGCAGGGCAAGCCAAGCACCAGGTGACCCGGCCTTAAGCTGGAGGGCGGCTGGGCTCAGTTTCCATTGCCCTTTCTGGCCCTTGCTATGCTGCGGGGGCTGTTCTTTTTTTGGATGCAAACACTGGCCGGCCAAGGGACTCGGCTGAGACCCACCCAACCCGTGCCAGGCAGGCCAAAAACCAGGCAGCAGAGGGGACCAGCGGCTGCCGGCCCAGGCTGCGTTCCGCTGGCGACAGGCTCTGCGGAGCGACGCCCTCAGCAAAGGATTAAACCCCCCGGGCAGCCTGCGCGGGGCGCGGGGCGCGGGGCCGGAACGGGGCGCCCGGCAGCACGGGCCAGGGAGAGTCTCGCCACGCCAGCGCCGCCCTCCGAGCCCGGGGCGCCCCCTCCGAGCCCGGGGCGCCCCCTCCGAGCCCGGGGCGCCCCCTCCGAGCCCGGGGCGCCCCTGCCCGGCCGCCCCGGTGCAAGCCCCCCCGCCACCGGTCTGACGCCGGGACCGGCCCTGCTGCCGCTGCGTTTCCGCGGGCCTGGCACACCGCTGCCCACGAAGCCGAAAGCGCCCGCCCGGGGCGGCCTTTGTTAACCAGCCGGGGGCGTTGGGGTAACCACCCCCCCCCGGGCCCTCGGGCCTTGTCCCCGGCAGCCCCGCCCGGCCTGCTCCGGGGGCCTCAGCGCGGGACAGGGACTGTTCCCTGCTCCCCGGGGGGCCCGGAGCCCAGCCAGGCGCCCCGCCCGCCGGACCCCCGACCCGGGGCCAGGCGTGTCCCTGGCGCGGCTCCCCGCCCCGGCCGGCGCTGGCCACTAGCCCCGCCCCCCCCAAGCGATCCCGCCCCTTTGCCGGCGAGAGCCAATCGCCGCAGGGCTCTGCCCCGCCCCACCCAGCGAGAGCCAATGCCCGCAGAGCTCTGCCCGCCCCTTTGCCGGCGAGAACCAATCCCCGCAGGGCTCTGCCCCGCCCCACCCAGCGAGAGCCAATCCCCGCAGGGCTCTGCCCCGCCCCACCCAGCGAGAGCCAATCCCCGCAGGGCTCTGCCCGCCCCTTTGCCGGGGAGAACCAATCCCCGCAGGGCTCTGCCCCGCCCCACCCAGCGAGAGCCAATCCCAGGAGGGTTCTGCCGTTGGGTTTCCCCAGGCCCCGCCCAGCTCGGCCGCTCTAGGTCCTGCCCCTGCGGAAACGCGCCCTGCGAGGAGCGGCGGTGAGTGCGGGCAGGGGGCTCCCGGGAGCTGCCGGCCGCGCGCGGCCACCGGACTACATTTCCCAGCATGCACCTGGAGGGGGCGCGGGCGCGGGCGCGGGCTTAGAGCTACGTCCTCGCGTGCCCGTGCGGCCCGAGCGCCTCTGGGTCCTCTCCGTGCACCGCTGAGCCCCCCCCGTCCCGGTGCCTCCCCCTCCCCCGCCGGCACCGCCCTGCAGCTCCCCGCCCCGGGCCCTCAGGGCACCCCCTGCCTCTCCCCCCGAGACCCCAGTGTGCCCCACACGCCCTGGGCCTCTGTCCTCTCCCTGCAGCCCCCCCATGCAACCCCCCCTTCTCAGTGCCACCCCCTGCATCCCCCCCGAGACCCCAGTGTGCCCCACACGCCCTGGGCCTCTGTCCTCTCCCTGCAGCCCCCCCATGCAACCCCCCCTTCTCAGTGCCACCCCCTGCATCCCCCCCGAGACCCCAGTGTGCCCCACACGCCCTGGGCCTCTGTCCTCTCCCTGCAGCCCCCCCATGCAACCCCCCCTTCTCAGTGCCACCCCCTGCATCCCCCCCGAGACCCCAGTGTGCCCCACACGCCCTGGGCCTCTGTCCTCTCCCTGCAGCCCCCCCATGCAACCCCCCCTTCTCAGTGCCACCCCCTGCATCCCCCCCGAGACCCCAGTGTGCCCCACACGCCCTGGGCCTCTGTCCTCTCCCTGCAGCCCCCCCCATGCAACCCCCCCTTCTCAGTGCCACCCCCTACATCCCCCCCCGAGACCCCAGTGTGCCCCACACGCTCTGGGCCTCTGTCCTCTCCCTGCAGCCCCCCCCATGCAACCCCCCCTTCTCAGTGCCACCCCCTACATCCCCCCCCGAGACCCCAGTGTGCCCCACACGCCCTGGGCCTCTGTCCTCTCCCTGCAGCCCCCCCCATGCAACCCCCCCTTCTTAGTGCCACCCCCTGCATCCCCCCTGAGACCCCAGTGTGCCCCACACACCCTGGGCCTCTGTCCTCTCCCTGCAGCCCCCCCCATGCAACCCCCCCTTCTTAGTGCCACCCCCTGCATCCCCCCTGAGACCCCAGTGTGCCCCACACACCCTGGGCCTCTGTTCTCTGTCCAATCTTAGCGCCACCCCCTGCGACCCACCCAGCTCTGACCCTGCCAGCTCTGAGCAGGGGTGTGGTGCCGCAGCGGCCTGGAGTGTCCCTCGGGCATCTGAGGTGCAGGACCGAGCGCTGCGCCCGCCCGTCAGAAAGCCGCGCTCTGGCAGCTCTGCCTGGCCATGGTCTGAGCCGCCCCATGCACCTGCCCAGCTTGGCAGGTGAAGCCCAGTGCCTGGGGGCACCGGGCAAGGAAGAGGGCAGGGCATTGGGGGAGAAGCGGAGCGAGCACCGTCTGTCATTGCCCACCCGAAAGTCAGGGCCCACCCAGATTTCCCCTCCTAGCTATGCCGCTGCCCCCCATGGGCCTCAGTGCATTCCCTGCACTCCTCCTTCAGCTGCTCCATCATTCCTGCCCACAGCTCCTCCCTCAGCCCCTGAGCCACCCCCTGAGACTTCCCTTACATCATCTGTGCATCGCCCCAAGGGCCTGCTTCCTTGACACACCTGGGACCTCGCCAGTCCCACCGTACTGACCCAGCATAGTCAGAGTGCCATGCGTCCCTGCTATGCCCTGGCAACGCTGTGCCATGTCTTGCTCTCAGAACATCCTGCAGTGCAGTCAGGTTGCCGCCATGTGCTTCTATGGCGACTCCATGCCATCCCCGGACCATGTGAGCCTGTCACGCCTGGCTGCAGGGGGCTCTTGTGCCCACATCTTCTTTCCCAGCCTCAACTGCCCCTCCTGGGGATGGGGAAAGGAGCCCCACCCCCAAATGCCCTGCTCTGAGGGGCACAGGGAGTGAGAGGCGAGGCTGGGGTTGATGGTGCCTCTCATTTCCCTCCTATTCCTGTTATTCCAAAGCTTTGGGAAGAGGGGAATGCCCCTCCCAGCTGGCTGTAGAGGGGCCCTAGTACCCCTGAACCTCATGCTCCGATACCCTGTGATGATCACTCACCGCTTGCGTGTCCTTCCTTAGGATGCAGCATTATGGTTCACGCATTCCTCATCCATACACTGCACCCTCGGCCCGGGGAAGAGGCTGGGCTCTGCCGGGTGCTGTATTCCAGGGTCTTTGGCTCTGAGAGGCTGGACCAGTCACCAGAGGAGTCCGGGCCGCATGATCTCGAGAAGGAGAGACTGGGCAGGAAGGAGCAGATTTTGGCTGTGGCAAGGTAAAAGATTCACCCCCATCTGAATGTGACAGCGCTGGGGGGCCCAGCACTGGGGAGGGGAGTTAGGGTTCTAGAATCTAGCGTACGTCTACACTGCAAAGAAAAAGACCTGTGGCAGCAAGACTCAGAGCCCAGGAGCTCATGCTGCTGGGCTAAAGATAGCAGTGGAGACCTTCGGGCGAGCAAAGGGGAAAGTTAGGAACCATAAGGAAAGGGATAGAGAATAAAGCAGAAAATATCATCTTGCCTCTAGATAAATCCATAGTACGCCCCACCTTGAACACTGTGTGCAGAGCTGGTCGTCCCAATAGATATATTAGAATTGGAAAAGGTTCAGAAAAGGGCAACAAAAATGTTGAGGGGTATGGAACGGCTTCCATAGGAGGAGAGATTAATAAGACTGGGACTTTTCAGCTTGGAAAAGAGACGACTAAGTGGGGAGATGACTTAGGTCTATACAGTCATGACTGGTGTGGAGAAAGTGAGTAAGGACATGTTATTTACTCCTCATAACACAAGAATCGGGGTCAGCCAATGAAATTACTAGGCAGTAGATTTAAAACACACAAAAGGAAGTATTTCTTCACACTATGCACAGTCAACCTGAGGAACTCATGCCAGGGGATGATGTGAAGGCCAAAAGTATAACTGGGTTCAAAAGTTCATGGAGGATGGGTCCACCAATGGCTATTAGCCAAGGTTTTCAGGGATGCAACCCCATGCTCTGCGTGTCCCTACCCTCTGTTTGCCAGAAGCTGGGACTGGGTGACCGGCGATGGATTGCTCACTAATTGTCCTGTTCTGTTCATTCCCTCTGGGGCACCTGGCATTGGCCGCTGTCGGAAGACAGGAGACTGGGCTAGATGGACCTTTGGTCTGACCCAATCTGGCCGTTCTTACGTCTTAGAGCCCTGGCTCCAGCCCGATCCTGAATGTCTGAGCTACTCTTTTTAGCCTCATAACGTGAGCCCCGTGAGTCTGAGTCAGTTGACTCAGCTTCTGAGACCTGCTACCATGGGTCTTTTTTGGTAGGGTAGATGTACCCTTAGACTCTAGAACAGGGTCCCTTATTCCCTGCTGGGGAGAGGAGGGAATGTGAACGTCCCAGGGAGCTCTTTATAAAGTAAAATACCCCAGCTGTTCTCTGTGCTTCATCCCAGAGAGAAAGGCTTGGTACGTCCCTTCCAGCCCACCCACGGCCCAGAGCAGGCTTGTTCTGTGGGGCTTTGTTTTGTCTAGTTTTAAACTTCCCAAGCGATGGGGCTCCCACATGTTCCCCTTGGGGGATGAATCTGCAGCCTGCGTCATCTTGCTGTCAGGCAGGCCTTCCAGAGATGTTCAGGTCCCGTTTTCTTTTCTTAATCCCATCCTCTTATAAAATGACTTGTGATTCTGCCTCTCTCTCTGTTTCTGGCCTTTCCCAGGCAGGTGGATTCAACATGTAAACTGCTGCACCAGGCGTCAGGGCGCCCTGCCTCTGACTTCCCCATCCAGCTGCCCGACGAGCCAATTTCCCTCCAGGATGCCCCATCCGGGGTGTTCCGCCTCCCTCCCGGGGATCCTTTCCGTGAGAACAAGATGGTGCTCTGGCTAGGGGTCCTGTCTCTGGGCTTTGCTCTGGTGTGCGATCCCCAGGAGAACCTGATGCTGGCTGAGAACACCCTGCGGCTGGTGGTGAAGTATCTCCTGGAGCATCTGAAGCTGCTAAGCCAGGGCAGCAACGTGGTCCTCAAGGCAGACAAGACCGAGATCATCCTGAGCAAATTCCTGCCCCATGGGCAGTTGCTCTTCCTGAATGATCAGTTTGTCCAGGGACTGGAAAAGGAGCTGGTTGCCTGTCTGTCCAAATAGAAGGCTCTTGTGGAACACGCCATCCAGGCAGCATGAACACTGGGAGGGGCGGAGGGTGCACTGTCGTTTAAAGGAGACACA
Organism: Lepidochelys kempii; assembly: GCF_965140285.1. Classification (NCBI taxonomy): domain Eukaryota; kingdom Metazoa; phylum Chordata; order Testudines; family Cheloniidae; genus Lepidochelys; species Lepidochelys kempii. The sequence continues at coordinate 140,463,879 of NC_136383.1, forward strand.
TCAAGGTTGGTAACTGTGGCCCTAGTAGGTTTTATTATCATCGTCCTGGCCATGCAGCATGTCCCTCTGGCTGCATCCCCCCAAGGGACCCACTGAAATATCCTGTCCCACAGTGGAGGCAGTTGCAGCCGTTAGAGGGAGGGGGAGATGTGCGTGCGGTTGGGTGATGTGTACTTGTCCCCCGCTTGAAACGATTGCTCAGTTCCTATTTTCAATAAACTAGGCTCGGCTGGGAGAAACCCGCCTGCGTCACGCACTGCGCAAGGGAGTCCTGTTTCCTTGTCAGTGTGAGCTGAGGAATGGGGCGAGGAGCTGGCCTCTTGGATCTTTGGCGGATGGGTGGAGCCCCACCCTCGGGAACAATAGCCACCCTCCTCCACAGGGGAAAGGGCCACACAAACAAAGGGCCACACAAACAAATGGGAGATGTCTTGGGCCAAATGTAAAGCAGGGCTAGGAGTGAGGTCAGCCAAGGTGGGATGCCTGACAAAGCACCCCAAACAATGCTCACTGCTCTGGGAGGATGGGGAGGGAGCAGCTGATGCTCCCCAGAGGAGCTCTGGGCAGACTGTGACTCAGAAAAGGCCTCATAATCCCTGAGCACCTCCTTGTCCATCTTCCCCCTCCTGGACAGATGGGCGGCCATCTTGGCCAGCACTAAGAGGGGGCTGAGGAGGCCTCTGGCCGTAGTGGAGCTGCAGATGGGGGCAGGGGTAGAAGACAACTGAGTCTGCACAGCAGAACCAAGCTCAGAAAGTGGCTTTGATTCTCCACTGAGACAATAACATTCTTTTATCTGGGAAATGTGGTCACCCGACTCAAAATACAACCAATTTCCAATAATTCCTGGCCCTTTAAGGAAACTAGTCCCTCCTGGGTCCTGAAGCAAAGCAATTACTGCTGCAACTCTGAGCACATCCTCAAGAAAGAAGAATTTCCAAGGGATGCAGAAGACTCACTCTGCTGTCAAGATACAGTCATGATGGCTTTGGAACTGGGCTATTACTGTGAAAAGCGAGGGCCGGGTTCCAGTCTCACACCAGTCTGATTCTATTGTCTTGAGTTACTCCTGTGTATAAGAGACCAGAATCAGACCCCGAGAGTATAAACCCAGCTCAGGATTCTTTTCCCTAGCTAATTGCAGCCTGGCATGAGGGTTGCAGCCTTAAGAAGTGTGTCATGACACTGTCCCTTCCAAAAATCATGGGGATGCTTTTAATGGCCTTCTGGCTATTGGGGAAGGTTCTGGGCAGATTCTGCATAGCTGGGTTGAGGGTGAGCCCAATTTAGAATAACTTCTTTCCTCTCAAAAGTGTCTGAAATGGGCAATTCTTAATTTATTGGAGAGTTTTTGGTACCTGTGCTTCACTTGCTGTTCTGTTTTCCTTTAATATGGGCACACTAGCAAAAATACGTGATTATTTTAAAGAACTCTGACTCCGAGTCTGTCATCTCAGAGCTTAGTTAATGCTTAATATTGAGAAGCAATTAACCATTGGGACAACTTACTGAGGAATGTGGTGGATTCTCCATCTCTTGATGTCTTTAAATCAAGATTGGATGGCTTTTTAGAATTCATGCTGTATCTCAACCACAAGCTATGGGCTCGATGCATGGGTAACTGGGTGACCGTCTCTGGCCGGTGTTATACAGGAGGACAGACTAGATGATCACAGTGATTCTAGCCTTGGGATCTACGTAAAACACATTACCAAGAGCAGGGCGACTAACCCAGGGCCAGGCTGCTTTGAGCAAGTGGTAACTGACTCGAGCATTTCACATCTAGGTCAACAACTTAAATCCACTCCAGCGGGTAGTGGCTGAAGGTTGTTGCCAGCTGGTTGCTGTTCATCATCTTCTGTGGAAATAATTTTGTGGTCCCTGTAGAGAGGTGCCCCCAAACCAGCACCATGATTGGTAGCTATTTGTTAAGAACTGAGTGGGTCTCAGAGATGGATCTACCCCATCTCCGGTGAGGAGGCTGGGTGTTGGTAGAGGTCCATCAGCAGAGCTACTTGCTGTAGAGATCAATCCTAAGAGCTGTCATCTTTCTCCCAGTATTAAATGCCCTTGGAAATAAATATTACACGTCTTTGAAGGAAGAGCAGCCTAAGATGCAGAAAAATAACAGATTGGGTCCTTCCAAGGAAGTGACAGGTTTGCGAGGGACTGCTCCTGTTGGGTTGGAATGGACAGACACGTTTTGATACGTGGCACAGCGGCGCAGGGATTGGAGAATTTGAACAGCTGTTGAAGCTGGTCTCCTAGCTGAGCCTGAATTTATCTCCTCAGTGGCCCACATATATTTGGTGACATATCTTGCTTACCATATACAACTGGACTTTTTAAATGTGTATATAGATGGTTCTGACATCATCATAACATCTCATTCAAAGGTGCAAAAATTAGAAATTCAAGTCAGGCAAATAATTATTTATTGGGTGATTCTGAAACAATAACTCTATGATCCAAGGACTTTATTTTGTGACAGACCTGGAAACAGACAAATTACAGAGCCATGCACACTGAGCGGCATACGGGCAGCTGTCTCTGCTACAGCAGAAATATCACACCAAGACAAAGCGTCCCTGCAATGCACATGCCAAGCGGCCCCTGCCAGTGCACAGGGTTCCTCATTGGCAGGTGGCTGGAAAACATGCTCCATAGCTTGGAAATTAAGGCACTTTCTGAGGTGCTGGGAACTGCATGTCACAGCTCAGCCTGTCCATGGGCCTGCTTACAAATCCACCTAGAAGGCAGAGTGCAGTTGGCATCATTCCACCACTTTACCTCCATTGTGCGGATCTCCACACAGTCTTCTCTGCCTCCTGTCTCCTGATGCCAGTTGTCTGGCTGATTCTCCTCCCAGAACCTACAGATCAGAGTGTTAATGTCTCAGTGGAGAACCACAGCCAATTCCTGAGCTCAGTTCTGCTCTGTGGACTCTGTTGTTGGCAGGGGACCACGACACCCGGAAATGACGCGGTGACCCCTCAGAGTTCTCCACAGCACTCGTGGCCATGGTAACGAAGGGATTCTGAGGACAAGGGGTAGCAACTGCCCTGCGCCTGATGGGCCAGCAAAGAGCCAAAGTCAGTTTGTGACTCCAAATGCTGAGCAGCAGCAGCTCAGATCTCAGTGCCCAGAACCAAAGCACGTGGCCCAGCACGTCCCAGGATCACCCCGAGGTGGGAACGCAGGAATGGAGAGAGAGGGCAGCAGGGGTCATTCATTAACTTCTCCATGGCCCTGGGTTATGGGACTCGTCCACAGCCCACTGAGGTCATTGCACCGACTGCAGCTGGCTCCGGCCAGGCCCCCGGGCCCTACAGCCTCCCCGTCCCCAGCCGGAGAGAGGGGAAAGCACAGAGCAATCCCAAGGAGAGCGCTGAACCCTGCCACCGGACTGACCTGGCTGTACTGAGTTGACTTGGGGCCAGATCCTCAGCTGGTGTAAATGGATGTGGTTCATTCAAGTCAATGCCGAGTTACCCCAGGTGAGGCTCTGGCCCTTGCTCAGTGGGCACAGAACACACACTCCGTCTTTAGGCTCCTGCTCTAAGCAAAGGGGCATTAGTAGAAATTCCTGAGAGGATTAATTGCTGTTGGGTGACAGCGCCCAGGGGCCTCCCTCAGGATCGGGCCCACTGTGCCGGGTGCTGCATAGACGCAAGGGGCCGTACAGACGCTGCCTGAAAGAGCTGGTGACCAAACGTGTAATAAATAATCACGTATCTCCAGCTTTACTCACCCCCTGCTTGCATCTGCTCTGAATTCTGTGCCATCCACCCAGCGCCAGCTGCCTTCTGTCCCCCGGTCAGTGAGTCCAATCCAGTGACTTTCTCCCTTGGTCTCGTTGGAGAGAAACTCCTGCACGACACAGTTTGCAGCGTGTCCAGGTCAGTCAAGAGAGGCTGCAGGATGCAGCCACAGCTGCCTGGGCTGAGCAGATTTTGGGCGAGAGGAAAGGGCGTCCGGTGGTGTGAACAGGGCACTGGGCAGCGGGAGACATGGTGTCCAGCCCCAAACGCTGACAGTGACTAGCTGGGAGACCCCGAGGGAGTCCTGGAGCAGCTCTGTGTCTGTGTCTGCATCTGTATCCGAATGGGGCTAACAACAGCGACCCGTCTCAGAACGCTCCCCACCACGGCCGCCTCAGAGCTGGGTGCGGCAGTTACTGACGGGCACCTCAGAGTTCACATCGGCCCCCTGCCCTTGGAGGCAGCAAAGCTAGGAGCAGAGAACTGGGTGCAAAGTCTGGCCCTGCAGGAGGGTGGGATTTTCCTCCTCAGAAAGTGCCCCAGAGGCCTGGGGTGAGGGCTACCGTGGGCACATGGGGAGAGAGGATTTTCTGAGAGGCGCATGGCCCCTTGCTCACAAGCCTTCCAGATACAGGCTTCTAGATTGTCCAGCAAGAGCTCAGGACTGGGGAGAGGGATCAAAGCGAGTCCTCACTGGAAAAGTCATTGGGGTTGCAGAAAATGCTACATTGGAAGTAGGGAAAATCAGAAATGAGCCTGACCCCAAATCCCCCTCTCCTGGCACCCCAGACTATGGGAAGTCCAGATCCTGGCACTGTTCCTCTGCCCATCTCTGCTTTTAAACTGATGGGTGAATCCCCTGAGTCAGGTTCCAAGGCTTGGCATCCTCTCCGATGGTTTGCCACAAGGCATGTTGCAGATTTGCTACCTCAGCTGCCACCTTCCACCTCCTGGTACGAAACAAGGCACTGACCTGTTATCCAAGCCCCTAGGAGGTTCCCTCACTCACCTGTTCCACCGGGGAGGAGACAGAGGTCAGGTGCGAGTCCTGAGACACACAGAACTGCTCGGCCTCGTCCCACGGCTTTTTTTCTTGTGAAAAGTAATAGAGGTTCCCACCATAAAACCTCCAGCCTCTGGAGAGCTTTGTCAGCACATAACCTAGGAGCAGAGACTGAGGTGAGAAACCTGGGCTAAAGTCACAGGGACACACACAGGAAGCTCAGGGATTCTAGTGCTGCATTCCCCTTCAACTGCCCCAAGCTCAGGGAACTTCTGAATCCTGATTCTCCAGCACCACAGTGGATAACTTTCATGGCCCTAGGAAGGATCCCAAAGAGCACTGCAGAAAGCAGACACCACGGGGTGCAGCTGCATCTGGGGTGGACTATGGGCACTGGTCCCAGTGCAGAGCAGCAGGGCTGTAATGGGAAAGGGGAGATTCATTGTTCAGCTGAGCTGGCAGGGGGAATTCAGGAGGGGGAATGTAGCTGCCCAAGGTGGAACACCCCCTGGTTCTGTATCAACAATTTTCAGTGATTGTAAGTGGTGAAGGTCTCGGGTCTTTCGCACTTGGGCACCTCCCCCCACACCCTGCAGGGGGCGCTGGCTTGGTGAAAGTAACGCCCCATACACTGAAATGCCAGCATCACTTTTCGCCTGTGACCGGACAGAACTCGGTGCTGGTGGAAGGCGCTGCGCTCACAGCCTTGGAGCTGAAATGCTCTGTTCATCCTCAGCACCAGGAGAGATGGCACCAGCCGGCTCTGCAGCTAGTGCTTACTGCAGCGACCTTGCCCTGCTGCTTGCGCTGCGCTGACGTTGTCCAGACGGGTCTGGATTTCTCCATACGCTGCACTGACGTGGCCCAGCTGGTCTCTCAGCATCCGGACTCCTGCCAGCGCTTCATCCAGGAGCTGCAGACCTAGCAGAAAGTCACAGCCACGTCAGTGGAGATGCAGAACTCCTGATTACCGGCACATGCAGTAGAGCAGCACCTGCAGGCCCCTGTGTGCCAGGCGCTGTACAGACAGGAGGGGACAGTCCCTGCTCTCAACAGCTCACAGTCAAAGTAGACTCTAGGTGGGAGAAATAAAGGATGATTTTCCTGCTGGGAAACTGAGGTGCAGGGAGGCGGGCCCAGGATCACACAGGAAGTTTGCAGCAGAGCGGGGAATTGAACCCAGCTCTCCTGAACTCTAGCCCTGTACCCCCAATCTACCCAGCCTCCTCCTCCCCATTCGCTCCTGCCTTGTGAGCTGTGAGTGGGTCGCATGTGGCAGAGCTGGGGCTGCAGGAACATCCACGGACCTGAGCCATGGCACTGGGCTCCAGGCCGGGATTTTCAACAGCCCAGCTTTGGGGTGTGCTCTGTGCCGGGGTTTTAGTTCAGGCCCATCTTCTGATTGGACGCTGAATAACCTGATCCACAGCCCGGTTTGTATGTCCAGCCCTGTGTCCGATAGACAGACAGTTGTGACACCTGGCCACAAGAGGGCGCCTGCTTCCAGCAATGAGACTGTGGCAGTTACCCGAATTATGGTAGCTGCATGGGAAGGGCTCGGGGACTGGGGTAGGGGACACGTTGAGACCCACGAGTGCAGCTCCACGGGCGTCCTGCTTACCCCAGGGACTGAACTGGGCCCTGTGTGTCTCATGAGCTGCATCTGTCTTTCCCGCGAATGCAGTCCTGACAGTACGGGGGCCCTGGTGAAAACTATGGAGCGAAGGAAGCAACAGGGACAGGACGGAAGACGTTGACCACTAGGCAAACTGTTTAGGAGCATGGGACGGATGCAGCCAGCCTGCCACGGCCAGGGAGGGCGCTAGGAGGGAACCTGGAGCAGCCCCCCACCCCTGGGAACAGAGCCTCTGTTGGCAGAGGAATGTGCAGAGCAGCAGCTCATTAGACAGGGGGATGGGACCACCTGGCAGGGAAGTATATGGAGGGGAGTAGGAGGATGCCAGGCACCCACCATACCTCTCGGCAGGAGAGTGCTCAGCTTCCAGGCCAAGGGAAGGGAGCCGACCCTGATGCCTGAGACCCTCGTCCTGCGACTTACTGTCCGATTCCTTTGCTGACGTATCCGAGGCGTTGTCAGGCCGCAGAGAGACTTGGAGCTTCTGCACCGCTTCTTCAACCGCTTGCAGCTTGCTCTGTGCCCGGAAATCTAGAAATCACATGTCTGCAGGTCAGCGACCGAACTGAACTGTGGCTGGAGACCAGCCATGTCCAGAGAAGGAATATGCTCCGAGTGCGAGCCTGTTCTCTAGGACTTCTTTCATTTTAATCTTGGAAAGCTTCCCTCCCGAGGAGGGACACGGGCAAAGCCAAGGCCCCGTTTGGGGCTCTCTCCTGGTGTATGTTACACTGTCTTAACGTAGGGCATCAGCTCTCTGGAGCAGGGAGCTACAAACTCCAGCATCGCAGATTGAGATTATATCTCAGGACAAACTTCCTGACTGTGAGACCAGCAGGGCGATGGAACGGACGCCTAAGGGGGTTATGGAAGCTCCTTCATGGGAGGTTTCCAAAAGGAGGCTGGAGCCGTCTGTCTGGGATGGGTCGGACACAACAGCTCCTGCATCTTGGCAGGGGGTTAGACTGGAGGCCCTTGCGGTCCCTTCTGACTTATGGTTCTGTGATTCTATGACCTCATTTTACTGTGTGTTTTTGCAGCACCTAGCGCTATGGAAAGCAGGACCTGGGTGCAGCTTCAGGGCGCTGGCAGTCCAAGTGCTTATTAACAATCCTGACCGCTCTGCTCCTGGTGTTTCTCAGGGGCCTGTCTGCTAACTTTAGGCCCAGACCCTTCAAGGTGTTCAAGCAAAAAACTCCCAGAGATTTCAATGGAAACCAGAAGCCCAAATGCCTCTGAGGATCTGGGCTTGCAAGACTGATGGCCAGCTGCTCAGATGGTGTAAATCTGACTTCAGAGGAGCTCCTTCAATTTACACCTGCAGAGCATCTGTCCCTAAAAATCAGCTTTTCACTCCCCTGAGAGCTGCAGGGCCAACACAGCGATGCCCCAGGGAACCAGCTTCTCTCCCAGCTCGTGCATCAACAGACTTATGATCTAAGTGCTGTCTGCAGAATGTTTCCCCCAATCCATCGTACGTCTCTGGCTCCTTTCACAGCAGTACCTGAGCACCTCACAGTCTTTAATATATTATTTAATGTCACACAACACCCCTGTGAAGTAGGGAAGTCTCCTCCCCCCATTTTACAGGTGGAGAACTGAGGCAGAGACAGGTCTCAAAGACCTTACAGCCAGAAGGGCCCATCATGATCATAATCTGACCTCCTGCAGACTACAGAACCTCACCCACCCATTCCTGTAATAGGCCCTTAACCTCTGCCTGAGTTACTGATTTAAAGACTTCAAGTTATAGAGAATCCACCATTTACACTAGTTCAAACCTGCAAGTGACCCGTGTCCCATGCTGCAGAAGACGGCAAAAAGCCTCAGGGTCTCTGCCAATCTGATTTGGGGGAAAATTCCTTCCCGACCCCATTGAAAGGTGGATCAGGACCCAGTTAAATGGGAGACTACAACGGGTTGTTCTCAAAGGCGAACTGTCAGGCCAGAGGGAGGTTACTAGTGGAGTTCCTCAGGAATTGGTCTTGGGACAAATCTTATTTAAGGTTTTCATTGAAGACCTTGGCACAAAAAGCGGGAGTGCGCTAATGAACTCTGCAGATGACACCAAGTTGGGAGGTATTGCCATGATGGAGGAGCACCGGAATATCCTACGAGTGGAGCTGGACAACCTCGAAACCTGGAGTAGCAGAAATGGGATGAAATTCAGTAGTGCAAAGGGCAAGGTCATGCACATAGGGGTTAACAGCAATATTAATCCCCATCTTTTCCAATTTGACTCATAATTCCCCATGTGGAACTGTATCAAATGCCACTGAAATCCAGATAGATGAGATCTACTGCATTTCCTTTCTCTAAAAAATCAGTCCTCGAAGAAAGAAAGAGAAGGCTGATCTGCCATGATCTATCTTTGGAAAAACCATGTTGTATTTTATCCCAATTACCGTTAACCTCTATGCCCCTAACTACTTTCTCCTTCCACATTCGTTCGAAGACCTAGCAGACAATTGAGGTCAAACTAAAAGGTCTGTAGTTTCCCAGATCACTTTTTTCCTCTTTCTGAAAAATAGGAACTCCATTAGCAATTCTCCAGTCACAGGGTCTGACCCCTAAGTTTATGGATTCACTAAAGATCCTTGCTGGTGGGCTTGCAATTTCACGTGTCAGTTCCTTTAATATTCTTGGATGGAGATTATCCAGGCCCCCCCGTTTGGTCCTATTAAGCGGTTCGAGTTTGACTTCCACCTCAGATGTGGGAATTTCTACTTCCATATCCTCACTCCCATTAGTCAGCCTGCCACTACCCCTAAACTCCTAATTCCATTTATTAAAAATGGAGTCAAAGTATATGTTTAGGCATTTGCCCATGCCTAGATTATCTTCAGTCTCCAACACATCCTCCGTCTTTGGCAGTCCCTTCTTGTTTATATGCCTATAGAACCATTTGCTGTTGGTTTTAATTCCCTTTGCAAGGTCCAGATCTGCTTGGCTCTTGGCAGTTCTCTTTTCCCTGCACTTTCTGATCTCCAAGAGGTAGTTTTCCTTGCTGATCCATCCCATCTTCTATTCCTTGCAGGATTTTTGCTTTCTCTCAATCACCTGTGTGAGACGCTTCTTCATCCAGCCTGGCCTGCAACCCTTCCCGAGGAAGTTTTTCCCCTTGCTTGGGATGCGGGCTTCAGAGAGCTTCTGCAACTTTGACTTAAAGTAATGCCAAGCCTCCCCCACTTTCAGGTCCTTGAGTTCTTCAGCCCAGTCCACTCCCCTAGTTAATTGCCTTAATATTTTAAAGTTTGCCCTTTTGAAATCAAGGCCCCTAGTTGCAGACCTAGTTTTGTTTATCCTTCCATTTAGTTGAAACTGAATTAGCTCATGATCACGCGAACCAAGGTTGTCCCCTACAAGCAATTCTTCTCTGGATGTCCTCCCTACTCGCCAACACTCAATCTAAAATGGCATCACCTCCTCTTGGTTTGGTGACTATTTGGTGGAGAAAGCTGTCAGCTCTCACAGCCAGGAAAGCGTGGGCCCTACCATTATGATTAGCACTTGTCCTCCAATCTATACCTGGGAAATTAAAGTCCCTCCTAATCACACCGCTCCCAGGAGTATATATGTCATGAGAGGTATTCCGGAGGTCTCTATCGATATCCAGATAGGATGCTGGGGGTCTGTAGCAGACCCCAAGCACTATCTGAGGGGAGCCTCTGGTAGCTTTCTTCCCCAAAGTGATTTTGACCCAAACAGACTCTGTTTTATCTGTTCCAGCACTTCTAATTTCTTCACAGTCAGTCTACCTCAGCATTAATGTACAATGCTACGGCACCACCTTTACCTGCATTTCTCTCTTTCCTGAATGGCACATACTCAAGTTGCAGTGGGGGACGTTTAGATTGGATATTACGAAAAACTTTTTCACTAAGAGGGTGGTGAAACACTGGAAGGCGTTACCTAGGGAGGTGGTAGAATCTCCTTGACAAAGCCCTGGCTGGGATGATTTAACTGGGAATTGGTCCTGCTTCGAGCAGGGGGTTGGACTAGATGACCTTCTGGGGTCCCTTCCAACCCTGAGATTCTATGATTCTATGATTCTTCCTCGCCTGCACTCCAGGCCTGGCTTCTATTCCGCCCTGTTCCTTTTCTCCCTGTAACACCTGGTTTCATTTCCTGCACCAGTAGATCCACTTCCTCCATTTTGTCCCCGGGCTCCTTGCGCTGGGGTGCAGACACCTGCGGTGTTTCCGCTCGGCTCCGCCAGGGTTCCTCACGCGGTTAGGTACAGTCATGCTACTGCCAGTATCACCTCCTACTTGGGTGTTAGCATCATTGGTATGGGAACTGTCTTTCCTCTTGATGTCCATTCATCTCCCCTCTGCTGTTCCTTTCTCCATCGCTGCATCTGCTCTTACTTCTTTTTCTCCTGCTCAGGATTAGAATCAGAAGTGGGGATTGCATGAGCATCTCTCAACTGCCTCCCCTGAATTCCAAGCTTAACGCTCTGTTAATCAGTTGTGCCACCCTCCTTCCCAGAATCTATTTCCCTCCCTAATCAGGTGGAGTCTGTCCCATGAGAACAGTCCTGTGTCCGTGAATGACTCCCAGTGGTCGGTCATCCCAGAGACCTCCTTACAGCTCCGCTGCCTGAGCTGTGGGTTGATCATCATCATCATCTTGTCTCACCTCCATTCTCCTCCTCTAGGGACAGGTAGAATCCCCTTGAAGATCACCTGAGCCTCCATTTCTTTAAGTGTCTTCCCCAGCCTGGCATCATCTCCCTTGGTACGTTTCAGCAAGAATCTAGCAGTATCATTTGTTTCCACATGAAGGACAATCAGTGGATTCTTTCCTGCTCCCATTAGGATCCTCTTCAGCCTCAGGTCCACATCCCATAACTTAGCTCCTGGCAGACAGCATGCCCTTGTGTTCTCTGGATCAGCTCTGGTGCCAGACCTGTCCATTCTTCTTAGTAAGGAGTCACCAATCACATAGACCTGCCTCTTCCTGGTGTTGGTGCCATTCTCCAGCCTTCCTCCCATTCCTTCTCCATGCAAGTCCTCTTGTCTTTTGCTTTCCCTTGCAATCTACTGCAAGTCATCCTCTGTCCTCCTGGGGCTCCGACCTCTGGGTATCTACATTGACTCTTCCCCTCTTCTTGTAGGACTAGCTGCTCTTCTCTTCTGCCTGGCCCTCCCACCTTCCGCTACTCCCTGCCACAAGTCTTCTTCATTTTCCAATTCAGCAAACCTATTCCTGAGCTCTACTTCTCCTTCACTAGCTGGTCTTTTCCTCTGCCCAGTTCTCATAATCACATTTCCACTGGCCACTTTACTCACCCAGGAGTGTCCCCTCCCAGTTTTCCAGTCCAGCTTGGATCTGCCAGTCTTGAGTTTTCCCTTCAGCCTCCTCTCGGCTTCCCTCCATCATCTGCTCGAATCCCCTTCCAAACTCAACCATACTTTCCACCTGCATCTCCAGACCTCAGCTCTTCTCTTCCATCAGCTCTCTCAGCCGGCACTTCATACAAACAAGCTCTTTTCAGGTACCCACTCCAGGATCATGCACATCCTGCAGCTTCCACATCTGGTCATCTTCATTGTCTCCTCTAATGCTTGGGTCACTACCACTGCTGCCTCTGTGTCTGTCACACCCTTCCCGCCCAAGCGCCAGTCAAGGAGAAAGAAAACCCCACACGACACAAAAACAGAACGCCACCGCCCCTCCCACAAACTCTCCTTACAACCGTGCACTCTAACTGCCCTGTCTCCAGTTGTTTGCTGACTTCTTTGCCAATCCATTGCTTGCATTTATAGGCCTCCTAGTCAGGGAAGCCCCGCCCTGATCTGATCTGATCAAAGGCTCTGCATCTCTCAGCGCACTGCCCGTACCAGCCTCTGCAAAGTGAACGCAACACACCAGCCAGCAAACTCTCAAGAACCCACTCTCCAGAGGCGATGCACAGGGGTGTGTGTGCAGGGTGAAGCACCCCCCAGATTTCTGCTTGGCATGCCGGGGGTGGGGAGGAGGAAGAGGGGCTCTGTCCTTCTCCTGCTGATACTGACCCCAGTGCGATCGGCCCCGTCTCTGGCAGCCGGGCCCGGGCAGGGAGTGGAAGGGGCAGGACCAGCCACTTCTCATGTCGGCCGCTCGGGGTCGCTGCTCTGTGCGGCGCAGCATCTGCCTGAGACAGCCTGGTTGGGGAGGTGGCGGGGCTGCCCCACCAAGGCCAGGCTACCAGGGACAGGGGTCGAGCAAGCTGGAGTCCCCTCTCCCCCGGCACGTTTCCGGCTCCCTCGGCGCCTGTCCCCAGCAGCCAGGCCATGGTGGGGGCGGCCCGGCGCCAGGCCCCCAGCCAGGTTCTCTCAGGCAGCTGCTGCACTGCCCAGAGCAGTGACCTGGAGCGACCAGCTTCAGCCGCATGAGAGGTGGCTCCCTCCTGCTCCCCGCTTGGGGCCGGCTGCCAGGGAGAGCGGCCGAATGTGCTGGCGGGAGGGGAGAGGCGCAGCGCGAAAAGGACAGACCCCCCCACAGGTAACTCTGGTGGGGTGGGGACTGCAGGGAGGCCCTGGGCTGGGCGCAGGGGTCGCTGGGCAGAGGAGACACGTGGGGTGGTCACGTGTCCTCCCCTTTAGATTGTGGACCCCCAGCATGGGGAGGCACCAGTCGTCGATGCCACTCACTGCCCCTAAGGAACAGGGGCTTGTCTCCCCTCTCCTCCAAGAGCTCTCCACTCAAACTCCCCTGTTTTCAGCTGTTTGCTGGCTCCAGGGCAGGGAATTAAACCCAGCAATCGGAGCCCCAGACAAGTGCCCGAAGCTCTGGGCCGTCCAGTCTCTCCGTAGGGCAGGCATTTCAATTGGGCCATGAGGACGCCTGGGGCTGAGGCTCATGCTGGTGCTATGTGGTCAGGAAAGGACCCAGCTTGACCCTCAGAGCGCAGGGTGAGCATGTGGGATCTGAAGTCACAGGGGTGAAGTTCAGGCAGGATGAAGTACACCTAGACCATCCCTGACAGGTGGTTGTCTAACCTCTTCTTAAAATCTCCAGTGATGGGGATTCCCTGGGTGACCTGGGCCAGTGCTTGACCATCGTTAGACTTGGAAGGTTTGTGCTCATATCAAACCAGTAGGGCAAGATCTTTCAACTCCATTCGAACTCCCTGGAGTAGGAGATTTATTTGGAGGGACAGACTGGAAACACAGTCGACATTCTGCTGAAATGTGGGGGTGCCCCGCCCCGCAGTTGAGCCAGCTGGCCTGTATGGACGTTGGCCAACGTGGGCCTTGGAGCTGCAGCTGAACTTACATAGAAGCGTCACAGCAAGGAGGGAGCTGGCCAGGGCCACAAGCGTCAGGAGCAGAAGGACAGCAGTGATGATCCGCCCCGCCCCGCGCCGCCAAGGGACCGATGTCTCGGTAGGATTTCCTTGAAGGAGAAGAAGAAACATATCCGTGGAAAGTGACAGCTCAAATGCCAGTGACCACGGAAACTCCATCCCCCAAATCTAATCACTGTTAAGCCTCCTGTTCCCTGACTGTGGTTAACAGCAACAGCAGAATCAGGCCAAATAAGGTCAGAACCGACCTGAACTTGAATCTGAAAAGCCACCCTCCCTACATCAGGGGTGACAGTAGCACCAGGCAGGCGTCCTGTGAGAGAGAACTGGAAGCAGGCTTTTCCCCCTGCCTCAGCCTTTCTTGAGAGGGAAGTTTAGGGCTTGTGAAGTCCATGCCCAAAGGAGAATTTTTAAATGAGAAAAGGAACCTGAAACAACTTACGAAATATCAAAACAAGGAGGCAGTGAAATGAGGGGAAATGATTCTTTGCAGGAGAAAAGTGGGGCTGACAGCAGCAGTGTGCTCAGAAGGGCCTTTCTACAGCATCCCTGTCTAATAACCCATCTCCAGGATGCTGGGCTCCTCACTGCAAGGCAGCCAAGGGGTGGCTCACAGGGCAAAGCCAGAAGACTGTGTCTCCCCTGCACATTAAAGGGAGAAGACTAGAGCTGCATTCGAGCCGGGATCTATGTGTCGACAGAAGTAAGTGTGCTCTGTGTGGTCTGGATTTGGTCTCCCCAAGCTGAACAGCAGCTGCTTGGAGACACAAGACTGTCAGATTCTCCTCTCCCTGAAAGTCTCAGCCTGCGGCACCCCCTCCCTGGCTGTGGGCCTCAGCCATTCGCTCACAGTGCTCCCCCATGGGGTGTGGTTCCTGGAACCAGAAGACAACACTCAGGTGCCCCGATAATCCCCTTACATTGCAGAAGTGGCTTCTCTCACTCTAACCAAAAGGTGAAGGTGCCTCTCACTAATGTCCTTTGTTTACAGTTTACAGATGCAGGGACTCCCATCTCTCCTCCCTGTGCCCTTCTCCCGTTGGGGACTGGCAGGGGAGAGAATGACTGGGAAGGACTGACCGAGTACCCTCGCCCACTGCCAGGGTGCCGTCCAGTCAGCACAAGGCTGAGCTCTGGGGACGTGGTCAGTGGAGCAAGCGATCGCTGCCCAGAACGCTGATGCAGAGACCACAAAGCCAAGGAAAGGCCAGCGGGAGTCCAGGGTCCGGTGCAGCCTCTTGTACTTACCTTTTGGCTGGGGAGCAGTTTCCATCATCTCCAGGTTCTCATAGTTATTCTCCCTCGCCATTCTCCTGCCTTTGTGCTGAGCCGAGCCCCGATCGCTGGCAGGTAGATCCTTTCAGCAGCCTGCTGGGTTAGAGCCGCCCTCTGACGCAGCCCTGGCCCAGAAATAGAAATGGGGAGGATGCCTGGTGGTGAGAGCCACCCTGTCACCAGCTGTGTGGTCAGGCCTCGTGGTGGAAGTGAGACTTCAGCTAACGGGCTTGAGCTGGGTCCAGCATGGGCAGCATCCAGGAAATGGGCCCAGGGTCAGAAGCCAAATGCCAGAGCCAGGGTGGGGGTACAGCAGAGTCCTCAGCCAGAGGCGGAGCCCGGGATCAGTACCAGAGAGACAGAAGCCGAAGCCAGAAGTGAGGGGCCAAGCAGTGAGTGAGGCAGAGGCAGGGCTGGGCATCAAACCAGACGTCTGAAGGGAGCAGGGCCTGGAAGCCGGCTGGAGCAGGGGCTGGACAACAGGGAAGCAGGGACTTTCAGGGACTTTCTCCCTGAAAGTCTCAGCCTGTTGCACCCCCTCCCTGGCTGTGCGCCTCAGCCATTCGCTCGCAGTGCTCCCCCATGGGGTATGGTTCCTGGAACCAGAAGACAACAGTCAGATGCCCAGATAATCCCCTTACATTGCAGAAGTGGTTTCTCTCACTCTAACCAAAGGGTGAAGCTGCCTCTCACTAATGTGCTAAGTTTACAGTTCTCAGCCTTTACTGAAACAGATTCTGGGAGGAGTTTCTCTGTCACCTAGCACAGGCTACGTTTCCCCTTGGGTTTTCCTTTGCCGCTGCAGAGAGCCTAGCTGAGCTCGGTGGCTAGCTGCAGCTGCATATTGAACCTCACGTCCTTACCAGCACCCTCCACTTCCGTCAGCTCCATCTCCCTGCCTGTCTCTAGACCCTCCCTGGGCTTCTTTCATGTGTTCAAAACCAGAACAGCTGGCACATGGCATCTGGATTGCACTGAGACCAAAGGGGATAAGAAAGCCCCAGAGGAGGCCCTTGTTCAGCTGACACCTGTACCACCAAATAGAAGAACATAAGAACAGCCAGATTGGGTGAGACCAAGGGTCCATCTAGCCCAGTGTCCTGTCTTCCGACAGTGGCCAGTGGCAGGTGCCCCAGAGGGAATGAGCAGAAGAGGGAATCACCAAGTGATCCATCCCCTGTCGCCTGTTCCCAGCTTCTGGCAGACAGAGGCTGGGGACACCATCCCTGCCCAGCCTGGCTAATAGCCATTGATGGACCTATCGGCCATGAACTTATCTAGTTCTTTTTTGAACCCTGTTATAGTCTTGGACTTCACAACATCCTCTGACAAGAAGTTCCATAGGTTGACTGTGCGTTGTGGTAAGAAATTCTTCCTTTTGTGTGTTTTAAACCTGCTGCCTATTCATTTCACTTGGTGACCCCTAGTTCTTGTGTTATGAGAAGGAGTAAATATTTACTTTCCTTATTTACTTTCTCCACACCAGTCACAACTTTATAGACCGCTATCATATCCCCCCTTAGTCGTCTCTCTTCCAAGCTGAATAATCCCAGTTTTATTAATCTGTCCTCATACCGCAGCCGTTCTGTACCCCTAATAATTTTTGTTGCCCTTTTTTGAAATGGGGTGACCACATCTGCACACAGTATTCGAGATGTGGGCATAGCATGGATTTATACGATATTTATATATAAATATATATATTTATATATATGATATTTATATTTATATAGAGGGAATACGATATTTTCTGTCTTCTTATCTCTCCCTTTCTTAATGATGCCCAACATTCTGTTTGCTTTTCTGACGGCCACTGCACAGTGAGTGGATGTTTTCAGAGAACTCCCCACACTGACCCAAGATCTCTTGCTTGAGTGGTAACAGCTAATTTAGACCCCATCATTTTATAGGTATAATTGGGATTGTTTTCCAAGGTGCATCACTTTGCATTTATCAAGACTGAATTTCATCTGCTATTTTGTTGCCCAGTCACCCAGTTTTGTGAGATCCCTTTGTAGCTCTTCGCAGTCTGCCTGTGCTGGGAGCTTTAGGAAAACAGCTTGGTCCTTATCTCAGAACTTCCAGCTCCATTTGCTCCTTGGAGGTCCTTGGAGGAACAGGTTCCCTTCCCCCTGTCCCCGAGCCCTGGGGAAAACCCTTCTCTGCTCACACACCTAGCATCTCCCTACCCCTGCTCCTGGATAGAAGCACGTGCTCCGGCAGGCAAGGGGCAGAGGGTAAGGAAATGAAGTGTCACTGTGAAATGGGGGGAATGAGAGGGAGCTGGCCCCCAGAAACGGGGGCTGTGAAGATTTGACCCAGGCGATCTCCTCCTGCGAGAGGCTGATGGTGGCAGTGGGCTGGGGTCGGGGAGCCTGGATGGCTTTTATGGCCAGCCCATGTCACTGCTCTGCCCAGCAGGAGGTTGGGATGCTGTGCAGGGACTCCCATCTCTCCTCCCTGTGCCCTTCTCCCGTTGGGGACTGGCAGGGGAGAGAATGACTGGGAAGGACTGACCGAGTATCCTCGACCACTGCCCATGGTGCTGTCCAGCCAGCACAAGGCTGAGCTCTGGGGACATGGTTAGTGGAGCAAGCGATCGCTGCCCAGAACGCTGATGCAGAGAACACAAAGCCAAGGAAAGGCCAGCGGGAGTCCAGGATCCGGTGCAGCCTCTTGTGCTTACCTTTTGGCTGGGGAGCAGTTTCCATCATCTCCAGGTTCTCATAGTTATTCTCCCTCGCCATTCTCCTGCCTTCGCGCTGAGCCGAGCCCCGATCGCTGGCAGGTAGATCCTTTCAGCAGCCTGCTGGGTTAGAGCCTCCCTCTGACGCAGCCCTGGCCCAGAAATAGAAATGGGGAGGATGCCTGGTGGTGAGAGCCACCCTGTCACCAGCTGGGCCACGTGCGGTCAGGCCTCGTGGTGGAAGTGAGACTTCAGCTAACGGGCTCGAGCTGGGTCCAGCATGGGCAGCATCCAGGAAATGGGCCCAGGGTCAGAAGCCAAATGCCAGAGCCAGGGTGGGAGTACAGCAGAGTCCTCAGCCAGAGGCGGAGCCCGGGATCAGTACCAGAGAGACAGAAGCCGAAGCCAGAAGTGAGGGGCCAAGCAGTGAGTGAGGCAGAGGCAGGGCTGGGCATCAAACCAGACGTCTGAAGCCGAAGGGGAGCAGGGCCTGGAGCAGAGCAGGAGCAGGGCCTGGAAGCCGGCTGGAGCAGGGACTGGACGACGGGGAAGCACAGCTGCCATGGGCAAGATACACATTGAGCAGCCAGTGAGCTCATCTGGGTGCCAGGCGTCTAAGCAGGCCTGGTGAGCTGGCAGCCAGCCAGTGCTGTGGCTCCTCCGGCAGGTCCCAGGAACAGCAGGTGGCCTTATAGGTTGTCTAGCAGGGAGGTTATTCAGAGAGCCGGCCAGCCGCTGTCCCTGCTGGTCTGGTCCCTGACAAGACCTGGCAATAGGCACTCCTGGTTTCTATTCCTTCCTCTACTCCTGACTCACTGGAAGACCTTGGGCAAGTTACCTCACCTGTCTGTGCCTCAGTTTCCCCCATGTATTTTCCCTCAGTTTCCCCCATGCACTATAAGGTGGGTAGAAAGCTGGCTAAATTGTCGGGCTCAACGGGTAGTGATCAATGGCTCCATGTCTAGTTGGCAGCCGGTATCAAGTGGAGTGCCCCAAGGGTCGGTCCTGGGGCCGGTTTTATTCAATATCTTCATAAATGATCTGGAAGATGGTGTGGATTGCACTCTCAGCAAATTTGCGGATGATACTAAACTGGGAGGAGTGGTAGATACGCTGGAGGGGAGGGATAGGATACAGAAGGACCTAGACCAATTGGAAGATTGGGCCAAAAGGAATCTGATGAGGTTCAATAAGGATAAGTGCAGGGTCCTGCACTTAGGACGGAAGAACCCAATGCACAGCTACAGACTAGGGACCGAATGGCTAGGCAGCAGTTCTGCAGAAAAGGACCTAGGGGTGACAGTGGACGAGAAGCTGGATATGAGTCAGCAGTGTGCCCTTGTTGCCAAGAAGGCCAATGGCATTTTGGGATGTATAAGTAGGGGCATAGCGAGCAGATCGAGGGATGTGATCGTTCCCCTCTATTAGACATTGGTGAGGCCTCATCTGGAGTACTGTGTCCAGTTTTGGGCCCCACACTTCAAGAAGGATGTGGATAAATTGGAGAGAGTCCAGCGAAGGGCAACAAAAATGATTAGGGGACTGGAACACATGAGTTATGAGGAGAGGCTGAGGGAGCTGGGATTGTTTAGCCTGCAGAAGAGAAGAATGAGGGGGGATTTGATAGCTGCTTTCAACTACCTGAAAGGGGGTTCCAAAGAGGATGGCTCTAGACTGTTCTCAATGGTAGCAGATGACAGAACGAGGAGTAATGGTCTCAAGTTGCAGTGGGGGAGGTTTAGATTGGATATTAGGAAAAACTTTTTCACTAAGAGGGTGGTGAAACACTGGAATGCGTTACCTAGGGAGGTGGTAGAATCTCCTTCCTTAGAGGTTTTTAAGGTCAGGCTTGACAAAGCCCTGGCTGGGATGATTTAACTGGGAATTGGTCCTGCTTTGAGCAGGGGGTTGGACTAGATGACCTTCTGGGGTCCCTTCCAACCCTGATATTCTATGATTCTATGATTCTATGATTTACCATTTTAAGGAAATAGGAGGGGGATCAGGGTGGATCAGGGCTTTGAGCCTTTCACCTCAAGGCAGATGGGTAAAAGCCAACCAAAGTTGCCAAGTCTCACGAGATAAATATGCGACCCTGCCTTTCAAAAACAAGCTCAAGCCACCCCAAAACAAGCAGGTCGGTAAGAGGTGACTTGAGCTCTCCCAGGGTTGGCCAGCAACCCCCGCAGGTTCCTGGTCCATCTTCCCCGTTCAGCCAGCGTCCCCTGTTGTTCTCCTCTGACAGCCCTGCACCCCCACCCTTTCGGGAACCATGGGGGAGGGGCAGAAGATGAGGTGAGGAAGGGTGGGAAGGATGGGGAGGAAGGATGTGGGTGTAGGGTAGAGGCGGTTGGAGGGGGAAGAAGTGGGTGTGGGTGGGGCGGTTGGAGGGGGAAGGAGAGGGAGGGAGTGGAAGGGAGAGGCGGTTGGATGGGGAAGGAGGGGGAGGGGAGGTGTCATAAATATAAAGGGAAGGGTAAACACCTTTAAAATCCCTCCTGGCCAGAGGAAAACCCCTTTCACCTGTAAAAGGGTAAGAAGCTGGGATAACCTTGCTGGCACCTGACCACAATGACCAATGAGGAGACAAGATACTTTCAAAGCTGGAGGGGGCGAGAAACAAAGTCTCTCTCTGTCTGTGTGATGCTTTTGCTGGGGACAGAACAGGATTGGAGTCTGAGAACTTAGTAAGTGATCTAGCTAGATCTGCGTTAGATTCTGTTTGTTTAAATGGCTGAGAAAATAAGCTGTGCTGAATGGAATGGATATTCCAGTTTTTGTGTCTTTTTGTAGCTTAAGGTTTTGCCTAGAGGGATGCTCTATGTTTTGAATCTAATTACCCTGTAAGGTATTTACCATCCTGAGTTTACAGAGGTGATTATTTTACTTTTTATTTAATTAAAATTCTTATTTTAAGAACCTGATTGCTTTTTCATTGTTCTTAAGATCCAAGGGTTTGGGTCTGTGTTCACCTATGCAAATTGGTGAGGATTTTTATCAAGCCTTCCCCAGGAAAGGGGATGTAGGGTTTGGGTAGGTTTTGGGGGGAAAGACGTTTCCAAGCGGGCTCTTTCCTGGTTATATATTTGTTAGACGTTTGGTGGTGGCAGCGATAAAGTACAAGGGCAAAAGGTAAAATAGTTTGTACCTTGGGGAAGTTTTAACCTAAGCTGGTAAAAGTAAGCTTAGGGGGTTTTTCATGCAGGTCCCCACATCTGTATCCTAGAGTTCAGAGTGGGGAAGGAACCTTGACAGGAGGTGATAGGAGGGGGAAGAGAGGGGAACGGTGGTTGGAGGGGAAAGGACTGGGGGAGGCGAGAGATGGGTGGATGGAGAAGGAGGGGGACAGGGAGGGAGTGGAGAGGAGAGGTGGTTCGATGTGGGGAGGAGGTGTGAGGAAAGAGGAAGACAGTGCTCTGGGGCTGGATCTAGGGGGGCTGCCGCACCCCCTGGCTGGAAGCGGTTTCCATCACATGCAGGGTTTACAGTTGGGTCCAGTGGCTCTCAGCCCCCCACTATACACATTGTTCCAGCCCTCTGTGCCCAGCATTTTATGGCCCCCTCTTGTGGGTGGGGCTCTGGCGAGAGCGTAAAGGCATCACCCCCATGCGCCGCGTGTGCAGTTGGCTGTCGGAGGTCATGCAGCGGTGGGGCTGGGCCTGGGGAAGCCTGTGCCCTCTCCCCTCCTGGGATGCCCTCAGTTCCACCCCAGCCATGGCAGTCCTGCTCTGTGTCCTGGCCCCGCTTGTGTTGTTGGGCCTCCAGCATCATCCCGCTGAAGCACGGTGAGGGGCAGGCTGGGGGCAGTGTGGGGGCCAGGCCTGTGTCCTGCTCCTTGACTCCGGACCGTGGCGCCCTGGGCAGTCACCCATGCCACCCGCCCTGAAGGCCGGCCCCATCCTATGGGCATCCACGACTGTTCACATCTGCATATTTTCCCTGTGTGTGATCATCCACAGGTGGGAGTTCTGCTGTCAAAAGAGACAGAACCTGCTCGCTGCTCCTGCGGTAACATGGGCTGACGGGGGCACTTGTGGAATCAAAGTTTAGTGGGTTACACAAGCACTCTGGTGAGTGTGAGCAGCACTGATGCAAGCAGCCAAGTGGGCACATGCCCAGCCATACACAAACTTTGGTGGCTGAACGCTGACATAACTTTGTAGCGGAGACACGGCCTCGGTAGCCATCTCTGAGGCTGTACGGGAAGTTTCAGGAAGGGCAAGCAGCCTTGCAGGTTCCACACATTCCCCGAGAGCTGAGCCGGTCAGAGCTCAGGGGGGAAAGGTTCAGACCTGGGAGCTAGGGGCAGCCCTGGGGGCTTGGTGGCTGATCCATGCGGGACCAAGAGCTGTGAAGGCTGCATCCCAGTTCCCGAACCACCCTGGAAACGGGCTCCGGATTCCCCATCTCACTGAACGACGAGGAGACGGCTGTCTGGTTGTCTGTTAGCCGTGGGGCGGGAAGTGCTGCTGGCCGCACGCTCTTTGGACTGGTGTTTGCTGACGAGATGCCGAGGCGCTGGGCAGGGATGGAGAGGCCGCCATTCTCCTCAGGCCCCGGAGACTCCCGAGGGGGGACAGATACGTTTGGAGCCCCCCGCCCCCTCGGCCCCAGAGACTGAGAAATGATCTGCGAGAGCTCGGAGGGGAATGCTCTGAAGGTGTGGCCGAAACTACACAAGCGAGTGTTGTGCTGTAACCTTGCCCTGAAACACACGTAACAGCAACAGCACCGGGAGTCTCCGTAAGGAACCCCGCAGATTTATTGCCTACCCGTGCTGCTGAAGGGACTGAAGAGTATCCCAAATCCTGCCTGCGAGGGTCTGTGTGGCCCACCTTGATTTTCATACACATTTTAAAGAGAGTGGTCACTTTGGTTGGGCTATTACCAGCAGGAGAGTGAGTTTGTGTGGGGGGGGGCGGAGGGTGAGAAAACCTGGATTTGTGCTGGAAAGGGCCCAACTTGATGATCACTTTAGATAAGCTATTACCAGCAGGAGAGTGGGGTGGGAGGAGGTATTGTTTCATGATCTCTGTGTGTATATAATGTCTGTTGCAGTTTCCACGGCATGCATCCGATGAAGTGAGCTGTAGCTCACGAAAGCTCATGCTCAAATAAATTGGTTAGTCTCTAAGGTGCCACAAGTACTCCTTTTCTTTTTAAGAAATTGTCTGGGACTCTCTGAGCTGACTGGCCGCTGTCATTAACCCCTTCAGTCAGGGGCTGCTCTGTGCAATACTTTTCTTTTTTGAAGTCCTAAGAAGACAGAGATCAGGCCAGCGCTTCAGCAGGGAGTTGTGCTGAGGGGGAGGGAAGGGGGTGTCAGAGTTACACATAATCTGCTTCCACCCCTCCCCTAGCCCATTGCATCTCTGTGCACTGCCCCAGCATCACCCTGGTACAGCACTGCCTGACTCCTGGCAGCGGCTTCCCCATCACCTGCCAGGTGGGTGCTGTCATGGGGCGGGCTGGCCCTTTTAGGGGATTTGGGCTCAGCCCCATCAATGTGCCGTTAGCCCCTACCTCTCCCCCACCCCCAGGTGATGGGTTTGGGATGCTGGCTGCATCAGACATCACATGATGGTAGCCTGGGGTAGGGGCAGGTGTAACGAGGCTGGTTCTGGTGGGACCCAGCGGAGACGTGCCAACTGAGGACAAACTGCTTCGAGCAGGGCAGTGGCAGCCCCAGGCTGGGGTTTCTGTGCACCCCAAGGCAAACCAAACCAGCCAGACAGAGAGGACTTTGGTCTCAGCCCACTGGCTAACCACAAGTCACACAAGCAATTCCCTTAGACACCCCAGTTTCCCAGTATCCCCACCAGTGCCACTCGTTATGGGGACAGATGGTTATGAAAACCAATACCCCAGTAAAAGAAAAAAAGTTCCCTCGACCCCAAAGGACCAAGCCCCAGACCCAGGTCAATATACAAATCAGATCTTACCCACAAATCACGCTGTTGCCAATCCTTTAGAATCTAAAATCTAAAGGTTTATTCATAAAAGGAAGATGACAGCGAGAATGGGTTCAATGGAATCAATGACAGACAGTGATGGCCAAGTTCTTGGTTCAGGCTTGCAGCCGCAATGGAATAAACAGCAGGTTCAAATCCCGTCTCTGGAGAACATCCCCAGCTGGGATAGGTCCTTCAGTCCTCGGTTCAGAGCTTCCGTGTAGCAAAGTCCCTCCAGAGGTAGGAAGCAGGGTTGAAGACCAGATGGAGGAGCTGCCGCAGCTTTTTATAGTCTCTTGCCATGTGGTCTCTCTTTCTTTGTCCCAAAGACAAGCTACCCATCCCATGGCCTGGAAACATCTCAGAGTTCTGTCCCTAGGCAGGTCCCTGCACACCTGGCTGAGTCCCCAGGCGAGTCTGTCTTCTCTCAATGGGTCAGTGGTGTAGCTGATGGTCCTTAACAGGCCACCCAGCAGGCTAGGCAGAGCTGACACCAATTTGTCTGGGGTGTCACCCAGAAGCACAGCACGAGTTTCAGAGTAGCAGCCGTGTTAGTCTGTATTCGCAAAAAGAAAAGGAGGACTTGTGGCACCTTAGAGACTAACCAATTTATTTGAGCATAAGCTTTCGTGAGCTACAGCTCACTTCATCAGATGCATAAAGTGGAAAATACAGTGAAGAGATTTCTATACACACAGACCATGAAATCTGTCTGTATCTGTACGAGTTTTTTCATGAAGTTGATAGATTTCCACTCCATACGGCTAAATGCAGTGCCTTGCATAATGACAGTTTCAGAGTAGCAGCCGTGTTAGTCTGTATCCGCAAAAAGAAAAGGAGGACTCGTGGCACCTTAGAGACTAACCAAGTTTGGAATGCAGACAGTATAGAGCCAATACTTATATCTTTAAATACAAAAATGACACATGCAAACAGACAGCATAATCCTAACCAGCAAACCAAAACCTCATCTTAAACGCCCTATTTGACCCCCTTTATACACAATGTGGTGCCACTACAGGATCTTGGTTGCAACAATGTTCTATACGGTCCCAGTTCAAGTCAATAACGTCACAGCAGGGCTGCTTGTAAAATGGAGCCTGCTGTATCACAGAGGGGAGACAAGGGGCTCAGAAAGACATAGGGGGCTGGTGGGAGAGGCCCAGAGTCTTGTAAGGGGCTGGTAGAGCTCCCTCACTCTGGGAGAGCTGGTGCCTGTGGCCCTGATAGAAGGGTAAAGGGCAGAAAGAGACCTGTGGAAGATCCAGAGAGGATCCAGGGTCAGGGAGGCATCAGGAAGTATCCTCCCCCACACCAGTCAGAGGGAAAGGCCTGGCTGGAGCTACCTGAGTGAGGGCCAGGAGCCAACCCTTAAGGCCTTGTCGTCACTGCAGAAGAGGGATGTTAACTCATAGAACCATCGAGTTAGAAGGGGCCGCAAGGGTCATCTAGTCTAACCCCTGCCAAGATGCCAGGTTTGCTGTGTCTAAACCATCCCAGACAACCTCCCTGCATCGAGAGGTTTTTGTAAGCTAGCTTCCATCCTCAGCCAAAGTGAGAAACAACATTTTCAGTGGAGGAAAGGAGGATTTCCTGTTAAAACCAAGTTCCGCCCCAGCCTAGTGTTAACCTCAAGAGAACATGGATTCAGGCTCCCTTTGTACTCTGTGTGGCAGGAGATTTTGTCATTTGGGTTTAACCAAAAGATTCTAATTTTAATTGAAAGTCTTTTTCTCCATGCTAAGCAGTCCCCTGCTGTGCTCCTAAGCGCCAGATGGCCTTGTCTGGATGGAGAGAAAGGTTCGCTCTTAACACAAGCTAAAACCTCGTGGAGACAAGGTGGGTCATATTTTTCACATTACTTGTTAGGCACCTCCACAGGCTTTAACTTGACCTGCTAACAACTCATGTGAAAACTACACACTGCCTTGTCTTCGCTTGGATTTTACCTCAAGTTAGTTAACTCAAGTTCTAGGTCCAGTGTTCTTTAACATCTTCAGTAATGTCCTGGGCGTAGGTATGGAGAGCATACTGATCAAGTTTGCAGATGACACAAAGCTAGGAGGGAAGGGTTGCAATACAGAGGGCAGGACAAGAGGCGATGGGTTCAAACTACAGCACCGCAGATTTTGATTAAATCTCAGGACAAACTTCCCAACTGTAAGAGCAGTAGGACAATGGAACAGAGGCTTAGGGGGGTTGTGGAAGATATGGAACTGGATTGACTTCGGGAGCGACCTTCAGGGCACTCCGCTTGATACCGGCTGCCAACTAGACATGGAGCCATTGATCACTACCCATTGAGACCGACGATCTAGCCAGCTTTCTATCCACCTTGTAGTCCATTCATCCAGCCCATACTTCTTTAACTTGCTGGCAAGAATACTGTGGGAGACAATGTCAAAAGCTTTGCTAAAGTCAAGGAACAACTCATCCGCTGCTTTCCTCTCATCCACAGAGCCAGTTATCTCGTCATAGAAGGCAATTAGATTAGTCAGGTATGACTTGCCCTTGGTGAATCCATGCTGACTGTTCCTGATCACTTTCCTCTCCTCTAAGTGCTTCAGAATTGATTCCTTGAGGACCTGCTCCATGATTTTTCCAGGGACTGAGGTGAGGCTGACTGGCCTGTAGTTCCCCAGAACATGGGTTCTGCCATGCTAATCCACACTGGGTTATACCTTCCCCGACAAGCAGGCTCATTCATTTCAAGGGGATCAGGTGCAAATTAAGGTATTTCTCATAGTGAGTAAATGTAGCAGAATCTCACCCTCTGGTTTGGTGAACACTACAGAGTTAGGTCTACGTAAGCTGCCTTACGTCGACCTATTCATGTCAGTGTACACACCAGAGCTTTGGTCCCACAGATGTAAGTGCCCTACTACGCTGACATAATAACTCCACCTCCATGAGGGGCATAGGCCTTATGTCGGTGTAGTTAGGGCAACACAGTGTCTGTGTAGACACTGTGGGTTACTTACCTCGGCTGTTGGCTCATTCATGGAGCCGTGAAATTGAGAAGAACGCCGGGATGTGTGGGGAGCTCCAGCTAGAGCTCGGCTACGCCCTAGGCTCTTGGCTCCCTGCTCCCAGCTGAGCTGCTGCCCAGGCTCCCCAGCCCAGCTGGGCTGCGCCTGCCTGGCTCCACACTCTGTGCTCAGATTTTTGGTTAGGTTTGGTACGGAGAGATGATTTTAAAGGCCTAGTTTGGCATGTTATTAAAGAATAGAAAGAGAGAACTGAAAGGAAAATAACGATTTTTGTTTTTAAAGGGTTAGTTTGAAAGAAGAGAGGCAAGTTATTAAAGAAAAGAAAGATTTTTGGTTAGGTTTAGTAAGGAGAGGTGTTTTTAAAGGACTAGTTGGGCATGTTATTAAAAAATAAAAATTTTGAGGCAAATTTAAAAGGTGTATTAAATATAAGGGTATGTTAAGAAAAGAGCATTTAAAAAGAGTTAAATAAAAGAGAAAAATATAGAGGAAACTGCCATGTGCTCTGAGCTGTGAACCCAGCTGATGGAAGAATCCACTTGCATGACTCATCTTCCCAGGGGAGGGGCAGAACAACCAATGTATCTTATCCTCTTTCACATCCCACAACAGTCTGTCTGGTGTCAATGGACCTTTCCTGTCGGGAAGGATGTAACACCTTCTGCTGGAGACCGGCACTTCACACCAGTTCATGTCCCTCTCCTGTCTGGTGGTTTACACGGTCACAGAGGCTCACAATACAGCTGCTCCATGAATGACAGCCAACAGCCGATGTAAGTAACCTGCAGTGTCTAACTCTGTAGTGTAGACCAAGCCAGAGGGTGAGATTCTGCCACTTTTACTCACTATGACAAATACCTTAATTTGCAGCTGGTCCCCTTGAAATGAATGAACCTGCTTGTGGAGGAAGGTATAACCCAGTGTGGATTAGCATGGCAGAACCCAGCCCTACTGCATTGGGAGGTTTTTGTAAGCTAGCTTCCATCGTCAGCCAAAGTGAGAAACAACATTTTAAGAGGAGGAAAGGGGAGTTTCCTGTTAAAACCAAGTTCTGCCTGTTAAGGAAAAGTTAGCACATGTGACTCCATTTTGGTTTGGGGCCCACCATTGTTTAAATGCCAGCACATCATACACCAGGAGAAGTAATCCTTAGATATTGAATCCCTGTGAAAATCCTCCTCCTTGTCTCCAGCCTGCCTTGACTCCCAGTATCTGGTTTTTGTCAGTCTCTAACTCCCTGTCTCTTGGCCTTGATGTGAGGCCTCCCATCCTGATAATAAAAGTTACTGATGCATGGCTTTAGGACCATGCTGTGTAATTAACATACTGGTATAGCACGAGGAATGCACCAAGCAGGGATAGGTGGTAGATAAGACAAGGGTTTGTTTATTGGCTAAGGTTTCCGATGCACGAGGGCAACATGCTTTGCTAAAAAGTATATAACCTTTGTATAATCTGCATTCAGGGTCCCCTCCTGGCTAGCAGGGGGGCACCACGCTCGAGCGTAATAAACTTAGTGTCTTTTGGGAACTCTGCAGTTGTGGACTTTGTTTCTGTGCCTCAGCCTAGATTCGAACTGTGCGTGACCTATCAGGTATAATTCGCAGCACTGGTGTGCGTGTCCTATCAGGTATAATTCGCAGCATTTGTGTGCGTGTCCTATCAGGTGTAATTCGTAGCACTTATGTGCGTGTCCTACCAGGTGTAATTCGTAGCACTTGTGTGCGTGTCCTACCAGGTGTAATTCGTAGCACTTGTGTGCGTGACCTATCAGGTATAATTCGCAGCACTGGTGTGCGTGTCCTATCAGGTGTAATTCGCAGCATTGGTGTGCGTGTCCTATCAGGTGTAATTCGTAGCACTTATGTGCGTGTCCTACCAGGTGTAATTCGTAGCACTTGTGTGCGTGTCCTACCAGGTGTAATTCGTAGCACTTGTGTGCGTGACCTATCAGGTATAATTCGCAGCACTGGTGTGCGTGTCCTATCAGGTGTAATTCGCAGCATTGGTGTGCGTGTCCTATCAGGTGTAATTCGCAGCATTGGTGTGCGTGTCCTATCAGGTGTAATTTGTAACAGTTTTGGCGACCCAGATGGGACTCTAGGCTCGCCCCAACAAGCGAGACTACACTCCTCCTCTCGGACAGCTCCAGCCGGCACAGGGTGAGTTCACCTTTGAGAACTCCGAGGAGGGGGGGTGTGAGCCGTCGCTTAGGCGATAAGGTGGCACATTTTGTGTTCTTTTGGTAGCCCATTATAGGTTCTGGGCAGAGTGTAAGTAAGGGGACCCCTTTGGCTGAAATTCTCAAGAATTGGGAGAATATTTCTGGCACCCATGGATTAGGCAGAAAAAAGCTGTTATTTTATGTAAGGTTGAGTGGCCAGCACTAACAACTCAAACATCTGTTGAATGGCCACCGGATGGGTCCTTTGCTGGGGATACATTAACAGTGCTTAAAAGGAGGCTGGAGGACAAAGCTCCAGCCCAGATGGATTATTGGTATGTATGGGACAACTGGGCTTATGCGCTGCGAAAGGACATCCTCTTTCCTCCTCCTTTTCTTATTCATCTCAGGGGTCTCCAGCCCCGCTCTGTGCTATGCCTGCTTCTGCCCCTCCTCCGGCTTACCCTCGGCTTTCTGACTTATGCCTGTCACCTCCTTGCTTGCCAATTAGCCGTGCTTTCTGTCCAAGTGACAAGCCTCATGTGGGGAGGACTCGGGTAGCCCTTGTAAGTAAAAATATTTTAAAAAAAGAGACCAGGAGGGCTGGGGGCTAGTTAAGAAGCCCACCCTCCTTGTTAATTTGGTAGTGAAACAAAGCTGGTGTTCATGGAAGGGACAGTTCCAAAAAAAAAAAACAACCAGGATCGGGCTCAAGCGGGCAGGCAACAGATAGAGAGGTTGGAAAACAGGTTGAAAACTTAAAGGTCATAGTGAAAAAAGAAGAGTAAATAATTACAGGAATGAAAAACGTAAATCCCGGAATAATACTTAAAATGGTAAAATCTAAGTAATTGGGTGTCGTTTTGAAAAATAAGCAAGTAATTTAAAAAAAAAAAAAGTAAAAAGTTAACTCTTTAGTTGCTGGAAAGAATTAAGCAGTTAAACTTTGTAAAATACTGAAAAGAAAAAAAAATGCTTGGTTTCTTTGCAGCCATTTTGGAAAAAAATGGGCCCTTTTCCAAAGAAATGCAATTATACAGTGCTACTTAATTAATATCGTATTAGGTTCCAAGAGTCTACAATAGGTGGTGTCTTCCTTTTCAGGTCGCTGTGTGTTTGACAGCAGGAGTTAAAAGTAAAAGGCAATCAAAAGTCTGGTAAAGTTTATTGTGCCCTTTTTAAAGTAAGAATCTTTAACCTGTGGATCCAAAAGCAAGCCGGAAAGCATTTATTTTTTATGTAAATTACCTAACTAATAAGGTAGAGGCCACTGAAACCTGGGCTGCCTATAAAACAAATACAAGAAAATATGGGTAATTCCTCTGTTTTGCCTGCAATTAACAAGGGTATTTGTATAAAAAGAAAATATTTTAAGCAATGACTGACTGCCCAAAAGGGGTAGATCTGTGTTTTATTTTTGTCTTTCAGAAACTCAGAGAAAACTGATGCCAGCTAAAAAGCAATTCAACATCTCATGAATTTACTGGCACAATAGAAATTCTGTTCTGTGTTCTATGTCCTGTCTTGTGGTGTTTGTCTTGTGGCCAGAATTGCTGTGTTTAATTTTTCATAGGACAGTTTAGTTTAAAACTAAATAGAAGGGTTAAATCAAAATGCAGATACTTGTTACTTGTTTTGAAACTTTCGCATGCTTAAGGGCACTTTCATGGAACTTTGTGACTTGCTTTCCCCTGCCCTGAAGCGCATGAATACCAAGATGAGAGCAGCCCTCACAGTTCACAAGCGAGTGGCAATAGCCCTGTGGAAGCTTGCAACGCCAGACAGCTACCGGTCAGTCGGGAATCAATTTGGAGTGGGCAAATCTACTGTGGGGGTTGCTGTGATGCAAGTAGCCAACACAATCATTGAGCTGCTGCTATCAAAGGTAGTGACTCTGGGAAATGTGCAGGTCATACTAGATGGCTTTGCTACAATGGGATTCCCTAACTGTGGAGGGGCTATAGACGGAATGCATATCCCTATCTTGGCACCGGAGAACCAAGGCAGCGAGTATATAAACTGAAAGGGGTACTTTTCAATGGTGATGCAAGCACTGGTGGATCACAAGGGACGTTTCACCAACATCAACGTGGGATGGCCGGGAAAGGTTCATGATGCTTGCGTCTTCGGGAACTCTGGTCTGTTTAAACGGCTGCAGGAAAGGGATTTACTTCCCAGACCAGAAAATAACCGTGGAAGGTTATTTCTGTGGAAGGAAAAGACCTGGGTAGAGACCGTTGAATCGTGGAAGTCAACGAATGGCTATGCAGGTGGTGTCGGAGAGAAGGCTTTGGATTCTTTGACCATGGGATGGTGTTCCATGAAGGAGGAGTGCTAGGCAGAGACGGGCTCCACCTAATGAAGAGAGGGAAGAGCATCTTCGCAAGCAGGCTGGCTAACCTAGTGAGGAGGGCTTTAAACTAGGTTCACCGGGGGAAGGAGACCAAAGCCCTGAGGTAAGTGGGGAAGTGGGATACTGGGAGGAAGCACGAGCAGGAGCGCGTGAGAGGGGACGGCTCCTGCCTCATACTGAGAAAGAGGGGCGATCAGCGGGTTATCTCAAGTGCCTATACACAAATGCTCGAAGCCTGGGAAACAAGCAGGGAGAACTGGAAGTCCTGGCACAGTCAAGGAATTTTGATGTGATTGGAATAACAGAGACTTGGTGGGATAACTCACATGACTGGAGTACTGTCATGGATGGATATAAACTGTTCCGGAAGGACAGGCAGGGCAGAACAGGTCGGGGAGTTGCACTGTATGTAAGGGGGCAGTATGACTGCTCAGAGCTCAAGTATGAAACTGCAGTAAAACCTGAGAGTTTCTGGATTAAGTTTAGGAGTGTGAGTAACAAGGGTGATGTCGTGGTGGGAGTCTGCTATAGACCACCGGACCAGGGGGATGAGGTGGACGATGCTTTCTTCTGGCAACTCGCAGAAGTTACTAGATCGCACGCCCTGTTTCTCATGGGAGACTTCCATCACCCTGATATCTGCTGGGAGAGCAATACAGCGGTGCACAGACAATCCAGGAAGTTTTTGGAAAGTGTAGGGGACAATTTCCTGGTGCAAGTGCTGGAGGAACCAACTAGGGGCAGAGCACTTCTTGACCTGCTGCTCACAAACTGGGAAGAATTAGTAGGGGAAGCAAAAGTGGATGGGAACCTGGGGGGCAGTGACCATGAGATGGTCGAGTTCAGGATCCTGACACAGGGAAGAAAGGAAAGCAGCAGAATATGGACCCTGGACTTCAGAAAAGCAGACTTTGACTCCCTCAGGGAACTGATGGGCAGGATCCCCTGGGAGAATAACATAAGGGCGAAAGGAGTCCAGGAGAGCTGGCTGTATTTTAAAGAATCCTTATTGAGGTTACAGGGACAAACCATCCCGATGTGTAGAAAGAATAGTAAATATGGTAGGTCACCAGCTTGGCTTAACAGTGAAATCCTTGCTGATCTTAAATACAAAAGAGAAGCTTACAAGAAGTGGAAGATTGGACAAATGACCAGGGATGAGTATAAAAATATTGCTCGGGCATGCAGGAGTGACATCAGGAAGGCCAAATCACATCTGGAGTTGCAGCTAGCAAGAGATGTTAAGAGTAACAAGAAGGGTTTCTTCAGGTATGTTAGCAACAAGAAGAAAGTCAAGGAAAGTGTGGGCCCCTTACTGAATGAGGGAGGCAACCTAGTGACAGAGGATGTGGAAAAAGCTAATGTACTCAATGCTTTTTTTGCCTCTGTTTTCACTAACAAGGTCAGCTCCCAGACTGCTGCGCTGGGCATCACAAAATGGGGAAGAGATGGCCAGCCCTCTGTGGAGATAGAGGTGGTTAGGGACTATTTAGAAAAGCTGGACGTGCACAAGTCCATGGGGCCGGACGAGTTGCATCCGAGAGTGCTGAAGGAATTGGTGGCTGTGATTGCAGAGCCATTGGCCATTATCTTTGAAAACTCGTGGCGAACCGGGGAAGTCCCGGATGACTGGAAAAAGGCTAATGTAGTGCCCATCTTTAAAAAAGGGAAGAAGGAGGATCCTGGGAACTACAGGCCAGTCAGCCTCACTTCAGTCCCTGGAAAAATCATGGAGCAGGTCCTCAAAGAATCAATCCTGAAGCACTTACATGAGAGGAAAGTGATCAGGAACAGCCAGCATGGATTCACCAATGCCTGACTAATCTAATCGCCTTTTATGATGAGATTACTGGTTCTGTGGATGAAGGGAAAGCAGTGGATGTATTGTTTCTTGATTTTAGCAAAGCTTTTGACACGGTCTCCCACAGTATTCTTGTCAGCAAGTTAAGGAAGTATGGGCTGGATGAATGCACTATAAGGTGGGTAGAAAAGCTGGCTAGATTGTCGGGCTCAACGGGTAGTGATCAATGGCTCCATATCTAGTTGGCAGCCGGTATCAAGTGGAGTACCCCAAGGGTCGGTCCTGGGGCCAGTTTTGTTCAATATCTTCATAAATGATCTGGAGGATGGTGTGGATTGCACTCTCAGCAAATTTGCGGATGATACTAAACTGGGAGGAGTGGTAGATACGCTGGAGGGGAGGGATAGGATACAGAAAGACCTGGACAAATTGGAGGATTGGGCCAAAAGAAATCTGATGAGGTTCAATAAGGATAAGTGCAGGGTCCTGCACTTAGGACGGAAGAACCCAATGCACAGCTACAGACTAGGGACCGAATGGCTAGGCAGCAGTTCTGCGGAAAAGGACCTAGGGGTGACAGTGGACGAGAAGCTGGATATGAGTCAGCAGTGTGCCCTTGTTGCCAAGAAGGCCAATGGCATTTTGGGATGTATAAGTAGGGGCATAGCGAGCAGATCGAGGGACGTGATCATTCCCCTCTATTCGACATTGGTGAGGCCTCATCTGGAGTACTGTGTCCAGTTTTGGGTTCCACACTACAAGAAGGATGTGGATAAATTGGAGAGAGTCCAGCGAAAGGCAACAAAAATGATTAGGGGTCTGGAACACATGACTTATGAGGAGAGGCTGAGGGAACTGGGATTGTTTAGTCTGCGGAAGAGAAGAATGAGGGGGGGTTTGATAGCTGCTTTCAACTCCCTGAAAGGGGGTTCCAAAGAGGATGGATCTAGACTATTCTCAGTGGCAGAAGAGGACAGGACAAGGAGTAATGGTCTCAAGTTGCAGTGGGGGAGGTTTAGATTGGATATTAGGAAAAACTTTTTCACTAAGAGGGTGGTGAAACACTGGAATGCGTTACCTAGGGAGGTGGTAGAATCTCCTTCCTTAGAGGTTTTTAAGGTCAGGCTTGACAAAGCCCTGGCTGGGATGATTTAATTGGGGATCGGTCCTGCTTTGAGGAGGGGGTTTGACTAGATGACCTCCTGAGGTCCCTTCCAACCCTGATATTCTATGATTCTATGATAACTGTTGGGGATGTTGAAATGGCTATAGTTATCCTTGGGGACCGAGCCTATCCCTTAATGCCCTGGCTCATGATGCCATACACAGGCACCTTGAACAGTAGTAAGGAGCTGTTCAACTATAGGCTGAGCAAGTGAAGAATGGTGGTAGAGTGTGCATTTGGACGTTTAAATATTCATGGTAAATAGGCCCAATGGCCTGTGATGGGATGTTAGATGGGGTGAGATCTGAGTTACTACAGAGAATTCTTTCCTGGGTATCTGGCTGGTGAATCTTGCCCACATGCTCAGGGTTCAGCTGATCGCCATATTTGGGGTCTGGAAGGAATTTTCCTCCAGGGCAGATTGGAAGAGGCCCTGGAGGTTTTTTGCCTTCCTCTGTAGCATGGGGCACGGGTCACTTGCTGGAGGATTCTCTGCTCCTTGAAGTCTTTAAACCATGATTTGACGACTTCAATAGCTCAGACATAGGTGAGAGGTTTATCGCAGGAGTGGGTGGGTGAGATTCTGTGGCCTGCATTGTGCAGGAGGTCAGACTCGATGATCATAATGGTCCTTTCCGACCTTAATATCTATGAATCTATGTTTAAAGGGTCGCTGGTGCAGTTTATTGACTCGCTCAGACCTCAGTGAAACCAATATTCCCATTGTTATTGGGGCTTGCTGTGTGCTCCACAATCTCTGTGAGAGTAAGGGGGAGACGTTTATGGTGGGGTGGGAAGTTGAGGCAAATTGCCTGGCCACTGAATACGTGCAGCCAGACACCAGGGCGGTTAGAAGAGCACAGAAGGAAGTGCTGCGCATCAGAGAAGCTTTGAAAACCAGTTTCATGACTGGCCAGGGTACTTTGTGATACTTCTGTTTGTTTCTGCTTGCTGAAAACCAACCCCCTTGGTTGCCTCTAAATTTCTTGTAAGCCACCCACCCTCCCCCCTTCGATCACAGTTTGCTTGCAAAGGAAATAAAGTCACTATCATTTAAAAAACATGTATTCTTTATTAATTGATTATAAAAATAGGGAGATAACTCACAAGGTAGCCTGGGTGGGGTGTGGGAGGAGGTAGGAGGGAAGGAAAAGGCCACTTTAAAACTTGTTGAATGCCAGCCTTCTGTTGCTTGGGCTGTCCACTGGGGTGGAGTGGTTGGGTGCCCAGAGCCTCCCTCCTCCGTGTTCTTGGGTGTCTGGCTGAGGAGGCTATGGAACTTGGGGAGGAGGGAGGGCGGTTAAACAGGGGCTGCAGCGGCAGTTTGTGATCCTGCTGCCGTTCATGAACCTCCACCAGATGCCGGAGCGTGTCCGTTTGATCCCGCAGTAGCCCCAGTGTTGCCTCATGCCTCCTCTGATCTTCCTGCTGCCACCTCTCCTCACGTTCATCAGCCACCATCCTGTACTGTGCTATTGTGTCCCTCCACACAATCTGCTGAGCTCTGTCAGTGCCGGAGCATGAGCTCAGAGAACATTTAATCGTGCATGCTTTTTTCGCCGCCTTATCTAAGATAGCCTTTGGGAGGAGGGAGGCTTGAAACATTTGCAGCGGCTGGAGGAAAAAAAGGGAGTGAAGTATTTAAAAAGATACATTTTACAGAACAATGGCTATACTCTTTCACAGTGAACAACGCTATTCACATTACATAGCACATGATTTTGGTACGAGGTCACATTTTGCATCTTATATTGAGTGCCTGCGGCTTTGTTATTAGAGATCACACACGCGGTGCCGGCAACAGAATTCAGCTTGCAGATGGCCATGGTAAGCCATAGTCTTTTGGCTTCTGCAACCTTCATAACAGCAGCGCCCTCCTCTCCCATACCAAGCAAAGCCCGTTGAGTTGGCCATTTAGTGCTGTGGTTTTCCTGCTAACATGCAGGAGCAGAAACCAAACTAACCACCACCCTCATCCAATTCTCTGGGATGATTGCTTTACCCCTCAGCCCACCGCGTGGCTGGTATCAGGGAAGATCCCTGCTAGCCAAACGCGAACAGCTCAGTGCCAATGGTGCCCCCTTCCCACCGCGTGGCTAACTGCAGGGAGGATTTCTTTTCAGCCACAGGCAAACAGCCCAGTAGGAACGGGCACCTCTGAATGTCCCCTTCATTAAATTCCCCTATTTCAACCAGGTTACCATGAACGATATCACTGTCCTGAGGATAACACAGAGAGATAAAGAACGGATGTTGCTTGAATGCCAGCAAACACTGGGACCATACGCTGCCAGGCTTTGTCATGCAATGATACCAAATTACTTGCTACTAGCATGGCGTGCTGAAGTGTCCTACCATGAAGGATGGAATAAGGCTGCTCTTCCCAGAAACCTTCTACAAAGGCTTTTAGAGTACCTCCAGGAGAACTTCATGGAGATGTCCCTGGAGGATTTCCTCTCCATCCCCAGACACGTTAACAGACTTTTCCAGTAGTTGTACTGGCCACGAATGCATCCCAAGTCCTCAGGGCTATTTAATCATTAAAAAACACTTGATTTTATAACATGTATTATATTTTAAAAGGTACACTCACCAGAGGTCCCTTCTCTGGCTTCATTGGGTTGGGAGGGTATTTCAGTCAGGGTGATAAAAAGATCCTGGCTGTCGGGGAGAACGGTGCGCTGTGTGCTCTCCTCAAGCTCGTCCGCCTCCTCCTCCTCATCTTCCCCATCTGCAAAATCCTCAGGCATAGCAGAGAGCACCCCATCATCAGAGTCCATGAACAGGGGTGGGATAGTGGTGGCTGCCCCCCCTAGAATTGCATGCAGCTCAGCGTAGAAGCGGCATGTTTGGGACTCTATCCCAGAGCGTCCGTTTGATTCTTTGGTTTTCTGGTATCCTTGTCTGAGCTCCTTAAGTTTCACGTGGCACTGTGTTGCGTCCCAGCTGTAGCCTCTGTCCCTCATAACCTTGGAGATTTTTTTAAACGTTTTGGCATTTTGGCATTTCGTCTTTTGGAACGTAGTTCTGATAGCATGGATTCCTCTCCCCAAACAGCAATCAGATCCAGTACCTCCCATTTGGTCCATGCTGGAGCTCTTTTTCGATTCTGGGACTGCATGGTCACCTGTACACCTGGCCAGTGCATCCGAGTTCAGAGTGCTGTCCAGAGCGGTCACAATGGTGCACTGTGGGATAGGTCCCGGAGGCCAATACCTTCGAATTGCGTCCACACTAACCTTAATTCAAAATGGGGATGTCGATTTCACCGCTAATCCCCTCATTGGGGAGAAGTACAGAAATCAGTTTTAAGAGCCCTTTATGTAAAAAAAAATGGCTTCATTGTGTGGACGGGTGCAGGGTTAATTCAATTTAACGCTGCTAAATCTGATATAAACTTGTAGTGTAGACCAGGCCTTTGTACTTGTTAGAGAAAAGGGCAGAAAGGCAAAGAAATATATGTGGGATAAGACAAGAGATTCATATGCTTCCTGTTTCCTTAAATTTGACCCTCCCTATCCAGCATCTGTCATCTGGTAGGTTTGATCTTCCCATAAAGGCTCCCTCCCATCTTGAATAACGAGGAGTCAG
The DNA here is from genome assembly GCF_965140285.1 of Lepidochelys kempii. Lineage (NCBI taxonomy): Eukaryota > Metazoa > Chordata > Testudines > Cheloniidae > Lepidochelys > Lepidochelys kempii. The sequence continues at coordinate 140,501,549 of NC_136383.1, forward strand.
TCGTGATAAGGTGAAAGACAAATGAAATGTATTGAGGGATTGGTGTACAATGAATGGAGCAAAGAAAAGGAGGGAGTAAACAGTAAAATTATGTAATACAGTGATTTCCCCAAAATAAACCCTATAAACAGGTAAGTAAACCCCTTAATAGAAAGCTCCTTCTATAGATCAAGCGTTGATTGTTGCCTGGGACCTCAATCCTCTGGCTAGTTGAAAGTCATTGCAGAGGAGCTCCAGGGAGTCCCTTGATGTTCTTCTGGGTCTGCAGAAGAGCAGATGGTCCGTCGGGGGACAGCAGCTGAAGGTGGCTGATGACAAGTGGGATATGGCTGTCTGTCCTTCTCTTCTCCTTGCAGGTGATGACAAAGTAGAAGCAGAGCTGTGGAAGGAAAACCCGAGCCCCCTCTGCCATGAGGATGGGGAGGTGAGTGCAAGTCAGACCCTCACTGTCACTCAGATGGACAGCAGCTGAGCCGTGCTCAGGGCAGACTTATATAATCTGGCCCGGGAGAACCCGTAGAAGGAGCAGAAAACCTCTTCTGGGAAACCCTGTGGGAAAGGCGGTAAAAACCAGTTCTATCCAGAAGTTGTTTACCACTTCTGAGGAGAAAAAAAAGGCGGGAAAACTGATCAACTGGATCACCTGGGCACAAACTCCATTTTGAAAATCAATATGGGATCCTGAAATTATACAAAACATACAAAATGGACATAACCCAACAATCCCCTCCTTGGAGGAGTTCTAGTGATAAGCATAACTACTATAAACATATAAAACAGATACTTAAACTAAGAATCCCAAGGCATTAATATCAAATGGTACCCTTGGTGTCCTCTTACCATTTCCTTTTTTATACATACAAAAGCCAATAGTTAACATCACCAGTTATATCAGCATAACAGCTTGTATGATTAGCAATACAACAATGGGATGTAAGAGGTTATTCCAAGTGGATCTGATATCACCTAAGTTATTATGGAAGATAATATCCCACCAGTGAGCTGGGGTCACCTCTTCTTTTATCCTTTTTGTTATTCTGTTACGGAGTGTTGTACCGTCAATAATGTTTTTGCCCCTTCCTTTTGTAGATTATCTATGTATTGGGCAAGCTTTGGATGCACCAAAAGTTTCTCAATGGTCTCCAAGTCTGCGCCAGCATGGATGGGCATTAACTCATCATACAAACGGTAAGTATACAGGATGGTTTCCATAGTCACACTATGTGTGGTAACATTAACATAACACCCATAGATTTGTATAACTTGGCATAGACATAGGTTTCCTCTTTTAACATTACTAATCTTGTAGAAATTATTTACAGAGAAGTAAGGACACAGGCTCCTAATACAAAAGCAGTGTTGATCTACTTGTACCACAGCAGAGGCACAGCTGACAGAATGATGAAAAACCTCATAAAAGCAGATACCTTCTTCAGGGCATAAACATGTTTCGTCCTTGTCCCACACCTGGGTGGTACAAGTGTATCCCAGATACAGGCCTGTAGGTTAATGGGAGTGTACTCATTTTCCTTATTGATATGCATCCATTTATGTTCTTCAACAGGCACAAGTAAGAACTTGTTGGAATACACACCTAAAGATATTAATGGATGTATTTTCTCCTTAGCTGATTGCAAAGTTAAAATCAAAACCATGAGAGTATCATTTTGGGGAAAATAAGTAAATGTGAGCAATCGCCACCATTGGAGATATAACTTTTCGAAGTCACTAGCATGTTCATAAATTATTTTCTTTAACTTTTTTGGCAGCTGTTGATTTGAACCATCTCGTACAAGTGACTTCGCCACACCAATTAACCACTGCTGAGCCTCAATGCATGCAAGAGCTTCTGAGAGATTTGACTGCAACATGCTCAGAGCACCCAATATTTGGAAGAGGCCTTGCTGCTGCATCTCGAGCCAGTGTGGAAGAATATCCACTGTGTCAAATGTTACAGATGCCAGGCTTTGGGACGCCGAAGTGAGAGGTTCTGAGAGGGAGGCTGCATCGTGACCCAATTCTCCTATACACTTAGCCAAATATTGCTGATCCACAGCATTAAGTACCCCCAAACCAGCTCCCATTCCGCCTAGTAAGGTTGCTCCCAAATCTCACTTCTTCCTCTTGATGACTGAAGAAGTTGGAGGCAACACTCCATTTAGCCATGCTCTCCACCCCATAAGTAGCGGAGAGATATAATGGGCACAAGGGGAGTACAGTGTGGCAATAGATAATTGAGTTGGCATGATTAGGAATTGTTTTATAGACTATTGCAGATTTATCATTAGACTTCTAGTTATATCCCTCTTTACTCCAAATGGTCCTACTTTGCACCTAGAGGGTGGAGGCATTTCTTGAATCTCTTTCCCAACCCTAAGTTCGAAAGGAGCTTCAAATGTCTATTCTCCAGAATGGTTCAGGGAAATATTCAATGTCAATGTATTAAAACACAACGTAGCAAACTGAATATTAACATCTTCAACTGGACAAAATTTAGATTTAATATACTCCTTCATGGAAATATTGTAGTTAAATGCATGGTAAGTACAAATCAAGTTCAGCAGCATGTCATCATGATTAGTGGATTTTATATGGATATTCCCAGATTTTATCTGAGCATCTTGATGGTGCATTATGACAGACAAAGACATTTCTCCATGTGATAGAATGGATGGGGATATGATATTTAATAAAGTGCATCTAGTGGGGTCCCTAGAACAGTTAGAAAAAGTCTTTGTGAGGACCTGACATACACATTCTGGGACAGATTTCCATATAGGGCCAAAAACCAGGGTTGAATGCTGAAGCTATTTGGTGACTGCTAGATAGCACAATCCCTTTGATTTATATGCAGATAACATGGCCCATTCCTTTTCCTCACCTCTTATTTCTCTTCCAAATTGCATCCCTTTTCTTAGCCCTATGTCCTCTATTCTGCCTGGTCTTGCTGTAGCTCTTCATCCACGTCTCCAACCCCAATGCAAGGCGCCTGAGCAAAGACTAAAGGAAACGGCTGTGTTCGGTCTGGAAAAGAGGAGATTAAGGGGGGATATGACAACAGTCTTCAAACACTTGAAAGGTTGCCATAAAAATGCTTTTTTTGCCTCTGTCTTCCCTAACAAGGTCAGCTCCCAGACTGCTGCGCTGGGCATCACAGCATGGGGAGTAGATGGCCAGCCCTCTGTGGAGAAAGAGGTGGTTAGGGACTATGTAGAAAAGCTGGACGTGCACAAGTCCATGGGGCCGGACGAGTTGCATCCGAGAGTGCTAAAGGAATTGGCGGCTGTGATTGCAGAGCCATTGGCCATTATCTTTGAAAACTCGTGGCAAATGGGGGAAGTCCCCGATGACTGGAAAAAGGCTAATGTAGTGCCAATCTTTAAAAAAGGGAAGAAGGAGGATCCTGGGAACTACAGGCCAGTCAGCCTCACCTCAGTCCCCAGAAAAATCATGGAGCAGGTCCTCAAAGAATCAATCCTGAAGCACTTACATGAGAGGAAAGTGATCAGGAACAGTCAGCATGGATTCACCAAGGGAAGGTCATGCCTGACTAATCTAATCGCCTTCTATGATGAGATTACTGGTTCTGTGGATGAAGGGAAAGCAGTGGATGTATTGTTTCTTGCAAAGCTTTTGACACGGTCTCCAACAGTATTCTTGTCAGCAAGTTAAAGAAGTATGGGCTGGATGAATGCACTATAAGGTGGGTAGAAAGTTGGCTAGATTGTTGGGCTCAACGGGTAGTGATCAATGGCTCCATGTCTAGTTGGCAGCCGGTGTCAAGTGGAGTGCCCCAGGGGTCGGTCCTGGGGCCGGTTTTTTTCAATATCTTCATAAATGATCTGGAGGATGGTGTGGATTGCACTCTCAGCAAATTTGCGGATGATACTAAACTAGGAGGAGTGGTAGATACGCTGGAGGGCAGGGATAGGATACAGAGGGACCTAGACAAATTGGAGGATTGGGCCAAAAGAAATCTGATGAGGTTCAATAAGGATAAGTGCAGGGTCCTGCACTTAGGATGGAAGAATCCAATGCACCGCTACAGACTAGGGACCGAATGGCTAGGCAGCAGTTCTGCGGAAAAGGACCTAGGGGTGACAGTGGACGAGAAGCTGGATATGAGTCAGCAGTGTGCCCTTGTTGCCAAGAAGGCCAATGGCATTTTGGGATGTATAAGTAGGGGCATAGCGAGCAGATCGAGGGACGTGATCGTCCCCCTCTATTCGACATTGGTGAGGCCTCATCTGGAGTACTGTGTCCAGTTTTGGGCCCCACACTACAAGAAGGATGTGGATAAATTGGAGAGAGTCCAGCGAAGGGCAACAAAAAGGATTAGGGGTCTGGAACACATGACTTATGAGGAGAGGCTGAGGGAACTGGGATTGTTTAGTCTGCAGAAGAGAAGAATGAGGGGGGATTTGATAGCTGCTTTCAACTACCTGAGAGGTGGTTCCAGAGAGGATGGTTCTAGACAATTCTCAGTGGTAGAAAAGGACAGGACAAGGAGTAATGGTCTCAAGTTGCAGTGGGGGAGGTTTAGATTGGATATCAGGAAAACCTTTTTCACACGGAGGGTGGTGAAACACTGGAATGCGTTGCCTAGGGAAGTGGTAGAATCTCCTTCCTTAGAAGTTTTTAAGGTCAGGCTTGACAAAACCCTGGCAGGGATGATTTAATTGGGGATTGGTCCTGCTTTTGAGCAGGGGGTTGGACTAGATGACCTTCTGGGGTCCCTTCCAACCCTGATATTTTATGATTCTATGATTCTAAAGAAAAGAGCATGTAAAAAGAGTTAAATAAAAGAGAAAAAATATAAAGGAAACTGTTTAGTAAGCACATGGTAAAAATATAAAGCTTGGTTAATAAAGATGCATTTAAAATATTAAATATAACAGAAAAATATAAAGATAGGTTAAAAGAACACACATGGCAAAAAAAGGGAATTTTATAAAGTGAAGACTGCTTGGTAACCACATGGTAAAAATATAATGGGAGGTTAATAGAAAAGCATTTAAAATATTAAATACATGGATAGGTAAAGAAAAGAGCATTTAAAAAGAGTTAAATAAAAGGGAAAAATATAAAGAGAGGTTAAAAGAGAGAACAGGGCAGGAAAAGGGAATAGAAAGCCCCTCTGCAAAGGGCAAAGACAGGCAACACGTGGTTGAGTCAGATAGAGATCTTGCCCTTGCGGCTGTTCCTGGGGAAAGAGGGAGCTCCCAAGGCTCACAACCCCTCAGGTTAGTTATCTCTGCCTTTGGGTCGGACCAATCAGAGGCTGTTCCTCAGCTGCATCATAGAATACATTTTCCCGAACCAATCCTGTACTCCCAAGATTTTTAAACAAGAGCCAACTCCCTCCCCCACCCCCTTTAACTGCCTTATTCTTATCTAAAAAAACAGACCCCAAGCATCTTTCCCGCCATGTAGCACTTTTACATAGGGGCTTTAATAAAGGTTAAAACCATAAGCCCTTAGTAACAAACAGTTTTTAAAAGTTTTCCCCCTATGTTTTAGACTAACATTGGTCATGTTTTAGTGAGGACAGTTTGAAGCATTATGCTTCTGCAGCAAAGCCGCTGTTAGCAGAAACAGCGTCTGTGAGTCAGCTGATCAGAGATAAGAAGGCTGCTTCTTCCCCCACTTTTTAAACAAAAGCAAGTAAAAATTATCTTAAGTTTTGTAAAGGAATAAAGCTCTGTTTTATAATCAGTTGAAAAGACAAACCTATATGAAGACACAGCCCTTTATTTATAGGTGTTTTAATAAAAAATGAGCATGCAGAAACACCCCAGGGTTAAACCCACAAACCCTTACTAACAAAAAGTTTTTAAAAGCTTTTCCCTATGCTTTTAGTGAGGACAATTTGAAGCTGCAACAAAAACAGCCTCTTTGAGCCAGTGGATCAGAGAGAAGAAGATTGCTTCTTCCCCCACTTTTTAACAAATACAAGTGAAAGCTACATTAACTCTTGTAAAGGAATAAAACTTTAAAAGACAAGCCTATATGAAGACACATCCCTTCATTTAGCACTTTTGCATATGTTTCAATAGGAAGTTAGCATGCAGAAACATCGCAGGGTTAAAACCACAGAGAAGCTGTTTATAAAAGTTCATTATAGTGATAAAAAAGTTTCCTCCTATGTTTTAGACTAACATTGGTCATTTTTTAGTAAGAACAATTTGAAGCAGCGTGCTTTTGCAGCAAAGCCACTGTTAGCGAAAACAGGTTTCAGAGTAACAGCCGTGTTAGTCTGTATTCGCAAAAAGAACAGGAGTACTTGTGGCACCTTAGAGACTAACCAATTTATTTGAGCATGAGCTTTCGTGAGCTACAGCTCACTTCATCAGATGCATACTGTGGAAACTGCAGAAGACATTATATATAAGCGAAAACAGTGTCTGTGAGTCAGTGTCAATGTCTGTGAGTCAGAGATGAGAAGGCCACTTCTTCCCCCACTTTTTAAAAATAGAGATGAAAGTTACATTAAGTTTTGTAAAGGAATAAACACTTTAAAAGACAAGCCTAGATGAAGACAGAGCCCTTTATTTAACATTTTTACATGTGTGTTTCAATTAAAAAAAATTACCATGCAGAAACACCCCAGAGTGAAAACCACAGAACCTTAGTAACTGCTAGTTTATATTCCCCTTATTCTGTAATCCAGTGGATCAGAGAGAAGTTTATTTTCCTCCCCACTTTTTAACAAATCTGTGCGAAAGTTATATTAAGCTTTCATTTTCTTAGGACTTTTAGATTTAATTTTTCTGTTGCATTATCAGAATGTCTTTGTTTTTAAATGTTTGCAACCCGTGTGCTGAGACACAGATACAAGCTCCTGTCTTTGTTTTGGGTCCATAGATTTTATTAAAATAATACAGCACAGCCTGGAGCTGTGGCTTTCTCTACATTTTAACAACAGATAAGACTAATCAGGCTAGCCAGTGATCCATCCGCTATAGTCTGCCTTAGCAATGTTCCCTTCAGTTTGCTTGGTTTTTCACACAGACTTCTTTCCTAACTTTTGAAACACTGTTAAAGTTTTAAGAAATGGTGAGATTGCATTGAAAGACACTTTGTGAAAGTTATAACAAGTATTTTATTCTGTTTACTGATTGTAAAAGATAAAAACCATCGCTTTGTGGCTGCATGAAGCTCACAAATAGCCTATCTGAAGAACACCCCACCCCATTGACTTTTCCCCCTTTATCTGTCGGTGTGATGATTTCATCTAAAATGCTATTTGAGTCCTCAGCCTCTATCACTTGCTAACCATGCAGTGTTTCATTATATAAAGGTTTTTTAACATTTAACATGAAAATACAGCGTTGACTGAGATGTAACATAATATGACCTTTTTAAAGGATATTCTGTATGCAGTGAGGCCTATTCGAAGCATTATGGGTTTTTTGCTTTTTTTTTTTAAAGTTTAACATGAAAAAGCAGTATTTACCGAGCTGTAACAAAACAAGGCCACTCTTAGGGATATTTTGTAGAAGTTTAGTGAACTAAAAAGACTTAAGATACTAGCCTATAGTGTTTTTAGTATAGCCTAACGCTAGCCTGTAGCTCACGAAAGCTTATGCTCAAATAAATTGGTTAGTCTCTAAGGTGGCACAAGTCCTCCTTTTTTTTTTTGCAAACACAGACTAACACGGCTGCTACTCTGAAACTAGCCTATAGTGTTTTTAAAGTACCAAACCAGCAACTGGGTAAGAATATGAAAACTGGCAATTGCTTTTTAAATGCTTTTTACTTTAATTGTTTTTAATTGATTTTTAAAGTTTGGATTTATACAAAAAACACAAGAAAACATTAGTGTATGTAAAAAAAGTTAGGTGGGTTTTTTTTACCAGAGATGAGTCTGCTCCATCAACACACACACCTTCCTACTCCCCCTACCCTCCCACCCCCTTTCTTCTTTTCTAATGTTTTTTTAAAATCGAAACTGAGGACAAACAAAATTTTAAAAAAGCCACAGCCACAGAGATCAGGCCATGGGGGTAAGAAAGCTGTCCTGAGTTTTAGGGGGAATGTTGATAACTCTTTTCGTGAAACAGTTTTGCAGGCAGCCATTCTGTGTTAGTTGTTATGCTTTAGCACAGGCAAGCATTTCTCATTTGGAAGCACTTTCCCACTTTATGAGGTTTTATCTCCCCCATCCTACGGCCTATCAGAAATATTAACAAAAACAAACTTAAAGATACTTTGTAGCAGGGCCTGCAAAGCAACAATTACAATTTTGTTGATCATTAACTTGTCTAAGCCTCTAGAGAATATTTTTTTGTTTTGTTTTTATAAAACACTTTTATGCAAACTGTAACCCTAGATGCTGTACAGCATTAAATAATATGAACCAGTAGACGAGAGACCTGAGACACTGTTGAAATCAGAGGGGTCATGACTAAGTCCTAATGCAGTGGGCCTGCGGGGAGGTGGGGAATGAAAAGGTCCAGCCGAAGTGGAAGATGGTATGATTTCAGAGGGGTTCTGGAGCTGCTTTGCAATGGTCCAGATGCCCAACAGCCTATATCCCTCGTGCACAAGCGCCAGGGCTGGATGGGCCTTTGTTAGAGGAACAGGCTGCTCATTTACCGTTGAGAAACTGTAACCTAACTGCACGTATACTATGGGGGCAACCTAGGGCACTATGGACAAACCCCACACCCCTTGAACTCCATAAAAACACGCTTCACACAGTTATTTTCAACTGACATTTTATTTTACAACACAGCCTGTTTTGTTCCCAAAACATGCTCTAACTGTTAGTGTTTTGTCTTAGCAAGATTTTGTAATTTGCTGAACGAAGAAGTTGTTCAACATTTCGCATTAAACATTTATCTGTCGGTTTGATGATTTCATCCAAAATGCGAGTTGGGTCCTCGGCTTCTGTCTCTTTGACCATCAGCTCTGCCCCGAGCACTAAATGTTCCTGGGCTAAACAGAGGCACTGCAGGGCGTATCCCAGCGTGATGATGATATTTAACACACTCTGCAGACAGTGTCGGGGTTATGAACTCGCACAGGCTTAATACCGAATTTCTCCCTTAACTTTAGATAGTACAGGCCTATAGAATAAGCATTCCCCTCAGTTTCGGCAGTCCGTTGAGCATCTGGTTTTGGGTCTGGGCAAAAACAGATCGGGCCCAATCTGCTCGGCCCTTTGGAGCTGTTGGTGTCCAGAACCTCCAAGTCCTCAGAAGAACCATCGCTCAGCTGCTGAAAAATTTACAGTAAGAAATACGTGTAAGGCATTTTTGTACTTTTTAATAACATGCTTTTAAAACCTTTTACACCGTGTATCAAGAGACCCCTTCCACATGCAGCTTTTAAAAACAACAAACAACAACAAATACAATATGTCTCTGTGCAGGCTTGATCGAAAAGGCTCTAGACAACCGAGCCCCGGTGACCGGGTCCCTGCCAAACCATCCCTTGAACGTTCTTACATACAATGTACCTGTGCCTCATCTCCGTACAGCCCTTTGTTTGATTCATTTGGGTTCTCCTGGCTGGGGTCTGGAGTCTCAAACAAATCTTGGCCCAGCGATCTGGCCTCGTGTTTCTCCATCGCATCGTTCTTGCGGGTACAGGTATCATTAGCGATCCCTGTTTCCCCGCTCCCATGACCCGTCTCAAACACTCTTCAGGGCCCATAGTAGCAACCGTATAACAACTCTTCATGAGAGGCTTGACTGCCGGTGTTAGCCAGGACCTTCTAGGTGCAGCCATCTTTAATCATCAGACCCGTTTAAACAGAAACTCCTCCTTATCTTATCTTATCTCTGATCCACTGGTTCAAAAAGGCTGTTTTTGCTAACAGGGGCTTTGCTGCAAAAGCACGCTGCTTCAAATTGTCCTCACTAAAAATGACTAATGTTAGTCTAAAACATAGGGGAAAACTGTTTTATCACTATAATTACTTCCATAAACAGGTTCTCTGTGTTTGTAACCCTGGGATGTTTCTGCGTTCTCACTTTTTATTGAAATGCATATGCAAAAGTGCTAAATGAAGGAATGTGTATTCAGATAGGCTTGTCTTTTAAAGTGTTTATTCCTTTACAAAACTTAATATAACTTTCACTTGTATTTGTTAAAAAGTGGGGGAAGAAACAAACTTCTTCTCTCTGATCCACTGGTTTACAGAATAAGGAAAATATAAACTGGCTGTTACTAAGGACCTGTGGTTTTAAACCTGAGGTGTTTCTGCATGCTCTATTTTATTGAAACACACCTGTAAAAATGTTAAATAAAGGGATGTGTCTTCAGATAGGTTTGTCTTTTAAAGTGTTTATTCCTTTCCAAAACTTAATAGAACTTTCACTTGTATTTGTTAAAAAGTCCCAGGACCTCAGAAAGCACCTTAATTTCCAAGCTAGACTATTTCGCAACCGCCTGCTGATGCAGAGCCCTCTGCACTGGAGGCAGCCATGTGGGACTGGCGTTACAGGGAGAGCCCCCAGGAGGAATCCTGGATGACTTAGCCAGAATTTCTTCTAGTGGCTTCCAGGGTGCATGTGGCCAAGGACTAGCTCCACCAGCCTCCGGCAGGGTCCGGTGAGCTCTCAGGTCACTTCCAGCTACCACCCATGGACGTGCTAGCAAGGAGCAAGGACTGCATTCCCGGATGAGATTCTGGCCAGGACCTGCTTCTGGAGCAGACCCTGGGGGAAGAACATTGTGCCCTCCACCTGTCACACCCTTGCAGGGCTGGCTGTGGTGTGGCCCTAAGGAAATAGTCATGCAGCCAGCAGCATGGTGAGAGAGAAGACATGGTAGTGTGGAGATGGACCTTAGCCAGACCTGCCATCCTGAATCTCCCAGGCTGTGGGGAACTTCATACCCAGACCCAAACTCTGCAGCTCTGGCTCTTCTCTGATAGATGGATTGGAACCAGGGCTCTGGGGCCGCACTCCCTCTAGCTCTGAGGAAGGCAGGTCCAGAGTCTCACTAACTGTGGAACTCAAGCCCCAAGCCCCAGCACTCCCCCTTGTCTAAAGCCCTGAAGCCTGGAGCCCTGACCCCCTCCATCCTGCGGCTGCAGCCCCAGTGCCCCTGTGACTGAAGCCAGCACAGTATTGGCTTTTTTTGTTGTTGTTGCCTGATTGAGGACTTCCATTTCCACAGGGTGTTTGGTTGACCGGTCAGTCCGTAACTGGTGCTTGTATCTTTGAGGTTCTACTGTATTTAAATTATCGTTTATATTTCTTTTCATTTCACTTTTTACAGCAAACACGAAGGTCAGCGGTAAGCGGCGGGGTGCGGAAGGTGTAAATCCAGCCCCGACCTGGCCTCTGCTGGAGCTGCCTTCGCCACAATGCTAGAAACACCAGCCTTGAGCCCTGCCCAGCCCATGGGAAAGTTTCCTCTGATTGGCTGCCTACCACACTGCCCGGCCTGCTGGGAAAGAGCAGCCAATCAGAGCTGCAGCACAGGCCAGATGAGCTCTCTCCCTCCCCCCAACCCCCAGGAGTCAAGGTGTTTGGGAGGGGGAGCAGAGGGACACCTGGGGGAACAGGCAGAGGTTGGGCTGCAGGGGGAAGAATTGATGTGGGGTTGGGGCACATGGCAGAGCTGGGGTGATGCACAAAATCACCTGCTGCAGAACTGAGGGGGCACAGAACTGATGACAGGTGGCAGGGGACAGATAATTAATCAACTGGGATGCTTGGATTTAGAGAGAAGCTGAGAGCTCTCTGAACCAAGTGGCAGGACACAAGGGTGGAGTTTATTTTCTCTCTTTATTGTTAATCTTTCACACGACATGGAACCGTCAGAAAGGATCGAGTGGTTCAATAGCTTCCTCTGTAGCCATTTAATCCCGTCTTCATTGCCGTGGTCCTTCCATTCCCCGTCCGTTCCGCCATCTGTCATACTCACTTGCTGTGTCAGGTGCAACAGATCTTTGATTTGGGGCCTCTACTAGTCAATTATACATTCTGATAATGAATTAAATAAATATTTACACTAAGAAAATAAATCAACAGATAATTTAATCAATTTTAAATGAATGCTATACATGAAATCCTGTTGCTGTTTGGGCCAGGCCTGGTGTCATTCTAGGTGGTGGTTCTGCAAAGCTTCCTGCGGTGACCCAGGAGCATAGTACCAATCTCAGGGCAGGCTGTTAGGGAGCCGGGCACAAACCCCAGACAGGCTGTGAGTTCTATACATAGATTTCACCAACCAATTCTCAAGTGTAAACTCCTCAGGCACCATAACAGCCTCAACATGGAGTCACAGCCAGTCATGAGAACATAAGAACGGCCACACTAGGTCAGACCAAAGGTTCATCCAAACCCAGTATCCTGTCCTCTGACAGTGGCCAATGGCAGGTGCCCCAAAGGGAATGAACAGAACAGGGAATCACCAAGTGATCCATCCCCTGTCACCCATTCCCAGCTTCTGGCAAACAGAGGCTAGGGACACCATCCCTGCCCATCCTGGCTAATAGCCATTGGTGGACCTCTCCTCCATGAATCTATCTAGCTCCCTTTTGAATCCCATTATAGTATTGGCCTTCACAACACCCTCTGGCAAGGAGTTCCAGAGGTTGACAGTGTGTTGCATGAAAAAATACTTTCTTGTGTTTGTTTTAAACCTGCTGCCTATTAATTTCATTTGGTGGCCCCTAGTTCTTGTATTATGAGAAGGAGTAAATAACACTTCCTTATTTACTTTCTCTATACCACTCATGATTTTATAGACCTCTATCATATCCCCCCTTAGTCGCCTCTTTTCCAAGCTGAAAAGTCCCAGTCTTATTAATCTTGCCTCATACGGAAGCCGTTCCAGACCCCTAATAATTTTTGTTGCCCTTTTCTGAACCTTTTCCAATTCCAATATATCTTTTTTGAGATGGGGTGACCACATCTGCACACAGTATTCAAGGTGTGGGCGTACCATGGATTTATACAGAGGCAACATGATATTTTCTGTCTTATTATCTATCCCTTGATGATTCACAACATTCTGCTTGCTTTTCTGACAGCCGCTGCACATTGAGTGGATGATTTCAGAGAACTATCCACAGTGACTCCAAGATCTCTTTCTTGAGTGGTAACAGCTAATTTAGACCCCCATCACTGTATATGTAGAGTTAGGATTATGTTTTCCAATGTGCATTACTTTGCATTTATCAACATTCAATTTCATCTGCCATTTTGTTGCCCAGTCACCCAGTTTTGTGAGATCCTTCTGTAGCTCTTCACAGTCTGCCTGGGACCTAACTATCTTGAGTAGTTTGGTATCATCTGCAAATCCCAGTCCCTTGGGTGCTCCGATCTGTTTTGCCACCCAGGTGAACTGCCTCTGTGATAGGTGGTCCCAAAGAATCACAGCAATATTCTGGGTACTCCCAGTGCCAAAGAATGAATCGCTTATCCCAGTGTCAGGAGGAGCACCTTAATTCTCACACCAAAGACTGTGGTTGTAGCCAATCTTGTAATAAACTAAATACAGATGTATTAAATAGGAAAAGGAAACAAGAGAGATATTTACAAGGATAAAGCAGGTAAACACCTTTAAGGCTAACTCACGCTAAGCACTGGGGATCTTTTGCTTATGCCTAGAAAACCTTACCCCCAGAGTTCGAGCAGCATAGAGATACAGTTCCTTCTTGTTAGAGGGTTTTATCCTTCTCTTGCCATGTGCTCTGAGCTGCAAACCCAGCTGATGGAAGAATCCACTTGCATAACTCATCTTCCCAGGGGAAGGGCAGAACAATCCCACCGTATCTTATCCTCTTTCACATCCCACAACAGTCCGTCTGGTGTTGATGGACCTTTCCTCTCAGTGTCCCTCTCCTGTCTGGTGGTTTACACCGTCACAGAGGCTCACAATACAACCACTCAAATAGTATCTTACAATATGGCATACAGGTGTTACAAGGCGGACAAATGCAGGCAGCAATTCACAAGTATTCAATGAAATCTAAGTACTAAACAAGTTTTTATACACCTAAGACCTGTATAACCCTACTATAACTCAGGTGAGCCACGCGGATCCCAGCCATGTATTTGTCAGTGTTCCATTGAGACATGGGGACTTTGGCTTGAGCTGGCACCTGGTCTGCCTGCGTCACAAGTACCTAATAAAAGCCCTGATTTAGGAAAACACTTAAGCACAAGTTTAAATTAATTCCAATTCAGGACAACACTTAAGCATGCAAGCTTAAGGTTAAGCTCATGCTTAAGTGCTGTCCTGACTAGGCATGTTTTCCAGAAATGGGCACTAGAATGGGGCCCTGATCCAGTAAATACTCTTTATTCAAAACTACTTGCTGAATATTTCCTTTGTCTGCAGATTGTTCACTTGCAGAGGGTTGTGAATATTCCATCTTTAAAGTTCACACTCAGTCGCTTAAGTTTGAGGGGATAAATAGGTCACATGGTATCCTTGTGTTCTCAGAATGAATGAAACTCTTAGAATCAGAACTCTGGTGCAAATATTTGTGTGTATCCATTTGATATTCTATTTCAGTTAATGTCTTCTAACATTTGTATAAATGTTTTTCTCTCTATCAACATTTCTCTGAGTACACTCATTTGCTACAATCTCTGCAAGAGCTGGTTAAATGTTGTTATTGAAACATTTTTCCACTGAAAAGTGGCTTTTTGACCAAAATTATTTTTTTGCAGGAAAAATTTCATTTGAATCGAAATTCATTTTTTCCCAGCAAGAACAAGAGATTTTAAAACTTTGTAAAATCGCAAATGAGTAAAAAACTTTCATTTGCTGTTCAATAAAAGTTTTAATGTAAAAATTGGGGGTAGATAGTGAGCACAGAAGGTGAATGGGGGCAAACAAAGAGAAAATGAATTTCAAAAAATGAAACAAAAATTCTCAGATTTATTTAGCTGGCAGTATTGTATCCAACTGGGAAATCACCCTGAGAGAATTAATCTGGAGGTCCCCAAGAGTCAATTTTCTGAGTCCAATCACACTTGTTAAAAACACTAGAAGGGAATGTCTCCACTACAAACTTACATCGACCTGTGTTAGGTCGCCTTGCAGCCACCGCAGTATTTATTGCAGTGGTCCATGTCCATGGTACCCTTCTTCTGACTGAAGAGGGGCAGTGTGGGTGAAAGTCCGGGCTCCTCACTTCCGTCTCCCCGCTGGGAGGCTGGCTGCTCCCTGGGCTCTCGGCTCCCCACTCCCCACCAGGGGCACAGCAGAGAGCGAGGAGCCGGAAACTCCAGGCAGCCAGGCTCCCAGCGGGGAGCTGGGTGAGCACAGCTCAACTTGGAGCAGGCAGCGGGGAGCCAGGACCCAGGGGGTAGCCCCTCTTTCAGCATGGAGTGGGGAGCTGGGCAGGTGCAGCCCAGCTGGGACTGGGGAGCAGGGCTGGCCTTACCCTGAGGTGAACTGAGGTGGCTGCCTCAGGTGCAAGACTGGGGGCCGGGGGGAGGGGGGCACTAGGACCCAGAGTGTAGAAAATTGTGTCTGCTGCTGGTGCATCTGGATTCTCTCTGCTCTAGATGCACAGAGATGGGCGAGTGCTGGGCTGGAGGGAGGAGGGCACAAGAGACAGAACAGGCAGGCAGGAGAAAAGGTGAGAGGGAATCACAGAACGCAGCAGGAGCTGCAGGGAGACAGAGGAGGAAGAGCCTCTTATGTACCCCTCTAGCACCCCCAGGGCCTGGACTGATTAACCCCAGCTTCTCAGGAAGCTTCCTGTTTCCTGCTGTTTCCCTGAACCCACTTGAGGAGACCAGGCCGTCAGCTGAAGTAGTAGGAGCCAGTTAGGCCCTTAAGACACTGATCTCTTCCCTCACTCAGGCCCTGCTACCAGCCTACTTATTTGTCCCCTTCAACTGAGTGTTGAGAGCCTCTCTAGCTGGCACAGAACAGCAGTCACGAGTGAAAGAAGAAAACGCCCCCCTGGGGCAGCATTCAGAAAAAGAAAGCAAGCAAAGGAAGCTTTTCTATCAAAGCAGGAAGGAGCTCTCCTGAGATACGTAGACACAAATGTTCACGGTCAGCCTTCCGGCCCCAGGGAGGATGTGAGTGGTGCAGAGATGCCTGATCTTCCAGTCAGTCAGAGGGCAGGTGACCTGGCAGCTACTGCAGCATCCGTATCTCCACCGCAAATGGATGTAGCCATGCACAGTCCTGAAGAACAGTGTAGATCAGAGGAGAGGGTGGTGGAGGCGCAAGAAACAGCTGCTGCTGAGTTTAGTTCGTTAAGTCTAGATGATCCAGGACTGTGGACCCACTTGAGCAGTAGCCTGAGGGACTTCCTTGTACTGCACGGGCCACAGCAAATGAAAAACTTCATGTTCCCCAAAGACAATGAAAATAGAAGTTTCCATCCAACCCATTACTGGCGTGAAGTCCCCAGTGGTGCCAAAGTGGAGAGGACTGGCTTATGTACTCAAAAACCCAGAATGCTGCATACTGTTTTTGTTGCAAACTCTTCCAGTCTAATGTTCCAGCCACACTGGGTTCTACAGGAACAAAGGACTGGAAAAATCTGGCTAGAAATCTGGCATGCCATGAGAAGGCAGCAAATCACCAGAGAGCATTCCATCGGTGGAAAGAGCTTGAGATGAGACTAAGGTTAAAGGCCACCATAGAGGATCAGCATCAAGAGAAGATAGCATCAGAGTCTCTTTACTGGCAAAATGTTCTGAAAAGGCTCATTCCCATGGTGAGAATGCTTGCTACCCAAAACCTAGCGCTGCGTGGCACTTCAGATCAGCTGTATGTGCCAAACAATGGAAACTTCCTTCAAATAGTGGAGCTGACGGCTGAGTTTGGTGCTGTGCTCCAGGAGCATCTAAGAAGAGTCACCACCCAAGTCGTGGTACACACACCACTACCTTGGAAAAACCATTCAAAATGAGATCAGACAGTTCCTGGCAACAAAAGTCAAACAGAAGATTGTGGCAGGTCTGAAGTCAGCAAGATATTCCTCTGTTATTCTGGACTGCACACCTGACATCAGCCATACGGAACAAATGACTTTAATGGTGCGTTTTGTAACAACAACAGAACCTAGTGAAAATGTCCCTGCAATGGTGACTGTCAGAGAGCATATTCTAGAATTTATCGACATTGATGATATGACAGGACCTGGTATGACAAATGTGCTTCTTAAACAGCTGGAAGATACGGGAACTGCGATCGCTGACATGAGAGGTCAGGGCTACGATAATAGTGCTAACATGAGAGGAAAGAACTGAGGAGTGCAGACACGGATCTGAGAGTTAAACCCTTGAGCTTTTTTTGTCCCATGCAGTTCTCATTCATTGAACTTGGTGGTCAGTGGTGCAGCATCAGCTTCTAGAGAACATCTGGGAACATCCTCCCTGACACTGAAACCACTGAGTGCCACAGGATGGGAAAGTCGAGTGGAGGCGATAAAGCCTATCAAACACCAAATTGGGAAGATAGATGATGCCACAGTTGCCATTATGGAGGACAGTGCTATGACAGGAACTGTTCGTGGGAGAACAGTGGCAGAGGGAAATGGAATCACCAGAAACATACATAACTTCAGATTTCTGTGTGGCTTAGTGTTGTGGCATGACATACTGTTTGAAATAAATGTTGTAAGCAGGAGACTCCAAGGTGTTGACCTTGATATATCTGGAGCAATGGAACAACTGGACAAAGCAAAGTCATACCTACAGTCTTACCGGTCAAATGAGGGATTTCAAAATGTTCTGAAGAGTGCACAGAAGTTGGCAGAGGAACTTCACACTGAAGCTATTTTCCTACCCATTCAAGAATACAAGAGTCACCAAAGAAGAAGACATTTTGAATACGAGGCACAGGATAATCCCATAAGAGACCCCAACCAACAATTCAAAGTTGAATTCTAGAACCAGCTGCTAGATTGTGCAATACAGTCAGCTGAAGAACGTTTCATGCAGCTCAAGGAACACATCAGTATATTTGGAATGTTGTATGATATTCCAAAACTCCTCACTATACCTAAAGAAGACCTACACCAGCAATGCAGGGCACTAGAGACAGTGTTGACACATGATGACATGCGCGATATTGATGCGAGTGATTTAGGTGATGAACTGAAAGCCCTTTCAAGATACATTTCATCAGGATCAACTCCAAAGGCTGTTCTGGAATATTATGTGCACAAATAAGATGACCACCCTCTTTCCAAATGCTTTTGTTGCTCTACACATACGTCTAACACTTCCTGGAACAGTTGCCAATGGAGAATGCAGCTTCTCCAAGCTGAAGTTAATAAAAACACATCTGCACTCCACAATGACACAGGAGAGGCTGGTCAGCCTTGTAACCATCTCAATAGAGCATGAGCTGGCCCAGACTGTGGACCTTCAGGAAGCAGTTCAAATCTTTGCAACCAAGAAGGCACGGAAAGCACCACTTTGATTATTCAAACAGATACAAATGCCAGTGTTTACCATGCAGACAAGGAAAGTTCAGGTGTTTGAAAGTTAAATGTTACTTAAAATTTTTGAACAAGGCATTTTAAGTTGTTAGTTCTCCTTTATTGGGGTAGGTAGCAGAGCAGTATCATGAGAGGAGTAGAACAGGAAGAAGGCAGAATTGAGAAGTTTCGAAGTTTTGGCCCAAGCAAGGAGGCATGGGGGCGTCATTTGAGCTCCCCGCCTCAGGTGCCAAAATGTTGTAGGCCGGCCCCGCTGGGGAACCTGGGCAGCAGCTTGGCTGGGAGCAGGGAGCCAAGAGCCTAGGGCGTAGCCAAACTCAGGCTGGAGCTCCCCACACATCCCGGTGTTCTTCTCAATTTCATGGCTCCATGAATGAGCCGAGGTAAGTAACCCACAGCGTCTACACAGACAATGTATTGCCCTGACTACACCGACATAAGGCCTATACCCGGAGTTATTATGTCAGTGTAGTAGGGCACTTACATCGGTGGGACCAAAGCTCCGGTGTGTACACTGACATGAATAGGTCGACGTAAGGCAGCTTACGTTGACCTAACTCTGTAGTGTAGACCAAGCCAGAGGGTGAGATGCTGCCACTTTTACTCACTATGACAAATACCTTAATTTGCAGCTGGTCCCCTTGAATGAATGAACCTGCTTGTGGAGGAAGGTATAATCCAGTGTGGATTAGCATGGCAGAACCCAGCCCTACTGCATCAGGAGGTTTTTGTAAGCTAGCTTCCATACTCAGCCAATGTGAAAAACAACATTTTCAGCGGAGGAAAGGGGAGTTTCCTGTTAAAACCAAGTTACACCCCAGCCTAGCGTTAACCTCAAGAGAACATGCATTCAGGCTCCCTTTGTACTCTGTGTGGCAGGAGATTTTGTCATTTGGGATTAACCAAAAGATTCTAATTTTAATTGAAAGTCTTTTTCTCCATGCTAAGCAGTCCCCTGCTGCACTCCTAAGTGCTGGGTGGCCTCGTCTGGATGGGGAGAAAGGTTCGCCCTTAACACAAGCTAAAACCTCGTGGAGACAAGGTAGGTCATATTTTTCACATTACTTGTTAGGCTCCTCCACAGGCTTTAACTTGACCTGCTAACAACTCATGTGAAAACTACACACTGCCTTGTCTTCGCTAGGATTTTACCTCAAGTTAGTTAACTCAAGTTCTAGGTCCAGTGTTCTTTAACATCTTCAGTAATGACCTGGGCGTAGGTATGGAGAGCATACTGATCAAGTTTGTAGATGACACAAAACTAGGAGGGGAGGGTGGCAGCACTTTGGAGGATAAAGCTAAAATTCAGAGGGATCTTGCTAAATTGGAGAACTGGGCTATAGACAACAACATGAAATTCAACAAAGACAAATCTAAGGTGCTACACATAGGGAAGAACAACGAAATGCACAAATACAGAATGGGGGATAACTGGCTTGGCAGCAGCACGGCTGAGAAGGATCTGGGAGTTGTGGTGGATCCCAACCTCCACATGAGTCAGCAATGCGATGGTGTTGCAGAAAAAGCAAATGCAATTTTAGGTTGCATTAACAGAGGCATAACATGCAAGTCACAGGAGGTGACAGTACTGTTCTACTCGGTGCTGGGTAGGCGTCAGCTGAAGTACTGTGTCCAGTTTTGGTCACCAATGTATAGAAAGGATGTAAAGAAACTGGAGAGTATCCAGATGTGGACACAGATGATCCGAGGGATGGAATGCAACGCAAGGCGTCTGAGCAAAGACTGAAGGAACTGGGTATTTTGATTTGGAAAAGAGAAGACTACAGGGGGACATGACAGCTGTCTTCAAACACTTGAAAGGTTGACTTAAAAAAGATGGAGAAAAGTTGTTCTCTTTTGCCATAGACGGCAGGACGAGAGGCGATGAGTTCAAACTCAGCACAGCAGATTCAGATTAAATCTCAGGACAAACTTCCCAACTGTAAGAGCAGTAGGACAATGGAACAGATGCCTAGGGAGGTTGTGGAAGCTCCTTCACTGGAGGGTTTCAAGGGCTAGCCGACTGTCTGGGATGGTTTAGACACAGTAAATCTGGCATCTTGGCAGGGGTTAGACTAGATGACCCTTGCGGCCCCTTCTAACTTGATGCTTCTATGATTCTATGAGTTAACATCCCTCTTCTGCAGTGACAACAAGGCCGTAAGGGTTGGCTCCTGGCCTTCACTCAGGTAGCTACAGCCAGGCCTTTCCCTCTGGCTGGTGTGGGGGAGGATGCTTCCTGATGCCTCCCTGACCCTGGATCCTCTCTGGATCTTCCACAGGTCTCTTTCTGCCCTTTACCCTTCTATCAAGGCCACAGGCACCAGCTCTCCCAGAGCGAGGGAGCTCTACCAGCCCCTTGCAAGACTCTGAGCCTCTCCCACCAGCCCCCTATGTCTTTTTTTTTAGTATGACACTTAACTGGGAGGAGTGGTAGATACGCTGGAGGGTAGGGATAGGATACAGAGGGACCTAGACAAATGGGAGGATTGGGCCAAAAGAAATCTGATGAAGTTCAACAAAGACAAGTGCAGAGTCCTGCACTTAGGACGGAAGAATCCCATGCACCGCTACAGACTAGGGACCGAATGGCTAGGCAGCAGTTGTGCAGAAAAGGACATAGGGGTTACAGTGGACGAGAAGCTGGATATGAGTCAACAGTGTGCCCTTGTTGCCAAGAAGGCCAATGGCATTTTGGGCTGTATAAGTAGGGGCATTGCCAGCAGATAGAGGGACGTGATCATTCCCCTCTATTCGACATTGGTGAGGCCTCATCTGGAGTACTGTGTCCAGTTTTGGGCCCCACACTACAAGAAGGATCTGGAAAAATTGGAGAGAGTCCAGCGGTGGGCAGCAAAAATGATTAGGGGAGTGGAACACATGATTTACGAGGAGAGGCTGAGGGAACTGGGATTGTTTAGTCTACAGAAGAGAAGAATGAGGGGAGATTTGATAGCTGCTTTCAACTACCTGAAAGGGGGTTCCAAAGAGGATGGCTCTAGACTGTTCTCAATGGTAGCAGATGACAGAACGAGGAGTAATGGTCTCAAGTTGCAGTGGGGGGAGGTTTAGGTTGGATATTAGGAAAAACTTTTTCACACGGAGGGTGGTGAAACACTGGAATGCGTTACCTAGGGAGGTGATGGAATCTCCTTCCTTAGAAGTTTTTAAGGTCAGGCTTGACAAAGCCCTTGCTGGGATGATTTAGTTGGGGATTGGTCCTGCTTTGAGCAGGGGGTTGGACTAGATGACCTCCTGAGGTCCCTTCCAACCCTGATATTCTATGATTCTATGATTCTGAGCCCCTTGTCTCCCCTCTGTGATACAGCAGGCTCCATTTTACAAGCAGACCTGCCCCTACTCCAGGCTACCATCATGTGATGTCTGATGCAGCCAGCATCCCAAACCCATCACCTGGGGGTGGGGGTGCTAACGGCACATTGATGGGGCTGAGCCCAAATCCCCTAAAAGGGCCAGCCCGCCCCATGACAGCACCCACCTGGCAGGTGATGGGGAAGCCGCTGCCAGGAGTGAGGCAGTGATGCTGGGGCAGTGCACAGAGATGCAATGGGCTAGGGGAGGGGTGGAAGCAGATTATGTGTAACTCTGACACCCCCTTCCCTCCCCCTCAGCACAACTCCCTGCTGAAGCGCTGGCCTGATCTCTGTCTTCTCAGGACTTCAAAAAAGAAAAGTATTGCACAGAGCAGCCCCTGACTGAAGGGGTTAACGACAGCGGCCAGTCAGCTCAGAGAGTCCCAGACAATTTCTTAAAAAGAAAAGGAGGACTTGTGGCACCTTAGAGACTAACCAATTTATTTGAGCATAAGCTTTCGTGAGCTACAGCTCACTTCATCGGATGCATACCGTGGAAACTGCAACAGACTTTATATACACACAGAGACCATGAAACAATACCTCCTCCCACCCCACTCTCCTGCTGGTAATAGCTTATCTAAAGTGATCATCAAGTTGGGCCATTTCCAGCACAAATCCAGGTTTTCTCACCCTCCGCCCCCCCCCCCAAATTCACTCTCCTGCTGGTAATAGCCCAACCAAAGTGACCACTCTCTTTAAAATGTGTATGAAAATCAAGGTGGGCCACACAGACCCTCGCAGGCAGGATTTGGGATACTCTTCAGTCCCTTCAGCAGCACGGGTAGGCAATAAATCTGCGGGGTTCCTTACGGAGACTCCCGGTGCTGTTGCTGTTACGTGTGTTTCAGGGCAAGGTTACAGCACAACACTCGCTTGTGTAGTTTCGGCCACACCTTCAGAGCATTCCCCTCCGAGCTCTCGCAGATCATTTCTCAGTCTCTGGGGCCGGGGGGGCGGGGGGCTCCAAACGTATCTGTCCCCCCTCGGGAGTCTCCGGGGCCTGAGGAGAATGGCGGCCTCTCCATCCCCGCCCAGCGCCTCGGCATCTCGTCAGCAAACACCAGTCCAAAGAGCGTGCGGCCAGCAGCACTTCCCGCCCCACGGCTAACAGACAACCAGACAGCCATCTCCTCGTCGTTCAGTGAGATGGGGAATCCGGAGCCCGTTTCCAGGGTGGTTCGGGAACTGGGATGCAGCCTTCACAGCTCTTGGTCCCGCATGGATCAGCCACCAAGCCCCCAGGGCTGCCCCTAGCTCCCAGGTCTGAACCTTTCCCCCCTGAGCTCTGACCGGCTCAGCTCTCGGGGAATGTGTGGAACCTGCAAGGCTGCTTGCCCTTCCTGAAACTTCCCGTACAGCCTCAGAGATGGCTACCGAGGCCGTGTCTCCGCTACAAAGTTATGTCAGCGTTCAGCCACCAAAGTTTGTGTATGGCTGGGCATGTGCCCACTTGGCTGCTTGCATCAGTGCTGCTCACACTCACCAGAGTGCTTGTGTAACCCACTAAACTTTGATTCCACAAGTGCCCCCGTCAGCCCATGTTACCGCAGGAGCAGCGAGCAGGTTCTGTCTCTTTTGACAGCAGAACTCCCACCTGTGGATGATCACACACAGGGAAAATATGCAGATGTGAACAGTCGTGGATGCCCATAGGATGGGGCTGGCCTTCGGGCGGGTGGCATGGGTGACTGCCCAGGGCGCCACGGTCCGGAGTCAAGGAGCAGGACACAGGCCTGGCCCCCACACTGCCCCCAGCCTGCCCCTCACCGTGTTTCAGCGGGATGACGCTGGAGGCCCAACAACACAAGCGGGACCAGGACACAGAGCAGGACTGCCATGGCTGGGGTGGAACTGAGGGCATCCCAGGAGGGGAGAGGGCACAGGCTTCCCCAGGCCCAGCCCCACCGCTGCATGACCTCCGACAGCCAACTGCACACGCGGCGCATGGGGGTGATGCCTTTACGCTCTCGCCAGAGCCCCACCCACAAGAGGGGGCCATAAAATGCTGGGCACAGAGGGCTGGAACAATGTGTATAGTGGGGGGCTGAGAGCCACTGGACCCAACTGTAAACCCTGCATGTGATGGAAACCGCTTCCAGCCAGGGGGTGCGGCAGCCCCCCTAGATCCAGCCCCAGAGCACTGTCTTCCTCTTTCCTCACACCTCCTCCCCACATCGAACCACCTCTCCTCTCCACTCCCTCCCTGTCCCCCTCCTTCTCCATCCACCCATCTCTCGCCTCCCCCCGTCCTTTCCCCTCCAACCACCGTTCCCCTCTCTTCCCCCTCCTATCACCTCCTGTCAAGGTTCCTTCCCCACTCTGAACTCTAGGATACAGATGTGAGGACCTGCATGAAAACCCCCCTAAGCTTACTTTTACCAGCTTAGGTTAAAACTTCCCCAAGGTACAAACTATTTTACCTTTTGCCCTTGTACTTTATCGCTGCCACCACCAAACGTCTACCAGATATATAACCGGGAAAGAGCCCGCTTGGAAATGTCTTTCCCCCCAGAATTCTCCCCAAACCCTATACCCCCTTTCCTGGGGAAGGCTTGATAAAAATCCTCACCAATTTGCAGAGGTGAACAGAGACCCAAACCCTTGGATCTTAAGAACAATGAAAAAGGAATCAGGTTCTTAAAAGAAGAATTTTAATTAAAGAAAAAGTAAAAGAATCACCTCTGTAAACTCAGGATGGTAAATACCTTACAGGGTAATTAGATTCAAAACATAGAGAATCCCTTAAGTTACAAAAAGACACAAAAACAGGAATCTACATTCCATTCAGCACAACTTATTTTCTCAGCCATTTAAACAAAACAGAATCTAACACAGATCTAGCTAGATTGCTTACTAAGTTCTCAGACTCCATTCCTGTTCTGACCCTGGCAAAAGCATCACACAGACAGAGAGAGACTTTGTTTCTCGCCCCCTCCAGCTTTTGAAAGTATCTTGTCTCTTCATTGGTCATTGTGGTCAGGTGCCAGTGAGATTATCCCAGCTTCTTACCCCTTTACAGGCGAAAGTGTTTTTCCTCTGGCCAAGAGGGATTTTAAAGGAGTTTACTCTTCCCTTTATATTTATGACACCTCCCCTCCCCGCTTCCCCATCCAACCGCCTCTCCCCTCCTCCCCTCCCCTCCCTTCCCCCATCCAACCACCTCTGCCCTCCCTTCCCCCTCCTTCCCCCATCCAATTACCTTCCCTCCCCCTCCAACCACCTCCAACCACCTCCTTCTCCAACCAACCGCCTCTCCCCTCCACTCCCTCCCTCTCCTTCCCCCTCCAACCGCCCCTCCCACACCCACTTCTTCCCCCTCCAACTGCTTCTACCCTACACCCACATCCTTCCTCCCCATCCTTCCCACCCTTCCTCACCTCATCTTCTGCCCCTCCCCCATGGTTCCCAAAAGGGTGGGGGTGCAGGGCTGTCAGAGGAGAACAACAGGGGATGCTGGCTGAGCAGGGAAGATGGACCAGGAACCTGCGGGGGTTGCTGGCCAACCCTGGGGAGCTCAAGTCACCTCTTACCGACCTGCTTGTTTTGGGGTGGCTTGGGCTTGTTTTTGAAAGGCAGGGTCGCATATTTATCTCGTGAGACTTGGCAACTTTGGTTCACCCATCTGTCTTGAGGTGAAAGGCTCAAAGCCCTGATCCAACCTGATCCCCCTCCTATTTCCTTAAAATGGTAAATAGATGGGGGAAACTGAGGCACAGACAGGTGAGGTAACTTGCCCAAGGTCTCCCAGTGAGTCAGGAGTAGAGGAAGGAATAGAAACCAGGAGTCCCTATTGCCAGGTCTTGTCAGGGACCAGACCAGCAGGGACAGCGGCTGGCCGGCTCTCTGAATAACCTCCCTGCTAGACAACCTATAAGGCCACCTGCTGTTCCTGGGACCTGCCGGAGGAGCCACAGCACTGGCTGGCTGCCGGCTCACCAGGCCTGCTTAGACGCCTGGCACCCAGATGAGCTCACTGGCTGCTCAATGTGTATCTTGCCCATGGCAGCTGTGCTTCCCCGTCGTCCAGTCCCTGCTCCAGCCGGCTTCCAGGCCCTGCTCCCCTTCGGCTTCAGACGTCTGGTTTGATGCCCAGCCCTGCCTCTGCCTCACTCACTGCTTGGCCCCTCACTTCTGGCTTCGGCTTCTGTCTCTCTGGTACTGATCCCGGGCTCCGCCTCTGGCTGAGGACTCTGCTGTACCCCCACCCTGGCTCTGGCATTTGGCTTCTGACCCTGGGCCCATTTCCTGGATGCTGCCCATGCTGGACCCAGCTCGAGCCCGTTAGCTGAAGTCTCACTTCCACCACGAGGCCTGACCGCACATGGCCCAGCTGGTGACAGGGTGGCTCTCACCACCAGGCATCCTCCCCATTTCTATTTCTGGGCCAGGGCTGCGTCAGAGGGCGGCTCTAACCCAGCAGGCTGCTGAAAGGATCTACCTGCCAGCGATCGGGGCTCGGCTCAGCGCGAAGGCAGGAGAATGGAGAGGGAGAATATCTATGAGAACCTGGAGATGATGGAAACTGCTCCCCAGCCAAAAGGTAAGCACAAGAGGCTGCACCGGATCCTGGACTCCCGCTGGCCTTTCCTTGGCTTTGTGGTCTCTGCATCAGCGTTCTGGGCAGCGATCGCGGGCAGTGGGCGAGGGTACTCGGTCAGTCCTTCCCAGTCATTCTCTCCCCTGCCAATCCCCAACGGGAGAAGGGCACAGGGAGGAGAGATGGGAGTCCCTGCACAGCATCCCAACCTCCTGCTGGGCAGAGCAGTGACATGGGCTGGCCATAAAAGCCATCCAGGCTCCCCGACCCCAGCCCACTGCCACCATCAGCCTCTCGCAGGAGGAGATCGCCTGGGTCAAATCTTCACAGCCCCTGTTTCTGGGGGCCAGCTCCCTCTCATTCCCCCCATTTCACAGTGACACTTCATTTCCTTACCCTCTGCCCCTTGCCTGCCGGAGCACGTGCTTCTATCCAGGAGCAGGGGTAGGGAGATGCTAGGTGTGTGAGCAGAGAAGGGTTTTCCCCAGGGCTCGGGGACAGGGGGAAGGGAACCTGTTCCTCCAAGGACCTCCAAGGAGCAAATGGAGCTGGAAGTTCTGAGATAAGGACCAAGCTGTTTTCCTAAAGCTCCCAGCACAGGCAGACTGCGAAGAGCTACAAAGGGATCTCACAAAACTGGGTGACTGGGCAACAAAATAGCAGATGAAATTCAGTCTTGATAAATGCAAAGTGATGCACCTTGGAAAACAATCCCAATTATACCTATAAAATGATGGGGTCTAAATTAGCTGTTACCACTCAAGCAAGAGATCTTGG
Source organism: Lepidochelys kempii (assembly GCF_965140285.1). NCBI lineage: Eukaryota > Metazoa > Chordata > Testudines > Cheloniidae > Lepidochelys > Lepidochelys kempii. Next base: position 140,528,628 of record NC_136383.1, read on the forward strand.
GTCAGTGTGGGGAGTTCTCTGAAAACATCCACTCACTGTGCAGTGGCCGTCAGAAAAGCAAACAGAATGTTGGGCATCATTAAGAAAGGGAGAGATAAGAAGACAGAAAATATCGTATTCCCTCTGTATAAATCCATGCTACGCCCACATCTCGAATACTGTGTGCAGATGTGGTCACCCCATTTCAAAAAAGGGCAACAAAAATTATTAGGGGTACAGAATGGCTGCGGTATGAGGACAGATTAATAAAACTGGGATTATTCAGCTTGGAAGAGAGACGACTAAGGGGGGATATGACCCTTGGTCTGACCCAATCTGGCTGTTCTTATGTTCTTCTATTTGGTGGTACAGGTGTCAGCTGAACAAGGGCCTCCTCCGGGGCTTTCTTATCCCCTTTGGTCTCAGTGCAATCCAGATGCCATGTGCCAGCTGTTCTGGTTTTGAACACATGAAAGAAGACCAGGGAGGGTCTAGAGACAGGCAGGGATACGGGGCTGATGGAAGTGGAGGGTGCTGGTGAGGACGTGAGGTTCAATATGCAGCTGCAGCTAGCCACCGAGCTCAGCTAGGCTCTCCGCAGCGGCAAAGGAAAACCCAAGGGGAAATGTAGCCTGTGCTAGGTGACAGAGAAGCTCCTCCCAGAATCTGTTTCAGTAAAGGCTGAGAACTGTAAACTTAGCACATTAGTGAGAGTCAGCTTCACCCTTTGGTTAGAGTGAGAGAAGCCGCTTCTGCAATGTAAGGGGATTATCGGGGCACCTGAGTGTTGTCTTCTGGTTCCAGGAACCACACCCCATGGGGGAGCACTGTGAGCGAATGGCTGAGGCCCACAGCCAGGGAGGGGGTGCCGCAGGCTGAGACTTTCAGGGAGAGGAGAATCTGACAGTCTTGTGTCTCCAAGCAGCTGCTGTTCAGCTTGGGGAGACCAAATCCAGACCACACAGAGCACACTTACTTCTGTCGACACATAGATCCCGGCTCGAATGCAGCTCTAGTCTTCTCCCTTTAATGTGCAGGGGAGACACAGTCTTCTGGCTTTGCCCTGTGAGCCACCCCTTGGCTGCCTTGCAGTGAGGAGCCCAGCATCCTGGAGATGGGTTATTAGACAGGGATGCTGTAGAAAGGCCCTTCTGAGCACACTGCTGCTGTCAGCCCCACTTTTCTCCTGCAAAGAATCATTTCCCCTCATTTCACTGCCTCCTTGTTTTGATATTTCGTAAGTTGTTTCAGGTTCCTTTTCTCATTTAAAAATTCTCCTTTGGGCATGGACTTCACAAGCCCTAAACTTCCCTCTCAAGAAAGGCTGAGGCAGGGGGAAAAGCCTGCTTCCAGTTCTCTCTCACAGGACGCCTGTCTGGTGCTACCGTCACCCCTGATGTAGGGAGGGTGGCTTTTCAGATTCAAGTTCAGGTCGGTTCTGACCTTATTTGGCCTGATTCTGCTGTTGCTGTTAACCACAGTCAGGGAACAGGAGGCTTAACAGTGATTAGATTTGGGGGATGGAGTTTCCGTGGTCACTGGCATTTGAGCTGTCACTTTCCACGGATATGTTTCTTCTTCTCCTTCAAGGAAATCCTACCGAGACATCGGTCCCTTGGCGGCGCGGGGCGGGGCGGATCATCACTGCTGTCCTTCTGCTCCTGACGCTTGTGGCCCTGGCCAGCTCCCTCCTTGCTGTGACGCTTCTATGTAAGTTCAGCTGCAGCTCCAAGGCCCACGTTGGCCAACGTCCATACAGGCCAGCTGGCTCAACTGCGGGGCGGGGCACCCCCACATTTCAGCAGAATGTCGACTGTGTTTCCAGTCTGTCCCTCCAAATAAATCTCCTACTCCAGGGAGTTCGAATGGAGTTGAAAGATCTTGCCCTACTGGTTTGATATGAGCACAAACCTTCCAAGTCTAACGATGGTCAAGCACTGGCCCAGGTCACCCAGGGAATCCCCATCACTGGAGATTTTAAGAAGAGGTTAGACAACCACCTGTCAGGGATGGTCTAGGTGTACTTCATCCTGCCTGAACTTCACCCCTGTGATTTCAGATCCCACATGCTCACCCTGCGCTCTGAGGGTCAAGCTGGGTCCTTTCCTGACCACATAGCACCAGCATGAGCCTCAGCCCCAGGCGTCCTCATGGCCCAATTGAAATGCCTGCCCTACGGAGAGACTGGACGGCCCAGAGCTTCGGGCACTTGTCTGGGGCTCCGATTGCTGGGTTTAATTCCCTGCCCTGGCGCCAGCAAACAGCTGAAAACAGGGGAGTTTGAGTGGAGAGCTCTTGGAGGAGAGGGGAGTCAAGCCCCTGTTCCTTAGGGGCAGTGAGTGGCATCGACGACTGGTGCCTCCCCATGCTGGGGGTCCACAATCTAAAGGGGAGGACACGTGACCACCCCACGTGTCTCCTCTGCCCAGCGACCCCTGCGCCCAGCCCAGGGCCTCCCTGCAGTCCCCACCCCACCAGAGTTACCTGTGGGGGGGTCTGTCCTTTTCGCGCTGCGCCTCTCCCCTCCCGCCAGCACATTCGGCCGCTCTCCCTGGCAGCCGGCCCCAGGCGGGGAGCAGGAGGGAGCCACCTCTCATGCGGCTGAAGCTGGTCGCTCCAGGTCACTGCTCTGGGCAGTGCAGCAGCTGCCTGAGAGAACCTGGCTGGGGGCCTGGCGCCGGACCGCCCCCACCATGGCCTGGCTGCTGGGGACAGGCGCCGAGGGAGCCGGAAACGTGCCGGGGGAGAGGGGACTCCAGCTTGCTCGACCCCTGTCCCTGGTAGCCTGGCCTTGGTGGGGCAGCCCCGCCACCTCCCCAACCAGGCTGTCTCAGGCAGATGCTGCACCGCACAGAGCAGCGACCCCGAGCGGCCGACATGAGAAGTGGCTGGTCCTGCCCCTTCCACTCCCTGCCCGGGCCCGGCTGCCAGGGATGGGGCCGATCGCACTGGGGTCAGTATCAGCAGGAGAAGGACAGAGCCCCTCTTCCTCCTCCCCACCCCCGGCATGCCAAGCAGAAATCTGGGGGGTGCTTCACCCTGCACACACACCCCTGTGCGTCGCCTCTGGAGAGTGGGTTCTTGAGAGTTTGCTGGCTGGTGTGTTGCGTTCACTTTGCAGAGGCTGGTACGGGCAGTGCGCTGAGAGATGCAGAGCCTTTGATCAGATCAGATCAGGGCAGGGCTTCGAGTGGCAAAGAAGTCAGCAAACAACTGGAGACAGGGGAGTTAGAGTGCACGGTTGTAAGGAGAGTTTGTGGGAGGGGCGGTGGCATTCTGTTTTTGTGTCGTGTGGGGTTTTCTTTCTCCTTGACTGGTGCTTGGGCGGGAAGGGTGTGACAGACACAGAGGCAGCAGTGGTAGTGACCCAAGCATTAGAGGAGACAATGAAGATGACCAGATGTGGAAGCTGCAGGATGTGCATGATCCTGGAGCAGGTACCTGGAAAGAGCTTGTCTGTATGAAGTGCCGGCTGAGAGAGCTGATGGAAGAGAAGAGCTGAGGTCTGGAGATGCAGGTGGAAAGTATGGTTGAGTTTGGAAGGGGATTCGAGCAGATGATGGAGGGAAGCTGAGAGGAGGCTGAAGGGAAAACTCAAGACTGGCAGATCCAAGCTGGACTGGAAAACTGGGAGGGGACACTCCTGGGTGAGTAAAGTGGCCAGTGGAAATGTGATTATGAGAACTGGGCAGAGGAAAAGACCAGCTAGTGAAGGAGAAGTAGAGCTCAGGAATAGATTTGTTGAATTGGAAAATGAAGAAGATTTGTGGCAGGGAGTAGCCGAAGGTGGGAGGGCCAGGCAGAAGAGAAGAGCAGCTAGTCCTACAAGAAGAGGGGAAGAGTCAATGTAGATACCCAGAGTTCGGAGCCCCAGGAGGACAGAGGATGACTTGCAGTAGATTGCAAGGGAAAGCAAAAGACAAGAGGACTTGCATGGAGAAGGAATGGGAGGAAGGCTGGAGAATGGCACCAACACCAGGAAGAGGCAGGTCTATGTGATTGGTGACTCCTTACTAAGAAGAATGGACAGGTCTGGCACCAGAGCTGATCCAGAGAACACAAGGGCATGCTGTCTGCCAGGAGCTAAGTTATGGGATGTGGACCTGAGGCTGAAGAGGATCCTAATGGGAGCAGGAAAGAATCCACTGATTGTCCTTCATGTGGGAACAAATGATACTGCTAGATTCTTGCTGGAACGTACCAAGGGAGATGATGCCAGGCTGGGGAAGACACTTAAAGAAATGGAGGCTCAGGTGATCTTCAAGGGGATTCTACCTGTCCCTAGAGGAGGAGAATGGAGGTGAGACAAGATGATGATGATGATCAACCCACGGCTCAGGCAGCGGAGCTGTAAGGAGGTCTCTGGGATGACCGACCACTGGGAGTCATTCACGGACACAGGACTGTTCTCATGGGACAGACTCCACCTGAGTAGGGAGGGAGATAGATTCTGGGAAGGAGGGTGGCACAACTGATTAACAGAGCGTTAAGCTCCGAATTCAGGGGAGGCAGTTGAGAGATGCTCATGCAATCCCCACTTCTGATTCTAATCCTGAGCAGGAGAAAAAGAAGTAAGAGCAGATGCAGCGATGGAGAAAGGAACAGCAGAGGGGAGATGAATGGACATCAAGAGGAAAGACAGTTCCCATACCAATGATGCTAACACCCAAGTAGGAGGTGATACTGGCAGTAGCATGACTGTACCTAACCGCATGAGGAACCCTGGCGGAGCCGAGCGGAAACACCTCAGGTGTCTGCACCCCAGCGCAAGGAGCCCGGGGACAAAATGGAGGAAGTGGATCTACTGGTGCAGGAAATGAAACCAGGTGTTACAGGGAGAAAAGGAACAGGGCGGAATAGAAGCCAGGCCTGGAGTGCAGGCGAGGAAGAGTATGTGCCATTCAGGAAAGAGAGAAATGCAGGTAAAGGTGGTGCCGTAGCATTGTACATTAATGCTGAGGTAGACTGACTGTGAAGAAATTAGAAGTGCTGGAACAGATAAAACAGAGTCTGTTTGGGTCAAAATCACTTTGGGGAAGAAAGCTACCAGAGGCTCCCCTCAGATAGTGCTTGGGGTCTGCTACAGACCCCCAGCATCCTATCTGGATATCGATAGAGACCTCCGGAATACCTCTCATGACATATATACTCCTGGGAGTGGTGTGATTAGGAGGGACTTTAATTTCCCAGGTATAGATTGGAGGACAAGTGCTAATCATAATGGTAGGGCCCACGCTTTCCTGGCTGTGAGAGCTGACAGCTTTCTCCACCAAATAGTCACCAAACCAAGAGGAGGTGATGCCATTTTAGATTGAGTGTTGGCGAGTAGGGAGGACATCCAGAGAAGAATTGCTTGTAGGGGACAACCTTGGTTCGCGTGATCATGAGCTAATTCAGTTTCAACTAAATGGAAGGATAAACAAAACTAGGTCTGCAACTAGGGGCCTTGATTTCAAAAGGGCAAACTTTAAAATATTAAGGCAATTAACTAGGGGAGTGGACTGGGCTGAAGAACTCAAGGACCTGAAAGTGGGGGAGGCTTGGCATTACTTTAAGTCAAAGTTGCAGAAGCTCTCTGAAGCCCGCATCCCAAGCAAGGGGAAAAACTTCCTCGGGAAGGGTTGCAGGCCAGGCTGGATGAAGAAGCGTCTCACACAGGTGATTGAGAGAAAGCAAAAATCCTGCAAGGAATAGAAGATGGGATGGATCAGCAAGGAAAACTACCTCTTGGAGATCAGAAAGTGCAGGGAAAAGAGAACTGCCAAGAGCCAAGCAGATCTGGACCTTGCAAAGGGAATTAAAACCAACAGCAAATGGTTCTATAGGCATATAAACAAGAAGGGACTGCCAAAGACGGAGGATGTGTTGGAGACTGAAGATAATCTAGGCATGGGCAAATGCCTAAACATATACTTTGACTCCATTTTTAATAAATGGAATTAGGAGTTTAGGGGTAGTGGCAGGCTGACTAATGGGAGTGAGGATATGGAAGTAGAAATTCCCACATCTGAGGTGGAAGTCAAACTCGAACCGCTTAATAGGACCAAACGGGGGGGCCTGGATAATCTCCATCCAAGAATATTAAAGGAACTGACACGTGAAATTGCAAGCCCACCAGCAAGGATCTTTAGTGAATCCATAAACTCAGGGGTCAGACCCTGTGACTGGAGAATTGCTAATGGAGTTTCTATTTTTCAGAAAGAGGAAAAAAGTGATCTGGGAAACTACAGACCTTTTAGTTTGACCTCAATTGTCTGCTAGGTCTTCGAACGAATGTGGAAGGAGAAAGTAGTTAGGGGCATAGAGGTTAACGGTAATTGGGATAAAATACAACACGGTTTTTCAAAAGATAGATCATGGCAGATCAGCCTTCTCTTTCTTTCTTCGAGGACTGATTTTTTAGAGAAAGGAAATGCAGTAGATCTCATCTATCTGGATTTCAGTGGCATTTGATACAGTTCCACATGGGGAATTATGAGTCAAATTGGAGAAGATGGGGATTAATATTGCTGTTAACCCCTATGTGCATGACCTTGCCCTTTGCACTACTGAATTTCATCCCATTTCTGCTACTCCAGGTTTCAAGGTTGTCCAGCTCCACTCGTAGGATATTCCGGTGCTCCTCCATCATGGCAATACCTCCCAACTTGGTGTCATCTGCAGAGTTCATTAGCGCACTCCCGCTTTTTGTGCCAAGGTCTTCAATGAAAACCTTAAATAAGATTTGTCCCAAGACCAATTCCTGAGGAACTCCTGCTGGTCTCACAGTCAGGAAGTTTGTCCTGAGATATAATCTCAATCTGCGATGCTGGAGTTTGTAGCTCCCTGCTCCAGAGAGCTGATGCCCTACGTTAAGACAGTGTAACATACACCAGGAGAGAGCCCCAAACGGGGCCTTGGCTTTGCCCGTGTCCCTCCTCGGGAGGGAAGCTTTCCAAGATTAAAATGAAAGAAGTCCTAGAGAACAGGCTCGCACTCGGAGCATATTCCTTCTCTGGACATGGCTGGTCTCCAGCCACAGTTCAGTTCGGTCGCTGACCTGCAGACATGTGATTTCTAGATTTCCGGGCACAGAGCAAGCTGCAAGCGGTTGAAGAAGCGGTGCAGAAGCTCCAAGTCTCTCTGCGGCCTGACAACGCCTCGGATACGTCAGCAAAGGAATCGGACAGTAAGTCGCAGGACGAGGGTCTCAGGCATCAGGGTCGGCTCCCTTCCCTTGGCCTGGAAGCTGAGCACTCTCCTGCCGAGAGGTATGGTGGGTGCCTGGCATCCTCCTACTCCCCTCCATATACTTCCCTGCCAGGTGGTCCCGTCCCCCTGTCTAATGAGCTGCTGCTCTGCACATTCCTCTGCCAACAGAGGCTCTGTTCCCAGGGGTGGGGGGCTGCTCCAGGTTCCCTCCTAGCGCCCTCCCTGGCCGTGGCAGGCTGGCTGCATCCGTCCCATGCTCCTAAACAGTTTGCCTAGTGGTCAACGTCTTCCGTCCTGTCCCTGTTGCTTCCTTCGCTCCATAGTTTTCACCAGGGCCCCCGTACTGTCAGGACTGCATTCGCGGGAAAGACAGATGCAGCTCATGAGACACACAGGGCCCAGTTCAGTCCCTGGGGTAAGCAGGACGCCCGTGGAGCTGCACTCGTGGGTCTCAACGTGTCCCCTACCCCAGTCCCCGAGCCCTTCCCATGCAGCTACCATAATTCGGGTAACTGCCACAGTCTCATTGCTGGAAGCAGGCGCCCTCTTGTGGCCAGGTGTCACAACTGTCTGTCTATCGGACACAGGGCTGGACATACAAACCGGGCTGTGGATCAGGTTATTCAGCGTCCAATCAGAAGATGGGCCTGAACTAAAACCCCGGCACAGAGCACACCCCAAAGCTGGGCTGTTGAAAATCCCGGCCTGGAGCCCAGTGCCATGGCTCAGGTCCGTGGATGTTCCTGCAGCCCCAGCTCTGCCACATGCGACCCACTCACAGCTCACAAGGCAGGAGCGAATGGGGAGGAGGAGGCTGGGTAGATTGGGGGTACAGGGCTAGAGTTCAGGAGAGCTGGGTTCAATTCCCCGCTCTGCTGCAAACTTCCTGTGTGATCCTGGGCCCGCCTCCCTGCACCTCAGTTTCCCAGCAGGAAAATCATCCTTTATTTTATTTCTCCCACCTAGAGTCTACTTTGACTGTGAGCTGTTGAGAGCAGGGACTGTCCCCTCCTGTCTGTACAGCGCCTGGCACACAGGGGCCTGCAGGTGCTGCTCTACTGCATGTGCTGGTAATCAGGAGTTCTGCATCTCCACTGACGTGGCTGTGACTTTCTGCTAGGTCTGCAGCTCCTGGATGAAGCACTGGCAGGAGTCCGGATGCTGAGAGACCAGCTGGGCCACGTCAGTGCAGCGTATGGAGAAATCCAGACCCGTCTGGACAACGTCAGCGCAGCGCAAGCAGCAGGGCAAGGTCGCTGCAGTAAGCACTAGCTGCAGAGCCGGCTGGTGCCGTCTCTCCTGGTGCTGAGGATGAACGGAGCATTTCAGCTCCAAGGCTGTGAGCGCAGCGCCTTCCACCAGCACCGAGTTCTCGTTCATTAAACATCACCTGTGCCCACACCGTGGTGATCAGGGTGCAGTTCACTTATGCCCTGGGCCTCGTTAGCCTAACGGGAGCACCCAGCTACCAGCCCTTCTTAGATGCTCCGAACCTGTCCGGTCACAGGCGAAAAGTGATGCTGGCATTTCAGTGTATGGGGCGTTACTTTCACCAAGCCAGCGCCCCCTGCAGGGTGTGGGGGGAGGTGCCCAAGTGCGAAAGACCCCAGACCTTCACCACTTACAATCACTGAAAATTGTTGATTCAGAACCAGGGGGTGTTCCACCTTGGGCAGCTACATTCCCCCTCCTGAATTCCCCCTGCCAGCTCAGCTGAACAATGAATCTCCCCTTTCCCATTACAGCCCTGCTGCTCTGCACTGGGACCAGTGCCCATAGTCCACCCCAGATGCAGCTGCACCCCGTGGTGTCTGCTTTCTGCAGTACTCTTTGGGATCCTTCCTAGGGCCATGAAAGTTATCCACTGTGGTGCTGGAGAATCAGGATTCAGAAGTTCCCTGAGCTTGGGGCAGTTGAAGGGGAATGCAGCACTAGAATCCCTGAGCTCCCTGCGTGTGTCCCTGTGACTTTAGCCCAGGTTTCTCACCTCAGTCTCTGCTCCTAGGTTATGTGCTGACAAAGCTCTCCAGAGGCTGGAGGTTTTATGGTGGGAACTTCTATTACTTTTCACAAGAAAAAAAGCCGTGGGACGAGGCCGAGCGGTTCTGTGTGTCTCAGGACTCGCACCTGACCTCTGTCTCCTCCCAGGCGGAACAGGTGAGTGAGGGAACCTCCTAGGGGCTTGGATAATGGGTCAGTGCCTTGTTTCATACCAGAAGGAGGTGGAAGGTGGCAGCTGAGGTAGCAAATCTGCAACATGCCTTGTGGCAAACCATCGGAGAGGATGCCAAGCCTTGGAACCTGACTCAGGGGATTCACCCATCAGTTTAAAAGCAGAGATGGGCAGAGGAACAGTGCCAGGATCTGGACTTCCCATAGTCTGGGGTGCCGGGAGAGGGGGATTTGGGGTCAGGCTCATTTCTGATTTTCCCTACTTCCAATGTAGCATTTTCTGCAACCCCAATGACTTTTCCAGTGAGGACTCGCTTTGATCCCTCTCCCCAGTCCTGAGCTCCTGCTGGACAATCTAGAAGCCTGTATCTGGAAGGCTTGTGAGCAAGGGGCCATGCGCCTCTCAGAAAATCCTCTCTCCCCACGTGCCCACGGTAGCCCTCACCCCAGGCCTCTGGGGCACTTTCTGAGGAGGAAAATCCCACCCTCCTGCAGGGCCAGACTTTGCACCCAGTTCTCTGCTCCTAGCTTTGCTGCCTCCAAGGGCAGGGGGCCGATGTGAACTCTGAGGTGCCCGTCAGTAACTGCCGCACCCAGCTCTGAGGCGGCCGTGGTGGGGAGCGTTCTGAGACGGGTCGCTGTTGTTAGCCCCATTCGGATACAGATGCAGACACAGACACAGAGCTGCTCCAGGACTCCCTCGGGGTCTCCCAGCTAGTCACTGTCAGCGTTTGGGGCTGGACACCATGTCTCCCGCTGCCCAGTGCCCTGTTCACACCACCGGACGCCCTTTCCTCTCGCCCAAAATCTGCTCAGCCCAGGCAGCTGTGGCTGCATCCTGCAGCCTCTCTTGACTGACCTGGACACGCTGCAAACTGTGTCGTGCAGGAGTTTCTCTCCAGCGAGAGCAAGGGAGAAAGTCACTGGATTGGACTCACTGACCGGGGGACAGAAGGCAGCTCGCGCTGGGTGGATGGCACAGAATTCAGAGCAGATGCAAGCAGGGGGTGAGTAAAGCTGGAGATACGTGATTATTTATTACACGTTTGGTCACCAGCTCTTTCAGGCAGCGTCTGTACGGCCCCTTGCGTCTATGCAGCACCCGGCACAGTGGGCCCGATCCTGAGGGAGGCCCCTGGGCGCTGTCACCCAACAGCAATTAATCCTCTCAGGAATTTCTACTAATGCCCCTTTGCTTAGAGCAGGAGCCTAAAGACGGAGTGTGTGTTCTGTGCCCACTGAGCAAGGGCCAGAGCCTCACCTGGGGTAACTCGGCATTGACTTGAATGAACCACATCCATTTACACCAGCTGAGGATCTGGCCCCAAGTCAACTCAGTACAGCCAGGTCAGTCCGGTGGCAGGGTTCAGTGCTCTCCTTGGGATTGCTCTGCGCTCTCCCCTCTCTCCGGCTGGGGACGGGGAGGCTGTAGGGCCCGGGGGCCTGGCCGGAGCCAGCTGCAGTCGGTGCAATGACCTCAGTGGGCTGTGGACGAGTCCCATAACCCAGGGCCATGGAGAAGTTAATGAATGACCCATGCTGCCCTCTCTCTCCGTTCCTGCGTTCCCACCTCGGGGTGATCCTGGGACGTGCTGGGCCACGTGCTTTGGTTCTGGGCACTGAGATCTGAGCTGCTGCTGCTCAGCATTTGGAGTCACAAACTGACTTTGGCTCTTTGCTGGCCCATCAGGCGCAGGGCAGTTGCTACCCCTTGTCCTCAGAATCCCTTCGTTACCATGGCCACGAGTGCTGTGGAGAACTCTGAGGGGTCACCGCGTCATTTCCGGGTGTCGTGGTCCCCTGCCAACAACAGAGTCCACAGAGCAGAACTGAGCTCAGGAATTGGCTGTGGTTCTCCACTGAGACATTAACACTCTGATCTGTAGGTTCTGGGAGGAGAATCAGCCAGACAACTGGCATCAGGGGACAGGAGGCAGAGAAGACTGTGTGGAGATCCGCCCAAGGTGGAATGATGCCAACTGCACTCTGCTTTCTAGGTGGATTTGTAAGCAGGCCCATGGACAGGCTGGGCTGTGACATGCAGGTCCCAGCACCTCAGAAAGCACCTTTATTTTCAAGCTATGGAGCATGTTTTCTAGCCACCTGCTGATGAGGAGCCCTGTGCACTGGCGGGGGCCGCTTGGCATGTGCATTGCAGGGATGATTTGTCTTGGTGTGATATTTCTGACTGTATCAGAGACAGCTGCCCTTATGCCTCTCAGTATGCATGGCTCTGTAATTTGTCTGTTTCCAGGTCTGTCACAAAATAAAGTCCTTGGATCATAGAGTTATTGTTTCAGAATCAGCCAATAAATAATTATTTGCTTGACTTGAATTTCTAATTTTTGCACCTTTTGATCAGATGTCATGATGATGTCAGAACCATCTATATACACATTTAAAATGCCCAATTGTGTATGGTAAGGAAGGTATGTCGCCAAACATGTTTGGGCCATCGAGGAGATAAATTCATTCTCAACTGGGAGATTGGTTTCAAGAGCTGTTCGAATTCTCCAATCCCTACGCTGCTGTGCCATGAATTCTTGGTTTCTTTGCACCCATTATGAAGGAAAAATGGGCCCCTTCCAAAGGAATATCTGTAAATAAGCCAGGCAAAGAGACAATCTGATTTAAGTCATTTGACTATGAGCAATTTAGTCAAATTCACTAAAAGAACATAAGGGGTTTCTATTGGCACTTAACTGCCCACATTCTCCACCAAAAATGTTATGCTTAAAAAAGCACAGGAGATCTTTTACAGGGGAGAAGGCAGCATGCTGCATTTATTAAGAATACAGCAGTTAGCATATGCTTTTCAGTCACCCCCCACCCCCATGCACACAGTGCTGCCAGTTGATGTTTATAGTTACCAGTCCAGAGTCTGGATTTAAGTTGTTGACCTAGATGTGAAATGCTCGAGTCAGTTACCACTTGCTCAAAGTAGCCTGGCCCTGGGTTAGTCGCCCTGCTCTTGGTAATGTGTTTTACGTAGATCCCAAGGCTAGAATCACTGTGATCATCTAGTCTGTCCTCCTGTATAACACCGGCCAGAGACGGTCACCCAGTTACCCATGCATCGAGCCCATAGCTTGTGGTTGAGATACAGCATGAATTCTAAAAAGCCATCCAATCTTGATTTAAAGACATCAAGAGATGGAGAATCCACCACATTCCTCAGTAAGTTGTCCCAATGGTTAATTGCTTCTCAATATTAAGCATTAACTAAGCTCTGAGATGACAGACCTGGAGTCAGAGTTCTTTAAAGTACTCACACATTTTTGCTATTGTGTCCATATGAAAGGAAAACAGAACAGCAAGTGTCAAGGTTCCTCCCCCACTCTGAACTCTAGGGTACAGATGTGGGGACCTGCATGAAAAACCTCCTAAGCTTATCTTTACCAGCTTAGGTCAAAACTTCCCCAAGGTACAAAATATTCCACCCGTTATCCTTGGACTGGCCGCTACCACCACCAAACTAATACTGGTTACTGGGGAAGAGCTGTTTGGACGCGTCCTTCCCCCCAAAATACTTCCCAAAACCTTGCACCCCACTTCCTGGGGAAGGTTTGGTAAAAAGCCTCACCAATTTGCCTAGGTGACTATAGACCCAGACCCTTGGATCTTAAGAACAATGAACAATCCTCCCAACACTTGCACCCCCCCTTTCCTGGGAAATGTTGGATAAAAAGCCTCACCAATTTGCATAGGTGACCACAGACCCAAACCCTTGGATCTGAGAACAATGAAAAAGCATTCAGTTTTTTTACAAGAAGACTTAATAAAAAATAGAAGTAAATAGAAATAAAGAAATCCCCCCTGTACAATCAGGATGTTAGATATCTTACAGGGTAATTAGCTTCAAAAACAGAGAACTCCTCTAGGCAAAACCTTAAGTTACAAAAAAGATACACAGACAGAAATAGTTATTCTATTCAGCACAATTCTTTTCTCAGCCATTTAAAGAAATCATAATCTAACACATACCTAGCTAGATTACTTACTAAAAGTTCTAAGACTCCATTCCTGGTCTATCCCCGGTAAAGACCAGCATATAGACAGACACAGACCCTTTGTTTCTCTCCCTCCTCCCAGCTTTTGAAAGTATCTTGTCTCCTCATTGGTCATTTTGGTCAGGTGCCAGCGAGGTTACCTTTAGCTTCTTAACCCTTTACAGGTGAGAGGAGCTTTCCCCTGGCCAGGAGGGATTTGAAAGGGGTTTACCCTTCCCTTTATATTTATGACAGCAAGTGATGTAGACAGCACAGGTACCAAAAACTGCCCAATAAAGAAATGAAGAATTGCCCATTTCAGACACCTTTGAAAGGAAAAAAAACTAATTTTAAACTGGGTTGACCCCCATACCAGATATACAGAGTCTGCCTTCTAGAATATAGATATGCAGGCCTGCCTGTAAAGGCCTATACTTTAAGACAGAGTTGGGCAAACTTTTTGGCCTGAGGGCCACATCTGGGAATAGAAATTGTGTGGTGGGCCATAAATGCTCGCAAAATTGGGGTTGGGGTGTGGGAGAGGGTAAGGGCTCTGGTTGGGGGTGTGGGCTCTGGGGTAGGGCTTGGGATGAGGAGTTTGGAGGTTTAGGGTTTGGAGGGTGCTCTGGGCTGGGACTGAGGGGTTTGGAGGGTGGGAGGGGGATCAGGGCTGAGGCAGGGGTGTGAGAAGGGGTTCAAGTTCTGGGGATGAGAGGTTTGGGGTGCAGGAGGGTGCTCCTAGTTGGGATTGAGGGGTTTGGAGAGCGGGAGCGGGATCAAGGCTGAGGCAGGGGGTTGGGGCGTGGGGAGAGGCTCAGGTGTGCAGGCTTCGAGAGGCGCTTACCTCAAGGGTCTCCCGGAAGCAGTGGCATGTCTCTTCTCCAGCTCATATGCGGAGGTGTGGCCAGGCGGCTCTGCACGCTGCCTCATCCGCAGGCACCACCCCTGCAGCTCCCATTGCAGCGCACGAGGGGGCCATTGGAGCACATAGGAGCCAGAGCGGGGCCATGCCATGACTTCTGGGAGCCACACGGTGTGGCCCCTGACCCAGTGCCACAGATGTAGCTTGGGAGTGTGGCAAGCCCCAAACCTTGCTCCCCAGCAGGAGCTCACAGGCTGTCTTAAAAGAACTCATGGGCCGTAGTTTGCCCACCTCTGCTTTAAGAACTTAGGTGTATTTTTATCACTTAGCTAGTTATAGAGGTCTAAAACAAATAATCAAAATCACAGTCTGCCCATGTATGGGCCTTCTCTCCCTCGGATAGTCTGAGGCCTTATTCTTAGGCTAAGATCTCTGGCTAAGCAGCAGAGGCAGCCATAAGCTGGGAAGCGACCGGTCACCTCCTCACATTCCAAACTAGTCACATTGAAACAAGGTGGTATTGGGCTCTTAGGAATACAATCCTATCCTGATAGTGCCCATCACCACCAGATAAAGATGGTTAAAGAAAACTTAGTTTGATAGCATCCTGTCTGGTGAGAAATCCCTTCTCAATGGTTGTGGTTGTGAAACCCGCATTTCTGTATGTTTTATCTTTATGGCCCCCACTTTTCTATTGTTAATCTGTCTGGTTGTCTAATTGTTTCTGTCTACTGTATAATTAATTTTGCTAGGTGTAAGTTAATTAGGGTAGTGCGATATAATTGGTTAGAGAATTACGTTACAATATGTTAGGATTGGTTAGATAGATTTCAGTAAAATGACTGGTTAGGGTATAGCTGGGAATATTACTATATAAACTGGGGTCAAACAGGAAATTGGAATCATGCTTGCTGGAAATTAACCCCAATAAACATCACATTGTCTGCCCTTCGGACTTCTGGTCTTTTGCTGCTTGTGACACAAGAACCAGGGAAGTGGGAGGGTGGAGGGAAAGCCCTCTAACACTGCCCATAAACTAGGTGAATAGATCGAAGGCCATTAAAAGCAACCCCATAGTTCTTTGATGTTGCAATATCATGACACACTTCTAGAGGTTGCAACCCTAACTGCAGGCGGTAGTTAGATGGGGGAGAACTAAACTGGGTTTATACTCTTTTAGGCTCGGATTTGCGTCTCAGGTAAAGAACTGTCCCAGTTCCAAAGCTGTTATGACTGTGTCTTGAAAGCAGAGGGAGTCTCCTGCGTGCCTTGGAATGTTTCTTGAGGATGTGCTCAGAGCTGCAGCTTTTCTTCAGGACATGGGAGGGGCTAGTTTCCAAAAAGGGCCAGGAATTAAATTGCAAATGGGTTGTATTTTGAGTGACTTTCTGTGCTAGAAACTAGATTGTACTGCACCCAGGTAGAAACCTTCATATTTCTCTGCATAGTGAATATGCAGTTTTTGGTTGTTCCCTTCTATGTTCTACATCGTCATTGATAATATGCTGATGAAAGGACTAACCTGCCTACTTTCCCCCCCCACCATTTAGTTTGTTCCCTTCCATTTGGAAACACTTTTTCATCGCCCCATGAACTGAATGGAGCCTGAAATGAACATGAATCTTGTTTGTGGGTCATGTATTGGCGACAATGTTTTATTTCAGAAGGTGGATAAAGCTACTAGGGGAGAGGCTGTTCTAGATTTGATTGTGACAAATTGGGAGGAACTGGTTGAGAAACTGAAAGCCAGCTTGGCTGAAAATGATCATGAAATGACAGAGTTCACGATTCTAAGGGATGGTAGGAGGGAGAACAAAATAAAGACACTGGATTTCAAGAAGGCAGACTTTAGCAAACTCAGGGAGTTGGTAGGTAAGATCCCATGGGAAGCAAGTCTAAGGGGAAAAACAGCTGAAGACAGTTGGCAGTTTTTCAAAGAGATATTATTAAGGGCACAAGTGAAAACTAGAAAAGATAGAAAGTATGGCAAGAGACTAATCTGGCTTAAAAAGGTTTCAGAGGGGTAGCTATGTTAGTCTGAATCAGAAAAAAGAACGAGGAGTACTTGAGGCACCCTAGAGACTAACAAATTTATTTGAGCATAAGCTTTCGTGGGCTAAAACCCACTTCATCGGATGCATGCAGTGGAAAATACAGTAGGAAGATATATACACAGAGAACATGAAACAATGGGTGTTGCCATACCCACTATAACGAGAGTGATCAGCTAAGGTGAGCTATTCTCAGCAGGAGAAGAAAAACTTTTGTCGTGATAATTAGGATGGCCCATTTCCAACAGTTGACAAGAAAGTGTGAGTAACAGTGGGGGAGGAGGGGAAATAAGCATGGGGAAATAGTTTTATTTTGTGTTATGTATACAGCAAACAGGGAAAGATTAAGAATGAGCTCTCAAACTGGATACTCTCATGAAAAACCCAACCTTCCACAAAAACTTCCTCGTGGCTGGACTTTACAAAAACTAGACAAGCCATTTACAACACACACTTTGCTTCTCTACACAGGAAAAAGGACACTACACTATCTAAACTCCTACATGCCACAAGGGGCCACAACAGTGGTTCTCTTAACCCACCCAATGATATTGTTAATCTATCCAGCTGTACTCTTAGCCCAGCAGAAGAATCTGTCCTATCTTGGGGCCTCTCCTTCTGCCCCTCCACCCCCACGAACATGATACAGTTCTGTGGTGACCTAGAATCCTATTTTCGACATCTCCGACTCAAGGAATATTTCCAACACACCTCTGAACAACGTACTAACCCACAGAGACCTTCTTAGCAACACTACAAAAAGAAGGATTCTAGGTGGACTCCTCCTGAAGGTTGAAACAACAGACTGGACTTCTACATAGAGTGCTTCTGCCGACGTGCACGGGCTGAAATTGTGGAAAAGCAGCATCACTTGCCCCATAACCTCAGCCGTGCAGAACACAATGCCATCCACAGCCTCAGAAACAGCTTTCACATCATAATCAAAAAGGCTGACAAAGGAGGTGCTGTCGTCATCATGAATAGGTCGGAATATGAATGAGAGGCTGCTAGGCAGCTCTCCAACACCACTTTCTACAAGCCATTACCCTCTGATCCCACTGAGGGTTTGTCACGGAGTCCCTGGGCGATGCTCTGGAACTGCTCCCCATGAAGCCAGGCAGGACTCTGGGGAAGTCTCCTCTCTGTGAGCAGCCTGTCTTCAGGACACAAAGCTCACCCGGCTTCCACCTTCCTGAGTCTGACCTCGGAGCATTCAGCATCCTCTGCCCCTCCGTGCGCTTCCCACAGTGAGTCCGCTCAGGCGGGGTCCTGGGGAAGCCAGAGGGTCCTGCACCCCAACTCCGCAGTCAGACATGACTCTCAGCCAGCCAGTAAAACAGAGGTTTATTAGACGATAGGGACATGGTCTAACACAGAGCTTGTAGGTGCAGAGAACAGAACCCCTCAGCCGGGTCCATTTTGGGGGGCAGTGAGCCAGACATCCACGTCTGCATTTCACTCCATGTCTCCAGCCAGCCCCAAACTGAAACTCCCTCCAGCCCTTCCTCTTCTGGGCTTTCCCCTTTCCCGGGCCAGGAGGTCACCGGATTCCTTTGTTCTCCAGCCCTTTAGCTCTCACCTTGCAGGGGGGAAGTGCCCAGGCCATCAGTTGCCAGGAAACAGGGTGTTGGCCATTCTCTGTGTCCAGACCCCTGCACACACCTGCCCTCTAGGGCTCTGCAATGACCCTACACCCTTATCCCACCACCTAGAGACTTAAGAACGGCATAGGGGAAACTGAGGCACCCCCCCACACTATTCAGAGGAACCATTAAGAACAGTCCCACTTCGTCACAGGGTTACCAAAAGAAAGTACAGCATTTTCTCAAGAAAATCCCTGAAAAGAACAAGTCTGCACAGACACACCCCTGGAACCCCAACCAGGGGTATTCTATCTTCTACCCAAAAGCTATAAACCTGGAAATCCTGGGCGCCCCATCATCTCAGGCATTGGCACCCTCACAGCAGGATTGTCTGGCTATGTAGACTCCCTCCTCAGGCCCTACGCTACCAGCACTCCCAGCTATCTTTGAGACACCACTGACTTCCTGAGGAAACTACAATCCATCGGTGATCTTCCAGCAAACACCATCCTGGCCACTATGGATGTAGAAGCCCTCTACACCAACATTCCACACAAAGATGGACTACAGGCCGTCAGGAACACTATCCCCGATAATGTCACAGCTAACCTGGTGGCTGAACTTTGTGACTTTGTCCTCACCCATAACTATTTTACATTTGGGGACAAAGTATACCTTCAGATCAGCGGCACTGCTATGGGTACCCGCATGGCCCCACAGTATGCCAACATTTTTATGGCTGACTTAGAACAACGCTTCCTCAGCTCTCGTTCCCTAACGCCCCTACTTTATTTGCGCTATATTGATGACATCTTCATCATCTGGACCCATGGAAAAGAAGCCCTTGAGGAATTCCACCATGATTTCAACAATTTCCATCCCACCCTCAACCTCAGCCTGGTCCAGTCCACACAAGAGATCCACTTCCTGGACACTACGGTGCTAATAAACGGTGGTCACATAAACACCACCCTATACCGGAAACCTACTGACCGCTATACTTACCTACATGCCTCCAACTTTCATCCAGACCACACCAACGATCCATTGTCTACAGCCAAGCTCTATGATACAACCGTACTTGCTCCAACCCCTCAGACAGAGACAAATACCTACAGGATCTCTATCAAGTGTTCTTACAACTACAGTACCCACCTGCGGAAGTGAAGAAACAGATTGATAGAGCCAGAAGAGTACCCAGATGTCACCTACTACAGGACAGGCCCAACAAAGAAAGTAACAGAATGCCACTAGCCGTTACCTCCAGCCCCCAACTAAAACCTCTCCAACGCATCATCAAGGATCTACAACCTATCCTAAAGGACGACCCATCACTCTCACAGATCTTGGGAGACAGGCCAGTCCTTGCCTACAGACAGCCCCCCAACCTGAAGCAAATACTCACCAGCAACCACACACCACACAACAAAAACACTAACCCAGGAACCTATCCTTGCCACAAAGCCCGTTGTTAACTCTGTCCACATATCTATTCAAGGGACACCATCATAGGACGTAATCACATCAGCCACACTATCAGAGGCTCGTTCACCTGCACATCCACCAATGTGATATATGCCATCATGTGCCAGCAATGCCCCTCTGCCATGTACATTGACCAAACCAGACAGTCTCTACGCAAAAGAATAAATGGACACAAATCAGACGTCAAGAATTATAACATTCAAAAACCAGCCGGAGAACACTTCAATCTCTATGGTCACTCGATTACAGACCTAGAAGTGGCAATTCTTCAACAAAAAAAACTTCAAAAACAGACTCCAACGAGAAACTGCAGAACTGGAATTAATTTGCAAACTGGACACCATGATATTAGGCTTGAATAAAGACTGGGAATGGATGGGTCATTACACAAACTAAAAACTATTTCCCCAGGCTAATTTTCCCCCTACTGTTACTCATACCTTCTTGTCAACTGTTTGAAATGGGCCATCCTGATTATCACAACAAAAGTTTTTTTCTCCTGCTGATAATAGCCCACCTTAATTGATTAGTCTTGTTAGAGTTGGTATGGCAACACCCATTTTTTTTCATGTTCTCTGTGTATATATCTTCCTACTGTATTTTCCACTGCATGCATCCGATGAAGTGGGTTTTAGCCCACGAAAGCTTATGCTCAAATAAATTTGTTAGTCTCTAACGTGCCACAAGTACTCCTTGTTCTTTCTTCTGACTTAAACAGGTGATCTTCAATGATCTAAAAATCAAAAAAGAGTCCTATAAAAAGAGAAAACTTGGTCAAATTTCAAAGGATGAATATAACAAATAATACAAGTATGTAGGGGCAAAATTAGAAAGGCCAATGCACAAAATGAGATCAAACTAGCTAGAGACATGAAGGGTAACAAGAAAACATTCTGCAAATACATTGGAAGCAAGAGGAAGACCAAGGACAGGGTAGGCCCATTACTCAATGGGCTGGTGGGCGGGCGGGTGGGGGAATAATAACAGATAATGTGGAAATGGCAGAGGTGCTTAATGACTTCTTTGTTTCAGTTTTCATCAAGAAGGTTGGTGGTGATGGGATGTCTAATACAGTGAATGTCCATGGAAATGAGGTAGGCTCAGAGGCTAAAATGGAGAAAGAACATGTTAAAAATGCCTTAGAGAAATTAGAGGTCTTTAAGTCACCAGGGCCCGATGAAATACACCCTAGAATGTACTGTTCAAGGAGCTGACTGAGGACATATCTGAGCCATTAGCGATTATCTTTGAGAAGTCATGGAAGATTTTTGAGAAGACTGGAAAAGGGCAAATCTAGTGCCCATCTATAAAAAGGGAAATAAGGACAACCCGGGGAATTACAGACCAGTCAGCTTAACTTCTGTACCCGGAAAGATAAGGGAGCAAACAATTAAGCAATCAATTTGCAAATATCTACAATTTAATAAGGCGATAAGTAACAGTCAGCATAGATTTGTCAAGAACAAATTGTGTCAAACCAACCTGCTAGCTTTCTTTGACAGGGTAACAAGCCTCGTGGCTAGGGGGGAAGAGGTAGACGTGGTATATCTTGACTTTAGTAAAGCTTTTGATACTGTTCCACATGACCTTCTCATAAACAAACTAGGGAAATGCAACCTAGATGGAGCCACTATAAGGTGGGTGCAAAACTGGTTGGAAAACTGTTCCCAGAGAGTCATTATCAGTGGTTCACAATCATTCTGGAAGGGCATAATGAGTGGGTCCTGCAGGGATCAGTTCTGGGTCTGATTCTGTTCAATATCTTCATCAATGATTTAGATGATGGCATAGAGAGAGTACACTTATAAAGTTTGCAGACAATACCAAGCTGGGAGGAGTTGCAAGTGCTTTGGAGGATAGGATTAAAATTCAAAATGATCTGGACAAACTGGAGAAATGCTCTGAAGTAAATAGGATAAAATTCAATCGGGACAAATGCAAAGTTCTCCACTTAGGAAGGAACAATGAGTTGCAGACATACAAAATGGGAAATGACGGCCTAGGAAGCAGTCCTGCTGAAAGGGATCCGGGGGTCATAGTGGACCACAAGCTAAATATGAGTCAACAGTGTAACGCTGTTGCAAAAAAAGCGAACATCGTTCTGGGCTGTATTAGCAGGAGTGTTGTAACCAAGACATGAGAAGTAATTCTTCTGCTCTGCGCTGATTAGGCCTCAACTGGAGTATTGTGTCCCGTTCTGGGCACCACATTTCAGGAAAGATGTGGACAAACTGGAGAAAGTCCAGAGAAGAGCAACAAAAATGATTAAAGGTCTAGAAAACATGACCTATGAGGGAAGATGGAAAAAATTGGGTTTGTTTACTCTGGAAAAGAGAAAACTGAGAGGGGACATGAGAACAGTTTTCTAGTACATAAAAGGTTGTTACAAGGAGCGGGGAGAGAGAAGTTATTCTTCTTAACCTCTGAGGATAGGACAAGAAGCAATGGGCTTAAATTGCTGCAAGGGAGGTTTAGGTTAGCCATAAGGAAAAACTTCCTAACTGTCAGGGTCGTTAAGCACTGGAATAAATTGCCCAGGGAGTTGTGGAATCTCCATAGACTCACAGATATTAGGGGCAGAAGGACCATTATGATTATCTAGTCCGACCTCCTGCACAACGTAGGCCACAGAATCTCACCCACCCACTCCTGCGAAAAACCTCTCACCTATGTCTAAGCTATTGAAGTCCTCAAATCGTGGTTTAAAGACTTTTTAGGAGCAGAGAATCCTCCAGCAAGTGACCTGTGCCCCATGCTACAGAGGAAGGCGAAAAAACTCCAGGGCCTCTTCCAATCTGCCCTGGAGGAAAATTCCTTCCTGACCCCAAATATGGCGATCAGCTAAACCCTGAGCATATGGGCAAGATTCACCAGCCAGACACCCAGGAAAGAATTTTCTGTAGTAACTCAGATCCCACCCCATCTAACATCATTGGAGATTTTTAAGAGCAGGTTGGATAAACACCTGTCAGGGATGGTCTAGGTAATACTTAGTCCTGCCATGAGTGGAGGGGAGTGGACAAGGAGACCTCTCGAGGTCTCTTCCTTCCAGTCCTATGAGTCTATCCCAAGATGGAGTCCAGTACCAGGTGACCTAGTCACATGTCCCTGTAAAGTCACATGCCCATGCCTGCTTCACTTAGTCGTAGCAGAAGCCAATACCCATACTTTAGGTAGAACGTTTACAGGAAAGCCCTTGAGATGCAGACGGGTGTCTTCCACAGTCCGTTGTGAGCTAAGTGTCTCTCTAATGGGCCAGGCAACTTGAATGTCATCAGTGTAGCGCAAGTAGAGTAGGGGCATTAGGGGACGAGAGCTGAGGATGCGTTGTTCTAAGTTAGCCAAAAGAGTTCTAATCCTTCAACAAAAAAAACTTCAAAACCAGACTCCAATGAGAGACTGCTGAATTGGAATTAATTTGCAAACTGGATACAATTACCTTAGGCTTGAATAGAGACTGGGAGTGGATGGGTCATTACACAAAGTAAAACTATTTCCCCATGTTTATTTCCTCCCCCCGCACGTTCCTGTTAACTGCTGGAAATGGCCCACCTTGATTATCACTACAAAAGGTTCCCCCCCACCCTCGCCCCACACCATTCTCCTGCTGGTAATAGCTCACCTTCCCTGATCACTCTTGTTACAGTGTGTATGGTAATACCCATTGTTTCCTGTTCTCTGTGTATATAAAATCTCCTCCGTGTATTTTCCACTGCATGCCTCGGATGAAGTGAGCTGTAGCTCACGAAAGCTTATGCTCAAAGAAATTGGTTAGTCTCTAAGGTGCCCCAAGTCCTCCTTTTCTTTTTACAGGAAATACAGATACAGAGTCAATATTCCTAACTTATGATCCCAAAAGATACATGCAAACAAATAGGATAATGATATTCAGTAAATCGTAACCTTTCCAGTGATACTCACATGGCCTATCTTGAATAAAATACATTATGGTTATGTCATAATCATATAATAATAATAATAACAACATTACTGTGAAGAATACGGGATGTAGTGTCATTACAGGTCCCAGCCACGCACCTTGGCACAAAGACAAACGCTCCCTGCCTGAAGTGTGTTGGAGGGTGTCAAGGTTCCTTCCCCACTCTGAACTCTAGGGTACAGATGTGGGGACCTGCATGAAAGACCCCCTAAGCTTATTCTTACCAGCTTAGGTTAAACGCTGCCACCACCAAAGTATTCCACAAAGAACAGGGGAAGTGCCCACTTGGAAACGTCACCCCCCCAAAATATCCCACCAAGCCCTACACCCCCTTTCCTGGGGAAGGCTTGATAAAAATCCTCACCAATTTGCACAGGTGAACACAGACCCAAACCCTTGGATCTTAAGGGCAATGAAAAAACAATCAGGTTCTTAAAAGAGAATTTTAATTAAAGAAAAAGTAAAAGAATCACCTCTGTAAAATCAGGATGGTAAATACCTTACAGGGTAATCAGATTCAAAACATAGAGAATCCCTCTAGGCAAAACTTTAAGTTACAAAAAGACACAAAAACAGGAATATCCATTCCATTCAGCACAACTTATTTTATCAGCCATTTAAACAAAACAGAATTTAACACATATCTAACTAGATTGATTATTAGCCCTTTACAGGAGTTCTGACCTGCATTCCTGCTCCGGCCCCAGCAAAAGCAACCCACAGACAGAGAGACACTTTGTTTCTCGCCCCCTCCAGCTTTGAAAGTATCTTGTCTCCTCATTGGTCATTTTGGTCAGGTGCCAGCGAGGTTATCTTAGCTTCTTAACCCTTTACAGGTGAAAGGGTTTTTCCTCTGGCCAGGAGGGATTTAAAGGTGTTTACCCTTCCCTTTATATTTATGACAGGGGGATGAGAGTTAGCCCCTGGAACAAGCACCACACTTAAGAGAAAACCACTTTTTAGCTAACCCAACAAATTTACAGGAGCAGACCCAGCTCAGGATCCCCAACCAGGCTTACACAGACTCCCTGGCACAGCACACAGCTAAACACCCCTCCCTTCAGCCTGGTGGGACACCCCCAGACACATGGCCACACACAGCTCTTCCCTGCTTTGGCTCAGGCCAAGCTCTCTGTGTGCTTCCATCATGGGCTGAGCACAGGAGGCAGGTTGGGTTACGTGACCTACAGCTCTGACGGCATCGGGCGCCTCCCTCCAGTCTGCTCATTCACTCAGTGCATCCCAGGGATCGGAGTCATTCTGTCCGTGAGTGGCACTCCCTCCTAGCCAATCGGCTTTGTGCGGAGGAGCATGGAGGGAGGGGGAAAGGGCTGGCGCTCTTATGCCAGCTCAGCAAGAAAGGGGCCAATCCCTCACTACCAGAGAGCAGGCTGGAGCACTCGGGTATTGATCCTTCTACCTTTCACCTGCAAAGCGAGCACACTTTCATTTGAGCTAATTCCCCCAAGCTGGAGCCTGTCTCCTGTGCTCCTGACACTGCCAGGCAAAGGAGGGCCAGAGCCCAGCATTTCTCTGCCCCGCAAGGGCCGGCTTTTTGGGAGGCCAAGTAGGGAAAGGGAGGGGGCCACTGGAGGTGCCCCCCGGCTGGCAGTGCCTTCGAAAAAGAAGGGGATGCCCCTGCCACTGGAGAATGCAGGCATCATTCCTATTGCTGGTTGTATTGTAAACTAGAACTCTGCCATGTGAGCTAATTCCCCTGCAAGTCCCCAGCTGCCCTGAGCCACACATCTCATTCTGGAGGCCACAATGTCCCTGTGGCTCCTTTCCAAAAGGGCTACTTATAAACTAGCTCCCTGTGGGCTGGCTCGCTCAGCTGGTTAGAGCATGGTGCTAATAACGCCAAGGTGGTGGGTTCGAGCCCCATGCTGGCCATTCCACAGGTGGAGGGGGTTCTCTTGTCTTGTCTTTCTTTAGCTGACTGCTCTGGGCAGGGAGGCCAGAAAAGGAAATGGGTTGAGCGGCTGGTAGGGAGCAGGCAAGAGTCCTGGTGGGAGGAGGGTCCATCTGGCATAGGCACTGCAAGTTGCCAGCCTGCAGGGAGGTGGCTCTGGCCACCTCCTTTCCTCCCCTCTCCCAGCTAGTTCCCTGATCTGGTGGTTGAAAGGGACTAGGACCCGGGGCAAAGCCTGGCCAGCTGCCTGCTCCACTTGCAGGAGAAGGTGCATATCACAGGGCTGTCATCTTGACCCCATTGTCCTGGGTTGACCTGATAGCCCAAATTCTTGCCGCCTGCACTGTCCACCCAAATGCACCCTACAGGGGGGCAGGCCCTCCAGCCCAAGCCACAGAGGAAGACTTATAGTTGCTGTGACAGGTTCAGTCACAGAGACCAACTTGGGACTGCCACCTGATGTGCTGAGATCACCTCTGAGCCCATTTTCCCTGCCAGCTTGGGACTCCAGAACCCTGCCTTGTTGAGCCAGATGCACTAGCCTGGTGCAACCCAGACCCAGGTCTGGTCCACGCCCCCAAAGCTGCAGACTTTAACCAAAACCTGCTCAGCAGGTCACCTGTCTCCAGGACCCGGACACCCAGTTCCCAGTGGGATCCAAACCCCAAATAAATCCATTTTACTCTGTATAAAGCTTATACAGGGTAAACTCAAATTGTCCGCCCTCTATAACACTGATAGAGAGCTATGCACAGCTGTTTGCTCCCCCAGGTATTAATAATTTACTCTGAGTTCGTTAATAAACAAAAGTGATTTTATTAAGTATAAAAAGTAGGACTTATGTGATTTCAAGTAATAACAGACAGAACAAAGTAAATCACCAAGCAAAATAAAGCAAAACAAGTCTAAGCCTAACACATTAAGAAACTGATTACAGATAATATCTCGCCCTCAGAGATGTTCCAATCAGCTTCTTTCACATACTAGATCCCTTCCTAGCATGGGGCCCGATCCTTCCCCATGGTATAGTCTTTATTAGTTCCAGCAGACATCTTAGGTGGAAAACAGGGGCTTTCTCATGTCTGGAAACCCCCCTTTGTTCTGTTCCAACCCCTTTTATAGCTTTGACACAAGGCGGGAATCTTTTGTCTCTCTGGGTTCCCCCCTCTCCTTCTAAATGGAAAAGTACCAGATTTAAGATAGATTGCATTATCAGTTGACCTGATCATATGTACTGTGAGACCCCAGCCTCCATTCTTCCTGGGCTGGCTTACACATACGCAGGAAGGCTTGCAAGTAAACAGAGCCATTTACAACCAATTGTCCTAGTCAATGGGAGCCATCAAGATTCTAAACCACCATTAATAGCCCACACTTTGCATAATTACAATCGGACCTCAGAGTTAGACTTCATATTTCTAGCTTCAGATACAAGAATGATACATTCATACAAATAGGAGGAATATATTCAAACCTTTGTTATGTTTCAGAGGAGCAGCCGGGTTAGTCTGTGTTCGCAAAAAGAAAAGGAGGACTCGTGGCACCTTAGGGACTCACCCATTTCTTTGAGCATAAAGCTGTGGCTCACGAAAGCTCACGCTCAAATAAATTGGTGAGTCTCTAAGGTGGCACAAGTAGTCTTAACCTTTGTTATGATACCTTACAAGAGACGTTTTGCATAAAGCAAATTCCAGTTACATCATATTCACACCCATAAGCATATTTCCATCAAACATATGGAATGCAACATCACAGTTGCTACCTCCAGCTAGGCCAGAGGCTTAAGAGTCGGCCTGGGCCAGGTCGGGCTCGGGCTTCCCTGGACCACAGCCTCCCAATGCACGGACCACACACTGCCCCACACAGCTCACACAGGAAGGATCAGGAGGAGCACTCTCCCAAGGGGCACCAGCCCGCCACGTCAGCTTCCTTTGCTTTCTCTTCTACCCATTTCCTCCCCAATTCTTCGGGCCTCAGAAGATCGCTCCCTGGGACGCAGGGAAGACACAGGCACGGGAGTCTAGTACTCCCAGGCAAACACGCATACTCACCGTTTTGCAGAGGCTATTGTGGCACTGTAGAAATCCCATTCAGATCCATGGAAGTGGTCAACCTGTACGTCAAAAGGCCCTACATGTGGAAAAAGACGACTTTCTTCTAGTAAAAACACTTTTCCTTTGGCTAACCTTCCAAATCTTCACATGGCTGTAAAGAGGAAAACGTACCAACACACACACGCTGTGACAAAGTTCCTCCTCTGCCTTGGTGGGTCCTGCGCTTACTGGCAGATTTGCTCGCCTCAGAGGTTCACGGCAGCCCTCAGTTTGGCCATTTTCATGGCTTGAATCTGCCATTCACTCAGTTAGCCTCATCACTGGCCAGCATGGGGAAAGGAAGAAGAACAATCCCCACAGTCTCTGCTGATCCACCTAGTGGATCGAGGAACAGGCCAGAGACCTTCCCCTCTGGTGGAACCCACAGTCCAGGTCAACTCCTCCGGTATCAAGTAGGGAGTTGGGGGAATGGAGGTTTGGGGGGAACCTGGGCCCGCCCTCTACTTCGGGTTCCAACCCAGGGCCCTGTGGATTGCAGCTGTCTATAGTGGCTCCTGTAACAGCTGCGTGACAGCTACAACTCCCTGGGCTACTTCCCCATGGCCTCCTCCCAACACCTTCTTTATCCTCACCACAGGACCTTCCTCCTGATGTCTGATAATGCTTATACTTCTCAATCTTCCAGTCGTATGCCTTCTCACTCTCAGCTTCTTGCGCCTCGTGCTCCCAGCTCCTTGCATGCACACCACAAACTGAAGCGAGCTTTTTAAACCCAGGTGCCCTGATTAGCCTGCCTGTCTTAATTGATTCTGGCAGCTTCTTGATTGGCTGCAGGTGTTCTAATCAGCCTGTCTGCCTTAATTGTTTCCAGAAAGTTTCTGATTGTTCTGGAACCTTCCCTGTTAACTTACCCAGGGAAAAGGGACCTACTTAACCTGGGGCTAATATATCTGCCTTCGATCACTCTCCTGTAGCCATCTGGCCTGACCCTGTCACAACGCACACACACAGTCCTAATGCTCCCCAGCCAAAAATAAAAGAAAGGAAACAATTTCGCAATGGACACCCTGCCACAACAGTACACCTGTGAAAATGAAACTGAATTGCTGGACATTATGCAAAAGGGGGCTGATGGAAAGCTGCCAAAATGGAGATGGTGTGGAAAGGTAGAGACCCACCACTGCGCTTCCTTTTCATACTTCTTGCAACAGCTGATGAACTTTCACGGGCTTTTCACATCTGAGCCTACGCTAGCAGAACACCTTGAGGAGCTTCCCAGGGGCTGCCTGGTTCAGCTGGACTGAGCATTAAGAGACCTGAGTCTGCCCCTTACTCCGGGTCCCAGCCCTGCCCACTACTCTGGGTCCTGGCCCAGGGACCCTGCAGCTCTTTAATTTCTCATCAGTGCTGCTTCAAATTCCCTGGGCCATTTCCCTGCAGCCCCAGCACTTTCTTCACCCTATTCCCAGGGCCTTGAGCCTGCAAGCCCCAGTAGCCAGCTAGGAGCTCTCTCTAGATCCCTCCGTCCCTGCTAGCAGCTGCCCTGTCTGAGGTGCTACCCTCCTGCAGCCCTCTAGGAACCCCGTCCTCTTTCCTGGGATCCCTGCAGCAACTGACCACCTCTGCCCCTGCAGCTCTTTTTATATGGGCCTGCTGGGCCCTGATTGTCTGCTTCTCGCATCCTCTGTCAGATGGGCTGCTCCCTGCACAGCCTCTTTAGGCTGCTTTTAACCCCTTCTCCGCCAGTGTGGGGCAGACGCCCCATCACGCATCTACAATATATTTCTCAGACAGGAGAGCAAATACGTACTGAAGTACCACACGGTAATGCAGAAATCACCCAAGTGCGGAAAACTATTTCAGACACAGGACATCACTCTTGGTGGGAAAAACTATTAGGGTGGTCGCCTTCTGTGACTGGAATGCTAAATATAATGACTCACCTCACTGTGGTGATCATTGGAATCCGATTTGCTTTACTGGTAGGTAGGATAGCTTTGCTTGCTGGATGAAAAGAACTGTTCAGAAAATACAGGAGGTTGACATACAATGTCAAATAAGGCCCTTGTTAATCTTACCGTCTGAGAAGTCTGAGTATTGGACTTCTGTAATAGTAACCACGACTTTGGTTAAAGTGTCATTCATAGAATATAGAATATCAGGGTTGGAAGGGACCTCAGGAGGTCATCTAGTCCAACCCCCTGCTCAAATCAGGACCAATCCCCAACTAAATCATCCCAGCCAGGGCTTTGTCAAGCCTGACCTTAAAAATCTCAAAGGAAGGAGATTCCACCACCTCCCTAGGTAACGCATTGCAGTGCTTCACCACCCTCCTAGTGAAAAAGTTTTTCCTAATATCCAACCTAAAACTCCCCCACTGCAACATTACTCCTTGTTCTGTCATCTGCTACCACTGAGAACAGTCTAGATCCATCCTCTTTGGAACCCCCTTTCAGGTAGTTGAAAGCAGCTATCAAATCCCCTCTCATTCTTCTCTTCTGCAGACTAAACAATCCCACTTCCCTCAGCCTCTCCTCATAAGTCATGTGCTCCAGTCCCCTAATCATTTTTCTTGCCCTCCGCTGGACATTTCCAATTTTTCCACATCCTCCTTGTAGTGTGGGGCCCCAAACTGGACACAGTACTCCAGATGAGGCCTCACCAATGTCGAATAGAGGGAAACGATCACGTCCCTCGATCTGCTGGCAATGCCCCTACTTATACATCCCAAAATGCCCTTAGCCTTCCTGGCAACAAGGGCACACTGTTGACTCCTATCCAGCTTCTCGTCCACTGTAACCTCTAGGTCCTTTTCTGCAGAACTGCTGCCGAGCCATTCGGTCCCTAGTCTGTAGCGGTGCCTGGGATTCTTCCGTCCTTAGTGCAGGACTCTGCACTTGTCCTTGTTGAACCTCATCCTCCAGATCATTAATGAAGATATTGAACAAAATCGGCCCCAGGACCGACCCTTGGGGCACTCCACTTGATACCGGCTGCCAACTAGACATGGAGCCATTGATCACTACCCACGGAGCCCAACGATCTAGCCAACTTATCATCCTTTCATCCAGCCCATACTTCTTTAACTTGCTGGCAAGAATACTGTGGGAGATCGTGTCAAAAGCTTTGCTAAAGTCAAGGAACAACATGTCCACTGCTTTCCCCTCATCCACAGAGCCAGTTATCTCATCATAGAAGGCAATTAGATTAGTCAGGCATGACTTGCCCTTGGTGAATCCAGGCTGACTGTTTCTGATCACGTTCCTCTCCTCTAAGTGCTTCAGAATTGATTCCTTGAGGACCTGCTCCATGATTAAGGAGGGGAATTGTGGACTGAGGACTTTTTGCAGTAAAAAGTAGCAGCAGCAGCCATTACCTAAAAGTGGGGAGTCACGTCACACCTAAATTGTACAAAAGAGTAGAATATGAGGTTGTTAAGAAAGCATTCCAGCCCTAAGGAAGTGTAACACCAACAGTGATCAGATCAACAGACAGACATTAAGATGTTTAAAGGAAAACTTTGCAAGATAACATTCTCTCTGGAAAAACCCCTTATGAGCAATTTCAGGTGAGGAATATATATAAATATATATACTTCTCATTTTACCTTCATTTGTTTCTGTCTGGTCTTTCATTATTTCTGTCTCTTGAGTAACTGGCTTCACAGCATCTGAATTGACTCTTGTATGTAGAAGGTAATGTGCTAGGATTGGTTAAAGAATTGTTCTGTAATACTTTAGTAAAAATGGTTGGTTAAAGTACAGATAAACAGGTCCTAAGTTTAGCGATATAATCTGGGGTTTAAAAGGAAGTTCTTTGGAACCTAACTCCAGGACACAGTCCAAAATCAAAGCTGCCAGAACTCGATAATCTGCATAACCATTCTATGCAGAAGCTGAAACCAGAGCCCCCAGAAGATGTGATTCTGATTGGCCATTGGGAGAAGCTCGTCTGCCTTATTGGGCGTGGTGAGCATTGTATGCTTAGCAAGTGTATTCTTAATTGTATTGTGTATTAATTGTTAATAAATATAGGTTAAGGATATTACTGTGCAAGGCTCTTTCACTGGGAAAAAATCCTGCAGACCCATAGAGATGGGTCCTTTATGCCCTGAGTACCCTTGAGAGTTTAGGGGGACATTGCACCCCAGGCCTAGGGGGCGGGAGCCCTAAATTGTGTAAGTAATAGAACAGAGTGTCAGATGGGAGGGATACCCAGAGGTGGGGAAGGGGTCTCAAGTCCCGGGTCCCAGCCACATGCCTCGACACAAACACTAACCTTCCTTCCCTGGGGTGTGTCAGGGGGTGAGAGTTAGCCCCTGGAATGAGCACCACACTTAAGAAGAATACACCGCTTTTATCTAAGCCAGGAGCAGTCCTAGCTCATGATTCCCTGCTTTTTGTCTTTTTATGGTTAGGATGTTTTTCCATCATCCTGGAAAAGCATAATGTATGAAATGAAAATGACTCAGTGAGCTAAATAATGTTTCTTGGCCATTTTGTTTTATCTATCCGTACATTTATGCACCAAGTATCTAACGGTCTGCACATTCCCTCGTACGACCTGGGGACAGTTTCCTTTTTCTGATTGCTCTTAGTCCCATCCAATGGTCCTGGGAATGTTAGGACTTTAGTTGAGAGGTGCAGTCTGAAGAGTTTTTCTGAAATACTGGAAGAGGCATTATTACAGTGTGTTCCACAACCCTTACTGCTGGTTGTCACCATCTGGGAAGCTCAGCTGGGCAGGAGACAGGAGCGACTCGCTTCTCTGTTCCTTTGGATCACCCTCAATTATTTTGGCCACCCACTAGCGTTGCGGAGTCAACAACATGTCTGGCATACAAGCCATGATGCGATGCTCTTTAGGTTTGCGTTGCTCTGTGATACATCACTAGCTGACATAGATCCAGGTGTTTCTTATAGATGCTGTCTTCCAGATAACCTGCTGAATAGACAGTTACCAATTTATTAAATATTGTTGTGTCAGGATTCAAGATTGGTAACCAGACACTGTTTTGAATA
The DNA here is from genome assembly GCF_965140285.1 of Lepidochelys kempii. Taxonomy (NCBI): domain Eukaryota; kingdom Metazoa; phylum Chordata; order Testudines; family Cheloniidae; genus Lepidochelys; species Lepidochelys kempii. The sequence goes on from NC_136383.1 coordinate 140,560,867, forward strand.
ACGTGTGACTCAGTTATGACTTGCTGTCACTGACCCCAAATCATGACTGGTGCTAACAGGGAATTTTTCTCTACAATCTGACGCATTTCCAGCTCACACTGCTTTTGTTACACACTGAGGGCAATCCCAGTTACCTGTTTCGTAGTAATTAGGTCAGGCAATTTTCTCTCTCTCTTTTAAATGTTCTCTAACGAGTTGGTTATGGTAGTTACTATGTGACTTTCATAAGCAGTAGAAATCATTTCTTTACCAATTTGTTTTTTCTGGGCTTGAGAAATGGGCACTGACTGGTGGGATCACATCATAATACACAAAAAGAAAAGGAGTACTTCATCGGATGAAGTGAGCTGTAGCTCACGAAAGCTCATGCTCAAATAAATGGGTTAGTCTCTAAGGTGCCACAAGTCCTCCTGTTCTTTTTGCGAATACAGACTGACACGGCTGTTACTCTGAAACCTGTCATAATACACGTTTGGGACGATGAGCAGTGGTTGCCGAACTCCTGGCTGCAAAAGGCCAATTTCCCAGGGCTCTGCCCCTGCCCTCCAGTGCAAGGACACCGAAGTGAGAGCAGCATGGACAGCGGAGGAAAGAGCGGCCATGATGCTCTGGAATCATTTTCAAGTTGGAAATGCCACAGTGAGGGCCACTGGGATCCAAGTATGTAATGCCATTAAATGTTTCCGGCTAAAGAAGACTGTGATCGTGATAATGCACAGGAAATACTGGGCGGAGGGGCGTGAGGAGGGCCGCCCGTGCCACAGAAGGTAAGGGGGGCACAGGGGAACCGCTCCCTGCCCCACCTCCCCTCCCCTCGCCACCCTCAGCCTGAGTGTGAAGCCGCTGCCTGCTTCTCAGCCCTCCCAGGCTTCCTGCACGAACAGCTGATTCGTGGGAAGCCAGAGGGGCACGGAGAAGGGGGCACGGGGGGGGGGGGGGGGGCACGGGGCAGCGCGCTCAGGGACGGAGGTGAGCTGGGGCCGGGCGCGGGGCGGGGAGCTGCCGGTGGGGGCTCTGCACCCATCAAATTTTCCCCGTGGGTGCTCCAGCCCCAGAGCACCCAGGGAGTCGGAGCCTAAGGAGCCATTTTTGATGTGATCTGTGGGTGAGCAGCTGCTCCCCTGCTCCCCCACAGCTACGCTCCCCTGCCCCTAGGAGCCAGAGGGACCTGCCGGATGCTTCCTGGGAGCTGCCCTAGGTAAGCATTGCCGGGACTCCCCACCTCGCCCCCAGGCAGGTCCCTCTGGCTCTTAGGTGGGCACCCACTACGGTGGCCCTTGAGACCCTCCTGCCCGGTTCTGGAGGCAGTCAGGGGACAGGGGAGGGCGGTGAATGGAGCAGGGGTCCTGTGGGGGGGCGTCAAGGAACGCAGAGGGTTGGATGGGGCAGGAGTCCCACCGGGGCGGGGTGGGCAACGACCCCCTCGTGGGGTGAGGAGGGAACCCGTTGTTAAGATTTTGGCAGCCCCCAAACTAAGCTCATGAGAAGAATGAGGGGGGATTTGATAGCTGCTTTCAACTACCTGAAAGGGGGTTCCAAAGAGGATGGCTCTAGACTGTTCTCAGTGGTAGCAGATGACAGAACGAGGAGTAATGGTCTCAAGTTGCAGTGGGGGAGGTTTAGATTGGATATTAGGAAAAACTTTTTCACTAAGAGGGTGGTGAAGCACTGGAATGCGTTACCTAGGGAGGTGGTAGAATCTCCTTCGTTAGAGGTTTTTAAGGTCAGGCTTGACAAAGCCCTGGCTGGGATGATTTAACTGGGAATTGGTCCTGCTTCGAGCAGGGGGTTGGACTAGATGACCTTCAGGGGTCCCTTCCAACCCTGATATTCTATGATTCTATGATTCATGCCACTGCCTCGCCACACCTGCCTGAGGCTACTACGCCCATGTTAAGAAGTGAGTGGGCATGGCTCTCCCACTTTTAAAAGTGTGGGGGGGGCATGGCCCCATGCCTTCCCTGATTCTGGCCCGCCTGGGCTCCCCACACCCTGAGGGCGCAATGTTCTTTGTGCCCAGTGCCCCAGTAAATCTTAATCCACCTCCGCGGAGCAGAGCAGGTGGGGAGAACACTCTGCTACCAAGGCTGGAGGCTGGGGGAGGGGAAAAGACACCACTGGAAGGGCTGGAGGTGGGGGACACAGGAAGATGCAGGAGCAGCAAGATGAGGCCAGGGATCTAGCCGTCACTGAGGGATAGATAAAGCAAAACCTCCATTGGACCCCCAAAACAGCAGCAGAATTAACCACCCTGCTGGAGGGGACTGGTCAGCCAGCATCAAATCCCTGGGGGCAGAGGGAGTTGGCAGGCTGAGAGGAAGGACCATTCCCCCTCTGGGGAGAAAAGCCCACCTAAGGGAGGCTACCCAGAAATTCCTTCCTGGACAGTGGGCAGCTCTTCAACATGCTTCAGGCCCTGGAAACCAGCACAGAGCTTGGGCTGGCTCGTCCCTCTATTTCCTAGCCGCATCAGGACATTGTTCCAAGGAAGGAAAAAGCGGGATTCAGAGAGCTGAGAGCTGAATACACCAGACTTCCAGGAGCTGGGGCAGACACAACTGAAGGGCTGGGGGAGACAGGATGGGGATTCTGCCCTCAGACCCCTTTCACCCTTTATCCCCCTGCTTCCGGGCAGAGAGACCAACATGGCTACAACAACCGGTGGTGTCAGAGACTGGTGAAGGAGCCCCCTCCCCTCCCCCCCGCTGCCTGGTGTGCTGGAGAGTGCTGTTAATTGTAAAAGGTGGATGGTGCTAAAAAAAATCCGAGTAGGGGGCCATAAGCCAAACATTTTTCAAAACCCAGACAGTTGTTCCTGTGTGCTCGGGAGAGCGTGCTCAGAAACCGTCACGCCTCCCTCTGTGGATAACTTTGGTGGGGAAGCTCTTGTGAGAGTTTGTAAATGATCATTTGTGGCTGGCCAGGTACCATGGTATCCTCAAATGCTCCCTGACAGTAACCGTGGTCCAATGGTCCAGGCGCTAAAGACCACACTGGTGACCGCAAGACCCAGTATCGTCTGTTACGTTCTTCCACACTGAACAAGACTTGCAACTATTTTGTGCCGGAGAAGAGTTGGGAGGCGAAGCCGATCTGTAACCCTTTACCAAGTCGCTAAACCAGCCAGCTGACCACAGGCTAAATTGTTTTGCTTTGTTTTAATTGAGACGTGGGGTGGAAATAAATGTTCTCATTTGACGAAGTTACAACGAGAGACCACAAAGAGAGACTGTAACCTGAGTCCGGGGTACATTTATGTAAGAATGGAGAGCTGCAGCTGGTAGCACAGGCATTCCTGGATGTCACTGATCGGTTACTGCAATGGGGGTTGCTGAATTGTGGGTGCTGACGTGGGAGGTCTGGGGGAAGGTGGAAGCCCATTCTTTTACCAAGAAAATACACCTTTTGCACCGCTTGTTTGCAACTGGTTCTGGGTTTTAAAATGATTGTTATTAGCATAATGTAGATAAGCGCAGAGAGAGAGGGAGAGAGAGAGAGGAGAGGTGCCTTGGTTTGTTTGTCTCTCCTTTTTATACTGTCAGTCCCCCCATGGAAAACATTTCCAGCTGAAATTCAGGAGACAAAGAATCTATAGGAGAGGGTGTTTCTTGCTGCTTTTCCTCATCTGTTTGAGATTTCTTTGTCTACCCTTCCTGCTTCATGACTCTGTTTACTGCTTAAATGCAAATTAAACAGAGCACACATTCCTTTGTTAGAGACAGACCTGTTTGCCAACTTTGGCTGTGGTTTGGAACATGTGTTAATAACATTACAGTGGGATCCTATAACTTGACATACAACATTGCCACACGCATTTTATCAGGACAATAATGTCCAGCAAATTATGAGCTTTCAAATGATACCTCACAAGGCATACTTTGTACAAAGATTATTACAATAGTGTGTAGGGTGTGGACATAGGGGCACATTCCATCACAGTGCTTAGCATAGGTGCCGACTCTGTGGGTGCTCCAGGGCTGGAGCACCCACAGAAGTAAATTAGTGGGTGCTTAGCACCCACCAGCAGCTAGCTCCCTCTCCCTCTTTCCCTCCCTCCCAGCACCTCCCACCTGCCATGATCAGCTGTTCCATGGTGAGTGTTAGGATATAGATATTCAGGCCTGTCTGTAAAGGCCTATACTCTAAGAATTTAGGTGTATTCTTATCACTTGGCTAGGTCTAGAGGTATAAAAGAAAGAATCAAAATCACTGTCTGCTGGTGTAAGGGCCTTCTCTTACTGTGGCAGCCTGAGGCCCTGTGCTTAGGCTAAGGCCTTTGGCTAAGCAACAGAGGCAGCCATAAGCTGGGAAGCGACCGGTCACCTCCTCACATTCCAAACTAGTCACATTGAAAGAAGGTGCTATTGGGCTGCTAGGATACAACCCTGTCCTGATAATGCCTATCGCCTCCAGAGAAAGGAAAGTGCCTAGAAGATGTAAAAGGAAACTTAGTTTGATAGCATCCTGTCTGGCAAGAACTCACTTATCAATAGCTGGGATGTGAAATCCTCACTTCTGTATTGTTTTGTCATTATAGTTCCCACTTTGCTGTTGTTTGTCTGTATCATCTCTGGTTCTGTGATTGTTCCTGTCTGCTGTATAATTAATTTTGCTGGGTGTAAACTAATTAAGGTGGTGGGATATAATTGGTTACATAATCATGTTACAATATGTTAGGATTGGTTAGTTAAATTTCAGGAAAATGATTGGTTAAGGTTAAGCAGAACTCAAGTTTTACTACATAGTCTGCAGTCAATCAGGAAGTGGGGGGTAATGGGTACAGGGAATGGGGGTGGGGAAATTGGAATCATGTTTTGCTAAAGAGGGAAATGGGAACAGGGAATGGGGTGGGGAAATTGGAATCATGTTTTGCTAAAGAGGGAAATGGGAACAGGGAATGGGGTGGGGAAATTGGAATCATGTTTGGCTAAGGGCAGGAATGGGAACAGGGACACAGGTGTAAGGCTCTGTGGTGTCAGAGCTGGGAAGGGGGACACTAAGGGAAGGAAACTGGAATCATGCTTGCTGGAAGTTCACCCCAATAAACATCGAATTGTTTGCACCTTTGGACTTCGAGTATTGTTGCTCTCTGTTCATGCGAGAAGGACCAGGGAAGTAAGTGGGTGAAGGAATAAGCCCTCTAACAGCATGCAGAATACACGGGCAGGGGAGGAGCAAGAAAGGGGTGCAATCAGGGGAGGGGGCAGAACTGGACAGGAAGAGGCTCGGGGTACAGAACGGGACAGGGGGGGCGGGGGAAGAGACAGGGTGGGAGGGGGGGTCTTGGGGGAAGGGGTGGCGAGCTAGCGCACAATCCTTAGAGCCTCAGTATGTAATGCTGGCATCTTAGCATAATGATTATAGACCTGTCCCCTACAACTCTGCCTGCCTGCTGCAGCACTTATTGTTAAGAAACCGAAGATGGATAAGGGAAAAAGAAGAAACCAGGAAAAAATCTTGAATTAGGAGAGGACATTTTAGAGAAAAAAATAACTTGAAATAGTTAGAGAATGGGGAGAAAAAGGAAGACAAAACTCATTATGATAAGAAAGGAAAACACAACAGAGTAGAATATTTTTATTCTATTATCTAGGGATGTTTTGATATTTAGTATCAGAGGGGTCGCCGTGTTAGTCTGGATCGGTAAAAGTGGCAAAGAGTCCTGTGGCACCTTCTCGACTAACAGCCGTATTGGAGCATGAGCTTTGGTGGGTGAACACCCACGTCGTCGGATGCACGCAAAAATATTCCCAGACTAAACAAACACATGCATCCGACGAAGTGGGGATTCACCCACCAAAGCTCATGCTCCAGTACGTCTGTTAGTCTACAAGGTGCCACAGGACTCTTTGCAGCTTTGATATTTATTAGCATTAAGAGGCCAGGATGTTACGGTGGCTTGGCTGTTGCTGTCACACAAACCAGTTGAATCTATTTTTTTCCAGCTTTGGACCAAGAGAGGGATGAAACCCCTCCTTGGACTTTGGGAGGCCACTTGTCCATTTTGAACCGGACAGTCATCTTTTTGGATGGTTTGTCCCCCATCCGGTACTGAGACAAAACTGGGCGTGGTTTTGTCCTGTATTAGATGGGGGATGCCATTCTGAACACCGTGCGTGCAAGATTGTGCTGGCATGGGCGGGAAAGGAGGGTGTGCTCTGCAAAATGGTGCTCCCTTTGTGGTGTGACCTCACATGCACCGTGTATGTGAGGTCACACCAGCGGGGGCCGGCCCACGCCATTCCTGGAAGTATCGGAACGTCCGGTATTCTGGGAACGTTTGAATGGCCGACCTACGTAGACCTGACCCCGCAGGGATCACTACGGTGCTGCCACCCGCAAGTCTTCAAAACTTCTGGGTCAGCCTCTCCTCCTGCACCTCCCAAAAATATTACAGGGTTTGTGAAGAAATTGTGGGAGCTGGCAGCACTGCATCTATCTCAGCCTAGTTTTCTTTTTGCCACTGTGTTGCAATAGGACATGCTGTTTCCTGTCTGCTCTTCTAGCCAGGGCGGGGACAGTATGCTCCACTGTGTTCAGACCTGCCATGTCACAGCGCAGCGACCTTCTTACAAATCCACCTTTCCAGGAAAGTGCAGCTGACATTGTTCCAAAAACCGCTTTGGAATGAGTCTAGGAACACACAGTCCTCTGTCCTGTCTATGCTCTGATTCCAGTTGTCTGGCTGACCTGTAGCCCAGAACCTAGAAATAAAATGAAATTTCCTGTTGATTGAATGGACTGGACTTCATTTACAAAGATTTTTTTTTACTTGGGGGGTTGCACATTTCAGAGCTTCTGCAGGAAGAGCTCATTGCCCACCCCAGGGCTCCTTTGGCAGCTCCATTCCCCCCGCCCCCCCAGCTCCTTGTCTGCCACCATCTCATCGCCCTCTACTTCAGGGATTCATGTCCCCCACATGCCAGGGTCTCTCTGGGGCCCCATTCCCCAGGGTCCCCATATGCTCTCCCCTCCTACCAGGGCTGTGTGTGGGCCCCCTTCCTCCATAGCAGGGTCCCCTATTCTCACACCCATGCAGAGGCGCTGTACACTCCCTTTCCTCTTTCCGCACATAGCAGGTCCCCCATTCTCTCCACCATGGCAGAGGCTCGAGGTGCACCCCCAGTCCTCTCTTTCCCCTCATGCTCCCCTTCCCCCCTAGAAAGGTCCCACAATCTCCCCCAACCGGGGGGTCTGTGTGCCCCCATTTCCCCTTGCTCCCATACTAGGGTTTCCCCATTCCTGCCCATGCCAGCGGCTGTGTGCAAGTGACCATTTCCCGTCCTTATCCGCCTCCTCCCAGTCCCACCACCAGTATTATCTGCCTGGGCGATAGGTCACTCAGGGTGTCAACACATCCAGTTCGACTGGGAGGCTGAGTAGGGTTACTGCTATGCTGGAAGGCACTAATGCACCATCAATCAACTGTTTGATCAATGAATGGAAGCTGGGGCTGTATGCTAAACAGATGGCAGGGGCTCCAGGTGCCCCCCTTTCCCTCTGTGGAGTGCTGATTCCCCACAAATCAACAGGATTCTGGCCATTAATGCTGGAATTGATGGCTCGTGTTCAATAGTTAGTGCACTCCAGGCAAACGCAGTAACGACATCTAGGACTCGTCTTCACGTGCCGCACTATCACAGCGAAGCTGCAGCGTTCTCGGGAAGATGCTGCCTACGCGGGCAGGAGAGCATCTCCCACCGGCGGAGTTAATCCACCTGCCGGAGAGGCGGCAGCTACGTCGTTGGGAGAAGCTCTCCCGTCGACAGTGTAACCCAAGCCTGCTTGGGCTGGTGCTCTGTCCCCCTGTAGTGGCAGCTAGACCAGCTAGAGCTCAATGAGGCTGCTACAGCCTTGGCTAAGAGAGAGGTGTCTTTTAGCTCATGCAATAGAGGCTCCTGCACTAAGCTGCAGAGGTCCCAGGTTTGATCCTGGCTGCTGACAACTGGGTTCTATCGGCGTTACGATCGCGCTGTGTACACGGGGGGGGGGTGAAGCTGGTATAACTCTGTCACTCAGGGGTGTGGATTTTTCACACTTGGTCTGTAGCATAGACCTGGCCCCCCTTGAGTATATGGCCTTTACAAGCTTGGCCAATTAAAGGTTGTGAGGCATGGTAAAGGGGGGCCATAGAAGTACCTGAACTGGGTTAAAATGCACCTTCTCCTAAGGAACAATATCTACAAATCATTTGGAAAGCAGCAGGATACGGACCCTGGACTTCAGGAAAGCAGACTTTGACTCCCTCAGGGAACGGATGGCCAGGATCCCCTGGAGACTAACATGAAGGGGAAAGGAGTCCAGGAGAGCTGGCTGTATTTCAAGGAATCCCTGTTGAGGTTACAGGGACAAACCATCGCGATGTGTCGAAAGAATAGTAGGTATGGCAGACGACCAGCTTGGCTTAACGGTGAAATCCTAGCAGATCTTAAGCATAAAAAAGAAGCTTACAAGAAGTGGAAGGTTGGACATATGACCAGGGAAGAGTATAAAAATATTGCTCGGGCATGTAGGAATGAAATTAGGAGGGCCAAATCGCACCTGGAGCTGCAGCTAGCGAGAGATGTTAAGAGTAACAAGAAGGGTTTCTTCAGGTATGTTGGCAACAAGAAGAAAGCCAAGGAAAGTGTGGGCCCCTTACTGAATGAGGGAGGCAACCTAGTGACAGAGGATGTGGAAAAAGCTAATGTACTCAATGCTTTTTTTGCCTCTGTCTTCACGAACAAGGTCAGCTCCCAGACTGCTGTGCTGGGCATCACAAAATGCGGAAGAGATGGCCAGCCCTCTGTGGAGAAAGAGGTGGTTAGGGACTATTTACAAAAACGGGACGTGCACAAGTCCATGGGGCCGGATGAGTTGCATCCGAGAGTGCTAAAGGAACTGGCGGCTGTGATTGCAGAGCCATTGGCCATTATCTTTGAAAACTCGTGGCGAACGGGGGAAGTCCCGGATGACTGGAAAAAGGCTAATGTAGTGCCAATCTTTAAAAAAGGGAAGAAGGAGGATCCTGGGAACTACAGGCCAGTCAGCCTCACCTCAGTCCCTGGAAAAATCATGGAGCAGGTCCTCAAAGAATCAATCCTGAAGCACTTACATGAGAGGAAAGTGATCAGGAACAGTCAGCATGGATTCACCAAGGGAAGGTCATGCCTGACTAATCTAATCGCCTTCTATGATGAGATTACTGGTTCTGTGGATGAAGGGAAAGCAGTGGATGTATTGTATCTTGACTTTAGCAAAGCTTTTGACACGGTCTCCCACAGTATTCTTGTCAGCAAGTTAAGGAAGTATGGGCTGGATGAATGCACTATAAGGTGGGTAGAAAGCTGGCTAGATTGTCAGGCTCAACGGATAGTGATCAATGGCTCCATGTCTAGTTGGCAGCCGGTGTCAAGTGGAGTGCCCCAGGGGTCGGTCCTGGGGCCGGTTTTGTTCAATATCTTCATAAATGATCTGGAGGATGGTGTGGATTGCACTCTCAGCAAATTTGCGGATGATACCAAACTGGGAGGAGTGGTAGATACACTGGAGGGCAGGGATAGGATACAGAGGGACCTAGACAAATTGGAGGATTGGGCCAAAAGAAATCTGATGAGGTTCAATAAGGATAAGTGCAGGGTCCTGCACTTAGGACGGAAGAACCCAATGCACAGCTACAGACTAGGGACTGAATGGCTAGGCAGCAGTTCTGCGGAAAAGGACCTAGGGGTGACAGTGGACGAGAAGCTGGATATGAGTCAGCAGTGTGCCCTTGTTGCCAAGAAGGCCAATGGCATTTTGGGATGTATAAGTAGGGGCATAGCGAGCAGATCGAGGGACATGATCGTTCCCCTCTATTCGACATTGGTGAGGCCTATTTTGGAGTACTGTGTCCAGTTTTGGGCCCCACACTACAAGAAGGATGTGGATAAATTGGAGAGAGTCCAGCGAAGGGCAACAAAAATGATTAGGGGCCTAGAACACATGACTTATGAGGAGAGGCTGAGGGAGCTTGGATTGTTTAGTCTTCAGAAGAGAAGAATGAGGGGGGATTTGATAGCTGCTTTCAACTACCTGAGAGGTAGTTCCAGAGAGGACGGTTCTAGACTATTCTCAGTGGTGGAAGAGGACAGGACAAGGAGTAATGGTCTCAAGTTGCAGTGGGGGAGGTTTAGGTTGGATATTAGGAAAAACTTTTTCACTAAGAGGGTGGTGAAACACTGGAATGCGTTACCTAGGGAGGTGGTGGAATCTCCTTCCTTAGAAGTTTTTAAGGTCAGGCTTGACAAAGCCCTGGCTGGGATGATTTAATTGGGTATGGGTCCTGCTTTTGAGCAGGGGGTTGGACTAGATGACCTCCTGAGGTCCCTTCCAACCCTGATATTCTATGATTCTATGATTCTATGATTCAATGAAAACCAACCCACCCAAAACAAACTATTTCTCTTTGGAGAAAGAACAAAGCTTTCATTAAAGAATGGGTAAGTCATTTCTTTTGAAAATGTTCGTGAAATCTTCCCTTTTCTTTCTTCAGCTGGCTCTGCTGAGCACAGGCCTGAGCATTGACACTGATCCCCTATAGGCAGGAGCATCCGTAGCCGTTTCCTAGATAATTAATACGTGGCAGCAGCATAATGATTCATTTCAAACTTTACCCTCCTGTGTATTTGGCACCATCCAGCCAGCGCCAGTTGCCTTCTGTCCCTTTGTCAGTGAGTCCAATCCAGCGATGTGTTCCCCAGGTTGCATTGACAAGATATTTCTGCAAAATACAACTTATATTGCTTGCATTTCACCCACAGGACCCTGAGCAATATGATAGTAATCCAGCCACGGCTGCCGGGGGTTAATAGGTGTTACATGGAAAGTCTTCTGCTGTATTTGATTGGTAAGTGAAGGGCCCAGTTCCCATCTGACACTGGTGTAAATCAGGAGTAACTCCACTGATGTCCGCATGCCGGACAGGGGCTTATGCTCCCAGTTCAAGTCCTGGCTCTAGGAGCTCCCTGGAGCTCTCTGTGAAGAAGGGGCTGGGCTGGAGGAGAGAAGTACAGGGCAGAGTCTCCATTTGTGGCACAGAAAGGTGCTACAGAAGCACAACAAAGTGGGAACCAGCTTCCCTCTGAGTCTCCTTTGGGGAGGGGACTGGAAAGCCTGGGAAGTGGTGGACTCTGGCTCCACCCCCGATGGCTTGTGGCATGGGGCGGAGATATCACAGGTGATTGGAAGGTGATTCAATCATCCTTCAGGCCGCTGTGAAGTTACTGCTCTCACCTGCTCTGCCTCCGTGACAATGGAGCTCAGGTGCGAGTCCTGAGACACACAGAACTGCTCGGCCTCCTCCCAGGACTTTGTCTCTCGTGAGAAGTAATAGAGGTTCCCACCGTTAAATCTCCAGCCGCTGGAGAGCTTTGTCAGCACGTCACCTAGGAGCAGAGACTGAGGTCAGAAGTGCAGTACAAAGGTGCTACACTCTCCTGGGAAATACACAGAGAGGTCAGGATTTCTGGAGCTGCTTTTCCCCCAACCCTCTGCCTCTCGACAGCTACAGATTCAGGGAACTTCTAAGCCATGATTCTTTCAGCACAGAGCAAGCCCTGACAGCAGCTCCTTCCCGTTTACTGCAAAGATCTCTTCACCTGAAGGCCCCCATTGATTGCACCAATGGTTCCATGGTGTGGAGTGTCTCTAAGGGGACGTCTATACAGCAGAAAAACCCCAAACCATGCCGCAGCGAGCATCAGACCCTGGGTTAACAGTCTTGGGGTCCTGGGGCTTGTGCTGCGGGGCTAAAAGTAGCAGTGTAGACATTTGGGGCTTGGCTGGAGCCTGGGCTTCAAGACCTTCTCTGCTCACTGGGTTTCAGAGGCCAGGCTCCAGCCCGACCCCAAACATCTACATTGCTAATTTTAGCCCCGTAGCACAGGTCCCACTTGTTCTTTTACCAGAAGAATACACACCATGAGTGTCTTTTTATGGGACAGATGGTGCCTAAAGTTTCCAACTTTCTACTCAAACAAAACCAAAGACCCTTGCCCTGTCCCCTACCCTGCCCCTCCTCCGAGGCCCCGCCCATGCTCCGCCTCTTCTGTGAGGTCTCCCCTACTCACTCCATCCCTCCTCCCTATGTCATTTGCTCTCCCCACCCTCTCTGATTCTCTCATTTTCACCAGGCTGGTTCAGGGGGTTGGGGTGCGGGAGGGGTGAGGGCTCCAGGGTAGGACCTGAAATTAGGAGTTCAGGGTATGGGAGGGGGCTCCGGGCTGAGGCAGTGGGTTGGGATGTGAGAGGCGGTGAGGGTTCTGGATGGGGGTGAGAGCTCTGGAGGGGGGCCAGGGATGAGGAGTTTGGGGTGTAGGAGCGGGCTCCCGGCTGGGAGGTGGAGCTGAGGGGTTCAGAGTAAGAGAGGGGGCTCCGGTCTGAGGCAGGGGGTTGGGGTATGGGAGGAGGTACGGGCTCTGGGCTGGGGGCTGCAGATTCTGGGGTTGGGCCAGAAATGAGGGGTCCAGGGTGCAGGAGGGGTCAGGGGTCCAGGCTTCAGACGGCGCATACCTCAAGCAGCTCCTGGAAGCAGTGGCATGTCCCCACTCTGGCTCCTATGCGGAGGCGCAGCCAGGCAGCTCTGCGCACTGCTCCATCCGCAGGCACCACCCCCGCAGCTCCCATTGGCCGTGGCTGCTGGCCAATGGGAACTGCAGAGCTGACGCTTGGGGTAGGGGTAGCGTGCAGAGCCCCCTGGCTGCTCCTACACACAGGACCCAGAGGGGGGACATGCCCCTGATTCCAGGAGCCACACAGAGCCACAGCAGGCAGGGAACCTGCCTTAGCCCTGCTGTGCCGCCGGCTGGACTTTTAACACCTGGTCGTCGGAGCCGCTGGGGTCTCTTTTCGACCTGGAGTTCCAGTCGAAAACTGGACACCTGGCAATCCTAATTGTACCCCTCTCCAGCCTGCATGTGGAAGGGCCCTCCAAGTACAGATCTCCCCCTTTGCAGGTAGAATCACGAACTCCATGGCACCGTTCCCCCTCCCCACCCCAGACCTGGGGCACTCTCTCTCCACAGTCCAGGGGCTGTGTAGGAGAAGGGGGTATAGCCAGGCTGAACTGTGGGGTGCCATGTCTTCCTCCCGCCTCCAGCCTTGTGGAAATCACCTGGGGAAGGTAACCCACGTTCAAGCTGCATTATAGTTTCTGCAAAGCCGATGTGACGACCGCCGTAGGGGAATGAGCCAGGAGCCTCCAGGGCGGGAAGCACGAGTCACTACAGCTTGAGCTGGAGAGCCAGACCCCGTAGCTGGAACTGAGACAGGCTCACACCCTCCGTGGATCGGGCACGGAGCAGGGGCACGTAACAAACACTGACCAGTGGTTCAGACTGAGCTCCCCACGAGCCCAGGAGAGGAAGAGATGGGTTGGCTGCCCTCTTTCACCCTCCCCCACCCCCTTACTTTAATGCCTGTCCCACTGGTAGTTAGATTCCCTGCAGCATTTGCTCCCGTTACTTACTGTACTGCTTCCGCATCGTGGCACGGGAGGTACCGACTTCCTCCAAAGGGCCCATTAACAGCTGCAGCGTGTCCAGTAATGGGCCTAAAACCCATTAAAATAGTTAAAGGGGCACTGCCATGCGGTGTAGGTCCAAGCGTTAGCAATTGCCCACCCCAGGATCTCAGATGATATTCTGAGGGTTTAGGATGTCTTGTGTCCATAGTTGTAAGCTCCAGGCATACTAGGTCTGAACGGACCCGGGCCTGACTCACAGTCCAGCAAATACCCTGAAGTGACACAAAGTGTAGATAAATGCAGTAAAATACCCACCTATGCATGGGGTGCCATCTTCACGCCCCGCTGGAACGAATGGGACAACACATGGAGTAAGGCACTGCTCAGTGTGAGTAAGGGGATCAGTAGGAAAAGCCAGCAGACAAGATTCTAATACTTTCTAATATAATAATAATACTTGCCATTTTGTTCCAGGGCTGGTGAATAAGATGCATTGCCAAGCTTCAAAAAGTCTTTGATTCTCTGAATCGCTTCTGCAACTTGGTGTTTCTTCCTGAGCTCCTGGTGATCTACAAGAGATGACAGGAGGGAGAAATAACTGGAGAGTCGACACTTTGCCCCCTGTCTTCAGAGGAGAAAGAAGAAATTGGATTGCAATGCCCTCCCCCACGCCGGTGGGTGCTAAGGGTTTGTCTACATGAGAAAATTAAATTGGTTTATAAACTGATTTGGTTAAACGGGTGCAACTTCCTTGTGGGGAGCCTCATAGTTTAGTTTCTGAATGCCTCAGACTGATTCACTTAAAGTCAATTTCAGTGTAACACACTCATACTGAAATAAGAGTGTTCACACACAGACATTACACCTGTTTAACTAAATCATCTGAAGGAGACGCCGCAAGCTTAGATTAATAGATTTTAAAGCCAGAAGAGATCATAAGATCAGCTAGTCTGCCCTCCTGCATAGAACACGCCAGAGAATGTCTATGCTGATGCTGCAGGAAGCCTGGATCACGCTGTGGTATTTTCCTAAATCTTCCTTCCATATATTGTAGTTTGAATACAGAGTGACATAGGGCATGTGGCATAATTACAATTCCTCAATATTTCCATTCTAAAGGATCTTTTCAGTTGATTAGGCGTTTGTTAGCTTTCATGTTTTGGGCTGAAATTTATGGATCTATGCCTTATTTTTGGTCAAATTCTATTGGCAATTACCATGGTATATATCTGAATGGACACTGCTGTCACTGAATGAGTGAGGGATGTGTAATAAATTAGGCAGGCATCCCCTCAAAGGCGAGAGAGGACAAAAATACATATTGAACAAATTCCTCATTTCCTGCACACTGTCCAGCCTTCACACTGGATGAGACAAGGAGCCAGCAGAACAAAGAGAATGTGATCCTGTACTTATAAACTATTTGTAACCAATGTCAAAGTGTGGGGGAAGACTTAAGAGTTTTTGGGACTAATTCAATTTTGGAATTTTCTGACTTTTGAATGGTCCTACTTGCAACCTTCAAGTTCTTTTTGTAACATAGTTAAATATTAAAAAACCCTATCATTAAATGGATGTTTTTTGTCAGAGAGTGAGCGAGCCTGGAGCACTGGGCCTGGTGTAAGAGCTAAGGTCTGAACCATAGTCAGCAAAGTCAAGCCATGTATGAAAGCAGATGCTTACACGTTCACTGTCCGATATATGAACTTGGCAAGGGCACTGCCTTGCTAAAACACAGGCACTCCTAAGAAGCAACAGATACTGGGTGTGTATGTGAACACATTCCAAAAGATCAGCCCAGATACATCCTGACCTAGCACAAGATAAGAGGGTTTGACAGAAATGAGGAAGAGGGATGTTTTGCCCATGACATCTGGAGCAAGGTAACCAGCAGATGTCACGGGACACATAAGGTGGGTAGATAAATTGTTTGTCTCAGACTATAAATGTCAGGGGACCTCGCCTTAGTCCTGTGTGTGGCCGAGGAGACAGCAGAAATTCCCACTGCTGACTGAGCCATTCCTTGCAATGGGGGACTCATGCGTTAGTCTATCTGTAGCTCCTTGGGGACACTAGGACTGTGCCTTGAGGGCAATAAACCTGGCCGAGTGCCTTTGTCAGCGAACTGTGCCAGTGGTCTTTCTTTATGAGTAACATCAAGGTCTGTTGAATTAGCAGGCTGCACTCTCTGCTAGTGCTGATAACACTGGAGCTCCAAGAACAGAAGAACTGAGCAGCTGGAATGGCTCAAGCAGCCTGAACAGTATTACCGAGGCAATGGCATTCCAGCCTTCAACACTTAACAGCTTTTTGCTACCCTCCTCCCACCTCCACCCCCCAAAACTCACATAAATGTTGAGTTTATAGCTATAGTTGAACTTACACATAATGGTCATAGTAACAAAAGAAGCACTGAGGGAAAGACTCAGCAGCATAAGTACAGCACGCAGGATGACCTCTCTCTTCTGAGATGTCTCAGGTAGTCTTCCTTGAAGGAGAAGAGGAAATGTTACAGCTGCATTGCAAGGGCTGAAATGCTATTAATTATAATAAAGATAAAATCATATACTAATACATTAAAAGAATACACACACACAGAGTCTTATAAATATTTAAATTTATTAAGTGGTTGTGTAAATTAGAAATTCATAGATTCATAGATTTCTAGTCCAGAGGTACCACTGTGATCATCTAGTCTGATGTCCTGCATAACACAGGACAAAGGACTGCCCTGAGATAATTCCTACTTCAAGTTCAATAGCTGTGGTTGATGTAGAGTGTACCTTTCGGAAAAACATCCAGTCTTGATTTTTAAATTTCCAGTGATGGGGAATCCACCACAGCCTTTGATAAGTTGTTCCAATGATTAAGTACCCTCACTGCTAAAAATTTGTGCCTCATTTCTAGTCTGAATTTGTCTAGCTTCAACTTGCAGCCACGGGATTGTGTTATACTAGTGGTTTTCAACCTATGGTCTGTGGATCCCTGGGGCTCTGCAGACTATGTCTAAGACATCGATGAAAGGTTGTTGTTACCACAGAACAGTGGTTTTCAACCTGTGGTCCACACATTCCTGGGGGTCCACAGACTATATCTAAGATTTCCAAAGGGATTTGCACCTTCATTCAATATTTTTAGGAGTCCACAACTGAAAAAAGGTTGACAAAGACATAACCACTGTTATGCCTTTGTCTGCTAAACTGAAGAACCCTGTATTATTAAATTTGGGTTCCCCAAGAAGGTACTTATAAACTGTGATCAAGCCATCCTTTAACCGCTCTTTCATAAGCTAAATAGACTAGCTCCTTGAGTTTCTTACTAGTGGATAGCAGGGAAGAAGTAGATGTGATATATCTGGACTTTATTGAGGCTTTTGACACAGTCCAACATGATATTCATAGAATCATAGAATCATAGAATATCAGGGTTGGAAGGGACCTCAGGAGGTCATCTAGTCCAACCCCCTGCTCAAAGCCGGACCAATCCCCAACTAAATCATCCCAGCCAGGGCTCTGTCAAGCCTTACTTTAAAAATATCTAAGGAAGGAAATTCCACCACCTCCCTAGATAACACATTCCAGTGTTTCACCACCCTCCTAGTGAAAAAGTTTTTCCTAATATCCAACCTAAGCAAACTAGGGAAATGTGGTGTAGATGAAATTACTATAAGGTGCGTGCCCAATTGGTTAAAAGACCATTCTCAAAGAATAGTTATCAATGGTTCACTGTCAAACCAGGAGGATGTATCCAGTAGGGTCCCACAAGGGTCTGTTCTGAGTTTGGTACTATTCAATATTTTCATTAACGACTTGGATGGTGTAGTGGAGAGCATGCTTATAAAATTTGCAGATGACGCCAAAGTGGGAGGGGTTGCAAGAACTTTGGAGGACAGGATTAGAGTTCAAAATGATCTTGACAAATTGGAGAATTGGTCTGAAATCAATAAGATGAAATTCAATAAAGATAAGTGTGGAGTACTACACTTAGAAAGGAAAAATGTGACAAACACAAAATGGGGGGGGGAGTGGTTAGGCAGCCGTACAGCTGACAAGGATCTGGGACTTATAGAGGATCACAAATTGAATATGAGTCAAGAACATGATGCAGTTGCGAAAAAGACAAATGTCATTCTGAGTTGTATTAACAGGAATGTCATATGTAAGACACAGGAGGTAATTGTCCCACTCTGCTCAGCACTGGTGAGGCCTCCTCCGGAGGCTTGTGTCCAATTCTGGGCACCGCACTTTAAGAAAGATGTGGACAAATTGGAGAGAGTCCAGAGGAAAACAAAAATGATAAGAGAAAACCTGACTGTAACAGGGTGCCTTGCCCTGCCAGCTGGAGAGCCTGGGGCTAAGCCAACCCGAATACGGAATGAGCCCCACCTGAGGGGGATAAGGCAGTTCTCTACAAAGAGCAGGAAAAGAGGGAAGCACAAGGAGCTGCAGCTATGCTGAAGGATACTGCAGGGAGAAAAAGGGGTGCTGCAGGACCACGGCACCACAGAGCATGGAGGGTATAGCTCAGTGAGTGGGAGGCAGTTGGGGTGCAGGAAACCCTGACTGTGTTTGAGACTGAATGTCAGAGTCCCAGCAAGGGAGTGCTGGGCGAGCTGCCTGGGAGATCAGACTGGGCCTGAAGAAGAGCCCTGGGGGCAAGAGAAAACACAAGGACTTTGTGTGGTTGGAACTGGCTTTCATTTGGGACTCTGGGTTGTTGTAAACTGGTTCTGTACTAAACTAGCCCCATGTAAGAGCGTTATTAATCAGAGAAAGCCCCTGTAAATTCTTAAAGGGCCCTTATAAGAAAAAAACTCAGTGGTGAGGCGCCTGCAGAGACATCCCTGGCCAGGAGGGGTCACTATATACATGGTCATCCTGCTATACTGACTGATGAAAGGTTGAAAGAATTGGGCTTTTTTAATCTAGAGAAGAGAAGGCTGAAGGGGGAGCTGATAACAGTCTTCAAATATGTTAAAGGCTGTTATAAAGAGGATGGTGATAAGTTCTCCATATCCACTGAAGATAGAACAAGAAGTGATCAGCTTAGTTTGCAGCAAGGGAGATGTAGGTTAGATATTGAGAAAAACTTTCTAACTCTAAGGGTATTTAAGCTCCGGAATAGGTGTCCAACGGAGGTTGCGGAGTTCCCGTATGTGGCACTCAGTGCTCCAAAGCAGTACCCTGGCACCCCCACATCTACCATGGTGATATATTTATGATATGTTTTGTACAAAGTATGTCTTGAGAAGTATCATTTTAAAAGGCTTGATCTGTTGAACATTGATATCCTGTTGGATTGTATGTGCTGTTATTGTATGTGGAGTTATGAAGTTTTGCTGTGTGTGTGTGTGTGCGCATTACTGAAATATGTTGTGAGGTTGGAAACACCCACAACCAGCCTATCAGGTGCAACAATGGAGGAGCCAGACATGCTGATGGCCCATTAAAGGGAATCCACACTCACAAGGACTGTTCCAGGAATCTGTACAATGGAGACTTCCCAGAGAGAACACAGGCAATGGAGATTGCTTGACCCATGTCACAAGCATAGATGTTTCCAGCAGGCTGGAAGAAACCATAAAAGAGGGGAAGTGACATCATTACTTGGCCTCACTTTCCCCCCACAAGGCAACACCTGGAAGCACATAAGGAGAACAAAGACTGACAAGGGGAAGGTGGTCCCAGCCTGGAAAGGAGAATTCCAGCTTGTTTAGTAAGGAACTATATCATCAGGATGAGACACTGCTTGATTCAAATCCTGTCTAGTTAATAGAACTCAGATTGTGATTTTACTTTTATTTCTTAGGTAACCAACTTTGAGCTGTACTCTTACTACTTATAATCCCTTAAAATCTATCTTTCTGTAGTTAATAAATCTGTTTTATATTTTACCTTAAACAGTGTGGTTTGGTTGAAATGCTTGGGAAATCTGCTCACTGTACAAAAGGTGGTGCATGCCCTCTCCACGTTGAGGGAGGGGCAGACTGCGTAATAAATTTACACTGGTCAGGCTTCTGAACAGGGCAGGAGGGTACAGCCTTGGGGTCCTAGTCTGGAGCCTCTCTATTGTTAGTTCGTGAGTGGCTGGTGAAAACATTCATGTAACTCAGCTGCGTGTGTCCCTGCCTGTGGATGGCTGTGTAAGTGCAGAACCTGGAGAGGTTTGCAGCTTATCACAGCATCACAGTGTGAGAGGGAGCCCAGATTGGTATGTCAGAGGGCTCAGCGGTATTCCAGTTCCAGGTTGCACCCCAGAGAACCCGTCACACTGTCATTGGAGGTTTTTAAGAACAGGTTGGACAAACATCTGTCAGAGCTGGTCTAGGTTTACGTGGTCCTGCCTCAGCACAGGGGGCTGGACTAGATGGCCACTCGAGGTCCCTTCAAGCCCTACATTTCTGTGATTCAGTAAGACAGGTTTTCTAATACTTTAATAATTCTGGTGGCACTTTCCTGAACCCTCTGAAATTTATCAACATCCTTCTTGAAGTGCAGACGCAGGAGCTGGACACAGTATCCAGCAGCAGTAGCACCAGTGACCAACATAAAAGTAATACACCCTCTTCACTCCTACTCAAGAAAACCTGGTTATGCCTCCCAGGATCACATTAGCCCATGTGGCCTCAGCATCTCCCTGGGAGCTCATATTCAGTTTATTACCCACTGTGAGTCCCATGTCTTTTTCAGAGTCCCTGCTACCCAGGACAGAGTCCCCCATCCTGTAAGTGTGGCTCCATTCTTTGTTCCTAGATGTATGGCTGTACATTTGGCTGTATTGAAATGCAAATTGTTTGCTTGTGCCCAGCTCACCAAGTGGTCTAGCTCGTTCACTGACCCATCCTCTTCACTATTTGCCACTCCCCCATCTTTGTGTCACCTGCAAATTGTGTCAGTGATGATTTTATGTTTTCTTCCAGGAAAACAAGAACTGATCCCTGCAGGATACTACTAAAAACACACCTGTTCTCTGAGATTCCCCATTCACAGTTACAATTAGTTAGCCAGTTTTAAATCCATTTAATGTGGGCCATGTTGATGTTGAATGATTCTAGTTTCTTAACCAGTGCCTGGTTTGCAATGGCGCCAATGATGCCATGGCACCGGGCCCACACTCAGAAGGAGCCCGGGCACCTAGACTGTGTCCCCACCCCCTGCTCTGCCCTGAGGCCCCGCCCCTGCTCGGCCTCTTCCCCCTGAGGCACCACCCACCGTTTGCTCCTCTCCACCCCTCCCCCTAGGGCCTAGGGGGGAAAAGCTGATTGGGGGCAGGCTCTTGTGGGGAAGAGGCCAAGCGGGCGCAGGGCCTCGGGGGGAAGAGGCCAAGTGCGGGTGGGGCCTGGGGCAGAGCGCAGGAGAAGTGGGAGGCGGGGCTACGGTCCTGGCGCTGGGGCCCACAAATGATTAATCTGGCCCTGGCGGTACCAGGTCAAATGCCTTACAGATTGCAATTATATTACATCAACACTATTACCATGATCAACCAAACTTGTAATCTCATCCAAGAAAGATAGCAAGTTAGTTTGACAAGATCTATTTTACATAAACACATGTTGATTGGCATTAATTGTATAAACCTCCTTTAATTCTTTATTATTTGAGTCCCATATCAACCACCCCTTTATTTTGCTTTGGATCAACATCAGGCAGGCAGGCCTATAATTATATGGCTGTGGGGGAGGGGGGGAGTCTGTCCCTTTAACGGTAGTGGTGGCTAGTGCTTAGCCTACCCTGATTGCATGGCATGCCCCTTTAAGGTTTTAGGAGAGTCTGATGTCTTTTGGGGAAGCTGTATGAACTACACAAACTAGACCCCAGGAGAAGGGGAATATCTAGAAATTTTGGAAATTCCAAAAATTAGTTCTGGCAGGAAGTGGCTGAACCAATTCAGATAAAATAAGAATCTTCTCCTCAGATCTGATCATTTTCTTTTAAAAAACTGGTCAAGCTGTCTTTCTGTACAGACAGATTCATAGGGCCAGAAAGAGGCATCAGGACCATCCTGCTGACCTCCTGCATAACACAAGCCAGGGTTGTTTTCTTTGGCCCCTCTGAGGTGGAGGAAAAATTCAGAAACAGATTGAGCACCACTTGTGCAGCTCAAGCTGTCAGAGCAGGCTGTGCGTCCCATACCCTGCTTTGAGCAGGGGTTGGACTGGACGACCTCCTGAGGTCTCTTCCAACCCTGATATTCCATGATTCTATACCCACCAGTGACTGCCACTCAGCAAAGCTGAACTGCAGAGAAAAGGAAGCCCAGGAAAGATGAAATAAAAGACCGAATGCTTCTTACCTTCCCCAAGTTGCCGACTCGGAATTACTCTGGTCACATTCTGATAGGTATTTTCCTCTTTTCCTGCCCACTTTGTGAGTGGAAAACTTCGCAGCTGGTCCATGTCAGGTGGTCTTCCTGACTGGTTTGTGAATGTCTCTCTCACCCAAATGTGTGACTGAGAAATAAAAATGGGAAATGAGATCTACAAAGTCTCAAGGACAACAAAACCAAAACGGCTCAGACCACAGATTGCCAAGTCAGACACCGCTGTGATCTTTGAGCGACTGCAGGTGTAGGGAGAGATAAGGGGGATCAGCCAGGCTGCAAGTTAGCCACAAACTATGGCATGAACTGACACAGACCATTCCACAGGCAAGTGTCCAGATCACAAAACCTGCCACAATTGTTCAGGAGACTCGCGATGGACTGTGCAGAAAGGACAAGAGCTAGGAGGCGAAGAACGCTCAAAGGGAGCTGGATTGGTGTGGGGGAAGCTAGCACTGTGCTATATCTGGTCTGTGGCTAAAGTGGACTTTACTTGCAAGGGATGCCAATCATAGAATCATAGAATATCAGGGTTGGAAGGGACCTCAGGAGATCATCTAGTCCAACCCCCTGCTCAAAGCAGGACCAATCCCCAATTTTTGCCCCCGATCCCTAAATGGCCCCCTCAAGGATTGAACTCACAACCCTGGGTTTAGCAGGCCAATGCTCAAACCACTGAGCTATCCCTCTTCCCCCCAGCTGCTTTCACCAACACGAAGAGTCAACAGGCAGCTCAGACAACCTTCTGATCCCCACTTGCTTTGGGCTACTCGCAGAAAACTAGAGGAAACCTCTATAATTGCAGCACCAGGGACTAAGCCAGGGGTGGGCAAACTTTTTGGCCCCAGGGCTGCATCTGGGAATGGAAATTGTGTGGCGGGCCATGACTGCTCACAAAATTGGGGGTTGGGATGTGGGAGGGGGTGAGGGCTCCAGTTGGGGGGTGTGGGCTCTGGGGTGGAGCCAGAAAGGAGGCTTTCAGGGTGTAGGAGGGGGCTCAGACTTGGGTGGGGGTTGGGGTGTGGCTCCATCTGAGGGTGCGGGCTCTGGGGTGGGGTGGGGTTGGGGGTGCTCCGGGCTGGGACCAAGGGGTTTGGAGGGTGGGAGGGGGATCAGGACTGGGGCAGAGGGTTGGGACACGGGAGGGGGTCAGGGGTGCAGGCTCCCGGTGGCGCTTACCTCAAGCAGCTCCCAGAAGCAGCGGCATGTCCCCGCTCCGGCTCCTATGTGGAGGCACGGCCAGGCAGTTCTGCGCCTTGTCTGCAGGCGCCGCCCCTGCAGTTCCCATTGGCTGCAGTTCCCGGCCAATGGGAGCTGCAGAGGTGGAGTTGGGGCCCCATGGCTGCCCCTACATGTAGGAGCCGGAGGGGGGACATGCCACTGCTTCCAGGAGCCACGCGGAGCCACAGCATGTGTGGAGTGGGGCAAGCCCCCGACCGCACTCCCTGGTTGGAGCACTGGAGTGGGGCAAGCCCTGGACCCTGCTCCCCAGCGGGAGCTCGAGAGCTGGATTAAAAGGTCTGAAGGGCCGGATGCAGCCCCGGGGCTGTAGTTTGCCCACCTCTGGACTAAACCCTGCTTGTCTTCCTCACATGCAGTCCATCTCCCCAAATTCATCATCTTTATGAGGTAATAGAACAGCAGGGGAAACTATTAATTAATAAATTATTATGATTGTTGTTATTGTTATTATTATTAATTAATTAATTGGTAGTCCAGAGGCCATTTGTTGCACACAGTGAAGAGGTGCTCCAGCAACTTTGCGATAGGTTTGTGCTAGCTTGCGGTGACTTTGGACTAACCGTTAATCTAAAGAAGAAAATGATTTTGGCACAAGGTGTGTTGACTGCACCAGATGCTTCAATGGGTAACGCCACATTAGAAGTTGGACACAAGTTCTTCTTCCTAGGATCAATTGTATCAAATAACTTGTCTCGATCACTGATGAGCTTAATTCTTGCATTGGAAAGGCAGCTAGCACATTCGGCCAACTGGCCAAGTGTGTGTGTGATAACAGGAAACTAACTCTGAACACCAAAATGTGGGTCTACCAGATGAGTGTTCTGAGCATGCTGCTATATGGTGGTGAGAGATGGACCACCTATAGGAGGCACAACAGAAAGCTAAACTCCATCCACACCTGCTGTCGTCACCATCTTCTAAATATCAAGTTGGAAACCAAACTTCCTGGCAACAAAGAACTTGAGAAAGCAAAACCCCCAAATTTCATCACTAAACACAGATTTCTTCATTGTTGTCTTAATTACTGCTCTGGATGAACGATGGACACTCTCCAAAGGGTCTCCAGTATGGAAAACTTGTGAATGTCCCAAGGACCTGAAAACTTTCAACACTGACCTGGTAAGCTAGGAAGCGAGGGTTAGCAAAAGGCCGTGCTGGAGGGCTGCACTGCACTATGGAATCAAAGAGGCTGGCGAGAGGTGGTTAAGAGAGAGGGGGAAGCAAAGAGAGAGAAGAGGAAAGGGCTCAAGAGCTAGTAAAGCACCCACTTCCTCCTCTGGTCGTGTGCCGTATACCTGCACTATTTGTGGCAAAGATGGTCGCTCGAGAACTGGATTTCCTAGACTCATGATGCTGCAGCACGAGTCACAGTGAATCAACTGGTTGGTGCTTGCACCATCGGCTTTCAAGGCACTCAGTTACCTATTCCAGAGGGCCCCAAGCAGAATTGGGGACCCACTGTGCCAGGTGTGATGCTCGCAGACCAGGTGCCAGCTCATGCGAAGGTCCCCATGCCTCAATGAAACACTGACAAATTCCTGGTTGGAATAAGTCTGGCTCACCTGTGTGTCAGTGTTTTTAAAATAGGTGTTAGAATTATAAGAATGTGTTTGGTGTTTAGATTTTATTGAATACTTGAGTTGCTGCCGGAATTCATCTCTCTTATAGTATCTGTATCCCACATTGTAAAGTACAGAAAAGGGCAACAGAAATGATTGGGGTAAGGAACAGCTTCCATTTGAGGATAGATTAATAAACTGGGACTTCTCAGCTTGGAAAAGAGACGACTAAGGGGGGATATGATTGAGGTCTATAAAATCATGACTGGGATGGAGAAAGTGAATAGGGAAGTGTCATTGACTCCTTCCCATAACACAAGAACTAGGAATCATCAAGTGAAATTAATAGGCAGCAGGTTTAAAACACACAAAAAGAAGGATTTCTTACCACAACACAGTCAACCTGTGGAACTCTTTGCCAGAGGATGTTGTCAAGGCCAAAACTATAACAGAGTTCAAAAAAGAACTAGATAAATTCATGGAGGATAGGTCCATCAATGGCGATTAGCCAGGATGGGCAGGGTTGGTGTCCCTAGCCTCTGTTTGCCAGAAGCTGGGAATGGGCGACAGGGGATGGATTGCTTGATGATCACCTGTTCTGTTCATTCCCTCTGGAGCACCTGGCATTGGCCACTGCCCGAAGACAGGATACTGTAGATGGACCTTTGATTTGACCCAGTATGGCCATTCTTATATTCTTATGTAATATTTGAGTGGTTGTATTGTGAGCCCCTGTGACTATGTAAATCACCAGACAGGAAAGCGACATTACTTAGTATGAAAGGCTGGTCTCCAGCAGAAGGTGTTATGTCCTGGCCAACAGGGAAGGTCCATTGACACCAGACAGACAATAGTGGGATTTTAAAGAGCACAAAGGACTTAGTTGCTCTGCTATCCCCATCCCCTCTCCGTGAAGACGAGTCATGCAAGTGGATTCCTCCAGTCAGCTGAGTTTGCAGCTCAGAGCACATGGGAAGAGGGGGATAAAAACCCTAACAAGAAGGAACTGGATCTCTACACTGCTTGGAATTGGGGTGGTGGAAGGTTTTCGAGGCATAAGCAAGAGACCCCCAGCTGCTCAGCCTGAGTTAGCCCTAAGGGACATATAGAGCCTTGCTTATTATAGAAGCTTCTCTTACTTTTTGAAACTGAAGATTGCAATTCATGTGTGTGTGTATGTTTACCTGCTTTAACCTTGTAAATAACTCTCTTGTCTCCTCTTCCGATTTAATAAATCTTTAGATAGTTTATTGTAGGATTGGCTACAAGCATTGTCTTTGGTGTGAGATCTGAGGTGCAACTGACCTGGGGTAAGTGACTGGTCCTTTGAGAATGGGAGAAACTTGAATATTGCTGTGATTCTTGGTGTAAATGACCATCTGTCACAAAGGTAGGCTCCTCTGAGTGGCAAGACAGATTGGAGCACCCAAGGGAACTGTCTGTGACTCCATGTTTAGGCCGTTATGGTGCCTAAGGAGCTTACACTTGATAATTGGTTGGTGAAACCTAAGTATAGAACTCACAATCCATTTTGGGTTTGTGCCCTGCTTCCTAACAGCCTGCCCTGAGATTGGTACCCGTTCTCTTGAGGCACTGAAGGCAGCTTGACACCCGGTGCTAAACAGATACATGTGCAGAGTCAGTGCCTTCCCTGGAGAGCTTGCCTTCTAAAGAGTTAAGACAGACAAAGAATCTGGGAGGGAAAGGAATGCAACATACAAACTGCGGGATGAGTTTCAAACACGCTAGGACTGCATGGTTTTGGTTTTGGTTTTAATTATTTTGTCGGGAGGGGTGTGCACCTGCATGTCTTTAAAGAGCTGGCTGAGGAGCTTGAGCCACTGATGCTGATATTTAACACAACTCGGAACACTGGGAAAATTCTAGAGGAGCTGAATAAAGCTGATGTTGTACCAACACGTAACCAGGGTAAATGGGATGATCTGAGTAACTATAGGCCAGTTAGCCAGGCATCGATCCAGGGCAAAATCATGGAAAAGCTGATATTGGATTCAATCAATGAAAAATTAAAGGACGGTTTCCTAATTAATGCCAGTCAACCTGGTTTTATGGAGAATGGGTCCTGTCAAACAAACCTGATATTGTTTTTTTAGGAGATTATAAATTTGGTTGACAAAGAAAACTGCTGCTATAATGTACCTAGACTTCTGTAAGGCAATTCCCGGCGTCCTGTGTGACGTTCTGGTTTTTAAAAATTAGCACTATCCCAGGCCAATGCGGCACATATTGAAGGGTTTAAAGACGGGCTAACTGCTAGATCTCAAGAAGTAAGTGTAAATGTTAATTGTAAATGTAAATCAACACCCAGAGAGGTGAGATACCAAAGTCTTCTGTTCTTGCCCCAGTACTATTTCTAACAGTGACCTGGAAGAAAACATGAAATCTGTGCTGCTAAAGTTTGCATATGACAGATAGGTGGAGTTGTAAATAACAGAACATGGTGATGGTTTGACAGCACAATCTGGGTTGCTTGGTAGACTGGGTTCATTTGAACGACATGTGTCAATACAGATAAATGCAAGGTCTGACATCTAGGAACCAAGAATACAGGTTACACTTATAGCGTGGGAGACAGTATCCCGGATTTCAGTGACACTGAAAAATACCTTGAGGTCATGGTGGATAACTGGATAAACATGAGATTGCAGTGTGCTGCTGTAGATAAAAGACCAAATGCAACGCTTTTGGTATAGTATAGTTGAGGAGTATTAAGTAGAAAGTAAATCTCTCTCCTGCTAATGGAACGAAGTGAGTCTCTGAGGCATTGGAAGCGAGCGCAGAGTTCTGTCTGCCCTGAGATTTGCACTTCATAGAAGGATGAAAGTCCATGTGTTTCTCAATTCAATTACTGAATTTAGTCTCCAGATTTGACTCAATCTCTCTTCCTGAGACAGCTGAACTTTTCTTGGAAATAACAGAGTAATTTTGCAGAGGAACCATTTTGAAATGCTCTGTTTTGAAATTCATCCTGATAGCCTCACTTTTTGCTGTACCTTTTTTGGAACCAGGAGTTTTGGATGCAAAGGCTTGGTAGGCCAATCCAGCCTCTCCATGTTGTGCCATAGCCTGCTGCCCTGCTAGGAACAGGTATCAGTCCGCTCGTCTTCCAAGGCGAATGAGCTTGGATTGCTCAGATTTGAAATCAGAGGTTTCCTTCTCCTGGACAGACTTGCCTGAAGAGGCAAAGTGAGCGCTGACTGCCCTAATTTGAAATCAGTTTCCCTTCTCCTGAATACAGTTGGTTTACAGCACCTGATTTGTAATATTGGTGCAACCCCTTTTGGGTTTCCTGAAGACAGGTGACCTCCCTCCACCGCCACAGGGATGTGTCTCTGCACCGCTGTATCCCAGTGTGGGTGGGGATACTGCAGAAGACAAGCAGGTGAGAGGATACAAAAGAAAATAATACAAACACAACCAGGTGGGTCTGACGGGGGGACAGTTTGACCGTGTGCTTGACTGGTTGTTTGAAAAGTGTGAATAGGGAGTGCTTTGTTCCAGGTGAGCCATGAGTGGGCCTGACTGTTATAAAAAGCCAGTCAGCTGCGAACCAGCTGAGCGGCGAACAGCAGAGAGGCTAACAAAGGGAGTTCACCTGGGGAGAGCCCACTGAGGCTTACATCTTGCCGGCTTCTCTGAGTAGTTACTACAACTCCTGAGGAAGCTCGTAGAAGGAAGGTAATACGGATGGGGAGCGTTCAGATGTTGTGACCTGCACTGGATGTGCCATGTTTGTCTTTCTTCCTCAGGAGAGAAGCAACTTTGTCTGTACAAAGTGCAAGCTGGTCTCCATATTGGAAGAGAAGGTTCAAGGTCTGGAGCAACAGGTATCGACCCTCCGTTGCATAAGAGAAACTGAAGATTTCCTGGACAGACATCAGGATATGCTTCTACGGGCACAGCGTTCTGAAGATTCAGAGCAGGCTGCACTGCGGGGAACCGGAGGACGGTGAAGAAATTTGGCAGCATGTGACCTCCAGAAGAAGAAAGGGGAGCGTCCATGTACCAGCAACGCAGATACAGGTGAGGAACCGTTTTCATGTTCTCTCCACAGGTACCATTGCGGAGAGTGGACTAGATGATACATCTGAGGGAAGGGACCTGAAGGAGACTCCGCCGACTGGAAGGCATGAGATGCACTGTCCTAGGGATGGGGCTTCCACGACCACCACTCCCAAGAGAAGGAGGCGGGTGGTGGTGGTTGGGGACTCTCTCCTCAGGGGGACTGAGTCATCTATCTGCCGCCCTGACTGGGAAAACCGAGAAGTCTGCTGCTTGCCAGGAGCTAGGATTCACGATGTGATGGAGAGACTGCCGAGATACTCATCAAGCCCTCGGATCACTACCCCTTCCTGCTTCTCCACGTAGGCACCAATGATACTGCCAAGAATGACCTTGAGCGGATCACTGCGGACTACGTGGCTCTGGGAAGAAGGATAAAGGAGTTTGAGGCGCAAGTAGTCTTCTCGTCCATCCTCCCCGTGGAAGGAAAAGGCCTGGGTAGGGACCGTCGAATCGTGGAAGTCAACGAATGGCTACGCAGGTGGTGTCGGAGAGAAGGCTTTGGATTCTCTGACCATGGGATGGTGTTCCAAGAGGGAGGAGTGCTGGGCAGAGACGGGCTCCACCTTACGAAGAGAGGGAAGAGCATCTTCGCAAGCAGGCTGGCGAACCTAGCGAGGAGGGCTTTAAACTCGGTTCACCGGGGGAAGGAGACCAAAGCCCTGAGGTAAGTGGGGAAGTGGGATACTGGGAGGAAGCACGAGCAGGAGCGTGCGAGAGGGGAGGGCTCCTGCCTCATACTGAGAAAGAGGGACGATCAGCGAGTTATCTCAAGTGCCTATACACAAATGCACAAAGCCTGGGAAACAAGCAGGGAGAACTGGCAGTCCTGGCACAGTCAAGGAATTTTGATGTGATTGGAATAACAGAGACTTGGTGGGATAACTCACATGACTGGAGTACGGTCATGGATGGATATAAACTGTTCAGGAAGGACAGGCAGGGCACAACAGGTCGGGGAGTTGCACTGTATGTAAGGGGGCAGTATGACTGCTCAGAGCTCAAGTATGAAACTGCAAAAAAACCTGAGAGTTTCTGGATTAAGTTTAGAAGCGTGAGAAACAAGGGTGATGTTGTGGTGGGAGTCTGCTATAGACCACCAGACCAGGGGGATCAGGTGGACGAGGCTTTCTTCTGGCAACTCATGGAAGTTACTAGATCTCAGGCCCTGTTTCTCATGGGAGACTTCAATCACCCTGATATCTGCTGGGAGAACAATACAGCGGTGCACAGACAATCCAGGAAGTTTTTGGAAAGTGTAGGGGACAATTTCCTGGTGCAAATGCTGGAGGAACCAACTGGGGCAGAGCTCTTCCGGACTTGCCGCTCACAAACCGGGAAGAATTAGTAGGGGAAGCTAAAGTGGATGGGAACCTGGGGGGCAGTGACCATGAGATGGTCGAGTTCAGGATCCTAACACAAGGAAGAAAGGAAAGCAGCAGAATACGGACCCTGGACTTCAGAAAAGCAGACTTTGACTCCCTCAGGGAACTGATGGGCAGGATCCCCTGGGAGAATAACATGAAGGGGAAAGGAGTCCAGGAGAGCTGGCTGTATTTTAAAGAATCCTTATTGAGGTTACAGGGACAAACCATCCCGATGTGTAGAAAGA
The DNA here is from genome assembly GCF_965140285.1 of Lepidochelys kempii. NCBI lineage: Eukaryota > Metazoa > Chordata > Testudines > Cheloniidae > Lepidochelys > Lepidochelys kempii. The sequence goes on from NC_136383.1 coordinate 140,591,165, forward strand.
ATAGTAAATATGGCAGGCGACCAGCTTGGCTTAACAGTGAAATCCTTGCTGATCTTAAACACAAAAAAGAAGCTTACAAGAAGTGGAAGATTGGACAAATGACCAGGGAAGAGTATAAAAATATTGTTCGGGCATGCAGGAGTGAAATCAGGAAGGCCAAATCACACCTGGAACTGCAGCTAGCAAGAGATGTTAAGAGTAACAAGAAGGGTTTCGTCAGGTATGTTAGCAAGAAGAAGAAAGTCAAGGAAAGTGTGGGCCCCTTACTGAATGAGGGAGGCAACCTAGTGACAGAGGATGTGGAAAAAGCTAATGTACTCAATGCTTTTTTTGGCTCTGTCTTCACGAACAAGGTCAGCTCCCAGACTGCTGCACTGGGCAGCATAGCATGGGGAGGAGGTGACCAGCCCTCTGTGGAGAAAGAGGTGGTTCGGGACTATTTAGAAAAGCTGGATGAGCACAAGTCCATTGGGCCGGATGCGCTGCATCCGAGAGTGCTAAAGGAGTTGGCGGATGTGATTGCAGAGCCATTGGCCATTATCTTTGAAAACTCATGGCGATCGGGGGAGGTCCCAGATGACTGGAAAAAGGCTAATGTAGTGCCCATCTTTAAAAAAGGGAAGAAGGAGGATCCTGGGAACTACAGGCCAGTCAGCCTCACCTCAGTCCCTGGAAAAATCATGGAGCAGGTCCTCAAGGAATCAATTCTGAAGCACTTAGAGGAGAGGAAAGTGATCAGGAACAGTCAGCATGGATTCACCAAGGGCAAGTCATGCCTGACTAATCTAATTGCCTTCTATGATGAGATAACTGGCTCTGTGAATGAGGGGAAAGCAGTGGATGTGTTGTTCCTTGACTTTAGCAAAGCTTTTGACAAGGTCTCCCACAGTATTCTTGCCAGCAAATTAAAGAAGTATGGGCTGGATGAATGGACTATAAGGTAGATAGAAAGTTGGCTAGATTCTCGGGCTCAATGGGTAGTGATCAATGGCTCCATGTCTAGTTGGCAGCCGGTATCAAGTGGAGTGCCCCAAGGGTCGGTCCTCGGGCCGGTTTTGCTCAATATCTTCATTAATGATCTGGAGGACGGAGTGGATTGCACCCTCAGGAAGTTTGCAGATGACACTAAACTGGGAGGAGTGGTAGATACGCTGGAGGGCAGGGATAAGATACAGAGGGCCCTAGACAAATTAGAGCATTCGGCCAAAAGAAATCTGAGGAGGTTCAACAAGGACAAGTGCAGAGTCCTGCACTTAGGACGGAAGAATCCAATGCACCGCCACAGATTTGGGACCGAATGGCTAGGCAGCAGTTCTGCAGAAAAGGACCTAGGGATGACAGTGGACGAGAAGCTGGATATGAGTCAGCAGTGTGCCCTTGTTGCCAAGAAGGCCAATGGCATTTTGGGATGTATAAGTAGGGGCATTGTCAGCAGATCGAGGGACATGATCGTTCCCCTCTATTCGACATTGGTGAGGCCTCATCTGGAGTACTGTGTCCAGTTTTGGGCCCCACACGACAAGAAGGATGTGGAAAAATTGGAAAACGTCCAGCAGAGGGCAACAAAAATGATTAGGGGACTGGAACACATGACTTATGAGGAGAGGCTAAGGGAACTGGGATTGTTTAGTCTGTGGAAGAGAAGAACGAGGGGGGATTTGATATCTGCTTTCAACTCCCTGAAAGGGGGTTCCAAAGAGGATGGATCTAGACTGTTCTCAGTGGTAGCAGATGACAGAATGAGGAGTAATGGTCTCAAGTTGCCGTGGGGGAGGTTTAGGTTGGATATTAGGAAAAACTTTTTCACTAGAAGGGTGGTGAAGCACTGGAATGGGTTACCTAGGGAGGTGGTGGAATCTCCTTCTTTAGAAGTTTTTGAGGTCAGGCTTGACAAAGCCCTGGCTGGGATGATTTAGTTGGGGTTGGTCCTACTTTGAGCAGGGGGTTGGACGAGATGACCTCCTGAGGTCCCTTCCAACCCTGATATTCTATGATTCTATGACTAGAGGCTGACTACCCTCGAGATGGCAGGACACGGTTGCAGGGTCGTGACCAGGCTGACGGATTCTCTGTAACTTGAAGTCTTTAAATCATGATTTGAGGTCTTCAGTGAGTCAGCCAGAAGTTCTGGATCTATTACAGGAGGGGGTGGGTGAAGTTCTGTGGCCTCCACTGTGCCGGAGGTCAGACTAGATGATTGTGATGGTCCCTTCTGGCCTTAGAGTCGATGAGTCCTGAGGAACAAGCCATGGACAGGAAGGAAGGGCAATGCTGTACTGCTCCCCGGGGCTGCAAAGATGCTCTGGGATGAGAAGGTGGCTCACTTTTGGGGTTTCCTTCTAGCTAAACAACTCCAGTCCCCAGCAACGCTGAACTGCACACTCCACACCCCCAACACCCTCTCTCCCCCCTCCCTCTCTCTCATATAACACATCAGACATAGTCCTCTTTTGAACATCTATAGTAAACACGTACTGAGGAATGCCTCTGATTCCTCAGAACCAATTTCCAAGAAAACCCAGCGGAACTGCTCACATCCCCCAGCTACTTCCTTGTTCCAGTACAACAGGAGGCAGTTCCTTGTATAGCGGAGCCACAAGCTGCCAGTCTCCGATCACTTGTGACTCCATTTTCCCCGCCTTGCCCTAGCCCTTTTTTAACAGCAAGAGGCCCTGGAAGGGACGAGGAGAGGGGTGAGTGAAGGCCCAGGTTGTCAGAATGTTACAGCATCCCTGGAAAGGGAAACAAATGGCTACTAGCCAGGCTGGGCAGGGATGGTGTCTCTAACCTCTGTCTGCCAGAAGCTGGGAATGGGCGACAGGGGATGGATCACTTGGTGATTCCCTGTTCTGTTCATTCCCTCCGGGGCGCCCGGCATTGGCCACAGTCGGCAGACAGGACACTGGGCTAGATGGACCCTTGGTCTGACCCAATCTGGCCGTTCTTATGTTCTTAAACAGTGTTTGGCATGAATTTGTCTGTACAAATGATACAGGCTTGAAATCTGCGGGTTTGGGCACTGGCTGCGGCTGGCATCCCGGGTGCCCTGCAGGCACTCAGGAGGAAGTTGAGTTGTGTGGGCGGTGGAAGGGAGGAAGCTGAGGTTGCGAAGGGGAAGTGATGGGTGGGGTGTTGAATATCAGCTGGTTATTTACCTTCTAGCGCTGCATTGTGTGCTGTGTAGCAGCTTCGGGAGGGATTGTCAGGGGGGTATGCGAAAGCAGAATGATGGCCTGGGGGGTGGGGGCCACAGTTTAGGAGGTGACCCAGGTTCAACTCCCTACACTTCTGCAGCTGTCATTTGGGACACTGAGCACGTCATCTAGGCCCAGATTTTTACAGGGATGGAGCTGTTGCTCCGTTCCATGGTCCAAGGCCTAAGGGACTTGCTATGCCTCAGTTTCAAAAGTGACTTAGGCTCCAAGCTCTACTGGCTTCCAATGAGACTTAGCCTCTGAGATGCCTAAATCACTTTTGAAAATGGTACGTAGCCAACTAAGTCACCTAGAGCCAGATTTGTAAAGGTAACTAGGCTCCCAAAAATCCAAAGCTAGGGGATTTTCCAAAGCGCCTTGCTGGCACTGAAATCAGTGGGACTCGGGCACTTCGAAAAGCCCGACCCGACCAGGGGCCAAAATGCATCTGCAGGCACCCAGATATGGTTAAAAATGTGGCCCTTGTGAGGTGCCTCAGTCCCAATCTGTGCAATGGGGGTGGTAGCACTCCCGCTGTACCGGGGTGCGGGAGGCTAACGAGGTGGCGAGGGGCTGCGACAGGAAAGTAATGGGACCGCTCTGCTGGTGGCCTTGCCCTGAGATCAGTGACGTGAAGCCATAGTACATCTAAGGCAGTGGGGACTGTGGCCCTGTAGCCAAGAACGAATGAAGAGGTATGGGTGGTGCTAGGAAACGTCACTGCAGGGCACTGTTCTGTGCTTGTCCCTCGGACACAATGGGAGCAGGGCACTCGGACCTCCGTGCTCCGGATCCGGTGACTCATTTCTCTCAGGCGGCTTCCAGCCGCACCGGGTCAGAGGAGAAAGCCAGTCAGCACATTGCTGTGGATGAGGTTCTCACTTCGCCTGCCAGAGAAATGCAGCTACGTCTGGGGTGCAGCATGCAGTTGCTTAGCAGTGCACAATGCAGCACTGCACACCAGTTTAGGACAGGAAGTGAAGAATGTCATATTCCATTGAAACTGGGGCAGCGGGCAGGAGAGAATGTAAGACAGGCTGTAGGGCAGGCTACTAAACCAGAGGCCTCTTCTCCTGTGAAAAGCATCCTGCATGCTTTATTATTATTTGTATTTCTGTAAAGCCTTGGAGCCCTAGTCATGGAGCAGGACCTCACTGTGCAAGGGGCTGTACAAACACAGGACAAGAGGATGGTCCCCGTCCCAAGAGGCTTACACTCTCAGTGTAAGGCAAGAGACAACAGACGGGTACAGACAGATGGGGGTGCAAGAGAACAATGCAACAGTATTGCTTAGCATGACAGGCAGGGACCTCAAATGACAAAATGACACCTCCAAGCATGGCTGGTGCATGAACCACCCCATCGGGGAGGCTAGCCCAATGGCCCCATCCCTTCCACCCAAGACCCCGTCCCTCCTTGCCCTCCGGAGCCCCAAGCTCCTCCCCACCTCCCCCGGCGGCTGAAGGAGCCCAGCCTGCCCGCCCCAGACACCCCAAACCCCAGGCTGCTGGCCGGCCCCACCACCGCTGCGCCGACCACCCCAACCTCCGGGCCGGCCTGAGCTGTCCCGGGCTGATGGCTGGCTCAAACCCTGGCCCGACACATGGGCTACCAGCCAGCCCGAGCTGCCCCTTGCCATCCCGGTCCCTGGCTGCCAGCCCACCCCCCAGGCCTCCAGCCGGACCAAGCCCCAAGCTCCAGGCCACCAGCTGGAGCTGACCCCCACCACCTTCAGGGAAATGAGAGCAGGGCTTCGGGGCCGAGCGTGGGCATGAGCATGGCCTGGGTTAGGGGAGGCTTAGCCTCCCCTGGCCTATGATACCAGCCGCCCATGCCTCTAAGTGCTCCATAGCACCTCGGTGGGTCGCTGAGTCCATCCCAACTCTCAGAAGGGAATGTCACAATCTGACTCAGCAACCCCCACCACTCCGAGCTGCACCACAGGGTCCCTGGACGCCTCCCACAGGGACACCGTCCCGGCTCAACCCCGCTTCATTGCCAGCAGTCTCTGGCGCTTCTCCGTATGCGCTTCTCCTGTTGACCAGACCCAAGTGGGAGGGTGGCTTTGGCTTCCAGAACCCGGCTGCGATCGGAGCTCGGATGAGCAGAAGCTGGCTAAGGCTCCATCTGGAAAGGTCAGAGGTGATGATGCTGATTTGCTGTGGGAAAGACCTAGAGAGTCAAATTCATTGGGCCCCTAAGTCACGTAGGGTGCGGCTGCAATGGAGCTGGAGCTGTGCGTTCCAGCTCAAGGGGACGTACCCGCACTAGGTCTGATTCGGCTACAGCGCGAAAAACACCAGGGCGACCCGTGAACAAGAGGAACGGCTCGCTGTCCTGAGTATGTACCTAGGGTCCCGGGCGGGATTTGAGGCCGCTAGCCCATCCTGCTCCTTGTACTGCTGAGCCTCCCTGTCTATTTTTAGCATGCTAGCTCCATCACACGCAGGGAACTCAACTGACACACTGATGAGAGGGCTGCCCCGGTGCCTGGTGGACATAGCGATAAGGATGGGCTGGGACTACATTAAAACCCACCGATGGCGGAGAAGGTTTGGGGCTAGAGTCAGAACTGAATGCTGAGTTCAGCCTAGGGCCTGGTCTCAGATTTAGATCGCAGCACAGAATCTCTGCGCCTGGAGCTGCATTCGGCTTTGATCACCCCTGTGGGTGGGGCTGCTGCATGTCCTTTTTATTTGATTCCCCTGCTTGTTCCAGCAGTCGGGTTCTTGACGTCCAGACAAGAATCGTGAGTGTTTGACTAGCCCAGGCTTCCAGGTAGCTACAAACACAAGTTAAATTTCCCATGGAAATCCATGGTTAAGAGGGAATATGTTGCAAAAATTCCCATCATTCATATATATATATAACACCTCCTAAAGGCTTCATGAAAGTCAAGTCACCTTCTGTTCCCAGCTCTGCCACTGACTTGCTGGGTAACCTTGGGCAAGTCACTGTCCTGCTGTGTGCCTCATTTTCCCCAAATGGGGGTGATGGTACTGACCTCTTTTATGAAGTGCTTTGAGATCTGCTTAGGAAAAGCGCTATAGGAGAGCCGGGTATTATTATTCTTCTGCTTTCCACTGAGCAGGGAACGAGGCAGCAGATACAGCAGTATGGAATAGCACAGCAGACCACTAGGTGACGCTAGGCCCTCAGCCATATGTAAACTGCTTGCCCAACTGCTCAAGGAAAATCCCGTTCAAGGCTGGTGGAGCAGGTAAACACACTTTAATAACACGTGGCAGAAGAGTAACTCGCAGCATGGGCAATGGAGAACAGAGATCTGCCCAGGGAGCTGAACCCAGATAGATCTGCTCTGCAAAATGGACATGAAGGGTCAGGTTTGGCTCTCAGAGACACCCGGCTACATCCCAGTCACTGAAATCAGTGGAGCGGCTCCAGATTTGCAGCAGCGTGTCTGATCTGTACCAGGCCAGTGTACCTCCATTGGTAGCCCTGGATTTGCATTTGTGTAACTGAAGATCTGAACTGGGTCCAGCCACTTCCATTGGTGCCAGGCCCTGCCCGACACCCCTATTCTGTCCTAACAGGGCAGTGTCCTCTGCCACCCTCGCTGAGCTCGGCCCGAGGAGCGTTTGCATGCCATTAGCTGCATGATCAACACAAGAGCCCTCCCCAACCCACCGACATCCAGACAAAATCATCATTAGCGGAGTGCGAACGGCTGGCATATCCCAGAAACTAATTAGCCACTATAAATAAAGCCATTATCACTGCCAGTCTGTAGGCATAAAGGGGCTATTTCTCCACTTTGATCATGCCCCGATGAGAGTCCTACCTGAGAATTAAATCCCAGAAGGGGGCAGGAGGCAGATACAGTTGTTACCGTTATTATTAAAGGGTAAAATTGTTATATTTGGCTCTACACCTGCTTATTTATATAGAACCTCTACTGAATTGCATGCTGCACAGCCGGCGAACCTGTCGCATCCCTTGCCGTGCACACCCTCCTGTCTGGTTTTTCTACAGCACTCGTCAGCAGAGGAGCTGAGCTTTGAGACCCTCTGATGAAAGGTGCTAGGGAAGCTCAAATATCAATTCACACAATTAGTAATGGTTGGTTTCAGAGGAGCAGCCGTGTTAGTCTGTATCCGCAAAAAGAACAGGAGGACTTGTGGCACCTTAGAGACTAACCAATTTATTAGAGCATAAGCTTTCGTGAGCTACAGCTCACTTCATCGGAGTGCTAAGAATACGGCCTGTTAAGAATATAGATTGTGGGTCTCTTGCTCGCGCAAAGGCAGTTTGTTTCTCTCATATTATTTCCACCAGCAAGAATTGCTCTGTGACCAGGGCCGTGCTTAGGCGTACGCAGCATACCGGGCTGCGTAGGGCACCAAAAAATTTGGGGCACCCCTGGGTCTTCATGTCCACCCTCTCCCCTTCTTCCTATCCCTCTTCTGACCCTTCCTGCAGGCTCCCATCACAGCTGGCTGGTGCAGCCTGGCGAGTCTTCCTCCGGAGGGGATCTAGTAACTTACAAGTGAAAAAGCCTCCAGCCTGCCAGCCCTATTAGCACAACACTGACACTGGTAAAGAGCCATTCACTGGTAATGAAGCCACTTAACAGGCATTTGCCAACCCCCAGGTATAGACGGTCAGTTTCTGAACGTACTGACAAAAGCGGTTGTGCGTTACTGTGGTGCTTGGACATAGAGTTTTGGAAATAAATCCTTCAAAAGACCACCCCCATCTAAAATACACATTTTCATTTGAATTACGATAGTACAAAAAACTTGCTTCCAAAGTCTTCCTGTCCTTTCTGTCCATCCCTTTCTCCCTTCACCCCGCTCTTGAAGACAGCCCTTAAAGGGACAACACCCGTTTCCTGCCAGATAGCTGGACAAACGACTTTCCCTTTCTTTACTTCTGACTATTTGATGAACTAGTTTTAAGAGAACCCTCCAGCAAAATCAGTAATTAGCAAGATATAAAATCCTTTGTTATGCCTAAAATCTTTGGAAACATATTTTTAAAGGTTTCAGAGGAGCAGCCGTGTTAGTCTGTGTTCGCAAAAAGAAAAGGAGGACTTGTGGCACCTTAGAGACTAACCAATTTCTTTGAGCATGAGCTTTCGTGAGCTACAGCTCACTTCATTGGATGCATTCAGTGGAAAATATAGTGGGGAAATTCAAAGTTGGTGAAATTTCATAAACATGTCTCTTGTTATGGAGATCACACAAAGCAAATGAGTGTTCCCTTTTTCAAAAAGCAGGGAACATTGTTATGAACACACTAAACCTCTGTGACTGATTCATTTTAAATAATGTCTTTGTTTCAGTGAGTTAGATATGTAGTCATCTGGAATGATTCCTTTCTGAAGGCTTAAGAGTACATTTAAAATAGAAAATCAGCTTAAAAATACTAATTAAGAAAACGTAAAACAGAGAAGATGTGCCTCGTGTATCCCATGACATTTCATGTTGGATTCAGCAGGGCAGCTGACTCGCCCTTACCACGGAGTTTTTGCAAATCTAACAAATTTCAGGGTATATCAAAATACCGGTGACCGACATTTTTTATTCCTAAATTTTGTGCTTTTAATTAGGTACCTTCTGTGTGTCCAGTCTTCACCTTCCGGCGTGCCATGGAAAACATGCTCCATTGTCTTTTGAAAAAAACACTCTCCTGCAATTTCTTTCTAATGTCCTTTGCTTCATTTGGGTTCAGGGATTTGCCTGGAAGGGGGTGAGCAGGGAGGGGGAGGGAAGAGAGGAGGGAGACAGTGGGGAGAGGGCGGGGCCTGGGCAGAGTGGGGGCGGGGCCTGGGGCAGAGCGGGGTGGAATATGGGCGGGGCCACAGGCAGAAGAGAAGGGCTGGGGACCGGGCGTCCCCAGCCTGCAGCTTCACCCAGTGCCCGGGACAGCAGGTAAGAGCGGGTCGGCTCCCGCACACCCAGTGCACGCTGCAGCCTCCTTAAGCAGGGGCTGTATTCACAGAGCCGAATGCTCCAGCACCGTGCGCTCTGCGTGAGGGAGAGGGTACGGGGGTCTCTGCGGGGAACTGAGACTGTGCGCCGGTCTGAGGCTCGGTACCCCTTGCTGCCTCGTCCTCCCCCCAGGCCGCGAGCCGGGCTGCTGTCAGGCACAGGGGCACCAGTTTGATAATACTGCGCAGGGCTCCATAAACCCGAAGGATGGCCCTGTCTGCAACTCTATGTAATGCTCTGGATGGACTTCTTAACCCAGACCGATCCATGGTTATCTCGGAGGTCCTGCCGTACTGGTTGCCATTTTTATTTGTCATCATTTTATGGACAAGCTTAATAACATCAGAGCTGCTTGTGCAGCCAGGCAGTCCCCCGCCTGCTCTCTGGCCGGTCCCGAGCATTACGTACCCTCTGAGGACAGGAAAGAGCTGCATTCTGTCTCTGAGAGCCAATGGAGCCCTTACGGAGGCTGCAGGTGTGTCACCTGAGCCATGGTGGAGGGCGGCATTGAGGCTGCAGAGCAGAGCCCGCTCCCGCCCCGCCCCACAATACCCACTCCCAATCCCACCTGCTCCCGCACCGTTTCTTGATTTTTTATCCCACTCCTGCTATTATGCCAGCAGGTCCTGTGGGACCTGTGGAATCCCAGACCCTCTAAAATTGTCCCAGCAACGGCTGGATGTGCTGCAGTCAGCAGATGTCTCCCCACCGGCACCCACCCACTCCCTGCACCCCGTGCAATGGCATGGGGACCCCCCCCGACCCTCCCAACTCACCCATGCAGAGAGATCGGCATCCTCACGCACTGCGACAAGGGGAGGCGCAGCCCCTGCCTCTCCCCTTCCCCACACAAAGGGATTAGAAACCTCTAACCCTCCATGCAAATGGCCGGAGAGCCCCCGCATCGCCGTGCCGAGGGGACGGGGAGCCCCTACCCCTCGCCATCCCCAGGCACAGGCCGCGAGAGTCTCCCTCGCCACCCGCACCCCTGCCCGGCTGCGCGGCCTTCAGAGCTGGGCAGCCAGAGGGCGGCGGTGGCTGGCTGGGCCGTTCGTGTTGTTTGCAGCTCTTTTTTTAATCCCACTCCCCACCCCGCAATCCCACTCCCCTGTCCCGCGGCCGGGCTCTACGGCCGAGGACAGAGGCAGATAGAATCTCACCTGGGAGCGGCAGGGGGAGGTGGGTGTATTCGGCCAGTTTGGTGATAAAGCGGGCCAGATCCTCAGCGGGGGTAAGTCGGTGCAGCCCATTGACTTCAGCTGAGCAAAACCAGCCCTAGTGTGTACGACCCTGGTGCAAGTGGGTGCGTGGGTAGAGCCCTGCAAATCCGCGGGTCTCCGCTTTATAGCTGTGGACCATTTCTGCCAATAGCAACGCAGATGCGGACACAAATTTTATATCCGCGCTGGGCTCTGACGGTAAGAGCCAGGCGGGGAGCTGCGAGAAACTGCGGCAGGGATCCTCCACCTGCCCTGGGCGGGGGGGGGGGGCGGGCAAGCAGCCCCCAGGCAGCTCCACAGGTCTCCCCCCACCCCCACCAGCTCCGTTTCCATGGCTCTGTTCTGAACTAGCTCGTTCCTGAGATGAGAACCCTACCGTTCCTGCTGCCTTCTCCCCAGTGCTTGTTTCCACCCTTGCATTATTCTTCTTACCTCTTTCCTGTCTGTCTAAGACAAGTCCGTCTTACCCAGCATGACCCGATCGACAGTCAACCTGTGGAACTCTTTGCCAGAGGATTAATAAGACTGGGACTTCTCAGCTTGGAAAAGAGACGACTAAGGGGGCAGATGACTGAAGTCTATAAAATCATGACTGGTGTGGAGAAAATAAATAAGGAAGTGTTATTTACTCCTTCTCATAACACAAGAACTAGGCAGCAGGTTTAAAACAAACAAAAGGAAGTATTTTTTCACACAATGCACAGTCAACCTGTGGAACTCCTTGCCAGAGGATGTTGTGAAGGCCAAGACTATAACGGGATTCAAAAGGGAGCTAGATAGATTCATGGAGGAGAGGTCCATCAATGGCTATTAGTCAGGATGGGCAGGGATGGTGTCCCTAGCCTCTGTTTGCCAGAAGCTGGGAATGGGTGACAGGGGATGGATCGCTTGATGATCACCTGTTCTGTTCATTCCCTCTGGGGTATCAGGCATCGGCCACTGTCGGAAGACAGGACACTGGGCTAGATGGACCTTTGCTCTGACCCAGTCTGGCCGTTCTTATGTTCTATGACCCTTGCAGTACACTGACCAGTGTGGTGGGGGCACCCTGTTTGCTAAACTGTCCCCAAACTCCACCCAAGAACCCCACTCAGTCCGGACCCCTTGGTTCCCTTCCACAGCCCTTGGACAGGGCAGGAATAGACTCAGGAATAAATGGAACAGGATGTCAGAGCTGCCACTTCCCACTGACTTTTCCCTAATAAAGGCATTTAATGCTCTTTGAGAGACTTCCAGCCCAGGGTTAATCCCCGACTCACAGTGGGGCTGAGCACTCACAGTCCCAGCTGCATTCCATGGGGGCTACAGGTGCTCAGCACCTTTGTGAAACCCAGATGCCCACCTATGACAGTTCCCATCCCGGCCAACCACAGAGATCGACCCAGGGACCTCCACGGTTGAGATCATGAATGGCTGAAGTTTGTGGTAACCAGCCAGGCTCTCAAGCTGAGAGCTGTAACAGACCCATATCCCAGGGACAGTCAATTTTTTTGTCAAGGTCCAAATTTCTTGCTCATGGTATAGTCATGGTCCAGACTCCAGAGAAAATTATTTTTAAAATAATAACAATAATAATGAGTAAATAAAAAGATTTTGAGGTTCAAAAACATCTGGTGGTCCCGATTTGGCTCACAGTCCGCCTATTGACTACCCTGCCCATATCCTCTGTGGATGAGGTGGGGGAGGGGAGTGGGGATGTGTCCTACGCCCGCACCAGGTAGTTACATGCACACATATCAAAAACAGGTGCACGGGGAGCCGAAATGGCTTCCTTCACAGTCTCCCTCCCACATCAGGCGAGCCATATTTTGGTCCTGCATGCACATTATTTCGTGCCACAATCAGATATTTTGAAATTGCCTCAGGGTTTGGGGCTGCAATCCAGTCCCTGCTTGGCAGGTAGAGGGATGCTAACCAGCGCTTGCTGTGATAATCCTCCTGGATAGGTTGCATTGTGACTCCGTCTCTGGAATCGCTCCGGCATGTTTTAATCATTCCATTATGGAAGAGCCAGACCTTGGCAGCTGCTGGCATCTCATTTTCAGCCAGCTTCTCATTTGTGTTTTTCTGTCAAAGGTTCTTGAAAAGACTGAATAATCAATCAGCTGCCCTTTACCTTCCTCATGGTTTAAATCCACATTTCAGTCTGCTTTTAAAATCCATCATATGGCAGCAGAGAAACTGGACATGCACAAGTACAGCATTATTGATTGGCCACAGCAATTTCAGGTTCCCTTCCCTCCCCTAGTTCCTGTGGATTTCTGAAAGGAAGGCAATCAGTCTAATGGTTAGATCACACAGACCTGGGCAGCCAGAGCTCCTGGGTTCTCTTTCCAGCTCCTTTTGTAACATCACTTAGGCTTAGATTACCTAGTGTTCACTCACTCGGGGTGCAATGGGAGCTGCAGGGTGCAGAGCACCCCAGACAGATGCTTTTGAAAATATTGGCCTTGAATTCTCTGTGCCCCAGTGTCCTTCATATGTAAAATGGGGCTCGTGAAACTTCCCTACTCCCCTGCAGGATTAAATCATTTATATCTTCAAAGTGCTTTGACAACCTCACATAAAGGCAGAGCTGCATGAGCCTATTCTGGTTTCATCTCATATGGGATCTAACCCCCATTTTGTTTTGTTTTGAGTGAACTGAAAATCTTGCAGCCAGATGGCTAAAACCACCCCATTTCACCTGGTTTGGGGCCAAAATCAAGCAAAGGCACAGAATCCCACCATGGTTTCCACCTGGATCAGCTCCTCCTTTAATCATGGCAGGGTTTGTTTCAGTCCTAGCCCGGTTCCCCCTGAGTTTCTAATGGAACCTGAGATCTGGTGAATTTCATCTTGGATTCAGGGCTCAGCACAGAAGTTTCATATTGCTTTGCTGCTAAGTGTATGGTTTTTCCAGGTGGCATTTGATGCTATTGATTAGCGCTGGCTGAATGACTCATTAGGAATATTCACCACTGAGTTCTCTCTTTTCTGGGCAGCAAATGGACCCCGATTTCTATGAATCTAGAGGTGAAGATTCACTGAATTATTTACACAAACAGATTTCATCCACTGCATCCTTCATGACCTGTTTGGTTCAGCGCCCAACGATCTGTGGGGCATGATTGGTCACTTGAGTCACATGGTGTCATTTCTCCTCCCTGGCCCCTTGACTTGCCGAATGGAATTTCAGCCTTGATAAAATCCAGGAGACTTTGGGGATCTGTGAACATTTTCATGGATGCCCAGCAGCTGTCCAAAATGACTAACAACAGCTCCCCATGAGCCACTTGGAACCAAACTGAGTGTTAATCTACTAAGCCAGTCTTTGTTAAAAATGTAACCAGCTCTGTCATGGCTCATGAGATTCAGCCACACTTCTACTGTCAGTGGTAGGTCAGACTGGCTGGCCGATTGCACCGTCCTGGCTTGAGGAGTTGTGTCTGATGGTGAGTGTTCCCCTGGGGTGCAGTTCTCAGATGATGGCCTCTGGACTGAGTGGCTGGTAGAAATGCAATGAAACCTTGCGAGAACCAGCTACTACTTGGCAGAATGCACTGCACGGTCAGGACGCGCTTCAGAGATACAGTCTAAGACACATCAAGGTTCAGCCTGAGACACAGCCCGGCCAGCTGATTGCAATTCCCTTTCTGTGGGAGCCCCGGCCTCTGTGATTTATGGGTTGTAGTTTGTAGAGAAATTGGCAGCTCACAGTGCTCACAGATAATTGCGCTTTTGCAGCTGATGCGGCCCTTTTTAAAAGCCTGTTCCTGCAGCCGTTGGAGTCCGGGACAAAACTCTCATTAACTTCTGTGGGAGCAGGAAGCACGCTGAGGCCCCAAGCCCTTACGCATGTGCATAACTTTAAACACAGGAATAGTTCCCTGGTGAGTGAACCGACTGGCCCCAGGCATACAGAGGCAGGATTAAAAATCAGCAGTTCCCAGCTCCCGGCCCTTGGCTTGTGACAAGGTGACCAGACGTCCTGTTTTCAAAGGGACAGTCCCGCAATTAGGCTCCCATGCAGGTGTCCCGACTTTTTCTTAAAAATGGGCAAATTGTCCCATATTTTCTGTCTCCCCCACATCAGTACTGGCAGGTCCTGCTACTGGCCGGATCCCTGCTCGCCAGCTGCCTGCCTACCAGTGGTGAGTGGTGGGGTCCAGTGGCCAACAATGGGGGTGGCGTGCCAGGCTGGTGGCAGGGCAAAGCTGCAGTGTGCAGGGCCGGGCGCTCTCCCTGCCGGTCCATCAGCGCAGCCCCCGCTGTGTGATGGCTCTCAGTCTCATTTCCGACCGGCACTGGCTGCGTGCTGCGGTGTATGGTGAGTGCAGGGAGGTGCCGGCCGGTTACTTGTCACCTCTGCTGCCACCCTTCAGCCCTTTACGTGCTCCCCCTCTGGCTGTCCTCTCCCTGCTTTGCCCTTCGCCCCCTCCCCAGCCCCGCTGCTGCTCCGTATCCCCCCGTTTAGTGTGCAGAGAGCCAGCCCCTGGCCGGCGCGCCCAGCTCACCAACAGCCTGGCTGGCAGGCTCCGTCCTTCCCCCACCGCCTCTGGCTGGGCGGGTGCCCCGGGAAAGCCCAAGACCCTCCGGCCCGGGACGCTGGCCAGGAGGAGCCGAGCCCTCCCTGTGCCGAATCCCCACCCAGCGCTGGCCCGGGGAAGCCTCTCGGCCCCTCAGCTAAGCTCTGGAGTGGCGGGGGAGGGGAGGATTTCTAGCCTGCTTGTGCCCCAACCCTGCAGACTCCACAGCAGCCCCCCGGGCAGGGGCTTAGCACCCTCTTCACCTCCCCACCAACCAGTGCGGGGCTGCTCCATCCCCTGCTGAGCCACCACTCTGGCCGGGTTCGCTGAAGCCCCTGCAGTCAGGTTCCCTGGACCATGGTGCACAATGCATCCTTGGGGCCCAACCCCTTCCTGCCCGTGCTGTAGCCGGGGGACAGGAGGCAGGTGGGTTCTGTCGGTGGCCAGCAGCAGCCTGGAGGTGTTAGCTGCCTTTCGGCACTGTGCGGGCAGGAAGGGACAAGCTGCTTCCAGCCCCAGGGGGTGGGCGGGGGAAGAGATGAGCTCTGCAAAGTTTCAGAGTAACAGCCATGTTAGTCTGTATTCGCAAAAAGAAAAGGAGTACTTGTGGCACCTTAGAGACTAACCAATTTATTTGAGCATAAGCTTTCGTGAGCTACAGATCACTTCATCGATGAAGTGAGCTGTAGCTCACAAAAGCTTATGCTCAAATAAATTGGTTAGTCTCTAAGGTGCCACGAGCTCTGCAAAGACACAGGCCAGGTCATCCCTTTCCCCCCACCTCCCCTGCAGCTGAAAGCAGCTCCTGCCCCTTCCCTCCCACACAGTGCAGAATAGCTGCTGCTGGACCCATTCTGGTGTGAACCCTGGCAGAAATCTGGGGAGGGGGGACATGTGACCCTGCGTGTCCCCCGCCATGTGTTGCCTCGGGAAGATGTGGCAGCAGGTACCAGGAGAGGTGGGTCTGTCCCAGGGGCCCAGCCAGGCATGGAGGGTGGAGAGCGCCGGGCAGTGAGGGTCGTGTGAGAGAGGTGTACGGGAATATGTGTGTGTCACCTCTCCCGTGATAAAATTCTCCCAGAGCACACGTTCTGGCCATCTAATCCTTCGTTGGATAAGCCTGAGCGTATTTAGTGAAATGATCAGTCACCACAAAAATATTCTTAGTGCCGGAAGCATCTGGCTCTAAGGTTAAAAAGTCTATGCAAACCAGTTCCAGAGGAGCATATAATTTAATGTTCATAAGATTGGCAGCTTTTTCCACTCTAGCTTTTCTTCTAATACAGCGCTCACAGTCTTGGCATTTTATTTCTACTGCTTTGGTCATTCTAGGCCAATAAAATCGGTCTCTAGCTAATTCCAAAGTTCTCTCAGTCCCAAGATGACCCATTTCATCATGGATGCCTTCTAGTGCTCTATCCCGATGTGTATAGGGATTATTCTCTCATTGCCGTTGTGCTTTCCGGTACAAGCCCCATTTGAAATGAAAAGTTTGGACCACTCCCATAAATATAACCGAGTCTCATATTTCTCCTTCTTTTCCTCCTCCAGCTTTGGTCTATAACCTGCCTCTAGGAAGTGAATCACACAGGCTATATCAGGGATCAGCAACCTTTGGTACACGGCCCGCCAGGGTAAGCCCCGTGGCAGGCCGGGCTGGTTTGTTTACCTGCCGCATCTGCAGGTTCGGCCGGTCACAGCTCTCACTGGCCACGGTTCACCGCTCTAAGCCAGTGGAGGCTGTGAGAAGTGGTGGCCAGCACATCCTTCAGCCCATGACGCTTCCTGCAGTCCCCGTTGGCCTAGCACAACAATTTATGTTCCGCTCAAAAGTCAACATGGTTTCTGTAAAGTGAGATCATGTCTTACTGATCTATTCGACTTCTTTGAGGGGGTCAACAAACATGTGGACAAGGGGGATCCCAGGGATGTAGTGTCTTTAGATTTCCAGAAAGCCTTTGACAAGGTCCCTCACCAAAGGCTCTTATGTAAATTAAGTTGTCATGGGAAAAAAGGGAAGATCCTTTCATGGTTTGAGAACTGGTTAAAAGACAGGGAACAAAGGGTAGGAATAAATGGTAAATTTGCAGAATGGAGAGGGGTGTTCCCCAAGGGTCAGTCCTAGGGCCAATCCTATTCAACTTATTCACAAATGATCTGGAGAAAGGGGTAAACAGTGAGGTGGCAAAGTTTGCAGATGATACTAAACTGCTCAAGATAGTTAAGACCAAAGCAGACTGTGAAGAACTTCAAAAAGATCTCACAAAACTAAGTGATTGGGCAACAACATGGCAAATGAAATTGCATGTGGATAAATGTAAAGTAATGCACATTGGAAAAAATAACCCCAACTATACATACAATATGATGGGGGCTAATTTAGCTACAACAAATCAGGAGAAAGATCTTGGAGTCATGGTGGAGAGTTCTCTGAAGACGTCCATGCAGTGTGCAGCGGCAGTCAGAAAAGCAAACAGCTATCCCTGGAATACCATGCGGTCACCGAGAAAGAGCATCGGCATCAAGACTGGCATTTCAGATTTATAAATGATATCAAAGTTATATAGTGACAAGGCTGTAGGGTGCCCAGATAGCAAGTATGAAAAATCGGAACAGTGTGTGTGTGTGTGTATGGGGGGGGTGGTAATAGGCACCTATATAAGAAAAAGCCTCAAATATCAGGACTGTCCCTATAAAATCAGGACCTCGGGTCACCCTACGGGGCTGCCACCCATCTATGGCCAGCCGCATCCAACTTTGCAGTCTTCAGGATGTAAGTAAGAGGGTCGTTATCAGTCATTACTTTAAATTGGGCTCCATACAGGAAACCATGGAACTTATCACAAAACGCCCACTTCAAGGCTAGAAATTCTAACTTGTGAACTGGATAATTGCGTTCACTATTGTTCAATCCTCTTCTGGCATCAGCGATAACTCGTGGCTTCCCATTAGTCCTGTATTTGATACAAAGCTGCACCTAACCCAGTAGTACTGGCATCAGTATGCAGAATATATGGTAGCCTCCAATTAGCAAACCCAAGGAGGAGTACAGTAGTCAGCTTTTGTTTCAAGGTTTCAAAGGCCTCTTGGCAAGCTGCATCCAATCTACTCTCAAGTGGCTGTTTTCTATTCCATCTACTTCCTTTAGGGCCACCAGCAAGAAGAGAATTCAAAGGTTTTGCAATAATAGAATACCTTGCTACAAATCGTCGGTAATAACCAGCAAATCCTAAGAATTTACGAAGTTCTCTGAGAGTAGTTGGAACTGGCCAAGTGATGATAGCATCAGTTTTCTCTTTATCTGGACAGATCCCATCTTGAGAAATGATATGACTGAGATATTTCACTGAAGTTTGAAATAATTTACACTTTGATGGTGCAAGTTTTAAACCATATTCCTGAAGTCTTCTCAAAACTTGTAGGAGACATTCCTCATGTTCTTCCAACGTGGTTGAAAATATGATTAAGTCATCCAAGAATGCTACAACTTCTGTGAGATTCATACCAGACATAACACGTTCCATCATTCGTTGGAAAGTAGCTGGAGCATTAGTCAGACCTTGAGGCATCATTTTGAATTGCCAATTACCAAACGGTGTAGTGAAGGCTGTCTTCAGACAGTCAGTCGGCTCTACTGGAGCTTGATAGTATCCACTCTTTAGATCCAATATAGAAAACGATTTAGGTCCTGCCAATAAGGCAAAGGTTTCTTCTGTCCTGGGTAATGGATAGGCAACCTTTCTGGTTATGCTGTTCAGTTTTCTATAATCCACCACCGTCCTAAGAGCTCCAGTCTTCTTACACACCAACACCACAGGTGATGCATATGGGTTACATGTTTCCTGAATCACTCCAAGGGCCACCAACTCACATAGATGCTGACGTTGATCTTCAAAATCTGAGGGTGAAACCCTTCTAGTTCTTTAAAAGGAGATTATTTGTGAATTCAATGTGATGTGTCACTCCTGAAACTCTTCCAAAGTCTAGATCATGAACAGCAAAAGCCTTATAAGCTTCCTTCCTTAAGTCTCAGCAATCCTTTTCTTCTCAGCAGCACTGAGAGCTGATCCTTCAGAGCTGAGTGGCAGTATGACACCATCTCTCTCTTCAGTCGCAGCTGCTGAAACCTGGGTTGGCACTGGTTTTATCCACTCAACTGCTTGCCCCTTCCCAATGTCAGTGAGGTTTCAATATGACATCCTTCCTTGTTAAGGTTTTGACATGTACTCCTATTCTCACACTGGAGCCAGTGATTTTAACAAATTGAGGAAGAACCGCTAGCCCACCGTCAGCTTCTTGCTGTAACCTCTGACTGAGTAAAAATTGATTATAAGTTTCAGCCCACTCATTTGGTAATGAAATCCCACTTACGAATTCAGACCATTGGTGCCTATGAGCGTTGACACTTGTTGATTCACACGTTAGTCTGGACAAACGCAGACTGGTACCCCATGTTGTTTGTTAGTCCCAGACACAAACTTTGGGAATCGTATCTTCAAGGTTATATATCCCAGGTATGGAACCATTTGCCCTCCTGCCCCTTCTATCTGAAGTATACTGCCAATTGACTGTAACTTTCGATAAGATAAATGCTCATTATAGACCGTTTCACATATGCAAATAACTTGAGAACCAGTATCTGTTAGGCAGGTACTCCTTACTCCACCTAGGTATACATAGCCATGACAAGCAGGTCCCACTAACTGCTGGATGGCCTCACTGACACCCATTTGGGTAACATCTGTCTCCTGAACCCATTGACTAGCAGCCTTGCTCTGAGAGTTGTTAGTTTCTTTTCTTCCTGGCTCAAACTTGCTCTGATTTGAATGTGTACCAGTCAGCTGCTCATGTATTACATTGGGGTTAGGAGAATTCTGACATTCATTCTGAAAATGTCCTATTTGCCCACATTTAAAACATAAAGTATTTCTTTTGTTAAATCTTGGTATTGCTTGTTTATTAAATTCTTTGGGTCTTTGAGGAGTAAATTGTGTGTCTGAAATGGACGTTTCAGAACTTGGCTGGGTCAACTGCAGTCCTAGCAACTGCTGCTCACCCTGCAGATATTTCTCCTTCCAGTCTAGTGCAGTGACTTCTTCATGGGAGGATTTTCATATGCCTTTATCAACTGCAAACTACTCCTGCTCAATGGCCTTCCTTTTTCTTCTAGTTCTTGTTGAAGTTTTCTCTTCTGTTTATCAGAGTGCTCCCTTTCAATGGATCTCACCTCAAAAAGGAGTGTGGTGTAAGAGATGCTCTTTTTTCTACCACTACAATTAATCCCTTTTAATAAGAGTGTATTTAATAAGGATTCATGCCAACAACCACGGAAAAATTGATCTTGTATACAAGAGTCCAATTCAGTATCTTTTACCCCACCAGCCTCCAAAATTTCTTGGGCTAATGTGTGTAGTGTAGTCAGCTACACAGAAGGTGGTTCTCTAGTGTGTTGGTGGGTCTCAGAAAATTGAGCCTTAAGCCATATGCCTTCTCTAAAATATCAAAGCATTCTACAGCAGATGCCTTGCTACCAGCTCCTAAGGCCACCTTCAATGCTGGGGGTAATAAACTTTCGATCATCTTCTTTCTTTTGACTTTGTCAGAAATCTTACTGTCTTCCATCATCTTTTTGGCTTGTGCTCGCCAAGCAGGATAATCTACTTCTCCATTGGGTCTGGGTGAATGACCCAAAAAACATTTCAATTTAAATTTCACATCAGTCACAATTTCATTGGCAGATTTCAGCACTCTCTCTAACAAAAGATGTTGCATGTCAGGAGGGAGACGCACAGCAGGAGTAAAGGCTTCTACTGGACCTCGGTCTATAATTGGTGTAGCATCTGTTAACCACCTAGTCTGTCTGTCACTGATGGGTGTAACCACAGCCTGTGTCTCAGTCTTGAACCCTCTGTCAGAATGCACAGAATATCCCTGATTCCTTCAAATTCACAGAGAATCATGTTTTTGTTCTCCCTTCACCCGCCTCATATTAGTCACATGACCAAAGATTCTAACAGCCCTCTTAATTTCTGCTGTACTATCAACAGGGGACACATCACTGACCAAAATGGTCCCATAGGGATCTAACCCTAACTGTGTGCAAGTTTCCATGATCTTAATAATATTAACACAGTGCACAAATTCAATAATATTCAATAACACCAGATTCTTTTATAACTAACTGCTGCAATATTCCTCAAAAGAATTCAGAGGTGAGCTCTGAGCAATCCTCAAGTCCCTGTCTGTTCGGGCATCAATTTGTAACCTTTGGGTGGGCTAGAGTTCACTTCATTTTCCATCTCCGATGCCGTAAAAAACAACCCAGCTCCTATAGAAAGTAGCTGGAGACCAGAGTTCAAGCTCTAAGGATTTTCAGCACAGGTCAATCCCCACATTCCCCAAAAAGAACGAAAGAAATTAATTTAATTAAATAACTTCATAACATCTTATGATAAAGAAACAAAGAATTTTAACAACGTAACATGGCTATTTTATAATCCACAGACATTATCTTCACAGTTATACATAAACAAAAATAAAGAAAACAAATTAAAACCTGAACAGTTCAGTCCCCACAGAAACACAGGGAGAGGAAACTGAAAGTTCCCAGTCACCTAGCCAGTAAGCGAACTGATTAACCAACCACCCAGTTACGTGTACAGATTTCAAGAAACCCCTGTTACAAGAAAATACAAACCTGAGAATAGCAAACTAGAAATGACTCTTTCCCCATTACTACAGTTAAAGAACAGCTGGTGGCTCAGGCTAGTTCAGACAATGTAACTAGAACAGTTTGGCTAAAATCAAAACCACATTCAAACATACAATTAAAATAGAAGTTATTTTCCCCTCCCAATTTCCCATGCTATAATTAGCATTGCCCAGGCTTCCCTGTTAGAGGGTATATAATATCACTAACCTGCTGCAAAATGCTTCAGAGTTCAGGACACCAGCCTGCTTCCTGCCCCAGCTCACCCAGGGCACATGGTCCCCTGCAAAGCAGCTGCCCTGTCTGCTCGCCCTCCTGGAATCTGACCCCAGCCACAGGGACTCTATTGGAGCAGACCCAAAACTAACACCCCCAATTCCAAAAGCTTCTGGATGTGGATTGCTTAATCTGTCTAGCAACAATGACCCAGGCACAACTCACTCCCACCACCCCGCAATGGGTCTCTTAAAGAGATATCTCCCTATTAGGCACATGGGTTACATACGCAGGATTTCTTTTTAACCAGGGCTGAGTTAATTTGATGTTAACTTGAACGTTTGTACTGCATAGTTCTGACTGATTGCCGTTGAACTCGCTTGAATACGAGTAATTTTACCAGATGTCCCGTATTCAGCATAGAGCAATATGGTCACCCTAGTTTGTGATGTTCTGGCTTCCAGAATTGTAGGGCAAATCCAACGGAAGTCCAGGGGTGCTCGGTACCCATCAAAGAACAGGTCCTAGGGGTATATCTAAAAATACAGGGCGTACCTCACTGCTGGTAAACACCCCCTCTCCTCCCAAAGCCCCAACCAAACACAGGGCATCTCTAACCACTCCTCTTCCCGCTGTTCTCATGAGAGTCCCACTCCTTTGACCCCTAGCAGGGATGCCTCTGGGGACCTATGTACATTTCCTGTCACAGTAGATAACGTTCCAGCTCTGAGGGATTCATCTCAGCTGCACTTGTCCACTTCCCCGGAGAGCTCAGAACAGTGGAAGTTCTCTCTGGAGAGCATGGCAAGCAGCCGGGGCATCCTGCTTTTACGCTGTGTGTCTCACTTGCATCTGTATCGGCTGAATGATCATTGTGCCAAGCCAGGATTGGACAGTAATCGCAAGAGCTGAGATCCGGGCCCCCAGTGCTGGGTGCTGGGCAGGCACAGAGGGAGAGCTGATCCCTGCACCAGTCTAGAGGGGCCTGGCAGACAAGGAAGCATTATTACCTTTGTTTGGCAGTGGGTAGCTGAGGCACGGAGTGTTTCTCTGGCCTGTGTTATAGAAACTTTCATAGAATCATAGAACTGGACTCTAGAGGTCATCTAGTCCAGTCGCCTGCAATCAAGGCAGGACTAAGTATTATCTTCTAGACCATCCCTGACAGGTGTGTGTCTGACCTGCTCTTAAACATCCCCAATGAGGGAGATTCCACAACCTCCCTGCGCAATTTAACCCAGTGCTTCACCACCCTGACAGTTAGGAAGCTTTTCCTAATGTCCAACCTAAACCGCCCTGGCTGCAATTCAAGCCCATTGCTTCTTATCCTGTCCTCAGACGTTAAGAAGAGCAATTTTTCTCCCTCCTCCTTGTAACAGCCTTTTAGGTACTTGAAAACTGTTATCGTGTTCCCTCTGAGTCTTCTCTTCTCCAGACTAAACAAACCCAGTTTTTTCAATCTTCCCTTGTAGGTCATGTTTTCTAGACCTTTAATCATTTTTGTTGCTCTTCTCTGGACTTTCTCCACAGCCCATTTGCATTCTGGGTAGAAATCCCAATGCCTGATGGGGCAAAAACATTGTCGCGGGTGGTTCTGGGTACATGTTGTCAGGCCCCCCCTGCCCTCCCTCTCTCCTTGAAAGCAACGTCAGACAATCGTTTTGCGCCTTTTTTCCTGGGTTACCCGTGCAGACGCCATACCACGGCAAGCATGGAGCCCGCTCAGCTCACTGTCACCCTATGTCTCCTGGGTGCTGGCAGACACGGTACTGCATTGCTACACAGCAGCAGCTCATTGCCTTGTGGCAGCAGACAGTGCAGCATGACAGGCAGCCATCATCAACGTACTCCAGGGTGCTCTTTTAGCCAACCTTGGTGAGGTCGGTCAAGGGCGCCTGAGCAAACATGGGAGTGACTCAGCCAGGTCATTTCCCTTTTAAGTTTCATCTCATGGCGATTCAGTCCTGCCAGCAGTCCTACTGCACCGTCTTCTAATGAGCAGCCAGGAGACGACGATGGCCAGCAGTCGTACTGCACCATCTGCTGCCAGCAAGATGTATAAAGACAGATGAAGTGGATGAAAACAAGAAATAGACCAGATTTATTTTGTATTCATTTTCTCCTCCCTCCCTCTGTGAAATCAATGGCCTGCTAAACCCAGGGTTTTGAGTTCTATCCTTGAGGGGGCCATTCTGTTTCTCCTTGATGCAAAGCCACCCCCTTTGTTGATTTTAATTCCCTGTAAGCCATGTTGTCAGTCACCTCTCCCTCCATCAGAGCAATGGCAGACAATCGTTTTGCGCCTTTTTGCAGTGCAGATGCCATAGCACTGGGAAGATGGAGCTCAGATCACCGCGGCAATTATGAGCACTATAAACACCGCACGCGTTATCCGGCAGGATATGCAGAACCATAACCTGCACGAAAAGCGAAACCAGGTGAGGAGGAGGCGACTGCAGCGCGGTGACAGGAGTGATGAGGACATGGACATAGACGTCTCACAAAGTACGGGCCGCTGCAATGTGCACATCATGGTGTCAATTGGGCAGGTTCATGGCGTGGAACGCCGATTCTGTGCTTGGGAAACAAGCACAGACTGGTGGGACCGCATAGTGTTGCAGGTCTGGGACGATTCCCAGTGGCTGCAAAACTTTCACATGCGTAAGGGCAATTTCATGGAACTTTGTGACTTGCTTTCCCCTGTCCTGAGGAGCAAGAATACCAAGATGAGAGCAGCCCTCACAGTTGAGAAGCGAGTGGCGATAGCCCTGTGGAAGCTTGCAATGCCAGACAGCTACTAGTCAGTCGGGAATCAATTTGGAGTGGGCAAATCTACTGTGGGGGCTGCTGTGATGCAAGTAGCCAACGCAATCACTGAGCTGCTGCTATCAAGGGTAGTGACTCTGGGAAATGTGCAGGTCATAGTGGATGGCTTTGCTGCAGTGGGATTCCCTAACTGTGGTGGGGTGATAGATGGAACCCATATCCCTATCTTGGCACTGGAGCACCAAGCTGGTGAGTACATAAACCGCAAGGGGTACTTTTCAATAGTGCTGCAAGCTCTGGTGGATCACAAGGGATGTTTCACCAACATCAACGTGGGATAGCCGGGAAAGGTTCATGACACTCGCATCTTCAGGAACTCTGGTCTGTTTCAACAGCTGCAGCAAGGGACTTACTTTCCAGACCAGAAAATAACCATTGGGGATGTTGAAATGCCTATAGTTATCCTTGGGGACCCAGCCTACCCCTTCATACCATGGCTCATGAAGCCATACACAGGCATCCTGGACAGTAGTCAGGAGCTGTTCAGCTATAGGCTGAGCAAGTGCAGAATGGTGGTAGAGTGTGCATTTGGGAGTTTAAAAGCGCGCTGGCGCAGTTTACTGACTCAGTTAGACCTCAGCGAAACCCATTCCCATTGTTATTACTGCTTGCTGTGTGCTCCACAATCTCTGTGAGAGTAAGGGGGAGACATTTATGGCAGGGTGGAAGATTGAGGCAAATTGCCGGGCCGCTGATTACTCACAGCCAGACACCAGGGCAGTTAGAAGAGTACAGGAGGGCGCGGTGCCATCAGAGAAGCTTTGAAAACCAGTTTCAGGAATGGCCAGGCTACAGTGTGAAAGTTCTGTTTGTTTCTCCCTGATGGAAACCCCCCGCCCCCTCCTGGTTTCACTCTACTTTCCTGTAAGCTAAGCATCCTCCCCTCCCCCCCTTGATCACCACTTGCAGGGGCAATAAAGTCATTGTTGCTTCACATTCATGCATTCTTTATTTATTCATCACACAAATAGGGGGATAACTGCCAAGGTAGCCCGGGAGGGGTGGTGGAGGAGGGAAGCATTGGGAGGGGTGGTGGAGGAGGGAAGGACAAGGTCACACAGCACTTTAAAACTTATTGAATGCCAGCCTTCTGTTGCTTGGGCAATCCTCTGGGGTGGAGTGGCTGGGTGGCCGGAGGCCCCCCCACCACATTCTTGGGCGTCTGGGTGAGGAGGCTATGGAACTTGGGGAGGAGGGCGGTTGGTTACACAGGGTCTGTAGCAGTGGTCTGTGCTCCTGCTGCCTTTCCTGCAGCTCAACCATACGCTGGAGCATATGAGTTTGATCCTCCAGCAGCCTGAGCACTGACTCCTGCCTTCTTTCAGCAAGCTGATGCCACCTACCATCTTCAGCCCGCCACCTCTCCTCACGGTCATATTGCACTCTGACATGTCTGCCTTCACGTATTTTGCTGTGCTCTGTCAGTGTGGGAGGACAGCATGAGGTCAGAGAACATTTCATCACAAGTGCATTTTTTTCACCTTCTAATCTTCGCTAGCCTCTGGGAAGGAGAAACATATCCAGCTGGTGGAGGGGAAAAAAAGGGAGAGTGGTAGTTAAAAAGACACATTTTATAGGACAGGGTAGACTCTTTCATGGTAAACCTTGCTGTTAACATTCCATAGCACATGTGCTTTCATTACAAAGTTGTGGATAAATTGGAGAGAGTCCAGCGAAGAGCAACAAAAATGATTAGGGGACTGGAACACATGAGTTATGAGGAGAGGCTGAGGGAGCTGGGATTGTTTAGCCTGCAGAAGAGAAGAATGAGGGGGGATCTGATAGCTGCTTTCAACTACCTGAAAGGAGGTTCCAAAGAGGATGGCTCTAAACTGTTCTCAATGGTAGCAGATGACAGAACGAGGAGTAATGGTCTCAAGTTGCAGTGGGGGAGGTTTAGATTGGATATTAGGAAAAACTTTTTCACTAAGAGGGTGGTGAAACACTGGAATGCGTTACCTAGGGAGGTGGTAGAATCTCCTTCCTTAGAGGTTTTTAAGGTCAGGCTTGACAAAGCCCTGGCTGGGATGATTTAACTGGGAATTGGTCCTGCTTTGAGCAGGGGGTTGGACTAGATGACCTTCTGGGGTCCCTTCCAACCCTGATATTCTATGATTCTATGATTCTATGATTCTTATTTTGCCTCTTATTGAGGGTATGCCGGTTTGGCATAAGAGATCACTCACGCAGGGCTGGGCAGCAGAATTCGGCTTGCAGGCAGCCATAGTAAGCCACAGTCTTTTGGCTTCTTTAACCTTCACAACATGTGGGAATGGTTTCAAACAGCAGCGCCCTCATTTCCCATACGAAGTAACCGTTGGGTTGGCCATTAACAATGGGTTGGCAATTTAGAAGGAGGGGCTGCGGTTTCCGGGGTTCATGTGCAGCAGAAGCCCAACTAACCCCCCCACACACACTCCCCCAATTCTCTGGGATGATGGCTTCACCCCTCCCCACACCGAATGGCTAACAGCGGGGAAGATTTCTGTTCAGCCACAGGCAAACAGCCCAGCTCTTGGCTTCCAGGTCCCCAGCTGTTGCCTTTCTGGGTGGAGACCTGCGTTTCTCTCTCTTCTGATGGGTAATCCAAGGCTGCCTTCTTTGTGTGTTTCCCAGCAAGGACAGTCTGTCTAAACAGGCCTGCTTGCTTTCTAGTCAGAGACTGATCACAGAGGGACTGCTGCCGGTATAAGTTACCACCCAGCTCTTTCTAAGCAAGCCAACTTTAGTCTTACATTAAAAAGCACTACAGGGAAAGCATATTAAAAACAATTAAATAACTTGCATACGTGCTAATGAACTTAACAGGCACCCCCCCACCCCAGGGGTGGCTTTGTGGTTACAAGTTCATCACAGCTTCAGCACACAGTCTGATGAGGCCTCAGTAGGCCAAGTCCTTCCAATCCTCCTCTAAGGACTGGGGCCCTGGGATGGGGTGTCCACCCCACACTCGCCCAGAAGGGGTTCATGGAGGCCAGATGGACCAATTAAGCTATTACGCTGAAGGCTGAGAGGAAAGCTCTAATTAGGAGAAGCTCACCTGTGCAGGAACACAAGGGGCTTCTATAAAGCCAGGGAGCTGAGAGCAGAAGGGAGCTTCAGGGAAGCAGGCTGCAGTCACTCCTGGTGAAGGGAGCTGTGTTTGAGGCTATAGAGGGTGGACGATGGTTACCCCCCTGGAGGAGGGAGTTTGGGCTGGCAAACCCAGAGCTTGGTGAGGAGCGAGAAAGGTAGGGGAGGCTCTGGGGAAAAGCAGCAAGGGATAATATAGGGCAGTTTGCTGGACCAGGAAGAAGGCATTCAGCCAGCTTAAACTCACCCTTTTGTTACCCAAAAGTCTTTTCTTTGTCTGTTGATCCCTGGAGAATCCAGTCTGAACTAGTATACGGGTATGTCCCAGAAAGGCGACTTCAAAGGTAACAGGAAATTCATTAGCATCTCCACTCCCTGCCAGGAGACGGTGCATACAATGCTGTAACAACCCAGACACAACTGCATTTTTAGTGCAATGTCCCCCAAAGGCATTAACCCTCATTCAATAAGGTCTAGCTTGTTCGGTAAAGTTTAACTTATTTCCATAGGTGTGTTGGGGATATTACAGGGTATTGTCAATCTGTCGCACTCGTACCTGAGGTTCCCCAGTTTATACAGCCCAGGATCCCATTAGCTCTATTGGCCACAGCATCACACTTTGAACTTACGTTCCGTTGATTATCCACCATGACCTCCAAATCCTTTTCAGGGTCCCTGCTTCCCAGGGTAGAATTCCCCCACCCTGTAATTATAGCCTGCATTCTTTCTTCCTAGGTGGATTCATTTGCGTTTAGCCGTATTCAAACTCCTATTGTTTGCTTGCTCTCAGTTTACCAAGCGATCCAGATCACTCTGTGTCAGTGACCTGTCCTCTTCATTATTAACCACTCTCACAATTTTTGGGTCATCTGCAAACTGTATCTGTGATGATTTTAGATTTTCCTCCAGGTCATTGATAAAAATGTTAAATAGCATAGGGCCAAGAACTAATCCCTGCAGGACCCAACCAGAAATGCACTGTGACAGGTCTCCCCAGGGTTAAACCTGGAACTGGGGTACAGTTGAGCCTTCTGTTTTACTAATCTGGGTTCCCTCTCACACTGTGACATTGTGACAAGCTGCGAAGGCCTCCAAGCTTGCCCTCACACAAACATCCACAGGCAGGGACCACACCCAGCTGTGTTCATGAATGCTCTGCCAGCCCCTGTATAAACCAACAATACAGAGGCTCTAGCCAAAATACTCCCAACTCCCCAGCCTAGACCCTCAGAGCTGTACAGTCCTTCCCTGGTCAAAACCGGACCAGTATGAATTTATTAAAATTACCCACTCCATCCCCCACCCCCTGCGTGATGTGGAGAGGAATATGTGCAAAGCCTTTGTTAACTGAGCTGAGATGTTTCCCCAAACACTTCACTCAAACCACACTGTTTTAAGTTAAAAAAAAAAAGTTATTACCTACAGAAAGATAGATTTTAAGTGATTATAAGTGATAGCAAACAGATCAGCTATGGTTACCTAAGAAATAAACAAAATTGTAATCTAAGTCTAATACACAAGATAGGATTTGAATCAATGTCTCACTCTGTTAAATAGTATAAACAATCCACCAAGCTTCCATACACAGGCAGGCTTCCTTCTTCCAGCACTTCCCCCCGTTCAGTCTTTGTTGTTCCAGAGGTATTTCCAGATGTTGAGTTATGGGGATCCCTTGGTGATGTCACTTCCCCCGTTTATAGTTTCTTCCATATGGCGGGAACCCCCTTGTTCCAACCAAGCCAATTTTTCCCAGCCCAGTTTGTGGAAAAATACAAGTACCAAAATGGAGTTCAGCGTCATGTGGTCTAGTCACAAGCCCTTGCATGTCCCGATGAGTCAGAGAAGCCATTATCCATAGGCTGACTGAAGCGTCCCCAGGTGAGGACAAGCCTTTTCCATGGCCTATTTTCACTGATGGGCCATTAGCACTGTCTAGCTTCTTCATTGTTGTACCTGAAAGGCTGGTTGTGGGTGTTACCCAGGACAATCACATTTGAAATACAGACGCACAGCCAATATTCTTAACTCCAGACACAAAAATGATACATGCATACAAATAGGATAATCATATTCAGCAAATCACTGACCCCTTACTTGGTGCATTTGTATCATCATCATACCACGATGATGAATATGGGGTGCCAAGTGTCACACACACCAGTCCAAGGATGATTCCCCATTTATATTTTGAGATCTGTCAGTTAGCTAACCTTTAATGCATTTCAAGTGGGCCATGTTAATTTTATATCATTCTAGTTTTTTAATCAAAATGTTGTGTGGTAACAAGTCAAATGCCTAACAGAGTCTAAATATATTACATTGACACTATTACCCTTATCAACCAAACTTATAATTGCATCCAAAAAGATATCAAGTTAGTTTGACAGGATCTATTTTCCATACACCCATGTTGATTGGCTTTAATTTATATTTCCCTCTTTTCATTCTTTATTAATTTAGGTCCTTATCAGATTCTCCATTATACAAGATAAATGTCAGACTGACAGGCCTATAATTACTTGGGTCATCCCATTTACCCTTTTAAAATATTGGCATGACATTAGCTTTCTTTCAATCCCCTGAAATGTCCACAATGTTCCAAGACTCATTGAAAATCAATGTTAATGGTCCAGTGAACTCCTCAGACAGCTCTGGTAAAACTTTCAAATGCAAGTTATTTGGAGCTGCTGATTTAAGAAATGTCTCACTTTAGTAGCTGCTGTTTAACGTCCTCCTGAGATACTAGTGGGATGGAAAGAATGTTGTCATATATATGATGACATCATCTCTTTTTCCCCAAATACAGAACAGAAATATTTATTGAACGCTTCTGCCTTTTCTGCATTCTTATGGTAATGCATAATATACTTTTAAACTCTTCCTGAACTCTGCTGCCCGTAGATTTCTCCTTGTATTCCTTGGCTTCCCTTATCAATTTTCAAAAGTTTGTTCCACATCAGAATGCAACTAAAATTTCAAAACCTCAAGGTTTTTCATGAAACCAAATTGTCATTTTCCAGCCAGCTCCTGTCCTACCTTCCCATGTTCTCTGACTCTGAGGTGTGTTTCCTGGGGAGATGACGGGTGAATTCTCTCTGTGTGTCTCTCTCGTTTTTTTTCCCCTTTCAAATAAGCTGCATCAAAAAGGTATGTTTCACCAGTTTACTGATTCCCTCAGTTTCCTGGTGTGATGGATTTGGTCACAGAGACCCCCTTGGGACTGTCACCTAATGTGCTGAATTTGCCTCTGAGCCCATTTTCCCTGCCAGCTTGGGACTCCAGAACCCTGCTTTGTTGATCCAGACATGCTAGCCTGATACAACACAGACCCAGCTCTGGTCCACACCCCCAAAGCTGCAGACTTTAACCATAAACTGCTCAGCAGGTCACATATCTCCAGCGCCCAGACACCCAGTTTGCAATGGGATCCAAACCCCAAATAAATCTGTTTTACTCTGTATAAAGTTTATACAGGGTAAACTCATAAATTGTCCGCCCTCTATAACATTGATAGAGCGATATGCACAGCTGTTTGCTCCCCCGGGTATTAATCACTTACTCTGGGCTTATCAATAAACAAAAGTGACTTTATTAAGTATAAAAAGAAGGTTTCAAGTAATAACAGACAGAACAAAGTAGGTTATCAAGCAAAATAAAACAAAACATGCAAGTCTAAGCCTAATACACTAAGAAACTGAGTACAAGTAAATCTCACCATCAGAGATGTTCCAATAATCTTTGTTCACAGACTGGACTCCTTCCTAGTCTGAGCCCAATCCTTTTCCCTGGTACAGTCCTTGTTAGTTCCAGCAGGCATCTTAGGTGAAAAGCAGGACCTTTCTCATGACTGGGGACCCCCTTTGTTCTGTTCCATTCCCTTTTATAGCTTTGGCACAAGACGGGAATCTTTTGTCTCTCTCTGGGTTCCCACACCTCCTTCGAAATGGAAAAGTACCAGGTTTAAGATGGATTCCAGTATCATGTGACATGGTCAAATGTCCTGTGAGACCCCTAGTCTCCATTCTTCCAAGACTGGCCAGCATGTACCCCGGACGTTTTGCAAGTAAACAGAGCCATTCACGACCAATTGTCCTAGTTGATGGGAGCCATCAAGATTCCAAGTCAACATTAATGGCCCACATTTTGTATAATTACAATAGGAGTTCAGAGTAATACTTCATATTTCTAGCTTTAGATATAAGAATGATACATACATACAAATAGAACAGGAGTACTTGTGGCACCTTAGAGACTAACAAATTTATTTGAGCATAAACTTCCATGGACTACAAAAGGTGTTTTTTGGTTTTTTTTGTTTTCTTCTCTCCTGCTGGTAATAGCTCACCTTAACTGATCACTCTCATTATAGTGTGCATGGTAACACCCATTGTTTCATGTTCTCTGTGTATATAAAATTGTCCTACTGTATTTTCCACTACATGCATCCGATGAAGTGAGCCGTAGCCCACGAAAGCTCATGCTCAAATAAATTGGTTAGTCTCTAAGGTGCTACAAGTCCTCCTGTTCTTTTTGAGGATACAGACTAACACGGTTGCTACTCTGAAACCATACATACAAATAGTATGAACACACTCAGTAGAACATAAGGTTTGTAATGGTACCCTACAAGAGACCTTTTGCATAAAGCATATTCCAGTTACATCATATTCACACTTATAAACATATTTTTATAGAGCATACAGAGAGCAACATCACACCTGGGAATACATGCTAGTGTGTTTTGACATCTGCTTATTCAGACATCGCAGCCAAGTGTCAAACGATGCCAAGCAATGCCATGGTGATGGCTCCATGCTCTTCTCCTGCTTCCTCCTGTGAGCGCTCTAACCTTTTATCAAAGGAACCTGGAAATCAGAGAAGGAAAGGCTGACAACAGCATCAATACCTCCAGGACAACACAGTATGGTTCCTGGTGTGCCTAGGGCTTTACTCCAATCTCATGTGAAATGTCTCCAGGAAGGGGGCTTGTGCTGCTTCAACAGCGAGACTCTTCTACAGTCTGAACCTCCCTGGCTCATAACACAAGAACAAGAGGACGTTCAATGAAACTGAAAGGTGGGGAACTATTTTTCCCAAACAATATACTATTAATCTGTGGGACTCACTGCCACCTGATGTCAGTAAGGCCAAGAATGGAGTGAGATTCAAAGAGGGGTTTGACATTTATATAGCTAACTCTGGATCACAGTTAACTCTAACAGAAAGTTTGGAAGGGACATTAAACCTCCTGCTTCAGGGTTTAAGCCAATCTCTAAGTATTAGAGATTGGGAAGAGACTTTTATGGGGGTGGACTACCTCACATCTGCGACTGCAGGGTTCTTTCACTTTTCTCTGCAACATCTGGTGCTGGCCACTGAGCTAGGTGGGCTCATGGCTGATCCAGTCTGGCAATCCATATGTTACAGACCTCACTGTCAAGAAGTCCTAACTGAATTGCCAGAATGGATCAGACCCAAAGTCCATCTAACCCAGTATCCCAACTCCAGCAGTGGCTAGCATCAGATGCAAGTGCAAAAAATCCCCTGGTGGGCAACAATGGGATAACCCATCCATAGGAAACATTTCTTCCTACCCTCTGGTGGGTACAGGTTGGCCCAAGCCCTGGAGCCTGCGAGTTTATAATCTCTGGAGCCACATAAATCCCATCCTTTCGGAGCAATGAGCAGGGCCATGCCTGTGTGGCAGGAGGTGACTTGGGAGCCTGGTTTGGGGCATGGATAGGAGAGGGGGAAGCATTTGCGCTGCTTTTATGCACTGAGGTCTGCTGGCTTTGTGAACTTGGTGCCTTTTTGTTTGGCTAGACCTGAGCTCGCTCCTGGCCAGGTGCAGTTAAGTATGAGAGGGAAAAGACTCCCACGCCTCCTTTTTTGCTTAAAATCTTTCCTTTACCTTAGTCCCAAGGAGTCTCAGACTTGTCCAGGGTCCTGTCATCTGGTGGCTTTGATATCAGTGCAGAATCTCTCTCAACTAGATCTAAACAGCCGCATTTCTAGGCACAGGGCTGGGAGCGTGACGTGTGAGTCTTGTTTCCTTCTAGCGGCTGTTCCGCATACAGGATAACATCCCACTAGTGCTATCCACTAATGGAGTTGCTCCTTTAGCTTTACACAGTAGAAGTCTGTGCTTTGAAGATCCCAGGTTCATTCCCTGACAGTGGCCTGTGCTGGGATTGTTAAATGAACACCAAGCACATGCTAGTGCAAACATGGGTGCATTTGTTTGGCTGCTCGGGTCTGCCTTGGAGACAGCAGCTCCATTCCCTCTCTTCCCCGCGTTCTCTTCCCTGCCCCAGACTTTGAGACCTGTCATCATGGGTGTCCAAACTGGCCAGGACTCTCTCAGTCTAGCCACAGCCAGAGCCAAACTGTTCCTTAGTCTGAATGCGGTATTCGCCCTGCCAGTGCAGATGGGGCCTTCCCCCTCCCTTCCTCTCTCAACAGCTCCTGTACAGGATGCATTAAGAGTTGCTAATGGGCTCTCAGTATATTCGCAGTCCGCTCTGTCTCCCGCACCCTGCTGGGCCAATCAAACACCTCCCCTGGTGATCTCAAAAGGAGAACAGGTGGAGGCTTGGGATTGATCTTAACCAATATTCTGCATTGACTTCAAAGCATGTGCTGGCCACTCAAATACCAGCCAGACAACAGCTGGGCTTCTTGGGCCCAGCTGTTTCCTGTCTTAACAGAGAGCCTAATTTTGGCTCGCCCTTTGGTCTCTTTCTGACACTCTGGCACCAGGAATGGGCTATGGACTGGGTAGAGGTGGCTCCTGAGGAATAGCACAGGTAGGAGAGGGGTCCCCAGATAGCATGGACCTGCCAGAATAGTGCCACCCTGTGCCCCTTTTAGACCATGGCATGGGGGTGTCAAAGGCACGTCTGGGAAAGAAGGAACATGAGCAGGGAGCGCCGCACTCTGGCTACTCTGATGGCTGCTCGACCTGAGCCCGCCTGGACTCTGGAGAAGATCCCATCCACTTCTGGATCCACCCAGGTTGAGCACCTTTACCTCGGGGAATGGGCTCCCTTTTTCAGGCTTCTCTGGGTGATGCTCACCCACTGCATCACCCTAGCCATGCCCTCTGCTCCTTGGCTACCACCACCCCTGCATAGGCTGCACTGGACTCCCCTCAGGGTCCGCAGTGCAGCCTGGCACCTTGCAGGACTGCAGCTGACCTCCAGGTGGAGCTAGGAAGGGGTACTGCAGAACAGGATCTGGGGGTCACAGTGGACCATAAGCTAAATATGAGTCAACAGGGTAACTCTGTTCCAAAAAAAGCAAACATCATTCTGGGCTGTATTAGCAGGAGGGTTGTAAGCAAGAACAAGAAGTAATTCTTCTGCTCTACTCTGCGCTGATTAAGCCTCAGCTGGAGTATTGTGTCCAGTTCTGGCTGCCACATTTCAGGAAAGATGTGGAGAAACTGGAGAAAGTCCAGAGAAGAGCAACAAAAATGATTAAAGGTCTAGAAAACATGACCTATGAGGGGAGATTGAAAAAATTGGGTTTGTTTAGTCTGGAGAAGAGAAGACTGAGAGGGGACATGAGAACAGTTTTCAAGTACATAAAAGGTAGTTATAAGGAGGAGAGAGAAGAATTGTTCTTCTTAACCTCTGAGAACAGGATAAGAAGCAATGGGCTTAAATTGCAGCAGGGGAGGTTTAGGTTGGACGTTAGGAAAAACTTCCTAACTGTCAGGGTGGTGAAGCACTGGAATAAATTGCCCAGGGAGGTTGTGGAATCTCCCCCATTGGGGATTTTTAAGAGCAGGTTGGACAAACACCTGTCAGGGACGGTCTAGATAATACTTAGTCCTGCCTTGATTGCAGGCGACTGGACTAGATGACCTCTCGAGGTCCCTTCCAGTTCTATGATTCTATGATTCATAGGCTAAAAATCCCTTTAGACTGGTCCAGCACTTCCCTCCAGTTCAGGCCTTGTTCCTCAGGTGTTTCCAGGAGTCTCTTTGGGGCGGGGAGTCAGTGAAGAACCATGATGATGTCACTCCAGTGCCTTAAATAGCTTTTGCGGATGGCGGGAATCCTTTGTCTCAAAGCTTGGTTCCCAGACCCGTCAGTGGAAAAACACTGATATTCCAAGATGGAGTCCAGCACCAGGTGACCTGATAGTGTCATAGCAGCCACGAGTCAGAAGCTGTTTACAGCATCCTCGGGAAGGCTTCCTGGTGGTAGATTAGCTGCTTCTAAAGCCTATTGTTTTCTCCAAATCGCCCTTTAACCTGAATGGGTCCTTCCCTGCTAGCCATCTAGACTGACAGTCTTTTGCCTAGTGGGCCTTCCCCAGGTGTAAACACTTTCATAATACAGATATAGTCAATATTCCTAACTTCAGATACAAAAATGATACATGAATACAAATAGGATAATCATATTCAGTAAGTCATAACCTTTCCAGTGACATCTCATAGGATCTCTCCTGCATACACTATATTATGATTGTTATTATAATAATCTCTATGAGGAATATGGGGTGTATTGTCACAGTCACCCAGCCGGGTGGGGCCAGTGCTGGGCCCAGGACCCAGCTCTCCTGAGCCCTAGCTTAGCATGCTCACCACTGGGCCACACAGCCCCTCGTAAGCGGGGGAAGACGCCTGTAGGTGTTGTAAAGTAGCAGGCTGTTATGGTCACTGCAGCCCGCCACCGGAGGAGATCGAGACACGGTCATGTGCATTGAGATAGTATATTGCTTCTATCGTCCCACAGTCCGAGATGAAAAGAGCCTTTAGGCTGTGTCTATTCCAGTTCCTTGTGGGTCTGTTCCCTACAGTCACGCTTTGTCTAGTCTGAATGACTCAAGCTGGGCAGATATAATGGCTTCTCCTTTCCTTAGATTTCTTTGCATAATTCACTGTGTCCCTTTATGAGTTCTGGGTTCGGGCTCTGTTCAGCTCCTGCCGCCACCTTCTCTGATCTGATTCCCCGCCTGCTTTAGCAGTTTTAATTGCATCTCCTTTGATGTCTTCTCTGGCTGTCCTTCGATCCTGGGGGGTGGGGCTGCAGTCAGCTGGCCGCCCCAGGGAAAGGGGGCCAGACTGCGCTGGGAATGACTGGCAGAAGGGGAAGTGGCAACCCAGTCAGCTGGCTCCTTTTCCCAGTGCTCGTAATATTCTCGTTACTCCAGGGAGCATTCATCCAACTGTCCCCGCCACAAAGAAGTCCTTGGCGGGGAAGGAGCTTCAGTTCCTGCTCAACGGTAAGCATTCTGTGTGACCACAGGCAAGTCACTCCATTTCTCCGTGCCTCAGTTTCCCCATCTGTACAATGGTATTAATAGCTCTGCCCTGATGCACAGGGGCATTGTGAGGAGAAATATACTGAGGAAGGTGAGGTGTTCAGGTCCTGTGCTGATGGATAAGGACCTTAACTTGACAGATGGTGTCGGTTCCCAGCTCTGCCACTGACTCACGGGGTGACCGTTGGCAAGTCACATACAGTGACCTTTTCAAACCTTGAGGCCTGAATTCAGGCCGCAGTAGTGCACAGCCCTCCATGCCTGCCGACCTCAAATACTTACCCAGCTTTGTAACGAGCTAACTCGTCCCCTGGGGAAACTGAGATCTGGAAGGGTTAAGGCCCTAGTGCTCAGCACCTAAACCCAAGTAAAAGGGGACGGATTTGCAGTGCTGCTCAGGGGAAGTCCCTGGGAGCTGCACTCCAGCTCTCAGTGCCACAGGTTATCCACCCCGATCAGCTCCCCCAGCCCTGGCCCAGGTGAGGTGTGAAACACACAGCACCCCTAGACAGGCCCAGCAACGTGGAACGGGGCCAGCTGAGCTCTCTGAGATCGGTGCAAATTGAACAGAATTGCTGCATCAATATTGCTAGTGAGAGACGCCCTGACAGCCGGGTCCCTGGGGCCCGTCCAGAGCAGATTTTAATTTCCTCTCTCGTGCCAATCCCCGGCCTCCTGCTCTGCCCTGCCTTTGGAGGAGCCTCATGCAATGCAGAGAGCACTCGTTTGCATGAACCACCTTGGAATGAATTGACTGTTTGCAGTGAATACATCATCTGGCTTCCAATGTAGCGCCTGAGCCAGGAGACGAAATTCAATCTCGGCTGATAATGAATCGCAGCCCATGGGGATACAGAGCCGGCCAGCGGGGCTTTGTCAGGAGCAACTTCACTGGCCTGTGTTCACAGCTTAGGGAAGCAGGCATTGCCTGGTAACAAGATCCAAAACCCACCTGGGGGCAGCATACAATCCATGTGTCATTAGAACAACTATTCACAGAGGTCCAGGGCTTGGCTACACAGCACGGTGATGCCCACTAGCAGGGTGTGATTTCTAAAGCGCACCAATGGGTCGTGCCCTGCCTGGCCCACATAGATCCTGCTAGTGTGCACTAACTGTTCCCTAATGCTCATTAACATAGCGCCGATTCCTGATTCAGATCTAAGTCGGGAATGACACTGTCTGCCATTCAGTCGAGACAGTCTGCTCATAAATTGTAGCTATTGGGGGGTGCATTTGGCTAGTGCTAAGTAGTTAAGTGGTGATAAATAGGTCTGAGGGTCTATGTTCAGAGGCAGAAGTGGCAAAAGGGAGATTAAAGAACAGAAATGTAGGTGACACGCAGGGTGTATCGTTGATATTCAGTGCAGTGTTTTATGGGATCTTGAGTATATCCCTTCCAGCCATGGCCATGTAGCCCAGATGTAGCCTGATACCCACAGGGACACCTGGGCCAAGCTCTTGCTCAGTATGGTCATACTCAGTGGCAGAAGTGGAGCTGTTACAACCCAATCCAGGCCCATCTGACTCAGCCTCGGGCCCTGGTGTTCAAAGACCCCAGGAAAGCCACCTGGATGGACTCACTCCTGCATGGACATTCTGGGATGCTCAGAGGCCTTTTGCCCAGAGGAGATGTCCCACTGCATGGCTGTCGGTGATCAGGAGGTCTCACACACTCTGGAGGACAGCAATGGGCCACAAGAGACCATAGGAAGAAGAGAGGAGGAGTGACTGACCTTCGGACTTCATTATGGACGTCTGAGGGAGGGCAGCTCAGCTCCGAGAGGCTGGCCGGCACCCTGCAATGGGAGGCTAAGATGTCATGTCGTCACATGTATGACACAGACATTTGTGTCATTGGATGTGTCATAAATCTAAAGGGAAGGGTAACCACCTTTCTGTATACAGTGCTATAAAATCCCTCCTGGCCAAAGGCAACATCCTTTCACCGTAAAGGGTTAAGAAGCTAAGGTAACCCCACTGGCACCTGACCCAAAATGGCCAATGAGGAGACAAGATTCTTTCAAATCTGAAGGGGTGAGGGGGAACAAAGCGTTTGGTCTGTCTGTGTGATGCCTTTGCCGGGAACAGATCAGGAATGCAGCCTTACAACTCCTGTAAAGTTAGTGAGAAATCCAGCTAGAAAATGCGTTAGGTTTTCTTTTGTTTAATGGCTTGTAAAATAAGCTGTGCGGGAGGGAATGTGTATTCCTGTTTTTGTGTCTTTTTGTAACTTAAGGTTTTGCCTAGAGGGATTCTCTGTTTTGAATCTGATTACCCTGTAAGGTATTTACCATCCTGATTTTACAGAGGTGATTCTTTTACCTTTTCTTTTATTAAAATTCTTCTTTTAAGAACCTGATTGATTTTTTTTATTGTTTTTAAGATCCAAGGTTTGGGTCTGTGTACACCTGTACCAATTGGTGAGGATATTATTATCAAGCCTTCCTCAGGAAGGGGGGTGTAGGGCTTGGGGGGATATTTTGGCGGTTGGGGTACAGGGGGGTGAGGGCTCTGGCTGGGGGGGTGGGCTCTGGTGTGGGGCCAGAGATGAGGGGTTTGAGGTGCAGGAGGGGGCTCCAGGCTGGGGCTGAGGGGTTCGGAGTGTGGGAGGGGTCTCCGGGCTGGGATTGAGGGGTTTGGAAGGCAGGAGGGGGATCAGGGCTGGGGGAGGAGGTTCAGGGTGCAGGGCAGGCTCTGCGTGGTGCTTACCTCAGGCAGCTCCAGGAAGCAGCAGCATGTCCCCTCCTCTGGCACCTACGCAGAGGCGTCTCCAAGTGGGCTCTTTTCCTGTTCTTTGTTAACATGCTTGGTGGTGGCAGCAGAGGGTTCAAGGACAAGGCACAGTTTGTACCTTGGGGAAGTTTTTAACCTAAGCTGGTAAAAATAAGCTTTGGGGGTTTTCATGCAGGTCCCTACATCTGTACCCTAGAGTTCAGAGTGGGGAAGGAACCTGGACAGGATGACCCGCACTTTAATGCATCGGTTCACACCAACATGGGAGGCGTGGCACTTCCTGGTGAAATGCACCATTTATCCCCCTGAAGGCCCTGCAGCCATCTTTCTTTGGTGGAGCTGTCCCAAGGAAACCCTGGGCCTATCCAGAGTCTCCTGGCTTGGCTGGAGGTGCTCCGTCTTTGAAAAGAGATGGGAACGCTGCCTTCATAGCTCTCACAGACCAGGCCAGCAAAGCCACACCCAGGGACTGCATACTGGACTCCTGCACACTCTCACACAGTTCCCTTAAATGGCTTCAGGATCCTTCACCAGGGCAGGATCGGAGGGCTTCTCTCCTGTGTCCTCCCATAACTGCCCTGCAGACCACCGCTGCTGCTGCCCACAATGCTGGGCCGTGCCTGTGGTTTATTGACCACCCTGGGTGTCGAGAGTGAGGGGACTGTCCGGTTGCTTGGCGAGCCCGAAACTGTGGTGCCCGCAAGGAAAGGCAGACCTGACCGACAGCACTTCCATCTTCGATACTGCAGTCAGGAGCTGGGCCTCGCCACGCAGAACAAACCTCTGGGCCCTGCCCTGGGGCATTCCCCATCCAGGAAGACAAGCAGCAGAGGGGAGGGCATTCAGGGTTTGTCCTCACATGGAGGGATTCCCATTCTGCGTTGCATTCCCATCTTACCTTGCTGTGTAATAACTCTCATATGTAGACATGCCCTTATGCAGCCCTCGTCGCCACAGGACCCAAGTGCCTTCCAGACTAATGGCTTTAGTCACACAGCAGTGAGGTGGGGGGAGATGATCCCCATTTTACAGACAGGAAAACTGAGGCTCAGTGACTGACCCAGGGTCACACAGATATGCGGTGGCAGAGCTGGGAATTGAGCCCTGACCTCCTGAGTCCCGGGCCTCTAACCCACAGCTCCTCCTCCTCCTAAACCCACACATGTTTGTCTGCCAGTTACATGGTTCATCCTTACCATGGGCCTCTGGGGTGCCCTCCTACAGCTGGCCCCAGCAAACACCACCAGCCCAAGGGGCACGGGAGGCACCAAGAAGACGAGGAAAAAGCAGGGGTGGGGGCAATGTTCCCTCTAATTTTTGACAGCCCGTGTGCGCAAAAAATTTCTTCTGTGCAAATTGTTGTGCGTGCGGTGTTTTGCCGTGTGCGCGGGGTTTAGGATCCGTGTGCTTAGAGGCTTAGCCGCGCAGAGCTTAGAGGGAACAGTAGGTGGGGGACCTACTGCCATTGTTCAAAGCTCTCACGCCCAGCATGATAGCCTGGCTCCGCTGAAGTTGTTGGCAAAACTCCCATTGACTTCACTGGGACCAGGATCTTGCTCCTGCCTTGTGGCCCCCCGGGCTGCTGTGAGGCTCAGCCAGGCTGTCTTGGAAGTGACTTGTTGGCCCAATGAGGCCTGAAGCTGCATTTCCTTCTGCTGCTGACCCCCTGGCAGACAACAGCTCCTCCTTCCTCCTGGGCACCCGAGTTGCAGGCTCTATCCTTCCCTATGGGGCTGCCAGGACTTCCCCACCCTGCACAGCAGCTGCTCGCAGGCACCTCGGCTGCTGACTGCTTCCATCAGCAGCACAGAGACCAGCAGGGGCCTGTCCGCTGCCAGCTGGCCTGGCGCGAGCAGCAGCCGGCACCGTGGGTGGCAGCAGTGGGGTGCCAGCCATGCACGTATTCCAGCCTCTCTTGCTCCCACATGGAGCTGAGCCGTGTGGGCGACCGAACAAGCCGGCTTCGTTGCATCACTGGCTATCTGCCTCAGTGGAAATGAGCCATTGACTGGAAAGTCTCCAGCTCCAGCCAAGGGGAAAAGCAGCCTCCAGAATCTCTCCCCTTGTCCTGCCTTCCCCCCCCTCCCCGCAGCTCTCTTAACTTCCTGGCGTCTTTCCCCCTTCAGCCCCCCTGCATTCAGAGAGCCAGATCAATGGGCTGCACCCCTCCCAAGCTCCAGGCTATCTGTGGGGTGCGTGGATAGTGGGGAGCCGCTGCCTTGTGGTGCACCCCATCTTGCAACACAAAACAGGGGTTCATAGAATCATAGAATATCAGGGTTGGAAGGGACCTCAGGAGGTCATCTAGTCCCACCCCCTGCTCAAAGCAGGACCAATCCCCAACTAAATCATCCCAGCCAGGGCTTTGTCAAGCCTGACCTTAAAAATATCTAAGGAAGGAGATTCCACCACCTCCCTAGGTAACACATTCAGGTGTTTCACCACCCTCCAAGTGAAAAAGTTTTTCCTAATATCCAACCTAGACCTC
This sequence comes from Lepidochelys kempii, assembly GCF_965140285.1. Lineage (NCBI taxonomy): Eukaryota > Metazoa > Chordata > Testudines > Cheloniidae > Lepidochelys > Lepidochelys kempii. The sequence continues at coordinate 140,633,364 of NC_136383.1, forward strand.
CCCCACTGCAACTTGAGACCATTACTCCTCATTCTGTCATCTGCTACCACTGAGAACAGTCTAGAGCCATCCTCTTTGGAACCCCTTTTCAGGTAGTTGAAAGCAGCTATCAAATCCCCCCTCATTCTTCTCTTCTGAAGACTAAACATCCCCAGTTCCCTCAGCCTCTCCTCATAAGTCATGAGCCCCAGCCCCCTAATCATTTTTGTTGCCCTCTGCTGGACATTTTCCAATTTATCCACATCCTTCTTGTAGTGTGGGGCCCAAAACTGGACACAGTACTCCAGATGAGGCCTCACCAATGTCGAATAGAGGGGAACAATCACGTCCCTCGATCTGTTGGCAATGCCCCTACATATACATCCCAAAATGCCATTGGCCTTCTTGGCAACAAGAAGTGGCAGTGGATGTATTGTTTCTTGACTTTAGCAAAGCTTTTGACACGGTCTCCCATAGTATTCTTGTCAGCAAGTTAAGGAAGTATGGGCTGGATGAATGCACTATAAGGTGGGTAGAAAGCTGGCTAAATTGTCGGGCTCAACGGGTAGTGATCAATGGCTCCATGTCTAGTTGGCAGCCGGTATCAAGTGGAGTGCCCCAAGGGTCGGTCTTGGGGCCGGTTTTATTCAATATCTTCATAAATGATCTGGAGGATGGTGTGGATTGCACTCTCAGCAAATTTGCGGATGATACTAAACTGGGAGGAGTGGTAGATACGCTGGAGGGGAGGGATAGGATACAGAAGGACCTAGACCAATTGGAAGATTGGGCCAAAAGGAATCTGATGAGGTTCAATAAGGATAAGTGCAGGGTCCTGCACTTAGGACGGAAGAACCCAATGCACAGCTACAGACTAGGGACCGAATGGCTAGGCAGCAGTTCTGCAGAAAAGGACCTAGGGGTGACAGTGGACGAGAAGCTGGATATGAGACAGCAGTGTGCCCTTGTTGCCAAGAAGGCCAATGGCATTTTGGGATGTATAAGTAGGGGCATAGCGAGCAGATCGAGGGACGTGATCGTTCCCCTCTATTCGACATTGGTGAGGCCTCATCTGGAGTACTGTGTGCAGTTTTGGGCCCCACACTTCAAGAAGGATGTGGATAAATTGGAGAGAGTCCAGCGAAGGGCAACAAAAATGATTAGGGGTCTGGAACACATGAGTTATGAGGAGAGGCTGAGGGAGCTGGGATTGTTTAGCCTGCAGAAGAGAAGAATGAGGGGGGATTTGATAGCTGCTTTCAACTACCTGAAAGGGGGTTCCAAAGAGGATGGCTCTAGACTGTTCTCAATGGTAGCAGATGACAGAACGAGGAGTAATGGTCTCAAGTTGCAGTGGGGGAGGTTTAGATTGGATATTAGGAAAAACTTTTTCACTAAGAGGGTGGTGAAACACTGGAATGCGTTACCTAGGGAGGTGGTAGAATCTCCTTCCTTAGAGGTTTTTAAGGTCAGGCTTGACAAAGCCCTGGCTGGGATGATTTAACTGGGAATTGGTCCTGCTTCGAGCAGGGGGTTGGACTAGATGACCTTCTGGGGTCCCTTCCAACCCTGATATTCTATGATTCTATGATTCTATGATTCTAACAAGGGCACACTGCTGACTCATATCCAGCTTCTCGTCACTGTCACCCCTAGGTCCTTTTCTGCAGAACTGCTGCCTAGCCATTCGGTCCCTAGTCTGTAGCTGTGCATTGGGTTCTTCCGTCCTAAGTGCAGGACTCTGCACTTGTCCTTGTTGAACCTCATCAGATTTCTTTTGGCCCAATCCTCTAATTTGTCTAGGGCCCTCTGTATCCTATCCCTCCCCTCCAGCCTATCTACCTCTCCTCCCAGTTTAGTGTCATCTGCAAACTTGCTGAGGGTGCAATCCACACCATCCTCCAGATCATTTATGAAGATATTGAACAAAACCAGCCCAAGGACCGACCCTTGGGGCACTCCACTTGATACCGGCTGCCAACTAGACATGGAGCCATTGATCACTACCCGTTGAGCCCTACAATCTAGCCAACTTTCTAGGGTTCTTGGCTCCTACAGCCCACTGGTCACATCTCGGACCCCGCAGCAGCCAAGCTAGGCTCCTCTCATCCACTGGCCACATGTAGCCCGGGATCAGAAGTCACATCTCTGGCCAAGGACTCAGGTGGAGCCCACGCCCACAGGAGACCTTCCCGGCCTCCCTCAGCATGCAGCAGCACAGAGGACTTTGTAGACTGAGAGACCATGTGCTCTGCTGACTGCAAGAAAGGACTGGAAGCCTGAAGTGGCTACCCAGGCTCTGATGGGCAGCCGAACCATGGGCTTGCCCTGTGTGTCACTGTAATCGGACAGATCACTTGACCTCCTTGTGCCCCTGCCAATACAGGGTGCTGGGTGCATTACCAGCCAAAACCTGGCTGAGAAGCAGATGCTGCATCTCCGCTGAGAGCTCCCTGTAGGAAGAATAAATCGGGATCCTCACGCAGTCACGAGCACTCCACACTGCTCCCTCGCAACGTCCACGGGCCCGCCTTGGGCCTCAGGCCTGTCTGGCAGGGTCGCAGAAGTGCAGCTCCTCCCATACGCTGACCTGCCTTCAGAGCTAACCGCGAGCCTCCCAACGAACGCGACACTCTCAACCTGGTCCTTAACAAACAAGCATCAAACGGGGGCGTCCTCCACCGGGCTGAGCTTACAACAGCATCAGCTCAGCTCAAAAATAGAACAGCTGAAGGGTGGGGGTGGGGGGTGTTGTTCCATTTGATATTTAGAGTGACATTTATTTTCCTTCATAATATGGAAGAGTGTGTTTCTTCTCTGCCGAGGTTTTACTTCTGACAGCCAGACACACACACACACACACAGAGTCAGATCTAGGCTCTGCTGCTGTACATCCAGAGTAGCTCCCCTGGGAATACCCCAGATTCACACTGCTGTAACCCAGATCGGACACGGGCCCTGGGGCTGCAGCATTAGCTCCCATGTGGTCCAGGCTAAACATTCCATAAAAATAGATCCAGAGAACCCAGCCCATTAACCCCACCCTTCAGAGACCTCCCGGGTACCGGTCAAAGGCTGTTTTCAGGGAAGAGCATCGTTGCTGGTTCCACCTCAGTTTATTAAAGGCCAGAAGGTGTCTGGACACCATCATAAACCCTGGGGCTAGATTGGAGCATGAATGAACCAACTCCGCGCTGGGAACAGCTCACCGATGAACTCCCAAGCACCAATTAAAATTTCACTCCCACCTCCAGTAAATTCCTCCATTTTATGGTGGGGGGACCTGGCTCCAAAGTACCAGAGCTGTAGAATGATGACGCCAAATAAAAAGGTAGTCGTGAATATTTTTTCATACACCCTTGGCCCTCCCTCAGGGGCCGTATGATGTGTTTGTGTCTCCGAATGGCTCGTGGGTCATCACAGACCCCCCAAGCCCACGAGCTTTCCCAGTAGGTTACAGAGTTTCGGCCTTTTCTGTAAGAAAACGCGTGGTGCCTCCTGGCTTGTCCCTCCTTGGCTCCGGAGCCAGCATGTGCGAGGGCGTTTCGGAGCCAGCCGGCGAAGGGGGAAGTCAGGCCTGAGCGCAGCAGGAAGTCACACCGCCAGAAGAAAGAACAGGCGGACTTGTGGCACCTTAGAGACTAACAAATGTATTTGAGCATGAGCTTTCGTGAGCTACAGCTCACTTCATGGGATGCATTCAGTGGAAAATACAGTGGGGAGATTTTATATACACAGAGAACATGAAACAGTGGGTGTTACCATACAGACTGTGACGAGAGTGATCAGGAAAGGTGAGCTATTACCAGCAGGAGAGCGAGGCCGGGGGGGGGGGGGGGGGGGGGATCTTTTGTAGTGATAATCAAGGTGGGCCATTTCCAGCAGTTGACAGGAATGCGTGAGGAACAGTGTGCAGAGGGGTGGGGGGGAATAGTTTTACTTTTATTCAAGCCTGAGTTAATTGTATCCAGTTTGCAGCTCCATGGTGCAGTGCCAGGACCTCAGGGATACGTCCTCAGCATGCCAAGTGTCTCCCCCCCTCCCCAGCACTGACCACGCGAGCAGGGCAATCTCTATTGACTCATGGACTTTCCTAAGGCAGCCGAGGACTCAGGCCAATTCCCAGTAGCCAGGCTTCCACCTCGGGCTGGGTCCTTGCTGGCTATTTGCCAGGGATGACGCCTAGCCGCTGGGCCTGCCCAGTCTCCAGGCAGCCCATGAGCCCAGCCGAGCTCTTAAGCCCAAGAGCAGGAACCGATCTCTGGCTGCTTAATGCGCGCACCCACAGCTGGAATCAATCCTAGGGTTGCCAGGTGTCCGGTTGTCGACCAGAACATCCAGTTGAAAAGGGACCCTGGTGGCTCTGGTCAGCTCTGCTCTGCTCCAGTTGGCTGCACAGCAGGGCCAAGGCAGGCTCCCTACCTGCTGTGGCTCCCAGAAGCAGTGGCATATTCCCCCTCTGGCTCCTGGGCATAGGGGCGGCCAGGGGGCTCCACGCGCTGCCCCACCCCAAACACCAACTCCGCAGCTCCCATTGGCCAGGAACTGTGGCCAATGAGAGCTGTGGGGAGGTGCCTGTGGATGGGGCAGTGCACAGAGCCGCCTGGCGGCGCCTCTGCATAGGTGCTGGAGAGGGGACATGCCACTGCTTCCGGGAGCTGCCTGAGGTAAGCACCGCCCAGAGCATGCCCTGCACCCTGAACCTCCTCCCCCAGCCCTGATCCCCCTCCTGCCTTCCAAACCCCTCGATCCCAGCCCGGAGACCCCTCCCACACTCCGAACCCCTCAGCCCCTGCCTGGAGCCCCCTCCTGCACCTCAAACCCCTCATCTCTGGCCCCACACCAGAGCTCGCCCTCCCCAGCCAGAGCCCTCATCCCCCTGTACCCCAACCCCCTCCCCCACGCCAGAATCCACACCCCCATCCGGAGTCCTCCTCCCTCCCCCACCCCAACTCCGTGAGCCAGGCCAGTGAAAATGAGTGCGTGAGGGTGGGGAGAGTGAGTGGCAGAGGGAGGGGGGATGGAGTGAGCAGGGGGTAGGGCCTCGGATGAGGGGCAGGGGCTGGGCGAGGGTGTTCAGGTTTGTGTGAGTAGAAAGTTGGCAGCTCTAATTATTCCTGTGCATGCCCTGCTCCTTGCCTAGCTCCTGCCCTGATGGTGCCTTGCTCCAGACTTGCTCCTGTCCTGCTCCGTCTGCTCCAGCCCTGCTCCCCTGCTTGGTTCCTGGTTCCTGACTCCAACTGGGACCTTCGGTGCTGTTCCTGGCCACTGACTCCAGCTCCAATCACTAGGCCTGACCGCCTCTGCTCTGACCACTAAGCCAGACCACCCACGTCCCAGTTCATGACAGCTTGTTCTGTTGATACACCCCAGAACCCACTCCCAACGGCCGTTAATCTGGCACCTTTCACCAGTCCTAAATTTACTTTCAAAAATGTTTTAAAAGCTCTGAATACAGCCCCCGCCCCAGGAAAATGAGCAGGAGCATCACTGTGGAGCTTCGCAGGCATTGCTGGGACTCCTTGGATTAACAAAGTCACAGATGTTAAGGCCAGAAAGGACCAGTTTGACCTCCTGCATCACCCAGGCCAGACAACCTCCCGCACTGATTCCTACATCTCCTGTGGTTGAGCCTGAGCAGAGCTTTTAGAGACTTCCCACCGTGGTGTAAAGACTCCAAGTGGAGGAGAAGCCACCACGTGACATCGTAAGCTGTGCCAATAATTAATTACCCTTGTTGTTTTAAAAAATGGTGCCTTCTTTCTAGCCTGAATGTATCTGTCTTCAGCTTCCAGCCCCTGATCTTGTTATTTCTTTGTCTAACAAAGAGCCATTTAGTATCAGAAACCTCTTCCAAACATTGGTACTCACACACGGTGATTGTGTCACCTCTTAACTCCTCTTGGGTAATCTAAAGAGACTGAGTTTCTCTACTCTCTCGCTGCAAGGCAGGTATTCCACACCTTGGATTATTCGTGTAGCTCTTTTCTGAACCCTTTCCAATATCTGAACATCCTTTCTGAAGTGCGGACACCAGAACTGGACACAGTCTCCAGTGATGTTCTTACTCATGTTGTATGCAGAGGAAATACCCCCTCCCTACTCCTACGCGATATTCCTCTGCTTATACATCCAGGAACCACTTTAGCCCGTTTAGCCAAGGTATCGCACGGGGAGCTCCTATTCAGCTTGCACCCGTGGACATGGACTGGCATCCTTGGACGTTAGGTACAAAATAGAAGGAAGCAGTTCAGAGCTTGAGGCACCTTGGACCCCTTCTGTCTGGGGGCCGGGCCTCCACCCGCCCCAGGGTGGAATCCTGCCCTTCTCTCACTCTCAGGCCGGGTCCCAGGTCCCAGGCCTGATGGACTCCGACCCTGTGAGTCTGCCCTTCAGGAGCTGCCACCAGGAGGGAATACAGAGACCCGACAGCTTGTTCCCCCCAAGTGCAGTTGAATGGCAGCAGTAAGGACACAGTCCAGCAGAACCAGAGCACAGGGGTGTAACCCAGGGAAAGGCCAGCCCACATCTCGGTCACCTACAGGTGTGGGGAGGCTAGCTTACACCACACTACCCAAAACCCACAGCAGTGAGTCTCAGAGCCCAGGACTACAGACTTGGGCTTGTGGGGCTCAGGCTACAGGGCCAAAAATAGCCGCGTAGACATTCCCCAGCAAGGGGAGTGGGTCTCACAGCCCGAGCTCCAGCCCAAGCTGAAACATCGACACTGCTATCTCTGGCCCCATCTCCCAAGCCCCAGTCTGTCGAGCCAGGCTCTGAGACTCGCTGCCGCAGGGTTTGGGGAGTTTTTATGCAGCACAGACATACCCGTTGAGACTCCTGACGCAGCCCAGGCACAGGGAAAACCTCAACGTGAATGACGCCAGTGTGGTGCATATGTTCTGGTTAATTGGGCCATCTGGAGCTATGGCTCCCTTTCCTGCAGATGGGCAAGTGATCCCTGCTTGATTGACACCCCTCCCCCCCATAGCAAACCACATAAGACCACTGGACAAATGGACATACAAGGTTCACAAAATACTACAGGCAGCCTCGCGTCCTTCACAGCTGTGACATTCCTGACGTGCAAGGCTGGGAGCTGGGGGGATTGGGCTGGTGCCTTTCTCGGTGTGATTCATGAGTGGCTCCGGGAGCATTCATGCAGCCTAGCTGGGTGTGGGGCCTGGAGGGGTTTGCTACCAGATAGTCACTGGCAAGGCGTTGTGAGAGACAGCCCAGGCTGGAGAGAGTTCAGGGGGGCACAGCGGTCCCACAGTCCCAGGCTGCACTCCAGGGATCCCGTCACAACAGCATCTTTCAGGGAAGTAGGTTTATAGCTGAGCAGTTATTAATGTTAGTAGCACTATAGCAGGGTTCAAAAAAGAACTAGAAAAGTTCATGGAGGACAGGTCCACCAATGGCTAGTAGCCAAGATGGTCAGGGACACAGCCCCATGCTCTGCGTGTCCCGAGCCTCTGACTGCCAGAAGCTGGGAGTGGGTGACAGGGGATGGATCACTCGATAATTGCCCTGTTCTGGTCATTCCCTCTGAAGCACCTGGCATCGGCCCCTGTGGGAAGACAGGATATTGGGCTGTCAGCAGTTCTCAAACTGTGGGTCAGGATCCCAAAATGGGTCACAACCCTGTTTAATGGGGTCGCCAGGGCTGCCTGACTTGCTGGGGCCGAAGCCCGAGCCCCACTGCCCTGGACCAAAGCAAAAGCCAGAGGGCTTCAGCTTACAGACCTCCTGCCTGCGCTTGAAGCCCTTGGACTTCAGCTTTGGTCCCCCAGCCTGTGGAAAACTTATCGGAAAGAAGTTTGAGTGGTAACTTGATTAGAGCATCTAAATACCTTCCTGCCTGGGGAGAAAATATGTGGTAAGAAAAGGCCCTTTAATCTCCCAGGGAAAGGCAGAACAAGAACCAATGACCGGATGCTGAAGCCAGACAGATTCAAATTAGAAATATGGCAGAGATTGTTAACAGGTAGGGTGAGTGACCATTAGAACACACTCCCGAGGGAACTGGTGGATTCTCCAGCTTTCTGCCGTCTTCAGCTCCAGACATGATGTCCTCTGGAAGATGCTTTAGCCAAGCAGAACTTACTGGGCTCACGGGGGAGCTGGATCTATTTTAATGGCCTGTGCTAGATAGGAGGTCAGACTAGATAGCCTAAGGGTCAATTCTGGACTTAAACGCCATGAATCTATGGAAAAAGTACGACATCCCCCTAATGCTACCTTGCAGCCTCACGTTGGCCAGGGGGGTGAGCCACACGGACAGGCAGGTCATGGTGGGAACAGAAGCTACATCCGTCTTTACCCAGAGAAGCAGTGAACTCGTGGCAACAGCTCCCGTTGGAGAGCCACCTGCTTTCCATGAGCAGGGAGCTGAGTGTGGAATCTAGCAGCAGCTGATGGTTCAGCCAGACAAAAGGCCTCAGCCGGGGAAGGAAGCTGGAACGACAGCTTGCCAATGAAGCAGCAAAGCCGTCGGTGTCCAAGCTGCCTCAACGGAAGCTCAGGAGCTGTTTACTCCAGGCAATCCGGCTCCGTCCAAGCCTGGGTTTCCATTAACGGGACGGTGCCAACTGACTGTTGGAGGGGTTACCCGCCCTCTGAAGCAGCCTGTGATCCAAATACAATTTGTATCCGATTTTCACTCTTGTCTAGATGCAGATCTGGACACAGATAGTCCTGCCTGTGCCTTGCCCAGGCTGGCCTAAGGATCACCAGAGGCAGCAGGCCTTGCCACGTTTTCAGCTGGGGCAGACCAGTGTCCGTATATTGCCATGATGCTCCCCATCTCACACCGGCTGCCAGTCCAGGGTCCAATTCCTGGTCCTGCAAAGCCCTGGCATAAGAGAGGGGCCAGTTATTTCAGAGACCACCTGCTCCCTAGTCCGTGTCATGCCAGTGAGACTCCCCGAGGTGACTGCTGGAGCCCTGGCTGCTGATCATGGTGAGCATCGGGGGCGGGGCCATTCATGGCCATGGGACTCATTTCCCCCAGGAAACAGACTGGCTTGGGGTGCGGCCACATCTCACTCACTTTTAAAACCACCTATTAGGCACTTAAGAAAAACATAATCCCCAAAGGCACCAAGAAAACTGACTGCAAAAGGCTCACGGGTGAGACATCACAGCTGCAATGTCAAACGGAACTCAGGAATGGCTTCCAGGTGCTACAAGACTGGATCCAACACAGGCAGTCAACACTGATTTGACATGGTCCTTCCTTCCTGATGGTACCAGGACGCTGGTGGACCAGGTGCCAGCTCATGCCAAGGCCCCTAGATCTCAACTGAATGCTGCCAGATACATCGCTGGAAACCAGGCCGGCTCACCTATGTGTTATGTTGGTAAAATAGGTATTAGAATGACAAGAATGAGCTTGGTGTTCAGACTTTATGGAACGCTTGTAAGATGCTGCCTGCATGGATCTCAGTTACAATACCCATAGCCCATGTGATAATCTCCTTCCTTAGAGGTTTTTAAGGTCAGGCTTGACAAAGCCCTGGCTGGGATGATTTAACTGGGAATTGGTCCTGCTTCGAGCAGGGGGTTGGACTAGATGACCTTCTGGGGTCCCTTCCAACCCTGATATTCTATGATTCTATGATTCTATAAGGTAAAATTTAAGTGTTTGCTCTGTAACTGCAAATCGCCAGATGGAAGAGGAGCATTAACGAACGTGAAATACTAGTGGCCAACAAAGGAGGCCCATCAACGCCAGACGAGCTATTGTGGAACATCAGAACATAAGAACGGCCAGACTGGGTCAGACCGAAGGTCCATCCAGCCCAGTATCCTGTCTCCGACAGTGGCCAATGCCAGATGCCCCAGAGGGAGTAAAGGTAACAGGCAGGGGTGAAAGTAAGTCGAGTGACTTACCGGTACGCTGGGGCCAGCTCTGGCCCCCGGAAGGGGCGGAGCCTAGGGCAGAAGGGGCAGGGCTGAGGGGTCAGAGCCAGCCCCAGCCCACCCTGTAAGGTAAGTGTCCCCCCTCCCTCCTCCTCTCCCCCCCACCAGGGTAGCAGCAGCAGCAGCCCGGGGCTATAGGGGCTATGTAAAGGGCCGGAGCGGGAGAAGCAGGGGAGCCCTTTAAATAGCCGCCGGAGCCCCACAGCCGCTACCCCAGGGCTCCAGCAGCGGGGCTCTGGCAACAAGCCACTGCTGGGAGCCCCAGGCCCTTTAAATTGCCCCCTGGGGACAGGGCCGGCTCTAGGATTCTGGCCGCCCCAAGCAAAACAATTTTTGGCCGCCCCGCTTTTTTTTCATGCCCCCCGCCCCCGGCTCCACCCCAACTCCGCCCCTTCCCAACCCCTTCCCCAAATCCCCGGCCCCGCCTCCTCCCCCGGGTGTGCCGCATTTCCCCCTCCCCCATTGCTTCCTGCGGCTCCCCCCCCCCGCAACCTCCTGCCCCAGCTCACCTCCGCTCCACCGCCACCGCCTCCCCCGAGCGCGCCGCTGCTCGGCTTCTCCTCCCTCCCTCCCAGGCTTGCCGCTCCAAACAGCTGTTTCGCGGGCGGCAAGCCTGGGAGGGAGGGGGCAGAAGCGGAGCGGCGTCGCGCTCAAGGGAGCAGGGGGAGCAGAGGCGAGCTGGGGCGGCGGGGGCACATTTCTAGGGGCGGCGTGGCCGGCGCCGGAATGCCACCCCTAGAGATCTGCCCCCCACGCACCTGCTTGTTTTGCTGGTGCCTAGAGCCGGCCCTGCCTGGGGAAGCCGGGCTGCCCCAGTATGGCGCACGGGCTCTTGCCGCTACGCTGCACCGGGGCGTACCACCTTACTTTCACCTCTGGTAACCGGTAAGGATCAAGTGATCTCTCTCCTGCCATCCAGCTCCACCCTCTGACAAACAGAGGCTCGGGACATCATTCCTTACCCACCCTGGCTGATAGCCAGTAATGGACTTAACCTCCATGGACTTAACCTCCATCAAGGGATAAAATACTTTGTTGTTTGCTCTCCACCCCATGGAGAGGAGACGTGCAAGTGAATTTCTCCCAACAGCTGAATTTGCAACTCGAAGCCGGGGGCGGGGGGGAGGAATAAAAAGCCCTGACAAGGAGGAACTGTATCTTTCATGCTGCTTGGATGCTGAGGGGCAAGCGTTACTAAGCATAAGCAAACTATCCCCGGTGCTTGGCCTGGGTTATCCCTAAAGGACACATAGAGCTTGCTTAATCTAGAAACTTCTGTGACTTTTTGAAACTTAAGACTGTAACTTGTGTGTGTGTTTACCTGCTTTAACCTTGTAAGTAACTCTCTTATTTCCTTTCCCAAGTTAATTAATCTTTAGACAGTTTATTGTAGGATTGGCTACAAGCGTTGTCTTTGATGTGAGATCTAAGGTGCAATTAACCTGGGATAATTGAGGTCCTTTGAGCCCAGGAGTAGCCTGAATATTGTTGTGATTTTTGGTATGAAGAACCATGTACCACAAAAGCAAGCTTGCCTAGGTGACAGGACGGATCGGAGCACCCAAGGGGACTGTCTGTGACTCCGTGTTGAGGCTGTTATGGTGCGTGAGGAGTTTGCACTTGATGATTAGTTGGTGAAATGGAAGTACAGAACTCACAGCCCGTTTGGGCTCGGTGCCCTGGCTCCTGGCAGCCTGCCCTGAGGTTGGTTCTCACGCTCTGGGGCCCTGCAGGGCAGTGTGACAGCTATGACAGTGTGACTGAGTACACCTACCCTGTGATAAGAAACCTGTGGGGCCAAGTCTTAGAGCCGGTTGACTCGGGCTCGCAGGGCTCAGGCTGAGGATCTAAAAATTGCAAGGGAGACATTTGGGCTCAGACTGGAGCCCGGGCACTGAGACCTTCCCCGCCACCCCCACCCCCAGGGTCTTGGAGCCTGGACTCCAGCCTGAGCCCTAATGTCTCCACTGCAATTTTATAGCCCCGCAGCCTGAACCCATGAGCCCGAGTCAGCTGATCCGGGCCGGCCACAGCCAAGCCCCGGGTCTTTTATCACCGCATCACCACACCCAGAGCTGCCACAATCTAACAGTATTTGGTTTCCAGACAAGCAAACCTAAAGTCTGGAGAAGTGATGGCACCTGGAACTGTAGGCGAGGAAGGAAACAAGCCACAGCAAACATCAACTCCTCACAGACATCTCCAGGAAAAGCAGCATGTACGAAACGTATGAAAAAAGGACAACGCAGGCGAAAGCAGGGACAAGCGGCGCGTGATGGGAGAAGAGGGGGTGCCCGGGTTGCACTGCCAAAGAAGCTGACGTGGCTGCTGAAAGAGGCCCTAGTAAAACATTTTGGGTACGTCTACACTGCAAAACTCAACCTGCAGCAGCAAGGCTCAGAGCCCCGGTCAGCTGACTGGCCGGAAGATGCTCCCGCTTGGGCTGGAGCCCGGGCTCTGGAACCCAGCGCGGGGGCTGGATCTCAGAGCCTAGCCTGAGTGGGAACGTCTGCGCTAAGAGGGTTACCCCGTAGTGTGCGCCCTGTGAGCTCGAGTCATTTGCCTTGGGCTCCGAGACTCGCTGCCAGGTGGACAAACTACGGCCCGTGGACCCTCCTGCCTGGCCCCTGAGCTCCTGGCCCGGGAGGCTCGCCCCCGGCCCCTCCCTCACTGTCCCCCCTCCCCTGCAGCCTCAGCTCGCTGCACCACCGGCCAATGCTCTGGGCGGGGGGCTACGAGCTCTTGCGGGCAGCACAGCTCCAGAGCCGCAGCCTGACCCGGTGCTCTGTGCTGCACGGTGGCATGCCTGGCTCCAGCCGGGCGGTGCGGCTGTAATGCCGCCAGCCACCGGTGCTCCAGGCAGCATGGTAGGGGGCCGGGGGCAGGGAGCAGGGGGGTTGGACAGAGGGCAGGGGAGTTAGGGATGGTGGTCAGGGGGCAGCGGTGTGGATAAGGGGTGGGGCGCTCAGAGGACGGGGAATAGGGGGGTTGAATGGGGGCAGGGGTCCCGGGGGGGCAGTCAGGAGGGGGGGTTGATGGGGTGGCAGTCAGGGACAGGGGGTCCGGGGGTGGTCAGGGGACAGGGGGGGTGGATGGGCAGGGGTCCCAGGGGGGCCATCAGGGGACAGGGAACAGGGGGCTTGAATGGGGCAGGAGTCCCAGGGGGGCCGTCACGGGGTGAGAAGCAGGGGGGGTTGGATAGGGGGCAGGGGCCAGGCCATGCCTGGCTGTTTGGAGAGGCACAGCCTCCCCTAATCAGCCCTCCATACAATTTCGGAAACCCGATGTGGCTCTCGGGCCAAAAGGTTTGCCCACCCCTGGTGTAGCTTGACCCTTAATTAACTCAACAACGTTGTAACGGACAAGTTTGCACTAGCCTGTGCGGCCTGTCAAGGACAAACAAGGAGAGACCCTAACAACAGGAAAAGAACAGAGAAAGTGATGGGCAAAGTGTGTTCACAGGGTGCTGAACAGACCAGCAGCGCTAGAAACTATTGACTTTAACAAAGAAATTCAACACTCAGAACTATCAATAGACTCACAGATTGTAAAAGCAGAAGAGACCATGCTGACAATCTAGTCCGGATCTCCTGTACACACAGCCCAGAGAACATCACTCAATGGTTTCTGCATCAAACCCAGAACTTCTGTTTCAGTTAGAGGGCGTCTTTTAGAAAGCTACCCGGTCTAGATTTAAAGATTTCAAGTGATGAAGTTGCCAATATAACATCTCACATCCCAAAGAAGTGAAAGATACAATAACACAATTAAAACCTGGCAATGCTGCAGGTGAAGACCAAGTCACTGAAGAAATGTTGAAAGCTCACAATGATGAGCCCATCGATAACATCACCGAAATCTTCACCCAAGTATGGGAGCAGGAAATGCCTCCAGAACAATGGAAAAGAGCATTGTAATCAAAATACCAGAGAAAGGGGACCTAAGCAACCTAAGTACATTACCAGGCCTGAGGAAGAGCCCTGGGTAAGCTCAAAAGCTCGTCTCTCTCACCAACAGAAGTTGGTCCAATAAAAGATATTACCTTCCCCCACCTTGTCTCTCTAGATCTTAAGAAGGCGTTTGACAGCCTCCATCACGACTCTAGAACATCCTGAAGTGCTCCGGCAAGGTCACACAAATAATTAACATAATCAAGGCTTTCTATCCAGGCACGGCATGGGTAGGTCAAGTAAACCCTGGCTTGAGTGAATAGTTCAGCATAGTGTGAAACAAGGAAACATTCTCTCGCCTGTTTGGCGTTGCCATTGGTTTCTGTATGAGGAAAAGAGCAGCCGGACAGAACGCAGGTACCGCGTGGCTCAGTCGCAGGTCATTACGAGAGCTGGATTTCGCGGATGAAATATCTCTTCTGAGGGACAGTTTCAGCAAGAAGGACACAAAGACAGAAAGTCTGGCCAGCACCACACCAAAGACAGGGCGAGTAATCAGTTATGAAAACACAAGTCTGATGAGAATCCCAGCAATGCCCAGCTCCAGCATTATGTCCGAAGGCAAAGGAATGCAAGAGGGGAGTCAATTCACATTCCTTGGCACGGACATACAAGCCGGTGGGGATGGCCAAAAGGAAATATTGTTACAAACTAGCCAAGCCGCAGCTACCTTTACCAGCTTCAACCAGATTTATCTTTGAAAAGCTACAGCTTAAAGACCAAACTACTGATCTGCCAAAGCAGCTTAATCTTGCCCGTCAGCAGGCACTCCTGGCTATCCCAGTCCGCCCCTCACCATCCCACCCACATGTAACCCTCCTGCCCGTCAGAGTTGGCAGCAACAAGGGCCGGGTTCAGTATCTAGGGGATCCATTCCAAGAACACAATGCCAAACCGGCTCGAGCCCCCACCCAGTGACCTGGGACAAATACATACCACCCCCGCTGGGCGCCTCCAAGAGGCAATACTTCCCTCTCGCAAGCACAGAGTCTGAGTGTGGCAAAAAGCCTTTTAATAACAGAGAGAAACAATGTGGCATCATGTTGGGGAACCACCACCAACAGGATTCATAACACAACCCATCAGCAAAAAACCCACCCCAAGCAAATCGGGGCATGCCCCTTTCCCTTTGGTTCTTGAGTCCAGCAACCCCAAATCACCCAAAGTCCCAAAAGTCCAAAGACCCAAAAGTCTCTGTCCCTGGTCAGGGCAGCCCCAGAGTTTGAAAGTTTATCTGCAGAGCTTTACCTCCCAACCTGGGTGGAGATGGGGGGGGCATTAAGGGGCACCTTACTTGGTTCAAAGCTGATGGCCCCACCTCTCCATGGGGCGCCGCTCTGCCAGCCGCCCCATGAGCTGCTCTAGGCATCCGACAAACTGCTCTGCTCCACCAGCCGCTCTGCTCGCCGTCCTGCAAACTGCTCCACCCTATATCTTCAGGCTCCCCCGCTACTTAACACAACACTCAGTGATTTCAGCTCTTAGTAAAAAGAACAGGAGGACTTGTGGCACCTTAGAGACGAACCAATTTATTTGAGCATGAGCTTTCGTGAGCTACAGCTCACTTCATCAGATGCATCACGGAAGCTTATGCTCACATTGGTTAATCTCTAAGGTGCCACAAACACTCCTTTTCTTTTTGCGAATACAGACTAACAGGGCTGCTCCTCTGAAACCAGCTCTTACTAAGTTTAGCTCTTTTGTGATTTCAGCTTGTAGCAGGGGAGCCTCAGGGCTGGTGCACCATTGGCCCAAAGTGAATACAGCTCAGCGCCTGTAACTAGACTCCTAATGGAATCAACGTTAGCTCTGATATTCCACAGTGGAGAGAGGAGGAAGTACAATTAGCATGTAAGGCCCTCACCCAGGGACCCATACCACCAAGTACTAATACTTGTCCCCAACCTCTCTCCCTTCACAGAGTTTTGGAACCCATGTCCCTTGCCTAGCGAGTGCTACTTAGTTGATGGCGAGTCCCTCCATCATAACAAAAGGCCAAGTACAGTTCCACTGTCCTTGATTCCCATAATCAGGGTAATAAAAATTTATTCTTCCTGCCCCAATAACAGAGACACTGGGGATCCCACAGCAGCCAAAGTGACCATTTGGGCAGCTATGGCCTCATTCTAGGCGGGGTGGGTGTGCCTATGCAAATGAGATCGGCCCCTAAAGTTCTTTTCCACAACTTGCCACACCTCACCACCAGGTGTCAGGGTGGAGCTCATCCTGACTCTGCTTACACACACATACGCACACTGCAATTTGCTATTCCACTTCTTGGCCTCTCCGAGACTGGAGACACATGCTCATGTCGTGCAGTGTCCAGACAGGGAAAGCAGGATGATACGGGTAATGATGGGCCAGTTAGCCTGACAACAGTTGTGGGCAAAATGACAGGAAAGCTGACACGGGGTTCGGTTGATAAAAGGATGGGAATAGAATTAGTGGCAGCCAACATAGGTTTATGGAAACCAGGTCTTGTCAGATAAGCCTGATTTCCTTCTTTCATGAGATAACCAGTTTGATTGAGTAAGGTAACTGGGTAGATGTAATAGACTTCGGCAAGGCACTTGCCTTTGTACCACATTACATTCTATTTAAAAAACGAGCACTCTACGATATCAATAAAGCAGACGTATTATGGAATAAGAAGTGGCTAACTGACGGATCTCAACCAGGAGTTGTCAATAAGAAATCATCATTGAATGGGGGTGTTTTTAGTGTTATTTTGCAGGGACTGGTCCTTGGCCTGATACTATTTAACATTGTCATCAGTGATCTGGAAGTAAATATACAATCACCGCTGATAAAATGTGTGGGTCACACAAAGGTTGGCGGAGTGGGAATAATATGAAGACAGAGCAGTCCTACACAGCAATCTGGAGCGCTTGGTAAGCAGGGACCATTCAAACAAAATATGTTTTAATACAGTCAAAGGCGAGGTTATACATCTAGGAACAAAGGATGCAGGCCCTACCTACAGCATGGGGGACTGTCTCCTGGGCAGAAGTGAGGCTGAAAAGCATTTAGGGGTCACAGTGGATAAGTAACTGAACATGAGCCAGTGAACAGGGGAGTCTGAGAGGGAGAGAAGGAGATCCCCTGCTGAACAAACAAGGTGTGAGTACTAACCTTGGGCTGAGTACGTGTATGTTTGTTTGGGTTTTGGCTGTTTGTGTTTTTCTTTCTCTTTCAGATTATTTAAAGTTACAGAGTCAGTTGGGATTGTGTGTGTTGGGGACAGTCTGAGCCTTTGTTCTCTGGGTCTGCCTTGATCAGCTTTGATCAGCCTGGTGATCACCCTCCCGCTGTGTGATTAACGAGGAGGTAGGGCTGACCTAGGAGAGAAGGCCTTAAAAGCCAGAGGCTAAGCGACCAAGGGGACCACAAACAGGGGAGTTTTTAAGAGGGAGTCATAACACAATAGCTATGATTAGGCAAGGCCACATTGCCAGTTCCACAAAAACAACAAAAGGAGTCCGGTGGCACCTTAAAGACTAACCGATTGATTTGAGCATAAGCTTTCGTAGGTAAAAACCCAACTTCTTCAGATGCAACAAGTGGGGTTTTTACCCACGAAAGCTTATGCCCAAATCAATCGGTTAGTCTTTAAGGCGCCACCGGACTCCCCGTTGTTTTTCTGGATTCAGACTAACACAGCTCCCCCCGATACTTGCCAGTTCCAACGCAGCTCCTGTCTCCTCCACCTGCACCTGTATCCAGACAGACAACCTCACTCCCTACCCCTCCCAGTGGTACAAAAGAGGGGGTACTGAAGCTCTCAGACTCACGAGCCTGCAAAACGGAACATGGCCATTCATTGTAAGGGGCGCCGGGGCGAGCGCTGCAGGTCTAATCGAACCTGCTAAGAAAGAGGACGGGGGACAGGGAAAAACTCTACTGGTGCACAGAGCTATGGACCTGCCTGATTAACCCCAGTAACCATGGCATTGCCTGCACTATGGACTCTGGTCTTCTGCTCTCTGTCTGTGTGGCAAGAACCAAGGGAAGGGTGACGGGGAAGCCCTAACAGTGGCAAAAAGGGCTAATGCAATCCTAGGATGTATAAGCAGGGGCACAGTGAGCAGGTATTGGGAGGTGAGACCAATGCTGGAGCCGTGTCTACACTACAAAATTAAGTTGACCTAACTTACATTAAAAAAAACCCAGGAGAACTTGTGGCACAAGCCGTCACCTTCAGCCCCCAACTTAAACCTCTCCAGCGCATCATCAAGGATCTGCAACCTGTCCTGAAGGATGACCCAACACTCTCACAGATCTTGGGAGACAGGCCAGTCCTTGCCTACAGACAGCCCCCCAACCTGAAGCAAATACTCACCAGCAACCACACACCACACAACAGAACCACTAACCCAGGAACCTATCCTTGCAGCAAAGCCCGTTGCCAACTCTGTCCATATATCTATTCAAGGTTTCAGAGTAGCAGCCTTGTTAGTCTGTATTCGCAAAAAGAAAAGGAGTACTTGTGGCACCTTAGAGACTAACAGATTTACTTGAGCATAAGCTTTCATGAGCTACAGCTCACTTCATCGGATGCATTCAGGGACACCATCATAGGACCTAATCACATCAGCCACACTATCAGAGACTCGTTCACCTGCACATCCACCAATGTGATATATGCCATCATGTGCCAGCAATGTCCCTCTGCCATGTACATTGGCCAAACTGGACAGTCACTACGCAAAAGAATAAATCAGACACAAATCAGACGTCAAGAATTATAACATTCATAAACCAGTCGGAGAACACTCCAACCTCCCTGGTCGCTCAATTTCAGACCTAAAAGTGCCAATTCTCCACCAAAAATCTTCAAAACCAGACTCCAACAAGAGACTGCTGAACTGGAATTAATTTGCAAACTGGATTCAATTAACTTAGGCTTGAATAAAGACTGGGAGTGGATGGGTCATGACACAGAGTAAAACTATTTCCCCTTGCTAATTTTCCCCCCTACTGTTACTCACACCTTGTCAACTGTTTGAAATGGGCCATCCTGATCATCACTACAAAAGCTTCTTTTTCTCCTGCTGAGAATAGCCCACCTTAATTAATTGGTCCCGTTAGAGTTGGTATGGTAACACCCTTTGTTTCATGTTCTCTGTGTATATATATCTTCCTACTGTATTTTCCACTGCATGCATCTGATGAAGAGGGTTTTAGCCCATGAAAGCTTATGCCCAGATAAATTTGTTAGTCTCTAAGGTGCCACAAGGACACCTCGGTTTTTTTGCTGATACAGACTAACACGGCTACCACTCTGTAACTTACATCAGTGTACTGTCACCACAGTAATCACATCACTCGTGCGTGGCTACACTTTGCTTCTCATGTCAGCCGTGTGCGTCCACACCAGGAACACTTGTGCCAATTGTACTGTCAGTGCGGGGCACTGTGGGAACGCAGGGTCTACACTGACTCTGCATTGATGTAACCACAGCAACTTTGACTCTACGCCCCTGGTGAAGGTGGAGTTATTAAGTCGGCATAGGTGGGCAGTTACGTTGGCAGCACTGAAATTAAGTGTAGACACTTCTACAGTTAGGTTGACACAAGGCAGCTTATGTCATGTAGACCAGACCTAAAATACGGCATGCAGTTCTGGTGTCCACATTTTGAAAGGAATGCTGAAAAATGGAAATGATGAAGAAAAAAAGCCACAAAACTGATTCGAGGGCTGGAGAAAATGCCTCGAAGTGAGACACTTAAAGTGCTCAACCTGGTTAGCTCAGCAGAAAGAAGAGTGAGGGGTGACTTGATTACAGCGTGTAAGTACCTGCCTGGGGAGAAAATACCAGGTACTAACGGGCTCTTTATTCAAGCAGAGATAGGCAGAACAAGATCCAGTGGTTGGAAGCTGGAGCCAGACAAAGTCCCAATTAGAAATAAGGTGCTTTGTTGGTAGGGAGGGTGAGTGTGAACTGGAACAAACTACCAAGGGAATGGCTGGATTCTCCATCTCTTAATGTTTTAAATCCAGCCTGGCTGCTTTTCCTGAAGCTGCTTTAGCCAAACACAAGAGATTGGGCTCAATATGGGGGGGGGGGGAGTGAATGAATTTGACTAGCCTGTGCTATACATGAGGTCAGGCTACAGGTTCTAACAGCCCCTCCCAGCCTTTCAGTCAGTCTGCCTGTCTGTCTGTCTAGCTACTGGTAGCGATTAAAAAAATTAATTGCGATTAATCACACTGTTAAACAATAATAGAATATCATTTATTTAAATATTTTTGGAGGTTTTCTACATTTTCAAATATATTGATTTCAGTTACAACATAGAATACAAAGTGCACACTGCTCACTTTATATTTATTTTTATTACAAATATTTGCACTGTAAAAAACAAAAGAAATAGTATTTTTCAGTTCCCACATTGCAAGTACTGTAGTGCAATCTCTTTATCATGAAAGTTGAAATTACAAATGTAGAATTATGTACAAAAAACCCTGCATTCAAAAATAAAACAATGTAAAACTTTAGAGCCTGCAAGTCCACTCAGTCCTACTTCTTGTTCAGCCAATCGCTCAGACAGACAAGTTGTTTACATATGCAGGAGATAATGCTGCCCACTTCTTTTTCACAGGTTTCAGAGTAGCAGCCGTGTTAGTCTGTATTCACAATGTCACTTGAAAGTGAGAACAGGCATTCACATGGCAGTGTTGTAGCCAGTGTCACAAGATTTTACGTGCCAAATGCCCTAAAGATTCATATGTCCCTTCATGCATCAACCACCATTCCAGGGGACATGTGTCCATGCTGATGACGGGTTCTGCTCAATAACGATCCACAGCAGTGCGGACTGACGCATGTTCGTTTTCATCATCTGAGTCAGATGCCACCAGCAGAAGGTTGGTTTTCTTTTCTGGTGGTTCGGTTCTGTAGTTTCTAAATCAGAGTGTTCCTCTTTTAAGACTTCTGAAAGCATGCTCCACACCTTGTCCCTCTTAGACTTTGGACAGTGCTTCAGATTCTTAAACCTCTGGTCGAATGCTGTAGCTACCTTTAGAAATCTGGCCTTAGTACTGTCTTTGCGTTTTGTCAAATCTGCTGTGGAAGTGTTCTTAAAATGAACAACGTGCCGGGTGAGCATCCGAGACTGCTACAACATGAAATCTATGACAGAATGCGGGTAAAACAGAGCAGGGGACACACAGTTCTCCCCCAGGGAATTCAGTCACACATTTAATTAATGCATTATTTTTTAACGAGTGTCATCAGCATGGAAGCATGTCCTCTGGAATGGTGGCTGAAGCATGAAGGGGCATATGAATGTTTATCATATCTGGCACGTAAATACCTTGTAATGCTGGCTACAAAAGTGCCATGCAAACGCCTGTTCTCACTTTCAGGTGACCTTATAAATAAGAAACAGGCAGCATTATCTCCTGTAAACAAACTGGTTTGTCTGAGCGATTGGCTGAACAAGAAGTAGGACTGAGTGGCCTTGTCGGCGCTGAAGTTTTACATTGTTTTGTTTGAGTGCAGTCGTGTAACAAAAAAAATCTACGTTTGTAAGTTGCACTTTCACAATAAAGCGATTGCACCACAGGACCTGTATGAGGTGAACTGAAAAATACTGTTTCTTTTGGTTGCCATTTTTAGAGTGAAAATATTAGTAATGAAAAATAATAATATAAAGTGAGCACTGTGCACTTTATATTCTGTGTTGTAATTGAAATCAATATATGAAAATGTAGAAAAACATCCAAAAATATTTAGTAAATTTCACTTGATATTCTATTGCTTAACAGTGCGATTAAAACAGCGATTAATCACAATTTTTTTTTAATCACAATTAATTTTTTGAGTTAATCACATGAGTTAACTGCGATTAATCGACAGCGCTAGTATTTATCTTGCCCCACTATCAGAGGGCAAAGATCAGAAGAGGAACCCAATAGCCCCCCACCCTGCGATATGCTTCCAATGTGTAATGCCTGGGAGCACCCTTCTCTAATGCATGGAGGAGGGCACAGGCTTGCCCTAGGGGTGGCCAAGGACTTTGAGCCAGGAGGGAGCAGGGCCACACAAGCCCTTTGCGAGGAAGCAGGACCAGTGCACCTGCACAGCATCATCTGACCCACATCTGGCACCTGGGGCTGGACATGAGCCAGACCTGGGGGGGGGAAGAGCTGGGAAGCCGGAGCAGCGGGATGCCCCCCAGGCAGTGAGAGGTGGTGGTGGGGGGTTGCCTGGGGCTCGTCCCCGTGCACCCATTGTTGGTCACTAGAAATACCTCAGCCAGATGGGGTGGGGGGCCGGGGGGGGCAAAAAGGGGGGCAGTGGATCCTTTGCAAGTTGGGCAGAAGCGCTGCCTTGTGACGGCCCCATTCAGGGCCTTGTTAGATGGGCCCAATCCTGCACAGGGCTGCCACTGGACGTCAGACGTCTAACAGACCCAGCGTGAATGGGCTGCCCAGCAGCAGAGCTGGGAGCCTCCTTAGCGAGAGGTTTTTAAGGCCCGGCTTGACAAAGCCCTGCTGGGATGATTTAGATGTGGATTGGTCCTGCTTTGAGCAGGGGGTTGGACGAGATGACCTCCTGGGGTCCCTTCCAACCCTGATCTTCTATGATTCCTCAGCTGCAGCCAGACGCGGCACTCCCCTAGCCCCGCCCGTGGGTAGTCGGGCAGGTAGGGGCACGGGGAGGGAGTGAGATTCATGCCCAGCCCATGCTTCCCCCGTACCACCACGGTCACATGGCACTCCTATGCTCCAATGGGGAGCCGGGGCCGGGGGAGATCAGGGCCAGCTGCCAGGATTCCTCCGTGTCTCCTGGCTAGACCCTGCCCTGGGCTGTGTTTCTTTGGCCTGCAGCTGTGACCCACTGCACTTTAAGCCTTAGCCAATTCTAGCCTGATGAACTGGCCAGGGTCAAGAGCTGGCTCTCCCGGGCTGCCCCTCCGACCCTTTCCCCTCGATCTTCCCGCCTGCCTGTCTCCACCCCACACACCCACTTTTCACTCCCCCAACTCCAAGCAGGGCTGCTACTAAACACAAGTCTGCAGAGACCCAGACCCAGCAACCAGGGGTGATTTATCATTTCAAACACACACACAAAACCCACAACCCACAGCCACCTGACACTGGAAAAGGGAGAGACAGAAGGAGCCAGTTTGCTAGGAACATTAACATCGAGCTGAACGTAGAAGGTGCTCCAGGGAAACACCCTTTGAGAACGACAAATATCTGCATGTGGTTTGCAGTGGTGGTGTAGCCGGGTGGGTCCTGGGATTAGACAGACACGGTGGGGGCGGTGATCTCTCTTATTGGACCAGCCTCTGTTGCTGAGACACACGCTTTTAACACTCGCCAGCAGAAGGTGGGCCAATAAAAGAGATTACCGCCCCCTCCTGGTCTCTCTCAGCTCTGAATGGCAGCCTGGTGGTGACCCACACTGAAGCATGTGAAGTCGGGGCTTTGGGCTCAAACAGCCAGCTCGGGAACCCGAGAGGCCTGTTAGCTACTGTTACCATGCGAAAGAAATTAGGTAATTGGCAGGAACAGGAATAAAAGGCTATTTCCAGCACATTCAAGGCTCTGGCAGAGGGCGCTTCAGGCTTCTTCTTTACTAAAGGCAGCTGGGGGATTTTTTTCAGTCCATCATGATCAATGGTTCTAATCCTCCCCCCCCCCCCCCCATAATTGCTGCAGACTCAATTAGCCAGGCCCGCTGGCCAAGCGGACTTTGTTTGTATGCACCATCCAGCCCCTTCCCCAGCACGGCGAAGTGACCATTCCACCTACCGCTGACCCTCTCTGGCAAATGGTTCATCCCCACAAGGCTTGGAGGGGCCCTGGCTTCCGTTCTGTGGGGGCTGGAGCTCCCTGCCTTGGGGTGAACAAGGCTCTTCATCTTTCGCCTCTGAGTCTATCCATCTGTATTTCCTCTTACCGGTGCTGAGCAGCCTGCCTCCTCCATGGGGAGGTGCTCTCCGGCAAGGGGGAGGCAGAAGAGCAGGGACAGGAGGGAAGCTGGCTCTGGGGCACCACATGCAGCATCGCCCATGTACGCAAACACCTGTGGGGAGCTGGAGTTTGGGCACCCGGTACCTGAGTCATTCAAGGGCAGTGCTTGCTGAAACATAAACCCCTCGTTGTGTTAGAATGAGGAGCAGTGTGGGGTCTCCTATTGCATGTGTCCCCTGCCCTTCTCCAGAGAGGATAATAGCCTGTCACTGCGGCCAGCTGATGGAGTTAGTCCTTTAGTTCAAGTGGTAGAAGTCTGTGCCTTTGAGCAGAAAGGTGCCAGGTTCGAAGTCTCCTGGCCCCTGTAGTGGAGGGCTCTTTACACATGGCACAGGAGTACGGTGGCATTGTTTGGTAGGGTGCCTGCTTCAATGCATCGGGGGCTGAGGCTCGTCGTTTTGTTGCCAAGCATGTACAACATGAAAGGACCAGTTCACGCTTCTATAGCTGACCTGCAGCCACTTTCGGGGGGTAGCCCAGGGGTGTCAATCATGCTGCCTGCCATGGCCGGGCAGGACACCGGAAAAGATGTTTTTGTCTCCACCCTAGCAGCTGCAAAGTCACACGCTGCCCCCATGGGGAAACAGGCAGGTGTTCACACTGAGTAACTTGCTGTTTTCTCAGAGGGCAGAAAGAGCTGCTTGCACCTGGGGTCAAGACAAGGACTTGGGAGGACAATCACGGTGTCCCCAGGATGCTCAGTGAGGTTCTGGAAGTGCAGTTCAGACCATCCGCGGTACACTGAACCCATGTCCTGCTTGGATGGCAAAGATGACAGGGCCTGTTATAAAAGTTCCAATATAAAAAAAAAGCATAGGAAATTTGGGGGGAACGTACTCCAAAAAGTTTGATTCCCCCCACACACACACAAAAAGTTAAATTTTTATGAAAAAATTCAACTTTTGGGGAAAAAAACAAAGGCCATTTTTGGATGATAGTTCAAAAACATTGTATCCAGTTCTGCTCTCCAGTTTCAGCCCCCCGGCGGGGCGGATCATTGAGAAGGCAGGGCCAAACAGCTGCGGTCACACTGGTAGTCTTCAGCTCTCCTCAGGCTTTGGACCTGGGCATGGTTCTGAAGCCACCTGAGTAGCGATGACTGGTGGCTAGGGATGCGGCTGCGCTGTCCATGATGACTTAGTTAGGCCTGTGAGCTAGCTGACTTTGGCCAGGAGCGGGTGTTGATACATCTCGGGTGCCCATCTGGCACGGTGAGAAAGGGTCTAATGTGGCTTCATTATGAGAGGGACCCAAGTGGGTTGTTCTGAATGAGTTTTCAGATGATGATGGCGCTTTCATGCAGGGTGGTGCCGGATCCCTCTCTCTGCCTTCCTTGTTCAGTGTTTATGTGAGCCTACCAGGGGGGTCAGTAAGGAGACATGAGTGACTGTCTCTGTAACATGCAGATGATACCCAGTGGGCTATGTCCCTTCTGGCCCACCCTGCTCATGCAATGCAATGGGGGGCCCCGGTCCAGTGCATGACCAGGATGGGCTGTAACGCAGATGCGGCGCTGACGGCATATGGCTGCTCCTCTGAAACCTGTCGTATTTTTGGCGTTCCAACTGGAGGCGCTGGTCTGTGTGGCCTCTTCAAAATGGCGCAGGAGGCTCAGGGGATCTGGAAAGAATGCAGGAGCAAGCCTCTAGCCGGTTCTGCTGAACGCGTGCAAAGGGTGATTTTCAGTGGCTTATAAAATCTGGCTTTACCTGCCTGGAGACAACAAAAGGCACTTCCTTGACCCTAGGACCAGCCACCCGCCACAGAGCAAGTTCTTGCTCCAAAGCTCTGTGGCTCTGAAGCTAAATGTGGAGGGGCCAGTCTCAATGCCCCCGCATGCCCATCCCTGGGCTTGCATACACTCTGGACTAAAAAGAGGCAGGATGAGGGCAGAGTATGGGTGGGTCAGATCAAAGCACCTTCCTCAGCATGCTAAGGAGACGCATAGCTAGACCTGCCCCTCTTCGACCTTCCTTCTGCTTCTTGGGGGCCACATAACAGCACCCCAGTGCTGTTGTGGTCTCCCCTGCATGTCGCCCCCCCCCGCCCACTTCCGCCTCCACATCAGCTCTTTTTACCAGGCAAGTAAATGCCCAATGTTCAGCCCCAGGGCTGGGCAGGATCAAACCCTTTATCACTTGCAGCTCACGAGAGCCCTGCTCCAAGGCTGGAACCCTAGCCACAGTCCCATTACCTAGCCACACACCCCGTCTCCACTCACTCCCACTGCGACAGGCAGGATCACAGCACAGTGGCCAGAGATAAATTCCTCCCTTGTCAATTGGGAGGATCACGTGATTACCCCTCCCTCCACCCCCACGCAGATGTTGTGGTTTACATCGTTACATGTCCCCCTGGAATACGTCCTCGGAGAGAGGTATACGCACCTGGCAAAGTGCCAGCCCACTACAAACACAACTAATTCCATAGACTGACAATATCAAGGGATTATTTCATTAATAACTGCTGACAATGCAGCCTGCACACATTAAGGCCCAATCCTGGCGGATGCCAAGTGACTGCACATCAGGGGACTTCTGAGGGAAGCTAAGGGTGCCCAGCACTGAGCAAGAAGTGCTGACCGCCTGCCAGGATTGGATCCTTCCTTTGCACTAGGCTCCAATGATGGGCATCTCCAGCCCGATGACCCATTTCTCTCTCCTTAGAAGACCATTGCCGTCAGGGCCTAGTAGGCACAACCCAGAACGGCTTCCAGACTGAAGCCCTCGGCACATGGAGGTTGCCGTGGCGAGACAGGCGCTCACAGCTTTGGAACTCTGTTAGGTGAGGGGGGGCGTGATTACGCATTTGGGCCCAGATCCTCAGCTGGTGTCAATTGACCTAACTCCACGGACTTCAATGGAACGCGGTCAGTTTCCACCAGCAGAGGATCTGACCCCTTTATCGTATCTAGCTAGCTCCGCTTACCCGAACAGCCTGGGGGACATTCAGAAGTTTCAGACGACTTGGGATAAATGGAAGCGCTGTTTTACAGGGAACAACTAGACAAATCCACTGCCGGTGATTAATGCTAACGTGCACTAAGGCCAATTGAGAAGCTATTAGCGGGTGATGGACTAACATAGGGCTATGAGGAGAGGGGGTGTGCACTGGATACATCAATGTTGCAGGGCTCCAGCTAGCAGGCTAGCAATAGTTGAATGGCCATTGTGGCTCGCCGAGCCCTGGGTCTCAGTTTGGGTGGCTAGGCTGAGTTTGTGCCAGAGCTGCAGTGTACATGCCCATGGGATAACTAGGGTGTCTGCACAAAGGGAGTTGGGATAACTAGCTCGATACTGTGTTTTGCACCAGTCATCATGGGAGGTGATTGGTGGTGACTTTGTTACATGGTAGTGCTGTGGTGGCAATAGGCGGGGGTGGGGTTCGGATAGGAACCCTCTGGGTTTAGGATGGAGGAGTCAGATGACAGATCATCCCCCATGAATGGCCCCTTCTCGCTGGGGGGAGGGGGAACCCTGCCCCCACCTCGGCCTGGAGCAGTCCAGACCTGTTGGGGCCCATTGCAAAATGCATGTGCTAGCTCGGGCTGTGGGGAGGGAGGATAGGGGTGCAGGAAGGTTGGTATTTTGAAGGCATGGGGATATTTATTTTACTTATTTCAGATTTTAATCTGTTTCTCCTTGGCTGACAGCCAAGGGCCGGATTGGACATTTCATGCTGATCTGAGAGGAAAGATGGTCTTGTGGTTAAGGCTCTGGCTTAGGAGCCAGGAGGCTTTGGGTCCTGCTCTCACCTCCGTCACAGACTCCATGTTTGACATTGGTCAAGTTGCTTAATCTCTCTGTGCCTCAGTTTCCTATAAACAGCTATGTTAACAATGCTTCCATCCTCCTACCCTTTGTCTGTCTACTTGGACTGTAAACCTTCCAGGGTAAGAAGGATCTGTGTGTTTGTGCGCACTGAGCCCAGCACAATGGGGCCTCCAGCTGCTACCCAAATACATCTACTAAGTCCTACTGCTGCGAAAGCAACTACAATCTATGTGAAATAGACCGCGGGAACCAGGCACAGCACAGCCGCGACCAGCAATGAGCCCAAGGCAGCAGATTCAGAGGGAACGTGGCAGGGACACACAGAGTCACAAAACAAATGTGTCAGGTTACATGAATCCTGCACTGCACTTCTGTGACATTCTGTGCCTCAGGGGAACCCCCAGAACCCCCATGTTCGTCCTGATACTATGGTTGTGTGGTATCCAATGCAAAGTTTGTCATGCCAGGTGTCTTCGGAAGGCTCATGGTGCACTGAGCATGGTTGTTATAGTGACGTTATAGGTTATAATTTCATGTATATAGTTATGAGGCTGAAAATGTGTCCTCATGGCTTAAAACAAGCCCAGGCAAAAACTCTCCAAGAACAGAGAGGCAGTTCACACCTCATCAGGACATGTATGGGACAAACCCAGCCCAGCCTCACAGGAACAAAGGACACTGGCCTAGGCAGCAACAAAGGATCTGTTGGACTCTCGAGTGCGTCACCCCCCTTCCTTTGGTCAGTCAGGGACTACGATGAGGTAATGCTCACCTGACTTTGAATGGGGGGGGCACAGCCAAGAGGGAAGAAGGAACATGATAAAAGGGAGAGATGTTTGCCATTCTCCTCCTCTCTCTTCTACCTCCATCTACAGACATCATCACCAAGCGCTGATCAAAGGGCAGAGCCTGGCTGAAGGGCAACCAGCCACCCTGTGGTGAGAAGCATCTAAGGTCCTCAAAGAATCAATCCTGAAGCACTTGCATGAGAGGAAAGTGATCAGGAACAGCCAGCATGGATTCACCAAGGGAAGGTCATGCCTGACTAATCTAATCGCCTTTTATGATGAGATTACTGGTTCTGTGGATGAAGGGAAAGCAGTGGATGTATTGTTTCTTGACTTTAGCAAAGCTTTTGACACGGTCTCCCACAGTATTCTTGTCAGCAAGTTAAGGAAGTATGGGCTGGATGAATGCACTACAAGGTGGGTAGAAAGCTGGCTAGATTGTCGGGTTCAACGGGTAGTGATCAATGGCTCCATATCTAGTTGGCAGCCGGTATCAAGTGGAGTACCCCAAGGGTCGGTCCTGGGGCCGGTTTTGTTCAATATCTTCATAAATGATCTGGAGGATGGTGTGGATTGCACTCTCAGCAAATTTGCGGATGATACTAAACTGGGAGGAGTGGTAGATACGCTGGAGGGGAGGGATAGGATACAGAAGGACCTAGACAAATTGGAGGATTGGGCCAAAAGAAATCTGATGAGGTTCAATAAGGATAAGTGCAGGGTCCTGCACTTAGGACGGAAGAACCCAATGCAGAGCTACAGACTAGGGACCGAATGGCTAGGCAGCAGTTCTGCGGAATAGGACCTAAGGGTGACAGTGGACGAGAAGCTGGATATGAGTCAGCAGTGTGCCCTTGTTGCCAAGAAGGCCAATGGCATTTTGGGATGTATAAGTAGGGGCATAGCGAGCAGATCGAGGGACGTGATTGTCCCCCTCTATTCGACATTGGTGAGGCCTCATCTGGAGTACTGTGTCCAGTTTTGGGCCCCACACTTCAAGAAGGATGTGGATAAATTGGAGAGAGTCCAGCGAAGGGCAACAAAAATGATTAGGGGACTGGAACACATGAGTTATGAGGAGAGGCTGAGGGAGCTGGGATTGTTTAGCCTGCAGAAGAGAAGAATGAGGGGGGAATCTGATAGCTGCTTTCAACTACCTGAAAGGGGGTTCCAAAGAGGATGGCTCTAGACTGTTCTCAATGGTAGCAGATGACAGAACGAGGAGTAATGGTCTCAAGTTGCAGTGGGGGAGGTTTAGATTGGATATTAGGAAAAACTTTTTCACTAAGAGGGTGGTGAAACACTGGAATGCGTTACCTAGGGAGGTGGTAGAATCTCCTTCCTTAGAGGTTTTTAAGGTCAGGCTTGACAAAGCCCTGGCTGGGATGATTTAACTGGGAATTGGTCCTGCTTCGAGCAGGGGGTTGGACTAGATGATCTTCTGGGGTCCCTTCCAACCCTGATATTCTATGATTCTATGATTCTAAGTTTGTAAGGGCACTGAAAGTGTTCAGATCAGCTTAGAATGCGTTTTCCTTTTATTTCATTTGACCAAATCTGACTTGTTATACTTTTACTTATAATCACTTAAAATCTATCTTTGTAGTTAATAAATTTGTTTATTCTACTTGAAGCAGTGTGTTTGGTTTGAAGCGTGTCAGAGACTCCCCTTGGGATAACAAGCCTGATACATATCAATTTCTTTGTTAAGTTGATGAACTCATATAAGCTTTCAGAGTCCAGTGGGCAGAACTGGACACTGCAAGATGGAGGTTCCCAGGGTTGTTTCTGGGACTGGAGATATTGGCTAGTGTCATTTGGTTGCAAGTAGCTGGGAGCAGCTTACATGCCAGAGGCTGTGCGTGAATGGCCCAGGAGTGGGGGTTCTCACAGCAGAGCAGGGTTAGTCTGGCTCCCAGAGTCAAGGACTGGAGGGACCTAGCAGATCACCGGTCCAACTAACACCAGAGGGGAACATCACAACTTCCATAGTGCTTCACACTAGAGGGGGATAGCGTTAGCTTGGATTGACAGATGTGGAAACTGGAGGGAAGTGAAATAACTTTTGTGGCACCCTGGGTCAGTGGAAAAATCAAAACATGGAGCCCTGATGTTAGAGGGCTTTCCCTTCACCCCCTCCCCTGGTTTTTGTACCTGGAATGGGCCCTGATTCTTCCATATTCACTTATCCAAAAATACAGTTACCCCAACTTGCAAGGACCAGCAACTGCCATCATGAGAGCCCACCATACCCCCTCCAAGCAGCCGCATGGACTGTTGGAGAGGGGGACTTACCTGACTGCTACTTACCTGTCCAGCATGGTGCATCCGAGTCACAGCACCAAGATGTTAGAGGGCTCTCCCTTCACCCCCTCCACTGGTTCTTGTCATGCAGACAGAAAGCAGAAGACCAGAAGTCCAAAGTACAGACAATGCGATGTTTATTGGGGTTAGTTCCAAGCAAACATGTCCATAGCTCTACACGCCGGCAGAGTCTGGTTCTAAACGTTCCGTTCTGAGCTGGGACACCACAGAGGCTTTACCTTGTATCCCCCTTCCCAGCTCTTGTTAGACCCGCAATAGAGGGGTTTTTTAAAGGATGGGGAGCAGACAGATACCAGACACAGTGTTGGTATATAATACTTTAAATGCTTTTTACTGATTACAAAACAAGCCTTACTTACTTCACATTTACATCCCAAACAGACTATATCAGAGTTTAAAGGTTAGAGTAGTTCTGATGGCCAGTCAAGATTTTTTTTATTATAAGATGCAGGGAGCCGGCAAAAACCACATTGATAGTCACACGGGGCTTTGGATTAATAAATTACTTTGATTTGCAGAAATTATAGGCAACCATTTATAGTTCATTTTGTTGCGTTATTGTTTTATTGACTTTGTTTACTAGGCCTTTTACCCACACAATTCCAAAGACACAATCCTGGGTGGGCCGCCATTTCCTCCCATTCTTATACAATTTTATATCAGTCCAGCTGGTGTTGTTTCCTTTTCTGCTAATTCTCCATATTTTTCTCGAAACAGGACAAGATTGTTTTTACACATATAGTTCTAATCACTCTTAACCTTAAGCTCTTGCTTAGGTTGCCAACTTAGAATGCACATATTCATGTCAAGCATGTGTCATTCATACCAGGCCTCAATGACCTATAACATATTACATGAATATATGAATCACAATGTGTATATATATATATATATCCCAACACTCTGACACCACAGAGCCTTTGCCTCATATCCCCATTTCCAGCTCTGATGCTGCAGAGCCTTGCCTGTGTCCCTATTCCTCATTCCCCATTCCCACCTCCCCATTCCCTATTCCCAATTTCCCCTCCTTAGCAGGCCCAAATATACCTGCAGAGCATGCCCCTAGTCACACCCCTTACAATTTATGGTCATGTTCCCTTTTGGAGGGTAATGAGTCGAGGATCTTCGTCCCACCTCTTTTGTATCCCATGGGAGGGGTAAGGAGTGAGGTTGTGTTTTGGCCAAGGCCAGGCTTTTTTGGGCTTTTTGTGTTTCTTATGCCTCCTCTCCATCCCCCCTTCTCCCTCCTAACCAGTTGCTTGACCTTGGCTTGAGAGAAGAGCCAGGCAGCCTTTCAGTGTGTGCTTGTGTATTACACTCCCACAATACCCTGTAACACTTTAACTGCTCTATCCCTTATCTCTTCCTGTTGTATTAACAAACCCATCTGGCTAGGGAAAAGCAAGACACACCATGTCTTTTGTTCTTTGTTCACATATATGTATACGATATAAGAGTATCAAAAAGTCAACCACAGAATTCTATCTCAGGCTGACGAACACGCCTATATGCCAATACCTGACTCCTAGTCCCCTGATTGAATCAATAGGCCGTGCTCCCCCAGAGCTGTAAACAGAGCCCAGGGCCCCTAACTCCCCGTGCCCCTGTCTCCGTGCCCCTGCCTTTATGCCTCCCTGAGTAATCTGATTGGTAGCAGAAGGTTCAAGGCTACCAGTCTTGACACTTAGCCAAAGCAATTCTCCAGCGGTGCCAGGCTTAATTTCCAGGACTCCTGGGCCTGATCCTGCCATTGGACCCAGGCAGAGACCCTGTGGTAGCCGATAGGATAGTTAGAACATGAGTTAACATCGTTCAGATTTTTTTTTTTAAAAAAAAAGGAGAAACCAGGTTTCTGGGCCTAAGTGTAGAGGAGTCTGGGAAACTGAAGTTCCTGGTGCAGAGTTAGTGTGATGGGAAAGTAAAAGGTAGCAAGGCCCTGACCCCGGTCACGTTGCCATTCTGTTCTGGCTCGAACTGCTCTGAGGGAGGTTTCCAGTGGGCGTTTTAGGAGTTGGGAATGTTTCATTAACATGCTACCTGCATCACTAGCAGGGGTCGGACATTAGTGCGGGTGTGAACTGACATAGCGGGTAATGCAAAGCCAGGAAGGAGATGGAGGAAATAGAATTCGAATAAGGAGCGGCTTACTGTTAATTCCTATGATTACAATGGGTTAGAAAAGGCCCACAGCAGCTAAGCTTTCAGAAGAGCTCCACGCAGCAGCGGGTTCCCGGATGGGGGCTGGTCCTCACGGCGCCCGCCCGTGGGCAGATCACCCGCCCACGGGCCACAACTGCCGTTGTGGGTGGGGCTCTCACGCCTGGCTGCGAACCAATCAGCCCCCCCGGGACACTGGGTTTCCTACCCGTGTCTGGGCGTTGGGCCCTGCTGTTGAACCCACGACCCCTGCTGTGGGCCGCCTCCGCCGCGTCCAGGCAGGAGGGAAATGAACAGACGCGTTAAAGCGCATTGGGGTTTTGGCCGGATGAGCCGCTCTCCTCCCCGGCGGCTCCTTGCTCTTCCCCGGCCCCTTGCCCATCTCCCGCGCTCTCCCCAAGCGTGTCCCTCTCTCGCTGCCTGGCTGAGAGCCCCGCTGCTGGGGCCGGCTGCCAGCTGGGAGGGATGCTACAGAAACAGCGCTGTGAACTGGGCTCTGATGATCAGTGACTCCTTTGGGAGTTGCCGCTGTTCCGGGCTGTGAACAATCTCCTGCCCTGCGTGCAGTCACTCGGCTGGGGTAACCCACCCTGCTGGTGCAGCTAGGCCGATGGAGGAATTCTTCCAGCCACCGCCTTTCCTGGGGGTGGATTCACGAGAGCAAGGGGGAAAGCCCTTGTCCCGTTGTCTCTGTAGTAAGTGTCTACACAGCACAGCTGCAGCGGGAGCGCTTGCCGTGTAGACACACCCTGTACAGAGCGAGACGGTCCCTGCCCAGAAGAGTTCCTAGCAGACCAGCCAGGGAGAGCCCCGGGGCTCGGTTCCTTCTTCATGACTTGCGGCCAGGGTGGCCCGGGGCCGGTCACTTAATCTCTCTGGGCCTTGGGGATAGAGCCACGGCCCTGCCCCGCTTGCATGGGTGCCCTGAGAGGTTTTTGGTGGCTGTGTTTTTTACGAACCGTTTTCGGTCCCAAGTCTCCAGTTTTGTGAAAACCAAAATGTTTTGCAGCAGCTTGTCGATTTGGGTGCCACTGTTACCATGTCGGTTCCTGTGGCCAGCATGGTCCTGCGTCATATTTCCTAAAGGTGAACATCAAACCACAAGAAACCTCCAGCATCAGAATGAAACAACAGGAGGGGTCTGAAGTTTTCTCAGCATTCTTGTTCCAAGGGACACTTTGAAATTTCAGCTTTTTTGTTCCCTTTTGAAATGTTTTTTTTATTATTATTATTTCAAAATGTCCACTCTTCATCCAGCTCCAGTTCTGAAGTATTCCTGTTCTAGAGCCATGGGGCACGAGAGACACGCGGGTGGGAAACTGAGGCATGGACTGATGGGCAAGGAATTCACAGCTGAGGCAGGGGCTGCCTGCCGCTCGCCAGAGCCCCAGTCAGGTGCTTTACTCACAAGCCCACCCTTTCCATACAGTCCTGCCCCTGAAACCTCCATCTGCCTCTCCTGGACCCAGCTGGGGGTGGTTGCTGTCTCTGAGCTGGGGGAGCTTGTCAGCAGAATTCCAGGCCCACAAGAGAAATCCTCAGCCCACGCCTGGCTGATCTGGGGCCCGGGTCTCACTACCTTCTTTCAGCTCATTTGCAGCTGCACTTTTCAAAGTCCAAGCCCGGCCACCCTCTGGCCGGTTCCGGTTAGTTCAATCGGCCGATTCGCTTGTGCGGCCACTAATGATCGCGACACCCTGTCCGCCTACAATAGCAGCAGGGCCCCCTTGAAGGACTAAAAACTCCCGGCTCCCAATGCGTCGTGCAAAGAAATGACCCGAGGCCGGTCGCGGGCTGGGTTTTCTGGGGGTTTCTTTGGCGGCAAAGGCAGACTTTGAAACGCACGACCTAGAAAGGCTGCCAGCTGCAATGCCAGGGAAACGGCCGCTGCCCGGTTGTGACGATGTGAGGCAGCAGGGAGGGGGGAGTGTTGACCTGGGAATGTGCCCTGGGGGTGGGAGACCTGAGAGCCTGTCACCTGAGCCAGGAGGGGGAGGGGGAGGTGACTGCCCAGGAATGTGAACAGAGGCTGCAGGAGGGAGCCTGCTGCTGCGGGGGTTTAGTTTCAGTTTGGGGCTGGGTGGAGGAACGCAGGGAACCCCAGGGCTGGGGTCTAAGCTCCCTGCTCCCCCAGAAGGACTTGACTGAGGGGTCCTGGGTGTACCTACTGTTGTGGACTGTGTTCCTGTTGTCCAATAAACCTTCTGTTTTACTGGCTGGCTGAGAGTCTCAGCGGATCGCAGGAAGAGGGGTGCAGGGCCTGGACTCCCCCACACTCCGTGACACCGGCAGCGGGTGCCCCCCAGCCCGCCACATGAACGCTGGGATCGGCCCCTGGCCCCCTGGCTCCGGCCTCCCTCCACCAGCTGCCTGCCCGGAGACGGTGCCGGAAACATTACTAGAGAGAGAACAAACGCAGGTGCCCCTCTGTCCCAAAGTCCTGAACCTCGGGCACCACGTCCCGGGGCTCTGGTGGAGTCTCCCCCGCTGCGGGGTGTCTTCTAACAGCGCGGGGCAGGAACGATTCGGGGGCAGGTCTCCAGGCCGGTCCAGAGAAGGGCAGAGGGGATCCTCTCTCTGCGATCCCTTCCGGCCTTGGAATCGGCATTGTTCCGATCTCTCCGCTTCCCCCGGGGGTCGGACACCGGCAGGGGGTCTGATCTCGCCGGGGGAAGCAGGAATTACCCCGATGCCTCGCCTGCAGGCAGAGCCGGGGCTGTGGACTCAGCGCGCCCGCGGGGATTCCCCTGGCACCTGGCTCTGCCTCCCCGGCACCGGTGGACGGCAAGAGGCGCTGAGCTCCAGGTCCCCTTCCAGCACAAAGGGGTGCAGGGGGGACCCCGCCCCTCCACAGACAGCTGGCGGCCGGAGCCATCACCAATGTCAAACCAGCTTCGCATCTTCGCGGGGGTGCAGGGGGACACCGGGGAGGGATTTCGGTGAGTCCAATGGATGTGAAATCATCTGCGCATTAACGCCGACGGCTCCCGCCCCCGCCAGTCCCTGGCGGTACCCGAGCCGCTCTCCCGCTGGCTGCAGGGCGGGGGCTGGTGATCCGGGGGGCGGCGGGGGGCCCTGACGTGGGAGTTGATGTCAGCGCGGTGCCATATAGCCGGGCGGGCTCCGGGCTGGCAGGACCCATTTCAGCGCCAGGCCTCGGGGAGCAGCTCCCGGCGCCGCTACCCCGAGGAGTTCCCCGCTCTCCAGCCAGCTCGCAGCCGGGATCCAGCCGCAAGGGAGCCAGCGTGGGCTGCCCGCGCCCCGCCAGCCGATGTGGAGGTAGCGGGCGGCCTGGGCCCCAGCTGGCTCCGGGACCCTCAGTCGCTCGGCTCCAGCGCAGCGGCGGGGGCCCGCCCGAGAACCGACGCACGTTGTTACATGCCTGGCCGGGCTTCTGGCTCCCACGGGCAACCGGACCCCCAGATCGCTGCGCCACCCGCCGCCCCGCGGAGCCCCGACGCCCCTGCCCGCCTCTTCGCTGCGCAGAGACCCGCTGCCCGCCGGCCAGGGGCCATGAACAGCTCCCAGCCCGTCCCCTGGCCCGGCGCGGGGCTGGACGGGACCCTGGCGCTGCCCCTGGTCCTGGCCGCCTTGGGCCTGGCGGGGCTGGCGGGCAACCTGCTGCTGCTGGCGGTGCTGGCCCAGGAGCTGCGGCGGGGCCGGGGCTCGCCGCCCCTCGCCGGGCTGCTCCAGCTCTGCGGCGCCGACCTGCTCCTGCTGCTCCTGTGCGCCCCGCTGCGCCTGGCCGCCGCCTGCCACCGCGCCTGGCCGCTGGGCGGGCCCCTGTGCCGGGGCAGCGACTGGCTGCTGCACGCCGCGCTGCTGGCCAAGTGCTTCGCCCTGGCGGCCGTCGGGCGAGCCCGCCTGCAGCAGCTTGCCGGGCCGGCCCCCGGCCCGCCCGGGCCCCGGCCCCGGCTCCTGCCGCTGCTCTGGCTGCCGGCCCTGGGCCTGCCGCTGCCCCTGCTGCTCTTCAGCCGGCTGGAGCCCGGCCCCGACGGGCCGCGCTGCCTCTTCCAGCCGCCCCCGGGCGCCGCCGGCTTCATGCGGGTCTTCGACGCCGCCTACCCGCTGCTGGCCCTGCTGCTGCCGGCCGCCTTCACCGGCGGCTGCTACTGGAGAGCCCTGCGCGCCCGCGGGCCGCCCGGGCAGCGCCCGCCCCCGCCCGGCCCGGCCACCCGCCTGCTGCTGGGCCTCAGCCTGCTCTTCCACGCCGCCTGGCTGCCCGCGTGGGGGCTGTGGCTCTGGGGCCGGCACGGCGGGGCGCGGCCGCCCCCGGCGGCGCTGGCGGGGCTGGCCCAGGCCGCGCTCTTCCTCCCCGGCGTGCTGGGCCCCGCCGTGCTGCTGGCGGCCGGCCCGGAGCTCCGGGCCGGGCTGCGGGCGCTGGCCCGACGGGGAGGCCCCGGGGCTGCGGAGCGCACCCAGGCGCTGCGGGAGGCGCCGGCGGCGGAGAAGGAGCTTCCCGACCTGCAGCACTTCTGGCAGCACCGCAGGGACACGGCGGCGGGGGAGGAGAGCGACCCGGTGCCCTGGGAGCACCAGGGCACCCCGTGAGCGGCTGGGGCCGCCCGCCCGGCCTCGCCCCAGCGGCCGCTCCTGCGCCCCGCGGCCAGCGATTCCCCCGTCCGCGGCACGGCGGGGGCCTCCCTGCCTTGCTTGTGAACGCCGGGGCTGGGGCTGCGCTGGGGGAGGGAGCCGGGGAGGGGGGTGTCGCTTTCACTTTTTGTGACGTCCCTCTGCAGCCCGCATCGCTGCGCAGGGGCCCCGGGGCGTGCTGGGGTTTGAGCCTTTTCCCCTGGGGGCGGGGCGCGGGGGGGCAGCAGCTGTTCGCCCAGCCTGCCCCGGCTGCGCCAGCAAAACCCGCCGCGCGCAGCCTTCTGCCTCCGCAGATGTTGGCAGCTGGAGCTGTCCAGATGCGCCCGCCGCCCCCCCCCCCCCGGCCGTGATTCCCAGCGGCAGGAGTTTGTGTGTCTCGGTCACCAGGACCCACCCCGCCCCCTGGCTCTGTCGATCCCCAGCCAGTGGGTGTGTGCCCGGGGCTGGGGCTGCTCGGATCCCGGGCTCTGCCCCCTGCAGCTGGGATTCTAAGCTAGGGGCGGCGGGGGGGGGGGGGGGCAGGGGCTTCACCCAGTGTGTGTAGGTGTGTAACGCCGGGGGAGGGGCGGTGTCTAAACCCATTCGGCTGTTGCGAAGTGTGATCCGCCTTCGCTGCCCGCCGGGATCGGAGCTCTCCCGGGAAGGCACTGAGCGAGGAAGGGGGCCGGAGCTCTGCGGGCGGCTGGCGGGGGAGCTGGCTGGGAAGGTTCCTTAGTGACCAAGGCGATCCCTTGAGAATAAAGGGAATTAAAGGGGCGCGCCAGGGATTTCTTGTTACTTGCTTGTGATCCCCCAGTGGGTGGGGGGTTGAAGATGCCAGAGAGAGAGGAGAAGGTGCTCAAGCCAAGGCTCTGGCTCCCTGCGGACTGGCTACCTGGGCTTTACCATTCCGGGCTGGAAACAAGCCAACGCAAAGGTGTCCATGGACTGCAGCCAAATGTGCCGATCCTGGCTTTGCGTCCTGGTGTGTGAGCCCAGAAGACACCGCTCAGCTCTTCAAAGCAGGATTGGGGCCAGGATCTGCCCAAGTGAAATCAGCCCGGAAATAAGGGGTCCATTTGTAACCGGGGGGGCGGGGGGGGTGATGAACCAGCGGAACAATTTCCCAAGGGGGGCGGGGGATTCTCCAGCGCTGGGAACTTGAAAATCAAGATGGGCCATTCTTCTAACAGCTGGGCTCCAGGGACAGTTTGGGGGCCATGCTTTGGCTTGTGGTATCCGGGGGGTGAGACTTCATGATCAGCATGGGCCCTTCTGGCCTTGGGATCGAGGCCGAGTGATTTTGGGTGGCTCCGTTTTGGGAATCAACCCCAAATCAAGACACTTGAAGTGGTCTGAGCATTCCACATTTCCAGAGCGCCTTGGCTTTGACAAGCCGGCCCCCGGCAGGGTCTACACTAGGATAAAAGCTGTTTTAAAGAAAGGTGGCTAACACGTTAAAACAAACCTTGGGGTAGGCAGGACAACTTATATTTTCACATGGATTAGCTGGTCAAGGTGGACCCTAGTGCGCACTGCGGGGTTCCCCTCAATCAGCTAACACATGTTCAAGTGCAACTTGCTCTGTCTACACTAGTTTCCCCCCCCCCCCCCCCCCCAAGTCTTTCTGGAGCATTCACTAATCAGTCCTATTCCCAGTCTCGCTATCTGGAATTCATAACTCCTCGGTGACTGAGCCAAGCCAAGAATGCTGGCGAGTGGGTGTTTTCATTAACTATCCCACGCATTGGTGTTCGCGACTCCAGAGTGGGCTGGGGTAAAATACCTGAATTCAGCTGGATCAGGCAGCCCAGATTCAAAGCTTTGTGTATCCCTGAACATTAAAGGTTTCATCTACAATCATAGTAAACTGAAGATGTCATAGTTGCGAAATCTGTACAGTCTTTCCCCCGGGGTATGATCAGTTCCATATGTATCTATGTATTTCATCGATTTCAGTGGGTGTTAGGTGCATAAGTACCTTTGAGGATCTGGGCCTTAGTCTCTGTGCCTCGGTTTCCCTACGTGACTTATTTAAGGGGGCCTGTGAGGGAGCTGGAGACTGAACCCAAATCTCCTGAGTCCCAGTGTCTTAGGCACATGACCAACCTTCTCTCAACCTTATGCTCTAATAAATTGGTTAGTCTCTAAGGTGCCACAAGTCCTCCTTTTCTTTTTGCGAATACAGACTAACACGGCTGTTACTCTGAAACTTCTCATAATGGGAGTCTTTCATATTGCTCTAGAGTGCTCTCCCTCTGGCCTCAGTTAATTCTACACTTGGGGATAAGGAAGAGAATAAGACCTGGATAACTCCTGAGTATCGGTGAATTTGTCCCTCTCCTTCCAGCGCAAGCTTCTGGGAAGCAGAACTGGGGAGCCGATGAGGACCTGCAATGCAGCCTCCTGGTCTCCCCAAAGCTGTACCCTTCAGCCTGTTGCAGCCTGTAAAGCTTCAGAGCATGTCGCCTCTTAGAATCTGTGAATCGGAATCGATAAGCTAAGTTTAAATGATACACAATAAAAACTAAGCTACAATAAAGCTTTACAATCTTTTAAGTTGTTTTGACTCTTCCTCCTCCATTGTCCGGTAGCAAAGAGGCCTGTGTGGTGTTTTCTTTGCCATGCGTAAATGCTAGCAGAGTTCATAATAATACTTAACACTTATGCAGGGCTTGTCACCTGCAGATCTCAAAGCAATTCACAGAGGTGAATAAGCACTACTAACCCAGTGTTGGAGATGGGGAAACTGAGGCATGGAGCAGTGAGGTGATGAGTAAATGGCAAGACTGGAAAGAGAACCTCCCTCCTGATTCCTCACCCAGTGCTCTGTCCATTGGACCAGGCCTTTGGGGTAGGAGCCTGGCAGAGCCAGCTCGCGGCCCCTAAAACCTTGCTTTGGCTTCTGCTCCGTAAAGAGGTTTAGCTTGTTCCTCTCCTTGGTCTGTAGTTACGACAGGCACAAAATGGATGCTTTTAGGATGCTTCCCCTGGGAAAGCAGATCCTTGGACTGCCTCCGCCTGAGAAATTCAGGGATTAATTTCTATTGTGTAACTTTTCTGCTGCTGGCAGGGTGGAGTTGTCCGAATTCCTGGAAGTCTGAGAGCAGGAATATAACAGTGCTGGCCGGGACAGGGGGTGTCTTTTGGGGACCAGCCCAACGCTCTTCACACACACCCCAAATCCCCACAGACTTCACCAGGAGTTTGGGTGCCCAAGGGATGCAGCGCTGGATCTGCTCTCAGGCTCCGAGGGAGCTGTCCTACTGAGAAGCCCCCTCCCCATTCTTGAACCCCATAATCTCAGGGCTCTGCTCATTCGCACATTCAGATTTGCCTAGAAATTCACGGGGCCTGGTCTTCACTCCAAGTGTATCATTATAACTAAAGGCATGATATTATACTGACTATAAACCAGCCTGTGTGTGGATACTTGTGAACAGGCTGGCCACCTCCTAAGCACCTCCTAAGTGGCCTGAGGTCACTGTGCAGGTAGCCTGCCTCAGTTTCCCCACTTTTTAGGGCTTTCTCAGTCAAATGATCACAATACACTCTTGTCAGGTGCAGTACATCCCTTCTTGGGGCTGGATTTATTAACATTGAACAATCATTCCCCAAGTAAAGTTCTCAGAAATCCCCATCATGTTCACACTCCCAGTCTCTTTCCCGCTGGGTGTCTCCAGGGCTTCTCTGCCTGGAGCCCTTTTCCCTGGAAGCTCAGGGTTCCCTGCTGGCATCCGCTCACTGCCAGGAGACTCTGTAGTGTGAGAGAAAGAGCAAGGGAGATCCTAAGCATCGGCCCTCCCTACATCCTGCTGCTTTTTGTCGGAGAATCAGTTCCTGCAAACCCACTGTCACTTACACCTCTCACCCCAGCCCAGGCGTGGCAAGCGGGCCCCGTTGTACAGTGTTACGAATTACATCTGATAGGACATGCACACAAATGCTGCGAATTACACCTTATAGGACATGCACACAAATGCTGCGAATTACACCTGATAGGTCACGCACAGTTCGAATCTAGGCTGAGGCACAGAAACAAAGTCCACAACTGCAGAGTTCCCAAAAGACACTAAGTTTATTACGCTCGAGCGTGGTGCCCCCCTGCTAGCCACAGGGGGACCCTGAATACAGATTATACAAAGGTTATATACCTTTTAGCAAAGCATGTTGCCCTCGTGCATCGGAAACCTTAGCCAATAAACAAACCCTTGTCTTATCTACCACCTATCCCTGCTTGGTGCATTCCTCGTGCTATACCAGTATG
The DNA here is from genome assembly GCF_965140285.1 of Lepidochelys kempii. Lineage (NCBI taxonomy): Eukaryota > Metazoa > Chordata > Testudines > Cheloniidae > Lepidochelys > Lepidochelys kempii. The sequence continues at coordinate 140,675,087 of NC_136383.1, forward strand.
TTAATTACACAGCATGGTCCTAAAGCCATGCATCAGTAACTTTTATTATCAGGATGGGAGGCCTCACATCAAGGCCAAGAGACAGGGAATTAGAGACTGACAAAAACCAGATACTGGGAGTCAAGGCAGGCTGGAGACAAGGAGGAGGATTTTCACAGGGATTCAGTATCTAAGGATCACTCCTCCTGGTGTATGATGTGCTGGCATTTAAACAATGATGGGCCCCAAACCAAAATGGAGTCACATGTGCTAACTTTTCCTTAACAACAGGGCAGGCCTGCTCTAGGGCTTCTGCCCTTAAAGGGGCAGGCCACCCCACTGCAACCCTCATTGGTTTATAGCGGTTTATCTGGGTCCAGTGAACGTACAGGCACAAGCTAAACCGATGTAGGAGTGTCCACACACAAAAGTTGCAGAAGTTTAAGCTGATGAAAGTTAAACCCTGTTGCCTGGTCATGTCCTTATTTTCCTTGATGAAGATCCTGTGAAGTTCTCCTCATTGTCCTCTTTCAATTTCCTTGCAGTTGTTTTGTCTGAGAGCGTTTCTGCTGCACTGAGGGCTGGACCAGTGTCCATTTTGCCCCAGCCAGTTTGGTCCCACTCTGTGGTTTTTAACACTTGGTTTATCCCCTGTCCCCAGCTGCAAAGCAACAGCTCAGAGCAAGTGAGTGTAAATGCATCCACAGGCAATGTATATTAACTGGGGGGGACAAAGCAAAGATGGAGAGAGGTTGCTGAGGGCCAGGTTTCGAAAGGTCTTTAGGTGCCGACAGCTGCAGATGGGCACCTCGTCGAACTTTCAAAATCTAGGTCCCAAACCTCAGAGCACATCCTGTCCCCTGAGCCAGATTCTGATCTGGCTCTAGTGTTTCAGCGGCACTCCTCCCTGTTTACAGCAGGCTCCAGAAGCCCATGGGACTCCAGGCTCAGAGACTCTCCGTTGCCAGAGTCACCCACCCCTCACACCTCGTCTGACAGCGGCACACCTCAGTGGTAGGGCTTGGGACGTCGTGGCGATGTCAGGCCGGTGTGTGGAAGAGGAGATTTAGGCCCTTTGTCTCCTCCGTGGAACGCCAACCCGAGGTGAATGGCAGAGATCCGCTGGAGGGGTTTATGGACGGCAGAATTACCCACGCTGATTCAGTTCCTGCTGGCTGGTTAGAGCTGCCTCTTTGATGCCTTAAATGAGCTACAGCTGGGGCCTCGGGGTAGCAATTATCAGGAAGTAACTGACAGCTTCAGTCTCTGGATCCAGCTGGGGAGTTTACAATTCCTTATTCGCTCCACCCTCAGGTAAGAACTTCTGCCTTCCTAGGGTAGGGACGGGAAGGAGAAGACTCCTTCTGTGAACCAAGGCTCCTCTCTGGGAGAGTCCGGCTAGTCTCTCCTCCCGTGCTGCAGCCACACGACACTTCTTAGCTAGCCCCTTAAAGAAAGAAAGGGGGTCTCTCTGTGGGGGAAGGGTTGGAAAGACAGAGGGGGAGGGGGGAGAGATTTGTTGTGCACCTTCCATTACATAGTATTTGAGCCCCACACACACCCTGGGATTCATGGGGCCAAAGGGAACTTAGCATTAAAGTAGGAAGTTCTTGTAGAGCGGTCAGGATGGGATGTCTCTCCCTGTCCCCAGGCTCTGCCCTCAGGGACTCCGGAACCTGGTCTCTGCCCTAGGACCTCCACAGAGCCCCTGGGCCGAAGGACAAACAAAGGACATATCAACGAAGACAAACCAGTTGATTCAGGGAAGGGTTTTCTGTGGCACCCACTGCCAGGGCACCTTGCTGCTGTGGTATCTGGCCTGGGGCCTCAGCGTCAGTCATGAAATGATCACCCCGAGGCTGCATCAACCTCAGGTTCCTATCTGCGTAGGGCCAGCTCCAGGGTTCATCATTCCAAGGCCAATACACTGAACTCTGTAAGTCTTCTCCACGGCCCTGACTGCAGCTCAGCTGCTGGACCACTGGTTCTGCAAGGCAGGGGCAGCAAGCGGGACGGTTGCTATGTCCACTCTCCTCTTTGATGGCCTCTAGCAATTGCACTGGCTTTAGATGGTCTTGGATTTGACACCCAGTGGAAGCAGGAGATCAGATAACTTGAGAGCAATGATGGTTTCTGGCTTTAAAATCTAGGAAACAAAATTAGAAGAATATTTTCCCCGCTTCTACAATGTAGCCACCGTTGTGATAACCGGGTCTGCAGCTTTCCCTGAACGATGAGCTCAACAGTTAAAAGTGAGTGAAAGTTCATAAAGTGTCCCAATAACCTGGGATAACACATGCCCAGGGGAAAAGGTGCAAAAAAGAGACAGACTGACTTCGTTCAACTCAGGGACTGTGCTAAGGTCATGCCTGGGAAACACGAGGTGTGTGGAACCAGAAATCAATGGATCAAAATTGTTATGGCAGATAATGAGGCCTAATTGGTGGATGAAATAACGAGGAGTGGGCTCTTCTGCCCATCAGTCCTATCTGGGGTCTCCTTTTAAAAAAAAAGACAACCAAGACTTTGGGCGGAAAGCTGGCTTCCGGGACACTGGCTGAGTGAAAGCCGGCATGTGAATGCTGGAAAGGCAAGACGAGGGGAGCAGCGGGCTTCATCATCATGGCTGCCACCCCTCTGCCACCTGCTGGGACCCCTGGACCTTTTTCTTCCCACTTCCCAGGGATGTCCTGGCCAGACCGGGCCAGAGAGATGGACCTAGGTGACATCACCACCTCCACTGGCCCCAGCTAAATTCAGAACAACACCTGGGACTGAGAGTTTGCCTGCGCCCTGCCCCTGTGTCCTTTTCCTTCCCCACCCTATTTTCTCTCTTTCCTCTCTCTCCCTTTTCCTTCTGTCTATCTAATAAGAGCCTGGCTTCGCTGGCCAAGACTATATTTTGCAACACTGCTGTGAGCCTGTGACCAGAAAGGCAGCTAAAAGCAGTGCCCTGAACAGCCTGCTGCTGGTACGAGTTTGCCAGGTCTCAGAATGGCCGATCAGAACATGGGCTGGGCCTGTGTCTCTCCAGCAGGGAGGTTGCCAGTGAATGTCAATGCTCAAGACAAAAGCTGCATTTTCTCTTTGCTGGTCTTTTCTCTCCCCTTTTGTGCATATTTGTCTTGTCTTGCCTTCTAGGAAACTGAGTCAGAATTTAGCAACAACAGCTGCAGCCCATCTCAACAGGCAGGGTAATTACACTGTGGACCAATGTACCAAAGGGGTGGCAGATTCTCCACTGATGGCAATTTTAAAATCTTTTTCTAAAAGCTCTGCTCTGGGACTTATTCGGGGGAAGTTCCCTGGCCTGTGCTAGGCAGAGGGTCACCATGGTCCCCTCTGGCCTTGCAATCTGTGAAACCGGGAATCATGCGCACACTTGCCGCCAAAGCTGGTTCCAGTTGATGCAGCAAGTTCAGTGCACAAGAGCTAGGAACAACCCGAACCCACCAATGACCCCAGGCAATCCGAGCCGACCAAAACACAGTAACTGACCCGGGGGCGTGTCCAGCACCCTCGTGTCCCAGCAAGTTCAGTGAGAGCTCAGGGTGCTTGGCACCTTGCGGGACGGATCCTGGGGCACCAGCTTAGCCCACGCTCAGACATTACTGAACTCATTAACCCTTCAGTTACCAGATTAAGACACACCAAAAGCTCCCCGTCTGCTGAAATTCCTCCTCTCCCCCCAAATTCCCACCTGGACTGGAGCTGGGAGATTGATTTTCCACCACATGTGACACGACACATCACAATGATTGACCCGGGGGGCTGTGGGGTCAGCAGAACGTGAGCTAACCAGCCTTCATGCTGGCCCTTGCTGGGCTTCAGGTCTCCCTCAGGATTGCAGGAGGAAATGATTTATTGAATCCTTTGTTTGTCTTCAGCCAGACATCCTCTGTGTTTCTCTCCTCCGTGCCCTGTTGCTGGCCCCTGCAGGGGTGTGAATTATTAATGTGCACAGGGCGGCTAAGAACAGTCACAGGAGCAGCACTGACTTCCCAGCAGACAGGGGAGAAGAGAACGCGACTGGATTTTGTACAGAGCCCCTCGCCTTCCAAGCACCTTTGGCAGGCATGGATTAGACGCAGGCCAGGTGTGCAGGGCAGCAGTTCAGGGAGTGGGGAGCCAGCTGTGGCTGTTTCCTAGCCTGGCCTGGCCCTACAAGGTCTGCCAGATCCATAGTGCAAGGAGGGAAGAGAGGAGGCAGAGAACCCTTTGCAGGGCTGGGAGAGAGAAACCTCTGTCTGCCTTCTCCATCATGCCTCTTGCCTGCCCTGGGCACTGGGGAGCCGGAGACACGCAGCAGGTGAGGGACCAAGAAGATAAGGTGGCCAGAAAGGTGTCGGGGGCAGCAGGAGAGCAGGGGGATGGCTGGAGTCTCCAACCAAGAGCCTGGGTAGCAGACACCTTGCACAGCCAGTTTTTGCCTTGGGAGGCCCTCTGCGCTGGCCACTGCTGGAACCAACCTGGCCCCTTTCTTTTTATCACCTCTGAATGCAGGCCACGATCCTGAGGCACTAGCCTGGACGGCCTCAGAGTACTGGCATGCAGTCCCTTGCCTACAATTTATCAGCATGCCAGCAGCCGGGTGGAGCCATCAACAGGCTCTCTGCTTTGCTGGCCATCCCAGACGTCACCAGCTTGGCAAGACAGAGACACTTGCTCTAAATGCCAATTAGCATAGAAACAAGGGGCAAGTTCCTTGGGAATCGACATGGCGCCTGTCAGCTCCCGCAGGATGGGAGCTCTGTGGGCAAAGCGCCTGGAGAACCCCCAGGAACTGGATCTGTTCACTTGCCCCAAAGCCCATGTTTGCTGATAGCTAAAGGCGCAGCACTGCACCCCTGGGTGAGCTCACCTCACTCACTGTGACATCCAGGGTCTTGAACCCAGGCCTGGGAGCCCCCAACAGCTCCCACAGCCTGGCTGCCACCCAATGGGAGCTGGGGGCTGAAAAGCTACTAGGGCTATAGCCCAGCCAAGTCACCACCCACGGGAGCGCTGACTGGAGGATCGCCCAGCTCCACCGACTGGTCCAGCTATGCTATTTAAGCCAGGAGGAGGAACAGGATGTTTGTCTCTGAGCAACAAGGTGGGTTCCTGTCGTGGCTGCACTGGACCCTGCTTATGCCTGCTACCTGCACGCAGCCCTGTTCCTGCTCTGCCCCTGGCTCCTGCCTTACTCATGGCTTTGCTCCTGTTCCCACTGTGCTCAAACTTTGCCTCTCCTCCTGCCCTTACACCTCACCTCCAATCATCAGTGACCAGTCCTGCCTCCGACCCCAGGGCCTCCAACTTCTGACCTGGGTTCTGGCATTTGGTCTCTGATCCTCGCTTCGATTCCTGGTTCTTGGCAGTTGACTCTGGTGCTGCCCCTCAGCTAGATTCCCCAACCTGCATACCTGTTCCGCCCACTAGACCTAACTCCTGCTCTGACGACAAGGCCAGACTGCCTACATCCTAGTCTGTAACATGCGAGTCATTCCATTGACTTCACAGGGGATATTCAATGTGCTGATTAAACAGACCTGGGTCCTCGCAGCTGGATTCCTTCCTATAAGCTTTGTGAGACAGGAAAGTGATGGAGAGATAAATATGCCAGTCCCCTTGGAAATTCTCCTCTGTGAATTGGGGATCTTTGCAGGCTGAGAGTCCAGTGACAGGTGCTATAAATGGAGCTGGATTGGGCCCTGTTCTGCCTCGACCAGAAGGAAACAAGTTCCTTTGGGGTCCCTGGGAATCATTTCAGTGTTGCACGAGGAGACCAAGCCTGGGCTAGAAGTTCCCAGTTTCTACCAGAATCGTTCCAGGACCCATGAAACGGGTGACAAGCCCAAAGCAGAGGCATTGAGCAAGATGGACTTCCTGACCTGTCCTCCAGCAAACAACTGAACTAGTGTGGCACACGCCTGCACGCGGGCTGGGAGAGCTCGACATTGAGGCTGACCTGCGAGCCAGCACACACGGCCCAAGGGTAGAGTTGCTTGGAAAATGCCTATCAGTTTTGGAGGAAATTTCAAAACACATTTTGCTTTCATTGACGTTTCCTGTGGGGAAACTGGTCAGGATTCTGACACAAAATTCTCCTCCCTGCAAATTTTTCTGGTTTTGAAAAGTAAAAATTTTGGCTGGAAAAAATGTGATTTTTGGCTTTTCAGGGGGAAATCAGAAAATTTTGACACAAATGAAAATCTCCCCCAAAACCTTTTTTTTTTCTTTTTCTCAGAAAAGCCCCTTTTTGTCAAAATTACTTTTCAGCTTGGAAGAGAGACGACTAAGGGGGGATATGATGGCGGCCTATAAAATCGTGACTGGTTTGGAGAAAGTGAACAGGGAAGTGTTATTTACCCCTTCACATAACACAAGAATCCGGGGTCACCAAGTGAAATGAATAGGCAGCAGGTTTAAAACAAACAAAAGGAAGTATTTCTTACCACAGTCATAGAATCATAGAATATCAGGGTTGGAAGGGACCTCAGGAGGTCATTTAGTCCAACCCCCCGCTCAAAGCAGGACCAATCCCCAACTAAATCATCCCAGCCAGGGCTTTGTCAAGCCTGACCTTAAAAACCTCTAAGGATGGAGATTCCACCACCTCCCTAGGTAACGCATTCCAGTGTTTCACCACCCTCGTAGTGAAAAAGTTTTTCCTAATATCCAAACTAAACCTCCCCCACTGCAACCTGAGACCATTATTCCTTGTTCTGTCATCTGGTGCCACTGTCAACCTGTGGAACTCATTGCCAGAGGATGTTGTGAAGGCCAAGACAATAAGAGGATTCAAAAAAGAACTAGATAGTTTCATGGAGGATAGGTCCATCAATGGTGATTAGCCAGGATGGGCAGGGATGGTGTCCCTAGCCTCTGTTTGCCAGAAGCTAGGAACGGGCAACAGGGGATGGATCACTTGATGATTGCCTGGTCTGTTCATTCCCTCTGGAGCACCTGGCATCAGCCACTGTGGGAAGACAGGAGACTGGGCTAGACGGACCTTTGGTCTGACCCAGTCTGGCCGTTCTTATGTTCTTACATTTCAGCAGGAAGATGTGGACTAGCTCCACTTAGGATTTTCTCTCCCGTTCCCCTCGGCGCCTCCCTAGGGGGACCAGTTCAGACCCCTCAGGCTTCCCCAAGCCCGTGTGGAAAGGTTGGCATCAAACAGGCAACCTCTGGCTGGCTCTTGTGTTTTGGTCTCTCTGCCCTGCAGGACTTGAGGGCTCCCACTGAGGGGGACTCCCACCTTGCTGGCTGGCTGTAGGGCAGGGGTTCTCAAACTGGGGGTTGGGACGCCTCAGGGGGTCGCTAGCTGTCAGCCTCCACCCCAAACCCCGCTTTGCATCTAACATTTATAATGGTGTTAAATATATAAAAAAGTGGTTTTAATTGATAATGGGGGTCGCACTCAGAGGCTTGCTATGTGAAAGGGGTCACCAATATTCTTTCGATGAGTCGAAAGAATAGTAAATATGGCAGGCGACCAGCTTGGCTTAATGGTGAAATCCTAGTGGATCTTAAACATAAAAAAGAAGCTTACAAGAAGTGGAAGGTTGGACATATGACCAGGGAAGAGTATAAAAATATTGCTCGGGCATGTAGGAATGTTATCAGGAGGGCCAAATCGCACCTGGAGCTGCAGCTAGCCAGAGATGTCAAGAGTAACAAGAAGGGTTTCTTCAGGTATGTTGGCAACAAGAAGAAAGCCAAGGAATGTGTGGGCCCCTTACTGAATGAGGGAGGCAACCTAGTGACAGAGGATGTGGAAAAAGCTAATGTACTCAATGCTTTTTTTGCCTCTGTTTTCACTAACAAGGTCAGCTCCCAGACTGCTGCGCTGGGCATCACAAAATGGGGAAGAGATGGCCAGCCCTCTGTGGAGATAGAGGTGGTTAGGGACTATTTAGAAAAGCTGGACATGCACAAGTCCATGGGGCCGGACGAGTTGCATCCGAGAGCGCTGAAGGAATTGGCGGCTGTGATTGCAGAGCCATTGGCCATTATCTTTGAAAACTCGTGGCAAACCGGGGAAGTCCCGGATGACTGGAAAAAGGCTAATGTAGTGCCAATCTTTAAAAAAGGGAAGAAGGAGGATCCTGGGAACTACAGGCCAGTCAGCCTCACCTCAGTCCCTGGAAAAATCATGGAGCAGGTCCTCAAAGAATCAATCCTGAAGCACTTGCATGAGAGGAAAGTGATCAGGAACAGCCAGCATGGATTCACCAAGGGAAGGTCATGCCTGACTAATCTAATTGCCTTTTATGATGAGATTACTGGTTCTGTGGATGAAGGGAAAGCAGTGGATGTATTGTTTCTTGACTTTAGCAAAGCTTTTGACACGGTCTCCCACAGTATTCTTGTCAGCAAGTTAAGGAAGTATGGGCTGGATGAATGCACTACAAGGTGGGTAGAAAGCTGGCTAGATTGTCGGGCTTAACGGGTAGTGATCAATGGCTCCATATCTAGTTGGCAGCCGGTATCAAGTGGAGTGCCCCAAGGGTCGGTCCTGGGGCCGGTTTTGTTCAATATCTTCATAAAAGATCTGGAGGATGGTGTGGATTGCACTCTCAGCAAATTTGCGGATGATACTAAACTGGGAGGAGTGGTAGATACGCTGGAGGGGAGGGATAGGATACAGAAAGACCTAGACAAATTGGAGGATTGGGCCAAAAGAAATCTGATGAGGTTCAATAAGGATAAGTGCAGGGTCCTGCACTTAGGACGGAAGAACCCAATGCACAGCTACAGACTAGGGACCGAATGGCTAGGCAGCAGTTCTGCGGAAAAGGACCTAGGGGTGACAGTGGACGAAGAAGGCCAATGGCATTTTGGGATGTATAAGTAGGGGCATAGCGAGCAGATCAAGGGACGTGATTGTTCCCCTCTATTCGACATTGGTGAGGCCTCATCTGGAGTACTGTGTCCAGTTTTGGGCCCCACACTTCAAGAAGGATGTGGATAAATTGCCCTTCGCTGGACTCTCTCCAACAAAAATGATTAGGGGACTGGAACACATGAGTTATGAGGAGAGGCTGAGGGAGCTGGGATTGTTTAGCCTGCAGAAGAGAAGAATGAGGGGGGATTTGATAGCTGCTTTCAACTACCTGAAAGGGGGTTCCAAAGAGGATGGCTCTAGACTGTTCTCAATGGTAGCAGATGACAGAACGAGGAGTAATGGTCTCAAGTTGCAGTGGGGAAGGTTTAGATTGGATATTAGGAAAAACTTTTTCACTAAGAGGGTGGTGAAACACTGGAATGCGTTACCTAGGGGGGTGGTAGAATCTCCTTCCTTAGAGGTTTTTAAGGTTAGGCTTGACAAAGCCCTGGCTGGGATGATTTAACTGGGAATTGGTCCTGCTTTAAGCAGGGGGTTGGACTAGATGACCTTCTGGGGTCCCTTCCAACCCTGATATTCTATGATTCTATCTCAGCCCAGTCTCTTATGGGACAGGGGCCCTCAGCACAGCTAGGGCCTGAGCCGAAGCCCCCTGACGTTGGTGGACCAGCTCCTATGGATTTCAGTCAGCTTTGGGTTGGGCTGTGGAGATCAAGCACTCCTCTGGCTCCTAGAGGCTGTCCTGCCTGAGGCAGGCTGGTAGGGTGGGGAGCCTGGGGGAAGCTCGCCCTGCCATTCCCCTGCTTGTGCCCATTCCAAAGACAGGCAGCCTGCGGGCTGTCACTCTCCTGCACTAAACTCCCGCTCTCTCCTCAGAGGTCCTTGCACCAGGAAGGACAGTTCCTGCCTGGGACAGCTGGCCGGGTGCATCCAGGGCCCAGTCCTCTTCCTGGCAGCCCGCCCAACAGAGCACTGCTGTCCTCTTCCCACAGCCACTTCAGATCTCCAGAGAACCAGCCCTAACGCTCGTTAGCCCTTCACAAAATGGTTCCTCGTTGCCCAGAAGGGGCGGGGTGTTCAAAAGCACCTGAGAGCCCAAATCCCCCTGAAGACCAATGGGACTAGATCATCCTGTGCCCCAAAGGGAGCTGTGCTCCTAAATCACTTTGGGGCTTTTGAAAATCCCTTGCAGAGGGTCCAGCCCTGCTGGCTGTTTGGCTGCCACTCTCATAGCTCCGAGACTAAAAGAAATAGCCAGGAACTCCTGAGTCCATTGGCTCCTTCCATTTGCCCACATCAGAGGTCTCCTTCTGTGCTAATATGCTACTGGGCACCGTTCCTGCTCTGACCCTCTCACCTGAACTTAATTGCCTGTCATCCTGGCTAATCAGCCTGCGAGGGATGTATTGTTTGGTCCCAGAGACGCCGCTGACAAGCACCAGCCACAAGCGCAACGGACTGGCTGCAGCCAGGCTTCAGGGGCAGGGGAGGAAACCAGAGATGTCAGGTGACGCGCCAGGCCCCGCTTGCTGTCCCGCCGACTCCCACGGCTCTGGGAGGAGCCGGTCACCTCGTCCCCTTTCCAATTAAACCCTCCAGCTTGTGGACCCCGCGGAGCATTAACAGGCAGCGCAGAGGATAATTACGAAAGGTGGGGCGGGATCCCCCACCCCATTTACCGCGTCTCCGGCGGGCCGCGTGGCTTGATGAGAATGAGGAAGAGCTTGATTAAAGGTCCCGCAGGGCACCGTGGCTGGAAATGCCCCCAGCTGGGCGTCCCTGCTGTTGTCCCGGGCGGCCTGATTCCATCCCAGAGGAGGAGCCATCGAAGAAGTGGGGGAGCCGCGGGCCACCAGCAGGAATGACTCGGGCTGGATGCACAGTCGGTTGCCAGGGGTTGGTGCTGTGGAGATCAGGACGCTCTGGCCAGCTCTCAGCCGACAGCCGCGGGTAGCGCTGGCCACGGGCGGGGAGGGTGATGCTGCACCTGCAGCAGGATGTGAGCCCACTGCCCTCTCCTGGTTGAGGTGAGACCTGCTCCAGGGTGAGGGTGTGTTGCCCCCGAGTGCAGGTGGGCATGGCCTGGGAAGTAAGGGTGGGCTCTCCCCAGCTTTTGAAACCCCACTTGCCAGGCCTGCTTGCCCAGCATTCCCCCACTTGCCTGCACCACCTCCCTCTACGGAGCGTGCTAGCACTCTGTGCCTGTTGGGAGGGGTGGTGGGTTTTTTTTTACTAATTTGCATAAAGAAACATACAAAAGGTAAACCTCGTACAGCTTGTATGTTACCAGATACCAGGCCTGTCACAGGAGAGCCAGGGCACCCGTTACAGCCGGTCAGAGCTGCACGACGAGGCAGTACATCAGTCAGTATTGCCCAGACACAGCACCCTCGGGTGGGGGTAGCAGTGATAATAATAAAGGACACACACGGATAGGCAAAAAAGGGCAAGGATGGACAGGCAGGGGGAAGAGGGAGGGAAAAGCGGAGCGGGCAGCTGGAATGGAAGGCTGGCATGAGAGGAGCTATTTCCACATTCTTTCCCCAAATGTATCTGCAAACAGGGTCCACACTTCTTCAACTGCACGGACGTGCTCTCCATGTCGAAAAGCTGTTCTTCTTCCGCCGCTAACTCAGACCAGGCCGAATACCCCTGCTCAGCGCTGGGCATAGAGCCGCTCCTCCGTTCCTGTAAGATCATGTCTTTGGTCATTGTTTCGCCCCTCCAGACCCACAGGCTCTGTGGTGGAGGGAAACCCAGCGCACCAGGGACATCACCTAGGATGCAGTTTTAAGCTGAGGTTTGGTTGCTGAAGCCACACCCTGTTTCCGCTCCTGGGTCCACCTCTTCCCACAGCTGCCTGCCACAACCTGGCTTTTCTGCAGCCCTGGAAGCAGCCTTGCGGTGATGCCAAAGTGCTAATCGTCAGCCCCCGCTCTGTGGTATTTGGGTGATGCCAGTGATGCCTGCGTGGACACGTAGACATGTTCTATGGAGACCGAGGGCTCTGGCATCATTCACATCTTCTCGGAGCGGTGGGTGCTGTTCCCTGTTGTTGTTTCTTTGACCCCATGCCCCTGCCCCATTTCGGCTTCACCCCTGGGATTAGCTGACATCTGTGTCCCCTTCCTCTCTCCTGAAGGAGAGGCTTTGCTGGCTCTGTGTAGGAGTTGGACTCCCCTCCCCAGTCTTCCCACAGATCAAAGAGACTGGGCCCTAAATTCACTAAAAGAACTTTAAAAATTCTTCGGAGTTGGGTGGGTTAATAGCCAGGAACTGGGGGCCTGGCGGGTCAGCTGTCCCACTGCCTGCAGGTTCTCGGTCTCACAGCCCCAGGAAGTGCCTTCAGAATGAGTCCCCTTAACCCAGGCAGCCAGCGTCAGCACCAGCCCAAATTAGAATAATCCCCAGGCCGAGGCTGTGGGTGAAACTTGGAGACCAGAGCAAAACGTTAGGGAGGCAAAGAGACTCCTAAAATAGGCCTGGCAGGTGGGACTGCAGAGAGCCCTGCGCTGCGGTGACAGCTCTGAGGGCAGGAGGGACTCACACCTGCAGGACTGGGCCTGCTGCCCAGTGCCGGGGGCGGAGGGGGAGCAGCAGGGACTGAAGCTGGTAGCTGCCTTTGAGAGGTGTGTGTGTGTCAGACTTAGGTGTCGGTCTGTGTGTTTGTGTGTATATGTACGTGTGTTTGTGTGCATCGGAGATTTGCAATGCGCTCTTCAATCCTGGAACTAAAGATAGAGCAGGATGCAGTGGCTGGAAGTTGAAGCTAGCCCAATTCAGACTGGAAATCAGGTGTCATTTTTTTACCATTGGAACAGTTTACCCAGGTGGATTCTCCATACCTGGCGATGTTTAAATCAAGAAGGGCTGTTTCTAGAAGCTCTGCTCTGGGGATTACTGTGGGGCTGGTCTCTGGCCTGGGCTAGACAGGAGGTCAGACCAGATGATCATAATGGCCTTGGAATCTCTGAATCTATGGATACATGCCCCGCTGCGGGGACACAGGAGAATCACAGCTTTTCATTCGGATTTCCTCCCCCAAACACATCAGAGAGACTTAATTTTCTTCAGTTCCTGCTCACTGGTTGAGGCTGGCCTAAGTATGAATCCTTCCAAACATTGCTATGGATGTGCCCCAGGCTTTGCCCTCCCTGTCTATCTTGGGTCATTCTTTGCATGTCCTCGATGGTGTTAAGCCCCGTATGTTTGCCCTCTCTGTGCTCTTTGATGGAGGGATTCTTTCGGTCCATCCCAATGGCACACCTGCTGTGGCAGCCATTCTGGCTTCATCCGTAACACAGCCCCCAGATATTTACATCTTCTTTTCTGGATCACGTTGGAGATAAGGGGTTGGTGAACTCCTTGATGAATCTGGGCATTTGTTATTCCATTTAATACCTAATATGTTCCTGTGGCATTTGCTGTTGAAGGCGTTTAGAGTCCGTCTGCACCTTTGGTGGACTTTCAGCTTTCTGTATGTGAAGGCTGAGTTGCAGGTTCCTAGTTTGGGCTTCAGGCTGTAGGCTTTTGAGGACCAAATCTTGTTCAAGGCGGCGAATGAAGCTGCCGCACTGCCAATTTGTAACATTATTTCCTTCTGGCCATCCCCACTGGCTTGCACGTGAATCAGCTCCCCTCTTGTATTCCTTGACCTTCTAACGCAATGCTGGAGCTGGGAGTTGCTGGGGTTTGCGTTAGATTTGTTTTTTCATAACTGATCATGAACCCCGTCTTTTCTGTGATGCTCCCTAGCCTTTCTCTCTCTGCATCCATCCATCCATCCATCTTCTAAAACCTCGTTGGCAACAAGTTGATTCCAAGCCAACCTGGAGAACTAACTGGCCTGCTCATTCCCCCTTTGTGCAGTGAAACACAGTGCAGGGAGCTTCTTAGTATTAGAAAATGTTGGGGATTTAGTCTCTGTTCTGTACCTGGAGGATTGAAACCTACAGCTAGGTCTGGCTGAATCTGGAAATGCAATTTTTTTAAGCCAATGTCCCCCCACCCATCCACCCCCAAAAACTTTAAATTCGTTTAAGTGAGCAATTAACGTGATTCAGGATGTCAGCGTCTGAATGTGATGTGCAAATTCCTAGAATCAGTCAGTCCCAGATACCTGTTATTGAGGAGCCGTGTGGAGGCAGATGCATTGAAAACAGTAATTTGGAAAAAAAGGCCTTACAGGTGTGCCTTAAACATCAGAATTATGTGTATTTACGTGTAGGAATTTGACATCTTGATAGGCAGGGTCATTTACCTTGGAAAGGAACTAAATCCAAGGAGTAAATAGCTCTCGCTACTGTAGAGAGGTAGTTCGCCCCCCCCCACAACGCACCCGTCTCCCACTCTCTGCTTACAGCTAGAGCTGGAGTAAGAATTTGCTGCAAAACCATAAAGCAATTGAAACGCACCTGGTATGGAGTCTGCATGGTGCACCTAGCTCTCCAACCAGAAGCTAGGGGAACCTGTCTATCCTGTTGCCATTGTGCTAAGTGAAAGAGGTACAAGATCTGGCTCTAAGCCCAAACGCTCCCAGCAGAGTTGGTTAAAAACTTCCCAACAAAACTTAAAAAAAGAAAAGAAAGAAGGAAAGAAAATGCCTTTTTGACCAAAATAAAAACGTTCATTTTGGCCCAAAATTTTCAGTTTTCACCCAAATCTTTTCAAGCAAGGAAGTTAGCATTATCACACTACAATGAATGTTTTGGATGTGTGGGAGGGGAAACACTTTTTTTGTTTGTTACTTTTTTTACTTTTTCCCACTGGAGAAAGCGGACATTAGAAAGTGGAGAAAAACTCTCTCGTTTTGCACGCTCACACACCCATGCACACACCCGTTTTTCTGGAAAACAGCAGAAATAAGCGATCGAGGTATTTCCCCTAATGAAATAGGACAAACTTTTTTTTTATTGCAGTTTTTCACTTTTTTGACCAAAAAAAAAAATGCTGCAAAAAGTTTTGAATGAAACAAAAAATGTTCATTTATTTCTAAATCTTTTTTGACCCATGCTGACCTTTTCTCGTCCTGCTCTGCCTCTCCCTTCACAAAGGTCAGAGCTCCAGGTGACTTGTGTTCAGACCCATCTCTCCTGAGGCTCCTGTGCCTTGTGGATGTGAGAAGATTCAGTCGGAGCCAGTTACCTTGCAGTCACAAAAAGAAAGCGTGTAACTTGTGAGCAGTGCGCTGTGGCTGGATTCTCCAGTGATGTCAGTCAACATATGTTTTGGGAAGAAAATGGAGTTGAACCAAATGCTGTCAGCAGAGGAACTGCTGTCTCAGTGCAGTTTGTAACATAAGTAAGGCATTTGTACTTGATAACTTGACAGTGTCTCTCTGAAGTGAGGGCAGGACAAGGGGGAGGCACTATGAAAGCACAGAGAAAAGGACCGAGCAAGTTACACAGAGTAAGGAAGAAACATGAAGTGAAGAACAGAAGCAGAGGATGCAGTCCAGCTATTGTGTGCGCCTCCCCTCCTTAATAGCTGGGCCCCAGTCAGCAAAGGATGCTAGCCTCACAACATTCCTCTGAGAAGGGGGGCTATTATTCCTGTTTTCCAGGGGGGAAACTGAGGCATAGGGTAGATTAAATGGCAACTTGACCAGGATCCGGAAGTAAGTCTGTGGCAGAGCTGGGAAAGATCCTGTCCTTTCCTCTGAAGCATCTAATACTTGCTGCAGTTACAGCTAGAATGCTGGACTAGATGGCTCGGGGTAGCAATCCTTATGTTCAGATGACAACATCCATCAGGCCATTTCTCACACTATTTCATAGAATCATAGAATCATAGGACTGGAAGGGACCTCGAGAGGTCATCTAGTCCAGTCCCCTGCACTCAAGGCAGGACTAAGGATTATCTAGACCCTCCCTGACAGGTGTGTGTCTAACCTGCTCCTAAACATCTCCAGTGATGGGGATTCCACAACCTCCCTGGGCAATTTATTCCCGTGCTTCACCACCCTGACAGTTAGGAAGTTTTTCCTAATATCCAACCTAAACCTCCCTGGCTGCAATTTAAGCCCATTGCTTCTTGTCCTGTTCTCAGAGGTTAAGAAGAACAAATTTTCTCCCTTCTCCTTGTAACAACCTTTTATGTACTTGAAAACTGTTATGTCCCCTCTCAGTCTTCTCTTCCCCAGACTGAAAAAAATGGGTTTGTTATCTTCCCTCATAGGTCCTGTTTTCTACACCTTTAATAATTTTTGTTGCTTTTCTCTGGACTTTCTCCAATTTCTCCACATCTTTCCTGAAATGTGGGCCCAGAACTGCATAGCTTTCTGTGTAGCTGAGAGCAGGAAAGCACCTTGCAGCTCCTTGTAATTCCTAAGGTAACTCCAGGGAGGTGGGTTAGAATAGAACGGCTTTTAGCAGGCAAAGCCCCCAGGGGGAAGCTGATATGACTGGGCTTTCATTCCTACGAGTTTCTCCCATGTACGATGTCACTTTACGGTAACCGTGCCCAATTCTTCTCGTCCTCACCTGGGTTCAACGCCCACAGCCTTCAGTGGGAAGTGAGGGCAGAACTGAGCCTGCCCAGTCAACAGACCAGCCCTGCATGGTTTCTGCCATCACCCGAGATGTAGACCGGCCAAGAAGCCCAACCCACAGGAGAGAATAGGGCATGCGGCGCCCAAACTACCCCTCCCACGAGGCACTGCAGACAGATGCAGTTTAATGTCGAGCTGACATGAAAGGAAATATTTTGGATTTCTCAAAAAGCTTTGGCGAAATCGACATCTTCCCATTGCGTGCAAACTGCCTTTCCCATCACAGAATCATGTCCGTGGAAAATCCCCAACCAGGTCACTTTAATGAATTTCTGCCCCATCCAAACTGCAACACGGAACACCAGCTTTATTGAACCGACAGGTTTATGAACAATGCTTCCTGCGCCTGTCTGCCCGTCTGTGGCGCTCTCCGCTCTGGAGGCGCTGGCTTGCAGGGCTCCAGGGTTAAGGCTGTGCAGGGCTTTTCATTCAGAGCAAGAATGCTAACTGGAGCAGATCAAAACTTCTTTGAAACAAAGAGAATTTTGTTGGGTGGGAAAAGGCCTTTTTCAAAAAAAAAAACCAACCCTTTTAGCAAAAAATTGTTGAAATTATTGATTTTTTCTCTTGTTTGAAATCTTTTGCAATACTTTTAAATCATAATTATTATCAAAACTTCAAAAATGATTTTTTGACAAACAAAACATTTCAATAATTTTTTTAATTGTGAAATAAAAATTTTAAATAATTAATAAAAACAGGAGTATTTTGAACCCTGTGAAAGGGAAACAACTTGGAAAAAAATTCACAAAACCGTTTTTTCTCATTTATTGACCAGCTCTAATATTAATTAGCTACATACACAGCACATGGCCAGTCTTATTTTCAACTCCAAGAATTTAACATTCCTGCATCAGCCCCCCTAGCCCCACCCCAGAATCATAAGATTAATTTAGAATTCACAGGATTTTATAAGATCATGAATGCTGAGCACTTTTCATTTACCTTCTGGTTTTTGAGACTTTAGGGGTCACATTTGTAAGGTTTTTCCCTGCAGGATGGCTAGAGATATAGTCTTATTTTTAAATGCAAGCTGCTGTTCTCATGTTATCACATGACTCCAGGAGCTGGGGCTTTAAGAAAAAAAACACCAAATATTGTGAGATTCATGAAAAAACAGCAAGAGTGGGCAAAATGCACATATGTCGCACTGCGGGGACATGCACTAGCCCAGCAATAGTCATGTTTAAAAAATTCTACCCTCTCTTAACCCGAGAGGGAGCTCAGGGTGGTGGCACGACACAGCAGGGATGGCAGGATTAGAAACGGACCCGCACCAGAATGGATTAGGTGGAGTTGGGAACCTCTTGGACCACAGATGGGACTGGAGTCTGCTGGGTTGGACTTAGACTGGGAATTGGCTCCAAGGGGCCAAATTCAGATACGGGTCCAAATTGGGATGAACCCCCCCCCCAAGAATTCAGGATTGTTCAGCCCCAGGGCTTGGGTTCAGCCCCACCAGTAACTCAAAATGAACAGAGATTGCCTGGCTCAGAGTGGGTTAATCCAGCGTAGGGCTGAATGCGGTGAACGAGGGGGAGGGCGGGGGGATTGGACAGGGTGCACTAGACTGGGGTTTGAGGGGGCCGGAGAGGAATAGCGCTGAAGAGAGGGGGCTGCTCGGTGGGGCGGGCACACGCTGGGGCTGGCCCCTTGCCCCAGGAAGGCACAGAGCTCGGCTGGTGCTGCGGCCCTGGGATTTCCCCCCGAGTCCCCAGGGACAGGGGACCCAGCGAGGGAGGGGATTCTGGCTCCTGGTTTGGAGGCAGCCCAGCCTGCTGGGTGCACCCAGCTGCTATTTGGGGGGGGGGGCGAAAAGAGACTGTCTCAAAGGGGACCTCAAGCATCACCATGGCAACTGCTGGGCCACAGCTGGCAGCAGCCGGGAGATGGCAGCCTGCAGGGTGGTCCTGCACTAGGGGAGGAGAACGCCCCGAGAAGGGGCCTCACTGGTCACCCCTCTGAAAGGGGCCCCCCTGCACTGCCGGTGTCCCTCATCCCACTCTGCAGATCCTCCCATCCCTGCTATGCCAGCCTTGGGCTCCCCCAGCACATACACGCACACAGAGCTCGGCTGGTGCCCCTCAGTCCCAATCCACGCCCCCCCCCCATTGTCCCAGCCCTGGGCTCCCCTCCCCCGCACGGCCCGTGCCCCTCAATCCCAACCCACGGCCCCCGCCTCTGCTGTCTTTGTCATGTACACCTGGTATATGGCAGGTTGAATGTTATGGCTTTCAAGTACATTATTTCAATATACCTAGAAAAACAGTCCAGAACGACCAGGTGATGACGTCCTCTGAATCTGCATAAATCTGCCGCTCCTCTCTGCCCAGATCTGGCTGGTGAGGTGTTGTAATGAACGGTTCTTTGTGTTGTGTTGGTCTGTTAGTTCTGCAATGTTCACATGCAGATATTTCAGTCTTTCCGTCCTTGCTGATGCCCGGCCCCCACACTGACTGGTTGGCCCATTTGTGGCATTTAGTTGATCCTTGTTGTCCCTCTTGCATGAGGTTTAGGATTTCTCCTCTCATTCCGCTTGGAATTATGAAGCAATCCCCTTTAATCATGAGTCCATTTGACTCAATTGTCTATGCACTGCAAAGTAGTCTCTTGTCACTTCCTTAGTGTCCTTCAGATACTTGGGCCAGCTGCCCCAACGTAACTTAGAACTTCCAGAAGTGGCATGTCTGTCAGGGACGCTTTTTGTAGCTGGTGTCATCTCTTTTCTGACCCTCGTCTGTATGCGTCCACCACATCCACGTACCCATCTTCAAAGTCACGGCACTGCTGGGCTCCATGACAGAGTGTTTACTACTGCAGGATTTTCCCCAGGAACACATTTAACAACTGGATTAAATCGTGTGACTTTAACAGACCTCCGTGACTTCTTCCACTTCAGCCCCCACCACAGTTGCGGGGCAGGAGCAGTGGCCGGGTTGGAGCAGCGGCTAGCGGTCGGCCCCTGGCAGGGCTCGGACTCTTAGTCTCGGCTATAAGCCATGGACAGGTCACCAGCTTCTGTGAATTTTTGTTTATTGCCCATGACCTGTGTGTGACTTTTACTAAAACTACCCGCTACAAAATCTTAACCTTAACCGTAGCAATAGATGTTGGCATCTCAGCGGTGCTTGATCCAGGTCTTTTCCATTGATGGGGGTCCCAAGTGGTTTATGGTCCGTTATCAGTGTAAACAAATCCAGCCCACAGAGATATCTGTACAAGTTATCACATGCCCAGACACTTGCCAGGCTCCTTTTCACTCTCTCAAGATCATTTTTCTGCTTCCATGAGTGTGAGAGCAAAATGCACCTGGCTTCCACTCTGAGCCCTGTTACTGCGACAAGACACCTCCTAGGCCATAGCTGTTTGTATCAAACTGAGCATCATGGGTTTGTCCACATCGTAGTACCTGAGAACTGGAGCTGCTGTGATCATTTCTTTTACCTTTGTGAAGGCAACGTCTTAATTTGACTCCATAGCCAAGATGTGTTGGACTTTAACAGTTCATGCCATGGTTTTGTCACTGTATAAAGATCAGCCCTGATCAGCAACATGGCTAAGCCCACTGTTGTCTGCTAGATGTAGCTGCCAGTGCTGCAGGGACATAGCAGACTGAGAGGCAGAGCTTAGGCCAGCCTGTCCCCACCAGATCCATCTTCAAGGACCCTGGGGGAATCAGCCAGGGCCTGGAGGGAAGGGGGCTCTGATCAGTGACTGGGGAGCAGAGCTGGAGGGAATGATTGTTACTGACCAAGGTGCGGGAGTGGTTTCTGGGTGAATTCCTGCCTCCCCAGGCTGGAAGAGAGTTCCTGGCCCCACAACTAAGGACAGGGGTTTGGAACTAGCTCCCAGAAAAGAGAGCCCCCGCCCCACATGGGAACTGCCTGGCCAGGGCAGCCCCATGCCAGTCCAGTATCCCTGCCAGTCCCAGCTGCTCTAGAGAAAGGCATGTCCATCGGGTTCAGTGAGGCAGTTTTGGATAGACAGGATCCAACAGGCAGAGCTGAGGGACAAGAGCCTCCTAAAGGGCAAGATGGAATCAGCTGCCCAGAGGGGACAGCCCTTCCTGACCCCCAGCCAGCGCTCGACTCATGCCCTGAAGCAGGAGGGTCCCGGTGCAAGATCACGTTGGATGCTCTGGTGTAGTTCCAGTGTCTGGGACCTGGGCTGTGGGGCAGGAGGATCTGAGCCCCACACTGGCCATGGTGCCTTCTGCCAGCATAGATCATGGAATATCAGGGTTGGAAGAGACGTCAGGAGGTCATCTAGTCCCACCCCCTGCTCAAAGCAGGACCAACCCCAACTAAATCATCCCAGCCAGGGCTTTGTCAAGCCGGGCCTTAAAAACCTCAAAGGAAGGAGATTCCACCACCTCCCTAGGGAACCCATTCCAGTGCTTCACCACCCTCCTAATGAAATAGTGTTTCCTAATATCCAACCTAAACCTCCCCCACGGCAACTTGAGACCATTGCTCCTCGTTTTGTCATCTGGCACCGCTGAGACCAGCCGAGCTTCATCCTCTTTCGAACCCCCCTTCAGGTAGTTGAAGGCTGCTATCAAATCCGCCCTCACTCTTCTCTTCCGCAGACTAAACGAGCTCAGGTCCCTCAGCCCCAGCAGGACCATGCCAGGTGCCTGCAGATTTGCTGCCGTCCCCATTGGGCCAGGGCGGCTGCAGGGAGCTTAGGGCTGGAAGCGAAGGGCCCGGGGTGTCCTGCCTGGCTCCCTCCCAGCAGCTCGCAGGGACAGAACCTCTCACGTCTCAGTCTAGTCACGCCATTTGCAAGCTCCCAAGCTCCTTGTCCTCCTGCCGAGCCCCCGCTGTCTCTCTCCGGGTCTCTTGTCACCGCCGCCAGTGCTGAGCTCCGGCAAATCGTTTCCTTCCCCCGTGCACCGACTCTGGCCTTGCATATTAGAATTAGCTCCAGCCTGGCAGCTCCAGCTGAGACAGACGGTCCCCCGAGAGCCTCCTCCGCTGCTGAGCACAGCCAGGGACATTCCTGCGGCTCTCCACCCCCTGGGGCTGGGAGGGGGGTCTGTCTGTCTCCACAATGCTCAGTCCTCACTTATTCCTCAGGCGGAGCCCTCTGGGCCCAGCCTTTCTGGGTCGCTTGGTCCCTGCTCGCTGGAGTGTATGGAACCAGGCTTCCCCCAAGACCCCATCCTGCTCTCCTTGCAGACACTCAGCGGTGGGAGGGCGGAGCAGGGCGGAGGCTCCAGAGGGTGATGTCTGGGCTCCAGGCCCATGGAGATTTGCTGGGTGCTCCTGGCTCCCATCCCCACCCTGTGGCTGAGGGAAGAGGGTACATAGTGGGCAGGGTGGGGGTTAGGGTGTGGCACCTCTGCGGCAGGGAGTTCAGATGCCTGGCAGCTCCCAATGCTCCAGGATGGAGGAGAGAGGGCAGGGCACTGGCATTCCCCTATGGGTCTTGCTGCTCCAGATAGAAGGGGCAAGTGGCAGCTCTTCCTCCTTCTGGGAGTGGGGAGGACTGGGGGTGTTGGGAGCTCCCCCCAGGGGGCTGAAGCCCTGGTGTGAGGCTGGGGCGCTGGCAGCTCCCCCCAGGAGCCGGGTGCTCTGAGAGCAGGTGGGTGGGCCGAGCTGGGAGGGGGATCCCAGGGTGGGTTGGGAAGCAAACTGTGCTTGGCAGAGTGGGGTGCTGGTGGGATTCCTGCTTTGCACCAGTCAGGGAGCAGGGAGAGAGACCCAGAGGTCTCTGTAGCCTCTGCCGCTGTTGGGGTACCCACGGCACCGCCCCACCTTGGCAAATGAGAGAGCTGCATCCCACACACATCGGAACTGGATGTGCCATTCCCGTCCACCAGGGACTCCAAGGCAGCAGCGAGGGGGGCCACATGCGGCGGTGACGGCAGGGCCCGAGCTAGCCGACACGCGTGCCGGGCTGGGGGGTCTAACGCCCACCCAGAGTCCCTGCTCCGCAGGACCTGCATGTGGGGAACTTCCAGCTCTGGAGCCTGGCTCGGGCTACACCACAGCTGACCAGACGCAGCCCTAGGGGCTTACTTGGCTGGCAGCACGTGGGACTCCGGTTCCTTGGATCTGGGCCTGACTCTACCTCATGTAGATTCACAGCCAGTCCCTTGCCATGGGCGGCTAGAGCAAAAGAGCTGACACGGCGTTCCTCCTCCTCCCCAGTGAGGCAGCACTCCCGTGAGCCCGTCGTCATGCAGGAGGGTCCTGGATGCGCAGAGAGAGAACGGCTGATTTGTGCCGTCCTTGCCCGACTATCGCCTAAAGCTGGAGGCAGGAGGGAGTGGTTTGCAAAAACAGTGCGAATGACCTTTGACTTCCAAGGGAAAATATGGAATGAGCACAAGAAGTTTTCTGCAGCATCTCAGCAGCGAAATTGTGCTCCGGGCCTGAGAGTGCTGGGTCGGGTGGCTCCGGGGAGCTGCGGAGGACACCACTCGACATGTACCTGTACAGGGGGTCACCTCTGGGTTAATGGGTCAAATCTCATCCTGCCTATGGCTCCTTGGTTTAAAGCCCCCAGCCACCATAAAAAGAAAACACAACCCCTTGTGACTCCTCTTGGAGACTATAGGATTCTAATTAAGTAGCATGTCTTGTGTATGTTTCTTCTGCCCCCTTTACTGTGTGCGCATTCCTTCATAGGAATGCACATTCCTTGCATCATTTGACTGCTACTTTTTATGTGCAATAACTTTATATTGGCCACATCGATGTATTTAGATACTGTGCTAGGTATTGTCTTTAAACCACAATTTGAGGACTTCAATCGCTCAGACGTAGGTGAGAGGTTTTTCGCAGGAGTGGGTGGGTGAGATTCTGTGGCCTGTGTTGTGCAGGAGGTCAGACTAGATGATCATAATGGTCCCTTCTGACCTTAGTATCTATGAATCTATATAATATATATTATTCGTCCTGTTTATTGTCCTTCTGCAGCTCTTTTAACTCTTGCTTTATTACTGAAAAGGGGATCCAGAGTCTCTCCCTGCTAACTTGGTCCTGATGCCCTCTGAGTCCCTATTTTCATTTACTAACTCGTGTCTAACGTTTTAAAAAAGGTTAAACTGTGTAAAAGCCTTGAGTTACCTGAAGGTCTGACGACCCATGTTACGGCTGCCAGGGGACGCTGGCCGCTAGCTCTGCTTCACAACCTTTGCACCCCGAATGAAAGGCTCAGATGGATTTTTGTGGAATCTTTTAAAAGTCAATTCATTTTGCATTTTCTTTTTAAACAGGGGCTCTCTGAAATTCTGCACTCCCTTGTTATGTTGTAAGCAGTTTATTACGAGAGACCAAATAAATATTTTTAACTTGCTCAGCTTGGCCTTGGTAGCTAACCTTCTCCTTTCCTAAAATGGTTTTATGATCCTGAAGTTTTCCTATTGTAAATTGCAGGTTATGAGCAAGTGACACATTTAAGTTGCTCACATTTCTAAGCTGTGATTTTTATTTTTAAGCTTTGAATAATTTCTACATAGGTGAGAGAATCTATCTGTGCCCTGCATTCTTGTACTTCTATATCGTAGCAGCTTTCTGTTTTACTTCTGTTTTCATCCCCTTATTTTCCATCTATATCTGAGATATCTGAGGCTTTAGAAAGCTGATTGTTACACTTACATTTTTCTTTTTCCAACAGGTAGTTTTTCTTTTTTAGGTGCTTAGGCATTAGAAAACGTTCAGAAAAGGGCAACTAAAATGATTAGTTTCAGAGGAGCAGCCGTGTTATTCTGTATTCGCAAAAAGAACAGGAGGACTTGTGGCACCTTAGAGACTAACCAATTTATTTGAGCATCAGCTTTCGTGAGCTACAGCTCACTTCATCGGATGCATTTTCATCGGATGCATTCAGTGGAAAATATTTTCCACTGAATGCATCTGATGAAGTGAGCTGTAGCTCACGAAAGCTTATGCTCAAATAAATTGGTTCGTCTCTAAGGTGCCACAAGTCCTCCTGTTCTTTTTTTTAAAATGATTAGGGGTTTGGAACAGGTCCCATATGAGGAGAGATTTAAGAGGCTAGGACTTTTCAGCTTGGAAAAGAAGAGACTAAGGGGGGAGATGATCGAGGTCTATAAAATCATGAGTGGTGTGGAGAAAGTGAAGGAGGAAAAGTTATTGACTTGTTCCCACAATAGAAGAACGAGGGGCCACCAAATGAAATTAATGGGCAGCAGGTTTAAAACAAATAAAAGGAAGTTCTTCTTCACTCAGCACACAGTGAACCTGTGGAACTCCTTGCCTGAGGAGGTTGTGAAGGCTAGGACTATAACAGGGTTTAAAAGAGAACTGGATAAATTCATGGAGGTTAAGTCCATTACTGGCTATCAGCCAGGGTGGGTAAGGAATGGTGTCCTTAGCCTCTGTTTGTCAGAGGGTGGAGATGGATGGCAGGAGAGAGATCACTTGATCATTACTTGTTAGGTTCACTCCCTCTGGAGCACCTGGCATTGGCCACTGTCGGTAGACAGGAGACTGGGCTGGATGGACCTTTGGTCTGACCCAGTATGGCCATTCTTACATTCTTATATCCTTTTGTCTCTGTCTCTCGCTCTCTCTCTTTACAATCTGTTGTTTGAGCTGATCAAAGCCCCATGCATTGCTCTTGATTATTGTTCTATGCATCGGTACCCAAGTAACATCCCCACTCGTACATTCGGAAGCTGTCAAGCCATCAAGAGATCCCGATTCCCTTTTTAGTGAGTTTAGTGAGTTTACTGAATCATCCATAGTCACACAGCTGGAATCCAGTTGTCTCTGTATCTGCAGCAGCCAGCACAATTGATCCTTTACAGACACGTTCAGGAAGGGCCCATTTCTTTCAGCACGGCCGTAAAGGCCAACAGGAAATCCTCTCAAGACATCAGTCCCTTGACTGCACAGGGCGGGGGGCATCGTCACTGCTGGCCTTCTGCTCCTGAGTCTGGCCCTGGCCAGCTCCCTCCTTGCTGTGACGCTTCTATGTAAGTTCAGCTGCGGCTCCAAGCCCAGTTTCGATGGGGTTTGTGGGATGAGATCAAGGACGAGCTGGCCCGAGTGGAGACCTCAAAGGGTCTGGATGCCTGGGTCGATCAGGTCATCTGGATCAACAATTGGCGAGGTGAGCGATGGTAAGAAAGAAGAGAGACGTCACAACCGCCCGCTCTCAGATTCCTCTCCACCAGTCGAGCCGATGCCGGTAGACCTAGCTTGTCGGGGACTCGCCCCTGAGGAAAGAGAGCATGGGCAACGCTCTAACCTGTGCTTCTACTGTGGTGAGCTGGGTCCCACCGTCTCTGGTTGTCCCACAAGGAAGCCAGCCTGGAGGAATCAGGGAAACAAGCCAGACCAGGCTCAGTGAAGGGAGCTGGCCGGGATACCCTGACAAAGTGTTCCCCAGTCCCGAGCTGATGTCTGAACCAGTGCAAAAGCCAATTCCCGTCAACCAGTGTCCCATCTACTAATACTGACTGAGTTACAAATCCTCCGGCCATTCCTGACCATCTCCACTGCAATGGACCCTCCTCCGCTCAGGCACAGCAGATAACTTTATTGACAGAGAGACGGCCGATTTCCCTGCGGTCCAAGCCGTTCCAGACTTAGTAGAGACAACTGACAGGTCCCTTCTTTCCTCCAGGCCTGTGGCCATGAAAACCATTCCCTCATGGGTTACCCTTCAAGGGCAAGGAGAGACACTACAGTTCAGTGAAACCCGTTCCCCACGTTTTCCCCTGATCCTGGATATCTCTTGGCTGGCCTTCACAATCCTCTTATCCACTGGCATGAGGAACAGTCAGCGTTCCCGCAGGGGGCTTTGCCCACAACACAGCTGGATCCCAAGAAACGGGGAGCACGCGGTAGTCCCCCCAGCGGTTGTAGAGCTGGGGTATCGGGGCTGACAGAGCTGAGCACTGACCCCAATTCTCGACTCCCATCCAAATATAACGATGACACCAAGGACTGTGAAAAGAAAAACTCAGACACCCTGCCCCCACACAGGGGTACGATTGCCCAGCAGAGTTACAGCCTGGGGCGAGCATTCAGTTCAGTTACATTTACGCGGCGTCCGAGCCCGAACGAGCTGCTCCGCACTCCTAACTGCAGGAGAATCTAGCCAAGGGCTTTATTCGCAAGGCCACCTTGCCCGCTGGGGCGCCAGTCTTCTTTGTCACAACAAAAAGATGGCAGCCTCCAACATTTTGTGAACTATTGGGCCCTAAATCAAGTCATTATTAGTAACTGATACCACTACCCCTAGTCCCCAAACTATTGGACTAGGTGGGGGCTGCTCAGGTGTGCACAAAGTTAGACCTCTGAGGGGTGTATAACGTAGTCCATAGGAGAGCTGGGGATGAGTGGAACACTGCCCTCCAAACTCCTTACGGTCATTTTGAGTATCTCATGATGCCCTTTGGTTCGATGAATGCACCCACCACATTTCACCATTCTATTAGCAATGGGACATTCTAGACCAATGCGCAGTAGCATACCACAATGATGCTTATTTTTTCAGAAAACACGGTTCCGTCATGAAGAGACTACATCAACATGGCCTCTATGCTGAACTGGAGAAATGTGTCTTTGACCAGCCTTCAGTAGAATTCCCAAGGTTTGTCTTATCACCTGACAGCATTGAGATGGATCCTCGCAAGATGAAGATGCTCCTTGAGTGGGCAGCTTCATGTAATGTTCATGAACTACAGAGCTTCCTGTTTTATTGATACTTTATCTCTAGATTCTTCCAGCACAATCATAGAATCATAGAATATCATGGGTTGGAAGGGACCTCAGGAGGTCATCTAGTCCAACCCCCTGCTCAAAGCAGGACCTAATCCCCAACTAAATCATCCCAGCCAGGGCTTTGTCAAGCCTGACCTTAAAAACCTCTAAGGAAGGAGATTCCACCACCTCCCTAGGTAACGCATTCCAGTGCTTCACCACCCTCCTAGTGAAAAAGTTTTTCCTAATATCCAACCTAAACCTCCCCCACTGCAACTTGAGACCATTACTCCTTGTTCTGTCATCTGCTACCACTGAGAACAGTCTAGATCCATCCTCTTTGAAACCCCCTTTCAGGTAGTTGAAAGCAGCTATCAAATCCCCCCCTCATTCTTCTCTTCCGCAGACTAAACAATCCCAGTTCCCTCAGCCTCTCCGCATAAGTCATGTGTTCCAGTCCCCAAATCATTTTTGTTGCCCTCCGCTGGATGCTTTCCAATTTTTCCACATCCTTCTTGTAGTGTGGGGCCCAAAACTGGACACAGTACTCCAGGTGAGGCCTCACCAATGTCAACTAGAAGGGAACAATCACGTCCCTCAATCTGCTGGCAATGCCCCTACTTATACAGCACAAAATGCCATTGGCCTTCTTGGCAACAAGAGCACACTGCTGACTCATCCTTTTCTGCAGAACTGCTGCCGAGCCATTCGGTCCCCAGTCTGTAGCGGTGCATGGGATTCTTCCGTCCTAAGTGCAGGACTCTGCACTTGTCCTTGTTGAACCTCATCTTTCTTTTGGCCCAATCCTCTAATTTGTCTAGGTCCCTCTGTATCCTATCCCTACCCTCCATAGAATCATAGAATCATAGAATATCAGGGTTGGAAGGGACCCCAGAAGGTCATCTAGTCCAACCCCCTGCTCAAAGCAGGACCAATTCCCAGTTAAATCATCCCAGCCAGGGCTTTGTCAAGCCTGACCTTAAAAACCTCTAAGGAAGGAGATTCTACCACCTCCCTAGGTAACGCATTCCAGTGTTTCACCGCCCTCTTAGTGAAAAAGTTTTTCCTAATATCCAATCTAAACCTCCCCCACTGCAACTTGAGACCATTACTCCTCGTTCTGTCATCTGCTACCATTGAGAACAGTCTAGAGCCATCCTCTTTGGAACCCCCTTTCAGGTAGTTGAAAGCAGCTATCAAATCCCCCCTCATTCTTCTCTTCTGCAGGCTAAACAATCCCAGCTCCCTCAGCCTCTCCTCATAACTCATGTGTTCCAGTCCCCTAATCATTTTTGTTGCCCTTCGCTGGACTCTCTCCAATTTATCCACATCCTTCTTGAAGTGTGGGGCCCAAAACTGGACACAGTACTCCAGATGAGGCCTCACCAATGTCGAATAGAGGGGAACGATCACGTCCCTCGATCTGCTCGCTATGCCCCTACTTATACATCCCAAAATGCCATTGGCCTTCTTGGCAACAAGGACACACTGCTGACTCATATCCAGCTTCTCGTCCACTGTCACCCCTAGGTCCTTTTCCGCAGAACTGCTGCCTAGCCATTCGGTCCCTATTCTGTAGCTGTGCATTGGGTTCTTCCGTCCTAAGTGCAGGACCCTGCACTTATCCTTATTGAACCTCATCAGATTTCTTTTGGCCCAATCCTCCAATTTGTCTAAGTCCTTCTGTGTCCTATCCCTCCCCTCCAGCGTATCTACCACTCCTCCCAGTTTAGTATCATCCGCAAATTTGCTGAGAGTGCAATCCACACCATCCTCCAGATCATTTATGAAGATATTGAACAAAACCGGTCCCAGGACCGACCCTTGGGGCACTCCACTTGACACTGGCTGCCAACTAGACATGGAGCCATTGATCACTACCCGTTGAGCCCGACAATCTAGCCAGCTTTCTACCCACCTTATAGTGCATTCATCCAGCCCATACTTCCTTAACTTGCTGACAAGAATACTGTGGGAGACCGTGTCAAAAGCTTTGCTAAAGTCAAGAAACAATACATCCACTGCTTTCCCTTCATCCACAGAACCAGTAATCTCATCATAAAAGGCGATTAGATTAGTCAGGCATGACCTTCCCTTGGTGAATCCATGCTGGCTGTTCCTGATCACTTTCCTCTCATGCAAGTGCTTCAGGATTGATTCTTTGAGGACCTGCTCCATGATTTTTCCAGGGACTGAAGTGAGACTGACTGGCCTGAAGTTCCCAGGATCCTCCTTCTTCCCTTTTTTAAAGATTGGCACTACATTAGCCTTTTTCCAGTCATCCGGGACTTCCAGTGTATCTACCTCTCCTCCCAGTTTAGTATCATCTGCAAACTTGCTGACGGTGCAATCCACACCATCCTCCAGATCATTTATGAAGATATTGAACAAAACCGGCCCGAGGACCAACCCTTGGGGCACTCCACTTGATACAGACTGCCAACTAGACATGGAGCCATTGATCACTACCCATTGAGCCCGACAATCTAGCCAGCTTTCTATCCACCTTATAGTCCATTCATCCAGCCCATACTTCTTTAACTTGCTGGCAAGAATACTGTGGGAGACCGTGTCAAAAGCTTTTTTCCTCTCCTCCAAGTGCTTCAGAATTGATTCCTTGAGGACCTGCTCCATGATTTTTCCAGGGACTGAGGTGAGGCTGACTGGCCTGTAGTTACCAGGATCCTTCTTCTTCCCTTTTTTAAAGGTGGGCACTACATTAGCCTTTTTCCAGTCATCTGGGACCTCCCCCGATCGCCATGAGTTTTCAAAGATAATGGCCAATGACTCTGCAATCACATCCGCCAACTTCTTTAGCACTCTCGGATGCAGCGCATCCGGCCCCATGGACTTGTGCTCGTCCACCTTTTCTAAATAGTCTCAAACCCCTTCTTTCTCCACAGAGGGCTGGTCACCTCCTCCCCATGCTGTGCTGCCCAGTGCAGTAGTCTGGGAGCTGACCTTGTTTGTGAAGCCAGAGGCAAAAAAAGCATTGAGTACATTAGCTTTTTCCACATCCTCTGTCACTAGGTTAAAAGAAAAGGAGGACTTGTGGCACCTTAGAGACTAACCAATTTATTTGAGCATAAGCTTTCATGAGCTACAGCTCACTTCATCGGATGTCACTAGGTTGCCTCCCTCATTCAGTAAGGGGCCCACACTTTCCTTGACTTTCTTCTTCTTGCTAACATACCTGAAGAAACCCTTCTGGTTATTCTGAACATCGCTTGCTAGCTGCACCTCCAGGTGTGATTTGGCATTCCTGATTTCACTCCTGAATGCCTGAGCAATATTTTTATACTCTTCCCTGGTCATTTGTCCAATCTTCCACTTCTTGTAAGCTTCTTTTTTGTGTTTAAGATCAGCAAGGAATTCACTGTTAAGCCAAGCTGGTCGCCTGCCATATTTACTATTCTTTCTACACATCGGGATGGTTTGTCCCTGTTACCTCAATAAGGATTCTTTAAAATACAGCCAGCTCTCCTGGACTCTTTTCCCCTTCATGTTATTCTCCCAGGGGATCCTGCCCATCAGTTCCCTGAGGTTATCAAAGTCTGCTTTTCTGAAGTCCAGGGTCCGTATTCTGCTGCTTTCCTTTCTTCCCTGTGTCAGGATCCTGAACTCGACCATCTCATGGTCACTGCTTCCCAGGTTCCCACCCACTTTTGCTTCCCCTACTAATTCTTCCCGGTTTGTGAGCGGCAGGTCAAGAAGTGCTCTGCCCCTAGTTGGTTCCTCCAGCACTTGCACCAGGAACTTGTCCCCTACACTTTCCAAAAACTTCCTCGATTGTCTGTGCACCGCTGTATTGCTCTCCCAGCAGATATCAGGGTGATTGAAGTCTCCCATGAGAACCAGGGCCTGCAATCTAATAACTTCCGTGAGTTGCCAGAAGAAAGCCTCATCCACCTCATCCCCCTGGTCCAGTGGTCTATAGCAGACTCCCACCACAACATCACCCTTGTTTCTCACGCTTCTAAACTTAATCCAGAGACTCAGGTTTTTCTGCAGTTTCATACCAGCTCTGAGCAGTCATACTGCCCCCTTACATACAGTGCGACTCCCCCCCCTTTTCTGCCCTGCCTGTCCTTCCTGAACAGTTTATATCCATCCATGACCGTACTCCAGTCATGTGAGTTATCCCACCAAGTCTCTGTTATTCTGATCACATCAAAATTCCTTGACTGTGCCAGGACTTCCAGTTCTCCCTGCTTGTTTCCCAGGCTTCGTGCATTTGTGTATAGGCACTTGAGATAACTCGCTGATCGTCCCTCTTTCTCAGTATGAGGCAGGAGCCCTCCCCTCTCGCACGCTCCTGCTCGTGCTTCCTCCCAGTATCCCACTTCCCCACTTACCTCAGGGCTTTGGTCTCCTTCCCCAGGTGAACCGAGTTTAAAGCCCTCCTCACTAGGTTCGCCAGCCTGCTTGCGAAGATGCTCTTCCCTCTCTTTGTTAGGTGGAGCCCATCTCTGCCCAGCACTCCTCCTTCTTGGAACACCATCCCATGGTCAAAGAATCCAAAGCCTTCTCTCCGACACCACCTGCGTAGCCATTCGTTGACTTCCACTATTCGACGGTCCCTACCCAGGCCTTTTCCTTCCACGGGGAGGATGGACAAGAAGACCACTTGCACCTCAAACTCCTTTATCCTTCTTCCCAGAGCCACGTAGTCCGCAGCGATCCGCTCAAGGTCATTCTTGGCAGTATCATTGGTGCCCACATGGAGAAGCAGGAAGGGGTAGCGGTCCGAGGGCTTGATGAGTCTCGGCAGTCTCTCCGTCACATCGTGAATCCTAGCTCCTGGCAAGCAGCAGACTTCTCGGCTTTCCTGGTTGGGGCGGCAGATAGATGACTCAGTCCCCCTGAGGGGAGAGTCCCCGACCACAACCACCCGCCTCCTTCTCTTGGGAGCGGTGGTCATGGAACCCCCATGCCTAGGACAGGGCATCTCATGCCTTCCAATCAGCGGAGTCTCCTTCTGTTCCCTGCCCTCAGATGTATCATCTAGTCCACTCTCCGCAATGGTACCTGTGGAGAGAACATGAAAACGGTTCCTCACCTGTATCTGCGTTGCTGGTACATGGACGCTCCCCTTTCTTCTTCTGGAGGTCACATGCTGCCAAATTCCTCCACCGTCGTCCTGTCCCCGCGGTGCAGCCTGCTCTGAATCTTCAGAACGCTGTGCCCGTAGAAGCATATCCTGACGTCTGTCCAGGAAATCTTCAGTTTCTCTTATGCAACGCAGGGTCAATACCTGTTGCTCCCCCCCTCACTGTCCTGCTCTGGTCCCCCGAGGTCCAACAGGCCTTCAAGCAGCTAAAATTCACATTCACCACTGCTTCTATTCTGGTTCATCCAGACGCTACACAGGCCTTCATCGTTGAAGCAGGTGTTTCCAACATGGGATCGGAGCGGTGCTTTCTCAGAGACAAGGTCCCCAACAGTTGTTACATCCATGTGACTTTTACTCCAGGAAACTCACACCCACAGAGCAGAACTATGGGATTTTGGACAAGGAACTCCTGGCAATTAAAATCCCCTTTGAAGAGTGGTGCCACTATCTAGAATGTCCTGGTACCCCATCCAGGTGTTTACAGACCATAAGGACCAAGGCCCTTAACCTGTGACAACTTTGGTGGGTCCTGTTCTTTTCACGCTTCAATTTCATAATATCCTATAACCTGGGAGTCAAAAATAGCAAAGCCCACAAACCTGTCTGGAAAAAGGAAATGTTTCACTGACCTAGTGGATTTGAACCTTGAAACCTCCTGCATCCTCAAGTCTCATAATTTCCTGGGCACAGCTCCTTGCCAAGACTGCTCACCCTATAGGATCAGCCTCAGGCCAAGCGGCCCCTCCCAACAAACAGGAGCTCATAGGTAGGGAACCCCACTGTGTCTAAGACAGGATAGCCTACGTGGAAAGGGCATATATACGTTTCCCCCAAATCTCCAAGAACTACAACTCTGTAAATGTGTCATGACTCACCCCTGCCGGGATATTTTAACCCGTTCAAGACTCAGTGCCTAGTCTCTCATCCCTTCTGGTGTTTTGATGTTCAGATGTTTTGGCAGGTATCAATATAAACCCTCATGCTCCAGGTCATGAGCTAGCCTTCAGTTATCAGGAGTCAGGAGATCATGACTCCACTTCAGTTCCACTTCACTTCATGCTCCAGGTCATGAGCTAGCCTTCAGTTATCAGGAGTCATGTTAGATCTGGACCCCACAGAATAAAATCTGTTCCTATCTCCAGTCCCCCTAGGCTGTGAGTGCATATGTGCCCCTGTAATGGAGAGCTGCACAAGGCACTAGCTTCCAGCAGCTGTTCTTCCCCCCCTTGGCACTTTGTCTGGACCCAGCCCCAGGGTGCCGGGAATGAATAGGAGCCACGTCTCTATCAAAAGTCTTTCAAGCTTTTGACAGGAGCTGGAGAACAATGGAGCTGCTGCCAGCAGCGATGGCGGCAGTAGCCTCAGATTAGTGCTTTGAAATGAAGTTTAATTGCGGTCCCCAGCCTGGGGATGGCACTTATCTAATAACTGCGGGTGGCGAAGGCTTTGTTGGCGGCTTGGCAGACTAAGCTGCAGCTGGACCGGGTGAGGGAACAGAGCAGGAAGGGAAACTGGAATGAACTGCTTTATGTTGCCCATGGATTGAGCAGATGAGTTCCTTTCCTGAAGAGCCTAGTTTTAAGGGCTGTTTCAAAGTGAACCCTGGAACGGGAACCCTGAGTTAGAGAAAAACGAATTACTTGTATCGCCATAGCATCCAAGGAGCCCCAGTCACGGACAAGGCCCCGTTGTGCCAGGCGCTGCACAAACACAGAGCAGAGACAGTTCCTGCCCCAGACAGCTCTCAGTCGAACTATAAGGCAAGAGGCAATGGGTGGATACGGACAGATGGGGGAGGACAAGGAAACGAGGAGATCAGGTGGGTGGTCGGCTGTGGTCTCTGCACTCCAGCACCCTAAATGCTGTCAAGTGTTTTGTCAGCCTCGCCGCGAAGGCGAGTTCTGAGAAGGGACTGGGGGGAGGAGAAGGGGCTCTGCGGCTGCTGACAGGGAGCATCCCCCAAGCCTGAGGGGCAGTGTGGGAAAAGCACAAAGGGGCTATTTGAAAATGGAACAAGCCGGTGGTTGAGGCCGGTGCCCTGGGCTGATCCAGGGTGGGAGCTGGTCTCTCACTAGCATAGGAGACGATAGGTCGGGTGGGGGTCGAACGGGAAGGCCCTCGAAAGTGAAGATGAGCGGCGACAGAGCTGGTGAGCCAGTGGAGGGATGCGAAGAGAGGGGACGTGGTCACAGTGCCCAGCTGGGAGGTGATCTTAGCAGCAGCCTTCTGAATGGGCGAGCGGGGCGAGATGGCATGTCCCCGAGGCCAGAGGGGAGGGTTTCTGTTGTGACTCTTTTATTACCGTGGGAGCACTGGCCAGCCCCGGGCAGGGGGCAGGGCCCCAGGGGGCCAGATGCTTCCTCCCTTGCAATGACCAGATGCTCCCTGCCCCACAGAGCTTGCGATCAATGTCTGTGGCGATCAGTGGGTACCACAGTCAAGGGCACAGTGCGCAGTTAGCACCACTGGCTACTCCCCACTCAGTGGACCTGCTCCCTGGGCCAGATGCTGCTGTCCTTGACCCTGGCGTAAATCCGGAGCCACGTCACTGGTTTGGAGGGAGACAGCGTTTCCACCAATGCAGCATGGTCCTGAGGCAGCTGCTGCTGGGTTAGGGTCACTAGCTGCTAAGGGTTCCTGGCTCCTTACTGCTCCTCCATTGCAACCACCTTCCTGTTGCAAGGCTGGGAGCTCGAGCCCTTTGCACGCTGGTGTTTGAGCCAGCACCGGTTCTGCATGCCGGGGTGAGGGCAGGTCCTGTGGGCTGCGTCCTGCCCCTGCACTGACGCGATCTGAGACGCACCAAGCAGTTGCACAGAACCGGTGCAATGTTTTGGTGATGGAGTCATTGCCCACACGAGGGAACGGCCTGGACCAGCCAGCAGAGCTCCCTCCGGGGCTGGCCCACACGGTCACCTCCTTGCACACCGTGTGTGGCCTGCATCCGATCTGCCTGGCTGGCTTGTGGGCTGGGTGTCAAGGCCCATCAGGCGGGGCCCTGATCTCATCACTGGAATTATCCCCCGGTGCCGAAGGCAGCAATTGTATTCATATTCCTGCACTGGAGACAAGCAGTCCTGCAGGCCCTGATTCTCTCAAGGAACATGATCCTGATTCCACACAGGTTAGCCTCTCATGGCTAAAGAGAAGGGAACCTAATGCCCTGCTCACCAGAGACCGGCCATCCACGTGGCCTCCACGCCGGGGCCTTATCGTCTCGCAGATCACGGCTTTCGGAGGAGAGGCGCTAGCTCCGGGGCTGGGGCTGTACCTGACACACTTCGTTCTGGAGTCGCACGTTGCTCCCTCATCCGTTCGCCACGATGCTGCAACCCCTCGGGAATTCCAGAGCATCCTGGGAAACAAACATCTTCCCCTTAACACCGTCCCTCAGCACGCGCGACGTCGCGTGAGCCCTCTCGGACCCATGCGTTTAACCTTCAGCAAGGCAACGTCAACCCTGAGGCAGCGTGGAGACCCAATGGCGTTCACTTGGAGTCACAAATAAACCTCTCGTGAAAGCCTCAATGCAGAAGATCCCTGGCTTCAATCTCCCACAAAGCTCACGGGCGGCCCTAAAGCACAGCCGCACAAATCGGACAGATGCGGATACTTGCCGCACAAATGGAAAATTAAAGACTCTGCAGCGTGCGGCTGTGGCCGGCCAGAACAGACCATGCAACATGGAACAACTCAGTGCCCGATTCACGGTGACACACTCTTTTACTCCAGACGCAATTATCTGGCTTAACCGTCTGAATGTAAAACTATAGTTAGCTCTCTACATTTCCATCAGCCATACGAAGAAGAAGGAGTCCCACTCCACGGGGCTCTGCTCTCCTGCTTCGTGCTGCTCTAGTCTCCTGACTTGCACTCTCCTGACTGTAACAATGGCCCCTTTGTGACGTTATTGACTTGAACTGGGACCATATAGAACATGGTTGCAACCAAGGTCCTATAGTGGCACCAAATCTTGTATAAAGGGGATCAAATGAGGTGTCTCAGACAAGGTGATGGTTTGCTGGTTAGGATGATGCTGTCTGTATGTGGGTATCATTTTTGTATTTGAAGTTATGAACATTGGCTCTGTACTGTCTGTAGTTCAAACTTGTGCTCTGCTTCTGGGTGACACCCCAGACAAGTGGGTGTCCGCTCTGCCTAGCCTGCTGGGTGGCCCGTTAAGGACCATCAGCGACACAACTGACCCATTGCGAGAAGGCAGACACGCCTGGGGACTCAGCCAGGTGTGCAGGGACCTGCCTAGGGACAGAACTCTGAGGTGTTTCCAGGCCATGGGATGGGCAGCTTGTCTTTGGGACAAAGAAAGAGACACCACATGGCAAGAGACTATAAAAAGCTGCGGCAGCTCCTCCATCCGGTCTTCAATCCTGCTTCTGACCTCTGAAGAGACTTTGCTACATGGAAGCTTTGACCCAAGGACTGAATGACCCATCCCAGCTGTGGATGTTCTCCAGAGATGGGATTTGAACCTGCTGTTTATTCCATCACTGCTGCGAGCCTGAACCAAGAACTTTGCCATTACTGTCTGTCATTGATTCCATTTAACACATTCTAGCTCTCGTCTCTATCTTTTTCCTTTTATGAATAAACCTTTAGATTTTAGGTTTGAAAGGATTGGAAACAGCGTGATTTGTGGGTAAGATCTGATTTGTATATTGACCTGGGTCTGGGGCTTGGTCCTTTGGGATCGAGAGAACCTTTTTCCTTTTACTGGGGTATTTGGTTTTCATAACCATCTGTCCCCATAACGAGGGGCACTGGTGGTGAAACTGGGAAACTGGGGTGTCTAAGGGAATTGCTTGTGTGATTTGTGGTTAGCCAGTGGGGTGAGACCGAAGTCCTCTCTGTCTGGCTGGTTTGGTTTGCCTTGGGGTGCACAGAAACCCCAGCCTGGGGCTGTAACTGCCCTGCTTGAAGCAGTTTGTCCTGAATTGGCACCTCTCCGTTGGGTCCCGCCAGAACCAGCCTCCTTACACCCTTCTTACCCAGTGGACCAGCTCCCTGGTTGGAGCAAAGTCAGATCCACTGACTTGAGTGGCAAAAATAAGTCCTCTCCTTACTGCGCCTCGCATTAGCCCTGCAGAGCCCACCCCGCTCGGGGAGAGCGAGCCAGATTCCCATCCTGCTCCTGCATCATGAACACGATTTGTTCCTATGCTCCTGCAACAGGGCGGGTCCCGTGGAAGGAGGATAATGGCCGGTCCCTGGCTCGTTGAAATTCCTCCTTTTTTGCAGGGAGGGAAATGGGGAGGTTTTTCCTCCGTGGAAAAGGTGCCATTTAGAGCTTGTCGAAATATTTCTGTCCAAACAGAATTTTCAACCAAAAAAAACTCGGCTTTTCACTGGAAAAATTTTTCAGAGACAATTATTGCTGATTAAATTTTCTAGTTTTTCAGTGGAAAAAACAAAATGATTTTATTTTCTGGTAAAAATGGTCAGTACAACGGTACAAAATGTATATTCAAAACCAAATATTTTAATAGATTTCTGTAAATTTTGGGTTCTGAAATTTTCACTGGAAATTTCAATGAAAACAAAACAAAACAAAAAAACCCCACCCCTCCTATAAAAAATAATTGCCATTTTCCAAGCAGGGTTCATGCGTTCAGTGGGATGTTCCCCACCCCCTTCCCACCCTGACACCCTTGTCCTGATTAGCCAAGTCAGGGAACACGAAAAGTTCACACAGACAACGACTTGTTTATCCTGCTCTATATAGGATACACTGACCTGTAAGTACAAGATTTATATTCCAAGTGATTTATTTTATAATTATATGGTAAAAATGAGAAAGTCGGCAAGTTTTCAGTCACAGTGGGCTGGGACACTTGGTAATTTTTATGTCTGACCTTGTAAGCAAGTCGTTTTTAAGCGAGGTGAAACTTGGTGTACACAAGACAAATCAGTAGTCTGGAAAGCCACTGAACTAGCTCCCTTGGGCCCAGGCAATGAAGCATGTTGCAGGTAAGGACCGAGGACTGGGACTTTCCCCGATATTCTCTGGGAAGCCAGTGCCGGGAGCCGAGAATGGGTTGCTGAGGAGATGTGCTGCACCGTTCTGTATTAGTTGGCGTTTCCAGGGTATGCTGCCCAGGTAGATCACGGTGCTGGAGTCCAGCCACAAGATGAGGAAGGTGTGAACAGCAGAAGCTGGGTCATCATTTGCCTCAGTGGAATGGAGTCTCCCAGCAACCGGAGATGGTAGAAAGCTTTACTCATGGATGCTGCGAGGGGAGAGCTCAGTGAGGAATCCAAGAGCCTCCTAAACTACAGACCAAGTTGTCCAATTGTGGGTGTGAACCTGCAACCAATGCAAACGGCCCTGTGGCTGCAGACTCTTCAAAATGCTCTCCTCGGTATACTGCTTCCCCCTGCTGGGTGGAACTAGAACTGCTGCAGAATGTGTCCTAGACCCCATACTGCTAGCAGAGGTTTTCCTGCAGCTCAGATGGTAGTGCCATGAAGTTGGGAATGGCCCTGTGTTATGTCTCCACAGCACTCTCCATCCTAAAGCACTTTAGACCTTACGCACCGGGATCCCTCACGTGTTTTTACAACATAGCGAGCTCGGGGTTGGAACAGTAAAGCTGGCTCTGTGCCCAGAAGAGCCACCCTTCTGCTCTGGAGAGGAAGTGGGAATGATCCACATCCAGCTGAAACTGCAGAAGAAGTCAGAGAGGCAAAGTCCAGTTCCCTGATTTGGAATTTGGCTGGGCTGCGCAGCCTACAGCCCTGGCTTTGGGGCAAAGGGCCACAGGATCGTTAGAGACCACAGGCAGGCCACCGAAAGGGGAGCTCCCCCTAGCACCACACGGGGGGTTAGCTATTTACCTCGCCAAACCCACTTCCTGCAGGTTTCCCAGCCATGTACCGGCCAGACCCAGCGCTGCGTAATGTGCAGAGACAGTCACTGACTGGGGTGTGGTGACCGGCCCGGAGCTCCGTCTGACCCCAGGGTTTCCCAGAGCCCTCTCGCTTTGTGCATCAGCAATGCTTGCGTTGTGCATAGCTGCTCCATCCCGGTCCCTCTTCTCCCACCTGAGCTGGGGCTCCCCGACTAGCCCTTGCCTGGAGGTCCCCTTCGCAGGCCTGCTGCCATAGGGCCCCGGGTGCACAAGGACAGTACCGAGCCGCCCGCAGGTGAAGAGATGCATGTTCCTTTCCCGATAGTCACCATGGCCCCTGATACTTAGAATCATAGAATCATAGAATATCAGGGTTGGAAGGGACCCCAGAAGGTCATCTAGTCCAACCCCCTGCTCAAAGCAGGACCAATTCCCAGTTAAATCATCCCAGCCAGGGCTTTGTCAAGCCTGACCTTAAAAACCTCTAAGGAAGGAGATTCTACCACCTCCCTAGGTAACGCATTCCAGTGTTTCACCACCCTCTTAGTGAAAAAGTTTTTCCTAATATCCAATCTAAACCTCCCCCACTGCAACTTGAGACCATTACTCCTCGTTCTGTCATCTGCTACCATTGAGAACAGTCTAGAGCCATCCTCTTTGGAACCCCCTTTCAGGTAGTTGAAAGCAGCTATCAGATCCCCCCTCATTCTTCTCTTCTGCAGGCTAAACAATCCCAGCTCCCTCAGCCTCTCCTCATAACTCATGTGTTCCAGTCCCCTAATCATTTTTGTTGCCCTTCGCTGGACTCTCTCCAATTTATCCACATCCTTCTTGAAGTGTGGGGCCCAAAACTGGACACAGTACTCCAGATGAGGCCTCACCAATGTCGAATAGAGGGGAACGATCACGTCCCTCGATCTGCTCGCTATGCCCCTACTTATACATCCCAAAATGCCATTGGCCTTCTTGGCAACAAGGGCACACTGCTGACTCATATCCAGCTTCTCGTCCACTGTCACCCCTAGGTCCTTTTCTGCAGAACTGCTGCCTAGCCATTCGGTCCCTAGTCTGTAGCTGTGCATTGGGTTCTTCCGTCCTAAGTGCAGGACCCTGCACTTATCCTTATTGAACCTCATCAGATTCCTTTTGGCCCAATCTTCCAATTGGTCTAGGTCCTTCTGTATCCTATCCCTCCCCTCCAGCGTATCTACCACTCCTCCCAGTTTAGTATCATCCGCAAATTTGCTGAGAGTGCAATCCACACCATCTTCCAGATCATTTATGAAGATATTGAATAAAACCGGCCCCAGGACCGACCCTTGGGGCACTCCACTTGATACCGGCTGCCAACTAGACATGGAGCCATTGATCACTACCCGTTGAGCCCGACAATTTAGCCAGCTTTCTACCCACCTTATAGTGCATTCATCCAGCCCATACTTCCTTAACTTGCTGACAAGAATACTATGGGAGACCGTGTCAAAAGCTTTGCTAAAGTCAAGAAACAATACATCCACTGCTTTCCCTTCATCCACAGAACCAGTAATCTCATCATAAAAGGCGATTAGATTAGTCAGGCATGACCTTCCCTTGGTGAATCCATGCTGGCTGTTCCTGATCACTTTCCTCTCATGCAAGTGCTTCAGGATTGATTCTTTGAGGACCTGCTCCATGATTTTTCCAGGGACTGAGGTGAGGCTGACTGGCCTGTAGTTCCCAGGATCTTCCTTCTTCCCTTTTTTAAAGATTGGCACTACATTAGCCTTTTTCCAGTCATCCGGGACTTCCCCGGTTCGCCACGAGTTTTCAAAGATAATGGCCAGTGGCTCTGCAATCACAGCCGCCAATTCCTTCAGCACTCTCGGATGCAACTCGTCCGGCCCCAGGGACTTGTGCACGTCCAGCTTTTCTAAATAGTCCCTAACCGCCTCTATCTCCACAGAGGGCTGGCCATCTCTTCCGCATTTTGTGATGCCCAGCGCAGCAGTCTGGGAGCTGACCTTGTTAGTGAAAACAGACTTGGTGTGTCCTGGGCTCTAGTTAGGGTTGCCTCGTGTCCGGTTTTCGACCGGAAAGCCAGATCGAAAAGGGACCCTAGTGGCTCCGGTCGGCACCACCGCCTGGGCCTTTAAAAGTCGGGTGGGAACCCAGGGCTAAGGCAGGCTCCCTGCCGGCCCTGGCTCTGTGTGGCTCCCGGAAGCGGCCACCAGGTCTCTGCAGCCCCTAGACACATGAGCCACCAGCGAGGCTCCACGCGCTGCCCCTGCCCCGAGGGCTGGCTCCTCAGCTCCTATTGGCCAGGAACCGCAACCAACGGGAGCTGCGGGGGCGGCACCTGCAGGCGCGAGGGCAGCGTGCAGAGCTTTCCTGGCCGCCCATGTGTCTAGGGGCTGCAGGGACCTGGTGGCCGCTTCCCAGGAGCCGTGGCAAATGCCACCAGGACCCCGCACTCTGAACCCTCTCCCGCACCCCAACCCCCTGGCCCAGCCCGGAGCCCCCTCCTTCAAGCCAAACCCCTCATCCCTGCCCCATCCCTGAGCCTGAACCCTCAGCCCAGAGCCCTCACCCTCCTCCTGCACCCCAACCCCCTGCCCCAGCCCAGAGCCCTCACCCCTCACACACTCCAACCCCCTGCTCCAGCCCGGAGCTCCCCCCTTCAACCCAAACCCTCATCCCCACCCCCACCCCCAGTCCAGAGCCCCTCACCCTCCTCCTGCACCCCAACCCCCTGGCCCAGCCCGGAGCCCCCTCCTTCAAGCCAAACCCCTCATCCCTGCCCCATCCCTGAGCCTGAACCCCCAGTCCAGAGCCCTCACCCTCCTCCTGCACCCCAACCCCCTGCCCCAGCCCAGAGCCCTCACCCCTCACACA
The DNA here is from genome assembly GCF_965140285.1 of Lepidochelys kempii. Classification (NCBI taxonomy): domain Eukaryota; kingdom Metazoa; phylum Chordata; order Testudines; family Cheloniidae; genus Lepidochelys; species Lepidochelys kempii. The sequence continues at coordinate 140,716,983 of NC_136383.1, forward strand.
CTCCAACCCCCTGCTCCAGCCCGGAGCTCCCCCCTCCAACCCAAACCCTCATCCCCACCCCCACCCCAGAGCCTGCACCCCCAGTCCAGAGCCCCTCACCCTCCTCCTGCACCCCAACCCCCTGCTCCAGGCTGGTGAAAGTGAGGGTGGGGGAGAGCGAACAATGGGGGGGGGGGATGGAGAGAGTGGGGGCGGGGCCTTGGGGAAGGGATGGGACAGGGTCGGCTGGTTTTGTGCAATTAGGAAGTTGGCAACCCTTGCTCTAGTCCAGCCCTACCCCAGGCTTTTGTTGGGACCAGGGTCCATCCTGGCTGACACAGGCACCGTGCTGTGGCTCGGGACGTGCTGGCCAACGTCTATGCTCCGAAGAGGCGTCTCCACCGGGAGGAAACCTCTGGGCTTGGCTCCGTGCCCTTCCATGTCTATCCTCAGAGGACTCCTTGCCAAGTCGGGGGGGAAACAGGGCATTCAATGCAACGCAGGCCCTGGGGATGCACAGCCTGATGGGAAAAGCTCCCAGGCCAAGGGAGGAGACAGGCGAGCCTAGGGAATCCCCACCATCAATGCACACAAGCACCACCCAGGCCCTCCCCTCCCGTGCTTGGATCAAAACAGGGCTCGGGTGGCTTTCCATCCCCTTTGTGCTGCCTGGACCTGGGCCACACAGGTATGTGCCTGGCCCCCAGCGATGGCTAGAGCAGCCTCAGGGCTGCTCTGACTTACACTCTGCTATGGGTGCAGGTAAGCAGAGGGTAGCCATGGTGCATTGCGCTCTGTCCCCGAAAGCCCCGTGGGCTGAATTTCTGGTTTGGAAGCGGCTCTGCAGCATACGTGCCATGTGTTAACAGCAGCTTACTGTTATTAATGTCCTGGGTCAGAGTCTGCAGCCTGTACGCAGGCAGAGTGGTTCCTGTGATCAGCACCACTAAAAGCCATGGGACTGCCGACAGGAGGAAGCACTGCTCAGCATGCGCAAAGATTGCAGCGTGCGGCCCTGTGTTTGTACTGGAAACAAAGGCAGCGGAGATGCAGGGATCTCCCCTCCCACCGGCCTCAGCCTCCGCTCACTGCAGTAAGGGCCCCGTCAGCTAAGAGCCCCAGGGCCTTTGGCTGCAAAAGCAGGCCTGAGCTAATCCTCACAAAGGGGGACGAGGTCCGGCACAGGGAACTGGGTGGGAAGGACTCCAAAGGACTCTTAAATGCCCCTGCGGGAGCAGGGAGACTGGGTGCGTTGCAGAGCGTGCATTCGCTAGGACGGAGATTAGCCTCTTGGCTACTCAATGGCTCGTTTTGCACCTGCCAGGTGAGGCCTCTGCTCGGAGCAGCTGCAGCTAGGAGAAGGAGTACAGAACGAGTGCGTTTGCATAGCCGGGCCCTTTGACAAGAGGCGCAGCATCCCCGGCCGTGGAGAATTCATGACAGAAGGCGGAGCTTTTCCAATATGCAGGAACCCCCACACGTAGGTTGGGCTAGCCTCAGGTCTTCTGTTTTACAGAGCAAGAAATTCTACTGCAAGTCACCACAGTTATTATTTAGATTACAGCAGAGGGCACCGGCTGAGATCAGTGTAGTATTGTGCTAGGCCCTGCCCAAACACGTTACACGGGACAGTCCGTGTCCCAAAGAGCTTTCGGTCTAAGCTGACAAGACACGGGAAGAAAAGCAGAGGCACTGAGATGGGAGGGGTCTTGCCTAAGGTCACATGTCAGGACTAGAACCCAGGGCTGGTGGACTGGATGATTCAGAGGCCTGTGAATTGCACTGGGACCCTTTGATTTGTGGACCCTCCCTTCAGAGGTGCCCATCTCCAATCTCAGAACACTCCCCACTTCAGGTGAAGCCAGTGGGGTCTGTGGGCCCATTAGCCCCCCAAAAATCAGGCCTGGGCGTGTCGAGGTGGGCACCCAGCATCTGGATCTTTTTGGAAAGTATCGGCCTGTCACTGCTTGGTTGCAGTCAGGCCCGGGCGTAAGTGAGGGCATTGCTGAGGAAACAAAGGTAAACTGACCACACGAATGAAGGGATAGGGTTGATGTGCCCAATTTTGCTCCCAGCTACCCTGTGGCTGTCCCAAACTGAGGTCAACAATTCAGGTTATTTATTAGGTTCATTATGGTAATGCTTCAAGGCCCCAGCTGAGATCAGAGCCCGTGTGACACTGAAAGACACTGGAAACCCTCAGGCATGGGGGATGTGGTTTACGCCCGGCATTTTAAAGGCAACGTGTTTGAGAAAATGTTTGCCATATTCATTGGTGCTGGTTTGCCTGTTGCTTTCCCAAACCAGGCAACTTTAGGTACCATGTTACTGGCATCAGAAAAAAATGCCCCATTCTGTCCATGAACCAACCACTCGGCTAGGACAGTCTGGTGACTCAGCACCTCCAGCTCGTCCGCTGGGTTTGACCATGGAGCCTTCAGCCCCGAAGCTCTCCCATGTGAGCCGAAGGAGGGAATTCCAGAGGCTGGCATCAGGGGTAGGTTGTTCTCCTCTAGGCAGGGCAGTCATTAGAGATGGGCAGCTGACTGCTGAGGCTTAAAAGCCGAGGAGTGCGAAAGCCAAGGGTCCGACAGGCCGGAGAGGCACAGAAATGTCTCTCCCAGTACTCCTTGGGATGTGGAGTTGAAGAGATGAGCCCCATGGCCCAGGTAAAGGGGGTTCTAAGCACCCTAACCTTTCCCAGACCTTGCTGTGCACCCGGAACGTAGCCTTTGAGTCGTTTATCAGAGCGCAGTTTCTTCTTATTTCTACTGGGCCAGATCCTCAGCTGGTGGAAAGAGGCCCAGCTCCTCTGAAGTCAATAGTTAGACCAATTAATATCAGCTGAAGAACTGACCTGCTATGATTTACAGTGTGTTAATTGCTGTCAACTGGTAAAAGGCATCTCATCTCCTTCCCTCGTGGCTGACTCCCTAGCGGCTAACAACCTGCTACTGCTGCTGGCCAACGGAATTTCTCCTTCTGGCTGGAGTCGTAACCAGCTTATGCTGCAGTGCAGGGTTGCTGCGATTGGCACCCACTCCTATCGGGCCTGGAGGCTCTGCTGCGGCCACAGCATGTCTTTATTTTGGGATCACCGGGGAGCAAGGAGGAAAGGAAGGAGGGGTTGAGTAAATAGGAGCAAGAGAACAGGGGAAAGGGATGGAGGGGCATGACAAGAGGGCAGAGGGGGCTGGAGAGGGAGGGCGGGGCAGTGGTTAAGCCTTTAGCCAGAGACCTGGGTTCAGTGCTCTGCCTGTGTGGAAAAGGGGGCCTGAGGGGCTAAGTGGCACCCCCCTACACACACACACACCTGTCAGTGCGGTGCTGTGGGAGCCGGGCAGCCCGAGCCAGGCTGCTGCGGGAACTGCTGGGATTCCCGGCCTGCAGCGTGCCCAGCCAGCACTCCGTGACCCATGCATGTGCCAGTCCAGAGAGCTCTAGGGACAAGAGGAAACACTCAGCACAGTGGCTCCTCTCCCCAGCGCCTGGCCAGCTGTCTCCCCGCTGCAGAGAGGGATGTTCTAACGGCAATGGCGGGGGCAACTGGCCCTGAAGGGACAGAGCATGGTAGCGAGTGGCTGGTGGCACACTGAGGGCAGGCTGCACAGCCTAGGGGCCTGAGGCTGCACCAGGGCAGCTGCTCCTCCCCTGCACCAGTGGCTCTGCAGAATCGCCCAGGGGCCACTGCGTCTGGAGAACTGAGCCGGGCATTGTGGGATAGCTACCCAGAGGGCATTGCACTGCTCCAGGCCAGCACTAGTAGTGGGGGAAAACGTAAACGGATTCCGCAGGGCTGGTGTGGACGCACCGAACCCGTTGGGCTTAAACTGGTTCTGTCCAAGTGGGGCCAGTCTCTGGTGTGGACAGGCCGTAGCGTGGCAGGGAGGGCAGACCGGCAGAGCAGGCCGGAGCTGCAGAGCATGAACAAACAGCGCTCATGTGCAGTCCAAAGCCAGAGGCTGTTAACGGGCTGTTTCTTGGCAGGAGGCCGATGCCCTTCCACGTGACTTATTTTTCAGTGACACTGGCCCCATTGGGAGCTGCCGTGCGGCCAGCATAGCCTCTAGACCCCACCCTGCTGCGGAGGGGCCCCTGAGTACTAGTGGGCTGATGCTTTGGGCTGGCTAGGATGCACTCAGACTGAGGAAGCAGCGAGTGCTACTGATGGGAAGTGCAGCCCGGTTTTTTGAGCTTCCTGCCTTGTGTCCCTCCTGCTGGGGCCTCGGCTGGTTAAGAGGCACCATGCACTGCTGTGACGATCACTTCTGTGTTTCTCTGCCTCAGCCCAGGGTCACACACCTGGCAGATAGTCCAGCACACAGCCTTCAGAGCAACAGCATCACCTGGGGGGAGCTCGGAGGCATGCTCCCCCACCGGCCCCCCACCCTCACACAGGATCAGACTCCTTCTCGCTGTGTTAATTGCTTTGGCCTCTCTTTTCACGGGCTGACTCTGTTGATGGATTGTGTGGGTAATGCTCACTCACCACGGATGGGGCTGGCTTGTAATTGGAATGGAGATGGGTTCGCTGCTGTACATCAGCAGCCCTGTGACAGCTTAGGTGACAAGAGGAGAAAATTAAAAAAAGACAGAGAACATCATCCTCTCCTCCTGCAAAGCGAGATGGTACCAATCTCTCTCTTTGGACAAGGCAGGAGGAAACACGCCGAAAGGAAAATCCGGGTGCTCAGTGGAGGCTGCTTCTCCCGTTGAGCCAGAGCTGGCCTTTCCTGCTCTGCTCTACAGACACACTCTCCAAAGGGCTCAAACTCTCAAACACCACAGCAACAACATTCACTCAGACCCGCCCAGAGCTGGCTGTTCCTGGGGATCCTCACTCAGCACTGTTCTGCCCACACCCTAGATCCTCTCTCCAGACAGCCACACCCACTGCCCTTTCATCTGGGTGGCAGAGCCAGCGAGCCAGCAGAGCCCCTGTCACTTCCCCAGCAAGGCGAGCCCCTGCTAACAGGGCAGAGTGTGTCAGGCAAACATACATACACACCCCCCCCCCACTAGGGTGCTGTCACCAGGTAGGGCTTCACCCCGGTTTCCAAACACCCCTGCCTCACCCAGTCTCCGTTGAGAAGGTGATGCTCTTCAAATAGGCAAGCAAACAAACAGCAACCAGTCTCTGAACTCTCCTTTTCTCTCAGGCTTCAGGATCACTCCTGCCAGGGATCTCTGCTCTAGCTCTGAGCAGCTTCCCAGGTCCAGTCAGCTCTGCTCCTTTCCTGACACCTTCTTTGGGACACTCTGACTTTGACAAAACCGGCATGTTTTGCTGAAGAAACCTTTCAGTGAAAAGTTCTGGCTCCCTCTAGTTTTAATGGGAAGTTCTAACAAGGAGTCACCTGGGCAGCCTCACCCATGCTCTCTCCTGCACCTTCCTCCACATATCGTGGGGAGGGGCGGGAGCAGACACCAGCTGGAGGAGGGGCTGACTAGCCTGGGAACGCATTGGGTCTGTCTACACAGCACATAGACACCTGCAGCTGGCCCATGCCAGCCCACTTGGGCTCACAGGGCTCGGGCCATGGGCCGGTTTCATTGCTGTGCAGACTTCCACCTCCAGTTCCAAGTGCAGGGCCAGTTAGATGGGCAGAACTGCAGCGTCTGAATGCGTGGATGAGATGACTGTGTAGGGAGGAGGGGTTTAGATTTATTAGGAACTGGGGAAAACTTTGGGGAAAGAGGGAGCCTATACAGGAAGGATGGGTGCCATCCAAACCAAAATGGAACCAGATTGCTGGCACTTAGTTTAAAAACTGCTCTACAACCTTTTTAACGTTAAGGGCTGGGGGAAAGCTCACAGGTGCGAAGGAGCATGTGGTTCAGACAGCGACATCCCTTAGGGGAGGATCTACTAATGGAGATTCTCTGTGTCTTAGTCAGGAGAAGAGGATGGAGGAGGATGAAATACAAGTAGGATCTGATGAGAAACAGTCAAATGAAAAAATGTCCTGTTCAATTACATCATGTAATGGCAGACAGCTAAAAAGTGACAAGTTTTTTAAGTGCTTATAAACCAGTGCTAGAAGTCTAAATAATAAGATGGGTAAACTAGAGTGTCTCGTATTCAGTGAGGCATCACAGAAACTCGGTGGAATGAGGATAGTCAATGGGACACAGTAATACCAGGGTACAGAATGTCTCAGAAGTACAGAACAGGTCGTGCTGGTGGGGGAGGGGCTCTGTATGTGAAAGAAAGCGTAGAATCAAATGACGTAAAAATCTTAAATGAACCAAACTGTACCACAGAATCTCTATGGATAGTAATTCCAGGCTCGAATAAGAATACAGCAGTAGGGATCTATTACCGACCACCTGACTGCCATGGTGATAATAACTGAAATGCTCAGGGAGATTAAAGAGACTATTAAAATAAAAAACTTCATAATAACGGGGGAATTCAACTATCCCCATAGTGACGGGGTCCATGTCACCTCGGGACGGGATGCAGAGAGAAAGTTTGACACCTTAAATGCCGGCTTCTTGGAGTAGCTAGTCCTGGAACCCACCAGAGGAGAGGCAGTTCTTGATTCAGTCCTAAATGGAGCACAGGATCTGGTCCAAGAGGTGACTATAGTAGAATTAAGTTTAACATCCCTGTGGCAGGGAAAACACCCCAGCGGCCCAACACTGTAGCATTTCATTTCAGAAAGGGGAACTACACAAAAATGAGGAAGTTAAAACAGAAATTAAAAGGTACCATGCCAAAAGTGAAATCCCTGCAAGCTGCATGGAAACTTTTTAAAGACCCCATAATAGAGGCTCAACTTAAATATATACCCCAAATTAAAAAACATTGTAAGAGAACCAAAAAAGTGCCACTGTAGTTAAATAACAAAGTAAAAGAAGCAGTGAGAGGCAAAAAGGCATCCGTTAAAAAGGGGAAGTTAAATCCTAGTGAGGAAAATAGAAAGGAGCATGAACTCTGGCAAATGAAAAGTAAAAATATAATTAGGAAGGCCAAAAAAAGAATTTGAAGAACAGCTAGTTAAAGACTCAAAAAGTAATAGCAAAAAAAAGGTAAGTACATCAGATGCAGGAAGCCTGCTAAACAACCAGTGGGGCCACTGGACAAGCAAGATGCTAAAGGAGCACTCAAGGATGCTAAGGCCATTGCAGAGAAACTAAACGAATTCTTTGAATCAGTCTTCATGGCTGAGGATGTGAGGGAGATTCCCACACTTCCCACAATATTTGTAGGTGACAAATCTGAGGAACTGTCCCAGATTGGGGTGTCAGTAGAGGAGGTTTTGGAACAAATTGATGAACTAAACAGTAATAAGTCACCAGGACCAGATGGTATCACCAAAGAGTTCTGAAGGAACTCAAATGAGAAATTGCAGGACTACTAACTGTAGTCATAGAATATCAGAGTTGGAAGGGACCTCTGGAAGTCATCTAGTCCAACCCCCTGCCCAGAGCAGGACCAATCCCAACTAAATCATCCCAGCCAGGGCTTTGTCAAGCCTGACCTTAAAAACTTCTAAGGAAGGGGATTCCACCACCTCCTTAGGGAACCCATTACAGTGTTTCACCACCCTCCTAGTGAAAAAGTTTTTCCTAATATCCAACCTAAATCTCCCCCACTGCAACTTGAGACCATTACTCCTTGTCCTGTCATCTGCTATCACTGAGAATAGTCTAGATCCATCCTCTTTGGATCCACCTTTCAGGTAGTTAAAAGCAGCTATCAAATCCCCCTTCATTCTTCTCTTCCATAGACTAAACAATCCCAGTTCCCTCAGCCTCTCCTCATAAAGTCATGTGTTCCAGACCCCTAATCATTTTTGTTGCCCTTCGCTGGACTCTCTCCAGTGTCTCCACATCCTTCTTGTAGTGTGGGGTCCAAAACTGGACACAGTACTCCAGATGAGGCCTCACCAATGTCGAATAGAGGGGAACGATCACATCCCTTGATCTGCTGGCAATGCCCCTACTTATACATCCCAAAATGCCATTGGCCTTCTTGGCAACAAGGGCACACTGCTGACTCATATCCAGCTTCTCGTCCACTGTCACCCCTAGGTCCTTCTCTGCAGAACTGCTGCTGAGCCATTCAGTCCCTAGTCTGTAGCGGTGCATGGGATTCTTCCATCCTAAGTGCAGGACTCTGCACTTGTCCTTGTTGAACCTCCTCAGATTTCTTTTGGCCCAATCCTCTCATTTGTCTAGGTCCCTCTGTATCCTATCCCTACCCTCGACTGTATCTACCACTCCTCCCAGTCTAGTGTCATCTGCAAACTTGCTGAGGGTGCAGTCCACACCATCCTCAACATCATTAATGAAGCTTATGCTCTAATAAATTGGTTAGTCTCTAAGGTGCCACAAGTCCTCCTTATCATTAATGAAGTTATTGAACAAAACCGGCCCCAGGACCAACCCTTGGGGCACTCCGCTTGATGCCAGCTGCCAACTAGTTATGGAGCCATTGATCACTACTCACTGAGCCCAGTGATCTAGCCAGCTTTCTATCCACCTTATAGTCCATAGTGCATTGAGCCCGACAATCTAGCCAACTTTCTACCCACCTTGTAGTGCATCCATCCAGCCCATACTTCTTTAACTTGCTGACAAGAATACTGTGGGAGACTGTGTCAAAAGCTTTGCTAAAGTCGAGGAATAACACATCCACTGCTTTCCCTTCATCCACAGAACCAGTTATCTCATCACAGAAGGCAATTATATTAGTCTGTAACCTATCGTTTAAATCAGCTTCTGTACCAAATGACTGGAGGATAGCTAATGTGACACCAATTTTAAAAAGGGCTCTAGAGGTGATCCCGGCAATTACAGGCTGGTAAGCCTGACTTCAGTACCGGGCAAACTGGTTGAAACTATAGTAAAGAACAAAATTGTCAGACACAGATGAATATAATCTGTTGGGGAAGAGTCAACATGGTTTTTGTAGAAGGAAATCATGCCTTGTCAATCTATTAGAATTCTTTGAGGGGGTCAACAAGCATGTGGACAAAGGGGATCCAGTGGATATAGTGTACTTAGATTTTCAGAAAGCCTTTGATAAGGTCCCTCACCAAAGGCTCTTAAGCAAAGTAAGCTGTCATGGAATAAGAGGGAAGGTCCTCTCCTGGATTGGTAACTGGTTAAAAGATAGGAAACAAAGGGTAGGAATAAATGGTCAGTTTTCAGAATGGAGAGAGGTAAATAGTGGTGTCCCTCAGGGGTCTGTACTGGGCCCAGTCCTATTCACTATATTCATAAATGATTTGAAAAAAAAAAGAGGGTAAACAGTGAGGTAGCAAAATTTGCAGATGATACAAAAGTGTTCAAGATAGTTACGTCCCAAGCAGACTGAAAAGCTACAAAAGGATCTCACAAAACTGGCTGACTGCAGAACAAAATGGTAGATGAAATTCAGTGTTGATAAATGCAACGTAATGCACATTGGAAAACATAATCCCAACTATACATACAAAGTGATGGGGTCTAAATTAGCTGTTACCACTTAAGAAAGATCTTGGAGTCATTGTGGAGAGTTCTTTGAAAACATCCACTCAATGTGCAGCAGCTGTCAAAAAAGCAAACAGAATGTTGGGAATCATTAAGAAAGGGAGAGATAAGACAGAAAATATCATTTTGCCTCTATATAAATCCATGGTACGCCCACATCTTGAATACTGTGTGCAGATCTGGTCGCCCCATCTCAAAAAAAGATATTCTGGAAATGGAAAGGTTCAGAAAAATGGCAACAAAAATGATTAGAGGTATGGAACAGCTTCCATAGGAGGAGAGATTAATAAGACTTGGACTTTTCAGCTTGGAAAAGAGACGACTAAGGGGGGGAAAGATGATTGAGGTCTAGAAAATCATGACTGGTGTGGAGAAAGTAAATAAGGAAGTGTTATTTACTCCTTCTCATAACACAAGAACTAGGGTCACCAAATGAAATTAATAGGCAGCAGGTTTAAAAAACAAAGGGAAGTATTTCCCCCCCACACACACAATTAACCTACGGAACTCCTTGCCAGAGGATGTTGTGAAGGCCAAGACTAAGAAGGTTCAAAAAAAGAACTAGATAAATTCATGGAGGATAGGTCCATCAATGGCTATTAGCCAGGATGGGCAGGGCTGGTGTCCCCAGCCTCTGCTTGCCAGAAGCTGGGAATGGGTGCAGGGGATGGATCACTTGATGATTCCCTGTTCTGTTCATTCCCTCTGGGGCACCTGTCAGAAGACAGGATACTGGGCTGGATGGACCTTTGGTCTGACCCAGTCTGGCCGTTCTTAGGAGCCTATATATCCATTTTGGGTGACCTGGGTGGGTCCTTGCCTGTGGATTGGCTGAACCCTGGCTGAATGGCGTGGGGGCGATCACAGGTCCGGCAGGTAATTGTCTCTGGTGAATCGATGCTCTCTGGCTCAAGGGTCTCTCGTCCGGCTTCAGCAGGTTCAGGCTCACAGATAACTCAGGCTTGCAGAGGCTCAGAGGTATCACAGCAGAGCACCGAGGTCTCCCCCAGGTTCTCCTGTCATGGTGCTGATCCAACGGGTCCAAGGTAAGGCTGTGTGGCGTACTGGGGGGGGGGAAGAGGGGGCGGGGGGAGGCATTACTTAACTCAGCGTTTCCTTCATTGGTGTATTTCCCGGTTCTCAGGGTGTCTATGTCTGGCTGGGGCAGGGCTGCAGCCTGTGCTCCTCATTGGGCTGGCTTTTGAGCGTGAGCCACTATTGCACAACGGGATGCCCTGGCTTCTAGCCAGAACGCCCTGTTAGCCAGCCCGGGTCCGGTGCAACAGTCCCTGGGCTAGATTCTCTGCTGGTATAATGCTGCTGAAATAAACGGAGTTAGGCCAGCAGAGATTTGGCCCCCAGCGACCCAGGGTGCGGTTTGCTGTCCGGACAGTTGTGTTTGGAGCCTGGCTGCAGCTGTGCTTCAGGCCGTGGCTGAGAGGTCGGGGGGGGACTGACTCTCCCCCAGTGTTGTCGCTGACACTGCTGCAAAGTCGGGGGGAGATGCACAAGGAATGCCGGGGTCTTGGCATTTCTGTCGCCCTCGAGAAAAGTTCTCTGGAGACCTACCGCCACCTGCTGGATGGTCTGAGCCATGCCAATCCCTACTTTCACTGCCTAACTTCTGGGATTTGCAACCGATTCCATTTTTAATGAAATTTAGTCCTCATGAAAATGGTCTTGTTAAGAACATAAGAATGGCCAGACTGGGTCAAACCACTGGCCCATCTATCCCAGTATCCTGTCTTCTGACAGTAGCCAGTGCCAGGTGCCCCAGAGGGAATGAACAGAACAGAGCAAGGGATCCATCCCCTGTTGTCCAGTCCCAGCTCCTGGCAGTCAGAGACTTAGGGACACCCAGAGTGTGGGGTTGCATCCCTGCCCATCCTGGCTAAAAGCTGTAAGCAGTGTCAGGATGAGCTCCATCCTGACATCTGGTGGTGAGGTGTGGCAAGTTGTGGAAAAGAACTTCAGGGGCCGATCTCATTTGCATAGGCACACCCACCCCGCCTAGAATGAGGCCATAGCTGCCCAAATGGTCACTTTGGCTGCTGTGGGATCCCCAGTGTCTCTGTTATTGGGGCAGGAAGAATAAATTGTTATTACCCTGATTATGGGAACTGTGCTTGGAACTGTACTTGGCCTTTTGTTAGGATGGAGGGACTCACCATCAACTAAGTAGGACTCGCTAGGCAAGGGTCATGGGTTCCAAAACTCTGTGAACTGAGAGAGGCTGGGGACAAGTATTAGTACTTGGTGGCATGGGCCCCTTGGTGAGGGCCTTACATGCTAATTGCACGTCCTCCTTTCTCCTCTGTGGAATATCAGAGCTAATTTTGATTCTATTAGGAGTCTAGTTACAGGCTGCTGAGCTCACTTTGGGCTGACAGTGCACCAGCACTGAGGCTCCCCTAGACAAGCTGAATTCACTAAAGAGCTGAACTGATTAAGAGCTGACATCACTGAGTGTTGTGTTAAGTAGTGGGGGAGCCTGAAGATATAGTGTGGAGCAGTTTGCGGGGCGGCTGGAGCGCCTCGTGGACAGGCTGCTGGAGCAGTGGAACCAAGCGAAGGAGTTCGTGGGGCGGCTGGCAGAGCGAAGGCCTATAGAGCTGTGGGGCGGTCAGCTTCAGATCATGTAAGGTGCCCCTTACCTCTCTTCCCCCCCCCCCACCATCTCCACCCAGGTTGGGAGGTAAAGCTCTGCAGATAAACTTTCAAACTCTGGAGCTGCCCTGACCAAGGACAGAGACTTTGGGGTCATTGGACTTTTGGGTGATTTGGGGTTGCTGGACTCAAGAACCAAAGGGAAAGGGGCATGCCCCAATTTGCTTGGGGTGGTTTTTTTTTGCTCATGGGTTGTGTTACGAATCCTGTTGGTGGTGTTTCCCCAACATAATGCCACATTGTTTCTCTCTGTTATTAAAAGGCTTTTTGCCACACTCAGACTCTGTGCTTGCGAGAGGGGAAGTATCGCCTCTTGGAGGCGCCCAGCGGGGGTGGTATATATTTGTCCCAGGTCACTGGGTGGGGGCTCGAGCCGGTTCGCATTGTGTTATTGGAATGGATCCCCTAGATATTGAACCCAGCCCTTGTTGCTGCCAACTTTGACGGGCAGAAGGGTTACAAAGCCATTGATGAACCTATTCTCCAGGAACTTACCTAGTTCCTTTTTGAACCCTGTGACACTTCTGACCTTCACAACATCCCTTGGCAACAAGTTCCACACGTTGTGTGAAGAAATACTTCCTTTTGTTTCTTTTAAACCTGCTGCTTATTAATGGCATTGGGTGACCCCTGGTTCTTGTGTTATTTACTCCTTCTCATAACACTTCCTTATTCACTTTCTCCACACCAGCCATGATTTATACACCTCTATCATATCCCCCATAGTTGTCTCTTTTTTAAGAGACACACTTCTGGTCTTTTTAATCTCTCCTCATATGGAATCTGTTCCACGCCCCTAATTTTTTCCAATTCTAATATTTTGTTTTTGAGATGGGTTGACCAGAACTGCACATGGGCATACCATGGATTTATATAGCGGAATTACGATATTTACAGTCTTATTATCTTCCCCTTTTCTAATGTTTTCTAACATTGTGTAGCTGCAGTCAAAAAAGCGACCAGTGAGCTGATGTTCTTAGAGAACTATCCAAGGAGACTCCAAGATCTCTTTCTTGCATGGTAACAGCTGATTTAGACCGCATCATTTTGTATGCAAAGTTAGGATTTGATTTAATTGGGGACTGGTCCTGCTTTGAGCAGGGGGTTGGACTAGATGACCTCCTGAGGTCCCTTCCAACCCTGATATTCTATGATTATGTTTTCCAATGTGCATTACTTTGCATTTATCAACACTGAATTTCATCTGCCATTTTGCTGCTTACTCACCCAGTTTTGGGAGATCCCTTTCAACTGTTTGCACTTAATTATCTTGAGTAATTTTGCACTGTGTGCAAACTTTGCCATCTCATTGTTCACTCCTTTTCCAGAATATGTTGAACAGAATTTGTTCCATTTAAATCCTTGAGGGACCCCACTATTTACCTCTCTCCGCTTTGAAAAATGACAACTTATTCCTACCCTTTGTTTCCTGTCTCATGGCTCAGTAACTGGACAATAGAGGACTTTCCCTCTTATCCCATGACAGCTTACTTTGCTTAAGAGCCTTTGGTGAGGGACCTTGTCAAAGGCTTTCTGAAAGTCCAAGTACATAATGTGTTTAATTTACCTGATTGTTCCAAAACCTCCTCTACTGACACCTCAGTCTAGGACAGTTCCTCAAAAGAATGGCTCAGGTGTGGGAATCTCTCACATCCTCTGCAGTAAAGACTGATGCAAAGAACAGGAGGACTTGTGGCACCTTAGAGACTAACCAATTTATTTGAGTATAAGCTTTGGTGAGCTACAGCTCACTTCATCAGATGCATACTGTGGAAAGTAAAGAAGATCTTTTTATACACACAAAGCATGAAAAAATCTCTCCCTCCACCCCATTCTCCTGCTGGTAATAGCTTATCTAAATGATCACTCCCCTTACAATGTGTATGATAATCAAGGTGGGCCATTTCCAGCACAAATCCAAGGTTTAACAAGAACGTCTGAGGAGGGGAGGGAGGGGAGGAAAAAACAAGGGGAAATAGGTTACCTTGCATAATGACTTAGCCACTCCCAGTCTCTATTCAAGCCTAAGTTAATTGTATCCAATTTGCAAATGAATTCCAATTCAGCAGTCTCTCGCTGGAGTCTGGATTTGAAGTTTTTTTGTTGTAATATCACAACTTTCATGTCTGTAATCGTGTGACCAGAGGGAAACTGTGGAACCATCTGATCAACATCCTCTACAGTAAACAGGGTAAGATAAAGAATGAGCTCTCAAAAATGGATACTCTCATAAAAAACCAACCTTCCACACAAACTTCCTCATGGCTGGACTTTACTAAAACTAGACAAGCCATTTACAACACACACTTTGCTTCTCTACAAAAGAAAAAGGACACTAAACTTTCTAAACTACTACATGCCACAAGGGGCCACAGCAATGGTTCCCTCAACCCACCCAGCAATATTGTTAACTTATCCAACTATACTCTTAGCCCAGCAGAAGCAGCTGTCCTATCTCGGGGCCTCTCCTTCTGCCCCTCCACCCCCACGAACATGATACAGTTCTGTGGTGACCTAGAATCCTATTTTTGACGTCTCCTACTCAAGGAATATTTCCAACATACTAATCCACAGACACCTCCCTACCAACACTACAAAAAGAAGGATTCTAGGTGGACTCCTCCTGAAGGTCGAGACAGCAGACTGGACTTCTACATAGAGTGCTTCCACCGACAGGCACGGGCTGAAATTGTGGAAAAGCAGCATCACTTGCCCCATAACCTCAGCCGTGCGGAACACAATGTCATCCACAGCCTCAGAAACAACTGACATCATAATCAAAAAGGCTGACAAAGGAGGTGCTGTTGTCATCATGAATAGGTTGGAATATGAACAAAAGGCTGCTCGGCAGCTCTCCAACACCACTTTCTACAAGCCATTACCCTCTGCGAGTTACCAAAAGAAACTACAGCATTTGCTCAAGAAACTCCCTGAAAAAGCACAAGATCAAATCCGCACAGACACACCCCTGGAACCCTGACCAGGGGTATTCTATCTGCTACCCAAGATCCATAAACCTGGAAATCCTGGGCGCCCCATCATCTCAGGCATTGGCACCCTGACAGCAGGATTGTCTGGCTATGTAGACTCCCTCCTCAGGCCCTACACTACCAGCACTCCCAGCTACCTTCGAGACACCACTGACTTTCTGAGGAAACTACAATCTATTGGTGATCTTCCTGAAAACACCATCCTGGCCACTATGGATGTAGAAGCCCTCTACACCAACATTCCACACAAAGATGGACTACAAGCCGTCAAGAACACTATCCCCGGTAATGTCACGGCTAACCTGGTGGCTGAACTTTGTCCTCACCCATAACTATTTTACAGCGGCACTGCTATGGGTACCCGCATGGCCCCACAGTATGCCAACATTTTTATGGCTGACTTAGAACAACGCTTCCTCGGCTCTCATTCCCTAACGCCCCTACTCTACTTGCGCTACATTGATGACATCTTCATCATCTGGACCCATGGAAAAGAAGCCCTTGAGGAATTCCACCATGATTTCAACAATTTCCATCCCACCATCAACCTCAGCCTGGTCCAGTCCACACAAGAGATCCACTTCCTGGACACTACAGTGCTAATAAACAATGGTCACATAAACACCACCCTATACTGGAAACCTACTGACCGCTATTCCTACCTACATGCCTCCAGCTTTCACCCTGACCACACCACACGAGCCATCGTCTACAGCCAAGCTCTGCGATACAACCGCATTTGCTCCAACCCCTCAGACAGAGGCAAACACCTACAAGATCTCTATCAAGCGTTCTTACAACTACAATACCCACCTGCGGAAGTGAAGAAACAGATTGATAGAGCCAGAAGAGTTCCCAGAAGTCACCTACTACAGGACAGGCCTAACAAAGAAAATAACAGAACGCCACTAGCCATCACCTTCAGCCCCCAACTAAAACCCCTCCAATGCATTATTAAGGATCTACACCTATCCTGAAGGATGACCCAACACTCTCACAAATCTTGGGAGACAGGCCATTCCTTGCCTACAGACAGCCCCCCAACCTGAAGCAAATACTCACCAGCAACCACACACCACACAACAGAACCACTAACCCAGGAACCTATCCTTGCAACAAAGCCCGTTGTCAACTGTGCCCACATATCTATTCAGGGGACACCATCACAGGGCCTAATCACATCAGCCACATGATCAGAGGCTCGTTCACCTGCACATCCACCAATGTGATCTATGCCATCATGTGCCAGCAATGCCCCTCTGCCATGTACATTGGTCAAACTGGACAGTCTCTACGTAAAAGAATAAATGGACACAAATCAGATGTCAAGAATTACATTCATAAACCAGTCGGAGAACACTTCAATCTCTCTGGTCACTCGATTACAGACATGAAAGTTGCAATATTACAACAAAAAAACTTCAAATCCAGACTCCAGCGAGAGACTGCTGAATTGGAATTGATTTGCAAATTGGATACAGTTAACTTAGGCTTGAATAGAGACTGGGAGTGGCTAAGTCATTATGCAAGGTAACCTATTTCCCCTTGTTTTTTCCTCCCCTCCCTCCCCTCCTCAGACGTTCTTGTTAAACCCTGGATTTGTGCTGGAAATGGCCCACCTTGATTATCATACACATTGTAAGGAGAGTGATCATTTAGATAAGCTATTACCAGCAGGAGAGTGGGGTGGGGGGAGGTATTTTTTCATGTTTTGTGTGTATAAAAAGATCTTCTTTACTTTCCACAGTATGCATCCGATGAAGTGAGCTGTAGCTCACCAAAGCTTATGCTCAAATAAATTGGTTAGTCTCTAAGGTGCCACAAGTCCTCCTTTTCTTTTTGCGAAGACAGACTAACACGGCTGTTACTCTGAAACCAGTATATATAGTGAAACTTGAGTCCTGCTTAGCTCCACCTTCACCAGTCATTGTAAACTAAAGTCCTACCAAATAGTGTTTCTCACCAATCCTAGCCCACTAAAACATTTTAACCAATCACACCCCACCACCTTAGTTGATTTAAATCTTGCAAAATTAGTTATGCAACAAAAACAGTTAAAGAATCAGACAGATAAACAATAGAGAAGTGGGGACCACAAAGACAAAACAAAGAAGTGGGGATTTTACAACCCCAACTGTTGATAAGGGATTTCTTACCAGACAGAATGCCATCTGTGATGTTATTGACATAATCTGGGACAGTATAGAATAGATCATGGTTGCAACCAAGGTCCTGTAGTGGCACCAAATCTTGTATAAAGGGGGTCAAATAAGGTGTCTAAGACAAGGCTATGGTTGGCTGCTTAGGATTATGCTGTCTGTGTGCATATATCATTTTTGTATTTAAAGTTATAAGAACTGGCTCTATACTGTCTGTATTTCAATCTTATGCTCTGCTTCTGGGTGACACCCCAGGCAAGTTGGTGTCAGCACTGTCTAGACTGCTTGACGGCCCATTAAGGACCATCAGCTACACAACTGGCCCATTGAGAGAAGGCAGACACCTTGCTGAGTCACAAGGTGTATGCAGGGACCTGCCTATGGACAAAACTCTGAGGTTTGTTTTTTGCCATGTGCCCGAATGCTTGTTTTTGAAACCAAGAAAGCAGGGGACACATGACAAGAGACTAAAAGACTGCTGCAGCTCCTCCATCTTGTCTTCAATCCTGCTTCTGACCTCTGAAGGGATTTTGCTACAAACGGAAGCTCTACACAAAGGACTGAATGACCCACCCCAGCTGGGGATGTACTCCAGAGACTTGATTTGAACCTGCAGTTTATTCTATCGCTGAACCAAGAACTAAGCCTGAACCAAGAACTTTGCCATAACTCTATGTAATCTATTCCATTTAACCAATTCTAGCTCTCATCTATATCTTTTTCCTTTTATGAATAAACCTTTAGATTCTAAAGGATTGGCAACCACGTGGTTTGTGGGTAAGATCTGATTTGTATATTGACCTGGGTCTGGGGCTTGGTCCTTTGGAATCGAGAGAACATTTTTGCTGGGGTATTTGGTTTTCATAACCATGCGTCCCCATAACGAGGGGCACTGGTGGGGATGCTGGGAAACTGGGGTGTCTAAGGGAATTGCTTGTGTGACTTGTGGTTAGCCAGTGGGGTAAAACCAAAGTCCTCTCTGTTTGGCTGGTTTGGTTTGCCTTAATGGTACAGGAACCCCAGCCTTGAGCTGTAACTGCCCTGCTTTAAGCAATAATTGACACTCTCAGTTGTGTCCCGCCAGAACCAGCATTGTTACACCATCAAACAAAGTTTTCTTTAAACATCTTAAGATCTTTCTTTATCTGGTGAGGATGGTTATTAGCACAGGAGGCTCCTTAACAGCTTGAGTTTACATCGTTTTGATGCAATTTAAATGGAATGTGAGGATGTGACTCTGCTTTTTAGCTTATGGCTGCTGCTGACTGCAGAAAGAGGCCTGAGACCTTACAGGAGAGGGCATAGAAGTTTACAGGGAACCCCCAGGTCTGAAATCTACATAATAGTTAAGCCAAAGGGGATGTAAGGTATCTACTTACAGCCCCTAGTCCACTGGTCATCCTAAACATTGCAAAACATTTGCCAGAACCTGGGAATGGGCGACAGATCACTTGAGGATTCCCTGTTCTGTTCGCTCCCTCTGCGGCACCTGGCACTGGCCACTGTCGGAAGACAGGATACTGGGCTAGATGGACCTTTGGTCTGACCCAGTCTGACTGTTTTTAAAATGTACGTAAGGATATTTAAAAAGTTATGTATCTATACTGAAAACTAAGACAGGTCACCAGAAGGTGATAAACAGGTGTTGTGCATCTTCCAGTGTAAACCTATTTGCATGCAGAGCCACCAGCTAATCTAGATTGCTAAATCGACAAGAGATCACAAAACATGCAGGAAGGCAGCAGAGCAGGAGGATGTCCAGTTTATGACAGAGATCAAAGCATTAGTCTGGTATAGTAGGAGACGGCAAAGAAACACACAGGGTCGGTCTCCTAGGGGACAAGTTGAAAGCGTGGCTTGTTTCACGCCAAAGGAGTCGCAGCCTGTCTGGCTGGAAAGAGCTACAAAGACTTTAGCTGAGCTAAACTTCATTAGACAAGACGGTACCTTGTCAGGTAAGTCGAGACTCTAGAAGGCGTATTATGAGTTTGTATTAGATGTAACTAAGTGTTTCCAATACTTTCACCTACCTGCTATTACTTTAATCTCTATTCTTTGAAATAAACTTCTACTTGTTTTCACTCTAAACGAATCTAAGTGCTGTGAGTTGAGCAGAGCTATGATCCTGGTGTAGCTGTACCAGCCGTATCGTAGCACCTAAGCATGGCGCTCACCCTGCGCCCCGTCCTCTGTGCTCTTCCACTTCCCCTTCCCCCAGCTCCTCCTGCAATGCAGCCCCATGTAGCCAATGATTTTAGTTTATTATCCATTTAATGTGTGATGTTATAACATATAACATACACTGACTATATCTGGTAAGAACATAAGAATGGCCAGACTGGGTCAGACCAAAGATCCATCCAGCCCAGTATCCTGTCCACCGACAGTGGCCAATGCCAGGTGCCCCAGAGGGAATGAATCTAACAGGTAATAATCAAGTGATCTCTCTCCTGCCATCCATCTCCACCCTCTGACAAACAGAGGCTAGGGACACCATTCCTTACTCATCCTGGCTAATAACCATTAATGGACTTAACCTCCAGGAATTTATCCAGTTCTCTTTTAAACCCTGTTATAGTCCTAGCCCTCACAACCTCCTCAGGCAAGGAGTTCCACAGGTTGACTGTGCGCTGAGTGAAGAAGAACTTCCTTTTATTTGATTTAAACCTGCTGCCCATTAATTTCATTTGGTGACCCCTAGTTCTTATATTATGGGAACAAGTCAATAACTTTTGCTCCTTCACTTTCTCCACACCACTCATGATTTTATAGACCTCTAGAATATCCCCCCTGAGTCTCCTCTTTTCCAAGCTGAAAAGTCCTAGCCTCTTTAATCTCTTCTCATATGGGACCTGTTCCAAACCCCTAATCATTTTAGTTGCCCTTCTCTGAACCTTTTCTAATGCCAGTATATCTTTTTTGAGATGAGGAGACCACATCTGTATGCAGTATTCAAGATGTGGGCGTACCATGGATTTATGTAAGGGCAATCAGATATTCTCTGTCTTATTCTCTATCCCTTTTTTAATGATCCCTAACATCCCATTTGCTTTTTTGACTGCCGCTGCACACTGCATGGACATCTTCAGAGAACTCTCCACCATGACTCCAAGATCTTTCTCCTGATTTGTTGTAGCTAAATTAGCCCCCATCATATTGTATGTATAGTTGGGGTTATTTTTTCCTATGTGCATTACTTTACATTTATCCACATTACATTTGCCATTTTGTTGCCCAATCGCTTAGTTTTGTGAGATCCTTTAGAAGTTCTTCACAGTCTGCTTTGGTTTTAACTATCTTGAGCAGTTTAGTATCGTCTGCAAACTTTGCCACCTCACTGTTTACCCCTTTCTCCAGATAATTTATGAATAAGTTGAATAGGATTGGTCCTAGGACTGACCCTTGGGGACCACCACTAGTTACCCCTCTTCATTCTGCAAATTTACCATTTATTCCTACCCTTTGTTCCTTCTCTTTTAACCAGTTCTCAATCCATGAAAGGATTTTCTCTCTTATCCCATGACAACTTAATTTACATAAGAGCCTTTGGTGAGAGGGACCTTGTCAAAGGCTTTCTGGAAATCTAAGGACACTATGTCCACTGCGTCCCCCTTGTCCACATGTTTGTTGACCCCCTCAAAGAACTCTAATAGATCAGTAAGACATGATCTCCCTTTAGGGAGGATCTCCATGTTGACTTTTGCCCAACAATTTATGTTCTTCTATGTGTCTGAAAATTTTATTTTTTACAATTGTTTCAACTAATTTGCCCGGTACGGACGTTAGACTTACCAGTCTGTAATTGTCGGGATCACTTCTTGAGCCCTTTTTAAATATTGGCGTTACATTAGCTATCCTCAGGTCATTGGGTACAGAAGCTGATGTAAAGGACAGATTACAAACCATAGTTAATAGTTCCGCATAGCAAGAGTTAATCTGTAGGATTATAAAAAGTATAAGATTGATCAGTATTTAGAGGAACCAACTATTAGACATGAGTAAGACAAGCTGAAACGCAAGAACCTGAGACAGGTTGGGTCACAGAAACCGATTCGGGACGGCCACCTGATGTCCTGAGACTACCTCTGAACCCATTTTCCCTGGCAGCTTGGGACTTTAGTGCCTTGCCTGGTTGTGCCAGACACACTAGCCTGCTACAAACACAGACCCAGGCCTGAACCATGTCCCCCAAAAGCTGCAGGCTTAACTGAAAACAGCTTAAGAAGTGTTCCTGACTCCAACACCCAGCTCCCAATGGGATCCAAACCTCAAATCTGTTTTAGTCTGTATAAAACTTATACAGGGTAAACTCATAAGTTGTTCACCCTCTAGAACACTGATAGAGAGATGCACAGCTGTTTGCTCCCCCAGATATTAATAGTTGCTCTGGGTGAATACAAAAAGTAGGATTACTGGGAACCACTTAAATCACAGATAGAACAAAGTAAATTACCAAGCAAGATAAAACAAAAACATGCAAGTCTAAGCCTAATACAGTAAAAAACTAAATGCAGGTAAATCTCACCCTCAGAGATGTTCCAATAAGCTTCTTTTACAGACTAGACTATGGAAGGGGGAGGATCTGGGGAACTACAGACCAGTCAGCCTCACCTCAGTCCCTGGAAAAAATCATGGAGCAGGTCCTCAAGGAATCACTTGGAGGAGAGGAAAATGATCAGGAATAGTCAGCATGGCTTCACCAAGGGCAAGTCATGCCTGACTAACCTAATTGCCTTCTATGATGAGATAACTGGCTCTGTAGATGAAGGGAAAGCAGTGGACGTGTTATTCCTTGACTTTAGCAAAGCTTTTGATATGGTCTCCCACAGTATTCTTGCCAGCATGTTAAAGTAGTATGGGCTGGATGAATGGACTATAAGGTGGATAGAAAGCTGGCTAGATTGTCAAGCTTAACGGGTAGTGATCAATGGCTCCATGTCTAGTTGGCAGCCGGCATCAAGCGGAGTGCCCCAAGGGTCGGTCCTGGGGCCGGTTTTGTTCAATATCTTCATAAATGATCTGGAGATGGCGTGGACTGCATCCTCAGCAAGTTTGCAGATGACACTAGACTGGGAGGAGTGGTAGATACAGTCGAGGGTAGGGATAGGATACAGAGGGACCTAGACAAATGAGAGGATTGGGCCAAAAGAAATCTGATGAGGTTCAACAAGGACAAGTGCAGAGTCCTGCACTTTGGACGGAAGAACCCAATGCACCGCTACAGACTAGGGACAGAATGGCTCGGCAGCAGTTCTGCCGAGAAGGACCTAGGGGTTACAGTGGACGAGAAGCTGGAGATGAGTCAACAGTGTGCCCTTGTTGCCAAGAAGGCCAATGGCATTTTGGGGTGTATAAGTAGGGGCATTGCCAGCAGATCGAGGGACGTGATCGTTCCCCTCTATTCGACATTGAGGCCTCATCTGGAGTACTGTGTCCAGTTTTGGGCCCCACACTACAAGAAGGCTGTGAAAAAATTGGAGAGAGTCCAGCGGAGGGCAACAAAAGTGATTAGGGGACTGGAACACATGACTTATGAGGAGAGTTTGAGGGAATTGGGATTGTTTAGTCTACGGAAGAGAAGAATGAGGGGGGATTTGATAGCTGCTTTCAACTACCTGAAAGGGGTTTCCAAAGAGGATGGATCTAGACTGTTCTCAGTGGTAGCAGAGGACAGAACAAGGTGTAATGGTCTCAAGTTCAGTGGGGGAGGTTTAGGTTGGATATTAGGAAAAAAACTTTCCACCAGGAGGGTGGTGAAGCACTGCAATGCGCTACCTAGGGAGGTGGTGGAATCTCCTTCCTTAGAGGTTTTTAAGGTCAGGCTTGACAAAGCCCTGGCTAGGATGATTTAGTTGGGGATTGGTCCTGCTTTGAGCAGGGGGTTGGACTAGATGATCTCCTGAGGTCCCTTCCAACTCTGATATTCTCTGATTCCTAGTCTAGGTCCAGCAATCACTCACACCCCTGTAGTTACCGTCCTTTGTTCCAGTTTCTTTCAGGCATCTCTTGAGCCATCTGAAGACAAAAATGGAGGGGTTTCCAGGGCTTATATATTCTCTCTCTTGTGGGCGGAAACCCCTCTCTCTCCCTGTGTAGAATCACAGCTACGAGATGGAGTTTTGGAGTCACATGGGCAAATCAGATGTCCATGCATGACCCAGTTCTCTACAGGCCGACGCCATTGCCCACATGTTAGCTGGAACGTTCCCAGGAAAGCTCAGATGTGGATTGGCATCTCTCAAGGTCCATTGTAGCTAAGTGCTCCCAATTACTTGAATACCCCCTTCACACTATTTGACCAAATCTGCCTTAGGTGCTTCCTACAGCAAATACTTTAAATACAAGCATACAGCCAACGCTCCTAACTCCAGATACAAAAATGATCCATACATACAAATAGAGGGAATGCATTCAGTAGAACATAACCTTTGCAAAGATATGTTACATGGCATATTTAGCCTAAAACATTCCAGTTATGTCATATTTGCATTCATAAGCATAATTCTATAAAGCATTATGGGGTTGTGACAGGGTCAGGACTCACCGTCGCTGGCGCCTCCGGTTGGTTGCTCCAGAAATTAGCTCTTGTCAGCTGTGGCGTGCCCTCTGCACGTGGTGTCTCACCTGTTGTCTGCTCTGCTGATTTGGGAACTGCCTTGCTCCCTGCTCAGTGGGGTCTGCTTCAGGACACTGCCCTCCGGCAGCACCCACTACTCCCTTCTCACCCCCTTCCAGGAGGTTGGGGGAGAAGTAACAACAGTCCTTTGGCTTGCACCTGTCTCAGTGGCCAACCACAACCCCAAAGTCTAGCCCCTCACCTCAGCGCAAGTCGCAGTCTGTCTTGGCCCCACTCCTCTGTGGCCAGGTGCAGTGTAAGTGCGGGGAAGGGGGAAACCCAGGCCCACCCGCTACTCTGGGTCCTGACCCAGGGACCCTCTAGCAGCAGCCTCTCTCTCTGCCTTCCTTCACTTTCCTCCTGTCCACCTATCTTCCCTGGGCCACTTCCCCTTTGGCCCCATGCACCTTCTTGACCCCTTTTTAGCAGGAGTCGCAGCCTGGCAAGTAACTGGGCCGAAGCTTTTCTCTGCTCCTCCGAGCCTGCCCAGCACTGCTCTGTCCAAGGTGCTACCACCTTACCCCAGGAGCCAGTCCTCCTCCCTCGCTAGTCAGGGAGAGACTGCCCTCTCCTTTGCTAGGCAGCCTTTATATAGGGCCCAGCCCGGCCCTGATTGGCTGCCTCTCTTTTTGCCCTGATTGACAAGAAATGATGGTGTAAGTCAATGACCGAGAACTAACCCAAATGATTATGGGGAAAGAGGTACCAACTGGTAATAACGTGTAAGTGTAGCCGGGAAGATTAAATTTAAATGATAAAATGTTGTAACAACAAATATTGTCTCCAACACGTGCCTTAACCACAAGATAAAGTGGTACACTGATGTTAATGAGAACCTCCCCAGCCTCTAGAATTCGGGGTCCCTTGTGTTTCTAAAGGACACAGACCAATAAGGAAGAGAGGGTTGACACTTTCATGTACATGTACAGAATGTAGGTATAGACAGACTCACAGAATAAGAAGGGGTGCCCAGAGCAGGAAAATTTAGCTTCCTACAGGAAACTCCAGCAGGAACCACTCCAGTATTGATGGTCAATCCATGAGAGGGCCAGCGGACTCTCTAACACCGTCTAGGAGGATGTGAGTATGTCTGTAGGTATAACTGGTACACGGTTCCTCTCTTTAGGAATTGTATATGCTGGGACACTTATAACTTGGTTGGTAACTTTAATAAAACTACTACAAGATAGATACTCTTGTAATTGTCTGTGTTATTTGTCTATGATTTCATGTGTTCCTAAGGTCTCTAGATCCAGAACAAACAGAGATAACTCTGTTGAAACTGAGACTGTAGTCGCCAGAGCTGAACCCACAGTAATATAATTAACATTAAATAGAACAAAAGGCTCCACCCTTCACCCTCCCCTGCCCCGCCCTATCACCAGCATTATGTATTATCGGTGCCGCAGCAGAGCCTCGCCCACCAGTCGCACACCAGGGCCCAGCTGCTCTAGGCGCTATACAGCCACAGCACGGGGATGGCCTCGGCCCTGAGGAGCTGACAATGGGGGTGTGAAACAAGGGGTGTCAGGTGGCTGCAGCTAGGCCAACGGAGGAGCGGGAGGGAGCGGTGCGGCCCTGCTGTAGCCTATAGGGCTAGCCTGCTTGCTTGCCTATATATCTTTTCTTATGGGTTTGATCATTTGTTTTATTAGAATGGGTTTATCCATTTGTATTGGTGTATTATTGGCTGTAATGCAAGGAACCTACAGGCCACATCCTGTATGTTGAGCTAAAGCAAGTTAGCAGACACATGTTGGAGACCGTCAGCCGAGATAGGTGGTGCTGAGCTAAAGCAGAAAGTATATGTATGTGTGTGGCCTTTAACATAGAGAAGTGAGCAAGTTAAAGCAAGTTGGTGTAGATATGACCACCTACGTTCATGGCCTTTTTCAGACTTAACAGGTACACCACAAAAAACATGGAAATAACTGGTGCGGCCAGAAAAAACAGAGGTGAGAATGAGCTAAATGGTCATCAATACGCAAGGACATACCAGCCTGTAGAGTAAGTGCACCTGATATTTCGGCGAGGAAATTAAGTTTGGACATGGAAGCTGGGCAAACAGTGCTCAGGCGCTGTCAGAAGGACAGTCCACCGTGTCCGTGCAGTTCAGTTCATTCATTGTTTGGGTTCGTCCTTGTTAGTTCTTAAGTAACTCTAAGTTAGCTTCTACAGTCTTTAGCTTTAGCTCTAGCTTCAACTAGGTTCTTCACCTCCCACTCAAAATTTGAGAAACCTGAACCATCAGACTCTCTTGGCATGCCAGAGACGAGGCTGGTCCTTTGTCTCTTATCACCAGGTTATCAAGGAAGGGTGCGAGTGTGTTAATTGAGAAACCTTTATTGTATATAATACCACATGTACTGCTAGAACAATATTATGGTTTCGTAATTGATTGATTATTTGATTACTATTCCATTTGTCTCAACAGAAGTCTTTAAGGCTACATTTTGTTCTCAGTGTGAGTGTCCTTGCCATACATCCTGAGGGTCCTTGCAAATGCTGTGTAGCCTGATTCTGGGACAAGAATCTTATTATCTTCTGATCAGATTAATTGGTGAGCCTATAACCCATGTTATCTAAACAATATTATTAATCTCCTAAAATCAGGCAACACTGCTGGGCCATGCTCCGGTCCCACAGTCTGGCCTGCGGGCTCAGCCCTGCAGCTGCACGTGGTCTGTTGGGCCGCCCCCCACCAGGATCAGCCTCCACTTGCAGCTTAGGCTCCAACTCGGTTCCCTGACATCTGGGCACAAGCCTCAGGCTGCCTGCCCAGCCTCCCTGGACAGCCTGCAAGCACCTGGGCAGCCTGAGCCGGACAAAACTGGGGCACAGTCACAGCTGGGAGATGGGGACATGGAGGCCACATTAGATGAGGGCTGCCCAGTCAGGCTGCCCTCATCCAAGATGGCTGGATGACCTTATCCTAGATGGCTGTCCCTAGGCCTTAGGTGGTCTGCCCTCATCCAAGATGGCCACTCCTTCAGACCTCAGAGAATCCGCCTTCATCTAAGATGGATGCCCCTCGAAGCCCTAGTTGGTCTGCCCTCATCCAAGATCTGTCTTACTCAGGCTGCTCTCATCAAAGATGGCCACTACGAACTCCTCTCATCCAAGATGGCTGCCTTCTGAGTAGTAGAGTGAGACTGACATTACACGCTCATTAGTAGCAACATATCGGTGCCCTTTTGCTACATTGCTCCTAAGAGGCTGTTGCTGTTATGGGGCGTGTCATCTGACCAAAGGCAGCCCGCTTTTTCTGAGGTGTCAAACAGCCTAGAACTGACACAATACAGCCTATGTTTACTGCTGTGGCTACAGGACTGCATTAGTGTACGTACTGTTCATGCTGAACAGCGGCTCCAGTCTGCATTTGTCGCCTACGCCCACATTGTAGCAAGAAAGCAGCCTTAATTAACAGTTATAAAAGTGTCAACTTTTCTGTTTATGTTTTAAGAACAATCAAACACCAACCATGACAACAAACAACACCCCTCATAGACACTTTTTGTACTGGCATGTACGGTAATGTTTTGTAAGTCACCCGGGATACGGGCATCTGCTAAGCTAATAATACGGTAACAACCTAAATTAAAGTACTATTCCACATCAGTGTATCAACCGGTAAACGAATGTTACGAATTACACCTGGTAGGACACGCACACAAGTGCTACGAATTACACCTGGTAGGACACGCACAGTTCGAATCTAGGCTGAGGCACAGAAACAAAGTCCACAACTGCAGAGTTCCCAAAAGACACTAAGTTTATTACGCTCGAGCGTGGTGCCCCCCTGCTAGCCAGGGGGGGACCCTGAATGCAGATTATACAAAGGTTATATACCTTTTAGCAAAGCATGTTGCCCTCGTGCATCGGAAACCTTAGCCAATAAACAAACCCTTGTCTTATCTACCACCTATCCCTGCTTGGTGCATTCCTCGTGCTATACCAGTATGTTAATTACACAGCATGGTCCTAAAGCCATGCATCAGTAACTTTTATTATCAGGATGGGAGGCCTCACATCAAGGCCAAGAGACAGGGAATTAGAGACTGACAAAAACCAGATACTGGGAGTCAAGGCAGGCTGGAGACAAGGAGGAGGATTTTCACAGGGATTCAATATCTAAGGATTACTCCTCCTGGTGTATGATGTGCTGGCATTTAAACAATGGTGGGCCCCAAACCAAAATGGAGTCACATGTGCTAACTTTTCCTTAACACGAAGCATGGAGGAACTCACTCATTTGGGGTGCAAGAACTCTCTTAATTTGCTCTGCTTCTTCTCTGCCACAATTTTGTTTTGAAGGTGGGATTCAAGGTACCAAAGAGCCCGGTAGACCCTGTCCCCAAGTCCCTCTAGCGGCGAAAAGTGCCAAAGTGTGTTCAAAGCCTTCAACAGCTCAGAGTTTGTCGGGGGTGGAACTTCATCAAAATCATCCTCACTCTCTTGATTATCCTCTGGATTATGATACATTTCATCAACACAAGCTCGTTTCTCTGGCCTTGCTGCAGCGCGCAGTAATTCCTCATCGCTTAGCTCTCTGAACGTGAGCAGAGCCTCATCCACGGCCACAGCAGCTACTCAGTCCTCTTTTTCCATGTTGACTGGAAGTGGAACATCGTTCAGGGGGTCGTCAGACTCTGCAATATCCTCGTCTCGCCCACCTTCCTCTGGCACAACAAATTTGCCTTTCCGGAAACAGTTGGAAATTGTTGTCGGCTTTACATCTCGCCAGGCCTCAGCAACAAGATGGACGCAATCTAGCAAGTTTACAGTTTTCAGGACTGTCTGAACATCTGCGTTGGGGTCCACATCAACATCAACATTAATCCGGCTGGCGATTTTTGATCGGTAATGTCCCTTCATGTTCTCAATGACACCTTGAGCCATAGGTTGCAGCGAAGATGTAGCGTTAGGGGGTAAAAATTCAAGCTGAATGTTAGTGAGAACCACTCCTTGAGGATGTATGGAGCAGTTAGCCAGGAAGAGGCATATCTTACGGCTCTGCCAGCAAAGCTGGTGATCCCACTTTTTCAGCCAATTGATGAAAATCTCACCTGTCATCCAGGCATTCGCTGAACTGACATAATTGAGGGGAAATTTCCTGAAATCCTCTGGAAAGCATTGGGGTCGTTTTAACTTCCCGATCATGAACAGTGGGCGTTTGTCACTCCCATCCATGTTGGCACAGACGGGCACAGTTACCCTGTCCTTTGCCGCTTTCCCTCCTTCTAGCTTTTCATTATTTTCTCTATGTCCTCTGTCACAGAGCCCTTTCAGATAAAGCCCTGCTTCATCAGCACTGTAGACGTCAGCCAGAGAAAACTTTTCAAGGATATGAGGAAGGTTTTCGCACTGCCATTGCTCAGATGCGGGTTTGCCTGCTGACTGGTTTCCACCCTGCTCTTTTTTGCAGGCGACATTGAAGCGTTTCTTCCATCTGGTAAACCAAGCGTCGCTTGCCTTAAAATCGTTCAGCCCAAGGGAAGCAGCGAGCTGACAGGCTTTTTCCTTGACTGCGGGTCCAGCAGCCGTGCCCCCTGCGCCCTCTTCTCCTTGAGCCAGGTAAAGAGAGCCCGATCGACTGCGGGGGCTTTTCCTTCCCGCCCGCGCTTATGGCAGCCGTTCGACTGGCCGGCTTCATAGTCAGCCAACAGCTTTTCCTTCTGCTGCCAGATCCGGCACACGACCGACCGGTGCAACTCCCACTTAGCGGCCACTTGGCTCTGAGTGGCCCCCGGCCTCTGGCACTCGCGGACGATCTGCGCTTTCTCCTTCAGCGAGAGCCTCCTTGGCATTTTGTCTGGGTTCGCCCCACACCAAGCGATGCCAGGGGGTGGCGGGGGCCATGTCCCGCCTGCAGGGATGGGGCTTGTACCCGCCAGCGGCCAGGCTGTTGCTACAAGGCGCTGTCGGAGGGAATGGCGCTTACACGCTGTGGTTGCTCTTACACAAGGCCCTTGCTGCACACAAGCATCGCCTGCAGCTTCAACATGGCTGCCCCTCTGCCTTGCCCTTATCCAACATGGCTGCCCCTCTGCCTTGCCCTTATCCAACATGGCGGCTTCTTCAAGCCTCACCAGCAGCTTCAACATGGCTGCCCCTGCCTTGCCCTTATCCAACATGGCTGCCCCTGCCTGGTCCTTATCCAACATGGCGCCTTCCTCAACCCATCACCAGCAACTTCAACATGGCTGCCCCCTCCTTGCCCTTATCCAAGATGGCCGCCTCCACCGTGCTCTTATCGAAGATGGCGGCTTCCAGCTTGGCCTCCCTAGCCGCAGGCGCCTGCCCTTACCTGAGATGGCCGACGAGGCGTCACTGGGAGCCTGCGCCAGGCTTTCCAGCGCGGCCTCTCTATGGTGCGGGCGGGGGCGGGAACGGGAGAAAGTGAAAGTGACAGAGAAGCCGCCGCGCCGCGGGCAGTGACCCCCCCGCCCCCCCCTTAGGGAGAGACCCCCCCCGGAGTGACCCGTCAGGTGAGATCCCGCGGGGGGACACGGGGAGACCCCCCGCTGAGCGCCCCCCCTCCCCGCGGGACAGGGCCCTCCCCCCCCCCCGCTGAGCCCCCCCCTCCCCCGCGGGACAGGGCCCTTCCCCCCCGCTGAGCGCCCCCCCTCCCCCGCGGGACAGGGCCCTCCCCCCCACGCTGAGTCCCCCCCTCCCCCGCGGGACAGGGCCCTTCCCCCCCGCTGAGTCCCCCCTCCCCCGCGGGACAGGGCCCTCCCCCCCCCCCGCTGAGCGCCCCCCCTCCCCTCCCCCCCGGGACAGGGCCCTCCCCCCTCCCGCTGAGCGCCCCCCCTCCCCCGCGGGACAGGGCCCTCCCCCCCACGCTGAGTCCCCCCTCCCCCGCGGGACAGGGCCCTCCCCCCCACGCTGAGTCCCCCCTCCCCCGCGGGACAGGGCCCTCCCCCCCCCCGCTGAGCGCCCCCCCTCCCCTCCCCCCCGGGACAGGGCCCTCCCCCCTCCCGCTGAGCGCCCCCCCTCCCCCCCGGGACAGGGCCATCCCCCCCCCCCGCTGATCGCCCCCCCTCCCC
The DNA here is from genome assembly GCF_965140285.1 of Lepidochelys kempii. Classification (NCBI taxonomy): domain Eukaryota; kingdom Metazoa; phylum Chordata; order Testudines; family Cheloniidae; genus Lepidochelys; species Lepidochelys kempii. Next base: position 140,747,923 of record NC_136383.1, read on the forward strand.
CGCGGGACAGGGCCCTCCCCCCCGCCCCGCTAAGCACCCACCCCTCCCCCGCGGGACAGGGCCCTTCCCCCCCGCTGAGCGACCCCCCTCCCACGGGACAGCCCCCCTGTTGAGCCCTGCCCCCCAGAGAGCGAGACCCCCCCATCCCTGGGACCACATCTAGGGGAGGGAGACCCCCCGGCTGAGCCCTGCACCCCCAGGGGAGGGAGACCCCGGGACGCCTGCCTGCACCCTAGGGAGAGGCGGCCCCCCTCGGCCCCCCCGGGCCGGCATGCCTCGGCTGGAGGAGGTGGCCAACGTGGCGCTGCGGGTGCCCAGCGTCGTCCTGCTGGACCTGCTCTACCGCTGGGACGTCCAGGCCTTTGCCGAGCTGCTCCGGCCCCAGCAGGAGGAGGCCCCCTGGCGCCGCCGCGCCCTCTGGCACGCCTACTACCTGGGTGAGGCTGGGGGGCGAGGGGGGAGCGGCCCTGCTCCGGGCAGCGAGTTCTGCGCACTCCCCGGGAGCGCCCGGGCGGGGACGGCGAGGCCCCTGGAGGAGTCGGGGCCACCCACCCTCGCGTTCCCTCTGGACGCGTGGGAGGTGCAGACCGAGTCCCAGCATGCACCGCTCCTTTGCGCCAATCCTGATGGCGCGCTGCGTGCGTGGGCCGGCGGTCTGCATGCGCCACCGCTCCCCACGGTGAAGGTGTGGGAGCCGGGGAAGGCGCTGGAGGAGCGGGGCGCTGTCTGGATGGGGGCGCAGGGTCCTGGGTGACCGTGGTGGGTGCTGCCCCCCTCCCCCGAGCTGTGGGTGTGGATAGTGGGGGGCACAGTTTAAAGGTTCAGCCGCCCCCCCCAACAGCTCAAGTCAGTCAGACCCCCCCATCCCCGGGCACAGCTCTCCCTTGCCCTCAGTGTGCTCCCCCAGAAAGCAGCGCCCCCTGCCTGCAGCGCCCAGCTGTTGTTCCTGCCTCTCCCCGTGGGGCACAGATTGCCTGGCCCCCGAGGTCAGGGCTCCGCCAGCTGCCACTTATGGAGGGGGGGCCCAGCGGCACCATGTGACTGAGTGGGGTTGGCTCTGAGTCAGCAGGAAACCCACATGCGGGAGTGGGGATCCCCCACCCCAAGCGCTGGAGGCTGCGTGGTTTCCAGCTGTGGCTTCCAAGGCACCCCCCCCCGCCGCTCCCCAGCCGTGGGCTCCTACGCATTAGCCACCCCGTGGTGTCCCCTATCTCCCAAATACAGAAGTCAGACTAAGCTATGTGCATGGCAGGCCAGCTTGTGAGAGCGCTCTGAATGGGTCATAGAATCATAGAATATCAGGGTTGGAAGGGACCCCTGAAGGTCATCTAGTCCAACCCCCTGCTCAAAGCAGGACCAATTCCCAGTTAAATCATCCCAGCCAGGGCTTTGTCAAGCCTGACCTTAAAAACCTCTAAGGAAGGAGATTCTACCACCTCCCTAGGTAACGCATTCCAGTGTTTCACCACCCTCTTAGTGAAAAAGTTTTTCCTAATATCCAATCTAAACCTCCCCCACTGCAACTTGAGACCATTACTCCTCGTTCTGTCATCTGCTACCATTGAGAACAGTCTAGAGCCATCCTCTTTGGAACCCCCTTTCAGGTAGTTGAAAGCAGCTATCAAATCCCCCCTCATTCTTCTCTTCTGCAGGCTAAACAATCCCAGCTCCCTCAGCCTCTCCTCATAACTCATGTGTTCTAGACCCCTAATCATTTTTGTTGCCCTTCGCTGGACTCTCTCCAATTTATCCACATCCTTCTTGTAGTGTGGGGCCCAAAACTGGACACAGTACTCCAGATGAGGCCTCACCAATGTCGAATAGAGGGGAACGATCACGTCCCTCGATCTGCTCGCTATGCCCCTACTTATACATCCCAAAATGCCATTGGCCTTCTTGGCAACAAGGGCACACTGCTGACTCATATCCAGCTTCTCGTCCACTGTCACCCCTAGGTCCTTTTCCGCAGAACTGCTGCCGAGCCATTCTGTCCCTAGTCTGTAGCTGTGCATTGGGTTCTTCCGTCCTAAGTGCAGGACCCTGCACTTATCCTTATTGAACCTCATCAGATTCCTTTTGGCCCAATCTTCCAATTGGTCTAGGTCCTTCTGTATCCTATCCCTCCCCTCCAGCGTATCTACCACTCCTCCCAGTTTAGTATCATCCGCAAATTTGCTGAGAGTGCAATCCACACCATCCTCCAGATCATTTATGAAGATATTGAATAAAACCGGCCCCAGGACCGACCCTTGGGGCACTCCACTTGATACCGGCTGCCAACTAGACATGGAGCCATTGATCACTACCCGTTGAGCCCGACAATCTAGCCAGCTTTCTACCCACCTTATAGTGCATTCATCCAGCCCATACTTCCTTAACTTGCTGACAAGAATACTATGGGAGACCGTGTCAAAAGCTTTGCTAAAGTCAAGAAACAATACATCCACTGCTTTCCCTTCATCCACAGAACCAGTAATCTCATCATAAAAGGCGATTAGATTAGTCAGGCATGACCTTCCCTTGGTGAATCCATGCTGGCTGTTCCTGATCACTTTCCTCTCATGCAAGTGCTTCAGGATTGATTCTTTGAGGACCTGCTCCATGATTTTTCCAGGGACTGAGGTGAGGCTGACTGGCCTGTAGTTCCCAGGATCTTCCTTCTTCCCTTTTTTAAAGATTGGCACTACATTAGCCTTTTTCCAGTCATCCGGGACTTCCCCGGTTCGCCACGAGTTTTCAAAGATAATGGCCAGTGGCTCTGCAATCACAGCCGCCAATTCCTTCAGCACTCTCGGATGCAACTCGTCCGGCCCCATGGACTTGTGCACGTCCAGCTTTTCTAAATAGTCCCTAACCGCCTCTATCTCCACAGAGGGCTGGCCATCTCTTCCGCATTTTGTGATGCCCAGCGCAGCAGTCTGGGAGCTGACCTTGTTAGTGAAGTCATATTTTGGGTGGAGCTCTTGCCTGTCACATTGCCGGGGGATCGGCTGCAGGAGTGGTGGATCGATCCTAGCGCAGCGGGACCCTGCTGCATTCACTGCCCAATGACAGTAGCTAACTATAGGCCCGGACAGAAAGGCACCCAAGGGGTCAACCTGGCTTCTCCTGCCCCCAGGTACCTGTCTAGGCAACACCTCTCACAAGCTTTGATATGACTGGCAAGCCCGGGGGCCTCCACGTCCTCGATGCTCCAGTCTCTGGCAGTTTGACAGCATGATAAAGTTCTTTGGTTTGCAGGTTTTCCCAGGAGAGTTAGCTGGGAGCACGGTTCCACTGCAAACAGAATAGGCAGAATAGCCCTTTCCTCCTCAGGTCTGCGCCCGGCATGTAACTAGCTCCATTTGGCTCCTTCCCGGGCCAGCAGGAGCTGTTCTGTTGGCTCGTGAGCTCTGGAGGGTGGATGCTGCCTTGGGTGAGGGAGCTGGGTTTGGGTTCAGAAAAGAACTAGGTAAGTTCCTGGAGGATAGGTCCATCAATGGCTATTAGCCAGGGCTGCAACCCCATGCTCTGGGTGTCCCTAGCCTCTGACTGCCAGAAGCTGGGAGAGAACGACAGATGGATCACTCGATAATTGCTCTGTTCTAGTCATTCTCTCTGAAGGCAATTCTCTGGCATTGGCCACTGTGGGAAGCCAGGACACTGGGCTAGCTGGACCATTGGTCTGACCCAGTCTGGCCATTCTTATGGGTTTGATTCGTGCATCATCCAGAGAATCATTACCCACGTTCTAAATGCAGACGCTTTCTTGTTGCTGTGTGAGGAGGGAGGACCTGGCTTGATGGTCAGGTCCCAGGGCAGTTTGCAGGACTGGCAGGTTTCATTAAAACCCGTTCACTTGCAATCCAAGCCTGTTGGCTCAGGCGTCCCTGAGAGGCAATGAACACAGAGTCCCACGGTGCCATTTTTACTAGAACATGCAGGGTTTCCCATTCTAGTGCAGTGGTGGCTCCTGCGTAGAGAAAGGATTTGAGTCCAAGGCTGCCGGAGAGAGGAAGTGAGGCCCAGAGCGGGTAAGGGAATCACACGCTGAGGTGCCCACACCTGAATGCGCTATTCCAGGCCTGGCTTTGTAAGACCAGGTACAGAACAACTCACCCTGCCGCAGACAGGCCGGTTGCCAAGGCACAGTGTTAGGAAACTGATCCAGCCCTCCAATGTCTTTGGGCCTTGCTCTGTGAGTTACGGTTGCAGGGCAGGGACTCTGTCGGGTGCGAGACCTGGGGCCCAGGCTGGCCAGAGCCCCGAGGGCCTACAGGGGAGAGGCAGCTGCTCCCTCCTGGCCTGCCGGATGACCCACACTGGTGCAGCTGCTTGGAGAGAGGCCCCAGCTGACCCCCGCCCAATGCCAGCACATCTGTTAGGGCAAGCGGGGCCAGTTTCTCCATTACCACCGAGATCTGCTGGGCTGAGGAGAGAGAGGGCTAGAGACTGGCTGTGGTCCTTCTGCCTTAGCCCTGCTGTGCTCGTCTGCTAGTGGCTCTGGCAGAGCACGTTCAGTCGGAGGCCAGGAGAGAAGGTCTTGGGGCAGCGTTGTGATGTCCATGCGGAGGCGAGGAAGGGGGTAGCTCAAACTCTTCTTGGTGGGGGAGATTCAGCAGCTAGTCTGCCCTGCCTCTTGGTCCCGTGGCATCTCTCTCTCCAGGCAGCTCGTTTGCTGCGTGGCTGCGTCCCGTGCCCTGTTGTATCACGAGATTCGTTCTTGCCTCTGAGGCAGCCCCACAGGGGAGGAGGCGCCCGTTGCAGAGGAGGGAGCTCTCCTGAGTAACATGAGTCAGCCGCAGGGTTCACTGCGGCCTGGAGATGGGCACCCAGGCTCCGTGGGGATGGGTGGGGTACAGAGAGTCTAGATGGATCCAGTACCAAAGGTTTTTCCTTCATTGTCCATGCCGGTTCCATTCCCAGCACCCAACCGCAGAAGCTGAACTGGCCTTAAGACTCTCCAGGCGGGGGACCCCCACCTCCTGCCTCAGTTGCGGTGTAGCAGTGGATCTGCTTCGTAGCAGCTGTGCCGGCCTTGGTATCCCCGGCTGTCATGCCCCATGCTCTGCTGGAGACGGGGAATGGCCTATGATTCCATGCAGTGGCGGATTCGTCTGCTGCACCTGAGGGAACCAGCACCCACGTAGACAGGGAGCGGGGCTTTGTGGCATGGACCTACGGGCCCCTGTCTGACTCCCAACGTCTGCACCTGCCCTCACCTGCTGGCATGGAAGGACTGTGGATTTTGCTTCCTCCGGGGGAGGATGTATCCGGGAAGCGGGATGGAGGGTGCAGGCTGCTGCAGCGGGTGTACATGCATGTTTGCAGTGGGCTGCACTGTCTGGCTCTGCCAGAGTCAGGTGGCCCATGTGTGTAAGCCACCCAGCGGCGTGGGACAGTTTGCAGTGGGCGTGCTCATGGGTGGCAGAATGACGTAATTTGAACAAGTGCAAATAAATCTTTATGCAACCCAGTGCCGTCCAGACATGGTGCCTGCCACATTCCATACAGAAAAATCTCTAATCCACCCCGTGGCATCCCAGACTCTGGTGCTACGTGGCCTATAGAAAAACTTGTTAGAAATGTTTTAACGAGTTGAAAATGCAAAATTATTTGGGACTATTTTTTTAATTTCTCCACCTGTAAACAGGGCTGGATTAAGACAGGGGCTTTAGGGGCTGCAGCCCAGGGCCCCAGCTCAAGAGGGCCTCGCAAAAATAAATCACAGGCAGTGATCTCCGGGCCACTAAAAGAGGCACTCAGGCAGTTCTGCCTGCATGCCGTGGCCCCACACCGCTCCTGGAAGCGGCTGGCTGCTGGCCCATCTCTGCAGCCCCTCATGGGGTCAGGGAAGGAGTCTTTGCATGCTGCCCCCACACCTCCCATTAGCCAGTTTCCCCTCCTGTACCCAAACTCCCTCCCAGACCCCGTACCCCCTCCTGCACCCCAACCCCCTGCCCCAGGTCAGAATCCCCTCCTGCACCCAAACTGGCTCCCAGACTCCACACCCTCTCCTGCACCCCAATCCCCCACCCCATCCCCCTCCTGCACCAAACTCCCTCCCAGGAAAAAGACTTGTATACAGGAGCCCCACAAAATCTAATAGCCCCAGGCCCACAGAAGACTTGATCTGGCCCTGCCTGTAAAGTACCACGTTAGTAGCATAAATGACTCTACAAGTCATGGAGGATGCTAGAATTGTAGGGAATAGATTGGAAATCCTAAAAGTGCTTCCTTTGTAGGCACACAGCCCTCAAAGTCTGACACCTCTGGACCATGCTGGGTCCGTGCTGCTGCCCTGTCCCAGTGGGGAGTGTTTATGTGAAATCGTCCAGCTCTTCGCTTTCCCTCTTGCATCTTCATCTTGCTCTTTTCTGCCTGTCTGTTAGATTGCCAGCTCCTTGGGCAGAGACAGTGTCTTGTGAGGGGCTTGTCTAAATGCAGGTGCTGCTTAAACTGTGCCTGTGTCCCCAGGGTTCCCCCCCAAATACGTGGTCTCAGCAGTACCAGTATAAAAATGCAGATACCCGGGTGACTTGGTCCACATAGGCGGGGTATAAGCTGTACCAGTCAAAGGCACCGTTATCCTAGTATTACTGTTTCACTGGGAGTGGGGGGGTGTGTGTGATTTTTTTATCCGAAATAGTTTAAAACTATCGACCAGGCTAGAATTGTCTGTAAAGCTCCAGGCAGCTTGTGACGCTCTGGAAAAAATAACCCCGAGCTGTTGGTTGGCTGCAGGTCACCTAACTCGCTGAAGGGTTTTCAGGGCCTTTTATATTCTCTGCCCTGTGGAAGATCTCAGCAGCAAGATGGAGTTTGGAGTCACATGGGCAAGTCACATGTCCACACATGACTCAGTTTGTTACACGCCAACGCCATTGTTTACATGTTAGTTTGAACGTTCCCAGGAAAGCTCAGATGTGGATTGGCATCTCCCAAAGTTCATTGTCCGTTATGTGTTTCTTTATTGGGCACTTACTGAGAAAAGTCCTTTCTCAAGAAGCTGACCAAATGCTTCACTGAGGCTACTTGGAATCAAATACATTTGAGATACAAGTACATAGCCCATATTCATAACTTCAAATACACAGATGATACCCACATACAGCTAGCATAATTATAACCAGCAAATCACAACCTCTTCCCATGACAACCTTTGTACAATACTTGCTGCAAATACATAACCGTGGTGGCAACATTGACCTATGACGGGGTGGCCAACCTGTCGCTCCGGAGCCACATGCGGCTCTTCAGAAGTTAATATGCGGCTCCTTGTACAGGCACCGACTTTCCAATGTGCGGGGTGGGGGGGGTTGCTCACTGCTCAACCCCTGGCCCTGCCACAGGCCCTGCCCCCACGCCACCCCTTACCACCCCCTCCCCTGGGCCTGCCGTGCCCTCGCTCCTCCCTCCCCCCCAGCCTCCTGCATGCCAGGAAACAGCTGATTGGGAAGTGTGGGTAGGGAGGGGGAGGCACTGATTGGCAGGGCTGTCGGTGGGTGGGAGGCGCTGGGAGCGGAGTGGGAGAGCTGACCAGGGGCTGCTGATGTATTACTGTGGCTCTTTGGCAATGTACCTTGATAAATTCTGGCTCCTTCTCAGGCTCAGGTTGGCCACCCCTCATCTATGCGGTCCCAGATCATATTAATAACGTTGCACCCCTTTCCCAGCTCTGACGCCACAGAGTCTGCCTGTGTCCCTGTCCCATTTCCCGCCCCCTTAGCAAACATGATTCCAATTTCCTTTCCACTTCCTGTTCAACCCCAGTTTATAGAGTAATATTCCCAGCTATACCTTAACCAGTCATTTTACTGAAATCTATCTAACCAATCCTAACAGACTATAACGTAATTCTCTAACCAGTTATATCCCACTACCCTAATTAACTTGCACCTAGCAAAATTAATTATACAGCAGACAAAAGAAACAGAGAACCAGACAGATTAACAATAGAAAAGTGGGGGCCATAAAGATAAAACATACAGAAATGAGGGTTTCACAACCACAACTATTGATAAGTGATTTCTCACCAGACAGGGTACTATCAAACTAAGTTTTCTTTAACCATCTTTATCTGGTGGTGATGGGCATTATCAGGACAGGATTGTATTCCTAAGAGCCAAGTACCACCTTATTTCAATGTGACTGGCTTATGATGTGAGGATTTCAGAGTAACAGCCGTGTTAGTCTGTATTCGCAGAAAGAAAAGGCGTACTCGTGGCACCTTAGAGACTAACCAATTTATTTGAGCATAAGCTTTCGTGAGCTACAGCTCACTTAATCGGTTGCATCCGATGAAGTGAGCTGTAGCTCACGAAAGCTTATGCTCAGATAAATTGATTAGTCTCTAAGGTGCCACAAGTACTCCTTTTCTTGATGTGAGGATGTGACCGTTCCCTTCCCAGCTTATGGCTGCCCCTGCTGCTTAGCCAGAGGCCTTAGCCTAAGAACAAGGCCTCAGACTATCCGAGGGAGAGAAGACCCATACACAGGCAGACTGTGATTTTCATAGAATCATAGAAGATCAGGGTTGGAATGGACCTCAGGAGGTCATCTAGACTAACGCCCTGCTCAAAGCAAGACCAATCCCCAACTAAATCATCCCGGCCAGGGCTTTGTTTTATACCTCTATAACTAGCTAAGTGATAAAAATACACTAAGTTCTTAATGTGTAGGCCTTTACAAGCTGGCCTGAATATCTATATTCTAACAGCTGGTTAGGTCTTGGGTGGGACAATTGCAAGCAAACCCCGGCTGGCATTAGGGATTCAGTGGGTGGGTCCCTCTCTTTGGAGTCAGTAGCTTGTTCTGCCCTCATGCAGCCCCTGCAACATGTGATAGCCACTTCCCATTGTTCAGTGTCGCTGTTCAACAGCTGCCGCGCCCTGCTCCAGAGGTGGCTGCATTTCAGTGGTGGGCGAAGCCCCCCCTGTGTGTAGCTTGTAGATGGAGTTGTTTGGGAAAGTGCAGCATCGTAACACATGTGGCTGAGTTTGAACTGGTTTCTGTTTTCCTGGCTCAGGTAAGAGGATGGGGGATGGGGCAGAGAGACCCCAAGAAAAGGCTTGAAGAGGAGAGACCGGTGCTCCTGCGGGGCTAGCTCTGGGCGCTGGGTGCTGTTTCTGGCTGTGCCCTCGGGGGTGGGTGGGCAGCGCAGTGATGGGAGACCACAGGCACGGCTTGCTGACCTGTTCTCTCCCTTTCCCAGGCCATATGCTGTGTGTCGGGGTGCTGCTGCTCCCAGTCAGATCCCTGGTGAAACTTTACCTCTACGGCCTGACACTGCTGCTGCTGTTCGTGGGGCACCAGACGGCCAGGTGAGCCCGGCGACCTGGCTGCAAGCCACCTGCCTTGCCCCGGGGGCTCTGTGCACTCACCACGGCCCTGGCAGGGGCAGGCAGCGTACATGGCTCTTGCAGGGTGTGGGAGCTAGCAGTGCACCCCACAGCAGAGCTTGGTACCCTGGGAGGAGAGCCCCGGGGGAGAGCTGGATCCGGGGGAAGCTGGGACTGGAGACACGTGCTCTCGGGCTGACACTTCACGGCTCCTGGCTGCAGGGGCGGCTCCGACTCCTGGCCCTGGGGTAGCGCTTGCCCCTACGGTGTGGTCAGGAGCCAGGAGAGGAAGGTGGGTTGGGTTTCGCTGGCACGGGGACTCGTAGAAGATCGCAGGTGCATACCTGGGGCTCTGGCTAACTAGAGTGAGTCTGGGGCACTGTGGGGCTGACAGGAGAGGAACAGGCACCTGCTGCTAAGACCCCACCCCTCTCCTTCCAGGGACTACATGCGCCATGAGATGGAGTACGAGTTCCAGGGGGCTGTGTACCAGGACCCTGTGGTGCTCAGCCGCTTCCTGACCGCCCTGACAGGTGAGGCTGCAAGCCCCTGGGGCCGCCCTTTCCTGAGACGCCTTTCTCTGTGGGGCCACCCCATTTTCCCCTTTGGCATGGGGATCAGATGGAAGCCCTGCAGCCCAAGGGAGGGGCGTGTCCCAGGGTCAGGGTTTTCCTATGGGATCCCTCCCATCAAAAACTGGAACGGCCGCAGAGCATGCAGGGCGCCCCCAGCACCTGTTCAGGGAGCACTTCCCAAGGAGCAGAGCCGAGAGACCCACAGACTCTCTAGCTCACGGCTGGCACCTGGTAAGGGTCGGGGTGGCCCTTTAATGGCCTCTCAGTGTGACCACGGCACACCCGCTCACGCAGCATAGTGGGGAGCACGGGGGGAGTCCAGCCTAACTGCTGGCTGAGCAGCATCTCTGAGCGACCGGCACCATGCTGAGGGGGCGTTAGAAACACCTCGAGTGAGTTTGAATCCAAATCCTGATCGCATCTCTGCTTGCCCTGGGGCGTGTGAATTCACACCCCCGCTTTGGGCTTCGAACGGGGACTGGGTTTGGACTAAGGGCTGGATGGGTTAGCTGGCCATTTGGGCGTTACACCCTCAGTTACACGCTGCAGCCCTGGCTCTGCTTTCAATCCGGCTTCTCCCAGCGGAGTGTGTCAGTGAGTGGCAGGTGGAAGCTCCCCCAAAAGGGATGTCTCTGCACAGGGGTTTGTGCCCCAGTAAACTGGGGCGAGGCGATGTGTAGGGCAGACCGACAACTACCCAACTGACCTCAAACAACACAGCTTAGGGCTACCCAGGGGGACAGCGCCCTCCGGTGGCCATTTGTAACCTGGGTGGGGAACTCTTCCCTGCAGGCAGCGTGCAGGTCGAGCCCCTCCCATACAGCCTCTGTGCAGCTGTCTGGGGGCCTTGGGGAGGAGGGTGAGCCCAGGCCTGCTTGCAGCAGTGTCTGGGAGAGCTGGTGATGTGTCTCCCTTCACCCAGCACCTCTCATCTGAGGCTCTCAAAGCACCATCCACGATCACTGAATAGCAAACTTCCCACTGGCCCCTGGTGGCGGGGGCAGCATTAACGGCCTGTTCCAGGTGGGGCAGTGTCTCACCCACGCCCAACAAGGAGACCGTGGCAGGTCTGGGAACAGCACCCAGGAGTTGTGACTCCCCGCCCCGTGTTCTAAGCACTAGGCCATGCTGCCTAGGCTGTGGGCTGCAGCCATCGTGCTAGCTGGGAACGCTGGTTGTGCAGGGAAGCGAGGGGGGATGTGGGCAGGGGCCGGCTGTGAGCCACCGCGCGCTCCAGCTGCACTAACGGGCCTGCTCTCGCCTTCCCGCCAGGCCAGATCTTTGTGAGCACGCTCTGCGCCCTCCTCATGAAGACCAAGCAGGTGTGGCTGTTCTGTGCCCCACTGCTCCCGCTGCTGGCCCGGCTCTGTGGCCTCCCCCTCCAGGCGCTTCCTGTGGTCAACGCCTTTGCCACCTCCGTCACTGTGGTGGAGGTGCTGTATGTGGCCACCTCCCACCTGCTGGCTCCCTTCCATCTGGCTGCTGCGGTGTGCAGGGAGATGGCTCAGGTGAGCGGCTGGCATGCAGGGAGAGGGCGGGTGGGGGGAGATGAATGGGTCCGGCAGTGCCCTCAGGCAGGTAGCTCGGGGCACTTCACAGTGAAACCAGACTGGTCCAGGGGTCTGGCCAGGTCAGGGGGGTGGGAATGGGACATGGGGCCTTGCCCCTTAGGGGGCACTGGTTCCAATCCAATTGCAGGGCAGGGGACTGGCTGGCTCAGCGGGGCAGGGAATGAGACACGGGGCCTTGCCCCTCTAGGCTGGGAGACTTGGGGAGGGTGGGGGAATGAGTAAGGCTAAGATGAAGTCATGAAACCCGTGACTTCCAGCGACCTCCGTGACACTGGGGGCCCCGCAGCTGACCAGCCTCTGCCAGCAGCGGGGGACCCTGCAGCAGCCCAGCCTCTGCAGGCGGCAGGGGATCTCCCACCGCTGTGGGTGGCGGGACCCCCCGCAACTGACTGGCTGCTGCCATCGGCGGTGATCCCTGAGCTGCCCAGCCACCACTGCTGGCAGGGGTCCCCTTTGCAGTGGCCCACCCACAACCCCCTTCCACCACGCAGCTCCCAGCCGCTGGCAGCAGCAGACGGACCCCAGAGCTGCTCAGGGGCCCCCCGCAGCTGTTCAGCCACCATGAGCAGCCCCCTCCTGCCACCACAGTTCCCAGCCTGCTTTGGCAGAGGAGCCCTGGATCTGCTCAGTGCTTGCAGGGGGTCCCCTGCAGCTGCCAACCCCGCAGGGGGACCCCTTCCAGCCACTGGGCAGTGGGGTCCCTGCAGCTTCCAGCTGGACCCTCCTCCCTAGACATTCTGCAAGGGATGTTTTAGTAAAACTCAGGGACGGGTCACGGGCAATAAAGAAAAAAACACGGAAGCTGTGACCTGTCCCTGACTTTTACTAAAAATGTCCGTGACAAAATCATAGCCGTAGGAATGAGACATGGGGCCTTGCCACTTGAATCATAGAATCATAGAATATCAGGGTTGGAAGGGACCCCAGAAGGTCATCTAGTCCAACCCCCTGCTCAAAGCAGGACCAATTCCCAGTTAAATCATCCCAGCCAGGGCTTTGTCAAGCCTGACCTTAAAAACCTCTAAGGAAGGAGATTCTACCACCTCCCTAGGTAACGCATTCCAGTGTTTCACCACCCTCTTAGTGAAAAAGTTTTTCCTAATATCCAATCTAAACCTCCCCCACTGCAACTTGAGACCATTACTCCTCGTTCTGTCATCTGCTACCATTGAGAACAGTCTAGAGCCATCCTCTTTGGAACCCCCTTTCAGGTAGTTGAAAGCAGCTATCAAATCCCCCCTCACTCTTCTCTTCTGCAGGCTAAACAATCCCAGCTCCCTCAGCCTCTCCTCATAACTCATGTGTTCCAGACCCCTAATCATTTTTGTTGCCCTTCGCTGGACTCTCTCCAATTTATCCACATCCTTCTTGTAGTGTGGGGCCCAAAACTGGACACAGTACTCCAGATGAGGCCTCACCAATGTCAAATAGAGGGGAACGATCACGTCCCTCGATCTGCTCGCTATGCCCCTACTTTTACATCCCAAAATGCCATTGGCCTTCTTGGCAACAAGGGCACACTGCTGACTCATATCCAGCTTCTCGTCCACTGTCACCCCTAGGTCCTTTTCCGCAGAACTGGTGCCTAGCCATTCGGTCCCTAGTCTGTAGCTGTGCATTGGGTTCTTCCGTCCTAAGTGCAGGACCCTGCACTTATCCTTATTGAACCTCATCAGACTTGAGGGGGTGTCCAGGCTGGGAGGACTGGCTGGAGTGAGGGCAGGAGATACAGGGCCTTTTCCCCTCTAGGGGGCGCTGGCTCCCATCTGACCCCAGGGCAGGGCAGCTGGCTAGCTCAGGGGGCTGGGCAATGGGACCCTCCAGCTCAGAGGCCTAGTTCCTGTCGAGCCCAGGGTGGCGGTGAGGTGCTGTGTGTGAGACAGGCTGATGAATCGGAGTCCATTGTAGTCTGAGACCCTTCATGCAAACCACCATCGGAACTGGGCCCCTTCGACTTCCTTCCGGACAGTCCCCAGGGCGGGGTCAGGAGCTCTGGACTCCCCTCTGGCCGCTGGGGAGCAGGGATGTGGCTCGCTGGTGTGAGGGCAGGGCACTCTCCGGGAGCAGCCGGGGTTCTGTCTCCAGGGCTGGGAGCCCAGAGCTAGAGACACTTCAAACACTGCCCCCAGGTGCCCTGTAAACCTGCCCGCTGAGCTGGTACAGGAGTCTGACTCCCCAGCCCGGCGGTCCCTGCAGTCCCGTGTCTGGACGCTCTGACTCCATCACTCTTACCAGAGGGGGGATGGAGGCACCGGCTGGCGATGTGCGTGATCAGACACACCCCTCTCTCAGCTGGACTGGGGCTCTCTGTCCAGCACACAGAGCTGGGAAACGTTCAGCCCTCACAGACGCTCCTCCACAGTAGATCCCCACCGCAGCCCCCCGGCCCAGGCTGTGTGACAGCACTGGCTAACTGGCGCCTCCTCCCCAGGGACTGGAGATGTACAGGCTGGTGGCGCTGGCCATGTCCCTCTGGAGCCAGCTGGCCATCCCGGTGCTCTTCCTTGTCTTCTGGCTGGTGCTCTTCACCCTCCAGATCTACTCTTTCCTGGCCTCTTCCAACAGCCTCCTCGCCCAGCAGGGGCTGCTCTTCATCTTCCTCAGCAGGTAGGAGGGGGCGACCCGCGCTGGGGCAGGGGGTGGAATGACCTGGAAGGCCGCCGGGGCTGATCCAGGGAGCAGTGGGGTCAGGCTGCCTGTGGGGGTGGGGTGGGGGGCATCTAGGCCATTCTGGGCTGCAGCTCATCTGTTGCCAGGGTTTGAGATAAGGGACGTCGCATACAGGGCCTGCTTGGACCTCAGCAATTCAGGTCCGGCTCCTTACTGCCCCCTGGTGTTACTGCTGCGGTGCCATACCTGCCTGCTCTCCGAGCCCATTCCCTGGGATCTGCCCACATGGGTTAAGGGGATGGACCCGGGGCCTCCCAAAGGAGCGTCTCACCCTGCCGTGTGCTCTGTTGGCAGCGTGGCCGAGTGCTGCGGCACGCCCTACTCCCTCCTCGGCCTGACCTTCACTGTCTCCTACCTCGCCCTGGCCGCGCTCAACCTTTGCAAGTTATACCTGCTGGGCTACGACGCCTTCCAGAATGGCAACGTCATGCACAGGTGAGGGGCCCCCGGGGCAAGGGCATCGCTGCCGTGCTGGGGCTGAGGAAGCCGCAGGCTCGGCTTCTGGTCTGGCGGCTCTGCGAGTGGCTGCGCTGGGCATGTCTGCACTGCCGCCGGAGCTAGACGCACCCCAGCTGGCTTGGATCGAGCTCGCTCCAGTAACAAGCAGCGGCAGCGTGGGCAGGCTGCTCAAACACGTACCCCAGGCGGGCTTCTCCAGCCCATGGTACTGGAGAGCGCAAGATGCAGGCTAGCTCAGGTCCGTCTACGCATGCTGCATCACTGCTCTGATCGCAGGACACACATGCCCCTGGCGGCTGCCTGGCAGGATGCCGTCTTCCTCAGGGGTGCGGTGAGGGCACTCTCTCCGCTCTCCCTTCTTGTCTCTGTGATCCATGAGCTGGATCTGACTCTCTCCTGCCCACAGTCACACTCCCCTGGGGCTGGGCACCTGCATGGTTAATTGTGACCCCCCGTAGTGCTGCACGGCAGAGAGAAAACACGTCCCACAGCCTGGGCAGCTTATTATCGGCCTGAGGCAAAGTGCTGGGCAGCTGTACGGAGAGGGGGGTGTGACTGATGCACAGGATCCGTGTGTGATGGGTAACCCCCACTCCGGGGTGCCACCTGATGTACTGGGGTCGCACTGAGCCCACCCGTTCCACCAGCCTGGGCTTCCTTACCCTGTCCTGCTGTGCCAGGCCCTCAAGCCTCCTCCAGCACACACGCAGGTAGGGACATGCCCAGCTGCAGAAAGACACAGACACTGAAATCAGCTCTGCACGGGAAGAATCAGCTAGGGGATCGCCCAGCACTCACGTGCACACTCCCTCTGGGGTGCAATCCCAAAATTGTATTATCTTGCGCTGCACAGAAAACTGTACAGCGTAAGCTCAGGAAATTCGCTCCCTCCCACAGTGTAGAGGAAGTTATGCACAGCTTTTTGCCCCTCCCACCCTGTTGTGGATTTCACAAACTAGTTTTAGAGAAAACAAGAGCAAGTTTATTAACTACAAAGGATAGATTTTAAGTGATGATAAGGGCTAGCAAACAGATCAAAGCAGATTACCCAGCAAATAAAACAAAGATGAAATATAAGTTTAAAATACTACAGAAACGGGTTACAAGTAGGAGTTTCTCACCCTAAATGTTGTTTTAGGCAGAGTGCCCTGCCCCAGGTGACTGGCTGGGTGCTGGGAGTTTGGACTGCCTTCCCTGGCGATCTGGGCTGTGAGCACCGCTCCCCCGAGTCGAGGGCATTGCCTGGTGACAGCACTGTGCGAACGGCAGCTTGGCTGTCACTGATTTGGGCAGGGTCTGAGTCCCGGCATGCAGCCCTGCGTGTGCGTTCATGTGCTGGCCACTGCACGCGTGGTCACCGTGGCCGCCTGCTCAAATAGCCGGTGATGCTCCTGGCCGTCTGCACTAGCAGGTCCTGGCTTTGCACACGCAGCGGTGGTGATCGCATGCCTCCGGCGGGCGCGCAGTTCTTGGTTGAAGCCCCATGCCTTCTTCTCCTGCTCGCCTGGCAGAGGTGTGACGGAGGGCGTGACGCTGCTGCTGCTGGCTCTCCAGACGGGGCTGCTGGACCTGCAGATCCTGCAGAGAACCTTCCTCCTCAGCATCATCCTCTTCATCGTGGTGACGTCGACCCTGCAGTCCATGATCGAGATAGCCAACCCCATCGTGCTGGCGCTGGGGGCTTCGCAGAACAGGTAGCACCCGATCCCCCAGCCTCCCAATGGGGGCAGCAGGATCCGGCCCAGCTTCCACCTAGCCAGAGTCCCAGCCCTCCCCATGGCTGGGGCTCATTGCATGGGGATCTCCCCAGACCAGGCACAATCCTGGCCGCCCCTCGGGGCTGCCTGGGGCTTGATGCAGCACCCTCTTCTCTCAGGGCCCACTCCAGAAAGGGTCCCATTGACGTCACTGGGTTCTGGATCTGGCCCTCGGACAGGCTACTGCTGAGCGCAGTGATGCCGCTGCCTTCCCCTTCGGCCCTCACGGAGCCGCTGAGACCCCTGGCTGGGAGACGGTGCCACGGCTCAAGGGAGAGTCCCCAGCGGCCACGAGGAGCTGTATGGGATGCAGAGCAGTGAGGGCAGAACTGGCTGGGCCCACAGGCCTCCCTTAGCTCTACCTGCCCAAGCGAGGACGGGCAGAGTGTTGTGCGTCTCCCTCACTCCCAGCCGGTCCGGCAGGCTCCGCAGCCCTCTCCTCCGTGGTGGGAGGGATTCTTGGGGCGCCGCAGCAGGCACTGGGGAAGCGCTGGAGCCCTGCAGGCTGAGCTGTGGACTGGCCAGGCCTCTGACTTGTTCCTCTTCCCAGGAGCCCTTGGAAACACTTCCGCAGCCTCAGCTTGTGCCTCTTCCTGCTGGTTTTCCCCTGCTTCATGGCGTACAAGATCGCTCGCTTCTTCCACATGGACTTCTGGCTGCTGATCCTGGTCTCCAGCTGCATGCTCACCTCCCTGCAGGTACGGCCGGATCTCCTTCCCCACATCAGGGTCTCCAGCTGCATGCTCACCTCCCTGCAGGTACGGCTGGGCCCCTCTGCCCGCGATCAGGGTCTCCAGGTACATGCTCACCTCCCTGCAGGTACGGCTGGGCCCCCCTTCCCCCCATCAGGGTCTCCAGGTACATGCTCACCTCCCCATTTGCAATCCCCCAGCTTGGAGCAGAAATTCTTCTTGTTACCCTTCTCTGATCACACCCTGCTTCGTCATACCCTCTCCCCTGAGTCCGGGTCCCTAGACATGTGCTCCCCTCGCTGCCAGGACGGCCGGGTCCCCCTTTCCTCAGTCCAGGTCCTCTGCCACGTGCCTCTCTCCCTGGGGCTATGGCCAGGACCCTTTCCCCCCAGTTCAGGTCCCCAGCCACATGCTTCCCTCCCTGTGGGTATGTCTGGGTCCCCTTTCCCCCAATCTGGGTCTCCAGTTGTGTGCTGCCCTCCCTACTGGTACGGGTCCCTCTTCCCCCTGATCCAGGTCCCTAGCTGCATGTGCCCCTCCCTGCAGGTACAGCCGGATCCCTCTTCTACCGATCCAGGTCCCCAGCTGCGGGCTCCCCTCCTTGCAGGTACAGCTGGAGTCTGTTCCCTACAGCATCTGTCCCTCCTGCTAATGAGCACCTGCCCCCCTCAAATCCCAGCTGCCGTGGTGCTGCCCTGGCTGGCTTGGGTCCCTCTGAACTTCCTCACAGCCGCTTTCACTCCTGGCCAACCTACATTTTGTGCCCTCTGCAAACGCTCTGACTTGCCTGCTGGCCTCTTTGCAGAGCGTTACTGACTGGTAAAGAGTGGCCACAGCACGGAGCCCTGTACCCTCACTGGGAACCCTTCGCCCCCGAAACCTGGCCACTCAGCATCCCCTGTCCCTGGGCCAGTCCTGACCTGCAATGACACCTCGCCCACAACCCCTTCGTTTCCTTCCCTCCCACCCTGGGGGGGACCTTGCCAAGGGACACGTGACAGTCGTGGTAACCAAAGTCACCTGACTTTCCAGCATCTGCCCCCTGCGAGGGGTGTGGGGCTAATTGGCCCGGTGGCTGTTGGCAGCAGAGCATCATCCCCACTCTCTGACCCTTTGCACCAGGTGATGGGCACCCTCTTCGTCTACGCGCTCTTCATGATTGAGCTGTTCCAGGATGCGCCCCTGGAGAAGACGGACGAGATCATCTACTACGTCAATGCGGTGAGCCGGGTGCTGGAGTTCCTGGTGGCCGTCTGCGTGGTGGCCTATGGCACCTGGGAGTCCATCTTTGGCGAGTGGAGCTGGATGGGCGCCTCTGTCATCATCATCCACTCCTACTTCAACGTGTGGCTGCGGGCCCAGTCGGGCTGGAAGAGCTTCCTGCTCCGCAGGGAGGCCGCCAAGAAGATCAACTCGCTGCCCAGGGCCACCAGGGGACAGCTGCGGGACCACAACGACGTGTGTGCCATCTGCTTCCAGGTGAGCCAGCCGCGCCCTCCTCCCCCCGGGGGGCAATGTGGTGTCAGCACTCACCAGCGGGGACGGTGACTCCCACTCCGGTGCAGAGGGGGTCTCCAGCGCCCTCCTCCTGCACCGGCTCCACTGCCCCGCGGCGTAGGGCACTGCTCGGGAACCTGCCCCTGCTCTTCGATGAGCCTGTGTGGGGGATGGGGCGAGTTCTCTTGCGCAGATCAGAAACCCCTCTCCCCTTGAGTGCACTGCGTATTTCCAGGGGGCCCCCTTCCCCAGCCCAACCGGCTCTGCGTAAGGAGGTGGCTTCCTGGGGGTTCAAGGAGCTCCTCAGTTGGCCTCCACGTGCCCTAGATCAGGGGGAGGGTTGCATCCACTTCAAACAGGCTGCGAGGGTCAGGGGGGGTGTTCCTGGGGGGTTCACACTGAGATCAAGGGCAGTGACTGACCCAGCGGACCCCAGACTTGTCGCCTGCATGGCCCCCTTGTCGGACGTCTTGCTCCCTGCGGCCCCAGGCAGCCTGGCAGAGAACACCGGCGTGACCTGGCGTGCACCGTCGGTGCGAGGTCACAATGTGCGGAGGACGCCAGTTTGTAAAATGCCATCCTCCACCCCCTAGTGATTGCTGCAACCCTGCCCGCAGCTGGCCTGACCCCACCCCACACGGGCTGCGACCCAGAAGGTGAGAACCGCTGGGCTAAACCTTGGGCAGTTAGTTGCTCAGTTCTTGCGTCCATTCAGCATTGCTAGGGGGCAGGGGAGTTTCCTGGGTTCAGGCTGCCTGCAGACTCACAGGCGGACGCTGCAGCTCCCGTTACACTCGGGCCCGTTTGGCAAGTGTGCTCCAAGACCATGAGCATGAGAAACTTTTATTCTTTGATGAGATTCTGCTGAGTCTGGTTATGCCACGTGGGCCCTGTAACTGCCCCAGGCCATGTGTGCACCTGCCCTGGAATCCAGGCCCACGTGTTCCAGGCTCCATGGGTGTGCAGTAGAGTTGCACACTGACGAGGATTCGAGCCCTTACCGTTGAGAAGGGAACCCTAGAAAACCTGGCCTGAGGGAGAGGAATGCAGCACTGACTGCCTGAGTCTGCAGACAGCCTGGAACAGGAGCTCGCTGATCTGTGGTGAGACCCGTGCCTTGTGCCGTACAAAGGATGCCAGTGAGGGGGCCTCCGGTGACAGCCCAAGCTGGCAGGTGCTTCACGGTGCAGCTGGCCAGCAGGATGGGTGGCTCACGTCTCCTGGTGACTTCCTAGGGGCCCTGAATGCAAGGGCCAATGGGCAGGCATAGGGGTGCTGGGTAATGGGGCATTTCCTGGCTCCTCGTCTTGGGGTGCCAGCCATGCTGGAGAGGCTGGTGTAAGGGTTGGCAGCACCCCATAACACCTCCTTGCCCTTGATGGCACGAGGGAGCCTGGGACGGCCTCTTGAACCAGGCTCTGTCCTGGGTGACTGGAGACTGGATCTTCGTACCCCATCCCGTTCCAGCGGGACAGCGGTGTCTGTCCCAGCCCTGGCTGTGCTGGCCGGCTCCCCACTAACCCCTCCTTCCTCTGCCGGGCAGGAGATGAACATGGCCGTGATCACCGACTGCGGCCACTTCTTCCACACGGGCTGCCTCCGCAAGTGGCTGTACGTGCAGGACACCTGCCCCATGTGCCACCAGCCAGTGAAGCCCTCGGCCACCGAGGGACCTCAGCCAGCCGGGGGAGAGCGGGCGGAGCCAGAGCCCATCCCAGAGGAGGGGGCGCCTGAGAATGCAGATGCCGGGGCTGCGGGAAGGGCAAGGACCCCAGACCCCAGCAGGACCGCTGAGGGCGGGGAGTCCAGCTGGCAGGAGCAGGAGAACCCAGCACTGGCAGAGCCCAGCAGGGCCGGACTGCTCCCAGAAGCTGTGCCCCATGGGGAGGGCGAGCCCATGGACCCCGCTCAGAGCAGGACTCCCCAGCCAGTGTCTCGAGGGGGCTGCACTCCACAGCCGAGTGCCAATCCGGGGCGCACGGCCCTGCTGGGAACCCCGCCCCCTCCGGAGTGGGGCGGAGAACGTGGAGGGGGGGCAGGAGCAGGGACCAGCATGGGCTTCGACGGCCGCCACTGCCTCTCTTAGCGTTCAGCCTGGGGCGCCGGCCCCCCACCCCCGGAGCCTGGGCTGGCGCCTCCCTGCAATCCGAGTGTGCAGCGACTGCCAGGCATGGCCGGTGCCAGCAGAGGGGGTGTGACGGCTGCTGCCAGGCTGGGAAGTGTAACGCCCAGTGTCCTGCCCTGGAACACGCCCACTTAGCCCCCAGAGGACGGGCCTGAGTCGCCCTTTGGCACCTGTCTGCAGACTTGCTGCAGCTCCGGAGCCCCCAGTGCAGTGTGCCCACCCCGTACGCAGTGCCGGAGCGCCCCCTGCTGGGAAGAAGCAAGCATGGCTTTTAGAAAGCCGGCAGGGCCCAGCCCAGCCCTGCTCCGGCTGCGCAGAAACAACCGGGAGGCGCTTGGATGGCTCGTGCTCCATTACGAACGGGGACCACCGGGCTGGGCTCCCCACGGTTACAGAATGAGGCGTGTTACTGCTGGCTCCCTGTCACTTGGCTGCTGCTGCTAAGCTGGGTGCCAGATCTATCTGGGCTCTGCCCCAGCGCAGGGGTTCTCAGCCAGAAGGCAGCCGGTGGCACCTGCCCTTCCCTTCCCCCTGCCGAAGTGGGAGAGGCCGAGACGCATTGGCCTGGTGGCTCTGGCGTGACTGGGGCGTCCTGCAGCTGCTTGGGACCATGTGCGGGAAGGGGGAAGGAACCTATCTGGGCGGGCCCTGTGCTCTCCAGGCCGGGCCTGTCTGCGGTGGGAGGTGGCCTGCTGCACCACTGCTATTACAAGGCTCCTGGGGGGACCTCGGCACCTCCCAGGATTGGGCCCTGGGCAGGGCAGTGTCCCTTTCCCTCTGCTGGTTCAGCCTGCAGCATGCCCCGCAGAGCCTCTCCCTGTATCAGGCCAGTTCTGCTCTCAGAGGAGTTCGCCCTGGCAGGGGAGGGGCCAGGCTGCTGTGACACAAGGGCGCATAGCTGTGCACTAACAGCAGCCATGTCTCACCCCAGAGGTGGCTGCATACCAGTGGTAGGCAAAGCAAGTACAGGCCGTGAAGTCTCCCCCATCTGTACTCTGCCCTCTGTGAAGTATTTATCTACCACAGGTCCATGTCCCTTTCCCATGCAAGGCCCAAGGGAATGTGATGAAACTTGAATAGAAAACCCCTTTTGTTTTTAAAGCCTCAGGGATTAGTAATTCCAAGGAAGCTGTGACTTCTACCGGAGATGGACGGGCCCTCGTACAGCTGGGCTGGACATGTCTGCGCAGCGTGTAGGATCCATGTGGATGCAAGGTGTTTGATCGCTGTCAGCTCTCTTCCCTTTGGAAGGGACCCCGTCCGGCTAAGAAGCCTTATTTGTGTTACCTTCGGGTGATCAAAGCACCTGGAATGTGCAGATTCCCATTCAAGCTGTCGCGCTGTGGGCTGTTTGCACTTGGACCGGCGACGTCCCGCGAGATGGACATGGCAAACAGCACAGAGTGGCTACGAAAGTGCAATTAAAAACACGGAACATTTGCGTGGATCATCACTTACCTGTGAACTGGGGGGCGGGGGGGAGTGGCAGGGCGGGCCCCGCTCCCTGTGTGGGTAACCCTAAACCGAAGGGAATGGCCGCAGGCTAAACAGCCACCTGCCCTCATAAACAGGGGCCAGGGCTGCCCGGTGCTGGTAACCTGCTCCGGCACCGCAGGTCCAGCCGGGTTCCCTTCCGTTCTCAGCTCTTCAGTGTGCCCCAGTCCCGGATCTGCTCCAGCCCTGCCAGGCCCCTTGCACCTGCCATGGCTGCTGCCCACCGTGCTGCCTGGCTTAGCCAGCTGCAGGGCCCTGGGCTTGGTGGTGAGGCAGGGGCCTTTGGAGGCTGTTGCCCCTCCCGCTCGATGCCAAGGGTTGCCCCTGTGCCGGCCTGTTCCTCTGTGCTGCTGAAGTCATGTAGCCAGGCCTTGGCCACAACTTCAGGGCAGCAGGCTCAGCGCAGGTTCTTGGCTGGAGGGAACATGGAGGCCGCGCTGCCCAGCTGCTGGGGTGTGGAGCTGACGCAGTGTCCCGCAGTAATCCCCCTTCTCAGGGGAGGGACAGTCCGAGGGCCTACTGCACACCATGGGGCCAGGCCGGGGGCCAGAGAAACTGACCATCGCCGTCCCTGCTCCTCACGTGCGGCTTGCCCTGCCTGGGTGCGTGGGGAAGCAGGGCCCTGCCCCTCCCCGTCCCAGGTGGCTGGAGGGGTCCAGCTGGCCCCTTCCCCTCTGGGCAGCCATTCTCCCCACCACCGGCCATGCTGAGGAGCAGGCGGGGGGAGATTTGTGAGGAGGTCTCTGTCATCACAAACCAGTAGTTTTTGCTTGTTTCTTGGAGCAAGTTTGATTTCCCCCCTTGAATCTCTGGCGGCTCCCTCAGCCCAGCTGAGCAGATGTTGGCTTCTGGCCTGGTTCCTCTCCCAGTTCCCCCTGGATCCGCTCCCCCAAACCCGGGCTAACCCTCTGTGCCAGCCGCATCGCTGTTCTTGACGAGGTTTTGATGTAGGGGGGCTGTTCATTTTGTTCCAGGTGAGGCTGTTTAAGGCCCAACCAGCCAGATCTGGCTCCTCGCTGCAGGGACTGGGCAGGCAGCGGCCTCCTTAGGTCTCTGAGCCCAACGACTGAAGCTCAAGTCACTGGGACGGTAAATTGGGCCAAGGGGGATCCCCTCGGGCTGGGGCTGGGGGGGAAATATGACTGGTGTGAACCCTGGGTCCTCTCTGCTCACCATGGGCATTAAAGATCCTGCCCAGCTTTGAGGTTTGCTCTGGAATCCAGCTCCCCTTCAGTCCCTTGTTCCAGTTGCCACACTCCACCCCAGAGGTGGCAGCGTACCTAGAATAGGGGGCGCCTGCCTTGTCCCTCCCCAGGGGCTGAGGTGCAGCCGGGTCATGGCGATGGAGCTGCGAGTGGGTCACTCCTGAGGCTGGCACCTTCCCTTCCAGTGCCACCGGGGGAGCAGCTGCCACCAGGCCAGGCATTGGCTCCCAAGCCTCCTAATTGTGAACCCACCCCCGTGGCATTGCCGGGCCTCCCCCGTCCCCCTCTGGAGGGCCTGGCAGCTGGGGCTAAAGGCAGCGTCGGCTCCCCAGCGTGGCCCTGCTCGGGTGGAGGCACTGAGATTGGGGGGCTGGCCAGGTCCTGCATGCCCCAGTGGAGTCTGGGCCCCAAAGGGCAAGAGAGAACCCGAGCCCCTTTCCTCGTGGGCCCGCTCCCCTGGTGGATGCCTGGCCTCCCGGCAGCTCCCAGCGGGCTCCGTGCAGCGCCTGGCCGCACCCCAGCGATAGCGGGCCTCGTCTAGCTGGGGGGCGCCGAAGGGCCCCTCAAAGGCCTGGGCAGTGCAGCGATGCCTGGTGTCTTCTTGGCTTCTGCCACTAGATGGGGCAGAGCCCCCGCTGCAGAGGGAACGAATTGCGGGTGGCGGCTTTTCTGGCACTTAAAGTAGCCGATTCAGCAGCTTGGCCGCCAGCCCAGAGCGGGGAGAAGGCAGGAGGTTGCCCAAGCCCCTAGGAGCCCCTGGGATCCCCTAAACGCTTGCCAGCGTGGGCCCAGCTTTCCTCTGGGTTACGGCCCTTGGCGTCCGGGAGCCATGGGCAGCTGCCCCAAGGCAGCGCGTCTGAGCCTCGGGTTCTCACCGGGCCTGGCAAGGCCCCCCGGGCCGCGAGCTGCCATCACTGTGGGTTCACCATTACCCCGACGCTCCCAGGTCCTCGAGGCCGCGGGTCCCCCGGGCAGGGCTGCGGCACCGCCTCGTTGCGCGGCTCGCCCGGCGCGGTTGTGGCCTGGCAGGCAGAGGCGAAGCTGCTGGGAATCCAGCCCTGCCCTTCGGCATCCCAGGGCGGCCTCTCCGCCCGCCCTGGGCCGGTCCAGCCGCCCGGAGCTCCGGGGCCACGTGGGACCAGCGAACGCACGGGCTGAAGTGCTCCTCCGTCGGCATCAGAACCAAAGGGGCTGATGGCCGAGCTGCCGGGGGTGCTAGAGGTGCTCAGCCCCCGCCATGCTGGGCTCCGGGGAGGGAGAGCCACAGGCACAGAGGCCGGAGCCTTTTGCCTCTGGCTGTCCTGGAAACCCGGCCTGGGGTGGCTGCTGCTGTCTGGGGCCTGGCCTGTGGCTTGGGCGGGTGGGACGTGCCCACAGCCATAGCCCACCTGGCACTGCCAGGGCCCCGGGCTGAGCAGCCAGGCCAGGGACTGACAGGGTGCACAGCCCTGGAGGGAAGGCAGTGATAAATGTTGGATCTGTCCCCCCCAGGCTTATTTCAGCTGGGGCTGTAACATCCCCGTCAGGGCTCAGCCGCTTAGCGTGGCTGCCCTGGGCGTCTGGGGGAGTCCAAGGACAGCAGGGCCTGTTGGGATGGTCCAGGCCAGGAGCTGTCAACCTTTTACTTTCTGAGCCTCCCCCCTCTCCCCCCATGCTATAAAAACTCCAGGGCCCACCTGTGCCACAATAGCTGGTTTTCTGCATAGGAAAGCCAGGGCTGGCGTGAGGGGGTAGCAAGCAGGGCAATGGCCCGGGGCCCCACGCCGCAGGGGCCCCGCGAAGCTACATTGCTCAGGCTTCAGCTTCAGCCCCGGGTGGTGGGGCTCAGGGACCGGTGTAACGAGGCTGGTTCAGGCAGGACCCCACAGAGAGTGCCAGTTCAGGACAAACTGCTTCGAGCAGGGCAGTGACAGCCCCAAGCTGGGGTTTCTGTGCACCCCAAGGCAAACCAAACCAGCCAGACAGAGAGGACTTCGGTCTCAGCCCACTGGCTAACCACAAGTCACACAAGCAATTCCCTTAGACACCCCAGTTTCCCAGTATCCCCACCAGTGCCACTCGTTATGGGGACAGATGGTTATGAAAACCAAATACCCCAGTAAAAGAAAAAAGGTTCCCTCGACCCAAAAGGACCAAGCCCCAGACCCAGGTCAATATACAAGTTAGATCTTACCCACAAATCACACTGTTGCCAATCCTTTAGAATCTAAAATCTAAAGATTTATTCATAAAAGAAAAAAGAGAAAGACGAGAGCGAGAATTGGTTATATGGAATCAATGACATACAGTCATGGCCAAGTTCTTGGTTCAGGCTTGCAGCAGTGATGGAATAAACAGCAGGTTCAAATCCCGTCTCTGGAGACCATCCCCAGCTGGGATAGGTCCTTCAGTCCTTGGGTCAAAGCTTCCGTGTAGCAAAGTCCTTCCAGAGGTATGAAGCAGGATTGAAGACTGGATGGAGGAGCTGCCGCAGCTTTTTATAGTCTCTTGCCATGTGGTGTCTCTTTCTTTGTCCCAAAGACAAGCTGCCCATCCCATGGCCTGGAAACACCTCAGAGTTCTGTCCCTAGGCAGGTCCCTGCACACCTGGCTGAGTCCCCAGGCGAGTCTGTCTTCTCTCAATGGGTCAGTTGTGTCGCTGATGGTCCTTAACGGGCCACCCAGCAGGCTAGGCAGAGCGGACACCCACTCGTCTGGGGTGTCACCCAGAAGCAGAGCACAAGTTTGAAACACAGACAGTACAGAGCCAATGTTCCTAACTTCAACTACAAAAATGATACCCACATACAGACAGAATCATCATAACCATCACCTCGTCTGAGACGCGTTATTTGATCCCCTTTATATAAGATTTGCTGCCACCACAGGACCTTGGTTATAACGATGATCTACATGGTCCCAGATTATGTCAATAACGTCACACCCTGGGCTTCAGCCCCATGTGGTGGGGCTTCCGCTTTCTGCCCTGGGCCCCAGTGAGTCTAATGCTAGCCCTGCTTGGAGGGCGCCCTGAAACCAGCTCGTGGCCCCCCAGGGGCCCTCAGCCCCCTGCTTGAGAAACACGGGTCCCGGCTGTCCTCCCTCGTAGCCCAGGCCAGAGCCCTGCCCCCAGTAACCCCGGATCAGCTGTTAGAGGAGCAGCCCGTCTCGATTGCGGGATGGCCAGAGCTGGAGAACCCTCCGCCCTCGGGGAAATGGTGAATCCCCCCGTTACAATTTCCAGGCTGAGTGTGTCTAGTTTCCGCTTCCAGCGCGTGGATGGGGCTGAGGAGCCCGTTATCAGTGTGTTCCCCAGGCAGGTGCCTGCAGACCGGGCCCGGGTCACCCCGAGAGCTCCCAGAGTCTGTCACGACAATGCAGGTTTTCTAGCCCTTCCGCCATGCCGGGGCTCCTTCCTGACCCCTCCCCAGTTTGGGTTGCTGCCAGATCTGCGGGCTGATGGCGCAGTAGGGGGCGCTCACCCCACCAGCTGAGCTGCCCCCTATGCCCCAGTCGAGCACAGAGCAGCGGTACGGGCCCACAGTGCTGCGGGGGTGGGGTGGGGGTGTCCGCATGGGGCATCTCCCCTCGCAGCCAGAGCTGGCCCCAAATTGCAGCTGCAGCTCCAAGACCAAGAGCAGCCCCCCCCCCCCCCCACACACTGTTCCCCCCCACCCCGCAGGGCTGCGGTGGTGGAGGGAGGTCTGGAACTCCGCTGCTGCCCATCCAAGACTGCAGGGGAAGCAACTGCTCCTGGGGGGGCTGCGGCCGCCCCCAGGGATTCAGTAAATGGCCTCCCTCCGCCTTGCGGCGCTGCCCCGCCCAGGCACTTACCCGCCGGGCGCAGCCATGGCACTGGCCCAGCAGGGAATTGCACCAGCCCATTAGCGAAAGGGAGCGAGCAGCCCGTCGATAAAACCCATTTGGGGAGAGGCGAGAGTCCCCCGGGAATCCAGGCTTTTCCCTCCCCTCCCAGCCGCGCTGGCAGAGCCCTGCCGCCCCCACTTCCACCCCGCGCCAGCGGGTTTGCTGGCCAGGCCCAGCCCAGCTGGGGAGTGGTCCTGGACCTCCAGGCCTCCATCCTCGGCCCCCTGCCCCGGCAGCTTCTTTGCCTCTGCCAGGCTGCCTCTGTGTGCTAGCCCCTGGCGATCCCTCAGCCCCCTCCCCACGGCGGCGAGGCCGGCTGGGTCCCCGGCTCCCCTGAGCCCTTCCCAGCCCGGTCCTGCTGTCTGTGCCGAACGGCCAGAGGGTGTGCCCGGCTGGGCAGTGCGGGATCGAATACCCCCCGTCCCTGCCTGGCACTGCTGGGCGTCTCTCCAACTTTTACAGAGCCCCCTGGGCCCAGGCAGCCCGGCCCCCCACTGTCCATGTGGGACTCAGCCCAGCACGGGGCTGCCCCTCTGCCCTCCCCCCAGCCCCCCGGATGGCTGTGCAGTAACGTGCCAGCTTCCCCGGGCCCCCTGGGCTCCAAGGTGGTGGATGCTTTGCCACTAGTGGCCAGGTCGTGCCCAGCCGTCTGGGCAGACAAAGGGGCTCTTAGCAGCTGGGCCCGTCTGGAGCGGGCCGGCGGGGACCCTCGGGAGCTGCAGGGCTCCCTCCGCCCTGGGGCACCGCTGCCCGGCCATGGCACTCCACACAGGGTTCTGGGCCGGGGGGCCACGGACACCCGACTGCTCTCCTGGGGGGCTGAGCAGGCCTGAGGCCTCCAGCCGGGCGAGCTGCCCCTGTGCCCGTCCCTGGGGCTGTCTGCGCCGAGTCTCTCGCCCCAGGGGCCCAGTTAGTGCTCGCCAGGGAGGTGTTCAAAGGGACAGCAGTTGCGGGGTGGGGACTGGCACCTCTTTTCCCCGCCTGTCTGAAGGCGTCAGCACCCCATGGATTTCCGCGCCGAAAGTGGAATGAACCCCTGGGGCAAGGGGCTCCTCCCCGGGCGCTGTCCATGGCCAAGCCGGGCGCGGCCGGCAGAGCCCCACACACCTGGGCTGGTCGCAGCCGGAGCACCCAGCGCTGAGAACCTGACCGGCTCCCTTCTGCATCCCCGCAGCTCCTGGGGCACCAGCCCGGCTCCATCTCTCCGCACCGCCCTGTCCTCTCAGGTGCGTCGCATTCTCGGCACGGGGACACCGGCCTCTCAGCGGGGCTCCCCGGTGCGGAGCCACAGTCCCCCAGCTCGGTACCTCCTGACACACCCTAGCACCTCCCATCACTGCGCCTGGCCCAGCTTGGCCTCCCCGTGCGCGGATCCACCCAGATCCTGACAGCTCGCAGCCCGGCTGAGACCCCCCCTGGACAGCCTGGCCATCTCCCCCCACCCGCCCCTCCTGGTTCAGCCCCTTCCACCCCATGGTTCTCCGCCTCCTCCTAAGGGGATGGTCTTGTGGGTCAGGCCCCAGATTGGGCTCAGGAGACCTGGGTTCAAATCCCTGCTCCACCCCAGGCTCCCTGTGTGACCTTGGGCCAGTCTCTGCACCTCAATTCTCCATCCTCTCTGCCCGCCTCCCGGCCCTGGTTCAGCCCCTGTGTCCCATCCGTCTGCTCCTCCCCACACAGCCTGGAACAGCCTCCCTGGGCCAGCGGCCCAGCGACCCCATGGCTCAGAGCCCCGCATGTGCCATACCAGCTGCTGACGGGGACATTGTCACTCAGTCGCTCCTGGTCCCCTTTCTAGTCTGCAGGTCCCATCTCCGGAGCCAGCTGGGAGCTCTTCAGAGCAGGGTCCATGCAGCACCTAGCGCCCGGGCTCTACTGCAGTGATATTGACTGCCACGAATCTCTGGTGCCCTCTGTGTATTGGACAGCAACGACAAGGGCACCCCCTAGGTAGGGGGTCGGGATTTGAGAATCTGGCTGGTGGCTTCCCCTCCCCTTGATTCTACCAGACCCTGTCTCTCTGGAGGACACACACACACCCCTGCCCTGCTGGCTGGATGGCCGCAGGCCCCTTATGGGGGGTTCATGCAGGCCCCTTGACACACGGCTTTGTGAGGGGCTGGGGTCCCCTGGCTGCAAGCTCTCCCCTGTGCCCACCTTGCAATGCATGGTGTCCTGCCTGGGGCTGACTCCATGGGGCATCTCCTGCCCTCCGATCTGCCCCTCGGGCCCTGCCCCCTCCCCATCCCCGCTGCATGTCGTTAGCCGGCTGGGCTGCCTTCCATTAGGGGTGGATTGCATCAGCGCAGCGGAGAAGCGAGCTGGAAAACAAAGCTCCCCCAGGGGCCGGAGCCCCGGCTTAGCAACGCGCTGTCCCTGGGGGGGAGCTGAGCCAGCTAATGTTGCCTGGAAGGAGGGAGGCGAAGGCAGCGTTTGCTGGTGGAAGGTGCCCTGATCCCTGCCGACCTGCAGCTGCGTTCTCGGCCCCATCTTGTGCCAGCCGCACCCTGTGTCTCCCCCCATGTCTCCTCCGGGGGCCCTGGGCGTGGGCTGCAGCCGCTGGTGGATGCACCCTGTTTACAGGACGATCCCAGTGCACACCATTGGCTCGCCCTGCACATGCCCCCCAGCCTGGGAAAATACAGGGTTCCCCAGGCCCCCCAAGAGCCACCAGCCCCGGATGACCCAGCCTGGGGCCCTTGCTGCTCTCGAGGTTCCCAGCAGTGCACCCCTCGGGGGGCTACAGAGACGTGCTGCTCGCACTCTGCACCATGGGGTGGCATTGGGACGCCAGGCCCCCTTCTGGTCACCTGGCCCCTGGGGCGGGTGGGAGCCAGTGGGTGCATAAGCCCCCCAGAAAGGGCTGGTGACCAACCCCACCCCCCCAGCTGGCCCCTGTGCTCTGGCTAGGGTTACGGTGTCCAGCTGCCGTAAGGCTGGTGCCCATGCGCTCAGGGGCAGGAGCATTTCAGGGGTGGCTGCAGAGCGAGCGGACGTCCCCCCCTGTTCGCTAAAGCCCTGGCGCTCAGCAGCCCTGCGTTGGCTACTCTGGAAGGAGCCATTGGCCACCGTGTCACGGCCACTCGGTTTTCCCCGGCCAGACCAGGGCAGGGGAACGTGCGGGCTGACAGGTTGGGGATGGTCGGGGTGGGGGCTTGGCAGAGGCTTCCCTTCTCATGCGGCTCCCCCCGGGAACTGGCTGCCCTGGCAGGGCAGGAAAGGATGCCATAGGAAGCACTGGGATGGGGCCCAAAGCCCACTGGCCTGGATGCGAATCTTTCCACTGCCTTTGAGCCGGTATCCGGGGCCATCCGAGGGGCCAGAACCGTCACCGGGCCTCAGTCTGCACCCACCCCCGTGGCACCAGGGCGCCCTGCGCCAGCGTGATGTGAACGGTGACCAGCATTTAGCCCATGTCATCCCCCCTGCTCCTTCGCCCCTGGCACCGAGTGGGTTTAGTGCAGAGCCGTGATCAGAGAAGTCCGGGCCCACACTGTGTGCACAGTGCAGGTCGAGGGTCCACCCCTATGGGGCCTGTTCCACCACCGGGGACTGGCCCCCCGAGAACTCTCTGGCTCCTGCACTGATGTGCCCACTGCCCCCCCACAGCAGACAGCTCCCGTGTGCCAGCGGGGGGAGCTGCCGGTGGCCCTCAAGGTCCCAGAGGGGCTCTGAGTGCCAATGCCCTGGAAGGTGGTGGCCAGCCCCTCGGCCAGCGTGGACGGGCTTCACTCCCATGCAGTCAAGAGCATAACCGAGTCACGCAGCCGGGGGGCTGCTCCGGGGCTAGCCAGGCGATCGGAGCGAGGCCACGTGCCTGGACCGGGGGACTGGCTCCGGAGAGGGAATGGAAGGCTCAGCCCAGGAGCAGCGGGTCACCGGGCCGTGCGTGAATGTCGGGGCTCCTAGGAAGCGTGTGTGTATGGTGCGGGGGGATCGAGGGCGTTTCGGCCAGGCCCTGAGGAGCCCGTGGGCTGGGCCTGCCAGGGTCAGAGGAGCCGTGTTCTGACATGGGGCTGGAAGCTCTGAGCATCCATTGTTATCGCTGCCCATCACCGCCGCGCCTGGGCACTGGCTTTATTCGGATCTCTGCACGAAGGCAGGAAAATCCCCTCCCCGGGACGGATCCTGCTGGCCAGCGCCAGAGCAGCCTGGTGCGAAGTGAGGGGGGCACCAGGTGATGCACGGGGCGTCAGGGCTCGGGGCCGGAGACGGGCCAGAGGGCTGGGACGAGGCGGGCTCAGGACAGAGCCAGCTGAGAGAGCGGGGACAGGAGGGTGGAGGCATCTGGGGCTGAGGGAAGGGGGCAGCATGTGAGGCGAGACAGCAGAAACCAGCAGGCCTGGAGGAAGGCGCCTGCCTGGAGCGGGACCCCAGCGCCTGGTTAGCCTCTCTCCTGCCTTGGGAGGGCGACACAAAGCTGAGAAGTGGAGCAAGTTCTTCCACACACACACGCACCCCGGGCAGCACCCCGGGCCAGGCGCTGAGCGTGCCTCTGCGGTTTGCATCTGACGCTGGGGAGAGGCAGGGATCTCAGCCCGGGGCCTCGCCAGCTCTCCCGCCCGCTGCAGGGAGGGGAGACGAGTGGGCCAGGTGGGACTCGGTCGCTGAGGGCTCCGGAGGAGACGTAGGACCCCTCTGGGGTAAGGCTCCAAGGAAGGGCCGGAGCCGATCCCAGACGTTTCCTCTCCGCACACCGATCAATAGCCTGGAACGCCCCAGAGGCTGCCCGTGGCT
Organism: Lepidochelys kempii; assembly: GCF_965140285.1. NCBI lineage: Eukaryota > Metazoa > Chordata > Testudines > Cheloniidae > Lepidochelys > Lepidochelys kempii. Next base: position 140,779,871 of record NC_136383.1, read on the forward strand.
GCACTGGTATGGACGGGAGCGTCGGCCAAGGTGGGCACCTCGTGAGAGGTCGAGTCTGTCCCAGGGAGCTCCCAGGCCACGTGGAGAAGACAGACAAAGGGGCGGGGGCTGGGGGGAAACTCATCCAAAGTCCCATAGCAGCAGAGCCAGGGGTACAGCCCAGCCCAGCTCCTGGCTCCCAGCCCTGTGCACTGAGCTCAGGGCACGGACATGCCCAGCAAAGTGCCCTCTGTGTGCACCTGTCAGGGGAGAAGTGGTGGCCCCTTGGTGATGGTGGATGGATATGAAAGGGCTTGAGGGGAGGCAAAGGGTTAGTTTGCCTGCCCCCTCCCCCGCCCCCCAGAACCCTGGCCTTCGGGGACATGGATTTATCCAGGGTTGGATGGGCAGGGCAGCCCAGTGCCCCCTCATCCTGTCTCTCTGGACCCGTGAGCTCCCAGAGGGGCCAGACGCCAGGCCTGGGGCCAGACACCCACGGCCTGGCCTGGCAGAGAGGGGGCGCTGCACTGGCTGAGAGGGGCTAGGGGCTGACCCAGGCCGGCACCATCCAGCCCCTCCGATCACAGATCCCAAAGTGCCCCATGGATCTCTCTCTCCATGTGCGACATGGCACAGTCACTGCCCCACGCTTGCCAAGTCTCATGATCTGACCCGCCCGGAGCTGGTTCTGGCCCCTGTTGCAGGCAGGTCTGTGCTGGGGCAAAGAGCTGCAGCCCTCACACGGTTTTGGGGAGGCAGCGAGAGCCCCCACCAGGCAGTGCCAGGTGGCCCAGGGGAAGGTGCACTAAACGGCAAGCCCAGAGCCCTGTGCAGTCCAGTCTCAGCTCCTCTGCTGGCTGCTAATAATGTTTCTGTGCATTTCATAGCCCTTGTTAGGTGCCACGGTCTCACTTGTTCCCCTACTCCCATGATAAACCTATCGACAGCTTACGCAAGGCCTCTCCGGGCAGAGTTGGGCACAGAGCCCGGATTTCGCCCAGCCCAGCCCAGGCTTCCCCGGGAATGGGCCAGTCTAAGCGCTTATGTGACCCACACTGACGTAGTCTGACTGGGTCACGCTCTGCAAAGCAGACGGCGGGTACAGGCTTATGAGTGACTGCAGCCCAGACCCTCAGAGGCATCCCGGTGTCTAACGCACCCCGATGCGCAGCCGGGCCTCTGCCGTGTCATGGAGCTGGTGACAGGTTTCTGGCCCAAACACGGGCATTGTTACATTTGCTATGTGCAACCACTAGACCGCACTCTGCTCCCAGAGCCAGGCCCAGAAAGCTGGAATCCTGCTGCCTTGTGTCACCCTGCTGCGTGATAGCCAGTAACGCTCCCCCATGAGGTCTGCTTCACCCGGAGGAGAGCAGCATGCCTCCCCTACACCTCTGCCGCCTGTCGTGCGGATCAGTGCTCTCTGCTTGTTCCCTTGGCTCCCCCGCGATCTGGCTCCATCTGTTGTCTCCCATCTTGTGAGCACTTTGGGGCAGGAGCCTGTCTGTACCGCACCTCGCACAATCGGAGCATTGGTCATGCTGGGTGCTAGGGTGTGACGAAGTGGGACTGTTCTTAATGTTTCCTCTGAATAGTGTGGGGGTGCCTTGGTTTCCCCTATCCAGTTCTTAAGTCTCTAGGGGATGGGGTAAGGGTGTATGGTCGTTGCAGAGCCCTAGAGGGCAGGTGTGTGCAGGGGTCTGGACACAGAGAATGGCCGACACCCTGTTTCCTGGCAACTGATGGCCTGGGCCCTTCCCCCCTGCAAGGTGAGAGCTAAAGGGCTGGAGAACAAAGAAATCAGGTGCCCTCCTGGCCGGGGAAAGGGACAAAGCCCAGAGGAGGAGGGGCTGGAGGGGGAGTCAGTTTTGGGGCTGGCTGGGGACATGGAGTGAAGTGGAGACGGGGTTGTCTGGCTCACTGCCCCCCAAAATGGACCCAGCTGAAGGGTCCTGTTCTCTGCACCTACAAGCTCTGTATTAGACCATGTTCCTGTTGTCTAATAAACCTCTGTTTTACTGGCTGGCTGAGAGTCACGTCTGACTGCGAAGTTGGGGGGCAGGACCCTCTGGCTTCCCCAGGACCCCGCCCGGGCAGACTCACTGTGGGAAGCGCACGGAGGGCCGGAGGATGCTGAATGCTCCGAGGTCAGACCCAGGAAGGTGGAAGCCGGGTGAGCTGTGTGTCCTGAAGACAGGCTGCTCCCAGAGAGCAGATGTCACCAGAGTCCTGCCTGGCTTCATGGGGAGCAGTTCCAGAGCATCGCCCCGGGACTCCGTGACAACTGGTGGGAGCTGTGGGATGTACTGCACCCCATGGACGGCGCTTCCTGCAGTAAGTGATGGGGGAGCAGTAAAACGAAGGGGGATTGACAAGGACCAGGCGTGCTGAAGGCTCAGAGGGGAGCAGTTTCGGGGGGTGGTTAACCCCTGGGAGTGTGTGACCAGCGAGAAGGACTGTGCAGTAATGGGGTCCCCCTGGGGACTGCGGTGAGCAGTCTCAGGGGCGGAGGAGCCTGCAGCTTGGCCCGGGGAGAGAGAAGGACTTTTGCAGTAACAGGGTTCCCCTGGGGATTGCAGCGAGCGGTCCCAGGGACGGAGGAGTCTGCAGCTCGACCCTGGCAAAGAGGAGGTGACCTCGAGAAGGGCTGGCACACTAGGGGTTCTCCCTGGAAACCGTGGGGAGCTGAGAGCACACAGGCCTATGAGTCTACAACAACTTGGGAGGAGCGGAGTGATGGCCTGTCACCGTCTCCTTAAGAAGGACATTGTAACCCTGTGCAGAAAGAGAGGGTTGAGCATTGGAAAGTTCACCAAAGCACAGTTCATCGTGCAGCTGGAGGAGGATGACCGCTCTAAGGAACAGATTCCTGACCCCAAATGGGGCTATAGCAGGATCTGGGAGCAGCTGGAGTGGTAGCCAGGCATCGCCAAGACTCCTGTCCCCGACCAGACGAGGGTCTTCACGATCGGGTTCCCCATCCGGGGATCGGAGACGGACGGGATTGGAGCTGAGTCCGAGAGAGCAAGAGGACTGTGGGAGACAGCGAGAGCCCGAGAAAGAGCTGCAGAAGCAGCAGCAGCATGAACTGGCGGTGGGGGAGCGGAGAGGCCTAGGGGACCCCCCAGGGGTGAGTGGGGATAGACCCCGGGGGGCCAGTTCCGCAGGGAACCTCGAGAGTAAATTGCTGCCCCTGGTTAAGGAGGGGGGGGGGGATGTGGATGCCACCTCACTGCCTTTGAGCAGGCTGGCGATTTGAACCAGGGGGACCCTGCGGAAAAGCCCCGGTGTCTAGCTCCCTTGCTGGGTCCCAAGGCCATAGACTCCGTCAGCCAGATGGGTGGGGAGGTGGACAGGCTCCCACTCCTGACCCCAACCTATATGTCTGTGTGGAGTTTCCTGGGGCCAGGCCCCGCGGACCCCCAGTGGGAGCGGAAGGGGATGGTCAATGGGGAGACATGCCTGGGGTGGCGAGATCCTGGGACAGAGGGAACTGGTGTCAGGCCCTGGGTGGTGCAGCCTCAGAGGCTGAGGGGCTGTGTGAGCGGGGTGAGGGTCCCAGGGATGAAGCCCCTTGCCCTGCCTATGGCCCAGATCCCTGTGCAGACCCAGGAGGAGTGGGGTGCTCCAGGACACCAGCTGCGAGACCCTGTTGTGGGGTGACTGTGTCTCTTTGGGACAGGATCCAGGCCCTGCTCCTGTAACTGCCAAGGGTTTGAATTTGAAGCCAGGGAACCAATCAGTGGAGGGGGAAATGGTCACTGAAAATGCAGACGACCTGGCTGGCAGCAGGGAGGAGCCCTTAGGCTCAGGGTACCTGCCTGCCTGTGACCAGACCCCTGGGGCTGGGTGGGACAGAGAGATGCTCCCCGCCCCTTTGCACACCGGAGAGGGGGGCTCAGGGGCGGAGGATGCTGGCTCTGATGCAGTGAGGAAAGCAGCGAGCTTGCTGCCTACCCCCACTGGGACAGCAAGGGCAGCGCTGAGCACAGGGGGGGAGATAAGACCCCAGCTGAGTGGGGGGAGACACAGGCAGGGCAGGGCAGGGGATCTGTTGGGAGGGGCAAGGTGCTGGGTAAGGAAAGTCTGGATGAGCCTAGGCAGCCTTGTGAGCTGATGGCTGTGTCTAGTCAGCAGGGTGGGAAGGCGAGGAGAGTGGCAGATGAGTGTCCCTGGACCTTGCCTGTTACCTGGGTGGAGAAGTGTGACAGGGAAGGAAACGTGCCTGTGTCTGCCAGGGGTATTGACTTGCCTGTGGAGGGAGCTACCCTGGTCTCCAAGCAGCTGTCTGTGACCAGCCTTGTATGCTGGGACCAGGGGAATGAGATCCCAAGCTGTGTGTCTGGGAAAGGAGAAAGTGTGTCCGGCTCTTCTTTGTCTGTGGAGCAGGCAGAAGGGGCCTTTCAGCCTGTGATGGTTGAGGGTCGTGCAGTTGTCTCAGAGCTGGTTCTGGATTCAGCTAACGCCCAGGAAGGGAAGGGTCCTAAGTTTGTGTCTGCTCGGGAGAATGGCCCTGTAACTAGGTCGCATCCAGTTAGTGTCTATGTAAAATCCCAGAGCCCAGACAATTTTGATGCTTGTATTTTGCCTGTTGCTAGTGTGTTGTTGGAAAGGGTGGAGCAACTCTGTCTAATCAGGGTGAGATCCTAGCCAGGGCACAAGGAGAGCATGAAGGTGTGTGATTGTGCTACCTACTGAGGGTGTGGAAACCTGTAGCAAGAAGGAAAAGATTCCTGAACTTGTGTGTGGCAAAGGGAAGGAGAATGCTTCTGACCTTTTATCTAGGAAGTCTGTCAGTTTGCCTGAAAGGGGGATTGTGTAGGAATCCGCTGGATGGGCCAGAGGTAATTCTGGGTGTAAGTGAGACCCAGAAAGAGTCTGTTGTTGCTCAGGAAAGTGTTCCTCTAGAGCAAGCCCTAGGTAAAGAGGGTAAGGGCAGAATTTCTGTGAGGGGTGAATTGTTGCATAGAAAAGCCCCGAGGGAAAGGAATCCTCATGGAGTCTTTGCAAGCAGTTTACTGCAACTGAAGGGTGTGAAAGTGATTTAATCAAAAAGCAAAGGAGGACTTGTGGCACCTTAGAGACTAACCAATTTATTTGAGCATGAGCTTTCGTGAGCTACAGCTCACTTCATCGGATGCATACCGTGGAAACTGCAGCAGACTTTATATACGCACAGAGAATATGAAACAATACCTCCTCCCACCCCACTGTCCTGCTGGTAATAGCTTATCTAAAGTGATCATCAAGTTGGGCCATTTCCAGCACAAATCCAGGTTTTCTCACCCTCCGCCCCCCCCCCCCCCCAAACTCACTCTCCTGCTGTAGGGAGAGTGGTTACTTTGGATGAGCTATAACCAGCAGGAGAGTGAGTTTGTGTGGGGGTGGGGGTGGGGTGAGAAAACCTGGGTTTGTGCTGGAAATGGCCCACCTTGATTGTCATACACATTGTGAAGAGTTTCCACGGTAAACATCTGATGAAGTGAGCTGTAGCTCACGAAAGCTCATGCTCAAATAAATTGGTTAGTCTCTAAGGTGCCACAAGTCCTCCTTTTCTTTTTGCGAATACAGACTAACACGGCTGCTACTCTGAAACCTGATTTAATCAAGAAAGTTTCAGTTCCTAACAGCCAGAAATTTTCTGTTGTGAATGGATCCACTGACTTTCCTGTTGAAAGACCCAGTGTGGAGAGCTTTGAGAAGGTCTCAGATGAAGTGAAAGCTGTTAAGAAAGTTAAACAGTCCTCTAACCAAGTGGCTGTGTTTGGCCAGCTTGTTGGGGAGAAGACCCAATCCCAGTTTGACCCCCTGGGGTTTTGGGGTGGCCAAAGGGCACGGGCCGCATAAACCTTCCCACATGCAGCCTGCGAGTGCTATCGACCACCCCCGACCTAAGGGAGGGCGTGAAACTGGAAGGGCCTGGTGTAACTCCCACCAAGGAATGGGAGAGATGCTGGGGCATCCATGGGAACGTTGGTGGCTTCGAACTTCCCCAGGTCACTGGCTAAAGTGACCCCACTCAGTTCGATCTCGAAGCGGGGAGAGATGTAACGAAGTGGGACTGTTCTTAATGGTTCCTCTGAATTGTGTGGGAGTGCCTCGGTTTCCCCTATGCAGTTCTTAAGTCTCTAGGTGGTGGGGTAAGGGTGTAGGATCATTGCAGAGCCCTAGAGGGCAGGTGTGTGCAGGGGTCTGGACACAGAGAATGGCCGACACCCTGTTTCCTGGCAACTGATGGCCTGGCCCTTCCCCCCTGCAAGGTGAGAGCTAAAGGGCTGGAGAACAAAGGAATCAGGTGCCCTCCTGGCCCGGGACAGGGACAAAGCCCAGAGGAGGAGGGGCTGGAGGGAGTTTCAGTTTGGGGCTGGCTGGGATATGGAGTGAAGTGCAGATGGGGTTGTCTGGCTCACTGCCCCCCAGAATGGCAGCTGAGGGGTCCCAGTTCTCTGCACCTACAAGCTCTGGTTTAGACCATGTTCCTGTCGTCTAATAAACCTCTGTTTTACTGGCTGGCTGAGAGTCGCATCTCACTGCGGAGTTGGGGTGCAGGACCCGCTGGCTTCCCCAGGACCCCGCCTGGGCGGACTCGCTGTGGGACGCGCATGGAGGGGCAGAGGATGCTGAATGCTCCGAGGTCAGGCCCAGGAAGGTGGAAGCCGGGTGAGCTGTGTGCCCTGGCGACAGGCTGCTCCCAGAGAGGAGACTTCCCCAGAGTCCTGCCTGGCTTCATGGGGAGCAGTCCCACAGCATCGCCCGGGGACTCCGTGACATATGGTAACACACATAACCCATAATCCTGTAGTAGAGGTGGCTGAGAGCTGTGTGGGGTAGATTTGAGGGTTCAAACCCTGCATGTGTGTGTGAAAAAACACATGGCTGCCTAAATGCGAGTGTAGGACCCACAGAATAGCTGTCGGTCGGATCTCGGATCTGAGGTTGCAAAACCTCTTAGCTGGTTGTTGTGCTGATAGCTGCACCGCGGTTGTGTTATCATGGTCTGTGTGTGGTTGTGTGGAGCTGTGCCTTTAAGAACCGGGTGGGGCAGCTTGAGCATGTTCGAGGGAGAGGGCAGTGTGTGGGAGACTCAGCCCGCCAGAGCTCTGGAAAGGTCGGCCCTGGATTTAATCGACTGGTCTCTGCAGACAGCAGCCACCGGCTCCAAGGCATGACACTAGCATGTCTGGGGACTGGCTGCGCCAGGTGTTGCTAATGAACTCAGAGCCATTCACCAGCAGGTGACCCAGCTGAACTCAGCTCCACAGCGGATGGAAGCTGTTCCCTTGCAATGGAAGCTCGGCAGCCCCTCTATGAGGTGAGTTTGTGAGGTCCCAGCCCCCAGGGCACCGACCCCCCATCATGGGTTGCACTTGAGCGTGAGCTCTTCAGGGGCTGTGTTTGTACAGCGCCAGGCACGGTGGGGCTCAGATCTCTGCTTCCCTAGACATTTCCCAGTTGGCCACTGTGTCCTTGACACACCCGTTGGGGGCAGGGCTGGGGGTTCACCAATCAGGAGGCAGCCCAAAGGCACCAGGGAATGGTCTGGGCCAGCCTCCTGCGTGGGGGGGTGCGCGTCTCGCCCAGTGGGACCTGCTGGGGTTGGCGAGCCTAGATCTGTGGTACCGGCTCGCGGCTCCTCGCCGGCTGGCGGAGGGCTCGGTAGCCAAGCTGTTTGCCCCGCAGCAGGGACGCTGTTCCTCACGGGCAGATGGCAGAGCCGTGTCGTGCCGCCCTCGGCCGAGGCTGCCAGCTGGCACCTGGGTGCTGGGCCTCGGGGGAAGCTTTTGGGGCAGCGTTTGGCCGGCTGCCCCATTCTGGGTATTGAGGAGCGAACCCTTCTGCAGTCACTTGGTCTGTCTCCTGATGCCGTGCCAGTCTGGGAGACTCTCCCTGCACTCACCTACCTGCCTCCTTCCCCAGGCCTGCACTCACCTACCCGCCTCGCTGGCTGGCAGCTCTGCCATCTCTCCCCCGAGCTCCCAGGGCATCTCCATCCCCCCGTCTCCAGCATCTGGTCTGCCCTGCGCTGAGGGTACCAGCGCTCTCCCCATCTGACTCCCCCTTCTTCAGGGCCATTCCTCCACTGCTCATGCCGTCTCTGCCGGCTCCTGGTAAGGAGGAGCGGGGCAGAAAACCCCGCGGCTCTCCCTTCCCTGCCCCATAGCAGCTGGGTGCCAGGCTCCAAGTTCTCCACAAGGCCCTAGAGAAGGTGACCTCGCCTCTCGGCCCACGTGTTCACTGGGGCCTGCCTGGGGCTGCCCCTCGCTGGCTGGGGTGCTGACCCTCCCTTGCCTCAGGCAGGGAAATCACTTGATTGGGCGATGAGCCCTCCAGGGCACAAGCCACCCCGCAACTGCCAGGGTCAGGAAGGAACGCCTCCCTCCGTGGGCCCCTAACCTCTCACTGCTTCGGCCTCGGGCTGCAGCCGGGCCCTGTTTTTTTTTGGGGAGCAGCCCCAGGAAAAGACAGCAGAGTCCCCGGTCGCTAAATCTCCCTTGACTGCTCTATGGAGTTTGATTAAATAATGCCCACCTCCTCGCCCGCCCTGGGGGGCACTGACCACCCGCTGCAGGCCCCTGCGCCCAGGCACCGCCAGCCCCTCATCCCACCAGTGTGGCACAGAAGCTGGGGCAGTTGCTGCTCCAGGCAGCAGCGGCTCCTGTCCCCTGGGGCTGGGCCTGATGTCCCGAGCTCACCCCACAACGGACGCTCCTGTCCACTGGGAGCTGGGCCAGGTGCCCCATTCCCAGCGTGCCCTGGCATATGGGTTCACGGTGCCACTCAGGCTTGGCCCACCCTTCTGTCATGATGCCAGGGCACGGCCCAGCGCCACTCGCTGAAGTTTGGCCTGCCTGCCTGCCCCGTCGTGGAGCCACACCTGCATGGCGCTGCAACCCAGTGTGCCAGGTCTCACCGCCTGGGGGGGAGCCAGGCCCAGCCCCATGGGCCTGCAGCAGAGCCAGAAACTTCACCCAGGTCCTTTGCACCCCAGGCCCGTGCCTTAGCCACAGATCTTCCTCCTTCTCCAGCCCCCTTTGCCCAGCAGCAACAGGTCCCGGGAGCTCACCCGTGTGTGCCGGAGCAGCCCATTCCTTGCAGTTGCAATTGTATTTTTCAAATGACATGGCTCTCCCCGCAGGGGGACCTGAGCACTGGGAACAGAGCGAAGGGCTGAGAATCTCTCCTTCCGGCCTGGCTGGCTGGTGGGGTCAGGACTGCAGCCCCTTCCACCTGGGCTGGGGCACAGAAATACGGATCCCTTTGGAGAGCTCGGCTGTCTGCACCCGGGATCTCCGAGCCCTCCGGCCGGGTGCAGTGGGCCAGGCGTGGGGTGCAGCAGTGAGCTCCTTTCGTCAGGGCTGGGTGCTGACAAGCAGCTCACAATGGAAAAGAACTGGTAGAGTGTCCTTGGGTATCGATAGTGTCAACAAACAGCCCTCTCCAGAACTGATCCTTGTGCGACATTCCCCAGGGCTTTGCCCCGTCTAGCGCTACAGACGCCAAGCAACAGAGCTCCCACCCCTTCTGTACGGAAACAACCCAAAGCCAGAGACTTCTCCTGCCAGGAAACGTCCTGATGTCCAGCCAAAATGTTCCTGTCTTAATCTCATCCCGTTACTTGCTGGCCAGAACCCCACGTCCCACTCTTAACTCCTCTCCCTCCTGGGGGTGCGGGCCCCTCACACGCCCCTAGACTGGGATCGTGGCTCTTGCTCAGCTAATCCAGACCGATTCGCTTTTTTCAGCTTTCCTCCCAAACCGGTCCCAGCTTTCCTCCCATCCCCTCCCTGAACCCCCTGCTGCCGCATCATGATCCTCTGGGGAACGCCCTGCCCTGGCACCAAGGCACTAATCAGCCTCTCCCCGGACAGGGACAGAGGAATGGCCGGACTGGTTCAGCCCCGAGAGCTGGTGTCCCGTCTCTGGTGGGCCAGCACCGGCTGCTGCAGAAGGTGCAAGAACCCTGCAGCAGCAGGTGTGGGCTAGCCTGCCCCCAGGAAGGTCTCACCCTGAGAGTTGTTTAAACTCTGGTGCATGAGGCAGCCTCTCCCTTCCAGCCGGGTCATTCCCTGGGGCAGCCCTGATTAGTCTTGTCCATATCAATGCCCAGTCCCCCGTAGGCTGTGTCTACACCAGAAACGCTGGAGCGCTGCAGTGCAGACACTTCGGACAGCGACCTCCATCGCCGTAGGAAATCCACCTCTCTGCGAGGCAGCAGCTAGGCCGCGGGGAGAATTCTTCCGGCCGCGCTGGGGCTTCAGCTGGCTGAACTATGGCACGCCGGCCGAGCCATGCTCCCCAGCCCGGGGTGATGCCGCCAAGCTGACCTGGTTTTGCAGCGCAGAGCAGCCCTGGGAAGCCTGCTAGGTTCTGGGCTGCAGGGACAAGTCGCGCCTTGCTTCTCTCTGCCGCTTGCAGCCCAGAACGCCCCTGGCCCTTTCTGGGAGCCACAGCTCGGTACTAACCCACGGGCTACTCTGCACGGCAAACAGGGCAGCTTAATGCCCTGAGCGGGCTGGGGGGACGGCGCGCTCCGGACGCCGCTCGGGGACGGAAGGGTTCCTCCACCGACCGAGCTGCTGCCTCTCGGAGAGGAAGAGCAGCTCCAGCGCTGGAAAAACCGCGGCTCTGCTGTCACCGCTCTAGTGTAGACGGAACCCGTGTCAAACTGGCTGCCTGCCCAGCCCGCTACGTGTCTCAGCCATTCCTCACCCACCCTCCTACTGAGCATCCAGGTTCTTTCCCCCCAGATGTGTCAGCTACAGGGTTCCCAGGGGACCCTATTTTATTTTCTACCCACGTCTCCTGGCCCCCGCTGTTATTTCCCATCCTTGCAGCGCTGCCCCCATTAGTGATTGCATCCCACCTCCCCAGTCCACTGTTTGTCCTTCTCCTTGGCCAGGGTTTTCAGCTAATCTCCAGGTGTCCTTAGCGGGGCTGGAGGTTGGGGTGCAGATGGGGAGGTCCCACTTGTTGGAGTGCAGTGGGTGAGGCTTGCTGAGCTTGGCTGAGCAAATGGTGTGGCCCTGATCTCCCTGACAAGATGTTGAGGGGTGACACTGAGGATTTGCTTGAGCTGGGGTGGATGTGGGGGGGGCACTACAGGGGAGCCCCTTTCACCGGAAGCCTTTAGGATGCAAAAGTTGAGGAATCCCTTTTGCTAGATGCAGCTCGGGGTGCAGAATTGGGGGCTTCTTACAAAGATCCATTGAAGGGTACAGAACTAGGGGTTGCCAAGGGGGAGCATTTTGGGGGTCTCTAGATGGGAGGGTTTGGGGGGGACTGTAATGGGGTCCTTTTGGATAAAGTGGATTATGGGGGAGCTGTTAGTTTGGGTGGTTTAGATTAGCAGGATTGCGGGTGTCTCTAGACAGTGGGCAGCAGTAATTTGGTATGGGGGATTCCTTTCATGGGTGAATTGGGGAGCCAGTATTGAGGTACCATTTACATGGATGGATGGGGGGGCAGCGTTGGGGAGAATGAGGGCATATTGGGTGGTCCCTTTAGCTGAATGGATTTGGGGGGCAACATGGGAGCCCATTTAACCAGGTGGATTTGGGGAGGCAATATTGGAGCTCCCCTTGGATGGGTGGACTTGGGGGCTCTTTTGGGGGCAGTATTGGGAAGTCTATTAATTTGGGTGCATTAGTGTGTCCTTGAGCTGTGTGAAGTTGGGGGTAGTATTGGGGTCCCTTTCACCTGGTGGATTGGGGGGACCCATATTGGGAGGTCCCTTTGGCTGGGTAGATTTTGGGGGCTGTATTAGGCCTTTAGCCTGGTGCATTTGGTGAGGCCGTGTTGGGGGTCCTTTTAACCTGGTGAATTTGGGAGGGTTGCATTGGGGTCCCTTTAACTAGGAGGATTTGGGGGGACGTGTTGGGGTCCCTTTAACCTGATGGGTTTGGAGGGCATGTTGGGGGTCCCTTTAACCTGGTGGATTCGGGGGGTGCGTTGTGAGTCCCTTTAACCTGCTGGGTTTGAGGGGCTGCATTGGGGATCCCTTTAACCTGGCGGGTGGGGGAGGCTGCCTTGGGGTTCCGTTTAACCTGGTGGATGTCGGGGGCCACGTTGGGGGGCCCTTTAACCTGGTGGGGGCTGCATTGGGGGTCCCTTTAACCTGGTAGATTTGGAGGGCTGTGTTGGGGGTCTCTTTAACCTGGTGGATGTGGGGGGCCACCTTAGTGGTCCCTTTAAGCCAGTGGATTTTGGGGGGCCACGTTGGGGGGCCCTTTAACCCAGTGGATTTTGGGGGGCCACGTTGGGGGGGCCTTTAACCCGGGGGAGCTGCATTGGGGGTCCCTTTAACCTGGTAGATTTGGAGGGCTGTGTTGGGTGTCCCTTTAACCCAGTGGATGTGGGGGGCCGCCTTAGTGGTCTCTTTAAGCTAGTGGATTTTGGGGGGCCGCGTTGGGGGGCCCCTTAACCCGGTGGGGGCTGCGTTGGGGGTCCCTTTAACCTGGTAGATTTGGAGGGCCGCGGATTTTGGGGGGCCCTTTAACCTGGTGGAGGCCGGGTTGGGGGTCCCTTTAACCTGGTGGATGTGGGGGGCCGCGTTGGGGGTCCCTTTAACCCAGTGGATTTTGGGGGGCTGCGTTGGGGGGCCCTTTAACCCAGTGGAATTTGGGGGGCCCTTTAACCTGGTGGAGGCCGCGTTGGGGGTCCCTTTAACCTGGTGGATGTGGGGGGCCGCGTTGGGGGTCCCTTTAACCCAGTGGATTTTGGGGGGCCGCGTTGGGGGGGCCTTTAACCCGGGGGAGCTGCGTTGGGGGTCCCTTTAACCTGGTGGATGTGGGGGGCCGCGCTGGCGGTCCCTTTAACCCCGGTGGATTTGGGGGGGCCCTTTAACCCGGTGGATTTGGGGGGGGCCGCCTTGGGGGTCCCGCTCAGCGGGCGGGCTCAGGGGCGGCCGCCGGGGGAGCCGCTCCCTGCCCCGGCGCTGCCCCTCGCCCCCCGCCGCCGGCTCGGGGAGGGGCCGCTCCTCCCCGGAATGATGTCAGCCTGCCCGGCTCCGGCTCCGGCCCCGCCGCCCGCCCGCTCGCCCGCCCTCCCCGGGGAGGAGGCGGCGGCGGCGGCATGGCCCGGGTCGGCCAGGCCGGCAGGGGACCGGGCCGCCCGCGGGCGCAGAGCGGCGGCTCCCCGGGGGCCGGGGCGGCGGCGGCGGCGGCCGGGCGGCTGCTGCTGCTCATGGTGCTGCTGCCCGGCGAGGGGCGGAGGAGCCGCAGCGGCAGGAGGCGGCGGGGAGGCGGCCGGCCCGGCGCCCCGGCCCCGCGGCTCCCCCGGGAGCGCCCGCGGCGGCGGCGGCGGCTGCTGCCCGCTGCCCCCGCCTGGATGGTAACCAGCGCCCCGGCCCCGCGCCTGCATCCCGGCTCCCCGCATCCCTCCGCCGGCCCCATCCCTCCGCCTCCTCCCCGGCCCCGCCGCTGGGATTTCCTGCCCTGCTCTGCTTCCCCTCCCCGCGCGAAGCTGCCCCTCCCCGCTGCTGATTTCCACTTGGCTCCTGCTCCTCTCTCCAACTTCCCTGGACCTCCCACCCCCCCGAGCACCACCCCTTCGCCGCACTTGGAAACAAACAACCCCAGATGCGGCTTCCCTGGCTGCTGGGACAGTCGCCCCTGGCACCTGGGGGTCGCCTGGGCTGTTGCTGGGCGGGAGGTGGCCAGGAGGACACTGGCCTGAGCCTGCGCCGGATCCAGAGCCCTGTGTTGCTCTGAGCTGGGATCTGGGATCAGCTGCAGAGCTGGGGGCTGCCTGGGGCTTTGGGGATTCGGACCCCCCCCCTTTTTAAATAGCATTTTCTAGAAGTTTGGCCAAACAAACTTTTGGTGTCCATTGCTTCAGTGGAGCCTGGATTCCTGTCTCCCCCCGGGAGGTGGCCTGGGGGCGCTGAGGGGCGAGCTGATCCCCCCCCTTCCCCTTTCAAAGGCGGTTTTGATGTTCTCCATCCAGGAGGGTCTCCCCAGAGGAGGGCTGACCATGAAAGAAGAACCCTTGACCAGTGGACTGACATCCGTAAGGTCCTGGATGCAAAGCACTGGGATCCTGGATGCCAACACCGCAGCCCAGAGGTAAGGGACCAGCCGGCCCCAGCCCTGACACTTCACAGCTGAGCAATCTGTCATGCCACCGCTCTGTGCAGGCACACACGTCCTCCCAGAGCCAGAGCCCTGAAAGCCAGTCCTGCTGAGTGCTTGCTTCTGTGTGGGGGCATGGTACTTGCCAGACCAGTACACACCTGACCCACAGCTTTATGCTCGAGGGGGAGCGGGTTTATGGAGGGCAGTTGTTAGTTTTATTCTAATTGGCCTCTATTGTTTGAGCTGGTTGGTGAGGAAACGGCCAAAGAAGTAAACTGAGGCTTCCTGGAAGGAGAATTAACGAAGGAATTTCTGACCCCAGGTTTTTTTGTTCTTAGTAAATGTTATCCTTCCCTTTTCCCTCCCCCTCAAGTTCGGGAGGGTTAATATTACCATCGTTTGGTCGACGCGTCGAGCGATGATAAACCATTTAGACCTGTTCTGGTACCAAGGAGACCAGAGAGAGAGAAACGTGCTTTTGGGGGTTGTTCTTAGAGCTGTGCAAACCGTCAGAACTTGCAGAAATATAAATGCTTTCAGATGTATCTCTCCACAGCGTCGAAACGATTTAGATTGGAAGGGACGAGGGAGCTCAGTTGACATGACTTTAAAAAACCGGCGTTGCGTTTCCTTTCCCCAGGCCGCTGGAAAGTGTTTTGAAATTAACACTTCTGGCTGAAACGCAAAACTCTGTTGCCAAGACAGCTGAGGGTCTCCAAGATGCAGGGAAAATTGTTCCTTTCCCCCCCTCTCCTCCCTTGCCTAACACCCAGAGGGTTGAAACTTCGGATCCATGACTCTAAGTGGCCGGGAAAGTTCTCAGTACTGGTAGATGTGTGGGGTTGGGTTGGATTTGGTTTTTTAATCGGTTGCTTTATTGATGCTCCATACCAGGCTGATGGATTTCAATGTGGAAATTTAGAAGCGTGGCAGGCTTCCTTTTCAGGTTTCTAATGCACAGATAGACACCTCTCTTTGTTGTGTGGGATGGCTACGTCTGTCTACAGTGGACCTGACTTCATCCCCATTAGATTGTTTCGGTATACTGCTAAACAGGAATATGTGAATCCCATGTCTCTGTGCTTGGAGGACATAGATTTGTGCTTCCTTTGATTTAAATTGGTTTTTGTATTGATCTTGAATGTTGCCAAAGCTTTGATTTCTGCTCTCCTTGAGCATTTATTTTAGTTCAGTTATGCAGAGAGGAAATTGAGATTATGAAAATAACGTGCATTAGATAATATGTAAAGTGTGTGTGTGTGTAGATAGATATATAATATGATTTAGCATCTCTGTTGTCTTTCCAACTCATTGTCCAGCTGGCTTTTCACAGAAGAAGGAAAGGTGCTGGAGTGCTTGACTTTAGGCAAAATTCCCCTAGCTGGGTATTTTCCTAACCTTCTCTATGAAACAAGAGGCAGTGAACTTGGCCAAACCTTGGTCTAAGCCCTGATCTTAATGTAGCCTCCTTCCCTGCAGCCTGTGACACAGCAGCTCCTTGGGTGTAATGTATCATTTCCCTCCTGCTGTTCTGGACTTGGACACTCACCTCAAACTGTCAAACAAAACTGAAATATCCAGGGTAGAATTGTGGAGGAGACGGTAAAGACCTCTTAGTTCCTGTCTGGTCTATCCCCAAGCAGGCTGTTCTGTTTTCTCTGTTTCCTAATTCTGAGTCTAGGCTAGTTTTAAGCATCAGAAGCAAGCAGGCTGAGCAGGACTTTATCTATTAAATGTATTTTGGGGTGGTGTTTGTGTGGCGATCCCTGGAGAAATTGTAAAGGCTTATTTTAAAACCCTGTGATCATAACCATACAAAAGATCTATCTATCTATCTATCTATCCCCAAAGGTTACACTGAGGTACTTTCTGTGGACCAGATGGCACCAGACAAAGCAGGGTAGATTAGCAGGAATTCTGCCCCATCTCTCTGAAGTACCCTCCCAGATTGTGCCTGACACGGGGGAAAAGCAGAAAATCCTTCGAACCCAGCCAGGAGGGCTATGTGCGGGGCACCGAGGAGGGTGGAGCTGGACTTTCACAGCTGACCTGGGCTAGGTTTCTGGACCTGCACCGTGCCCTGCCTTTCCTCAGTGCTATTGCTAATGCTCGCCGTAGGGATCAGCAGCCCCTTCTTCCACTCCTGGGCTTGGTGGGGCCAGTCCACAGAAGCATCTTTTAGGCCAGGCAGCCTTGATGGCTGAGGGAATAACCACCTGCAACGTCAGACACAGCGGCTGCGCTTAGCTAAATTCTGCCCTTGGAGCCGCACGCCCAGCTCTGATCAGCGGAGAGGGGCCTCTGTGTGTCCGAGGCTGGGTTCTGCCCCTGTTAGCACTCCTACAGCACTTTGCAAACACTGAGCAATTAACCCTCCCAGCCCCCTGCCAGGGAGGGGAGGGGCGAAACTCAGATTGAAAAATAAATACGTAAGGCAGGGCAGAATGGCGTAGGATGAAAGGGGAGATTTATTTTCCCCCTCACACTGGTTGCAATAACAGGCAGAACCAGACGTTCACAGGGAAACTGACAAATTCCAAGATTCCTCCCCGCTTTTCGGGGCTCCCATATTGCCTAACCCAACAAAAATTATGCTTAGTAAAAGATTTCCAGCCTGGCCTTGTAACCGAACCTTCCCGCTGTCCTGGAGAGGTCAGGTTGATTTCTGAGGTCAGAGGGGGGAGAAGGTTTGCACTTAGACAGGTTTCCTGCAGTACAGAATGTTGTGTTGGATTTTGTTCCAGGTATTAACTCCGCTGTCCAAATTAATGCCCCTGGCTAATAATGCTGGCGGGCTCTGCTTGGGGGTGGGGGGTGGGACAATGGGTCCAGAAACACGCAGGAGTTCTTCAAACTGGCGCTGTTAGAAAGGCACCAAACCCCTTCCTGGGAGCGTGAGGCTGTCCTTAACTTCGCTGCCTTCTCCTGATCCCCAGGCACCCTGGCCCAGATCTCCCTTCTGTCAATGTCAGCTGAGGGAATTGATCAAAGGCAGGAACAATTTGAGCTCCTGGCTAATTGCACTTGATGGGGATTTTTTTTCCTTTTAAATCTTTCAACATCCTTTCCCAAGTTGCTTCCCCCTCTCCCCCCCCACCCCGCCAATTCCAAGGGCTGGGTGATTCCCTCTCCCTGACTGAAGAGAAATTTTACCAGGGCAAAACCATGGTTCCCCAGAGTGGGATTTTCAGTCCAGGGTTTGGGTAGAGGCACTAATTAATCCTTAGGGTTTGGAGGATCACGCTTGGCCTTTCCAAATGCACCATTGGGATCCGAGTGCAAGACAATAAGCGATGCATGGAGGGTTGGGGGGCAGAGACGAAATGCACCAGGCCAAACCCTCTGCGAGCGTAAATCAGCAGGGGTCTCTTGACTTCAGTGGAGCTGGTCTGGATCAATTCCCAGGGGCGTGTTCTCTAGCTGGGACTCTTGGACAGGTGTCCTTGGAGAAGCAGGGCACTGGGATGAGGAGGGCAGGGATGTCACAGAGCTGTGCAGGGAGTGGGGCCGGTGGAGCGGGGCACTGCGGGATGGGGGAGTGGGCAAAGCGGAGGCTGGCACCCCGGGCAGGGAGCGTGCCTTGAGAGGAGACGGGAGGGAGGGGCAGAGCAGTGCCGGGCTGTGCACGGGAGGGTGAGACACCTGAATTTGTTGCAGTGGAAAAGAACAACATCGCTCCCATATTCAAGCAGATTTAGGCCCTCTACTGATTTACGCCCGGCGAGGATCTGGCCCTGTGGGAAGTGTTATGTCTCCGGGTGGCAGGGAGCAGCTCCCCGAGCAAAGCATCATAGAGCTGGGGTCTAGCCCCGCAGCCGCCTCTATTCCGAGCTGTACACCAGGGGCCTGATCCTGTCTTCCCTGTGTGCTGGGACCCAGGATCGGCCCTCTGGAGAGGGGCCAAAGGCTTCCCGCTCAAGCCCTGGGTGCAGGAGCAAAACGCCCCCCGGCACAAGTCTGGGGTGCTGTGGGTTGAATTAACCCCTTGAGCGCTGAATGAGGTCTGGCCTGCCGTTGCCAGGGTCCCCGTCTAACGCTCTTGCTGAGCTGGTTAACCCGGCCTGGCCCCCGGGGTGACCGTTGAATGCTGTGCATGCTGAAAGCGAGGAGAGCCCCAGCGCCGGGGAGAAACCGGGCCTGATTTCCAGGGGGCCGACCCAGGCCAGCCAAGGAACTAGTCAGGCAGCAGCCTGGGAGCGTATGTACCTCTGGCTGGGCAGTGCCTATCCCAGACCGCCACACGAGAGCCAGGGCACCTGGGGGCCCGCTGACCCGGGAGATGGCCTGGAAGCCGCCGGCTTTCCCTGCGGTCCCCCATTCCCACCCTCGTGTCTCCCAATGTCTGTCCTGACCAGATCCAGCCAGCGCCCGCCACGCAGGCGTGGCACACTGGCAGACCCAGGCGTGGACGTGGGCTGCACGCACACGCTCACTCTCTGCCATTAGGCAGCTGGTGGGGTGCTGCAGTTTGGGTTTGCCCTGGCACATTGCCAGGCTCTTTATGGAAGTTGCTCCCAGGGCTGCTCCGCTCGCGGGCCGCTTATTAAAAGTAAAATCCCACAAGTCGCCACCTGCAAAGACCCGTTAGATCCCATTCCCCCCCCCCCACTCCAGCCAATGCAGGATCGTTCCCTCCCACGGGCTCCCAGCAGGAGGATAAAGTCAGTGGAGACCCGGTGACCCGGTGTGGCCATTTGCAGATCCGAAAGGCCAGGGCCCAGCTGGTGTAAATCAGTGGCTCCATCAACTTCTGCTGATTTGCGCTGTCTGGGCTCTGGCCCCTCTCTCCCCTGCCCCTCTCTGGAGTTAACGAAGGAGGAATCTCGGCAGTGTAATTGCCTCGCGCCCCTTGTTCCTGGAGGATCCGGGAGTGGAAGCTGGTGCTTTCCTGTAACAGACATTCGCTGGTCTTGTTTGCTAGGAAATGCTCTGATTTCCTTTAATAATTAATGGCAGCCGGGCCCGGCACTCAGCGCACCGGGGTCTCCGCAGCGCTGAGAAGAGAAGCAGCCATTAACCGCGTGACGGCTGCCTCGGTCGCTCAGAGTTTGCCTGTTTGTTTATTTCTCTCCTCCCCGGCTGTGGGGAAGTGGCGTGGAATTAAAGGCGGGCTTG
This sequence comes from Lepidochelys kempii, assembly GCF_965140285.1. Lineage (NCBI taxonomy): Eukaryota > Metazoa > Chordata > Testudines > Cheloniidae > Lepidochelys > Lepidochelys kempii. The sequence continues at coordinate 140,799,037 of NC_136383.1, forward strand.
CGGTCTCCCCAATGGACAGGGAAAGATCGCTGGCCTGGGTGCCAACTCCCGGGAGCTGGCGACAGAGATGCCTCTGCCAGGGGGTCGTGACACTTCGCGTCAGACTGGACAGAGTGCCAGGACACCTCCCGGGGGGAGCCAGATAGAGGGGAGAGCAGGGGGAATGGGCCAGCGGGTCACCGAATAGGCTCTAGAACACGGGGTGGGCGTCCCGAGCCGTCGCTGGGCCATACACGGCACTGCGGCACGCTGGGCGGGGCGGGCGTTGTTGTCATGCCTCCCTTTCCTGCCTCCTGCGCCCACTCGGGAGGGAAGTTGTAGCCCAGCCTTCGCCATGGAGGGCTCCTCTGCCTTGCTAGCGTGTGCGTGGGCGTTTGGGTCTCTCCAGACGCCTCTGCCCGAGCAAAGCCCCATCGGGGCGGTTTAGCTACGTTTAATTCCAGGCTCTCCTTGGTTAGCGTGGGGAGCGGGGCAGCGAGGTGGCTCGGGGCAGCTCGGAGCCCGGCGGGGCAATCGAGCGCTCTCTCTCGTTCGTTGTCTGGGCTCTCTGCTGTGCCCTTGCCCGCTGCGCGCTCCCGGGCCCCGCGGAAGGGTCTGGCTCAGGCAGCCTTTCCATGCTCGGCCCCAGCGCGCTCCGGCTCCCGTGGCCCTGGCAGCTGCACGCAGCCCTCGGCCAAATCGGTCCCACCCGGCTGCTCGGGCCAGCTTTCGGACAGGGCCCTCGATGGATTAGCGCCGACGCTCGCCTGGCTGCCTGCTCATGTGTGGGCAGCAGGGGCAGGGAAGGCCCCGGCCCGGCAGACTGACTCTTGCGAGGCAAGATGTACACGGAGCCCTATGGAGCTTACAAGGCAGCTCCAGGGATCGTGTCACCCGTGGATGAGAGCGTGTGCAGGGTCAGTGCTGGGGCCCCCCAATCCCGGCCCCTCTAGTCGCGGCCGCCTTATTTCAGGTGAAAAACGAAAGGCAAGGTTGGATTAAAATCCCCCCAACCCAAACAGCAGCAGCAGGGTGATCACTGTGCCGGAAACTTACCAACGCGAAGAGGACGGAGAGAAGCCGGGGGAGGAAGGGAATCGCGGCGAGCGGAGGGAGCCTGGCGCTCAGCAGAGGGGGTGCGTGGCTGGGGGTGGGGAGCAGCCCACCTGTGTTCCCTGTGCTTTATTCAGGAGAGACCCTGCAGCTAAACAGGCTTTCTACCTGTGGCGGGGGGTGGGGGGAAGCGATCCAGCTGTCAGCTCTGTTCTCCTCAGCCCCTGGCCGGGAAGAGCCGGGCTCGCTGGCTTCCCAGCAGGGATTGTACAAGGAACCCAAAAGCAAAGGGGAGGCAGCCGTCCGGCGACGGGGGCGACTCTGGAGCGCCCGTGCTCTCCGCACACGGTACCGGCGCGGGGCCGGAGGACAGAGCCATGGGGCCTGTCGCGCTTTCCTCTCCGCTCGCTCTGCTCCCCCCCGGCCTCTCTCACTCCTGCGGGGAGCCGCAGCTCCCCAGGGCAACGCTGGAGCCTTTCAATCCCTCGTGCAAACGGCCTTGAGCCTGAGTCTGGGTCGGCCCCAGGGGCCTCGGCGCATTCGCCAGCTCTCCTTAGCCGTCAGGCGAATCGGCTTCCACAGCCTACCGGCGAGTCAGCTCGCCCGCTTCTGCCAGCCCAGTGCATCCTTCATTTATTTTCTTCTTCCCAACGGGATCTTTTTAACCATACCCCCCTCCCCCACCCAGGTGATAACCCAAGCGACCCAGCAGTTCTCTGACAAGCCAGAGGTTTCGAGGGACCCCATATGAATATTGGGCTAATCAGGATTCTGGTCGGAAGACTCTGAAGGGAACACCCGGGATGCCCCCAGCCTGGCTTTGAGCATCCCCAGGGCTGGCTGCCCGTCTGCACCCAGGGGGAGTGGAGCTGGTCCAGGGGGAGTGGAGGTGGAAGGCTTTCCCAGGGGGGCCTCACGCAGCGAAGGCTGGCGGGTTTTCAGAGCAGGGTTTGCCGTAGGTACTGAGCGAGTACTGGAATGGCTTTTCCTGGGACAGTTTGTGTTCCCACTCGCTGGATGTCTGAACCCTGCGGTGCTCTAGCTAGGGTACTGTCTGCCCCATCTCCATAGTAGCATCACTCTTTCCTGGCTTCATCCTCACGCACCCCTGGGAGCTGGGGCAGGGCCAGCCTCCCCATCGTACCGAGGGGAAACTGAGGCACAGAGTGACTGGCCCACGTTACAAGGACTCTGTGGTGGAGCAGGGAATTGAACTCAGGTCTCCCAAGTCCCCATCCACGGCCATTGCCTCGTGGCTGCCCTCCTCCCCCTTCCTGGAGCATGCATGCAGGACACGCTCACATGGATGTTTGCCAGGAGCATGTTCCCAACCATGAAGCACTCGCTTGGGAGCTCTTGCGCTTTGTCCTGTGTCGTCAGGGGGCTGTCATGTGACCCGCAGGCCTAACTTTGGGCAAAGGGGGACGATAGTTGGCCAACAGCTGGTCGAGAATCTGCTGCGGAGGATGCGCGAGCAGGCAGGGGGCCGGCTGCTCTCTGCATGGCCAGGGACAGTCACTAATGAGCCCAGGGGTGGGGAGTGCTTGGCCCAGCTCTGGCTATTGGAAGGTGAGCCAGAGAACAATGGCTGTTCATTCCCTCTGGGGCACCTGGCACTGGCCACTGCCGGCAGACAGGATACTGGGAGAGCTGGACCTTTGGTCTGACCCAGTATGGCCGCTCTCATGTTCTTATGATGAAGCCGGCGTAGGTCCCTTCCAGTCAATGGAAGCGGGCCCATGGGCATGAGGGCCGAACGGGCACTGAAGAACTCCAGAGGAGTTTTGTCGTTGGTTTGAATGGGAGCAGGATCTGGTCTTTCAGCTCCAGTGGGTTTTCCTCTTGGCTGCAGCTTGGAAGGGAGGGAGGGAGCGGCTCTGTTCATGGATCCACCCACCCGCTTGGCCACTTTGCTGCCCGGGGGCTCGTCTCGCCACGTCCCCTTGAGTTCTAACCTGGCGACATCCTGGCCCGCCCCCAGCTCTGGCCTCCCCGGCCCGCCAGGGGACGAGGGTTACAGACCGGCACCTGGCCTTGGCTGAGCCTCTGCCGACATGTCTGCAAGGGTCTTGGGGCCACTCTGCCAGTGGGGGGGGGGGGCACAGAGGGGACCTTTGGCTGAGCCCTGTGGCAGCAGACAGGGCTCCAGGGAGCCCCGTGCCCTTAAAGAAGTCTGGGCTGGATGAATGGCCGGTTTTGTTCAATATCTTCATTAATGATCTGGAGGATGGTGTGGATTGCACCCTCAGCAAGTTTGCAGATGACACTAAACTGGGAGGAGAGGTAGATAGGCTGGAGGGTAGGGATAGGATCCAGAGGGCCCTAGACAAATTAGAGGATTGGGCCAAAAGAAATCTGAGGAGGTTCAATAAGGATAAGTGCAGGGTCCTGCACTAAGGACGGGAGAATCCCATGTACCGCTACAGACTAGGGACCGAATGGCTCGGCAGCAGTTCTGCAGAAAAGGACCCAGGGGTGACAGTGGACGAGAAGCTGGATATGAGTCAGCAGTGTGCCCTTGTTGCCAAGAAGTCCAATGGCATTTTGGGATGTATAAGTAGGGGCATAGCGAGCAGATCGAGGGACGTGATCGTTCCCCTCTATTCGACATTGGTGAGGCCTCACCCGGAGTACTGTGTCCAGTTTTGGGCCCCACACTACAAGAAGGATGTGGAAAAATTGGAAAGCGTCCAGCGAAGGGCAACAAAAATGATTAGGGGACTGGAACACATGACTTATGAGGAGAGGCTGAGGGAGCTGGGATTGTTTAGCCTGCAGAAGAGAAGAATGAGGGGGGATTTGATAGCTGCTTTCAACTACCTGAAAGGGGGTTCCAAAGAGGATGGATCTAGACTGTTCTCAGTGGTGGCAAATGACAGAACAAGGAGTAATGGTCTCAAGTTGCAGTGGGGGAGGTTTAGGTTGGATATTAGGAAACACTATGTCACCAGGAGGGTAGTGAAGCTCTGGAATGGGTTACCTAGGGATGTGGTGGAATCTCCTTCCTTAGAGATTTTCAAGGTCAGGCTTGACAAAGCCCTGGCTGGGATGATTTAGTTGGGGATTGGTCCTGCTTTGAGCAGGGGGTTGGACTAGATGACCTCCTGACGTCTCTTCCAACCCTGATCTTCTAGGATTCAATGATGGTGCTGTTCACAAGAGACGTACAGCAGCCCGGAGGCTGGAGACATGCGCTGCCCGTGGGCGTCCAAGGGTCTCGCGGAGGACCTGACCTGGCAAAGGGCTGTGTAGACGTGCCGAGAGAGCCGGGCAGGGAGCTAGGTGGCGTCATGCCCCTCCAGGTGCCCAGTGTCCTCCGGGAGCTGCAGGAGACGGTGGAGCTCCCCGCTGGCCCCGCCTGGAAACGCTGCTCGGTGGTCATGGGTGAGCTGAGTTTGGGAGGGCTCTGCCCAGCTCCTAGAGGCAGCAGCTCTGCAGCAGGGGGGTGAGAACTGCCTAGACTTGGGGAGCGGCTCCCCCTGCCCCCCGAGGGAGCTCCCTGGTTGAGGGCTCTGGGGACACTGTGGGAAAGTGCCCACAGCGTGACTGTGCCCCTCCCTGAGAGAGTTGGGTGTAACCTCCTCGTTACAGGCAGCCAGTCTGAGGATGGGGTTCAGCTTTGCGGGGGGCTCTGCCCTTAGGGGCAAGGCCCTTGTGACAACCTGTAGCCGCGCAGCTCTGACTTCTCTGCTCGCCAAGGCTGCCTGGAACCAGATGGCAGCAGCTGGAGTAGGACTGGGCTCCTCCAGCTTTCAGAGGCACCTGAGCTGCCGGAGAATCTCCGTTAACAGTATAGGATCCATGACACGCAGCCAGCCACTCTGATCCCCTCCGGTGGAGGCAGGTGGGCACACAACAGCCATGTGCATCGTGGCAGCGTCAGGTGGTGGTGTGGATGTTTCAGGAAGTGCCCAGACGGAGGACAGGGACCCAGCCAAGGTGCGGGACGGGGAGCTGTGACCTGATGGACTGTCTGGAGATGGGGCTCCTCCAGATGAATTGGGGGTTGATGGGTGGGGAGTCAGAGGGGTCCCTAGGCTGGGGGTTCTCGGCTGGGGCTGGCTGTGCTGCATGAGAACCCCAACACGGATGTTTAGGGGTACACTCACTGGTTCTCTAGCTTCCCCACCTGCAGGGGGGCTAGGACAGCCGCAGTCCTGCTGCAAAGGGCTATGGGCTGGTTCCTCCCCTGCCTGTGCGCGCGGGGGCAGAGCCGGGATCCATCGGGGCTGGGGGGCCGGGAATTGAATGTTGTGAAAGTGAGGGGTGGGTTAACGCTGGCTAGAGTCAGGGGTGAGTTGTGCAAACTCCCCACCCGCAGCCCAGCCAGTGCCCCTCACTCCCGACCTATAGCCCCCTGCTAGCCTAGTCCTGGGATCCCCCCCCCCCCCGGCTCTGCCAGTGCCCCTCACTCCCGACCCACAGCCCCCTGCTAGCCCGGCCCTGCCCCCCCCAGCTCTACCCGTGCCCCTCACTCCTGATCCACAGCCCTCTGCTAGCCCGGCCCTGCCCCCCCCCAGTTCTACCGGTGCCCCTCACTCCCGACCCGCAGCCCCTGCTAGCCCGGCCCTGCCCCCCCCAGCTCTACCGGTGCCCCTCACTCCCGACCCGCAGCCCCCTGCTAGCCCGGCCCTGCCCCCCCCAGCTCTACCCGTGCCCCTCACTCCTGATCCACAGCCCCCTGCTAGCCCGGCTCTGCCCCCCCTGATCTCTACCGGTGCCCCTCACTCCCGACCCGCAGCCCCTGCTAGCCCGGCCCTGCCCCCCCCAGCTCTACCGGTGCCCCTCACTCCCGACCCGCAGCCCCCACTAGCCCGGCCCTGCCCCCCCCAGCTCTACCGGTGCCCCTCACTCCCGACCCGCAGCCCCTGCTAGCCCGGCCCTGCCCCCCCCCAGTTCTACCAGTGCCCCTCACTCCCGACCCGCAGCCCCTGCTAGCCCGGCCCTGCCCCCCCCAGCTCTACCGGTGCCCCTCACTCCCGACCCGCAGCCCCCTGCTAGCCCGGCCCTGCCCCCCCCAGCTCTACCCGTGCCCCTCACTCCTGATCCACAGCCCCCTGCTAGCCCGGCTCTGCCCCCCCTGATCTCTACCGGTGCCCCTCACTCCCGACCCGCAGCCCCTGCTAGCCCGGCCCTGCCCCCCCCAGCTCTACCGGTGCCCCTCACTCCCGACCCGCAGCCCCTGCTAGCCCGGCCCTGCCCCCCCCCAGCTCTACCCGTGCCCCTCACTCCCGACCCACAGCCCCCTGCTAGCCCGGCCCTGCCCCCCACAGCTCTACCCGTGCCCCTCACTCCTGATCCACAGCCCCCTGCTAGCCCGGCCTTGCCCCCCCCGATCTCTACCGGTGCCCCTCACTCCCGACCCGCAGCCCCTGCTAGCCCGGCCCTGCCCCCCCGAGCTCTACCGGTGCCCCTCACTCCCGACCCGCAGCCCCTGCTAGCCCGGCCCTGCCCCCCCCCGATCTCTACCAGTGCCCCTCACTCCCGACCTGCAGCCCCTGCTAGCCTGGCCCTGCCCCCCCCAGCTCTACCGGTGCCCCTCACTCCCGACCCGCAGCCCCCTGCTAGCCCGGCCCTGCCCCCCACAGCTCTGCTGGTGCCCCTCACTCCCGATCCACAGCCCCCTGCTAGCCCGGCCCTGCCCCCCCCAGCTCTACCGGTGCCCCTCACTCCCGACCCGCAGCCCCTGCTAGCCCGGCCCTGCCCCCCACAGCTCTACCCGTGCCCCTCACTCCTGATCCACAGCCCCCTGCTAGCCCGGCCCTGCCCCCCCCGATCTCTACCGGTGCCCCTCACTCCCGACCCGCAGCCCCTGCTAGCCCGGCCCTGCCCCCCCCAGCTCTACTGGTGCCCCTCACCCACAGCCCCCTGCTAGCCTAGTGCTGGGATCCCCTCCCAGCTCTGCCAGCGCCCCTCACTCCCGACCCTCAGCCCCCCCTGGATTTCTGCAAAGTGTGCGGTGATTTTCTGATAGGTCTAAGCCACCTGATTCGGTTCCATGTGGTGACCTGACCCAGAGATGTCAGCAGGTGGGGTGGGGTGCATTCTCTCTGGGGAGCTGGGGCTGGCTGCAGAGGGGGAGCCCTGGGGCTGCCCCATTGACATCAATGGCAAACTCTCACTGGTGTCCAAGGGACAGGCTCAGCCCCTCGGCTATGGAGAGATGGGTCACGGGGGGCACTGCCCCATCCTGCAGAGAGCTGGGCACCCTCGCACCCAGGGCCCTGAAGGCTCCCCGCACCCTGTCTGTCTGTCCGTCCAGTCACCGGGGCATCTAGGCTCTGTGGACAGTGGGCTCTGCCCTGGAGGAGCGATACCCTCACCCGGGTACAGCCTGGCAGGCCCCTGTCCCGGGGGGCTTGCCGGGGTGTCAGCCGGGATCCGGCCTCGGGCAAGCACTGAAGGGTCAAGGCAGGGGAGACTTCCCGGTGCACTTCGCAGAAGGGCCAACAGGGGGCAGTGGTTTATCGTCTGTGCTGTGGGTGCGGGGGGCTGGCACCAGGCGCTGGGCAGACGAGCCTGGCGCCCCCTCGTCCCCCCCCCCAGCCTGCCCCCTGGCCCCGCTCTGGGGGTGAGGGGAGTTCCGGTAGCCGCCCCGTCCAGGCTGCCAAGGCAGGGTCCGATGCTGGCGTGATGGACGCTGGCCCTGCGCGGAGCGAGGCTGAGACCCCCGAACTCATGGCACATGGGGTTGCCCAGCAGCCGTTAGCCAGGAGCGGCTCCCGGACTCGAACCAGCAAACCCGGCACCGGACGGGGCAGCAGGACACGGCCCCCAGGGAGAGCAGGCACCACTGCCCCGGAGACGCCCAGGGAGCTCCCTGCTGTCGGCAGAGGGGCCAGGCCGGGGTCCCCGGGCCTGGGCCAGGGCATCCCGGGTCTCTGCACACACGGGCCCAGCGAGGCTGAATTGCCGGCTCCCTGCGGGGCGGCCAGGGGGCTGGAGTGGGGGCCAGGGCTCTCCAACAGGCCTGTCCCAGCTGTGTGGGGCAGGGGGAGTTTGCCCCGCGCCCACCCTGCCGGGGGCTGCACGGATTGCAGCGGAGAGGTGGGTTCAGGAGGGCAGGGCCCAGCAGGCAGCCGCCCGGAGGGGCCGGGGGGGCTCTGGACCTTTGTGTGCTAAGTTATCTGGGGCGGGGCTGCTCTTTGGGGTAGAGACAGGTTGGGGGGGGTCTCTCCAGAGCCAGCTGCACAGGGGTCTCCTCAGGCTGCGCCTTTAAACGAACAACCCCCCAACCCCCCCCCCCCCCCCGGCCCATGCACCATACGGGACAGTTACGGCTCCGTCACTCGGACTCGGAGCCGGCTCCGGCGCTGGGAGACGTGGGCAAAGCAGGACGTGAAACCGCCCTGCCTCACGGCCCTGTCCCCATCCCTGAATGGGAGACGGGGCCAAGAAAGCACACGGAGTAACTCCCCGGCCAGCTGGGGCAGCTGGACTCGGTCACAGCCGGCGGGCGCCCGCTCTTTGATCACGGGACGTGAGGAATTATTCCTGATCTATATTTCCCTCGGCATCGTCCCCCCGACCGGCTGTGTGTGCCGCAGGCCTAGATCCAGGGCCAGATCCTGCTCTCAGGCACACCCAGAGAATCGAGAGCACTGTCCCACGTGGCTCCAGCCCTCGCCCGGGTACCTGAGGGCAGCGTCTGCCCCGCTGCGTATGACGTGGGCCTGCGGGATCGCCGTAGTGGGGCAGCCTGGTGCGGGGGGGCAGTTGTGGTTGGACATATCCCTGGGGGTTTCCTCACGTGACATCATCTTTAAGTCAAGACAGATCTTTCATCCCTGGAGACTCCTGGCCAGTCCTGGCGGGTTGGCACCCCCTGGCAGAGCTGGCTCAGATGCAGCCCACATGGGTACCCCTGGCAAGGGGCGAATGCAGCGGACAGGGGTTTGTCGTGGATCTGGCACTGTTTGGGGGTTTGCTCGAAGCTCCTGCTCTCGGCGGCAGGGTTACAAGGGAACCCAGCTTCTGTTTTCCTAGCTCTCAGCGTGGCAGAGAAAAGCCCTGGCTGTGTGACCCCAGCACGACCTCCAGCCTCCGAAACCGGAAGGCAGAAAAAACTGGCAGGGAGTTTTGGTGCCCGGCTGGTGATTTTTGAACACTCGGGCTTGTCAGCACTGTGGGTTTCCCCCCATTCGTGCAGGTAGACCACGCCGACCCCTGTGCACGCCGACAGGAGGGACTGGAGCAGAGGCCCCTCTGCAATCTGTTGGCTAGACAAATCTCCACTCCCTGCCCTAAGCTGTTGTGTAGCAGTGCTGGGTGCTGTTAAACAGCTGCCACGCCCTGTTTCAGAGGTGGCTGCATTTTGGTGGTAGGTGAAGTGATTCGTGTGTGTGTAAAGGCTGGAAAGCCTTCTGGGATCTGCCGGGGTGTGAGGCGTTGTCTGACGGGCAGACGTGGTTGTGGCTAAACAGCTTCTGAAAGTGTCCTGGTGCCGGCAGGGGCTTGGTAAATGGCGTGAAATTAGTCAGTTGTTTCCGTAGCTTCTGGTACCCCACGTTCTGGCTGACTGGAAGGCCGGGGCTGCAGTTCACACCAAGGGACCCAAGCCCCTCCCAGGAGCAAAGCAATATGGGGCGTCTCCTCCCAGTGCCCACTGGCGTGATCCATGTTCTACTCAAGCCATGCCGCGGAAGGGGGGGGCTGCTCTGCATCTAGGCACAAACCAACCCCTTTGTGCCGGTCGCTGGTGATTTCGAGGGGGGGCACTGGCAGAGCTGCAATCTCAGGGGAGGGGTCTGTGCAGTGCCCCGTGTGACAGGGCCCCCGATCTCGGGGGCGAGGGGGCGGTGTCTGTGCAGTGCCTGGCACGACGGGGGCCCTGGTCTCAGGGGGGCTCGGTGGGAGCCTCTGGCAGGACTGAATAGAAAAGGTAATAGCCTACCAATACGTCATGCTCCTTGATCATGTGCCCGTGGCCAGAGAACAGCACGCAGGGGATAAAACAGGCCCGATGGGGGGGCTCTGGCAGAGCTGGGGGTGGCCAGGCCTAGACTAGCCGGGGGGATGGGGGTACCTGTGAACCGTACTTAGCTCCCCACGACCCAGTCCCGTGATGACGAGGAAAGGATTGGCATTTTCAAAAGCAGTTAATGAGAGACGCAGGATGCCACCGGCTCTGGTGCCACGGGGCCCTTTCCCCGGGCCGTGGGCAGCCCCCTCTTCCAGCCCTGCCCCAGGGCCTTTGGCTGGCTGGGCAGCGTCTGGGCCATGGGGACTTTGGAGCTCACTGCTCCAGGTTTCCAAACCCTAAGGGAGCTCCCCGGGGTTGGTCACGTCTGCAGGCTTCCTGGCGGATCTGTTGGCCGGTCACTGTGCCCGGGCTGGCTGCCCCACTGGCCCCGAGGCTCTCTCGGGTCCCTCGCCAGGTGGGAGCCTTGGACATTTATCCTCTGGGGGTGGAATCCTGCATCTCTCCCACCCCTCGCCCGGCCCCGGGCTACAGCCCCCGCGTACCCGCCCCACATACCTGGCAGGTCTGACCGGGCTCTGGTGGTTCCTCCCGTTGGGAGCTGTGACCAAACCCCCGTCTTCACACCGATGCTGCGTGGGGCCGAACGCAGGAGACAAGGGGCTGTAGCAGCTGCCAGCTGCACCCACGTCTGCCTGGCCCAAGGCATCCGTGCCATGACCAGGTGACCACATGCCCTGCACCAGCTACCACAGAGCCACTCCGGTGCCCTCCCAGCCCCGTCATCGGTGCTCCCGTGACGGGTTCCTGGGGTACCACCTGGAACTGGGGTACCACTGAGCCCTCTGACCCACCAGCCTGGGCTCCCTCTCACCCTGGGCTGCTGTGAGGATGTCCGAACCCCTCCAGCCTTCACACAGGTAGGGACACACCCAGCTGCAGTTACACACAGGCCCTCTAACTACCAGCTTCCCAGCCTAGGACCCAGAGCAGTACCGTCCTGCCCTGGTCGGATCTGGCCAGTATATGGGTTTAACACCCGGTCCGCCTCTCCCTCAGTGTGAAGAGAACAACGCACACTTGTGGTAACCACACTGGGATTTTCCCCAAGCACTCCAGTCAAAGCTCACTGGTTTGGATTAAAACTTAAAAAAAGTTTATTAACTACAGAAGGATAGATTTTAGGTGATTATAAGTGATAGCAAACAAATCAAAGCAGGTTACCTAGCAAATAAACAAAACCGCAAACTGAGCGTAACACACTCGATTGGTAGGAGATGAATTAGCAAATTCTCACCCTGAGCGATAAAAAGGCTGGCAGATTCCTAACGCACAAGCTGCCTTGGCTCTGCAGCTTGGCTTTCTCAGGTTTTCATACTCAGGCTACACATCCCTCGAGCCTGGGACCATCAATTCTCCCTGTTCAGTCCTTGCCCCTCAGGTGTTTTCAGGTGCGTTGTTGTAGGGAGAGTGAGGTACCCTCGTGATGTCATTGTCCCCTTTTTATATCTTCTCCCCACTTGCTGGAAGCTCTTTTGCTGGGACCTGGGTCAAGCAGTTCCCGTTGTGTAGTGCTGTCTCTGAGAGGTTTCTGTTGTACACAGTTCCTGGGGTAATTCTGGAGCTTGTGTGTCTTTCCTGAGTGAGCCATTAACGTTGTTTGGCCTTTTTATGGTTGTGCCTGAAAGGCTGCTTGTGGGTGTTTTCAGCCTCACAACACATTCCAGTAACACATACAGAGCCAAACTCCATAACTTCACACACGACGGTAGCGCATACCGTCCAACGAGATACGACTGTCTAGCAGACCAAGACTTTTACAGTGACACCTCACAAGGCAGACTTTGTACAAAACATGTCCTAATTACATGCCAGTGGTGAATATTGGGGTGCCAGGGTGTCACAGCTCTGGTGGCTGGTGCTCTGCTGGGAAAGCCAGGGCTGCCAGGCCATGGGGCAGGATGTACCGTGTCTAGCCAGGCAGGGGGAGCTCAGCCATGTGTTCTGGCTTCTTCGACATGCCTCAGCAATGGCCACTGGGCTCTCCTGGGCTCTCTCCCACCCTGGTTCTGGATGCAGGCTTGTGGCAGGGGGCTGTGGTGGTCTCTGGGGGCCCGTTCACTCAGGGCAGCTGTGGTGGGTGTGGGGGGAGAAGCCTCTATCACTACCAGAGCCTCCGCCCCGCTGCATCATACTCACCAGCCACGCATTGGTTAAGTCAGGCCTCGGCCGCGCTAGGTGCTGCATGGGGCAGACTCAGCCCATGCACCTCCCGCCTTGTGGCCAGGGTCTGTGTAGCCCTGACGGGCACTGGTGGGGGGGGGTGAGGCGGACGACAGAGCCCAGGCTGTGCTCGGGAGAGGAAGGGTGGGCCCAGCGGACGGGGAGACCCACTCGCTAGGACTGTGGGTGTCTGGGAGTAGTGTCGTGCCAGCTGTAACGTATCCATCGCCAGCAGCGAGGTGCCTGGACCTGCCTGGGGAGGGGGCCGGCCAGGGTGTTTCTCTGCAGCCGGCGTTGGGCCAAGGCAGAGCAGGGAGCTGTGGGGCAGCCAGGGGGACAGGGTTTGACCAGGTGGGGCCTATGAGGGGCAGTGCAGGGAGCTGGGGGGCAGCGAGAGGGAGGGGGTCTGGGCAGGCAGGGCCTGTGAGGGGGAGCCCAGGGGTCCCGGGGGGAGCTGGGCGGGGGAGGCTGGCGGAGCCCGCGGCAGGGACACCGGGCCCTGGGAGTGAGGGATGGGCACGGCTGGGGGGGCCCGGTGGGCATCTGGCACTCAGCACCCTGCGCTCTCCCTTGCAGCGGGGTGGGCCTGGCCCGCGCCCATTTCGAGAAGCAGCCGCCCTCCAACCTGCGGAAATCCAACTTCTTCCACTTCGTGCTGGCCATGTACGACCGGCAGGGGCAGCCCGTGGAGATCGAGCGCACCTCCTTCGTCGACTTCGTGGAGAAGGACAGGGTGAGAGCCCGCCCCTGCCCCCTCCCCAGGGCCAGCCCTGGCCCCGCTCCTGTCCCATGGTCAGCCCCGCCCTGTGCCTCACCCCCTCCCCATGGCCTACCCCACCCCCATTAGGGTTGCCAGGTGTCTGGTTTTCGACCTGAAAGCCTGGTCGAAACGGGACCCCAGCGGCTCCGGTCCGCGCTGCTGACCAGGCTGGTGGTGCAGTGAGGCTAAGGCAGCTCCCTGCCTGCCCTGCCTCTGCGCGGCTCCTGGAAGCAGCGGCATGTCCCCCTCCGGCTCCTAGGCCTAGGGGCGGCCAGGGGGCTCCATGAACTGCCCCTGCCCCAAGCGCCGGCTCTGCAGCGCCCATTGGCCAGGAACCGTGGCCAATGGGAGCTGTGGGGGCGGCGCCTGCGAACAGGGCAGCGTGCAGAGCCGCCTGGCCGTGCTTCTGCATAGGTGCCGGAGGGGGGACATGCCGCTGCTTTCGGGAGCGGCTTGAGGTAAGCGCTGCCCGAAGCCCTTACCCTCCCCCCATCCCCTCACACCCCAGCCCCCTGACCCAGCCCTGATCCACCTCCCACCTTCCAAATCCCTCGGTCCCAGCCTGGAGCCCCCTCTTGCACCTCAAATTGCTCATCCCTCACCCCACACCAGAGCCTGCACCCCCAGCCCAGAGCCTGTATGCCCCCACACCCCACCTCCTAGCCTCAGCCCGGAGCCCCCTCCTGCACTCCAAACCCCTCATCTCCAGCCCCACCCCAGAGCCCCAGCCGGAGCCTTCACCCCCCCACACACCCCAACCCCCTGAGCCAGCCCAGTGAAAATGAGCGAACGCATGAGGGTGGGGAGAGTGAGCAAGTGGGGGGGGATAGAATGAGTGGGGAGTCCAGCCCCAGCCTCCCGCTCAGACCCATCCCCCAAGGGGGCCAAGACCCCCCCAAACTCACGTCATGGGCGGGGGACCCTGTGCAGCCGGCAGATCCTCAGCCCATCCCACCCCGTCCGCCTGCGAGGTGGAGGCCACGCCAGCTCGGGCAGGGGCGGGGGCTGGAGGGGGGGGCAGATAGCCGTGTCCCAGGTACCCTGGAGGAGGGGGAGGGCCAAGGGCTCGGCTCCCTGCGAACGGCCAACGTCCGACCTGCTGTCTCCCTCCCCAGGAGCAGAACGGTGAGAAAACCAACAACGGCATCCACTACCGCCTGCAACTGCTGTACAGCAATGGTAGGGGCCGGGGGGCTGCGCGGCGGGGGGCCTGGGAGACAGGGGCTGCGGGGGCAGGGATTATGGGGCCAGGGGACTATGGGGGATGGGGGCTACAGAGCAGGGGGTCTGCAGGGCCGGGGGCTATGGGGAAGGGAGGCTGTGGGGCCGAGGGGCTGCGGGGCCGGGGGCTACGGGGCAGGGGGGCTGTGGGCCCGGGGGCCTGGGAGACAGGGGCTGCGTTGTGGGGGGCAGGGGTTATGGGGCCAGGGGACTATGGGGGATGGGGGGCAGGGGTTATGGGGCCAGGGGACTATGGGGGATGGGGGGCTGGGGGTTACAGAGCAGGGGGGCTGCGGGGCCAGGGGCAGGGGGCCGGTGGCAGGGGTTATGGGGCTGGGGGTCAGGAGGCCAGGGAGCAGGGGGGTGGGGGGCAGGGGTTATGGGGCCAGGGGACTATGGGGGATGGGAGGATGGGGGCTACAGAGCAGGGGGGCTGTGGGGCCAGGGGCTGGGGGTAAGGGGGCTTGGGAGCCGGGGCTAGGGGGCTAGGGGGCTGGAGGGCAGGAGGCTGTGGGATCAGGAGGTTTTGGGGCCGGGGCCTCAGCATCATGTATGGCACCGAGGACTGACTCCCTGCTGCAGCCCAGCACCTGCGGTCCCGTCCCCCTCTCCTGTCTGTCCTGCCTCCAGAGGGGCCGGATGGGTCTCCTGCCTCCCCATCGACGTGCCGAGCTGCACGTTCTCAGCTGCTGAACTCCCCGGACAGTGGCCTAGAACTACAGGGGAAATAGCATTGCCTGGGGGGGTCCTGGAGTATGCGGGGGCTGCGGGTCTGGAGTGAGGGGCACCGGCAGAGCTGCGGGTTGGGGGGAGCCCAGGTCTGGGGTAACGGGGGCCTGCGGGTCGGGAGTGAGGGGATCAGTGGCCAGGTGAGAATGTCTCCTCTCCCCCGCGCAGGGCTGCGGACGGAGCAGGATCTCTACGTGCGGCTCATCGACTCCATGTCCAAGCAGGTAACGCTGCCAGCTGGGGACAGTGCAGGGGGAGGCTTGGTCCGGGCTGGGGGCTGGGGGTTCAGACCGGGTCACCCCCCACCCCTCCCAGTAACTCCTGTGCCTCTGAGGTGCCACCCAGCCCCCGCCGGGCCTGCATCTCGGGCCCTCTTCTGCCCCCAGGGCTTCCCCCGCAGCACCCGTGTCCTTCCCCGCGGCCCGCTGGCCGGGCGGCTCCCGGTTTGCTCCGTTCCCGCGGGGGCTCTGAGACGCTTGGTGCCGGGTCAGAGCCGCCCCCCGGGCGGTGCCCATTGCGATCAGAGACCCCACGGGCTGCGTGCTGGCAGAGCCCCTCACCCGGCGCTCTCTCCCGCCAGGCCATCATCTACGAGGGGCAGGACAAAAACCCCGAGATGTGCCGCGTGCTGCTGACCCACGAGATCATGTGCAGGTAGGTGCCGGGCTCTGCCGCGGGGCCCCCGTCCAGCCACTCGCGCGGCTGCAGGAGCCGGCCTGCGGGCCCAGCACGCTCTGCGCAGGCCGCCGGTGGGGGGCACTGCCAGCCCATGCTGCCGGGGCCCAGCGCACTGGCCTCAGCCGCCCTCCTCTCTCCGGCTCAGCGTTCCCACCGCCGTGCCCCCGGGGGCCCCCCAGGCGGGGCGGGAACGCAGGGCACCTGCCGAGGGCGGTGGAGGCAGAGCCGGGGCTGGGTTGTTGGGCGTTGTCACGGAGTCCTCGGGCGATGCCCCGGAACGGCTCCCTACCGAGCCAGGCACGACTCTGGGGAGTCTCCTCTCGGGGAGCAGCCTGTCTGCAGGACACACGGCTCCCCCGGCTCCACCTTCCTGGGTCTGACCCCGGAGCATTCAGCCTCCTCTGCCCCTCCGTGCGCTTCCCACAGCCAGTCCGCCCAGGCGGGGTCCTGGGGCGGGCAGAGGGTCCTGCCCCCCAACTCCGCAGGCAGACGTGACTCTCAGCCAGCCAGGAAAACAGAGGTTTATTAGACGACAGGAACATGGTCTAAACCAGAGCTTGTAGGTGCAGAGAAAGGGACCCCTCAGCTGGGTCCATTTTGGGGGGCAGTGAGCCAGACAACCCCGTCTGCCCTTCACTTCATGTCCCAGCCAGCCCCAAACTGACTCCCCCTCCAGCCCCTCCTCCTCTGGGCTTTGTCCCTGTCCCCAGCCAGGAGGTCACCGGATTCCTTTGTTCTCCAACCCTTTAGCTCTCACCTTGCAGGGGGGGAAGGGCCCAGGCCACAAGTTGCCAGGAAAGAGGGTGTCGGCCATTCTCTGTGTCCAGACCCCTGCACACACCTGCCCTCTAGGGCTCTGCAATGATCATACACCCTTATCCCACCACCTAGAGACTTAAGAACTGCCTAGGGGAAACTGAGGCACCCCTACACTATTCAGAGGAAACATTAAGAACAGTCCCGCTTCGTCACAGGCGCGTTGGTGGGAGGCAGGGGGCAACTGGGGGGCGTCCGTGCCTGGCAGGCCGACAGAGCCGAGCTGCCCTGCCCGGAGCACCGCCCTGGAGCACTGGAGGCCCGTGTCTCCCGGCCGGCTGCACGCGGGCGGGGTGGGGGGGGCAGTGAGCCCGCGGGGCCGGGAGCGTCTCTCCCCCAGCTGCGTCTCCGCATGGTCCCTGGTGCCCCATTAGAGCTGCCTTGTTTATGGCGCTCGTGCTCGGTGTTTGTGGGAATTAGCGGCTGTGTCAGCACCGGCTTTCCCAGCTAATTGATCTCCGGGAACCTCACTAATGATCTCGGGGCTCAGGGAATAGGGGCAGCCTCCCGCTGGGTTGTTTATCCCTCGTCTCCATCCCAGCCCTGTTTTCGGTGCCTGGAGACCCAGGGGCCAGGCCGCAGCTCCCGGCCTCAGCCAGCCCTGACCACGGCTGCAGCTGCGACTGGGGGCCGGGCTGGGGGTGGGGGGCAAAACCTCTCCCTGCAGGGCCAGCGGTTCAAACCCACCTGGCTGGCAGCGAGCGGGAACCAACGCCCCCCCCACTTACCCAGCGCTCGGGGTGTGTAGCTAGAGGGGCGCAGGGGGACCCGGGGGTCTGAGCGCCCCCAGCAGACGAGCCTCTCGATTGGTGCTTTGCCCCCAAGCTGGGAAGGGGCGTGGGTCACCCAGGCTCACAGCAGGGCCCCAGAGCACCCCCAGAGCTGTGCGGAGACCAAGACACCTGCTGCCACCCTAGGAACAGTGCTCCTGGCCCCCAGGGCACCCCCCAGCTCTCTGGAGCCTCCCACAGGGGTCTTGGCGTCTTGGTGCTGCCCCATACAGGCTCCCCACAGTCCTGGCTATGCTCCCTCCACGGGGCAGAGCCTGAGCCTGTGTGCTGCGGGCCTGGCTCTGGTGGGGGGGGGGCATTCGTGAGGGGTGTCAGGGGGAAGGGGATTGGAGAAGCGGGGGGCAGAATGGCGGGGAAGGGCAGGGGGAAGAATGGGGGGAGGGGGAGAGGTACGGAGATGGGACAGGCAAGGGGATGGGGGGCTCCTAGCCTGGGCCACCCTGTCCCCCTGCCCCCATCAGCCGTCCCTGGGGGTGGGAGGGGCGCCAGGCCCTGGGGGTGCAGGTTCTCCTCCCCCACTCACCCCGACTTCTCTCCCCCTCGCCCCGGCCCAGCCGCTGCTGTGACAAGAAGAGCTGCGGGAACCGCAACGAGACGCCCTCCGACCCCGTCATCATCGACAGGTGAGCGGGCCCCACGTGGGGTGAGCGGCTGAGCGGTGGGGTGGGGTGAGCGGGCCCCGCCATGGGACTCCTGGGGTCCTGTCCCCATGCACCATCCCCAGCGCGCCGACAGGCCATGGGACCCCCCCAGACTGTCCCAGGGTCCTGGCCCCACACGCCATCCCCAGCACCCCACCAGGCCATGGCACTCCCTCCCCCACGACCGTCCTGGCCCTGTGGGCTGGATCCCGTCAGGCGGGGCTCAGTGCTGGGGCCTGACCCCGCCAGCGGCTGAGCACCCTCAGCACGGCCAGTGGGGGGAGCTGGGCACAGGCTTGGGCCCCGAAAGACTGACGGGCACCTGGCTTGGCTGAGCTGGGGGGTGGTGCCTGGAGCCCCGTCCTCTCCCTCCCCCGCTGCCTCGGGATGCCCTCAGCTGCGTCTCCCCGGTCCCCAGGCTGTGTGGCTGTCTCCTCCCTGGACTGGGCCCCGCGCTGTCTGGCTCCGTTCAACCCCTCGTCTGCTCCTGCCCGCTGGCGTCGTGGCTGCCCGGGTGCAGAAAGGGTGACTGCAGGATGGGGAAATTGGGAGTTCCTGGGTCCAGCCTGGCTACTGCCCTGCTCCATGCCGCGGTCCCCCCAGCTGTAAATTGGGTGTGCTGATGTAGTCCTACGCTCCTGGGACTGTGCAGTGAAATGCGTTACAGCTGGCCAGTGGCCCTTGGGCAGGAGAGGCTGGGACGTCTGTTCTCACCCAGCACGTTTGGCCTGTGGAACTCACTGCCACAAGAGAGCCCCGAGGCCAAGAGCTTTGCAGGATCCTAGGGGAGCAGGCCTTGGCATCGACAAGGAGAATGCCCAGTTACATTGAGGGGGCAAGGGATGGGGATGTAACTCCTGCTGCTACTGGACACCAGCCACCCTCCCGCCTCCGGGCCTGGGATGCAACCCCCCTGGGGCAGGTTATTCCATAATTGGCCATTGTGGGATTTCTTGGGGTGTCCGATGCAGGCTGCTATCAGACAGGACACTGGACTGGACTAGCCAGACTCTGTGTGTGACTGCACGCTGTTGGAACTGTTCTGCTCTGTGTCATAGGCCCTATACTGCCAATAGCAGCGATTCTCTGTTATCTGCAGCAGCAGGAGAAGCGGGGTTCCGTCCCCGCTGTTGCTGTTCAGTGCCGCCAGCTCTGGGCTGCGTCCTCGGGGCCCATGGCTTTGCTGTGTGCTGGGGACGGGGCGCCAGCATGTGTGACATTTGGCGAGGACATTCCCTGACGGCCAGCGCAGACAGCAGGGGAGAGCTGGCCTGGGAGCCCGAGCCAGATCTGTGCTCCCCCTTCCCGGTGCCCCCACTCCCCCGTGCACCGCGTCTCGTCCCCAGCGTGTTCCCCTGGAGCAGAACCGTCCCCTGCCAGCTCCGGTTTCCTGCGTGGACGGCTGCAGTGCCCAGAGCCACGCTGCAGTGATGCTGCATAGCGGCCATTTCCCTCTGAACAAACCGGCCCGTCCAGGCGACGTGCCATGGGGCTGGTGCCTCCCGGCAGCACCCAGATACCTGTGCGCCCCTACTGTGAATGGGGCGGGGGGGCGGGGAGAGGTGGTGACTCGGGGGAAGAGACCTGGGTCACAGAGCCCCTTCCTGCATTCAGACCCCAGACGGCTCAGGAGCTCGCCAACCTGGGTCAGCAGGAAGGGTTGAGGGGCAGTGGGGGGGGCACTTGCCATCTGTCCCACTCGGCTCCCTGCCTCCCGGGAATAAGCAGGGCTGTAAATTCCCCCATTAAAACAGTCTCACCCCAAAGGCCTCCAAGCCTCAGGCTCCCCGGGGACCCTGGAAGCCCGAGAGGAGGCGGAGAGCGGGCCGGGGGAACCTCGGGGCTCTGGGACTCTGCATTGCCAGCGTCAGCCCTGGTTTCGAGGCTTGGCCTGGGTTCTTTATGCAGGGCTGGGTCTGCGCCCGCCCCGGCTTGGGGCCCGAAGCTGGTCCATAAATCGGGCAGACAAGGAAGCCCCTGTCCCCACCACAAACTATTAGCATCAGCTGCCTCCATAGTGGCTAATGGGCTGAATTCATGGTGTCGTCCCAGCCACGGCTGGTCGCAAATTAGGTGGTGCTTTGTAAATCGCCCTGGCCTCTCGCTGCCCCACACGCAAGGCAACGGCTCTGTGTCAGAGCCTGCATGGGGCTGGCTGGCCGGTCGAGGGGCCCGTGGGCTAGGGATTGTGGCAGGAGCCTGTCGAGGGGTGCTCGGGACCCTAGGAATCAGAGGCGGCAAGGGCGTTTGGGCCAGGTGAGCTTGCTCAGTTCATGCATTAGATCAGCTCCCGGTTCTGGGTGTTTGGGTCAGGGGAGGTCCCTCAGGGCCTGCATTGGATCGGATGCGGGTTGGAGCCAGGGCCCTCAGGCCCTGCATTGGATCGGATGCGGGTTGGAGCCAGGGCCCTCAGGCCCTGCATTGGATCGGATGCGGGTTGGAGCCAGGGCCCTCAGGCCCTGCATTGGATCGGATGCGGTGTGGAGCCAGGTCCCGCAGGCCCTGCATTGGATCGGATGCGGGGTGGAGCCAGGTCCCTCAGGCCCTGCATTGGATCGGATCCAGGTGGAGCCAGGGCCCTCAGGCCCTGCATTGGATCGGATGCAGGTTGGAGCCAGGGCCCTCAGGCCCTGCATTGGATCGGATGCGGGGTGGAGCCAGGGCCCTCAGGCCCTGCATTGGATCGGATGCGGGGTGGAGCCAGGGCCCTCAGGCCCTGCATTGGATCGGATGCGGGGTGGAGCCAGGGCCCTCAGGCCCTGCATTGGATCGGATGCGGGTTGGAGCCAGGGCCCTCAGGCCCTGCATTGGATCGGATGCGGGTTGGAGCCAGGGCCCTCAGGCCCTGCATTGGATCGGATGCGGGGTGGAGCCAGGGCCGTCAGGCCCTGCATTGGATCGGATGCGGGGTGGAGCCAGGGCCCTCAGGCCCTGCATTGGATCGGATGCGGGTTGGAGCCAGGGCCCTCAGGCCCTGCATTGGATCGGATGCGGTGTGGAGCCAGGTCCCGCAGGCCCTGCATTGGATCGGATGCGGGGTGGAGCCAGGGCCGTCAGGCCCTGCATTGGATCGGATGCGGGGTGGAGCCAGGGCCCTCAGACCCTGCGCGGATTAGTCCCCGGAGCCGAGGTTCGGGGCGCTGACCCTGCCTGTGTCTCCCCCAAGGGGGGTTTCCCCGGGGAGGGTTGCCTGATGAGACGTCAGTCTTGTCGCCTGCTTGGAGCCCCTTCCGCAGGGACACAAGCCGCGTACTCGAAACCAGGTTCCCTCCCGGCTCCCTCCCTCCTGCTCGCGGCAGCCAGGCAGCCAGACGCGGCAGATGGTGGAAGTGACATTTGCCGTCAGCGCCGCACTTTCACTGCAAATAAAACAAATAAATAACACAAACAACAAGGAGCTGCTTGAATTAGCCAAATGGGGACGGTGAGTCACCGCCGTCCTGCTGCCCCGGGACACGACAGCCTCACCCCCGAGCGTGGGACACGCGCCACGCGGGGCTAAGACACGCCCGGACACAGACACGGCATCCACGCGACACACACAGAGACACCGACCAGACACCCCCGGCCCCCCCCGTCCAGACATAGCTAAGCCTTGCCCACACAAACGTCACACAACCCGCCGCGCCCCGCCCCGTAGGGACCCAGACACGGCCGGCTCGGAACCCGCCCCGCCCCCGCCCCGTAGGGACCCAGACACGGCCGGCTCGGAACCCGCCCCGCCCCCGCCCCGTAGGGACCCAGACGCCGCCGGCTCGGAACCCGCCCCGCCCCCGCCCCGTAGGGACCCAGACGCCGCCGGCTCAGGAACCTGCCCCGCCCTCGCCCCGTAGGGACCCAGACGCCGCCGGCTCGGAACCCGCCCCGCCCCCACCCCGTAGGGACCCAGACGATGCCGGCTCGGAACCCGCCCCGCCCCGCCCCCGCCCCGTAGGGACCCAGACGCCGCCGGCTCGGAACCCGCCCCGCCCCGTATGGACCCAGACGCCGCCGGCTCGGAACCCGCCCCGCCCCCGCCCCGTAGGGACCCAGACGCCGCCGGCTCAGAACCCGCCCCGCCCCCGCCCCGTAGGGACCCAGACGCCGCCGGCTCGGAACCCGCCCCGCCCCCGCCCCGTAGGGACCCAGACGCCGCCGGCTCGGGAACCCGCCCCGCCCTCGCCCCGTAGGAACCCAGACGCCGCCGGCTCGGAACCCGCCCCGCCCCGTAGGGACACAGACGCCGCCGGCTCGGGAACCCGCCCCGCCCTCGCCCCGTAGGAACCCAGACGCCGCCGGCTCGGAACCCGCCCCGCCCTCGCCCCGTAGGGACCCAGACGCCGCCGGCTCGGAACCCGCCCCGCCCCCGCCCCGTAGGGACCCAGACACGGCCGGCTCGGAACCCGCCCCGCCCCGTAGGGACCCAGACACCGCCGGCTCGGAACCCGCCCCTGCCCCGTAGGGACCCAGACGCCGCCGGCTCGGAACCCGCCCCTGCCCCGTAGGGACCCAGACGCCGCCGGCTCGGAACCCACCCCGCCCCCGCCCCGTAGGGACCCAGACGCCGCCGGCTCGGAACCCGCCCCTGCCCCGTAGGGACCCAGACGCCACCGGCTCGGAACCCGCCCCGCCCCCGCCCCGTAGGGACCCAGACGCCGCCGGCTCGGAACCTGCCCCGCCCCCGCCCCGTGGGGACCCAGACGCCGCCGGCTCGGAACCCGCCCCGCCCCCGCCCCGTAGGGACCCAGACGCCGCCGGCTCGGAACCCGCCCCGCCCCCGCCCCGTAGGGACCCAGACGCCGCCGGCTCAGGAACCCGCTGCGCCCCCGCCCCGTAGGGAACCAGACGCCGCCGGCTCGGAACCCGCCCTGCCCCGTAGGGACCCAGACGCCGCCGGCTCGGAACCCGCCCCGCCCCGTAGGGACCCAGACGCCGCCGGCTCGGAACCCGCCCCGCCCCCGCCCCGTAGGGACCCAGACGCCGCCAGCTCGGAACCCGCCCCGCCCCGTATGGACCCAGACGCCACCGGCTCGGAACCCGCCCCGCCCCCGCCCCGTAGGGACCCAGACGCCGCCGGCTTGGAACCCGCCCCCGCCCCGTAGGGACCCAGACACCGCCGGCTCGGAACCCGCCCTGCCCCGTAGGGACCCAGACGCCGCCGGCTCGGAACCCGCCCCGCCCCCGCCCCGTAGGGACCCAGACGCCGCCGGCTCAGGAACCCGCCGCGCCCACGCAGCTGCAGAGATGCCTGGCACAGGCCATTTGCACACGCAGCCTGTGCAGATCATACATGCACACCTGTTCCTGTACCGCCCGGCCATGCAGACTCCCCGCTCAGCTGCACCAACACACATTTGTTCATGCCACGAAGACGAGATGCCCACACACAACCCTGCCATGCCCCTGCGATGTGCCCAGAGCACCCCTTACAGAGGTGCAGACGTGCCGTGCGCCAGGACCCACTCATGGAAGATGCCGGGAACACGCAGGCATGCTGAGACGCACAGGCCAGGCCGTGTTTTTCTGTCAAGGGGCCAGTTGTAGTGGCAGGTTTTGCAAAGCAGAGACTTGTCCACTAGGAACTTGGCTGAGGCCCCCCAGACTCATTGCACGTGAGCTGCCTCACCACTTGTGAGAAGGCAATGACTTTCAGCCCCAGCCGCCGTGGGATGGGTTGGGCTAACGGCTTTGTAGCCAACTCCAATTCCCTGAGGCACCCAGCACTCTGACTCAGACTTTTGGGACCTAGATGGTCTCTGGCCCTGAACCCCCCAGCGGCACTGAAGGTGGGGTCCTTGGAATATTTAGTTTCTTTTGTATAATCCCAGGTGACCCCTGTCAAATGACTTAATGTGATCAAAGAGACTCAAATACAGAACCCTCAGAGGAGACGACCGTACCTGGGTAGCCCTGGTCCAACCGCCCAGGGAATTACTGAGGGTGCCCAACTGTGTCCCTCAGACTCGCCTGTTTGCAGTCCCACATAGCTTTCTGAAGAGCTGAACTTGCAGGCTGAAATTTCCCTTGTTTGGATTCTGCTCACGGGTGTATATTTCTGGAAAATTTGGGTACAAACAGTTTAGCTGTTTTTGAGTAAGAATAAAATGACCAAAAAGCCACACAACAAACAAACCCAAAACACACGCACACTTTCCCCCTTGCCAAAAAACCCTCCTGCAACCCTTTTTTTTTTTTTTTTTGGCCACCTTTAAAGCCAAAGGGCGAAAGTTAAAAATTGGCTCCCTGGGGAGGAGCGTCTGTGAATGTCTGGGTGCTAACAGGTTTGGATTTGACGGAATTAGGACCCATGCAGTGACGTGCACGGCGAAAGGGGGCTGTGTTGGGCATACGTGCCTGGCTCGTTCAGCTGCTGTGGTGTGGGTGTGCAGTGCCTGGGACAGGAACCTGTGTATGCTGGAAGACAAAATCTGACCGGCTCCAAAGCGAGCCGTGGGAAAGCCGTTGTCCCTGCTGATGTCCTAAGCTGTGTCACTGTTCCGGGAGGGTCTAGCCACTAGTGACCCGTTCTGGAGTGTTCCTTTTAAACAACCGAGGCAATTCCACCCAGACAAAAACTTTGTTAAGGGAATTTTAAGGGTAAACAATCAAAGGGCAGGAAAAAGCCAAGGCGATGGGCTGGGTTCTTCCTGGACTAAAATAACACCTTGTTCTGAGCACCCTAGTTCCCCTGCTTGTGGAGTACGGTGCTACTGAGCATGGGGAAGGGTGCTCGAAAGTTACCCCTCCCTCCTGCGTTATACAGCAGTCTAGCAGACAGTACAATGTAACCCCCTGCTGGGGGAATTGCCGATCATCACGTGCAGCGTTTCCCCCGTCCTTGTCTCCTTCCTCGATTTCCCTTTTCGCAGTGCTCTGACCTGTCTTTTGCTTTGTGTTTTTCCCGTGCGGCGGTTTCTCCGAGGCTTGTATCTGCAGCGTTCTCCCAGAGCCTGGCATGATGCGGTTTCTTTTCAGGCAGTAGCAGGTTTCCCTGTGCAGTCCAGGGAGGAGAAAACTCGGAGGGGACCTGATAGGCAGCAGGGCCCAATGGGCAGGGCAGCAGGCTGGTGCTCAGAAGAGCTGGGGTCGGTTCCTGGCTCTGCTGGCTGACACCCCGCCCATTGCTTCTCTGGCCTGTCAATGCCGGTAGGACACTGCTCGGGGCAGGGACGGTCTCTCCCTGCGGGTGCGGCACTGCCTGGTGCTACTGCTCTGTGAAGACATGCTGCCATGATCCTGGCGCGCAGAACGAGGGGGGAGACGGGGGCACTCTGAATACAAGCGCCGTCAATGGAGCCGAAAATCCGTAACTCTCAAATAGCTGCAGGGACCTGCTCTTCTCCCCGGTGAGCCTGAGCTGCCAGGAGAGAGCGCCGCAGCCAAGAGCTCCGTCAGCTTTGTCGAGAGACGTGGCATTGCCTGGAGAACGAGAACATCCCCAGTGGTAGGTGCTCGAAATCTGCCTCCTCCAGCCCACGAGGCAGCCCTGCCACCCAGGTATGAGCAGAGAATTTCTCTGAGATGATCAGGGCTTTAGCCAAGACGGTCAGGGAGGCAGCCCCGGGCTCTGTGTCCCCCTAGCCTGTTTGCCATTAGCAAGGGGATGGGTCATTTGATGATTCCCTGTTCTGTTCATTCCCTCTGGGGCACCCGGCACTGGCCACCATCAGAGGACAGGAGATTGGGCTGGATGGACCTTTGGTCCGACCCAGTCTGGACGTTCTGATGTTCTGTGGGCAGGTGGTTCTGTAATGGTCACCAGTGGCATTTCTTCCGCTGACTCATTGGTCACTGGCCTCTGGTGGAGGCAGGAGACTGGATGGGCCACTGCTCTGACCCCTGCCAGCCCAGGCTAACAGGGTGGGGCTCTCTGCCCTGTCTAGTGGTAGAGCGTGCAGAGAGGTTTGCCCAGGAGGGCTGGCCCTGGCGTTCAGGTGGGGAAGCCTCATGCTTGTAGATCCCCGCAAGCCGCTCACCCAGTCGTTACAAGTGATGGTCCATATGTGGAACGGACCTCTGAGGGACCTTTCCCAGTCTGTAAGAGGTTTCTGACCCTCCTGCTGGCTAACACACCCGGTCCTTCCATGCAGGCAGGAAAGCCTTGTGCATTTGCTCCCAGAGCTCTTGGGTTCGATCCCCACAGCTGTCCCAGACGGGCTCGGCATTGCATCCCCGCTTCCCCAGGCGCCGCACGGGAGGCGAGGAGGTGGCGATCCCTGCAGGTAACAGCCATGTGCTTCAGCTCCCGTTGTGGAGGGGGGGACAGTTCCATCCCTGCAAGCTGGGGAACGCGCTTTGGGAAGGGTAGAGGGGCCCACCCCCCACCAGAGTCCGGGGTGTCTTTGCTGCACCCTGACTCTCCGGTTCCGCAGTGCTGCAGTAGCCAGGGAATGTGTGCTGGGACCCGGGACATAGGCGCGGGAACTGGGGGTGCAGGGGGGAGCCGCAGCACCTCTGGCATGCACTGGGGGCTCTGCTCCTGACCTCATACTTGGGGTCACAGCTGCCAGCCCCATGCCCAAGGTTCTGTTCCAGGCCTTGGCTTCCGGCTCTGCGCCCAGGGTCCCAGCTGTGGCCCCAACCCCGGCCCCCTTACCCCTGTCTGAGGGTAAAAAGTTTGGGGCCAGTTTCGCTGGCTTTCAGCAGCCCCACTATAAAAAATATTCAGTGTCTCTGACCAGGGATGCTCCTGGGACGGGGCCGGTGGGGGGAGAGCTGGTCCTGCTGGCCCGTAGCCTGTAGTTCCCTAAAACAATTCCATTCTATCAGCATCGGACCTGTCACCCTGCAGGGCCCAGTGAACGGACCTGAGCAGGAGTTATACACAGGTATCTTCACCGGCCTCGGCAATGCGGCTAGCTCTGGGGGGTGGCAACCGCTGCCCAGAGGTGCCACTCAGCGGTGTAGGAGAGGTAGCGAGGTGGAATCCTGTGTCCAGTGAGACAGTAGGGGCTGTCTGAGGGCAGCCGGCTGTGGTGGGCTGGACACCAGGGTTAACACTTCAGCTCTGGAAGGAACGTGCCTGGGGACCCCCGATGGCCCCCGGTGGTCAGGGCCACGCTACCTCTGGCTCCCTGCAGGGAAGAGCTCAAGGTGAGGGGGAGAGCCGGGGGGGGGGGGCAGGGGGAGGACGTGCAGAGCAGAAAAGGGAAGGCTTACAATTAATTTTGTGGGTGCCAGGGTGCATTGTGGGAGAGCGATAGGAGCCCAGCTGTCAGTTTGAGAAATGAGGTGTGATGCCGGGAGCCAGATGTGCCGACGAAGGGAAGAGAGCTCGTTAGCTAATTGCACATGCAAATCACCGTTCTCTGTCCCTTGGCACCAGGACTGGTCCGTGCAGCTGGGACCATGGCGGCCAGGTGAAGGGGAGAGTGCACCCCCCCATGCCTGTGCACCCCAAACGCTGCTTGGGCTGGGCCGCGAGCGTCCTGCTCCTGGGAGAGACCGTACCCCTCCTGTGGGGCAGCGGGGGACAGCCTTCCTCTGTGGGGACGGGTGGGATGTAGGGACCCGGAACAGCCAGTTGAGGTCAGGGGATGCTGGCTCTGAGCCATTCGGGCTGGTCGCTGGGTCAGACACTGAGCTCCTTCTCTGGGGAGCCCCGTCCCCGCCAGTGGGGGGCACCAGGGCTTTTTCTGCCCTTTACATCAGAACAGGGGAATCCAGGGAGAACCCTCCTTTTCTTCCCATCCCTAGCAATTCAGGAACACGGCAGTGCCATGCTGGGCCAGACATCAGCCCAGCTCCAGCGGGATCTCCCCGCCCTGGCCAATCAGGACAGACCATTGGCCCATCTCCAGTGGGATCCGCCCTCCCTTGCCAATCAGGATGGACCACTGGCCCAGCTCCAGCGCAGGGATTTCCCCACACACACCCCCGAATTTCCCCAACACCTCCCCCCACCCCAATTTTGGGAACTAGTTACATGCAGTGTTGCCAATTTAGTGATTGTTTGGACATCTGAATTGAAATGGAAACATTAATACACACTTTAAAAGCATACACAGTGTATGATAAAATACGTGTATCTGAAGAGGTGTAATAGATTTGAAAAGTATGAACAGAGACCAGCTTCCTTACACAGCTGTTGTTTTTATGACCACGTCACTGCCTTCATTTCGGTGATGTTGGCCAACCTCACAATTTCAGGTGATGATTTGTAAGCAAAGTCGAAAGGAGCTCTCCCTGACAGCTAGTGATGAGCTGGGGCTGGGGGGAAAGGCTCCAGGACCAGATTGTATTTACATTCACACCTAATCTACCCAGGTAACCAGCAAACAGAGCTGCGTTGCCCAAGTGATAGATTTGGGCTGGGGTGGGGTTACACATCACTTGGATGCGGGGTGTGAGGGGGGATGAAATGGGGTTGTTCTTATTGCAGGAGTAAAGGGCAGTAGAACTGGACGTAGCCTCTGCTGACTGAGGGCATCGAGCGGGAGGGAGGGTGGGGACAGGTGTTTTGCTTGATGGTCTGCCTGAGTCACAAGTACGATTTGACCTGCCCTCTCCACTGTTTAAAGACAGAGCTGATCAGGCTCCATAGAGAGTCTTTTGTTCTGCTAAGTGACCCCTGCTATAGCTGAAATCAGGTCTAAGAGCTCAGACCGGCGGTGGGACCGTGTTTCTGTGGCAGAGACGGCCCAGCCTGCACCCGCAGCGAGGTTCCCCCACTGCGAGCTCGGCTGAAACCACTGGGAGCCGATGGAACCTCCAGAGACCCACTGGCAGAGGTCACAGGGGCAGGTGGCAGCCGAAGGTGACGGCGCAGGGCCATGGGCCACAGAGTCATAGAATATAGACTATCAGGGTTGGAAGGGACCTCGGGAGGTCATCTAGTCCAACCCCCTGCTCAAAGCAGGACCCATCCCCAACTAAATCATCCCAGCCAGGGCTTTGTCAAGCCTGACCTTAAAAACCTCTAAGGAAGGAGAT
The DNA here is from genome assembly GCF_965140285.1 of Lepidochelys kempii. Taxonomy (NCBI): domain Eukaryota; kingdom Metazoa; phylum Chordata; order Testudines; family Cheloniidae; genus Lepidochelys; species Lepidochelys kempii. The sequence goes on from NC_136383.1 coordinate 140,827,759, forward strand.
TCCACCACCTCCCTAGGTAACGCATTCCAGTGTTTCACCACCCTCCTAGTGAAAAAAGTTTTTCCTAATATCCAACCTAGACCTCCCCCACTGCAACTTGAGACCATTACTCCAACAGAGCGAAGGAGTGAACGGTGGCACAATGAACAGCAGTGGCCAGAGTGAACAGTGAGCAGCTGGAGGAATGAGCGAGGGGCCTTCTTGCTGCCCACCTGGGAGGTGAACTCATGTGAAAGCACCTCTGAACTCTGAGTCTCCACTGACCCAGGACAACACCGGTGTGTGCTAATGAGGCTGTTAAGAATGCTGGAGACACAACACCATTCATGCGAACAAACGTGGCTGTGGCATTGTCCTTTCTATTTAAGCAAGAGACACCACACACTGCAAACTGGAGGCCAATGCTAAGTGCATGGTCACTTGTTCATCCTGAAGTTGAACACTGGTTCCGAACACGACCAGCAAATGCTCACTGTCTTTCTGCAAAAAACTCAGCTGACTGGCTAGACGTATGTGGTGCAACAGTGAAAAACTCAACAGCTGAAAAAGTGAAGACCTCTGTCACCACATTTGAAAAGTGTGCATACCTGGCTGATGAATGCACCATTGCAAATGGTCATCAAGAATTAAGTCATTGTGTACGTTATCTTGATGTCAGGGGAAGGCCAGTTGATGCATTTCTAGATGTTCAAGTTATAGAAGACACATCGGCTGCATCTGTGACAACCCACATCTTAGAAGAGTTAAATGCTTGTCAACTGGATCCCAAAGAGATGGCTGCTTGTGCATTGGATGGAGCTGCAAACTTCTCTGGAAGACGTGGTGGAGCACAAGCTTTGCTCAGAGAAAAGTGTAACCCTGGTCTCTCCTATCCACCCTGCAGAGGCCATCTACTCCACCTAGCGCTAGTACGAGCTGCAGACTCTTCAAAAGACATTACAAAAGCTATAAATGGAATGTCTTCCTTCTATTCTTTTTTCAGCAAGAGTCCAAAAAGACTGAATATCTTGGAAAATATAGAAGATACACTGGGACTGAAGTTCAAATTAGTCCAACCTGGGAAAACCCTCTGGCTTTCTCATGAGTGATTCTTTGCTGTTGTCTTAAAATCACTCCAGCCATTATTACTGGCTTTGGAAAGTATCTACCAAGATGGGATGGATCTAAGTAGTGAGGCTGGTGGATTGCTTTTGCTACTACGTTCAGAGAAGACTATTGCCATTCTCTCTCTTGCAAGTCTATTCTTGAAACCACTTGGGTCATTAAACAATGCCGTCCAGGCATCTGCTACAACAGTAGCAGATCTTTGTCCAGCAAGAGAAGCTACATTTGGATCAATCAGAGAGCTATCCACTGAAAACGTACTGGAAGAAGCAAAGACTTCAGTCCAGAAGTTGACGAATGAAGGCATTTATATTGAATCCTTAAGTGGAGAGGACAAGAAGTGTTTGTTAAGACAACTGGAAAAGTCCACAGACTTGATTCTTAAAAATCAACAACAGCGACTTCTAGATTCTACTCACCCTCTACGTAGCTTTTACAGATCCCTGTCCTATAAAACACCGACAGCTGAGTGGAGTGAGGCACTGCCAGCAACGGGGCTGCCGTGTGCTCAGGACAGAACAGAGAATTTGAACACAGAGTGGAATATCATACGACGAATGGATAAAGATTTGACTTCAACTTCTTTTTCATCATCGCTAGTGGCTCGGACGGATCTTTGTGCTCTGTTTCCTGGGCTGGAAGAAGCAGGAATTCATCTCTTGCGGCTCCCAGTCACAACAGCGACAGTCGACCGTTCTTTTGCCGCATTGAATAGAATTTTGTGCTCTGAAAGACGTCACCTTCTGCCTGATCCTGTGAATGATCTAATGAGCCTAGCAACTGAAGGAATGGAAGTACCGGACACACGAGAAGCCACCAAAGATGAACACATTGCATTCGAGAAGTTCATTAACAGAGTTGTGCAAAATTATAACAAGAAACCAAGAAGGATGTAGATGTCATGCTTCATAGAAGGCTTGAATAGCCAACTTTAATTTGTGCGATGATTTTAAAACATGAGTTAAATCTAATTAAATGGTCATGAAACATTTTTCAGTTTTTACTATGGTGCCTGTCACGGAGTCACCAGGGTGATGCTCTGGAACTGCTCCCCATGAAGCCAGTCAGGACTCTGGGGAAGTCTCCTTCCTGTGAGCAGCCTGTCTGCAGGACACACAGCTCACACAGCTTCCACCTTCCTGGGTCTGACCTCGGAGCATTCAGCATCCTCTGCCCTCCCTGCGCTTCCCACAGTGAGTCCGCTCAGGTGGGGCTCCTGGGGAAGCCAGAGGAAGCCCCCTAACTGCGCAGTCAGACATGACTCTCAGCCAGCCAGTAAAACAGAGGTTTATTAGACGACCGGAACATGGTCTAAACCAGAGCTTGTAGGTGCAGAGAACAGGAACCCTCAGCCGGGTCCATTTTGGGGGGCAGTGAGCCAGACAACCACGTCTGCACTTCACTCCACATCCTCAGCCAGCCCCCAACTGACTCACCCTCCACCCCCTCCTCCTCTGGGCTTTCCCCGTTCCGGGGCCAGGAGGCCACCTGATGCCTTTGTTCTCCAGCCCTTTAGCTCTCACCTTGCAGGGGGGAAGGGCCCAGGCCATCAGTTGGCAGGAGGCAGAGTGTTGGCCATTTATGTACCCTGGCCCTTTGCTCTGCAACAATTACACCCCCTTATCCCACCCCCTAGTGACTTAAGAAATGTATAGGGGAAACTGAGGCACCCCTACAGTATTCAGAGGAAACATTAAGAACTGTCCCACTTCGTCACAGTGCCATAGGGCCACCTTCACCCTCACGGTCTCACCCCTCATCGGCCCTGACCACCTCCCCCCATAAATTCGAATCCCCCCCCCCCCAATTTCAATTCCTGGAGAAAACACTGCGCCAGCGGGATCCCCTCTCCCTGGCCAAATCAGAACAAACCATTGGCCCAGCTCCGGCGGGATCCCTGGCAAATCAGGACTGACCATTGGCCCATCTACAGTGGGATTCCCCCTTCCTGGCCAATCAGGACAGAGCAGTGCCCATATTATCTGGTAACCCCGACCTGGCCAGCAGTGGATACGTCAGGGGAAGGTGGACCCCTCCCGCTGTGTGCCGGGGTTGGTGCGCCGTGGCCAGTGGGTGCAGAAATCCTCTGCTTGCCCACTCTGGTAAAGGCACTGGTGGGCACCTTGGTGGGTCACTTCATGGTCACCCCGGCGGGCCGGGGATGGAGTCTGTTCGAGTGCACTAGGCCCCCCAGCCCTGCATGCACTGCATCCGCCCTGCGGTAGGAAACAGAAGGGCCAAGAGGTGGGCCCAGGGGGTGAGCTGTGACCCCACGTCTGGGCCTATGCACACACACCCTCCCGCCCGGCACTGTTCCCAGTAGCTCTCCCCAGGCTGGTCCGTCACAGGCGGTCCGGGGGGGCACCCGCTGGGCTCACTGCGACCTGGGGGCTGCAGCCAGGGACAGTGCCGGAGCAAATGCCGCGGCCTTTCTGCGGGTGGCCATGGTGAGGCCGGCAGTCGCCGCTGTTGGGGTTCGGACTGTCAGCGGGGGGGCGTTGTCGGGGGGGGGTCTCGGTGTGGCTTCAGGAGTCGGTGTATACGTGTGTCTGGGGTGTGATGTTAGCGGGTGTGAGCGAGCGCGCACCTGGAATCATAGACATGTGGGACCCTGGGAGATGCTCAAGTCCTGGGGCAGGACCGAATGCGCCTAGCCCAGCCCTGGCAGGCGCCTGTCCAGCTGTTCTTGCAAACCTCCAAGGCCGGGATTCCTCAGCCTCCCTTAGACACACGCCTGGGCTAGAGCTTAACGAGTTTTTCCCAGTATCTGACCCAAATCTCCCTGGCTACAGATTAAGCCCATTGCTTCCTGTCCTGCCTGCAGTGGACATAGAGAACAAATGATCTCCGTCCCCTTTATAACAGCCCTTAATATACCTGAGACTGGGATCAGGTCCCCCTCTGTCTTTCCTCAAGACTAAACATCTAGTTTTTTTAACCTTAGAACGGCCAGACTGGGTCAGACCAAAGGTCCGTCTAGCCCAGTGTCCTGTCTTCTGACAGTGGCCGATGCCAGGTGCCCCAGAGGGAATGGACAGAACAGGGCAATTAGCGAGTGATCCGTCCCGTCACCCAGTCCCAGCTCGGGCAGTCAGAGGGCAGCTTTTTGAAACCTTTCTCCCTTTCGTTGCTGTCCTCTGGACTCTCTCCACTTTGTCCACATCTGTCCTGAAAAGGGCATCTGAAGAAGTGGGGTTTTTACCCACGAAAGCTTATGCTCAAATAAATCTGTTAGTCTTTAAGGTGCCACCAGACTCCTTGTTGTTTTTCCTAAAGAGTGGCACTCAGACCTGGACACTGGACTCCAGCTGAGGCCTCCCCATGCCGAGCGGAGCAGGACAATGACCCCCTGGGTCTGCCGTACGGCACTCCTGTTAATACACCTCAGAATATATTGGCCTTTTGTGGAACAGCATCACCCTGTTGGCTCATGCTCCGTCTGTGATCCACTAGAATCCCCTGCTCCTCTCCAGCGAAACAGCCGGCTTGGCACTTCGTCCCCGTTTGGGAGCTGGGCGTTTCGTTTCCCCTCCCCACGTGAAGTACTTTGCCCTTGTCTTTCTTTGACTTTCAGCCTGTTGATTTCAGATCAATTTCCATGGTGTGTGAGCCTGTTGTGTGGCTGGGTCCTTGTGTGCATGCGTGTTAGTGAGTGTGTGCTGTCACGTCTGTGTGCAATAACAATCACCTGTCTACCTCCTTCCCCCCGTCCCCCTCCGAGGGCTGGAGAATGGGCTGGGAAGAAAGGCCCTTCCCAGCGGTGATGGGGGAGCCCTGATAGCGCGGTGACATTTCTCCGGGTTTTGTCTGCCTCGATAGCATCTGATGTGTCCTGTTGAGGCTGGAGCAGCGGGGACACTGCCTGTCACTCCACCAGCAGCCAGGGAGCCAGCAGCTGGGAGGAGAGAAAAGGGGCTGACAGGGCAGCAGACAAGATTAGAAGGAGAAGAATCAAACCCATTACAGCCAGTCCACACACCCATTGTGTGCTCCGGCCTTTCATACTCCCCTCCACCACCCGCCTTAACCCCTGGAGCCCCAGTGTGGGGAGCAAATGCAGCCCCCTCGGGGGGCTGGGGAGGGTGGTTTGGACAGGGAGGTTGTGGGTCGTCCTGGGGAGGGCACTCTGGCTGGCTGGCTGTCCCTATGCACGTCTGTCTGTCTATCTACCTGATCCTCCCCTTCCATCCGCTCAACCCCTGCCCTCTGTTGCCCTGGCATGAATCCAGGGGAGCTCTGTGGAAGCACCCAGGGGGAACAGAGATTGGGTCTGAGCCCTGGGTTTACATTGCCCCCGTCAGCGCAGGTTTGTAGCACGTAGCCAAAGCCAAAAGAGCTGCCCAGGCACCAGCGAGCCTCCCCTGCGCTGGCCACGGAGCCCCGGGCAGGCTGCCTCTTTGGGCCAGCGTGGCCGGAGGGGTCAGTGCCGGGGCAGGGCTCCCAGAGACGGGGGAATGGGCTGTGGCAGACGGGGCTCTGTGCGGTCAGAGCACTTAACCAGGGCAAGGGCAGGAGCAGATCCGGCCCCTCCGCTGTCGTGCCTGCCCACCCCTTTAGCGGAGAGTGAGGTGACAGGGCACCTTTAAGCCAAAGGCGCCCGTGAGGGGCCGGCTGGGAGCTATTGTTCCTGCAGGGAGCATTGTGCTGAGAGTGCCAGGAGACAAACTGGCTTTTCCCAGCCTGTGCAAACAGAACCTGCCTTCCCTGCCACTGCATTTCATCCCCTGCACAAAGGAGCCCAGTGGCTCAGTGCCCTCGAACGGAGGGGAGCCGGGCTGGGCTGTCTGGGGAAACAGGAGGCTGGAGGGCCCATTAGAGGGAGTGGACGGGGAGCGTGCTCGGGGGAGACAAGCGGCTAGGTCTGAGTCTGCAGTGGGATATGGCAGCTGCAGCAGTGGCTTGTGCGGGGCTCTCGCCCCACGGAGCTGGCAGGTGAGAGACCCTCGGTGTGCGATGGGTGGTGCCCGCACCCGGGACACTGCGTCCATTCCTGGGCTGTCTGGCAGGCGGCAGGGCAGAGGAGCGCAGGGTCGGCCTGTGGCCCGCTGTCTGCTCCAACACTGCTGCCCCGGGGGCGTGGGCGAGACCCAGCCTTAGCCAGGGACAAGAGAGCTGGCTCCTGTCCTCTCCGGGCGGCTCCAGCCCACGTGGCAGAGGGCTCAGCTGACGACTTGCGCGGGCACCGGCCCGGGAGGGCACTGGGCATGATGAAGTGGGCCCAGCTCAGAGCGAGGGGATGGGCCGAAGGAAGGGTAATGGAGACCAGGAACCCAAGGGCGTGGGCGAGAGTCCCGGGAGCCGGGCCAAGCCGAGTAACGCTGCAGGGGCCGGAGGGGGCGAGAGGCCAGCGGGCCCTGTCGTCTCCATGTGCGACGCTCGCTGTGACTTGCTATGGGAGCTGAAAAGCCGTCTCTGGGCGGCTGGTCGTGGATGGCGTTGTTCTAGGGGTACTTTGTATCAGGCGCCCGCTGGGGCAGAACCTGCGTCGTCCGCTGGGCTGGGAAATCACCCCATGCGTTGTCAGGGCTCCTGCCATTTGAGTAACGCCAGTAAGCAGTAGCTTGTGACTTCCTCCATTCGTGCCATAGATAACTCTCTGGCCCTGTCACAGCAGGGTCTGAACAGCCCCTAGCCTTCGAAATAGCCGAAATAACCATCTCTCCCTCCCTCCCGAGTTCGCAAGTGAAACAACTTACTTAGTTCAGAGAGGCTTCTCCGGTTCATCTGGGTGGGGCTGTGGGAAGGGGGGCTGGGTGTGTCTGAGGGAGGAATGGGTGTGTCTGGGTGTGAAGAATTTATTGAAGAAAGGAATGAGCCATTTGGGTCTTCACAGGCTGTGGCCTCTTCTTTCTAGTGGCAGGGAGTTCCACAGTCTAGGCCCAGCTCCTGTGTAAATTCCGTCTTCTGCGCTGCTGAGCATTCCCTTGTTGGCTTCGTTGCTCTAGCGGGCTCTGTAATCTAGCAGAGAGAGGCAGAACAAGACCCGAGGGCTGGAAGCTGAAGCCAGACACACTCCAGTCAGAAAGAGACAGACATTTTTCACATTGAGGCTGATTCACCATTGGGCCGAGGGCAGTGGGGGAATCAAGGCTGGCTGCATTCCTGGGAGACGTGCTAGCCAAAGTGACTGGGCTCCAACAGGGGCAGCGGGGTGCGGTGTAATGGCCCTGGCTATGCAGGGGGTCAGAGCGGATGATCTAATAGTCCCTCTGCCCTTATGGCCGCTTACATTTCAAGCTCTGAGCCTGGCAGCCGGCAGCCTCACCCTGGCTCTGCCCAGCCTGGGTACTCCTGGCAGGCCAGCCTCTGATTCCTCCAGCCCCAAATTCACCCCCAGTCGCTGTCCTGCAGGGACCGGCCCCATGCTGGGCCCTCCCAGAGCCACCTGTACAGAGACAGGAAAACACCCCGGCCTGGCCACGGGGTGAAGTGATCCCAGGTAACGAGGAGAAAGCCAGTGGTGGTTACACACATCGAAAACGTAACCTAGCAGACCCAGTCTTTGTCCTCAACGGTTTCTCTCACCCCCAGGCTCTTTTCCAGCTTTCACCGGCCTGGCCAGGCCCCATCCCAGAGAACAAGTCGCTTAGTTCCCGTGTCGGCCAAGGTGGAGGGTAAAGGCAGTCTCTCTGTCCCTCGTATCCCCAACGGGATGGTTTTGTCTCAGTCAGGGAGGCCTCCTGGGGGCTCCATCTCCTTCGTCTCCCTGGGTGCAGATGCCATGGCACGTCTCTGCCTCCCGAGTTCAGGCCCGCCCGGGACAGCCCCTGCTGGGTTAGCTCCCTGGCTTGTTTACGGCTAACGTGGAAACCGGGGTAAAGCCAGATTCCTTTGGCTAGGCAGCCCTGTCCCGAGGCCCGGCTGCCTGCCCTGAGGGTTGTAGTGGCAACACGTCACCATGAACACCCGCCTTGCACAGCGATGTTCAGACCCGGCCTGTCCTTAGCGCTCCTGGCAGAGCGCACGGCACCCTTTGCACAGCGGCCATGACAGCCGTGTGTTGGGGGCAGAGAGTGGGCTGGGTCTGAGGGCAGACAGTGCCCCGAAGCCACTGGGCACTCGGGCTCGGAGGGTCCCAGGGAGCTTTGCCTCTGACGTCAGTGGAGCCCGGCTTTCACCCCGGGGTGCGGCTGGGCTCCGCCCGTGGGAGGCAGCTGGCTGCTGCTGGCCCAGGCCGGATGTCTCTTTGGAGTGATCTGTCCAGGCTCCCACTGGCGTATCCTCTGCTGGGTTCCTCCTTCCCTGACTTGTCCCAGGGAGGGACGTGGGCCTATCAGGCAGTGGGATGCCAGACATGCAGGGAGCCGCCAGACCACTGAGTCCCGCGGGCTGGCACTAGGGAGGGGAGTTGGGGAAGATCTGACGCACCCCCAGATGCCCACGGACTGGACACGGGACACGGTGCTGATGCTGTGGTTAGGGGCGAAGCGTCAGACACTCCGGAGTGGTGGCGGTGGGAGGGATGACTTGCCCTCGGCTCCTAGAACAGTGGCTCCTACGGCCTTTCCCAGGCTGGAAGATCAGAATGTCGCGCTCCCTGCCCCGTCTGGTGTACGGCCCTCGGGTGCCCAGACCTCCCTGCCCTGTCTGGTGTACGGCCCTCTGGTGCCCAGACCTCCCTGCCCCGTCTGGTGTACGGCCCTCTGGTGCCAAGGGCTCCCTGCCCCGTCTGGTGTACGGCCCTCGGGTGCCCAGACCTCCCTGCCCCGTCTGGTGTACGGCCCTCGGGTGCCCAGACCTCCCTGCCCCGTCTGGTGTACGGCCCTCGGGTGCCCAGACCTCCCTGCCCTGTCTGGTGTACGGCCCTCTGGTGCCAAGGGCTCCCTGCCCCGTCTGGTGTACGGCCCTCGGGTGCCCAGACCTCCCTGCCCCGTCTGGTGTACGGCCCTCGGGTGCCAAGGGCTCCCTGCCCCGTCTGGTGTACGGCCCTCGGGATAGGACACAGAGGGCCCTAGACAAATTAGAGGATTGGGCCAAAAGAAATCTGAGGAGGTTCAACAAGGACAAGTGCAGGGTCCTGCACTAAGGACGGGAGAATCCCATGCACCGCTACAGACTAGGGACCGAATGGCTCGGCAGCAGTTCTGCAGAAAAGGACCTAGGGGTGACAGTGGATGAGAAGCTGGATATGAGTCAGCAGTGTGCCCTTGTTGCCAAGAAGGCCAATGGCATTTTGGGATGTATAAGTAGGGGCATTGCCAGCAGATCGAGGGATGTGATCGTTCCCCTCTATTCGACATTGGTGAGGCCTCACCCGGAGTACTGTGTCCAGTTTTGGGCCCCACACTACAAGAAGGATGTGGAAAAATTGGAAAGAGTCCAGCGGAGGGCAACAAAAATGATTAGGGGACTGGAACACATGACTTATGCGGAGAGGCTGAGGGAACTGGGATTGTTTAGTCTGTGGAAGAGAAGAATGAGGGGGGATTTGATAGCTGCTTTCAACTACCTGAAAGGGGGTTCCAAAGAGGATTGATCTAGGTAGCAGATGACAGTGGTAGCAGATGACAGAACAAGGAGTAATAGTCTCAAGTTGCAGTGGGGGAGGTTTAGGTTGGATATTAGGAAAAACTTTTTCACTAGGAGGGTGGTGAAGCACTGGAATGGGTTACCTAGGGAGGTGGTGGAATCTCCTTCCTTAGAAGTTTTTAAGGTCAGGCTTGACAAAGCCCTGGCTGGGATGATTTAGTTGGGGATTAGTCCTGCTTTGAGCAGGGGGTGGGACTAGATGACCTCCTGAGGTCCCTACCAACCCTGGTGTTCTATGATTCTATGTCCAGGGCTCCCTGCCCCGTCTGGTGTATGGCCCTCGGGTGCCCAGGGCTCCCGGCCCCGTCTGGTGTACGGCCCTCGGGTGCCCAGGGCTCCCGGCCCCGTCTGGTGTACAGCCTTCGGGTGCCCAGGGCTCCCAGCCCTGTCTGGTGTACGGCCCTCGGGTGCCCAGGGCTCCCAGCCCCGTCTAGTGTACGGCCCTCGGGTGCCCTGGGCTCCCGGCCCCGTCTGGTGTACGGCCTTCGGGTGCCCAGGGCTCCCAGCCCCATCTGGTTTACGGCCTTCGGGTGCCCAGGGCTCCCTGCCCCGTCTGGTGTATGGCCCCCAGGTGCCCAGGGCTCCCGGCCCTGTCTGGTGTACGGCCTTCGGGTGCCCAGGGCTCCCAGCCCTGTCTGGTGTACGGCCCTCGGGTGCCCAGGGCTCCCAGCCCCGTCTAGTGTACGGCCCTCGGGTGCCCAGGGCTCCCGGCCCCGTCTGGTGTACGGCCTTCGGGTGCCCAGGGCTCCCAGCCCCATCTGGTGTACGGCCTTCGGGTGCCCAGGGCTCCCTGCCCCGTCTGGTGTACGGCCCTCGCGTGCCCAGGGCTCCCAGCCCCGTCTGGTGTACGGCCTTCGGGTGCCCAGGGCTCCCTGCCCCATCTGGTGTATGGCCCCCAGGTGCCCAGGGCTCCCTGTCCCGTCTGGTGTATGGCCTTCAGGTGCCCAAGGCTCCCTGCCCCATCTGGTGTATGGCCCTTGGGTGTCCAGGGCTCCCTGCCCGGTCTGGTGTACGGCCTTCTGGTGCCCAGGACCTCAGCCTGAGTCCCAGTGAGGCCCCATGTGCACAGGACAGAAAGCACCAGGTCTGGCACTGACGGGCCCCCTTGTCAGCAGCTGCGGCCCTGAGGCCAAGGACTGAATGGCCCATGGAGACTGAGCTGCTCTCGCCCCTGCAGGGCAGGGCTGATGGGTGGCTCTGGGTATGGCTGAGCATGCATCTCCCCGTCCCCCTCACCGTGCTAGTCTCCAGCCTCCAGGACTGTCCATCCTAAACCTCCCATCAGCCCAGCCTCGGGGGCAGGCTGCAAGGGAGACCCTCTGTGCGCCTTCTAGCTTCATCCAGGTGATCCCCCCTGGCGGCCCAGGGGAGCAGCCTCATGGTGCTGTCATTGCCGGTGGCTGCCGGGTGATCTGAGGACCTGGCGAGCCATTGCTTTCCCGATGTGGACACGTGCGAACGAGTCGTGGGCCAGCTGGGGGAGGAGATGGGGTCGAGCTCCTGCCCACCACAGCCTCCACGGGAAGAAGCTCCCAGCTGACTGGAACCGGATTTCTGACCCCCACCCCCTGTTCCCTCTGTTCTGAGTGGATGCTGGCAGGTCTCTGGACACCACGACACACAGTAACAGCAGCAGCATCTTCTGCAAAGGGGAGTTCAGCGTTGGAGTCCCAGGACCCTAAACGCCATGCTGCAGTTCCCGGCATCCAGCGGGGCCCTGGCCGCCCAGGGCGTGGCTATGGGAGGCGTCGAAGCGCGGGATAGACAAATCTGCACCTTCATCCCAAAGGAAGGACACTGGTGGTGGATGAGCCACATCCATAAACCTTCTCCAGGAATGGCCACACCGACAGCCAAGCTTTGTGTTCTCGGCCCGTGAGCCCTGGGGTGATGGGATCTGAACCTCACTGGTGTTTCTGGGACAAGAGTTACGTGAGAGCCTGCTCCCACTGGCCGGGCTTGCACGCTGTAACCAATCCGGGAGCAGAGACAAGCCCATATGGTTGTTTGGCCAGTCACAAAGAACCGGTGCAACTCAGATCCGGTGCAACTCAGATCTGGAAGGCTAGAAGTGCCCACGAGAATCCTTGGAGTGAATAAAACAATTCGAAAAGATGTGTCTGATGAGGAATCAATGAGAGGGAATTGCACCTTGCCCGTAGGCATAACAGGACCACAGGATCCTCAGGGATCACACCACACAACCACCAGTGAAATGCAGCCACTGCTGGGCTGGAACATGCTACGAAACCGCCTCAAACAGGAAAGGAAGAATCCCAAGGAAACAGGAGCTGGGTTTTGGCCAAGGCATGGGTTGATATCCCTGCTCTTGGGCTCTGTCAAGGCACAAAGTGTTTGGTGGGGTGGTCATTTCCAGCACAATATCCACCAAACCCCTTCCGGCCTTAGGGGAGTCACTGTGGCTGTATGCCACTGGTGGTCCCATGGGAGAGGCTCTTGGATCCCTGACGTGTTCTCTTGACCTTTCTCCTTCCCACCGGAGCAGAGATAAAACCCTCTGCTCTCCTCGGGGGATGCCATCCCATCTTCCCCCCACTCGCCATCTTCCCGCCCCTCACTCTGCCATCACCACCTCGCCCTCTCCCTCCGGACAGTGCTACCAAGGCATTGTTGACTGGGGACATTTTGGTCTCTCCTGACAGAAAAGAGACTCCGTATTGTCTCCTGCGTTGAAGGTGCCGGGTTCCCTTTGGGGCAGGCCAGGGCAGGGGGAGCTGCCTGACCCATCAGGCTCTCTCTTCCTGGGTCCAGAATCCTCTGCAATGTCACTGCATCATTACAGTTCCTCCCCCCTGCCCCCCATCTCCATCTGGCTGTTCTGGCTTCTCCCCCTTCCCCACCAGCTTCTTCATCTAGCTGGTGGGGAAGGGGGAGAAGTCAGCTCAGCCCCATCCTTCTCCTCTTTCCCCCTGCACCTCCCCTCTCCCGGCAGAGATGGCGCCGAGTCGCTCCAGACGAATGACTGTTGGCTCTGGGGCGAGAGAGGCTCAGTGCATGGGGCCGGGGTTTCCTGGGGGAGACTGGAGCCTCCGGCAGATCTGTAGGGGTCAGGGTCTCCTCAGACCTCTAGGAAGGCCTAACAGCAAAGCAAATTGCCCTTAGGGGTCCCTCCCCCCCAACACCTGCTGCGTAGCCTAAGGGGCCTTTCCTCCATCCTCACCAGGGCTGTTCCCCCCCAGCAACACTCCCTGTCCCCAGACCGCTGTGCCCAGAGCCCTGCTTGTGGGGGGCAGAGGTGGGGGCAGCTGTGCAGGCTGAGGCTTGGGCTCCTCTCTGACCCCCTGGAGGAGCCAAGGCCAAGAGCCGCTGGGCTAGCCATGGCAGGGGCTCTGACAGCAGCCAAGGCCAAGCCCTGGGTTCCAGGGCGAGAGCCGGGAAGGGCCAGGTCTGGTTTGGTTCCTGTTCCCAGGGCGGGTGAACTCCCAGTGCGACGGCCGGCGTTCATTTCTGCTCTGCGTGCCCAACTCCGGCTGCCCAGGGGCCCATAGTGGAGGGGCCCAGCCCCAGAATAATTCCCCTGTAGGCAAGGGGCCCGGCCCGGTGGTGATTCCCCCGTAGGTCAGGGGCCAGGCCTGGCGGTGATTCCCCCGTAGGTCAGGGGCCAGGCCTGGTGGTGATTCCCCATAGGCAAGGGGCCCGGCCCGGTGGTGATTCCCCCGTAGGTCAGGGGCCAGGCCTGGCGGTGATTCCCCCGTAGGTCAGGGGCCAGGCCTGGTGGTGATTCCCCATAGGCAAGGGGCCCGGCCCGGTGGTGATTCCCCCGTAGGTCAGGGGCCAGGCCTGGCGGTGATTCCCCCGTAGGTCAGGGGCCAGGCCTGGTGGTGATTCCCCATAGGCAAGGGGCCCGGCCCGGTGGTGATTCCCCCGTAGGTCAGGGGCCAGGCCTGGTGGTGATTCCCCATAGGCAAGGGGCCCGGTGGTGAATCCCCCGTAGGGGAGGGGCCTGGCCCAGCGGTGAATCCCCCCAGGCGAGGGGCCCAGCAGTGATTTCCCCATAGGTCGAGGGGCCCAGCGGTGAATCTCCCATAGGGGAGGGGCCTGGCTCGGCCCTGAATCCCTGCCTAGGCAAGGGGACCAGCCCAGCAGTGATTCCCGCCTAAGTGATGGGCCCGGCTTGGCAGCGATTCCCCCGTTGGCTATGGGGCCCGGCCCGGCAGCAAATCCCCCGTAGGTCGAGGGGCCCAGTGGTGAATCCCCTGGAGGTCGAGGGGCCTGGGCCCAGCAGTGATTCCCATGCGAACCAGATGGGGAAATGTTCAGGCTGCAAGAAGGTCTCATGGCTCTGCCTGTGCCCACATGTATCCCCCTCCCCTCTTGGCCCGGGGGGAAGGACGCTCCATGGCCAAAGGGCCGGCACAGCCCTGAGCCTCGCACCACGAAGCCTTCCCCAGGAGGCTGCGGCGATCCCCAGCAGGGCAGGGCTCCGGGACGCCTCCGGCCCCGGCCCTTCCGGGGTGTCTGACTCGCTGCCCCTTGGGAGGCTGGGGCGTCTCTGTTCCTTCCTCCTCTCCCCGCCACATGCCTCCCTCTTTCATCCCCCCTGCGCCCCCCACCAGTGCTCAAGGGATCCCTGTCGGGCCCCTCCTGCTGGGCGGACCCCCTGCCCCTTGTTCGAAACATGGTAGCGCTGCGGGGAAGGACCATGTAACCCGCTAACCTGGAGCTTGTGAGCATGGTGCTGTACACTTGGGGCAGCGGAAGGGCGAGATGCTGAGCGAAAGGGCATTTCCCTAAAAGGTCCCTTCAGGTAAAGCCTGGCCCTCATTTTTCCTGCGGGTTTCCCTTCGTGCCATCCAGCATCGGTGGCCACCATCTCTCCTTCCAGCCTCCTCTCTCTTCCCACCCCTCTCCGTCCATCCCTCCCACTCCGAGAGCAACCCTGGCCTTGCTCAGGTCAGCTGGGGGGCAAGGATCTCCCCAGCCCACCCCCTTCCTCCAGCCTTCCTTTCCCCTCGCCGCCCTGCTCCCGCGTTCCCTGATGCCCAGCCCCACTGGTTTAGGGAGCCCGATAAGTGCCCTATCAACATGTTAATCAAATTACTTAGGAGCTAAAATTGATGCTTTTCATTAATTATACAAGATTATTCTAATTGCAAATTCAAATTTATGCACTCGGAACAGAAGGTGTTCGGCAGCGTTGCTGGGAATTTGCATATTAAATGGGGAGCGTTGTGCATTATAGATGCTAATGTATGCACATTGTCTTTATTTTTAACTCCCGGGCCCATATGCGCGGCTGCCGCTTAAGGAGGTGAAGAAGTCCAACGTGGGTTTATTATTATTTTTCCCCCCTCCTCTTAGTCAAAGTCGGCGGTGCCAGAGGGGTGTGGGAGCAGCCATGTGGGGGTTCATTGGGGGATCAGAGCTCACTTGCTTGCTGTCAATCTTGGATCCTTCCCGGGATAGGGAGGGGGAATAGTGTCCCCCCCACTGCACTTCCACGTTCCTTCCTTTCTTTGATTTCCACCTGGGACGGTGGCTGGGCCTCCTAGAAACGGGATCCTTACCTAGGTGCCCTTCTCGCTTTCTGTCGCTCTGTCTTCTACGTTCTCGCGCTCTTGGAGGTTGTCTCCTGGACTCGATTAGCCTCAAAGGCTGAGTTATTTCTTTATTTCTTTATTTGAATGGGAGACATGACGAGAGAGATTTTCTCTCTTTCCTTCTTTGGATTCCCCGAGACAGTTTTGTATTTTCAGTGCGTTTAGTTGGACTGATTGACTTTTCCGGGGGAGGAATCGCCCCCTTGCCTGGACCCTGCCTTCAGCTGGCATGGGGGAGAGCCATGCAAGCAGGGCGAGACAGTCCTGATTGAATGCGGGAGGGGGGTTGCCATGTGCATAAGGTTGAGACGGCCTTAGAGGTGCTGTCCAGGCCGGGGGCAGAGCTGAGCCGTTCTAGGGTGGGCACGGAGGGGCTCCAGCACATGTCTTCGTGTGGGTGCTACAGGTTCTGGAGCATTTCCGACGGGGTTCGAGAGCAGCAGCGTGTGTTAAGGACTCTAGATGGCGGTTCTAAAGCGGCGGTGTGCACCGAGGGTTCTAGGTCAGGGTTCTAGAATGGTGGCGCACGCTAAGGGTTCTGGAGGAGGTTCTAGATCGGCCACTTGTGCTCGGGGTTCTAGACCGCCACCCCCACGCCATTCTCTCCACGAGGCGGGTTTCCGTTCTCTGGGGCTGGAGGTGTAGGACACCTGCTCTTTGCACTGGTTTGTCTGAGCTCCATCTGCGAGGGAGGGTTCGTGGGCACAGTGCCCTGGAGCAGGGGATGGGGCAGTCCCTCGCGGGGCAGCTCTGCTGTGGCTGGGTCTGTATTAGAGCCTCCGGGTCAGGACACCACGTGACCAGGGAGGTATTGAGAAATGCTGGGGAGCTCCGAGAAGAGCCACGAGCAAGCCTGGGTTTGGGGGCGCTGGAGGGATAAGCAATGACGAAGGAGGGACTTGAGAGTTGTCTGCCAGTGCCTGATGGGCAGTGACCCTGGGGGAGAGCCCGGGGTCAGTCGGGTGCAGCTAAGAGGCTCGGGGCTGGTGTTCTTTGTGTTGTGCTGAGTCCCATTGTGCTGAGCAAGGCCCAGAGCTATGCGGAGACGTGGTCCGCGCCACGCAGCTCTCATGGTCTAATTAAAACCAGACCCAGTGGGCCAGACTCTTAGCTGGTGTTGATGGGTGTGGCTTGGCTGACCTCGGTGAAGCATCACTTGCTGGTGGATCTCCTCGGACCTCTAGGAAGGCCTAACAGCAAAGGAAACTGCCCTTAGGGGTCCCTTCCCGCCCCAACACCTGCTGCGTAGCCTAAGGGGCCTTTCCTCCATCCTCACCAGGGCTGTTCCCCCCCAGCAACACTCAGTGCGGGGTGGGGAGGCGGTGTTACAAACCATAAAGCGATGGGGAAGGGAGGGTAGGTGGGGTCATGGTAATGAGCCTGCAGGTCTATCTGCTGCTGATTAATTATTCTTTGTACAGTGGTAGCACCTAGGAGCCCCAGTCCCAGAGCAGGGCCCCACTGCGCCAGGCGCTGGACAGACAGGGCAAAGAGAGAGTCCCTGCCCACAGACCAAGAACCCACAGGAGGATCCAGGTGGATGGGGGGATACAAGGGAGCGAGGAGCTCATGTTGGATACCGTGTGCACGGCTTGGTGGTTCCAAGGCATTTCAGAGTGGGGGTGTGGGGGTTTTAAACATACTAGATAGGGACTGGCAGCCCCCACGTGCCAGGATCCCTGCGGCTATGCTGCCCTGCCATTATCACAGCAGCTGGGGGTCTCAGCCCAGGGCTCCCCACACTGAGGGAGGTTGAGAACAGGTGTTGGGGTCCTTGCCACCCTGCCCTTCCCAGCTGGCTAAATGGGGGGGCTCGATCGTGGCTAACCGGGGGGATCGCAGTGGGGGAAAGGGTGACGCCCTGGGCTTTGGGATCAGTGTAGAGGAGTAGAGGGGAGTGATATGGTAGGAGCCATGGACCAGCAAGATGACTGGAGCGTGTTGAATGGAGTCGGGGTGAGGCACGGCTGCCTGGAACCTGCTGCAGACCTGAAGCCAGGTATGCGGAGGCCCCAGTGATGAGACACAAGCGTCTCTGCCAGCCCCCGCTGGGATGGCCCCATAGAAAGCTGCCATGCTCCGTTGTGGGGGCACGCAGGGTGTTGGTGGGACGCTGCTCACGGCAGAGACTGCCTCTCTCCGTGCTCCGTCCAGCACTGAGCACACTCGACAAATAGTAACAACTGCAGGTGTCTGCAAGCGCTGTCATCTGCATAGCGCGCCCACGGGGAATCCGGCAGGCCCCGGGGTCGGGGACGTGCCCACGGCCCAGACGTGGGGTCTGGCAGGGATGGTGTGCATGCGATGGGGGTACGGGAGTGCTGGGTTTGTGGGGAGCGATGTAGGTGGGGCGTGGGAGGGCAGGGTGTCGGTGTGCGGGGAGGGCGGGGGCCGTAGGGTGCAGTGTGTAGAGAGGGGGACTGTATTAAAGTGCTGGTGATGGAGTCCTGCTCCTGGCTGCCTGCTGTTTCCTGTCCCCTCCTGTCCGCTCTGCCGCAGGGGCTCCGTCCATCCCCAGCGAGCTCTGAGCCATGGAGCACAGGGCAGGGAGGGTGGCTCTGGGCCTGTAACCACACCCCTGTGTCTGGGGTCCTGGCTGGGGCTGGGGGCAGCAGCAGACGTTGCAGGGGAAGGTGCAGGAGCCTCACAGTAGCAGATGTGGGATAATCTGCCCCCTGCATTCATAGACTCGTAGACAGGACGGGCTGGAAGGGACCTCGAGAGGTTATCTAGCCCAGCCCCCCGTGCAGAGGCAGGGCCAGGTACACCTAGACCAGCCCTGACAGGGGTTTGTCCAACCTGTTCCTAAACACCTCCGGTGACAGGGATCCCACAACCCCCAGGGAAGCCTGGTCCAGAGCTTCACTCCCCTGAGAGTTCGACAGCTTTTCCCAATATCTGACCTAAATCTCCCTGGCTGCAGGTTAAGCCAGTTACTTCTCGTCCTGCCTCCAGTGGACACAGAGAACAGTGGATCCCCGTCCCCTTTATAACAGCCCTGCACAGCTGTTATCAGGTCCCCTTTAGGCGTCTTTCCTCCAGACTAAACTTTTAACCTTCCCTCTCAGGTCAGGTTTTCGGAACCTTTTCTCGGTTTTGTTGCTTTTCTCTGGAGTCTCCAATTCATCCTCCTCTTTCCTAAGTGTGGCACCCAGAACTGGCCACAGTGCTCCAGCTGGGGCTTCACCAGTGCTGAGTAGGGCCGGACAATCATCTTCCGTGTCTTACATACGGCGCTCCTGTGCATACAGCCCGGAATATTGGCCCTTTTGGGGGACTGCATCCCATTGGTGGCTCTTAGTCAATTTGTGATCCACGACAGCCCCCAGAGGCTTGTCAGCCGTCTGCCGCCTCGCCAGCGAGCCCCCAGTTTGCTTTTCCCTTCCACACTGAAGTACCTGTGTGCTCGTCTTAATAGTATTTCACCTTGTTGATTTCAGACCAGTTCTCTAATTTGTCAGGGTCCTTTTAAATCCTCATCCTGTCCTCCAAAGTGCTTGTAACCCTCCCAGCTTGGCGTCGGCCACAGAGCTTATGCACAGACTCTCTACTCCATTGCCCAAGTCATTAATGAATACACTGATTAGTGGCACGCGCAGAGCTGAGCCCTGAGGACCCCACTAGCTGTGACCTCCCAGTCTGACAGCAAACCATTGATAGCTCCTCGTTCATCCAGCTGGGCACCCACTTTACAGTCATCCAATCGAGACCACATTTCCCTAATTTTCTAGGAGACTGTACCGTGGGACTGTGTCAAAAGGACTAAAATCAAGTTCTATCATGTCTTCTGGTCCCCCCGATCCACTAACCCAGTAACCCTGCCAAAGAAGGAAATTTGGCTGGTTTGGCATGATTTGTTCTTGACAAATCCATACTGGCTATTCCTGATTGTTCAATAATTTGTTCCAGTATCTTTCCATGTATCAAAGTTAGTCTGTAATGCCCCAGTTCTCTTTGTCCCCCTTTGTAGAGACTGGTTCAATGTTTGCCCTTCTCCAGTTCTCTGGGACCTCACCCGTCCAGCCTGAGTGCTCGAAGACCATCTCCAACGGCTCTGAGATTGCTTCACCTAGTTCCTGAAGCACCCTCGGGTGGATTTCCGCAGGCCCTGCCGACGTGAATCCATCGCACTTGAGTACATGCAGAGCTCGAGTAGCTAAGGTTGGCCGAGGCCCTGAAGCAGGAGGTGTAATATCCCTTCTGGAACTTGGGGGGTTAGTTGGGAATCACTTGGGATGTTCTTGTTATCCATGGGAAAGTCCAGCCCCTCTTTGGATCTTGCTTCCCCGAGAGGAGAGTTGGGGAGAGCTGGAGGCCGGCTGATGACCTGGAGTTGTTCCCTTGGGGCAGGTTCCTACCTTTCCCGTCATCGTCCACATTAGCGGTGATACCCTGGAGTGTCCCTCGCCCCCAGCCCCCCAGTGATCCTTCGTGGGAGCGTAGCCATCCGAGGGGGCTGCGGGGCTTTGGCACAGACGTGGGGAGAATACTGGGGGTAGCGAGGCCTTGGAGAACTGACTGCGTTTGCTTTGGGGGCAGAGGGGCAGCTGGTGAGATCTCGGGGAAGGAGCTGGCAGAATGACAGGGAATAGGGCTGGGAAAGACCTGTGTGGTCCCTTCTCCTTCAGCTCCTGGGGCCACTGCAGGTGGGTTCATCCTCCCTGACTGTGTCCTGTCTACTCTGCCATGTCCCAGGTGCCATCCTCCATTCACAGCCCGACAGACCCCACTCCTGTGGCCGCCGGCCGGCTCTCCCTTTCCCTGCCCAGAGCACCCCGGCCTGCTGGAGCCCTGAGCTAATGGCTCCCGGCGCCGGGCTCCTCACCGCGCACCCATAGAATCATAGAATATCAGAGTTGGAAGGGACCTCTGGAGGTCATCTAGTCCAACCCCCTGCCCAGAGCAGGATCAATCTCCAACTAAATCATCCCAGCCAGAGCTTTGTCAAGCCTGACCTTAAAAACTTCTAAGGAAGGAGATTCCACCACCTCCCTAGGTAACGCATTCCAGTGTTTCACCACCCTCCTAGTGAAAAAGATTTTCCTAGTATCCAACCTAAACCTCCCCCACTGCAACTTGAGACCATTACTCCTTGTCCTGTCATCTTCTATCACTGAGAACAGTCTACATCCATCCTCTCTGGATCCACCTTTCAGGTAGTTAAATCAGCTATCAAATCCCCCCTCATTCTTCTCTTCCACAGACTAAACTATCCCAATTCCCTCAGCCTCTCCTCATAAGTCGTGTGTTCCAGACCCCTAATCATTTTTGTTGCCCTTCGCTGGACTCTCTCCAATTTCTCCACATCCTTCTTGTAGTGTGGGGCCCAAAACTGGACACAGTACTCCAGATGAGGCCTCACCAATGTCGAATAGAGGGGGACGATCATGTCCCTCAATCTGCTGGCAATGCCCCTACTTATACACCCCAAAATGCCATTGGCCTTCTTGGCAACAAGGGCACACTGCTGACTCATATCCATCTTCTCGTCCACTGTCACCCCTAGGTCCTTCTCTGCAGAACTGCTGCCTAGCCACTAGATCCCTAGTCCGTAGCGGTGCATGGGATTCTTCCATCCTAAGTGCAGGACTCTGCACTTGTCCTTGTTGAACCTCATCAGATTTCTTTTGGCCCAATCCTCCAATTTGTCTAGGTCCCTCTGTATCCTATCCCTACCCTCGACTGTATCTACCACTCCTCCCAGTTTAGTGTCGTCCGCAAACTTGCTGAGGGCGCAATCCACACCATCCTCCAGATCATTAATGAAGATATTGAACAAAACCAGCCCCAGGACCAACCCTTGGGGCACTCCGCTAGATACCAGCCTCCAACTAGACATGGAGCCCAGGCCTGGCAGGAATGGCTACGGCAAGGTGGGTGGGCCGGACACTGGACAGAGAGGATTGGGCACCCGGGGAGCAGCCTGCCAGGGAGGGCTCCTGGGGCAGGCGCCCGCAGCAAGAGGGGGATCATGCTGGGGTCAGTTACCTGTGGGGGGGTTACTTTACTGAGACCCTCTCCCTGTGTCCAGCCCTGGGGAAAGGCACTGGGCTGCCAGGACAGTGGTGGGGCCGGCTCCCTCCATGTGCCCTGACAATGGGCCCCGATACGAGGTACCAGTGGTTTTTGAGGTGCAGCCGCCCATCCCATTGGGAGCCAAACTGAGACCACCCGCCCACGCTCGTCCCCTCCAGGGCTGGACTGGATTCCCCTCAGGTCAGAGGCCCTATCCCCTGAGCCATCCAGTTCCCCCAACCTCTGCAAATGTGAGCCTGCAGCCAGCTTGGGGTGCTCACTAGGCCCAGGGGTCCCTGTACCTGGGGGGGTGTGGGGGTGGGTACAGGGCTGGCACCGGGCCAGGGAACGGCTGTGACCTGGCCTCTGCTGCCCCCTCTGACGCCGCTTGGTTCCCTCCGGGCCCAGAGACGCCCCAATTCTCCGGCTAGCCGCAGTGACCCCAGCTCCTCTCTGCCCCTCCCCTGCACTCCAGACTTGCTGCTCAATCAGCGGCTAATGGGGCTGCTGCTAAGTGGGCTCCTTCCCGCTGCGGCTCCTCTCGGCTGAGTCAGCTCCCCCTCCACCCCCCCATCAGCTGCCTTCTCCTAACCCCCCTTCCCCCATCTGCCCCTCCGCCAGCCCCCCCTTCATGCACCATCCCTCACTGTCCCCTGGCCGCATCCCCCTTGCTCTCCTCACCTCCTGTCCCCACAGTCTGCCCAGTCTGCTCTGCCCCTGGCCCCAACTCTGCCCTGGCTCTGCCCCCTTCCCGGAAATGGGGCAGGAGCAGGAGGAGGGATGGGATGGGGGTGGGGGAACAGCTGGGGTTGGTGCAAGGTGGGATTGAGGTGCATTAGCAGAGCGGGGGGGGCAGGCAGACGGGCTGGGCTAGCAGGGGCTGTGGGTTGGGAGCGAGGGGCACCGGCAGGGCTGGGGGGGAGCCCAGGGCCGGGCTAGCAAGGGCTGTGGGTCGGGAGTGAGGGGCACCGGCAGGGCTGGGAGGGAGCCCAGGGCCGGGCTAGCAGGGGCTGTGGGTCGGGAGCGAGGGGCACCGGCAGGGCTGGGGGGAGCCCAGGGTCGGGCTAGCGGGGGCTGCGGGTCGGGAGTGAGGGGCACCGGCAGGGCTGGGGGGAGCCCAGGGCCGGGCTAGCGGGGGCTGCGGATCGGGAGCGAGGGGCACCGGCAGGGCTGGGGGGGAGCCCAGGGCTGGGCTAGCGGGGGCTGCGGGTCGGGAGCGAGGGGCACCGGCAGGGCTGGGGGGAGCCCAGGGCTGGGCTAGCGGGGGCTGCGGGTCGGGAGCGAGGGGCACCGGCAGGGCTGGGGGGGAGCCCAGGGCCGGGCTAGCGGGGGCTGCGGATCGGGAGCGAGGGGCACCGGCAGGGCTGGGGGGGAGCCCAGGGCTGGGCTAGCGGGGGCTGTGGGTCGGGAGCGAGGGGCACCGGCAGGGCTGGGAGGGAGCCCAGGGCCGGGCTAGCAGGGGCTGTGGGTCGGGAGCGAGGGGCACCGGCAGGGCTCGGTGGAGCCCAGGGCCGGGCTAGCGGGGGCTGCGGGTCGGGAGTGAGGGGCACCGGCGGGGCTCGGTGGAGCCCAGGGCTGGGCTAGCGGGGGCTGCGGGCTGGGATGGGGGGCACAGCAGTGAGGCAGGGGAGCCCAAGGCGGAAGCACTGGGGCTGCCGGTGTGGAGTGGGGGAAGCAGGGAGCGGCCTGGGGTCCCAGACCTGGCCCTTCCCTCCGTGGAAGCTGCTAGGCTTGTGCACGTGCCCACCAGAGACACGTCCTGATCGGTGAGTTCCCAGCCCCCGCGCTGCAAAGGGGGAGCCGCGCTCCCCGCCTTGCATGGCCCCGGCCACGGATAACCCCCGGGGGCCGAGAGCAGAGCCCCGATCCACAACTCGTGCACACACCCCCATGTGCGCACACCTCTCCCCCCCCCACACACGCACACGCCCCCCCCCACACGCACAGGGCTCCCCTCGGTCCACTCCCTGTATTAATACCTGCATGGTGTCACGGCTGAGGCGAGAGGGGAGCTGGCCCCGCTCCAGCCGGCCCGAGTAGCCAGGCAAAGCTTCTGCTCCCAGCCCTGGCCTTACGTCCCCTCCCGCTCCCAGCTGCGGGTGCCGGCAGAGCGGCTCCTAACGCCAGCCCCGGGCACTGGTAGGGGCAGACTCCCCGCAGCCGACCGTAAAGGCTGGAGACGGAGCAGACCTCCCAGGCCCGTATCCTGGGGCCAAGGCGGGAGCGAGCGCCCAGTGTCGCACCCATTGAGAGTGGAGAGGGTCTGGAAGGAATCGCTGCTGGGGTCCTGGGCCCCAGCCCTGTGGCTGGTCCTCGTGTGTGTGCAGGGGGCTCCAGGGTCCTCGTGCTTCCCCGGGTGCAGGGGCTGCTCCCTGCTTGTGTCTGGCTCAGCGGGGTGGCCACGGAGCAGTGGCTGTGACCGGGGGCTGTCTGCAGTGGGGGTGCAGTGCCCTGGCGTGGAGGGGAGGGTGTGGATTGATTTATTGGGGGAGCAGGGTTTGTACCACAGAAGCACTCAGAGGCCTCGACTGAGATCAGGGCCTGGTGGGCCAGGCGCTGCTCAGACACATGGTGAGAGACAGACCCTGCCCCAAAGAGCTCACAGGCTAAACAGAGCAGGCAAAGGGTGGGAGGGGAAACCGAGGCACAGAGCAGGGCTGTGTGGGACTGTGCGTTTGTGTAGCTGGCTGTGAGGGGGTGATCTAGGTCACAGGGTGGCTGGCTCTTTAAGGTGCCCAGACTCACCTGTGACTGATCAGCAAACCAAGCCAGTGTAAAAGCCAGGGGGGAGCTGCCAGGAGCAGGGAGATTGGCAGGAAGCCCCTGAACCTGGAGGGGCGGATCCAGGGAGTGGGTGGGCTCCTGGAGCAAGGTGACTGAAGCAAGCCGTAGGGACTAGAGAGGCCTCAACGGAAGATCCTGGCTCTGGGGGAAGCCCTGGAAATTGCACTGAACTGTTTTACCGGAGAGAAAAACAGTGCGGGTCTGGCCAGAGCTCTGGGCGTGGGGGCAGCCGAGGCGGGGCAGGCAGGTCAGACCATGCAGTGGCTCAGTGTGCCTGGGCTGGAGGTCGCAAGCGCGTGATTTAGGGCACGTGCCCCTTGGCACACACCCCGTAAGTGGGATGTGGAAGGCTCCAGCCGGATACTTGTACGTTTGGTTTTGGGGGCACTGGCTGACAGGAGTGTCCTAAATTCTAAGCCTGACTTGTTCAGCCGTGTGTCCCTCCCCCACTCTCTGCCTCAGTGTCCCCATCTGCAAAATGGGGGTGAGAGTCCTGTAAACGGGCAAGCGTACATGTGTCACCACTGCCCTCTGCTGGGTGGAATCAGAAGTGCCCCACCACGTCTCATAGGCCCTGTGCTGCTAGCAGAGGAGCTTCTCCTTGAGCGGTCCTGGCAGGGGCCTGGGCAGTTTGATCAAGGGATTCAAATTCTCGCCCCCTTCCCCCCCATGGCTGTGAAGTTCCATGGGGTGCAGCAAGGGGCCCCCCACATAGGGTATATTACTCCTGCAGGATCCTTCCACCGCTTTCCTGGTTCCTGCAGCCAGCTAGGCGGGTTCCCCCCAGCTTTCCCCTCCCCTGGGGCGCAGGGGTGCCCCTGGGGAGGGGGGACTATGGTGGGGGGCCGGAGGGTGCCAGCTGTGATAGCAGGGAGCAGGGATGATGAAGGATCCCCTCCACATGTCACTTACAAACCTGGCCCCCTGGAGCCACTAATGAGGGGTCACCTGCTAACGAGGCACTAGGAATACCCCAGTGTCCCCAGCCCCCCGCGGGGTAAGTGAGAGGGGAAGCGGGAGGAAGAATTATCCCTGTGGTAGAGATGGGAACTGAGCCCCCCACCCCTGTCTGGTGACCGCCCTGGCATTCTGCAAGGCCCATCTCCGTGCCCTGCCCCTGGGGGAGAGGGGCATGTTAAGGGCTATTGATGGGGGGAGAGAGCTTGGGCTGAATAATGTTCGGGGCAGGGGGGCTTTTCATGGGTAGGGGCTGAGGGGCAGCAGCTGCTGGCTTTCCCCGGGAATGGGCCGTATGCTGGAGATCTGGCCAAGGGCAGGTGCGTTCACCCAGGAGATGAGGGGTCTCGCGATGGGGACAACTCAGGGGGCGCTCGGTGCTGGGTGGGGGGCCCCGGCTAGACTGGACACGGCATGTGTTGGTGGATCTTTGGGTCTGTCCAGGTAGGTGCGGGTTTGTAGATCCCCGTGTGGCCAGGTGTGTCTAGGTGTCTCTGCGTATAGGTGTGTGCTGCTAGGCCCCTTGGGGTGGCCAGGGGGGTGTGTCGGGATGTGTGTGGGCTGGTAGGTGGGCGCGCATGCGTGTATAGGTCTGTTGCTAGATCCAGGTGTGTCCGGGTATTGGTAGGTCCTGGGGTGTCCAGGTGTCAGTAGGTTCCGGGGTGTCTGGTTGTTGGTAGGTCCCGGGGTGCCCGGCTGTGCGAGTGGGTAGGGATCGGGGTGCCTGGCTGTGTGTGTGGGTCGGTCCCGGGGTGCCTGGCTGTGCGTGTGGGTAGGGATCGGGGTGCCCCAATGCGTGTGGGTTGGTCCCGGGGTGCCTGGCTGTGCGTGTGGGTCGGTCCTGGGGTGCCCAGCTGTGTGTGTGGGTTGGTCCCGGGGTGCCCGGCTGTGCGAGTGAGTAGGGATCGGGGTGCTCAGCTGTGTGTGTGGGTAGGGATCGGGGTTCCCAGCTGTGCGTGTGAGTGGGGATCGGGGTGCCCGGCTGTGCTTGTGAGTGGGGATCGGGGTGCCCGGCTGTGCATGTGGGTAGGGATCGGGGTGCTCGGCTGTGCGTGTGGGTAGGGATCGGGGTTCCCAGCTGTGCGTGAGAGTGGGGATCGGGGTGCCCGGCTGTGCGTGTGAGCGGGGATCGGGGTGCCCGGCTGTGCGTGTGGGTAGGGATCGGGGTGCCCGGCTGTGCGTGTGAGCGGGGATCGGGGTGCCCGGCTGTGCGTGTGAGCGGGGATCGGGGTGCCCGGCTGTGCGTGTGAGTGGGGATCGGGGTGCCCGGCTGTGCGTGTGGGTTGGTCCCGGGGTGCCCGGCTGTGCGTGTGGGTCGGTCCCGGGGTGCCCAGCTGTGTGTGTGAGCAGGGATCGGGGTGCCCGGCTGTGCGTGTGGGTCGGTCCCGGGGTGCCCGGCTGTGTGTGTGAGCGGGGATCGGGGTGTCCGGCTGTGCGTGTGGGCGGGGATCGGGGTGCCCGGCTGTGCCTGTGAGCGGGGATCGGGGTGCCCGGCTGTGCGTGTGAGCAGGGATCGGGGTTCCCGGCTGTGCGTGTGAGCGGGGATCGGGGTTCCCGGCTGTGCGTGTGAGCGGGGATTGGGGTGCCCGGCTGTGCGTGTGAGTGGGGATCGGGGTCTTCTCCTCCTAGGCCAGCCCTGCACGAGTGCTGCTGCGGCCCATTAATAATTGACGGCATGATGGCGATTACGGGGCCTGTACAAGCGTCCTGAATATTTCCTCGGGCCCTGCTGCTGCTGGGAATGGATGGGGCTCCCTCCTCATCCATCCTCCGCAGGGGGCTCTTCCCTGCTGCTGCCTCAGCTTCTCCCTGTGGGGCCGGGCTGGGCTGCCCCACACTCCTGGACTCCTCTCCCCTTCTCTGGCCCAGCCTGCTCTGCACCCTCCCCAGCCCCTCTCATGCCTGGGGCTCTCACCCCCTGCTCTCCAGGCTGCTCCTCCGGGGGGCGTCCTACCCACAGCCCTCGGCATCAATCCCCGCTCTCCCCTCCCCCCAGGACTCCTGGGTCCCGCGGCTTGGGCTCCCTGATTGATCGGGCTCCCTGATTGATCGGCTCTGCAGCAATAAAACCCATTAGCTGCCTGCAGCCAGGGAGGGCTCAGGTGGTGGTCAATACCCAGAGCGGCTGGGGAGAAGCCGCTGGAAGGGCCAGCCCGGCGCTCGCCGGCAGAGATAGCTGGATGTGTGTCTGTGGGGACCGATGGGCCGCGGGTGGGCGGGGGCGTCTGCACGCGGGAGTCGGGGTGGGGGTGCTCTAGCCGGGTGCTGGGGGTGCTGCAGGGGGGCATGGCTGTGACTGGCGTTGGGGTTGGGGGGGCATGTGGGGGTTCGTGCAGCCTGCCATGGGTCTGCCAGCCCTCGCCACCCCACCCGCCGCCATCGGACCAGCCACCCGAGCTTGCTGCCCCCCCGGGGGGCAGAGGAGAGACCTGGCATGGCATCCCGCCTGGCCTGCCCGGCCCCCACCAGGAAGCCAGAGCCCTGGGAATGGGGCTGGTTCCCCATGTCACCCCAAGGGCACTGGCCTGGTCCCCGTCATTTCACAGCGGCGTGGGGACTCTCCCCGGGACATCCCCACCCCACAGCCCGGGTGGGGAGACACCCAAGGCTCGGGGCGGGGGGGCATGGGCTCTGCCCCTGCTCAGTGGGTACGGATCTCCCTGGGGGCGTGTGGGATGGGGCAGGTGTGGTGGGATGGGAGATGTATGGGGGTGGGATTGGGAGGTGAAGCCATAGGCTGCGGGACCAGTAGGACAGGACCCCCCCCAACACACGCATTAAATATCCGGATTTCTCCCCTTTTCTCTCAGGTTTTTCCTCAAGTTCTTCCTCAAGTGCAACCAGAACTGCCTGAAGAACGCGGGGAACCCCCGGGACATGCGCCGCTTCCAGGTGAACCCCCGCCCCCCGGGACAGGGGCCCCCACCCGGCAGGTCGGGACTGCAGCACCCCCCAAGCGCCGGGGCTGGGGACGAACAGCGGGGGCTCGGTCATGGCCTCCAGCCAGGCCCCCGCTGCCCGCTCTGGTGCTGTCCCGCTGCGCCACCCCCTGGGTGGGGAGAAAGGGGGCGTCGGGCTGGGGATGGGCCCCATGGGCCCCCCAGCAGGTAGCTCCGAGAGCAGCCTGGGACGGGCCTCGCGGGGAAGGGCACAACCCCGGGGTGTTCCTGACACGGAGGTCTGGGGGTGTGGAGACGGCTCCCCTGGGAGGGCTGGGCGGGGGGTCCGTGACTTGGGCCAGGCCTGGCTCACAGGGGCAGGTGGCCTGGCTGCTCCCCGCGGCCGGTTGCCTGGGGGGCGGCTGACGGGCTGGCTCAGCCCGGGCCCCTGAGGGTGACCAGTCCAGTCTCTGGGCAGTAACCGGTGGTGTGGGGGGGCACATCTCAGCCTCCTCTCTGCCCGCAGCGAGGGGAGAACCCCACTCCCCCAGGGGATTCCCGCGGTCTGACGTGGCCAGGCCACGGGGCGCGGGCAGCCTGTGTCCTCGCTCATTGCAGAGACTGCAGCCAGGCCTGCTCTGGGGACCCCTGGAGGGCCGGCACGTGTGGGGCTAGGAAAGATGGGTCCTCTGCTCTCCGGGCTGTGGAGTCGGCTCCCCTCGCCAGCACGAAACCCACCAATAGATCCACACAGCAACGGCTCCCGGGCCTGCACCCTGACATTTGTGCGCCTGAGAGCTGTAGGAGTTTCTGAGGGGCCTAGGGGAGTTAGGAGCAATCCCCCCCAGAGTGACTCCACGGTCTGATCTTGCTGGATTCTGGCACCGTTGCTCTCCTTGGAGCTGCTTACCTGCCCCCTCACCCCAGCCCAGACGGAAGGAGCTGAAAAGTGGCACCTTCCCCCTTCCATTAGCCCCTCGCTGGCTCAGTGCAGCAGCTGGGGGCTGCCTAGATGTCTGGGGGACGGGTGGTTTGGGGACGTCTCTGTCTCTGCGGCTCGTGGCATTACGTGGGGTCGGAGGGCTGCATTGTGGCGTGGAAGGCAGAGGCAGTCGCAGCTGTGCCCGGCGGGCCGTTCTCCAGGGGGAAGGGGGGTCTGTCTGTCTGCCTGTCCCGTCTGAGGAGTGCCAGAGTGATTGTGACACTGGGGACTGTGTGAATAACCAGCCTGGCACCATCGCCAGCTCCTGGGGGCCTCGGCGGGCCTGCCAGCCCAGGGCCACCTCAGGGTGTTGGGAGCCCTGTGTCCAAGGCCTCAGCTGCACTACCAAGCTCACCGGACTGAGCCGCGTTGTGCCGGGTGGCTGTGGCCGAGCCTGCAGGAACGGGGCATCCAGGAAGCTGGGTTCTTGAGGGACCAGGGCTTTGGCCAAGGCGTACTGTGGTTCATTCTGTAGGACGGGGGCGGGCAATTGTATTGGACACCCTGGGGCAGCTGTTCCCATTCTACCACCCGCACTGTGTCAGGCAGCCAGGGATCTGTAACCCCAAAGTGTTCGCTGGTATCTCTCGTCCTCCATTCTTCTGCACTTCTCACATTTCACAGATGGGGAAACCGAGGCATGAACAGTTCAGTGACTTACAGTCGCCCGCGGTGCAGTGGCAGAGCCAGGGCCCACTGTGCGTAGGGTCACCGTTCCCCGCTGGCTCTCCCAGCCAGAGGGGTACATACCCTCGTCACAGCGACCCCCGTTGTATCACAGGGCGAGGGCTCATTAGCAGCACTACAGCCCTGCATCTCTCCCAGGTAGGCCAGCCCTGCCCCTGCCCGCCCCCTGCATCGTGTGCCTCCTCTGGCCTGCCATGCCCAGCTCCCCCGTGGTGCCTGGCGGGTGCAGCTCGGCAGGCGGAGGTGGCGGCTCTGGCCCGGCTCCCCAGCTCACCCCCAGTGCGGCGCCTTCATTAGGGCCTCTCGGAAAGATATGATAATTGTGACATTTTTACATGATTAACAACCCATCCAATTTGCATAGCGCCGCAGTTCCTGGGAGAGCAGCCAAGCCCGCCACCCCGACGAGCCAGCAAGCGGGTGGGGGCAGGGAGCAGACCTGGCAGCCAGGCTGGGGGCTGGGGCTGGCCTGGCCCCCTCGCCCCCTGGAACGCTGACCCTCATGTAACAAAACGGCCTTTGGCAGCACACTACTGAAAGTATCAATTCAGGAAAAACTGCTTCGAGCGGGGCAGTCACAGCCCCAGACTGGGGTTTCTGTGCACCCCAAGGCAAACCAAACCAGCCAGACAGAGAGGACTTTGGTCTTACCCCACTGGCTAACCACAAGTCACACAAGCAATTCCCTTAGACACCCCAGTTTCCCAGTATCCCCACCAGCACCGCTCCTTATGGGGACGAATGGTTATGAAAACCAAATACCCCAGTAAAAGTAAAAAGGTTCTCTCGATCCCAAAGGACCAAGCCTCAGACCCAGGTCAATATACAAATCAGTTCTTACCCACAAATCACGCTGTGGCCAATCCTTTAGAATCTAAAATCTAAAGGTTTATTCATAAAAAGAAAGAAATATAGATGAGAGCTAGAATTGGTGAAATGGAATCAATGACATACAGTAACGGCAAAGTTCTTGGTTCAGGCTTTCAGCCGCGATGGAATGAACTGCAGGTTCAAATCCCGTCTCTGGAGAACATCCCCAGCTGGGATGGGTCCTTCAGTCCTTTGTTCAGAGCTTCAATTTGTAGCAAGGTTCCTCCAGAGGTAAGAAGCAGGATTGAAGACAAAATGGAGCCGTTTCCAGGGCCTTTTATATCCTCTGCCATGTGGAAGGACACCCCTTTGTTCTTACTCTGGAAAATCACAGCAGCAAGGTGGAATTTGGAGTCACCTGGGCAAGTCACATGTCAATGCATGACTCAGGTCTTTACAGGCAGAGCAGCCATTGCTCACATGCTACCTTGAATGTTCCCAGGAAGACTTTTCATATGTGGACTGGAGTCTCCCAAGGTCCATTGTCAGTTAAGTGTTTCTTGATTGGGCACTTACTGAGAATAGTCTTTTCTCAAGAAGCTGACCTAATGCTTCCCTGAGGCTACCTAGAATCCAAACACATTGAGATGCGAGTACGTAGCCAGTATCCATAACTTTAACTACAAACATGACACACCCACACAGATAGGATAATCATACCGAGCAAATCATAGCCTTTCCATAGACACCTCCCACGACCCCCTTTGTACAATATTTGCTGCAAATACAGAACAGTGGTGGCAACACTGATCCGTGCGGTCCCCGTTCATACTAGTAACGTCAGAGCGGGCCCAGTTCACGTCAGTAACGTCACACCTGGCTCTGCAGGGCACATGGCAGCAGGGAGTTGCCGCGGCTCAGGGTTCAGGACTGAACAGCTGTCCTGCCCCAGAACCTCCCCTCCCAGCTTTCCCACAATGCACCGGTGGGTGGCGTGGGCCATCGCCTAAGCAGCGTCAGACCCTGGTACTTAGCCCCTAGTAATGGCATCCCCCACCCCCCACCCCCGCCGGAGAGGGCTGGGCCACGGCTGGCATTCAGGGGCCTTGCAGTGCCTTGGGCTGCCCCATTGGGGGTAGGGTTCAACAGACACTGCCGTGCGATGGGCTGCCCCATTGAGGGGGCCTCCAAGGACACTATGGTGCAATGGGCTGTCCTGTTTCGGGGGGGTTCCAAGGACTCTGCATTGCAATGGGGCTTCCCCATTGAGGGGTGGTGCTAAGGACTCTATGGTGTGATGAGCTGTCCCGTTTCGGGGGCGGGGGTGCTAAGGACTCTGCATTGCAATGGGCTGCCCCACTGAGGGATGGTGCTAAGGACTGTGGTGTGATGGGCTGTCCCGTTTGGGAGGGGGTTTCTAAGGACTCTGCGGTGTGATGGGCTGTCCTGTTTTAGGGGCGGGGGTGCTAAGGACTCTGCAATGGCTGCCCCATTGAGGGGTGGTGCTAAGGACTCTATGGTGTGATGGGCTGTCCCGTTTGGGGGGGACAGGGGTGCTAAGGACTCTGCATTGCAATGGGCTGCCCCATTGAGGGGTGGTGCTAAGGACTGTGGTGTGACGGGCTGTCCCGTTTGGGGGGGGTGCTAAGGACTCTGCGGTGGGATGGGCTGTCCCGTCTGGGGGGGACTCTACCCCTGACCTGCACTCTCGGGGTATAGGCAATGTCCCAAACTGGGGCGGGGTCGCTGAGAGCTGCCGCGGGGGCCCGAGCCGCGCAGTGCACCGGCTGCCGGGGTCTCGCCGGACCGGCTCTCCTGCCGCACGGCTGCCGTAACGCTGAGATGCTCTTGGCCCCCAGGTGGTGGTGTCAACGACGGTGAACGTGGACGGGCACGTCCTGGCGGTGTCCGATAACATGTTCGTCCACAACAACTCGAAGCACGGGCGCCGGGCGCGACGGCTGGACCCCTCCGAAGGTGAGCACCCCCCGGCTCTGCCGGAGCATCCAGCCCCCTGCTGCACGCAGGTCGGCGGGAGCGGGGGGCTCAGAATGAGCAGCCGCTTTGGGAAATTGCAGGGGGCGGGCCCCAGCTAAGCGTGCCGGGGGTCTCCAGGCATGGAGTGCCGGGAAACAGCCACAGAGAGCGGCCCCGAGCGCAGCCCTGTGAGCACTCCCCTCGCACGGGCCTCCCCAGCACCGATCACCATTGCACCGCCGTGATCTCCATTTCCCCGTGCGATCGCACCAGGCCCCGACCCACCCCACCCACCCGGGTCCACTTTCAAATCCTGAGCCAGAAACCAGCACCCCACCCCAAAATAAAAGCAACGCGAACCCTCCCCAAGACCTGGCCCCCACGCTCTCCCCGTGGGTGGCTGGGCCCTGGCCAAGGCCCGTCCCCTGGAGGCAGCCAGCCGGCTCTGCTGGCACGATGCCCGGCATTGCAGAGGATCCCGACACACGCCATCTGCCCTAGAAATGGCCTGGCACCAAATCCCACAGTGCTGCCCTGTGAATGACCCTGTCAGCCCCTTAAGAGCTTGCTGGCCCCCGCCCCAAACCTGCCGCGGCCCAGCTGCCCACGGGCTTGATGCTTCAAACGGGGCAGCCCCAAGTTCTTGGCTAGCGGCCAGCACATCCCACGGCGGGCTCCGTAGGAGCAGGATGACGTGCCCTGTTGATGGCAGTTGCCCAGCACAGGCTGTTCTGGGAGGGATGGGGGGACCTGTACGTCACCCCAAACACACCGCTCCCTGCATAGCACTCGCTGTCAGCGCCCCGCGGTGGGTGCTCTGGGCAGCCGGGAACGCTGAGTGCCCCCAGGACACCCCAAGCCCGGGACACCCGGGACCCCCCAGCCCCGGGCCCCCTTTCTAAGCCGGCAGGTGGATGATCGTTCCCTCGCTGCCCCACAGTAAATGGGGGGCTGAGCCCTTCGGGGGGCGCTGCTGTCTCAGGTGGCGGGTGCACAGAAGCTAGACGGCCCCCCCCCCGCAGGGGCCCAGTGTGTTCTGATCGGTTGCTGCTGCCAGGGCCCGGCGCCCACGCTCCTGGCCCGTTCCTGCATCATGTGCGTGGCGAAGCCTGGCTGAGACGCCGGTCACCCCCCATCCCTGCCCCAGCAGCCCCCAGACCCCCGATCTCCACCATCAGGGCTCCCCCGGGCAAGCAACTCCACTGGCTCCTGCTTCGCCCCTCCTGCTGTCGAATACAGCTTGGGGGGTGGGGGTGGCGAGGGGCAGGGCCTGGCACTTGGCTCTGGGGCCTGCCGTGGTGCAATGCCATCGGCAGGGCACAGGTGCAGCCAGACCCACACATCACGGCCCCGGGACCTGCACCCAGCGGGATGGGATCTGTGGCACACCGACGCGGCACCGGCCAGGCTGGCACTGGCCTGGGGTCTGGCTCCTGGCATGGTTCTGCCAGGGCTGCCACTGGCCATCCTCAAAGCCCCTGGCCCCAGTGACTCAAGGTCCACTGATGGCAGCCGGAGGCTTCCCAAGGATCTCACAGGGGTTTGGGTCCTCCCGCCTTCCCCCCGGGCCTGCCAGGGCTGGGACCGGGAGCTCTCCGACGCGGGCCTTTGCAGCAGGTCCCCGGGAGAAGTGTGTGCCCCCCGCGAACCTCCACTCGCCCGCCGTGCCCTGGGGTCTCTCCCCGCTGCAGCTGCTGCAACACCGCACAAGTCCACCCTCTGTTCCCTCCGCTCCCCACCCCACCCCCTCTGGCATTCGGGGGCCAGGCCCCCAGCCACGCTATGTTACGGCCTCTGTGGAACTGCCAGTCCCCGCTGGCAAACCCCCGGCTCGGCGTCTATGTCTCCCCCAGCGCTGACCCCCCCGGCCTGGCAGGCTAGACCCTCTCTGGAGCCGGCAGTGCCCAGCGGCCCTGCAGTGCCCCGCTCTAGAGCTCCCCCCAGCCCCCTCCCCAGCCAAGGGAAGCTTTGCCATTCCCACGGGGAACGGGTGTCCCAGCCCTACTCCCCTGCAGTAAGTCCATCTGCCCCCCTCCCTCCATCCATCCGCCCTTCCATCCCTCCCTATTCACACCCCTCCCTCCATCCCTCCCTATTCACACTCCTCCCTCCATCCCTCCCTCCCTCCCTGTACACACCCCTCCATTCATCCATCCATCCCTGTACACACCCCTCCATCCATCTCTCCCCATTCTCACCCCTCCATCACACCCCTCCATGCATCCGCCCCCATACACACCCCTCTGCCTATCCTTCCATCCCTCCATCCATCCTTCCCCATTCACACCCCTCCCTCCATCCTTCCATCCATCCCTCCCCTACACACCCCTCCACCCTTCCTTCCATCCACCCCTCCCTCCATCCCTCCCTATTCACACTCCTCCCTCCATCCATCCCTCCCCCTACACACCCTTCCGCCCATCCTTCCTTCCATCCATCCCTCCCCATACACACCCCTCTGTCCATCCTTCCATCCCTCCATCCATCCTTCCCCCTACACACCCCTTCCTCCACCCATCCCTTCCCATTCACACCCCTCCTTCCATCCTTCTGTCCCTCCATCCATTCATCCCCCTACACACCCCTTCCTCCATCCATCCCTCCCCATACACACCCCTCCATCCATCCTTCCATCCCTCCCCCTACACACCCTCCATCCTTCCACCCCATCACACCCCTCCCTCTATTCCTCCATCCATCCCTCCCTGTACACACCTCTCCCTCCATCCATTTCTTCCCATTCTCAGCCCTCCGTCACACCCCTCCATCCGTCTGCCCCCATACACACCCCTCCGCCCTTCCTTCCACCCCCATCACGCCTCTGCATCCATCCCTCTCCCTACACACCCCTCTGTCTGTCCCTCCATCCATCTGTCCCCATTCACACCCCTCCTTTCTATCTGTCTGTCTCCCATCCCAGCCCTGCTCTCTCCTCTCCTCGCCTGCTTTCTCCTCCTCCCCGTCCCGGCTCTCCCCGTGCTCCCCGCTCTCTCTCACCCCCTGACCACGCCCTGTCTCTCCCTCCCCGCCTGCAGCAGCCACCCCCTGCATCAAAGCCATCAGCCCCAGCGAAGGGTGGACGACGGGCGGGGCCACCGTCATCGTCATCGGCGACAACTTCTTTGACGGGCTGCAGGTCGTCTTCGGCACCATGCTGGTGTGGAGCGAGGTGGGCGAGCCTGAGCCCCCTTCCCCCGGTGCCTCTCCGCCTCCCCACACCCGCCCCCCAGGCCTCTGTCCATCCTGAGGCCTCCCGGCGCCGCGCAGCCCCGTCCCGACGCGCCGGGCAGGGCCTCTTCGGGCTGGGCCGGGGGGAGCTCTGGGTCAAGGCGAAGGGGCCCTGCCCTGTGGGGTGCAGCCCCCGGAGGTGCGGAGCCCAGGCTCCCTTCAGAGCTCCGGC
This sequence comes from Lepidochelys kempii, assembly GCF_965140285.1. NCBI lineage: Eukaryota > Metazoa > Chordata > Testudines > Cheloniidae > Lepidochelys > Lepidochelys kempii. The sequence continues at coordinate 140,863,444 of NC_136383.1, forward strand.
CCCACCAGATCCTGTCTCAGTGGGCACCGTGCCAGATCCCCCCCGCCCGCCTCCCGGTGCCAGGCCACTTCCCCCGAGGGAGCCCCGGCCCAGCCTGGCCTGGGGAACGGGGCAAGGGCAGAGGGCGCGGGGGACAGGCTCCGAGGCACAGCGGCACCCTGGGGGCTTCCCACGAGTGGGGGCTGTGATGGAGGCTCCTCGTGCCCCTGGCTGGCCAGCGAAGGGTCCTTGGACTGGGGCTAGTCTGTGAGCTTGAGAGGCTGGGGGAGCCGGCTGGGCTCAGCCCCGGGGGTGGAGAGTGAATCTGCACCTGAATCGGGGCCTTAATCTCCTCCCCGCCCCATTGCCCCTCCGGTCATCATCTCCCCTCCTCCATCCCCCCCCCGCACTGCACATGGGCTCAGCCCCCCTCTCTCCTGCCCCTTGCAGCTGATCACCCCTCACGCCATCCGGGTGCAGACGCCGCCCCGCCACATCCCCGGCGTGGTGGAGGTGACTCTCTCCTACAAGTCGAAGCAGTTCTGCAAGGGAGCGCCCGGCCGCTTCGTCTACACAGGTGAGGGGCGCGGGCGGGCCGGGCAGCTCTGCCCTCGGGGCTCACCACCCTGCTCCACACCGCTCGGCCACGGCGGGACGAGTGACGTGCCTAGGGCCAGACAGCGAGTGGGTGGCAGAGGTGGGAGTGGCACCCCAGAGTCCTGCCCCCTCTGGTGTAACTGCCAGGCCCCGCCCCGGGGGACTCTGGGAGTCACTGGGGGTCTGGGTGGCCAGGGACTGGTGGGTGATCTGTCGCCCCCAAGGCCTCCAGCCCATTGGATGGCCAGGAAAACGCATTCTTGGTGGCCAGCGCCTCCTTGGTCTGCCCTTGGGATGCCGTTTCCTCCTGTCCCAGGGCGAGGGGCGTCTGGGTGGGGTGCTGTGTCCTGGGCTCCGGGAGGGAGCCGTCACATGGCCGCTCGCGGGCGTGATGGGAGCAGCAGGCAGCCCCTCTGCACGGCCGCCCAGACGTCTCCCCGCCACCGGCCCAGCAGAGACCGGCTCCCTGCTCTGGGGGCGCCCCCAGCCTGGGCATGGTGGAGCCATGCTGGAGGGGCAGGGCAGCAAGGACCTGCCTCTCCTGACCCCGTGGAAATGCAGGAGTGGGAGCGGGGCCTCCGTCTGGGCCCTGGTGAGCTCTGAATCACCCCCCAGCCCAGCACAGAGGGCCTGTGGGGGCGGGCGGGAGGACAGTGAGGGGCAGATGTCTCTATAGGGCTGGTTTGGTGATAGATGTGTGTAGGGGGGAGGGGCGGAGGGGTAAATGGAGGTAGTTAGGGGTACATGGGGTAGATTATAGAGGGTTCGTGGTGATAGGATGGATGGATGGGTAAGTAAGTTGGGGGGTGGAGGGAGGGAGGTGGACGGAGGTGGGTAGGTGGGTGTGGGGATGGATGTGGGGGACATGATGGATGGATGGGTAGGTAGGTGGTAGATGCATGGAGGATGGGTAGGTGGGGGGATGGGAGGGGCGGGGATGGAGGGACGGGGTGGCTGAGGTGGGTCAGTGAGAGGTAGATCCATGCGGGGGATGGATAGGTGGGTGGGGAAGATGGGAGGGGCGGGGACGGAGGGAGGGGGATGGCCAGAGGTGGGTCGCTGTGGGGTAGATGCATGCGGGGGATGGGTAGGTAGGTGGGGGGGATGGGAGGGGCAGGGATGGAACCAGGGGGGCGGCCAGAGGTGGGTTGCTGGGGGGTAGATGCATGGAGGATGGGTGGGGGGGATGGGAGGGGCGGGGATGGAGGCAGGGGGGCAGCCGGAGGTGGGTCACTGGGGGGTAGATTCATGCAGGGGGGACAGAGGGCAGAGACCCGATGCTGCCTTTCGTAGGGCACTCGTCCAGGTCCCCCACTCCCACTGCTGCTTCTCTCCCTGCTGTGTGGGGGCCCGGGGGGGTTCCCGGCACTCAGCCTCCCTTTCCAGACCAGGGCTGCTCTGTGCGTATCGACCCGGCTGAGGGGGCCGGGGGCAGTGATTGATTTGGCCCCCGCTCCGCCGGCTAGATCCCAGTTTCCAGCTTCTCTGGCTTTGCCCAGCCGTGGAAGATTTGGGGGGGGGGGGGGGATCAATAGGGTGTGTGTTCCTGGGCGGGGCTTTCCTCTGTGTGTGACACCCTGTGTGTGTCTAAGACTCTGTGTGTGGGACATGACACTAGGGTGACCAGACGTCCCCATTTTATGGGGACAGTCCCGATAGTTGGGGCTTTGTCTTCTATAGGCTTCTATAACCCCCCACCCCCTGTCCCGGTTTTTCACACTTGCTGTCTGGCCGCCCGACATGACACCGCGTGTGTAATATCGTGTGTGCGTGTGTGAGACCCTGTGTGTGTAACACCATGTGTCTGAGACCCCGTGTGTGGTGCTGTGTGTGTATGTCACTCAGTGTGTGTGTGTCACAGTGATTCTCCCTCCATCCCCATCTGCCCCCCCGGCTGGCACGTGCTCCAGGTGAGCCCCGGCTGCTGAATGGCAGCTCCCCCTGCCAGGCGGTTTGGGCACCTCCCCGGCCCGATGCCCGTGCTCCCCTCCACGGGGTCGAGCCGCTGACAGGGGTCCCAGCACGCAGCGCCGGGTGGCTCCTGCCCGGAGCGTGGGGCGACGGGTGGGGAGACAGCCCGTCGGCCATTGTCGAAGGGCTGGGGCAAGCCTGCCTGTCCCCAGGCCTTCCCCGGGAGCCAGCCCGGCCCACCCACGTTGCGGCCAGGGGCTCCTGCTGCCAGCCTGCAGAGCCTCTTCTCTCCCCACACCCAGCACCCCTCTGTCTGTCTGTCTGTCCAGCCCTAGCGCCCGGGCGCACCCCTGTCCGTCCAGTCCTAGCCTCCACATGCCCTGTCTGGCCGTCCAGTCTCTGCCCCTCTGGCCTGGTGCCAGCCCAGGCCGTGGTGCTGAACCCTGGGCTTGGACCCTGGCCATGCAGCTGCGGGGGTTCGGGGAGAGGCAGGGACGTCCCGGCCCCCGGCCCCTGGGTAGACTCCATGTCACTCGCACAAGGAGGCGACGTCCATCTCTAACGGGAGCAGAGTAGGTGGCTGGGCCCAGGGGTCAAGGATCCATGGGATCGGGGCGACGCCCCATCTTTTAAACAGTCCCTGGGAGGCCCCCCTCAGTATGCCAGGCCCCCACTGGGTCCCACTTTTCCTTGTGTGGGCCCCACTTCCTAGATGGAGCCTCTGGGCTCCAGCCCCCTGCTTCATGCCTGAAGCTCTGCCCAGCGGGTCGCATGGGGCCAGCCCCCCGGAGAGCCTCGCCCCCCTACATGGAGCAGTGCACCCACAGGTTATGCGGTAACGCCCGGCTGAATTTGCAGACCAAGCCAGGTTTGTTGGGCACCAGGGCGCAGCCCTGGGGCAGCCCCGAGACGTACAGGTGAAAGCACCGTCTGTCTATCCTGCCCCCACAAAGCACCAGTCGGGGGTGGCGGGTTCACCCCTGGCTCTGGCTCTCTCTGGCCTGCCTCAGCCCCTGGAGAGGGCAGACAGCCTGTGCCAGGAGCCGGCCCCTTATCACTGCCGGTCCCCTCCCAGCCCGCTGTGCCCAAGCCTGCAGGCCAGGCAGTCGCAGGGTCACCGGGGTCAGTGTTCTGGCCTCAGGGATTGCCCATTGTCATCTCGGGTTCTCCATGGCTTTGGGTCAGACTCAGCCACTCTTTAGCCTGACAGCTCAGCGACACGCATGCCTGCGTCTGCTGGCCTGCCCTGAGAGCGAATGTTGTCCTTTCTTCCCCCTGGGAGCCAGGCAAGGCTGGAGGGAAACTGAGGCACACACCGGGGGCATAGTATTAATACAAAACTTTCCCACTTTGTCACCCCAGGACTCCTGGGTTCTGTGGCCTGGCTCTGTGCCCATGGGTAGGTCAGCCCCCTGCACCATGCCTCAGTTTTCCCCACGGGGACAGCGCCAGCCCTTCCCCTCAGGCAGGTGGGGTTTAGAGGGAGCCCCGTCCATGGCACCTGACCCTCTCTGTTTCCCTCCCTTCCCAGCACTGAACGAGCCAACCATCGACTACGGGTTCCAGCGGCTGCAGAAGGTGATCCCCCGGCACCCCGGAGACCCCGAGCGCTTACCCAAGGTAGGGTTGCTCCCCCGTGGGGCACGGAGGCAGCACGGGTCAGGGTAGACAGCCCCATGGCGGTCAGGTTCCCATGCCACTAGCCCCGCAGGGTGACTAGCGGGTGGCCCTGTCACAGAGCCCCCGGGCGATGCTACAGAACTGCTCCCTACGAAGCCAGGCAGGACTCTGGGGGAGTCTCCTCTCTGTGAGCAGCCTGTCTGCAGGACACACAGCTCCCCCGACTCCACCTTCCTGGGTCTGACCTCGGAGCATTCAGCCTCCTCTGCCCCTCCGTGTGCTTCCCACAGCGAGTCCGCTCAGGCGGGGTCCTGGGGAAGCCAGAGGGTCCTGCCCCCCAACTCCGCAGGCAGACGGGACCCTCAGCCAGCCAGTAAAACAGGTTTATTAGACGACAGGAACATGGTCTAAAACAGAGCTTGCAGGTGCAGAGAACAGGACCCCTCAGCCGGGTCCATTTTGGGGGGCAGTGAACCAGACAACCACGTCTGCCCTTCACTCCATGTCCCAGCCAGCCCCCAACTGAAACTCCCTCAGCCCCTCCTCCTCTGGGCTTTGTCCCTTTCCCGGGCCAGGAGGGCACCTGATTCCTTTGTTCTCCAGCCCTTTAGCTCTCACCTTGCAGGGGGGAAGGGCCCAGGCCATCAGTTGCCAGGAAACAGGGTGTTGGCCATTCTCTGTGTCCAGACCCCTGCACACACCTGCCCTCCAGGGCTCTGCAAGGATCATACACCCTTACCCCACCACCTACAGACTTAAGAACTGCCTAGGGGAAACTGAGGCACCCCCACACTATTCAGAGGAAACATTAAGAACAGTCCCGCTTCGTCACAGGCCCACAGTGGTGGCGGGCTCCACAGCACTGCTAGCGAATGGCTGCATGGCTCTGCCCCCATGCTCCCCATGCCCGGACAGCATGCTGGCACCCGGGCTGAGGGGGCAGGGGAGGGGAAATGGTGTGCCAAGGCCAAGCAGCTGCCTGGGGCTCCCCGAAGATCCTCCTATTCTGCTGTGACCCTGCCCTGGCGTTAGTGAATTTATACCCCTCCCTGCCCTCACCTCCCGAGGGGGAAACTGAGGCGCAAGTGGCAGGGAAGTCCCTGGGGCCTCCCTGCTGCCAGGGCCGCCCGGCTGGGTCTGTTCGCAGGATTGAGGCCACCATCATCAGTGGGAATCTGGTTTTTGTTTCCCGAGGCACTTTCCCAACATACAGACACCCCAGTGCTGCCCGAGAGACCACAACCCGACCAACCGGCCCAGGGGGAGCAACGTGGCCATCGGCCATGGGGAGGGGATGTCGGGCTGGCTGGGGACTCCAGGCCTGGCACGCCGCACCCCTGAGAGGCCGGGTGCCTCAGAGACTTCAGCCGTCCCTGACACTCCTCCCTCTGTTGGCAACTGCTCCCTCCCTGTGCCCCCCTTTGCACCCCTTGCCCCGGCAGGGGACAGCGGTTTGCTATCGCTGTGCTGGTCGGGGAGAGGGGTGGACGCTGCCTGGGGCAAACATAAACGCAGTGTGAAACAGCCCCCCAAACAACCCCCATGGGGCATGGGGGGCCCTTTGGAGATGGTGCCAGGCAGCTGGGATGGGGGCACAGCCAGTGCTGGGCTGCATGAGGGGTGGGGGCCGGCGGGCTGTGGGGCGCTGCAGGGAGCAGGGCCTAGATGGGCCTGTCCTTCCCCGCACCACCTCACCCCCCCCCCCCCCCGCGCGGTGACACTAATGGCTCCAGGCAGGGCCAGGGCCGCCTGATGAGAAGTGACAGGCCAAAGCTGCTGACAAATTGGAGCCATTCATCATGCGGTGACAGGGCCCAGCCGCCCACGCTGCGCTCGCTGCTGCCCCTGTGGGGATAGGGGGGCAGGGACCCCCGTCCCAGAGTACACATGGGGGCCACAAGGGGGAACGACCTGCCCCAGGGCCCAGAGGCCATCGGAGACAGACGCAGGATTAGAACCCGAATCCTGTGCTCCGGCCCTATGGGGCAGCGGCCCCTCCGCCGGGAGTGGGGGGACAGCACGGCATTCTCTGTGCCGCCCACCAGCGTATGGCTGTCAGATAGCCGGGGGGCCGGTGGGTAGAGCAGGGGGTGGGCCTCAGGACTCCTGGGTTCCATTCCTGGCTCTGGGAGGGGAGTGGGGTCTGTGGGTGAGAGCCAGGACTTCTCCCCCAGGCCTGCAGTGCTCCCCTTTCTCCCACCAGCTGTCCCAGGCGTGGGCACGTGAGGCTTGGGGGAGGGTGCTGATGGGGTGTCCAGGCGTCCAGGGTTGTACCGGGGTGTCACGGAGTCCCTGGGCGATGCTCTGGAACTGCTCCCCATGAAGCCAGTCAGGACTCTGGGGCAGTCGCCTTTCTGTGAGCAGCCTGTCTTCAGGACACACAGCTCACACAGCTCCCACCTTCCTGGGTCTGACCTCGGAGCATTCAGCATCCTCTGCCCCTCCGTGTGCTTCCCCCAGCCAGTCCGCTCAGGCGGGGCTCCTGAGGAAGCCAGAGGGTCCGGCACCCCAACTTCACAGTCAGACGGGACTCTCAGCCAGCCAGTAAAACAGAAGGTTTGTTAGACGACAGGAACATGGTCTAAAACAGAGCTTGCAGGTGCAGAGAACGGGACCCCTCAGCTGGGTCCATTTTGGGGCCAGTGAGCCAGACAACCACGTCTGCCCTTCACTCCATGTCCCAGCCAGCCCCAAAACTGAAACTCCCTCCAGCCCCTCCTGCTCTGGGCTTTGTTCCTTTCCTGGGCCAGGTGGTCACCTGATTCCTTTGTTCTCCAACCCTTCAGCTTTCACCTTGCAGGGGGGGAAGGGCCCAGGCCATCAGTTGCCAGGAAACAGGGTGTCGGCCATTCTCTGTGTCCAGACCCCTGCACACACCTGCCCTCTAGGGCTCTGCAATGATCATACACCCTTACCCCACCCCCTAGATACTTAAGAACTGCATAGGGGAAACTGAGGCACCCCCACAATATTCGGAGGAAACATTAAGAACAGGCCCACTTCGTCACATCTCTCCCCCCTTCGAGATCGAACTGAGCGGGGTCACTTTACCCGGTGACCTGGGGAAGTTCGAAGCCACCAATGTTCCCATGGATGCCCCAGCATCTCTCCCATTCCTTGGTAGGAGTTACACCAGGTCCTTCCAGTTTCACGCCCTCCCTTAGGTCGGGGGTGGTCGATAGCACTAGCAGGCTGCATGTGGGAAGGTTTCTGCAGCCCATGCCCTTTGGCCACCCCAAAACCCCAGGGGGTCAAACTGGGATTGGGTTTTCTCCAAGAGCTCCAGTCTGGAGGGCTGCAATTCGGGCTCTCTTGGTTAAGGGCCCCCATCTTGACCTGGGCCACATACTGTTCACTTACAGAACTAGCATGGAGACATCCCTTTCTCCACAACCTTGGCTCCCCAACAAGCTGGCCAAACACAGCCACTTGGTTATAGGACGGTGTACCTTTCTTAACAGCTTTCACTCCATCTGAGACCTTCTCAAAGCTATCCACACTGGATCTTTCAACAGGAAAGTCAGTGGATCCATTCACAACAGAAAATTTCTGGCTGTTAGGAACTGAAACTTTCTTGATTAAATCACTTTCACACCCTTCAGTTGCAGTAAACTGCTTGCAAAGACTCCATGAGGATTCCTTTCCCAAGGGCTTTTCTATGCAACAATTCACCCCTCCCAGAAATTCTGCTCTTACCCTCTTTACCTAGGGCTTGCTCTAGGGGAACACTTTCCTGAGCAACAACAGACTCTTTCTGGGTCTCCCTTACATCCAGAATCACCTCTGGCCCATCAGGCGGATTCCTACACAATCCCCTTTCAGGCAAACTTACAGACTTCCTAGATAAAAGGTTAGAAGCATTCTCCTTCCCTTTGCCACACACAAGTTCAGGAATCTTTTCCTCCTTGCTACAGGTTTCCACACCCTCAGTAGGTAACACAATCACACACCTTCATGCTCTCCTTGTGCCCTGGCTAGGATCTCACCCTGATTAGACAGAGTTGCTCCACCCTTTCCAACAACACACTAGCAACAGGCAAAATACAAGCACCAGAATTGTCTGGTCTCTGGGATTTTACATAGACCCTAACTGGATGCGACCTAGTTACAGGGCCATTCTCCCGAGCAGACAGAAACTTAGGACCCTTCCCTTCCTGGGCTTTAGCTGAGTCCAGAACCAGCTCTGAGACAACTGCACGACCCTCAACCATCACAGGCTGAAAGGCCCCTTCTGTCTGCTCCACAGACCAAGAAGAGCCGGACCCACTTTCTCCTTTACCAGACTCACAGCTTGGGATCTCATTCCCCTGGTCCCAGCACACAAGGCTGGTCACAGACAACTGCTTGGAGACCAGGGTAGCTCCCTCCATAGGCAAGTCAATACCCCTGACAGACAGAGACCCATTTCCTTCACTGTCCCAATTCTCCACCGAGCTAACAGGTAAGGTCCCGGGACTCTCATCTTCCACTCTCCTCGCCTTTGCACCCTGCTGACTGGACACAGCCATCAGATCACAAGGCTGCCTAGGCTCATCCAAACTTTCCTTACCAAGCACCTTGCCACTCCCCACAGATCCCCTGCCCTGCCTGTGTCTCCCCCCACTCAGCTGGGGTCTCAGCTCAGCACTGCCCTTGCTGTCCCAGTGGGGGCAGGCCACTGCTTTCCTCAATGCATCAGAGCCAGCGAGAGTCCCCACTCTTGTGTGCAAGGGGGCAGGGAGCATCTCTCTGTCCCACCCAGCCCCAGGGGTCTGGTTACAGGCAGGCAGGTAGCCTGAGCCTAAGGGCTCCTCCCTGCTGCCAGCCAGGTCATCTGCATTTTCACTGACCATTTCCCTCTCCGCCGATTGGTTCCCTGGATTCAAATTCAAGCCCTTGGCAGTTACAGGAACAGGGCCTGGATCCTGTCCCAAAGAGACACAGTCACCCCACAACAGGGTCTCGCAGCTGGTGTCCTGGGGCACCCCAACGACCAGCCAGCCCCACTCCTCCTGGGTCTGCACAGGGATCTGGGCCATAGGGAAGGCGAGGGGCTTCGTCCCTGGGACCCTCACCCAGCTCACAGCGCCCCTCAGCATCTGAGGCTGCACCACCCAGGGTCTGACACCAGTTCTCTCTGTCCCAGGATCTCGCCACCCCAGGAATGTCTCCCCATTGACCATCACCTTCCGCTCCCACTGGGGGTCCGAGGGGCCTGGCCCCAGGAAACTCTACACAGACATATAGGTTGGTGTCAGGAGTGGGAGCCTGTCCACCTCCCCACCCATCTGGCTGATGGAGTCTGTGGCCTTGGGACCCAGCAAGGGAGCTAGACACCGGGGCTTTTCCGCAGGGTCCCCTTGGTTCAAATCGCCAGCCTGCTCAAAGGCAGTGAGGTGGGCATCCACCCCGCCCCCCTTAACTAGGGGCAGCAATTTAGTCTCGAGGTTCCCTGCGGAACTGGCCCCCCGGGATCTATCCCCACTCACCCCTGGGGGGTCCCCTAGGCCTCTCCGCTCCCCCACCGCCAGTTCATGCTGCTGCTGCTTCTGCAGCTCTTTCTCGGGCTCTCGCTGTCTCTCACAGTCCTCTTGCTCTCTCGGACTCAGCTCCAATCCCGTCCGTCTCGATCCCCCGATGGGGAACCCGATCGTGAAGACCCTCGTCTGGTCGGGGACAGGAGTCTTGGCGATGCCTGGCTCCCACTCCAGCTGCTCCCAGATCCTGCTATAGCCCCATTTGGGGTCAGGAATCTGTTCCTTAGAGCGGTCATCCTCCTCCAGCTGCACGGTTAACTCTGCTTTGGTGAACTTTCCAACGCTCAACCCTCTCTTTCTGCACAGGGTTACAATGTCCTTCTTAAGGAGACTGGGACAGGCCGTCACTCCGCTCTTCCCAAGTTGTTGTGGACTCAGAGGCCCGTGTGTTCTCAGCTCCCCACGGTTTCCAGGGAGAACCCCTAGTGTGCCAGCCCTTCTCGAGGTCACCACCTCTTTGCCAGGGTCGAGCTGCAGACTCCTCCGCCCCTTGGACTGGTCGCTGCAATCCCCAGGGGAACCCTGTTACTGCAAAAGTCCTTCTCTCTCCCCGCGCCAAGCTGCAGGCTCCTCCGCCCCTGAGACTGCTCACTGCAGTCCCCAGGGGGACCCCATTACTGCACAGTCCTTCTCGCTGGTCACACACTCCCAGGGGTTAACCGCCCCCCGAAACCGCTCCTCTCTGAGCCTTCAGCAGGCCTGGTCCTCGGCGGTCCCCCTTCGTGTTACTGCTCCCCAGTCACTTACTGCAGGAAGCGCCATCCACGGGGTGCAGTACATCCCACCGCTGCCACCAGTTGTCACGGAGTCCCTGGGCGATGCTCTGGAACTGCTCCCCATGAAGCCAGTCAGGACTCTGGGGCAGTCGCCTTTCTGTGAGCAGCCTGTCTGCAGGACACACAGCTCACACAGCTTCCACCTTCCTGGGCCTGACCTCGGAGCATTCAGCATCCTCTGCCCCTCCGTGCGCTTCCCCCAGCCAGTCCGCTCAGGCGGGGCTCCTGAGGAAGCCAGAGGGTCCGGCACCCCAACTTCACAGTCAGACGGGACTCTCAGCCAGCCAGTAAAACAGAAGGTTTGTTAGACGACAGGAACATGGTCTAAAACAGAGCTTGCAGGTGCAGAGAACGGGACCCCTCAGCTGGGTCCATTTTGGGGCCAGTGAGCCAGACAACCACGTCTGCCCTTCACTCCATGTCCCAGCCAGCCCCAAAACTGAAACTCCCTCCAGCCCCTCCTCCTCTGGGCTTTGTTCCTTTCCTGGGCCAGGTGGTCACCTGATTCCTTTGTTCTCCAACCCTTCAGCTTTCACCTTGCAGGGGGGGAAGGGCCCAGGCCATCAGTTGCCAGGAAACAGGGTGTCGGCCATTCTCTGTGTCCAGACCCCTGCACACACCTGCCCTCTAGGGCTCTGCAATGATCATACACCCTTACCCCACCCCCTAGATACTTAAGAACTGCATAGGGGAAACTGAGGCACCCCCACAATATTCGGAGGAAACATTAAGAACAGGCCCACTTCGTCACACGGGGCCACCCACCCCACCCTGGTTCCCAGCTCAGCACTGGCTGGGGCTGCTGATCGGGTTCCCGGGAGGGGAAGGGCACTGTGTCCGTGCTGCGGCCCAGATGAGGGGCCCCCCTGCCCCCCCCATGGCTGGGAGGCTTTGTGCCCCCAGCCCGTGCCCATAGCTGAGACACGTGGTGGGCGCGGGGGTATTGGCTGCATTCAGCCCCAGCCGTAACCAGCTGGCTGGCTCGGCATAGCCGGCCCAGGCCGGGGGCCAGGGGTGCCTGGAGAAGGGCAGTCGCTGCCCCCCCGCCACCTGCCCGCGCCCCAGCAATCCCAGGGTCAGTACCACCCACGCTGGCGATCAGCCTGAGCGAGCGGTCAGCGGGTGCGGGCCGCAGCCGGGCTTCTCCATGGCGGCATTGATCGGACAGGGATTACAGACGGCCAGCGAGCGCGTGGCCGCGATTGTCCGTGCTTAGCTTGACAGCAAGTCAATACCGCGGATCTCAGTGGCTGGGGGAGGGGGGCTGGACGGACGGGGCGCTGCCCACCTCGCCCCCACACACGCCGTTGCCGCCCGCCAGGGGGCCCTGGGCAAACAGCTGGGAACCGGGCGGGGGGCCGAGGCCTGGCAGACTCCTTCTCTGTGCCCGTCGCCCCACAGACCAGCTTCCCATGGAGGGGCCTGGGCTGGGGTGCTGTGTGTGTTGTATATCGGGGATGTGTGTGTTGTGTATTGGGGGTGCTGCCTATTGGGGAGGGGTGTTGTGTATCTGTGGATGAATGTGTGTTACATATTGGGGATGTGTGTGTGTATTGGGGTGGGTGTGTTGTGTATCGGTGTGTCTGGTGTTGTATCTCAGTGGGTGTTGCGTATTGGGGGTGTGGGGGTGTGTGTATCGGGGTGCTGCATATTGGGGTGAGTGTGTTGTGTATCGAGGTGGGGGGGTGTATCGGGGGTGCTGCGTATTGGGGGGGTGTTGTATATCGGGATGTATGTGTGTATGGGGCGGGTGAGTTGTGTATCAGGATGTGAGTGTGTTGTGTATTGGGGTGAGTGTGTTGTGTTGTGTATCAGGGCATGTGTATTGTGCATTGGGGTGAGTGTGTTGTGTTGTGCATCGGGGTGAGTGTGTTGTGTATCAGGGCATGTGTATTGTGTATCAGGATGTGAGTGGGTGTGTTGTGTATCGGGGTGAGTGTGTTGTGTTGTGTATCGGGGGCACATGTGTTGTGTATAGGGGATGTGAGTGGGTGTGTTGTGCATCGGGGTGAGTGTGTTGTGTTGTGTATCAGGGCACATGTGTTGTGTATAGGGGATGTGAGTGGGTGTGTTGTGTATCGGGGTGAGTGTGTTGTGTTGTGTATCAGGGCATGTGTGTTGTGTATCAGGATGTGAGTGGGTGTGTTGTGCATCAGGGTGAGTGTGTTGTGTTGTGTATCAGGGCATGTGTGTTGTGTATCAGGATGTGAGTGGGTGTGTTGTGCATCGGGGTGAGTGTGTTGTGTTGTGTATCAGGGCACATGTGTTGTGTATAGGGGATGTGAGTGGGTGTGTTGTGCATCAGGGTGAGTGTGTTGTGTTGTGTATCAGGGCATGTGTGTTGTGTATCAGGATGTGAGTGGGTGTGTTGTGCATCGGGGTGAGTGTGTTGTGTTGTGTATCAGGGCACATGTGTTGTGTATCAGGATGTGAGTGGGTGTGTTGTGCATCGGGGTGAGTGTGTTGTGTATCAGGGCATGTGTGTTGTGTATCAGGATGTGAGTGGGTGTGTTGTGCATCGGGGTGAGTGTGTTGTGTTGTGTATCGGGGGCACATGTGTTGTGTACCCGTGTGTGTGTGTGTTGTGTACTGGGGCGGGGGGTGTATCCAGGGAAGGGTGCACCCGTGCACCCTCTATTGGCAGACCCCCGTTACAGCACGGCCCTGCCTGCCCCCCAGCGTCCGGTTGCTGTCCGGTGTCCGTGTGGGCAGAGGCCTGTGGGGCCGGGGTGACGGGAGGCTGGGGCGGGCCGGGGGGGCCGGGACTGGAGAGAGGAGAAAGGGGCCCCCGTACCTCCAGCTGTGGCTTTATGGTTGACCCCTGGGGATAAAATCTCGCCGGATGCGCCCTCTCCAGAGAGCGCCCCGCCCTGCCCGTCCCTCGCGTCACCCCTCCCGGCAGCCCCCTTGCGGCCCCGGGACTGGGGAGCCCGGGTGCGTCCGGCTGCCCGCTCTGGGCCCAAGGCCCACGGCTCTGCGCTGCACCGGACACGGGGCTTGTCCCCGGGGATCGAATAGGAGTGGCCGCGCCTGGCGCTCCTCAGGACCGGCTGCTGCACTTCCAGCCCCGCCCGCCCGCCCGCCCGCCCGCCCGCCGGGTTACGGCTCAGCGCAGACAGGGCTGCAGGGCTGGGCTGGAAGTGGTGCAGTGGCCCCCTTGCCATGTGGACGCCCGGACTCCAGAGGGAGCGTGGCCTGGACCCATTTCCCTGGCACGGGGGAGGAATCGACGGCGGTCGGCGTGTCCACACTGGCTCCGCAGCGCTCTCACTGAACTGCTTGGAACCTGATTTAAAGTAAACCAGTGTGACTCGGGGGTGTAGCCAGGCAAGCGGGATCGCTCCCTCTTGGGCCGTATTTCCTGGGAGCTTTCAACACCCTGGCAGGGTAAGGCCTAGGGCCAAAGGAATTGCTGTGGGGCGGGTCTCTGGCCTGTTCTCCAGGGGTCAGACGAGGTGAGCACAGTGGTCCCTTCCGGCCCTGGGATTTATGAATCTATGGATCCCTGGGCCACAGGCCCCCCTGCGCCAGGCACGGCCCAGACACGAAGCGCTGGTCCCTGCCCGAGGAGCTGGCAGTCCGAGGGCCTGATCCCAGCCCCTGGAGCCAGCCAGGGTCTCCCGCCGGATCAGCCCCAGGGAGCGTGGCAGGGGCGTTGGGGAAAGCCGCGCCGCGGGCAGTCACCGTTCGGCCCTGTGATTGGCGTGGGGAGGCCCGGGATGGCCGGCTGATGACAGGGTGCGCAGCCCGGTGGAAGGAGCCGTTCGTGCATCCGCGCCGGTGCCGGGAGCGGGGCCCTTGGCCGGCATTTCGTCACTTCAGTGTCTGCAGGCGCTTTGGGGTTCTGCCAGCGTCCTCTGTGGAAACCTGAGCTCGGCCAAAGGTGGGCAAGGGGTCCTGAGGCCAGCCATGGCGAATCAACCAGGGCTGGCCCCGATGCCCCAGTACAGCACTAGGGGGCGCTGTGCTGCCGGGAGCGGGGAGGGGCTCTGTGCGGGGCGCTCTCCCCAGTCCCCAGCATGCTGCTAGGGGGCGCTGTGCTGCCGGGAGCGGGGAGGGGCTCTGTAGGGGGCGCTCTCCCCAGTCCCCAGCAAGGTGCTAGGGGGCGCTGTGCTGCCGGGAGCAGGGAGGGGCTCTGTAGGGGGCGCTCTCCCCAGTCCCCAGCATGCTGCTAGGGGGCGCTGTGCTGCCGGGAGCGGGGAGGGGCTCTGTAGGGGGCGCTCTCCCCAGTCCCCAGCAAGGTGCTAGGGGGCGCTGTGCTGCCGGGAGCGGGGAGGGGCTCTGTGGGGGGCGCTCTCCCCAGTCCCCAGCATGCTGCTAGGGGGCGCTGTGCTGCCGGGAGCGGGGAGGGGCTCTGTGGGGGGCGCTCTCCCCAGTCCCCAGCAAGGTGCTAGGGGGCGCTGTGCTGCCGGGAGCAGGGAGGGGCTCTGTAGGGGGCGCTCTCCCCAGTCCCCAGCAAGGTGCTAGGGGGCGCTGTGCAGCCGGGAGCAGGGAGGGGCTCTGTAGGGGGCGCTCTCCCCAGTCCCCAGCATGCTGCTAGGGGGCGCTGTGCTGCTGGGAGCGGGGAGGGGCTCTGTGGGGGGCGCTCTCCCCAGTCCCCAGCATGCTGCTAGGGGGCGCTGTGCTGCTGGGAGCGGGGAGGGGCTCTGTGGGGGGCGCTCTCCCCAGTCCCCAGCATGCTGCTAGGGGGTGCTGTGCTGCCGGGAGCGGGGAGGGGCTCTGTAGGGGGCGCTCTCCCCTGGCTGGCTCTGCCCCAGTGCCTCTGGAGGTAGCAGGGGAAGCCTGCTCACCCGTGGTTTGTCGTGCTCTCCCCCCACACCGCCTTGCAGGGGGCACCCTGGGCATGGCCCTGCCTCTGACCCGCCTGGCTAGGCCCCTGCAGGGTGTGGAGCGCCTCTGTGCCCGCTTGCTCTCACGCTGCCCAAGCAGGGAACTGTCACAGGGCTCTCCCAGTCTATGGGCAGCCGGGCGCCTGGCCATGCCCCAACGGTCCCCCTGGGACCGGGAGCCCCATGACTCTGGCTGGTGGTTGCCAGGTTCCCTGGGAATCCTGCAGTGGGGCCAGCTGATTCTCCTCCTTCTTGGGGTGTGTATTGCTCCAACCCGAGCTCCTCCTTGGGCCCCCCCGTCCTGGGACTCCTCCCCTTACACAGGCCTCCTGGGCATGGCCAGTACCTCAGCCCCACGCCCACCCCCAAGGGCGAGATGAGGAGCAGAGCCCAGGAGACAGGACCCAGCCAGTGCACTGACAGGGCCAGCTGCAATCCAGTGTATGCCAACGGCTCGCGGGGGCTCTAACAGCCCCGCACCCCTCGCCCCTGCGCATTCTCCCTAGTGGGCTGGGGCACGGGCAGGGAACAAGGGGCAGGGGGCCCCAGCTGTAACTCGGATCCCCCCCTCCCTGGGGGAACAGCCCATTCTTCAACTCCGCCAGGTGAATGCAGCCTCAGGGAGCGAGAGTCCCCTCCAGGAGCCACAAGCCCCCACTCCACGGCCAGTCCACACCCCCATCCCTGACCCCTAGCCACAAGCCGACACCCGGGGCAAACAGAACGTCTTGGATCCATGGAGAGCTCCCCACGCCAGAAGGAGTTGGGGAACAAGTAGCTAGTGTAGGGTTTTGGGGTGAGGTTGTTGATGGGCCCGTTTGGGGGGGATACACTAATGCTCTGAGCACTGTGCTGCGGGTCCAGGAGGTGCATAGAGTGGGGGCGACACTGGCAGACCTGCTGCCAGCTCATGCCAAGGTCTCTATGGCTGAACTGAACACTGACAAATATGTATCTGGGATCTGCCCCCCCCCCCCCCGTTAGTGCTGGTAAAATAGGATTAGGGTTATAAGAATGTTTTTGGTGTTTAGACTTTACTGAACTCTTGTGGGTTGCTGCCAGCATTAATCTCACTTACTGCATCTGTGTCCCGTACTGTAAGGTGCTATTTAAGCAGTTGTATTGGGAGCCTCTCTGACACTGTAACTCACCAGACAGGAGAGAGACAGTAACTGGTGTGAAGTGCTGGTCTCCAACAGAAGGTGTTACGTCCTGGCCCACAGGGAAGGCCCAGCAACACCAGACGGACTATTGTGGGACATTAAAGAGGACAAAAGACATTGGCTGTTCTGCCCTCCCTCCGTGAAGACGAGTCATGCAAGTGGATTCCTCCCATCAGCTGAGTTTGCAGCTCAGAGCACGTGGTGGGAAAGGAATAAAAACCCTGGAGGGTGAGGTTTCTTGGCATAAGCAAAAGATCCCCAGTGCTTAGCCTAGGTTAACCCTAAAGGACATAAAGAGCTTGTTTATTATAGAAGGTTGGG
Organism: Lepidochelys kempii; assembly: GCF_965140285.1. NCBI lineage: Eukaryota > Metazoa > Chordata > Testudines > Cheloniidae > Lepidochelys > Lepidochelys kempii. The sequence continues at coordinate 140,880,156 of NC_136383.1, forward strand.
TTACCTTTCGAAGCTTAAGATTGGAACTCGTGTGTGTGTGTATGTTTACGGCTTTAAACTTGTAAATAATTCTCATTTCCTTTTTGTAGTTAATCGTTAGATAGTTTATTGTGTCTCTGGTGTGAGATCTAAGGTGCAACTGACCTGGGGTAAGTGACTGGTCCTTTGGGATGGGAAGTAAGCTGAATATTGCTGTGATTCTTGGTGTAAGGGACCAGCTGTCACTAAGGCAGGCTCACAAGGGGGGCAAGAGAGATCAGAGCACCCAAGGGGACTGTCTGTGACTCCATGTTGAGGCTGTTATGGTGTGTGAGGAGTTTGCACTTGATGATTGGTTGGTGAAATGGAAGTACAGAACTCACAGCCCATTTGGGCTCTGTGCCCTGGCTCCTGACAGCCTGCCCTGAGGTTGGTTCTCACTCTCTGGAGCCCTGCAGGGCAGCCTGACCCCCGCGTAGCCGTGGCAGGCGTCACGTCCCCCAGATGAGTGATGTTTACCGATCAGGACCCCAGCACTGTTAGAAGTGTAAACTTGATATTGAAAATTGCCCAGGTCACAGAATAGACACGAGTGACCCATGAGGGGAAAGACCTGGAACAGATCCGTTTGCAGAGGGGAATATCCCATAACAGGAAAACCCCAGATCAGGCGCTGAGAGCTTGGATGCCCGGGGAAGAAGTAGTGGTGAAGCCCCAGGACCCTCCAGCCCCAGATGCCACAGAGGAGCCCACCGCAGGGGAACTGGCCTGACTGCAACCCCTGAGAGCCCAGGGAGAACATGAGCACGAGAGACTGATGGGGGAACTGTGGGTCAGGAAGACTGAAGCAGCCCAGACACTGGCAGACCCCACCAGAGGCAGGTGGGAGGTCCAGCAGTGCATCCCAAAGGACTGGGGCAGCGAAAGGAGTTTCTAGTCCGTCCCCCCACACACCCCCTCCCAGCACCATGGAGTGGGAGAAAGTCTGCCTGACTGCAGAGAAGAGTTCCTGTCTGCCTTTGAGCTTTTGAGAGACTGTGATAAAATGTTACAAGGAGGGAGAAAAATTGTTCTCGTTAACCTCTGAGGATGGGACAAGACGCAATGGACTTAAATTGCAGCCAGGGAGGTTTAGGCTGGACATTAGGAAAAACTTCCTAACTGTCAGGGTGGTGAAGCACGGGAATAAATTGCCCAGGGAGGCTGTGGAATCCCCATCACTGGAGATGTTTAGGAGCAGGTTAGACACACACCTGTCAGGGATGGGCTAGATAATACTTAGTCCTGCCATGACTGGCAGGGGACTGGACTAGGAGACCTCTCGAGGTCCCTTCCAGTTCTATGATTCTAGGACCTTGTTATTAAGAAATTGCTCTACCACGGTGGATGTGGAATCCCCATTGCTAGAGCTGGCAGCTACCAGAGCAGGGACAAGGACGAGTCATTAACCCGAAGGACTGGGCTCTGTCTGAACAATGGCTATGCGAAGGAGATTGCCTGAGCGGGGAAACCAGCTTGACCAAGTTTAAGGATGCTGCCTTTGGTGGGACAGGACTGAGAGTATCTATTCAGGACAAATTGCGGCAGGAGTGGGGCATGGAAATAGCCTGTAAGGAGGGGAAAGACGGCATAGAATAGGAGAACCCTGAGGTGCAGTCAGGAGCGTCGGTGACACCTGGATGTTGGGGGTCGCATCAGGCTGCCCTGCCGGGACTCAGGAGCACGAGCCCCAATCTCAGGGCAGGCTGCCAGGAACCAGGGCACAAGCCTCACATTGGCTGGGAGATCTGTGCTCAGATTTCACCAATCAATTACCGAGTGCAAACTCCTCAGGCCCCATAACTGCCTGAGCACGGAGTCACAGACGTCCCCTTGGGCGCAGCGGTCTGTCTCGCCACCCAGCTGAGCCTGCCTGTGTGACAGATGGTCCCAAAGAATCTCAGTAACATACGGGTTACTGCCAGTGCCCAAGGACCAGTCACTGACCCCCGGTCGATTGCACACCACAGAGAACCCCTGTAGCCCATCTTGTAATAAACTGTCTACAGGTGTATTAATAGGAACAGGAAGCGAGACTTATTTACAAGGCTAAAGCAGGTAAACATAGATACACAAATGAGTTACAGTCTTAAGTTTCAAAAGGTAAGAGAAGCTTCGATCATAAGAGAGCTCTGTATGACCTTTAGGGCTAACCCAGGCTAAGCACTGGGGCTCTCTTGCTTATGCCTGGAAACCTTGCCCCCCAGAGTCCAAGCCGCGTCAAGACACAGTTCCTTCTCCTTAGGGGTTTTATCCCCCTCTCCCCACGTGCTCTGAGCGGCGAACGCAGCTGGCAGGAGGAATCCACTTGCCCGACTCGTGTCGGGCAGGACATAACACCTTCTGCTGGAGACCAGCACTTCCCACCCTCCTGGCCCTCCCCCGTCTGGTGAGTTACACGGTCACAGGAGCTCACAGTATGGTGGGAATTAGCACCTCCCACGGGACTATGTGGGATATCGATGGGATCCGTGGGGGGGCAGCTCAAAACAGTCCCTAGAACACCAAAAAGCAAAGGAGGACTTGGGCACCGTAGAGACTAACCCATTTATCTGAGCATGAGCTTTCGTGAGCTACGGCTCACTGCATCGGATGCATACCGTGGAAACTGCAGCAGACTTTATATACACACAGAAATCATGAACCAATACCTCCTCCCACCCCACTGTCCTGCTGGTAATAGCTTATCTAAAGTGATCAACAGGTGGGCCATTTCCAGCACAAATCCAGGTTCTCTCACCCCCTCACCCCCCTCCAAAAACCACACACACAAACTCACTCTCCTGCTGGTAATAGCCCATCCAAAGTGACCACTCTCCCTACAATGTGCATGGTAATCAAGGTGGGCCATTTCCAGCACAAATCCAGGTTTTCTCACCCCCCCCCCCCCACACACAAACTCACTCTCCTGCTGGTAATAGATAAGCTATCTATCACATTGGGGTGATGCCCAGAGGCAAGTGGCGCTGTGGAGGTGGGAATGGGCACGCACGTGGATTTGGGCAGAGGCAGGGCATGGCCGGGCCACCCCGTCCCAATGGTGATGGGCACCGTGCAGCCCCGCAGAGGTGGGACTGGGCGGGCGAGGGGCCTGCCGAGCATCTGGCTTTGGGGGTGGCGCTGTGGAGAAGCCAGGGATTAGCGCGCCGGGCGTGCTGGGGCGTGCAGCACCATTGAGAGGCGACAGGAGAACTCTCCTTCTGCTGAGTGTTACCAGCCTGGAGACGCCAGGCGGAGCCCCCGCCGGCCACCTCTGAGCCCCCTCTGTCCCCCCAGGAAGTCTTGCTGAAGAGGGCAGCAGACCTGGTGGAGGCCCTGTACGGGATGCCGCACAATAACCAGGTACCACAGAACTGGCACCCAGCTGAAGACTCTGGCTGGGACGAGGGGGGTGGGAGAATGCCCCGTCTGCCTGCCCGTCACCAGGGCGTCTGACCCCCCTTCCTGGGCATTGGCCCAGCCGGAGCTGCCTGACGTGGCTTGGTGACCAAAGTCTCTGATGGCGCGACAGCCCCACTCTGGCACCCAGGCAGGAGTCGGGACAGATCTGGTCCTGGTCTGGTCCTGCCACCTCCCAGCCAGAGCCTGGGGCCTGGGGAGACTGTGAGCAGTGGCAGTCTCCTGCCCAGCGGGACCTGTCCCAGCCCCCCGTGGCCCTCACTCTGTGACTGGCTCTGTGACCACGAGCTGGGACCCGAGGGGCCATCTGGCGTCAGTGCCCGCCTCCCCGAGCCCAGGACCGGGGGTGGGCACGGTCTGACACCGTGGGACAGAGATTGGGTCAGATAACACCCCATGCACAGCCCCACCCCCACCCCTTCACTGCCTCGTCCATCCCCTCCACTCCCTGCACCCTCCCTGCCCCCCCACCCCATCCATGTCCTCCCACCCCCACCCCCTCACTGCCCCGTCCATCCCCCTCCACTGTGTGACCCCCATCCCCCTGCCACCTCTGTTCCCGCCCCCCCCACCCCGGCCCCGTTGGGGAAGGCAGGGGCGGTGGAGCTGGCTGGGCCCAGCCCCACATCTGCTTCGCATCAGGAATTCCAGGGCCGTTGAGTAAGGAGCGCCCGGAGCTGCCTCCGCCCGCGTCCAGGGGCTGCCACTTCCCCGGCCCCCGCCCCCGGGAGCCACCAGCGCAGCCTCTGCTGCCTGCCCCCTGGGCGGACCAAAGCCCCAGGAGCCCCCGCGGGTCAGGCCCAGCCCCCTCGGCTCCCTGTGCCCCGGGCTCGGGCTCTGTGAAGCCCCTTTGGTGCCAAGCCTGTCCCAGGCCTGCATGACACAAGTTTGGGAGGCCTCCGCCCCCACCCCTCTCGGCCTGGCAGCGGGGCTCACCCGTGCCCCCTGCCAGCAGGAAGGGTCTGAATGAGCTGTGGGGGGTGGGCCCCTCAGGCTGGGACCCTCTGGCCTGGCTGCCTTGCCCTGGCCGCGCCAGGCTTGCCAGGTAGATGCTCCGGCCTGGCAGCTGCCGAGCTGGTCCCCGGCCGGAGCGAGTCCCCAGGGGTAAGGGGCAGCTCCTGTCTCTGCAGGACATCATCCTGAAGCGAGCAGCAGACATCGCCGAGGCCCTGTACAGCGTCCCGCGCACCCCCAGCCAGCTGTCCTCGCTGGCCGGGAACCACGCCCACGCGGGCATGATGGGCGTCAACTCCTTCGGGAGCCAGCTGGCCATCAATATCAGCGACTCGGCCCCGGGCACCGAGCAAGGTGCGTGCAGGGGCGGGAGCCTGGTCAGACCAGCCCAGCCCTCAGTGCCACCAGCTGGTCCCTGGGGAGCAGGTGGGTCCTGCGCTGTGTCCCCCGGCCGGGGCAGGGCCCTAGGGACTCTGCCGAGCCCCCGGCCGGCTCCGGCCCTGCCAGCTGCCCACAGGGCTGGGGCTCTGTGCAGGGGGCTGGTCTGTGGTGAGCCCGGGTCAGGGAAGGGAGAGGACTGGGCGTGGTTTCCGATGGGCCAGGGGGTCTGGCGCCGTGTCCTGCCCAGGGAGCCCACTCCCATAATGCACCTGGCCGGGGGGGCGTTCCTTCCTCCCCTGCGACCAGGGTAGCGGGATCAGCGGGCGGTGGGAGCAGCCCCCCCCCCAGCCATCCCGCCAACGCTGCCCCTTGTCGCCCGCAGGCTATGCCCGCAACACGAGCAGCGTCTCGCCGCGGGGCTACGTGCCCAGCTCCACCCCGCAGCAGACCGGCTACAACACCATCACGTCCAGCATGAACGGCTACGGGGGGGCGGCCATGACCGGCCTCGGGGTGCCCGGCTCCCCCAGCTTCCTCAATGGCTCCACCGCCAACTCCCCCTACGCCAGTGAGTCGCAGAGGGGCACGGGCGGGTGCTGCCACCCTACGCAGGGGGCACCTCCTGTCGTGCGTCCGTAGGGGGCTGCACGGGGGGCTCTCTGGGCAAAGGTGACTCCACCGGAGCCCCTTACCCCCCCGGCTCCACCCACAGAGAGCGCAGATGGGCACTGGACCCCCAGGTTGCTGCCCACAGGTTGCTCTGTAACCCCATTGGAATGGCTCCCTTCTGGGGGGGAGGTGTCCCATGTCTCCAGGGCCCCTTGCCCAATACAGCCCTGCCCCACGGCATCACAGAGCCCCCAGCCCTGCCCCCTGCCCGGCGCCCAGCCCCTCTGCTCAGCCCTCCCCTGCGGTGTGCCATGGGCTCCCGTCCTGCACATGCTCTCAGGGTCTTCCTCGCATGCCGCCACCATACGACCTGTGCTGGGTGGGCCAGGGGGCGCCCCCCGGAGTCCCCTGCCAAGCCCCCCCAGACCACACCTGAGACCCAACTGCTCCGCGGGCCCCTGCCAGCCTGTCTGACTGTCTCCTCTGCCCGCTGCAGTCATGCCCTCCAGCCCCCCGCTGGGCGCGTCCTCCATCACCCTCCCGTCCGGCACCAGCTCCTCCACCCCCGCCGGCGTCTTCTCCTTCTCCCCGGTCAACATGATCTCCGCCGTCAAGCAGAAGAGCGCCTTCGCCCCCGTGGTGCGGCCGCCCACCTCCCCCACCCCCACCTGCACCAGCACCAACGGGAACAGCCTGCAGGGTGAGTCGGCTGCACCCTGGGGGCTGGGCGGCCGTGTGGGTCGCCGTGCGCCCCTCTGGATCCCTGGGCAGCCTTGGCCTGGATTCCCACAGGGGGCTGGGATACTAATGCCCTTGATGGGCGCTGCCAGTGCTGGACGGGCACAGCTAGGTATTCACCCGGGTGCCGCCCCGCCAGCCACGGGGCCGAGCTCCTCTCCCTCCCACTCTGCTCCCAGCCCAGGATCCAAGCAGGGAGCCTGGCCGGGCCCGCGTCCATCTCTCTCCCATGCTTTTTGCCTCTGCTCTTTTTGGAAGCGTCAAAGTCATTTCCCACTCTCCCGCCCTGCGGCAGCCAGTCCCACAGGTTGACAGTGCACCGCTCTAGCCTGCTCTAGCCTGCTCTAGCATGCGTTCCCTTCGGATCACATGGCGTTCCCACTGCTCCTGCCTTGGGACACCTCCTCGCAAACCCCGGCGTCTTCTCTGGACCAAGATGTGAGGCCTACCTCTGGCCAGGGACTGGGCAGAGCGGATTCTGCTATGGCCGGGTGGGGATCCCCTGCAGAGACTGGGCGGAGCAGGGCCCACCATGGCCAGGTGGGAATCCCCTGCAGAGACTGGGCGGAGCAGGGCCCACCATGGCCGGGTGGGGATCCCCTGCAGAGACCGGGCGGAGCGGGGCCCGCCGTGGCCGGGTGGGGATCCCCTGCAGAGACCGGGCGGAGCGGGGCCCGCCGTGGCCGGGTGGGGATCCCCTGCAGAGACCGGGCGGAGCGGACCCCGCCGTGGCCGGGTGGGGATCCCCTGCAGAGACCGGGCGGAGCGGACCCCGCCGTGGCCGGGTGGGGATCCCCTGCAGAGACCGGGCGGAGCGGGGCCCGCCGTGGCCGGGTGGGAATCCGCTGCAGAGACCGGGCGGAGCGGACCCCGCCGTGGCCGGGTGGGAATCCGCTGCAGAGACCGGGCGGAGCGGACCCCGCCGTGGCCGGGTGGGAATCCCCTGCAGAGCGGGGCCTGCCGTGGCCGGGTGGGGATCCCCTGCAGAGACCGGGCGGAGCGGGGCCCGCCGTGGCCGGGTGGGGATCCCCTGCAGAGACTGGGCGGAGCGGGGCCCACCATGGCCAGGTGGGAATCCCCTGCAGAGACCGGGCGGAGCGGACCCCGCCGTGGCCGGGTGGGAATCCCCTGCAGAGACCGGGCGGAGCGGGGCCCACCGTGGCCGGGTGGGAATCCCCTGCAGAGACCGGGCAGAGCGGGGCCCGCCGTGGCCGGGTGGGAATCCCCTGCAGAGACTGGGCAGAGCGGACCCCGCCGTGGCCGAGTGGGAATCCCCTGCAAAGACTGGGCAGAGCGGGGCCCGCCGTGGCCGGGTGGGGATCCCCTGCAGAGACCGGGCGGAGCGGACCCCGCTGTGGCCGGGTGGGAATCCCCTGCAGAGACCGGGCGGAGCGGGGCCCGCCGTGGCCGGGTGGGAATCCCCTGCAGAGCGGGGCCTGCCGTGGCCGGGTGGGGATCCCCTGCAGAGACCGGGCGGAGCGGGGCCCGCCGTGGCCGGGTGGGAATCCCCTGCAGAGACCGGGCGGAGCGGGGCCCGCCGTGGCCGGGTGGGAATCCCCTGCAGAGACCGGGCGGAGCGGACCCCGCCGTGGCCGAGTGGGAATCCCCTGCAAAGACTGGGCAGAGCGGGGCCCGCCGTGGCCGGGTGGGATCTCACACAGGCAGCAGGGGGCCTGTAATTCCTGGGGGCCGGGCGCGGATTGGCCAGTGGGCTGGGGGGTAAAGTGGCCACGCTGGCTCCAGTTCTCCCCTCCCGCCCGTGTTGACACTTTCCCTCTTTTCTTCCCTCCCCGCTGCGCTTTGCTCGGCTGCCCAGACCAGTCTTTCGAGGACTCCGACAAGTTTCACCCCCCTGCTCGGTCGCTCCAAGGACTGGCCTATTCCTAGACACGGTAGGTCTGTCCACGAGCTCTGCTGCCCCCGTGTGAGGAGGGGGGCCGCCCCCCAGGGCTCTGGGCGGGGCCCCTCCCCATTGCGGGAATCTTCGCGTTGCAAGCCGGGCTGGGTGGGACCCAGGCTCGCCCAGTGGCCTCCCTGCATCGCCGATGGGAGCGGGCCCGGCCCGGTGACTAGGGCATTGGCCTGGGGAGACTCTGAGAGCCTGTGACTGCCCCGGGGCCACCGGTCTGCACCGCCTGGCATCCCACCCTGCAGCATACCCTGACCTGGGCTGGACACACCGCGGCTGTGGCCGTCCCTGCCGCGGGGATGGGAAGGTGGCGGGACGTCCCCGGGCAGCGGGGCCGGGCCCCAGCGAGCCCTTGGTTCGTGGCCCTGCCCAGTGCTCTGAAGGGGCGAGAGGCTCAGGACAGCTGCTGGGGATTCTGGCATGCCTACCCGCCTCTCTCCATGCACCGGCATCTGCAGCGCTGAGCTACAAGCCCCCCGGGAGGGAGCAGGCAGCGGGACGCTGTTGTGGGGAGGCTCCCAGGTGCCTGGCTTTGCCACCAGCCCCTCCCAGCTCCGTTCTGCTCCCCCACACGACGCCCTGCTGGTGGGGCTGGTGCTTCCCGCTCTCCCCGGCTGCATGTGGCATGCAAGCGCTCCCCCCGCCCCGCCCCGCCCCCCGTAGCCCCCACGCCAGGGATGCTGGCCAACGCCTTCTCCTTCTCTCGCAGGCACGTCGGGTCTCATCGTGCTGCCCATGTGACCCGGGACTGGACCAGGACCCCGGAGGGAGCAGACCATGCACGGGGACCGAACCTCACCATTGACTCTGGGGCCCCCCAGGGGCTGTGGGGGGCTCGTGCCCACAGGCCCCCCCGCTCCAGTGGTGATTCGGTGGGAAGCCAGGCTGCGGCCAGAGGGGAAGCCGTGCCCTCTAACCAGGGGCAGTTTTCCTGCCAAGCTCCTGACAGGGCCTGGCGGCACGGACAGGCTGGGTCCCTCCACGGGATAGTGCAAAGGGATGGGGGCTGGCTGGGGGCAGGGGTCTCTCACTCTGACTGCACCTCCCGCTCCTTCCTTCAGGGAGCTCCCCCGGGCTGCCCCAGCCTGGCACAAGAATGCCGCTCCTGGCCGCCCCAGGTGGTGAGCTCCCGGTAACACCCCCCGAGCAGCGCTAGGCTAGGTGTGGGGCACTGCCGTGGGGGGAAGGGCCCCTGCTGGGGAGCTCTCCCCCATGGCTCTGCCCTGGGGCTTGAGAAGGGAGCTCAGAGAGGGCAGCTGCCCGAGCACAGGCTCTGGGGCCAGGACTCTTGGGTTCTGATCCCGGCTCCGCCCGACTCCCTCCGTAGCCTTGGCGACCGGCTGCCCCTCTTTGGCCCCATCTGGAAAGGGGGCTGGCAGGGGGCCGAGGGTGACTTAGTGACTGGGCCGGATTCTGGTCTTTGGAGTGCTGGCACCACCATGGGCCAGGCCACGGGCTGACCAGAGCCTGGCCCAGCTCACTCGCTCTGGGGGGGGCACTGGGGCGACCGCAGGCCGCTGGCGACGTGTCCTGCGCCCCACAGCATCCGAACTAACTGCCCAGAGTCCGGGGAAGCCCAGAGACCTGGGGGTGGGAACTGACCATTCCCACATTAACCAAACTTCATTATTTTAACGTCAAAACCCCAAACCCCAGCTCAGGGGCCAGGCTGGAGTTTGTGGGCAGAGGCTCAGGGCAATTCGTGCCTTTTCCAACCCCCCCCCGGGCATGCCCCGTCTCCTGTGCGCTGGGCAAACCCTGGGGAGATTTGCTGCCAGCACGCCCGCTTTGTTTCCCTCCTGCCTCTCTGGAAGGGTCACCTGAGCGGGGGGCAGGAGCCGGGCAGCCAGCCGGGACGCCAGGGCAACGCAAGAGGGGCTCACGGCACCAGAACCTGCCCCGGCACAGCCCAGAGCCCGCAGCGGTCAGAGCCCGGCCCTAGAACCGCAGCTGCCGGGGTTGGCCGCGCAGGCCCCAGCCCCTCGCGCCTCCCTTCCCAGCTCGGCTCGTGGGCTGGTCGCTCAGCACCGGGATGTTCCCAGATGTTCCCAGCCAGCTGTGGAGCTGCCCACCCACAGATCCCCCACAGGCTGCTTGCTGGGACCGCGGCAGCCGGCATCGGAGCAGCCTCATTAGCCTAGGCGGGGTAGTTTGGTGTGGAGCTTGGCCAGGTCTGGCTGGGCCCAGCCCTGCGAGCCGAGGAGGAACCGGAGCCCAGGCCAGCTGCTGGTTTGCTCTCCCAGGGCCGCCTCCAACGCCCCCTGGAGTCCCTGGGCCCCCTGGGCTGGGGGTCCGGCCTCTGCCCTTCCCCGGGCCCGGGGCAGGAATTAGCAAAGCGTGAGAGGCTCAGGCCGGCTCCGGCAAAAGGCAACGCCCTTGGTGGAGTGCACGGCCCTGCCGCGCTGGGAGAAACGCTGTGTGTAAAGCCGGCGTTGGCCTTTTCCTTTCGGCTCCGTTTTAACCCTGCAGAGCCAGGCCTGAGCCGCGGCCCCTGAGCCCAGATGCCGAGCCGGAGCTGCCGGCTTGGAGATGTAATAAATCCCCCCAGCCCCACCCCTGGGATGTAGTACCGGGAAAGGGGGCAGGAGGGGTTTGGGGCTCCTTCGCCCCAGGTGGCAGGGAGGGGCCCAGATTGTGTCAATAAGGGAAAGGGAAGGCCCTGGTGCCGGCTGGGCCCCCGGCTTCTCCGTGTTTCTCTGGCTGCCGGGTGGGTGCCTCCCCCACGTTGACTTTTTTACTCCGTCTGTCGTTGTCTGTGAAGCCTGTATAGGAGCCCTGGCCCTACCGTCATGCACTGTGTAAATGTAAGCACATGTAAAGCGAATATTAGCCTCCTTATCCACCCGCTAGGCGCTGGGGCCTAGAATATACTGCCCGACGCTGCCTTCCCCGGGTGCTCCGTGTGTCGTCTCTGCCCTGCGCCGAGCCACGCCAGGGCCGGGGAATCCCAAAAGGCCCAGCTTTGGCCAGGCTTTGTCAGCGCCAAAGTCTCAGGGCTGGGCCGGCGCTTGCTTACGCTGGTGAAAATCCAGAGCAAGGCCATGGATGGTGGTGGATTTGCGCCCATGTAGCTCCCTGTGTGGCTGTGGGGCGGAGGGCTGCTATGGGGCGAGGGGGTTCTGGCCATGGACTCCCAGCAGCCACACTTGTCCTAGGGTCAGAGATGCAAGGCCAGAAAGGTCACCCAGCCAGGCTGCCCTCCTGCATAGCCCTGGGCAGAGACCCTGGCCAGTGCCCCCTGGCCCGCCCAGAACAGCTCGGGGAGCCCGAGGCATTTTGTAGCCAGACATCCCATCTCGAGCCTGGACACCAAGCACGGGAGACTCCCCGCACCCCTGGGCACGCACGCCCCAGGGCCAGCGCCCCCTGCCACCACCTGGCTGCCCCATCCTGCGTCACTCGCACCGGCTCCCCACGGCAGCAGCTGAGGGTCAGCGTGGGAGAGCCGAGCTCCAGGGAAAGCCCCTTGGGGGACGAGCCAGGCTGTTCCCCCGCCCTGGCCCATGCAGGCTGGGCCCCCCGAGTCCATGCTCCAGTGCTGCGGCCAGTCTAGTCCCAGCCCTACCCTCGGAGACTCGGCCATGCCCAGGCTGGGCACCGTTTCCCAGCCTGCGGCCCGCCCCCTCACTCTCCGGTCTTGTGCCCCACTGGGGAGACCAGCCCCCAGGGCAGCACTGGGCCCCGGCTCCCCACAGGACCCAGGCTGAAGGCATCTGTAGGGGGGCAGGGAGCTACCCATGTGGTGAGGAGACGGGCCGAGGGTGTCTCCGGTCCCGGTGGGGTTTCACAGCCTCCATCCAGCCCATGAGGGGGTTGGCTCAGGCTGGCAGGCAGCAGTTGGGGGAAAGCCCCTTGGCTGCCCAGCCGGGCACCCGCAGCCCTGGCACAGCTGCCTTAGCCCAGCCGACACCCGGTTCTGGGAGGAGCGATGCCCAGATATGCCTGGCCCTGCTCGGCACAAGCCGGAGGGAGGCAGAGAGCCAGAAAGACCCTCTCCCTGCCCCCTGCCCGCCTCACTGGAGCTGCAGAGCCATGCGGGGGGAGAGTCCAGCCCCCCCAGAATCTGAGCCCCATGCTGGGGGACAAGGTGACTCCCCCCCTGCCCTGGTCTGATGGCGTTTGAGGCCAGGGGACTTGGGGGCTGGGCCTGTGCCACATACAGGACCCCAGCTTGGGGGTGAGGGGCCTGGGCTAGGGTGGGTCATGGGGGGGGTGATGCCAGCCTACGGAGACGCTGGGCGCACAGGGCTAGCGGGAGGCCAGGCTGGTGGGCCGCGATGGGGGCAGGGTATGAGGCCAGGCTAGCTGGGGGGGGTGGGAGATGGGTTTAGCAGGCTGCAGGGATTGGGTGCTGACCATGGCCCAGCCCCCCAGCACCGCGTCCGCCTCGCTGGCTCACGGCCCCTTTCAAAGCCCCCGCCAATAAGCCCCGATTTTACCCCCAGCCTGGCCCGGCTGCCCCCTCCCTGGGAAGGGGACACCCACTGGCTGCAGGGCTCCCCAGGAGCAACCCTTAGCAGCACCCCCTCCCAGTGCCAGGGACACACACACCCCTCCAGGCCAGCTCACCCCCCGGCTCCTTCTCCAGCCCCTCCCCAGCCAGGTCCAGCACCTTGGATTCCCCCCCCACCCTTAGCCCCACTGAGGCCGCTGCTCGGGGCTGGCGGTGAAATGCAGGGGCAGGGTGGGGCAGGCACCCCTGACACCGGTGTGCCCCAGTCACCCCCATGGGCCCGTGGGGCTGCTGCAGCTGAGCCAGGCTCTGCTGCCCACATGCGGGTTGCTGGGTCAGTGCCCCCTTCCTGCCCCCCCCCCTCGCAGCCAGGCTGAGCAGCAAGGAACGGGCCAGGGCCCCATCAGCGTGCTGTACCAACTGCAGGCCTGGGTGGCATGCCCCCCCCAACCAGTTATACCCCACGGCATGGGGGCAGGGGGCTTTTAACCCTGTTGTGTGCACAGGTGCCTATCGGGGCTGAGCAGTAGGGCGGGGAGGGCCTGTCAGAGCTGAGGGGGGGTCAGGGCGGGAGGGGAACAAGTCAGCACAGGAGGGCTGGGGGGCAGGGAAGGGGGTGCTCTGTCAGAGCGGAGGAGCTGGGGAGGCAGGGCAGGGTGACTTTGCAGCGCAGTGGGGCTCGGGGGAGGGCGGGGGGGCACGTGGGACCAGAAATGCAGTGAGCTGGCACCAGCCTTGCCCACTTGTGCCCTTTTCCTGCCCCCACCGCCCACCAGCTGGGAGCCAGGCAGCACGAAGAAAGAGGTGGTGAGACCACGGGCAGTCGTGGGACGCGCTGGACACTAGACAACATGGCCCACCAAGGCAGCGTGGAAGGGGGCGGATACAGGCAGTATGGCCCCGGGGGCAGATCTGGCAGGGAAGGGGGTGTGCACACACACACAAGCGTGTGCACCCACATCTGCACACCTGCAGACACTCGTACACACTTGCACACACATGCACGAGCCCGGGGTGCCCTGCAGGATTCAGGCTACCCCCCCCACACACACCCCCCCCATCCCCGGCTCCTTTAGCCAAGCCCTGTCCCGGAGTGCCCTGGTCGGGCTGTCCTGGGCATGGGGAGCCCCTGGATCAACGGGCTGGTGCCCATGCCCCACTCAGTGGCTGTCAAACCACACCGGGGGCCCTGGGCGCAGCCCCCCCCCGCGGATGCTGGCGGGCCCCTGGCTCTGCACTCGAACCCTGTGGGTGGTGCTGCTTTCCCTGCGCTCAGCAGAGCCGGGGGGGCGGGAGGGGGGGGCGAGCCAAGGCAAATATCCTGTCTCCGCCTCCACAAACCGCAGTGCGGCCCAGAGGAAGCAGGTGCAAGCCCCACGGCCTCCAGTGAGGGCGGCAGGGCCAGATCAGCCCTCCCCTCGCCCCCCACGCCAGCTCAGCCCCCACCGCGCAGTCCTGCAGCCGCTCGCCAAGGGCTTCGGGCGCCCCGCTCCGGCTCAGCTCCCTGGGATTGTGGCCCCTTGGACGGGCTGGTCCTGCCTTTAAACCCAATCCACACGGCGGGAGATACCAGCGCCTCCCACATAGGAACCAGGCGCAGACCCCCAGGGCAATGGGCACTGGCTGCCCCCCGGCTGGCAGCCGCAGCAGGGGGCCGTGGCAGAAGCAGAGGCTGGAGTCCCGGGACCATCCCCCAGCGCCCAGTTCCCTGCACACCGTCCAAGGCACCCAACAGCGACCACAGCCGGGCGTCCCCGGGCCCCTGCCGCTGGCGGGTAAAGTGAGCGAGGCCAGGCGGCTGCCGCTGGGCGTTACAGGCCAGCTGGTCTCTAAGTCGGCCAGGCCGCTCGCCCACATCACACGGGGCCCAGACACCAAGCAAGGAAAAGGCAGCTCCCCATAGGGCCCCAGCAGCTGGGTGCGATGGCCCAGCCTGGCGCTGGCCTGGCCTAACCGGCCCTGCATGGAGAGCCCGGGGATGAGCTGGGAGGACAGGAGGGGCCCCGCTCCAGGCATGGGGCCCGTAGGCACTGCTGTAACAGCAACCCTCACACGCATGGCCACGCACACATACCTATGTCCCTGCACACCCTTGCACGCATGTGGACGCACGTGTACAGGTATGCACCAGCCCGGGGCAGGCTGGGGGACTCAGGCTACCCACCATTCACCCCGCACGGGGGCTGGGCCCAGCCCAGGCAGGTGGGGGAGACGCTGGGCTCTGGTGTTCCTCTTTGGGCCTCCCTCGCATCGTTACAGAGCACAGAGGGTCAGGATACCTGGGGGGGTTCCATCCCCAGCTCTGCCACTGACAGCCTGAGTGGCCTTGGGCAAGTCACTGCCCACCTCTGTGCCTCAGTTTCCCCATCTGGCGAAGAAGGCTAACCCGCCTTCCTTTGTCTGTGGCGACTGTGCCAGGGCTGGGCCTGGCCCCTACCCTGCCAGCTCTGGGTGGGGGCAGGGTGAGAGCCCCAAGACACGGCTCAGTCTCACCCCAGTCCCCACGGGGACAGGGGCCCATGTGAGTCAAGCCCTGGCCCGGGGAAAGCGTTGTGGGGCTGTAGCCCCCGAGGCGGGGCAGGGGGCCGCCTCCAGCATGGGCCAGCAGGAAGCAGTGGAATAGGAGCGGTGCTGAGCCCCGCCCCAGCTGCATGAGCTGGGCCCTGGGGAGCCCTTCGCCGGCCAGCGCGGAGAGCAGGGCCCTTTGCCAGGTGGCTAATCGAAGCCAGATCCATCCCTCCCAGCCTCCTGGCTTGTGCTGCATGAGGGGGGTCCGGGGGGGGGTAACGTGCTGCCTGCCAGGGGAGCTGCAGCTGGGACCCGTGGACGGGTGGTGGGAGTGGGGGCCCGGGGCAGGGGGACTGGGCAGCCCGAGCTCTGCCTGCCGTGCCAAGGGGCAACCCGCACCACCAGAGCCCAACTGCTGCTCCCCAGCCAGCCTTGCACTCGCCCCGGCCTGGAGAGGGGTGAGGCGGCTCCACGCCCGGCCCCGGCTCCAGCTTTCCCCGGCAAACTCCAGAGCAGCTCACCTTTGCCCAGCATGCTCCGAGCTGCAGGGCTGCCGCGGGGGTGCGGGGTGGGGGTGCGGGGAGGGGAGGGGAGCCAGTTGGGGGAGCAGGGGGCTGCCATGGGAAGGACGTTTCCTTCTCCCCCAGGGCTCCGTCCCTTCGACACTAGCCAGCCCCGGCCCCCGACCTGCTGCCGGCCCAGGAGCTGGCTTGGGGCAAACGGGGGCATTGGACTTGCAGGGGCCTGGGGCTCGCACATACACAGTCCCGAACCCGGTGCCTGCAGGTGAGGGGCGGGAGCTGGGCCATGGCCGACAGGCTGGCAGCCGGGGCCCCGGCAGTGGAGGGTCTCTGATGCCCAAGCACCTGGGAGTGGAGCTGGCAGGCAGTGCCCGGCCTGGAGGGGCTGCCCCACTTCCGACTGGGTGGGATGGGCCACGCCGCGGCTCGGCAGCCCTCGCTGAGCTGACCTTGGTCTGAGGCAGAGCCCAGGCCCCGGCTGCTTGGGGGAGCATCTTGACACACGCACCTTCGTTTCATGGCACAAGTGCTGCGGTCACCCCCAGAGCCATGGCCCGTGACGCAGAGGCGGCCGTCCCTGGCTCCCCGACACCCCCAGACGAAAGGTGCCACATCAGAGCCAGGGCAGGTACCGGCCTGGCTGGTCTGTGTCACCAGCTCCCGCCACCAGATGGGATCAGCGCTGAGCAGCTGTGTATCATAGCCCCTGCACTGCTCACAGCTAACGGCGATTGGGCATGTCCCTGCTCAGTGACACGGCCGAGGGAGAGCACCCGGGTTCAGGGTCCAGCTTGCAACAGCCCCGAAATCCCACTGGGGCACGGCCCCTGGCCCTGGGATGGAGCCCCATGAGCAATAGGCTGCCCCCAGCAGATCTCAGCACCTGGGCTGGGAATCCGGGCTTGTGACTGAGCACCGCACCGGACAGGTTCAATCCTCAACAGCCCCCCAGACCCTGCTGCCCTTCCCCCTCGCCCCTGCCCAGAGTGACTGACATCAGTTTGAACTCTAGCGTGGGCTCATTTCATAGAGCGGGAAACTGAGGCACAGAGTGAGGGAGTGACTTGCCCGAGGGCACACAGTGAGTCAGTGGAGGAGCTGAAAATAGAGCCCAGGAGTCCAGGCTCCCAGTCCCCTGCTCAGACCTAGCTCTCCACTGGCTCCCGCCTCCGCTAAGTGGGTGCTGTCTGCCCCTCCCCCTCCAACTAGCTCCTGGAATTTGAGGTGCTTTCTGGGAAGGCCTGGGCAATCCCCGTTCAGCACTGGTCCCTTGAGACCCCCCCTCCGCTCACATCCATGGCCTTAAAGTCACCCCATCCTGCATAAAATCCACACTTGATGTTCCTGCTTCCTGTGGTGGTGAGTTCCGCTGGCCAGTCACTCATGGCACAGTGTTCGGAACAGGGTCTCCAGCCCAGGGGCTCTCAGCGGATCACCGTGGACAACCCCCCATGCTGATCTCTGCCCCCCCAGGGCTGATCCCAATCCCTTCCATTCCCTCCACCTTCCCCCTTGTCTGCCCCTGTTCCTCCTCTCCCCTCCCCATTCCCTGCCCTCCTCCTCCTCCCCAGTCCCTTCCCCTGCCCAGCTCAGCCACCACCCTGGGCCTCCCTCTTGCTCACTGCAGGGAGCTCTCAGAAGCCACCGGCTGGGGACACACTGGTTGGGGGGCCTCACATGAAACCCCCCCTTTGATGCCAGCAGCTTGCTGACGTCCCCCTCCTTTGCCACCTCTGCCCTTCTTGCTCCTGGATGGGAGGTGCTGGCCTATCCCACACCTGCTGTGCGGCAGCGGGAGGGTCCCCTGCAGACCACCCACCGCCGGGCTCCCCCCGCCGCGGCCCCTCTGGCCTAACCCCAGCTCCTCCTCCCAGCCCGGCTTCCTTGTCCCACCACCCGGACCCCGCTCAGGGGCTTTGTTCTCCGCCTGGCTCCCTTGCCATGGGCCCGGGACTGGACAGCTACGGGTATGGGGCCAGCCCCAGGGCTTCAGGAGGAGGTGGTGCAGGCTCGGGGGCAGGGGCTGGCTGCCAGACAGGAGGGCAAGGAAGAGGGGGTGCAGGCTGCGCCGGGAGCAGGGGCTTTGGCTGGGGGAAGGTTGCCCAGCAGCCCCGATGCAGCCGAGCAGGGAGGGCCGGCGGGGGGCTAGGAGAGGCTGGGTGGCCTGGCTGTCGCCCCGTGGCCCCCTAAATCCTCCCCAGGAGGGAGCCGCTCAACCAGCAGCCCCGGCTCGGCCTATAAACACCTTGGGTAGGCGGTGGGGCGGAGGGGGAGTGTGCACCCGACGGGCAGGGAGGCAGGGGCGGAGGGGGGGGTCTGGGGTGTCAGGCCCGGAGCCACGTCCCAGCGACACCAGGGCTGCCCGTGTGCGTGACCAGGGCGTGAGCCCCGGTGCCACCCTGCGGGTGGGCCGCTGCATGCGTCCTGCCCCCGGCGCAACCCCGGCCTATGGCAGAGGAGGGGGCTGTGCACATGGGACGGAAAGAGAGGGGAGGGGGCCCACGCCTGGGAAGGGACAGGAGGGTGCTCATGGGAAGGGGCAGAGCGGGTTTCAGACCCAGCGGGTTCTCTAGGGCCTGGCTCTAGGGTGAGCAGAACCCGCAGGGTCCGGCGGAGGGGCCCCCTGCCCCGGGGAGCTGCGTAACGTCGGAGCCCAGCCCCATGTGGCGGGCGAGCAGAATCTCCAGCCATTCCCTGGCCCCCCGGCCCACCCCTCCCATCGCCCCACGTCTGAGCGGGCAGGGGAGGGGCGCCGGGCCAGCACCTTCCAGCACACGGCGGTGGATCCAGCCGGCCGATGGGGCGCCCGCCTGGGCGGCAGAGCCGGCTCTCCAGCACCCTGAGAGCTGCGCCGGGTTTGCTCCGGGTGCTTACATTGCCATGATACGCAGAACCCGCCCCCGTGATGCCATCGTCCGACGTGTTTGTTGCTGCCCCAGGTCCTCAGCTTCACCCTCCAGCACCTGCAGCCAGGGGCTGATGTCTGAGCCCCGCAGGGCACCCGTACTGTAAGGAATGGGCTGGCGTGAGCTTGGCACCACTGCCCTCTGCTGGATGGAATTACAACTGCTCTATTGTGTGTCAGAGTCCCTACACTGCTCATGGAGATTCTCCTTTAGTTCGTGGAGAGTCACTGTGTCCTGGGAGAAGGGGGAGCTGAGTTCTGTGTCCCCCCTGCCACCTTGGGGTCCAGCACAGTGACAGACGGTGAGTTTCACAAGCCGTGGGTTTGTTACGGTGCTAAGTAGCGACATGGCTGAAGGAGGAGGCTGGGTCCCAGCACCCCCAACCAGAATCCTAGAATCAGAGAAGCTCAGGGTGGGAAGGGACCTCAGGAGGTTCTAGTCCCACCCCCGGCTCAAAGCAGGACCAACCCCCAACTAAATCATCCCAGCAAGGGCTTCGTCAAGCCTGACCTTAAAAACTTCTAAGGAAGGAGATTCCACCACTCCCTAGGTAACACATTCCAGTGCTTCACCACCCTCCCAGTGAAATAGTTTTTCCTAATATCCAACCTAGACCTCCCCCCCCCAACCTGAGACCATTGCTCCTTGTTGTGTCATCTGCTACCACTGAGAACAGCCGAGCTTCATCCCTTCAGGTAGTTGAAAGCAGCTATCAAATCCTCCCTCATTCTTCTCTTCCACAGACTAAACAATCCCAGTTCCCTCAGCCTCTCCTCATAAGTCATGTGTTCCAGTCCCCTAATCACTTTTATTGCCCTCCGCTGGACGCTTTCCAATTTTTCCACATCCTTCTTGAAGTGTGGGGCCCAAAACTGGACACAGTACTCCAGGTGAGGCCTCACCAATGTCGAATAGAGGGGAACGATCACTTCCCTCGATCTGCTCGCTATGCCCCTACTTATACACCCCAAAATGCCATTGGCCTTCTTGGCAACAAGGGCACACTGCTGACTCATATCCAGCTTCTCGTCCATTGTAACCCCTTGGTCCTTTTCTGCAGAACTGCTGCCTAGCCATTCGGTCCCTAGTCTGTAGCGGTGCATTGGGTTCTTCCGTCCTTAGTGCAGGACTCTGCACTTGTCCTTGTTGAATCTCCTCAGATTTCTTTTGGCCCAATCCTCTCATTTGTCTAGGGGCCCTCTGGATCCTATCCCTGCCCTCCAGTGTATCTACCTCTCCTCCCAGTTTAGTGTCATCTGCAAATTTGCTGAGGGTGCAATCCACACCATCCTCCAGATCATTTATGAAGATATTGAACAAAACCGGCCTGAGGACTGACCCCTGGGGTACTCCACTTGATAATGGTTGCCAACTAGACATGGAGCCATTGATCACTACCCACTGAGCCCGACGATCTAGCCAGCTTTCTATCCACCTTATTGTCCATTCATCCAGCCCATACTTCTTGTACTTGCTGGCAAGAATACTGTGGGAGACAGTGTCAAAAGCTCTGCTCAAGTCAAGGAACAACACGTCCACCGCTATCCCTTCATTCACAGAGCCAGTTATCTCGTCATAGAAGGCGATTAGATTAGTCAGGCATGACTTGCCCTTGGTGAATCCATGCTGACTGTTCCTGATCACTTTCCTCTCCTCTAAGTGCTTCAGAATTGATTCTTTGAGGACCTGCTCCATGATTTTTCCAGAGACCGAGGTGAGGCTGACCGGTCTGTAGAGGGCGGGTTGCAGAACCAAAATCAGGGTGCATGGCCTGGTGCCAGCCTCTGGGGTCAGATTCCCCCCAGCTCTTTGCACAAGCTACAGTGAAAACCTTGCAGAAGAGACAATCTCTCCCCCTGCTGGGCCCCGGGGTGGCCCATGTGCAATGAGCACCCGGTACCAATGCACTAGATGCTACCGTAACACCAATCAGAAAATCACTAGCCCGGAAACGAATCATTGCAGCTGGATCAGTAGCCGGAACTCAGATTGGATAAGAGCCTCCTACTGCTAGCAGCTAACAGAGCAACTCCTTTAGCTCAAGTGAGCAACACACGTGTTGCAATGCCAAAGACTTGGGGGTCCTTGGCTCTTACCCTGAGTCCGGCATCGGAGCCTTCTGGGACTCCCCCAGCAGGGCCCAGATGCGCCGGTGTAAGGAGGCTGGTTCTGGCGGGACCCAACGGAGAGGTGCCAATTCAGGACAAATTGTTTCGAGCAG